>NC_079313.1:121384237-122584237 GCF_029931775.1 Euleptes europaea
AGGTTTTGCCTTGGATTTGCCACTCTCTGGATGCACATTTTCCCCAGCCAAATTCTCAAAACTCAAAAATAAGCCCCCATGCAGAGTTTTGAAAATTCGGATGGGGAAAATGTGCATCTAGAGAGTGGCAAATCCAAGACAAAACCTCCCATGCATTTTTGCTCTTTGTCTTTTTAAAATAACGGTGAATATCTGTTTATGTGGGGAAGGCATCAAGAAAAAATTTAAATGTTACCTCAGGATAGCGAAGCATCAGCTACATAATTTGTTTGGGATGTTTGAGAGCTTCATGATACTTACTCAATGAAATATTTGGACTATTTCCCCACCCCCACCCCGATTTGTTTTGGATAGGTCATAAAGCCCCAGTTCAGAGCAAAACTGGCCCAGCTGGTAGGCTGGGGGGGACCATGTCATGTCTGTACAAGGTTTTCAATTTGTGCCTCTGCCATAGCCCACGCTGGGGATTACTGGGCAAATCACTTTCTCTCAGGCTTGGACAGTTCTCCATCATTAAATAAGGAACAATAATGCTAACCTGTCGGCCTCACGGGGATGCTGTGAAGATTAATGCAACGGTAACGGTAAAGTGCTTTGCACACTTGAATAGCTGGAAAAATAAGTATTTGTGCACATCCTCAAACAGCTCTGCTGGCTCGCGCTCTATTGATAGGAATGGCTCGCGCTGCAGCCTGGCTCCTTTTGGCTGCCGTGCCCGCATTTAATTAATGGGCTGCGAATTTTCAGTTCCAGGCCTAATCTCATTTATCCGTGGGTGAAAATTGGGAGTAAAAGTCAAAGCAGTGTTACCCGAGTATGATAGCTACATTGCATCGGTGCAAAAGCAGCACGGCAAATAGGTTATCAAAGAGAACTTGCTGATATTAGTGCAATTGTAATAATAGTTCGAAATATCAGGGTTTATGCCACTCAGATGCATTCCTCGCTCTGTCTGCATCTTTCCCCTTGCTGGTTGATACAGACTTGCTCTGGCTAATCAGGGCATTGTGAATTAATGATGTCCCTTGTTGGCTTCTGCCTGCGTGTATCCCTTTTGTTTCTTTATCATCCCCCCTCCCTTTCTTATCAACCCTGCAACACTTGAGTCAGTTACAAGCATGGCAGCCATTTAGGTCACCCTTCCTCCAAAAGGTAACTAGAAGCCAAAATTATTCAGAGGATAACCTTTTCTGGAACAAATGGCTAGCTTTTGGCCCAAGTCTTCTTCAGCTGGGAGGGGAGAGAGAGAAAGTGGGGTATAAATAGCGGGAACAAAAATGTCCTGGAAGAGAAGCAGAGCTAGATGCGAAGAATCCCAATTTACATATGGAATGAGTGAGGGGAAATTATTGCTAACTCCACGTATCAGTCAATGCGTAAACACCAGGTAGTTGTGTAAATTTTACTTTTAAAAAACGATCATAGCAAATTGATGAAAGACAGCAGCGTCTAAAATACAATGTCTTTGGTGGAACATTTTCCTCTGTGTCTTGGTGAGAACATTTTCTTTCCCACACATATTCACACCTCCCAGGTTGTATTTTGATTCTTCGGTTTAAATAATCCCTAAATCCCAAGTGAAACACTGAAGAGATATGTGAGGATTGCCTGATTTTGATTTTATTTATTTTTTAAAGCCACAGATTGGTATAGTCAGTTTCTAATTCTGAAGTCAAAGTAATTTTTAAAATAAGAGCAGCTGGGGCAAGTCAGTCTTCCTGGAAGACTGACATCGAGTGCCTATGAAGCTCCCGCTTGTAGATGCTACTTGGATGTACTTAACATATTTCAGAACCTGTCATGACTTTAAAAAACATTACCAGGGTTCAGCTTGGGTAACCCTAAACTGGATTTACCATCGAATTACTGTTTTCTCAAAGGATTGAATCTCCAAACTTGCCTCCCTCTTTCCATATTGTGGAGAAACAGCACTTATCCCGTGACATAACACCATCTCTTTATGCGTTTCTTTGCTCCCACCGATGACGGCCAATGATACCAGAATCCGGGCCTGAAGAGTTTGTTCTCCTGTCTATTTGGGATTGGCGTATCCAAACTCCAGCTCAGCCTACCTTGATTACTTGACAGTTCCCAAATACCAACGAGCCTTTATTCTGTGTGTAAAGTGTTGTCAAGTCGCAGCTGACTTATGGCGAACCCTTTTGGGGTTTTCATGGCAAGAGACTAACAGAGGTGGTTTGCCAGTGCCGTCCTCTGCACAGCAACCCTGGTCTTCCTTGGTGGGCTCCCATCCGAATACTAACCAGGGCTGACCCTGCTTAGCTTCTGAGATCTGACAGATCAGGCTAGCCTGGGCCATCCAGGTCAGGGCGTTTATTGTAGCTCGCCTTAATTCAATCCCAGCAGCAGGATTTTTTGCCACTTTGAGAGGATTTCATTTGCCGATAGACTTTGTAGCTGTGAGACAGGGAGCCTGACACCTTGCCCCATTGTCTATTATCCTGTCCAAAATGTCATAGGCATAGAATGTCTCTCCCTTTCTAAAGGATCTGGTTAGGTTTCCAGTTGATTGTAAGCTACAGACCCTCTTGGCTGGAAGCGATCATAATAATACTCAGGCAGTTGCCAAGTTTTTTCCCTATGTAATCAAATCTAATAGGAGGGAAGGCAGCATGGTACAGCCCAATCTCGTCAGATCTCAGAAGCTAAGCAGGGTCAGCCCTGGTTAGTATTTGGATGGCAGACCACCAAGGAATACCAGGGTTGCTGTGCAGAGGAAGGCACTGGCAAACCACCTCTGTTAGTCTCTTGCCATGAAAACCCCATAAAGGGTTGCCATAAGTCGGCTGCAACTTGACGGCACTTTACACACACACAATCAAATCTAATAGTTAGATCTGGGCAATCTGATGCCCTAGTTGTTATAGCTGTTGTTGTTGTTGTTGTTGTTGTTACTGTCTTTTATTGTTGTTTTGTTGTTAGAATTGTTAGCGCTCAAGACCGTAGTCATAAGAGCAGAGAATAAAAGAAAGAAAGTAGTAAGAGTTCAGTTTGGGACTGGCAAATACTGTAAGGATTGCCCTAGAACAGAATCCCTTGAGCGCCGTCACATTCTTCCCAGGATATCTCCCTCATTTCTAGCAATGTGCTGGCGCGCCCAATCAGATGGTGCAGAGCTGATTTTTTTTTTTTAACCCTTAAGATGGATGTCATAATGAATCCCCTGCTTCTCCGGAACTGACACTTCTTCCAGTAGAGTCGCATGACGTTTTGCAAAGAGGCATATTTCAAATGCTTCATGAAGGACTGAGAGGAGGAGGGAATAAATTTGATGATAAATAATAATGCACTGCTGTGACATTAAAGGACATCATTGGCTCTCTCCTCTACAGTGTAAATCAATATAATGTGTGAATCCTTTAAAAGTAACATGGAATGTTAAAATGGAAAAGATGAGGACCTAGCAGAATTACCACTAAAATCATCCGTTTATTATCTAGGTGTGCTTAATAGCCTCCTGGCTGATGAAAAATCATTTGCTAACCCCAAGGTATGGTTCATTTTCTGACTCAATCAGTCAGCCATGCATTGGCTAGTGCTTTTAAAAAAATATACGTTATATTACTCCTTTTGTCAGTGTCTGGAGATAATTTATGACAGCAATAACGTCCATTAACACATCCACTAAGCAGTTTAGTAAGGACAGGTAGGCCTTGCCATGGGCTTGAGCTATTAGTAATAGCAAAACCAGTTATTAATAGAAGATTCTAACTTATTTGGAAGGGGTTAGAGGCTGACCATAAATGAATCCATTTGCAGGGTAATTTTAATTTCGCTGCTTTCTTAGGAAGAAAGCTCCTTTGTAGGTGATTTCTGTACTCGTTACCGTTTCACCCTGGCGCACAATGATAGATCTTCTGCATATTTTAATGGCTCCTTTCTATCTAGCGCGGCTGGTGGGAAATCTGTAGAAAGAAAAGCATGTGGGCCCCAGTACACCTGAAAACCACATCCCTCCGATTTGGAAGTTTTAAGGATGTACATAAGGATGCTGAGTCAGACCACTGGTCCATCTCGCCAACAGTTGTCGATTATAGACCGCAGCAGGTCTCCACAGCCTCAGGAAAGGTGGGAAAAGGTCTTTCCCATAACTGGTACCACTTTTATGTAATAGCGAGGTCCACTATTAATGGGAGATACCAGGGATTGTACCTGGTACCATGTGTCCAGAAAGTGGGTGCTTACTACTGAACTATGGGCCCTACCCTTCCCTTCCAATTATTTTTAAGGTGAAAAATGTTCAGACAAGAAGCCCATGTACAGATTTTTCAATCCAAAACTGGATTGTAGAGTATTCCAAGACTAGGAAATGCTGGACTCATCCTGGCAAATCAAGGGTGGGGCCAGAGCAGAATCTGGCAGTGAGGGTTGCTATCTTCCAGGTGAGGCCTGGAGATTTCCCAGAATTACAACAGATCTCCAGTTCTCCTGGAGAAAATAGCTGTTTTGGAGGTTGGCTCTATGGCATTATACTCCATTGAGGACCCTCCCCAGGCTCCACCTACAAATCTGCAGGCATTTCCCAAGCCAGAGTTGGCCAGCCTTATTTACATTCAAGACAGAGTTGCCAATAGCCAATTTTCCACTTGCATGCCTGGTTTTTCTCCCTTCTGACCAGTTGCCAGATGGATGGAATAGGAGAGAGTGTTTATTCCTTTCTTGAATGCTTATTTATTGTTCCCTTAATGACTGGAATGACTCCAATTGCTTCATGTGACAGATTACACAGTCCCCTCCAATCTTGTCCCATGTCGGTCTGATCAGAAGGGAAATGACCATGGATTTCATAAGGGAAATGGACCATGGGTGAAATGACCAAAGTCTTCACCTCTACTGCTAGTTTGGCCTTTTTCTGTTGTGTTGTCTGTTGCAGCTTATGTCATTCTCTTCTCCTTCATTTTATCATCACAACCAGATCCTACCAGATCCTAGGCTGACACTCTAACCATTACACTACACCATCTCTAGAAGGAAACAGAGGAGGGAGGGTCATGAGCAACCCATACAGTCTTACTTGTAGGGTTGCCAAGTCCCTCTTTGCCACTGGTGGGAGGTTTTTGGGGCGGAGCCTGAGGAGGGCAGGGTTTGGTGAGGGGAGGGACTTCAGTGCCATAGAGTCCAATTGCCAAAGTGGCCATTTTCTCCAGGGGAACTGATTCCTCAGGGGAACAGAAATAAAGGAAAGGAATTTTGGCTCTTGAACCTAATCCCCTCATGCCCCGTCCTCCAGCAGGACTAGTCCCCCGCTGCATTTTGAAAAGTAGACATCCAGGCTGTAAAATGGTGCTATGCTCCTGTGGTGGACTCGGGCATGATATCGTCTAGTTTGACCTTAAGCCAAGCTCTGAAGCACTGTTTGTGTCACAAGGGGCTTGGCTTGATTACAGCTACCACCACCATGGGGAGGACACAATGGGTGTTCCTTGCATGAGGTGACAATACTGGCCCTGTATAACCTCCATAGTAAAGTGTTGTTTCCCACAAATGGCATATAATCACTGGCTGGCCAGTTGAGAGCCAGTGTGGTGTAGTAGTTAAGAGCGGTGGTTTGGAGCAGTGGACTCTAATCTGGAGAACCAGGTTTGATTCCCCACTCCACATAGCAGCACAGGCTAATCTGGTGAACTGGGTTGGTTTCCCCACTCCTACACATGAAGCCTTCTGGGTGACCTTGAGCTAGCCACAGTTCTCTTAGAGCTCTCTCAACCCCACCTACCTCACAGGGTGTTGGTTGTGGGGAGGAGAAGGGAAGGTGATTGTAAGCTGGTTTGATTCTTCCTTAAGTGGCAGAGGAATTCGGCATATAAAAACCAACTCTTCTTCCTCTTCTTCTTCTTGATCCCAAAGATTCATGGGGGGGGGCACTGTAAGTGAACACCAGACCCCCGCACCCAGCCATCCTTATGGCTGACCGTGTGCCAGAAGAGCCAACATATGAGTTACAAGTGCAAGGATATAAATCCTGACAGTTTGGAGCATTCATTAATTAGTATCATTTCCACTCTTCTTTCAGCATCCTTTCACTATTAGCATTTCAACCAGCTGTAAAGCAAGCATCAAGCATCCTAAATGGGGGTTGAAAAGTTATTAGCTCCTTCTCCCCTTGGACGCGTTCTTATGCTTTATCTCTTGCATCCAACTGAGAAGATACCCTTGGAAATCCATAGGACTTATACAGAATGGGGATAAATGAGCTCTTGGCGATTGATGTTGCTGTCCCATAGGTTTGTGATGCCGCGTTGTTGTGTTTAATTGGTAAGCATTCCGCATTATACCCTGAGTGCTGAGGGGCTCTGGGATCATATATTTTCAGTTTCTTGAACATGATTAGGTTTCTTGTAATTTACATTTTTTGCCACTAAACAGTGATACATTATATTTAGAAAATGAGATGCGCCGAGTGTTAGCAAGATGTGACAGTGACAGATCTTATGAACGTTAATACTGAAAGCCATCATAGTTCAAGTCTCAGTAGTTGCGTTAGAGCTTACTCAAAAACATATTGAGAGAGAGAGTGTGTGTGTGTGTTCTGGTGATATTGTTTAAATGTCATATTTTTTTTTGCTCATCTATTTAAAAAGGCAGTCAAAGATGAGGCATTCGGTGATTGTAAAATGTGGGTAATGATTCCCAAGAAATACATCTATTTGGCAAATGTCTTCCTTTTTGCAAGCTCGCATAATGTCCTGTAGATATGTTGCCCTTCATTTAATTCTATGCACTATGCTAATGTGCAGGACGTCACTGAAAGGGGTTCCCCCCCCAAAAAAAAAGTTTTCATCCCTTGAATTTGCACCACTGGTGGTAGCTGTCTGTCAGCGTTTCTATTGTAATTGTCCCTTTCAGGGATTTATCACTCTGCATTTTTATTATTTTAAGATGGAAAAAGACAGGCTTCAGGCTAGCAACTAACACACGTAGGAGAAGATTGGATTTACAGGTAGTTTAACTTGAAAAACTCTTAGAAGGAGATGAAAAGAGAAGCAATTAGTGTCTGATGTCAGGGCGTTGAGTTGGTTGGATGTAGGGATGGTTACCAGAGTTTTGGGAACTCTGGTTTGATGTGAAAATTCACATTTCTCTTATGGTTTCTCTGCACGGAGAGTCAAATGGCAGTTGTCCTTTTCTCAGTTATATTAATGAAATGTAAAAGAAATATTTCTGTTAATGCCTGTTTTTGTATTAGTTGTAGGAAGGGCATTTAAGTATTAAATCAGGGCTCAGTAAATTCCAGGTGGCAGCTCCCTATGGCTCCTAGAAATTTCACTGTGATGCCTAGAATTAGAGAATTAAAATAACAAAACCCTGAAGACTGAAATAAGAATAGAAGAAGAAGAAGAAGAAGAAGAAGAAGAAGAAGAAGAAGAAGAGGAGTTGGTTTTTATATGCCGACTTTCTCTACCACTTAAGGGAGACTCAAACCGGCTTACAATCATCTTCCCTTCCTCTCCCCACAACAGACACCCTGTGAGGTAGGTGATGCTGAGAGAGTTCTAAGAGAGCTGTGACTAGCACAAGGTGACCCAGATGGCTTCGTATGTAGCAGTGGGGAAACAAATCCAGTTCACCAGATTAGCCTCTGCTACTCATGCGGAGGAGTGGGGAATCAAACCCGGTTCTCCAGATCAGAGTCCACCGCTCCAAACCACTGCTCTCAACCACTCCACCACACTGGCTCTCAATAGCTCTTAACCATTTGGGGCTGGGTCTTAGAGCCAACAAAAATGTGTCAAGGTTTAAATGATGCCCACATGGTTTGCTATAAAACAAACAATCAAACCCAGAAAATTGCCACAGAAAATAGATGGTACGTCAACCATCTTTCCAACCATACACAAAAAGAATAGATTTTGTAAAATTGTAATTTCTAGTTGGATGCTGTACTTTGGGAACCGCTGTGATTGTGCCCTTGATTCTGGATGGACTTGTTAAGATCATGTGTCTCATTTCTATTGATTTTCTAATAGGGTTTTAACACTGTTTTGTGTGTCATTGTGATGTATTAGATGGAATGTTAAATTTGGACTGGGGAAATCGGAGTTCAAATCCTCACTCAGCCACACTGCTGACTTTGGACAAGAAAATGATGTTTCAGCCTGATCTACCTTACAGGGCTGTTGTGAGGATAAAATGATATGTATACTGCCCTGAGAGTAGAATATCAGTGTGATAGATAAAACAGCAGAGGTGGCATTTTCCTTTTCCTTTGTTCCCCTTAAAAAAAAGCAGCCTGCAGATTAAAATCTATCAAGACAAGTTTATAATTGAATTAGAAAAAAAACTATATATACAAATTCAAAAAGCCCCAGACTAATAAAACATCAGATGAAAATAATGTGAATTAAAAACAATGACAAAATTAAACAGTTGATAAGGCCACGATAAATCAAAAAACAGTTGTAAATTAAACCTCGTCACACCTCTTAATGTTGTGCTGCCCTTTTGCCACTGTTTAACATTACGACTTTCACGCAAATACACTCATTCCCGACCGTACCCCCCCCCCCCACCAGCAAGCTTCTTTCAGCTATGTTTCAGTTCTAGGGAGATGAATATTTGGTGTGGGGGGAGTAATTTCCAGTCCTCAGGTGATTATGGAGAGGTAGAAACGCCAACAAGAATTACAAAACCCAGCCTTTCACGCATCTAGTGCTTAGTGAAAACATTTTTTAAAAGCCGAAATAAAATGTGCTGCAAAGGGGGGTGGGGGGAGAAGCGGCATTTTCAGAAGCACCACAGACTCCACACTACAGTGCTTCGGAAGTGCAAAGAACACCTGAAAATGGAAGAAATTGGTTCTCAAAACAACCAGCTCAGCTTCGCTTTGCAAATGGGACGCAAGTGGCTTTGTTTGAAAAGGTTTAAAAAAAAATAAAAAAAATCCAGTAGCAGCCGGGAGTCAAAGCGTTTGTGTCTGAAATGACACACAAAAATCTGTCAGCAACCAGCAGCTAAAGCGGATTACAAAGGCTGTTTGAAAGGTCCCTGGGTATGCTTTGAACAGAAAGATGGTATATCAACCAACTCAGCAATAACACTATATTCCCCGGTTTTCTAGATTTGCTTGCATGGGGATACAGCCACAAGCTATACAGTTAGGGTTGTGCAAAAAAAAAAAAAAAAAAAAAGGTAAATTTTGGGTTCGGGTTTATTGGGCCCGATTTATTTGGTAAACGAGGAATAAGCCGAATATTCATACTGGTGAAGGGGTATTTCAGCTTTATTTCCGGGTTTACCGAAAAAATTCAGATCCTTTATTGTATATAGGGATTTTTTCCCCAAAGCTCCTGTGGGGGCATTTTTGGAGGTAGAGTTCCCAAATTTTCAGGGAAGCTTCAAGGGACTCTACTTGCATGAACGCCAATGTTTGGTGAAGATTAGGTCAGGGGATCCAATTTTATGGGGTCCGGAAGGGGTTGTCCCCCTTTTATACAGAGAAACACAGAGAAGTCGACCCCTTTGGGACCTCATAAATCGGACCCCCTGTCCCAAACTTTACCAAACTTTGGGGTTAATGCAAGGAGAGACCCTTGCAGCTACACTGTGAATATGGTAACGCTGCCTCAAAAAATCCGCCCCCCGGGAGAATTTTAAAAGTACTCACTTTTCACTGTTTGTAATGGCCGCCTGCTTTCTCACCCAAGAATCATGGGGAAACTCAGTTTCCTATGAATGCTTGCAATGGGAAACTGCTTGCAAGCATTCATGGGAAACTGAGTTTTCTCACGACTCTTGGGTATGGATGCGGTCATTACAGACTGAAAAGATCAGTTGTAATAGCAGGAGATCTCCAGCTATTACCTGGAGGTTGGCAACCCTGTACACCAAGCAGTTGGCAAGCCTAATTATGCCTCTCACACTGCTGATGAATGGGAAAGGAGTTGAACCCCAGAGGTGCATAAGCACCCTCCTCATTACACCACCCCAAGCAGTTGCTTGGATGGTTCGGACTGTTCCACTTTCACTCTCTGTCCACTCTGTTCCTTCTTCTGCCTGAAATGTTCCTTTAGTTCCTTCCTCAGCAAGCAATTTGTGAGGCATTGTGCATATTCTTTCGTTACAATGGTTTGTTGGCCAAGGAGCAAGTCAGGAAACTTGCTGGCCTGTGTCTCACAATCAGGGTGTAAGCCAGAATTGGGAACGGGAAGCTGAGTCTTGTTGACCTGGTGCAGGGGCAACCATATGTCTACATACAGCCCGGGGATTCTCAGGGGTCAAGAGTTTTAGGCCATGAGACTCAGGTGGAACAATTTGGAAGACGCCTGGGTGGTATCTGGAAGATTTTTGTTGGGACATGGTTAGGGTTGCCAAGTGCCCGGTGGTGGTGAGTAAAATCCCGCCAATCCACTGGGCTGCCCGCCAACCAGCTGACGGCCAGTGGGCAATGCGTGCACACACGTCACTTTTGGGTTTACCCGGAAGTGACGCGGACACTCTGGTGATCTCCGCTAAAACTCTATGGAAACCCTAGAGCATCCACGTCGCTTCCGGGTAAACCCGGACGTAACATAGGCGCATCGCGCACCACAGCCACAGCCCCGCAAAGCTCCCGCCGGAGGAACTACGGGGCCTGGCAAGCCTAGACATGGTTAATCTAGTGGATATAGCTGAAATGTAATGATGCCTGGTAAAGAAAGGTGGCAAAATCTGGTTATGCCAAGTGGGAGAGAGGAATACACAGATAAACACAGGAGTGGAGCTAATAGCCAAAGTTCTTGTCAAACCAAACAAAAAATAATCTAGCCTTGATTGTGTCCTTCCCCCTTAATCTTCCTTCTGGAGACCCTCAGGAGAAGGCTAAACCCCTGATCTTTCCAGTCAAACCCTGAGAGAGACGTTCTAGCAGCAATGTGAACTATTAATGTCATTATCACTCAGCCCAGCTGTAGTCCTCTGCACAGGCACAGCAATGGCTACCAGTCAGTCTTTTCGCTCACTTTGTTACCACAACCCATAGGGTTGCCAACCTCCAGGTACTAGCTGGAGATCTGCTATTACAACTGATCTCCAATTGATAGAGATCAGTTCACCTGGAGAAAATGGCCGCTTTGGCAATTGGACTCTATGGCATTGACGCCTCTCCCCTCCCCAAATCCCGCCCTCCTTAGGCTCCATCCCAAAAACCTCCTGCAACCCTACTTATCAGCTTTTGTTAAAATTCTAAGAATGGCTTTTTCTTTCTTTCTTTCTTTCTTTCTTTCTTTCTTTCTTTCTTTCTTTCTTTCTTTCTTTCTTTCTTTCTTTCTTTCTTTCTTCAAAATATGGTTCTAGCTCTCATGGTTGGCAAATGTGACAAAAAATGTGAAGGTGGATAAAGCAGACAAGGAACAAAGGAAGGACAACTTTTTTTCACGCAAACGATTTCAACGTCTGTTTACCCGTATTTTTCTTAGCAATGACCCCAAAACTTCGCAGGAGGTGGGGTAATAATTTCAGAGTAAGAGGACTACAGAATAGATACAACATTTCTACCAACTATAACATGGCCTTCGATGTAGAAATGATATGCAAATTACATTCATTACATGCAATTAAAATACGCACATAAGCTGTGGCCCCTCTGGCTCATGATGTATTCCTGACACGGCCTTTGGTGCAGAATAGGTTTCCCGCCTCTGCAATAATTTTTCCAAGGTTAGGCATGGCAAACGCCGGTGTGTAACACCCAGGGCCTTTAGCTGCTGTTGCGTTAGTCTGATATTTTAATAGCCCTACCTGTTCTGCGTGTTGGTCTCTCCCTCCACCCACCTCCCTTTCTGTTTAAACAGATGCCTGTAGCCCTTTTATAATTTATGGACTAGACAGAACGCTATGGTCTGTAATGTGTCAATGTGCATTACAAGGGACCCTTAGCCCACTGAATATTGACATGATAGACTGTAAACTAGTAGCTCCGGCTAAGTCATGATGATTTAGCATGTCAGTGAATAGTGAAAGAGCTTCCATCCATGGACTACTGACAGGATCATTTACAATGATGCAGGAAAAGCCTATTATGCCTTGTTGTACAGGGAGAAAGGAGATTATTCCCAGCCAATCACCCACTGGAGAAATCTGCCATCTTCATCACGGTATCATATTCTAGCAAAGACACCCAAAAAGAAAGCAGGGAAAAGGATAGCATTTGAGGGCTGGGTAACCTTTGCTTCGATAACCTGCAGTTCAGGAATTATCTTCTCTTCTGGGGAATGTGACTATCTTTATTCAGATTCTACCTGGATATAGGGAATATATGATATTTAACAATTGCTGTTTAGCCCCCAACAGTGAGAGAGGTGTGATTGTGTTGGATAGTCAAGAAAAAGGTGAAGGGTAGTGTTAGACTGGATGAGGACACAGTGGTTTTAGAGACATATTACTGAAGACTGGTTCTGAGAAACAGAAACAGCTGCCCCTATGATGGGGTTGCCAGCTCCGGGTTGGGAAATACCTGGAGATTTTGGAGGCAGAGCCTGGGGAGGGGAGGGTTTGGGGAGGAGAGGGACTTCAATGCCATAGAGTCCAATTGCCAAAGCGGCCATTTTCTCCAGGTGAACTGATCTCTATGGGCTGGAGATCAGTTGTCATAGCAGGAGATCTCCAGCTAGTACCTGGAGGCTGGCAACCCTACTGATAAGGAAGGAACATTACAGAATTTGCTTCTGGGAAAAAATAAAGTGCTTATCTTTGTTTTTATAAATGACTGAGAAACATGGTGGTGGAAAGTGGAGTCAAGTCATAGCCAACTTTGGGTGACCCCATAAGGTTTTCAAGGCAAGAGACATTCAGAGGTGGTTTGCCATTGCCTACCTCTGTGTAGCGACCTTGGACTTCCTTGGTGGTCTCTAGGGTTGCCACAGGTCCCCTCTCCTTACCAGCAGGAGGTTTTTTCTTCTGTGGTTGAGGGAGTGTTTTGTGCAAGAGCGTGAGCATGCGCATGATCCCGGCGCGATACCATCACTTCCGGGTTTTCCCCAGAAGTACCAGCGTCAAGCAGGGATGCTCTTGCCAATTCCTCCAAAAACTTTATAGTTTCCATAGAGTTTTCAGAGGAAATGGCTAGGGAGTCCCGTGTGATCCCGGCACTTTTGACCGTGTCACGCAAGGAGCACTCGCACAGGACCACTCTCCCCTTTCTCCTTCTGCCTGCTGGCCATCAGTTGGCAGTTGGGAACACTAGTGGTCTCCCATCCAAGTACTAACCGGGCTGACCCTGTTTAGCTTCTGAGATCTGATGAGGTTGGGCTAGCCCGGGTGTCAGGATGTCATTGTCAAAGGAATATATTAATGTCAAAGGGAACATATCTTTTATTTACAGTTGTGCAGCAAGTGTATGGTCACTTGCCTGGTTATTGGTGGTGAAGTGAAATTGGTTCCATATAGGGGGGAGGGAACAAACTGTCCTAGAGTCTCACAAGACTGAGAGCCCCTGACATGTTGGCTCATGTGGCGTAAGGTTTGTGGGCAAACAAGGCTGCACCCTTCTGACCTTTCACATTTGACCTCCAGCACACTCGATTACACTCTCCAAAAGAAAGCCTCTTTACCCATCTCGTGAGTCAGCATTCATTACTGTTAATGAATTTATCATAATTAAATATTACATGGTAAACTATATAATCCGTTTATTGTGTTGATATTCCGTGTAGTTCAAATTTGGAAAGCATGTGCACATGCTTGCATGCATGTGTGCACTTGGATGAAGTGTTTCAAGACTATGGTTTTCTCGAGTCCTAGATTTTCTTTCTGCAGGGAAGCCATTTGTCAAAGTTGTTCCCCTTTTGCTGTTTTAGGCAGCAGATGATTTACAACAGTATAGGTCGGGCCACTAAATAAAAGAGCAACTTTGTGGGCTGGTAATTTTTAAGAACTTCTCTGCAAGGCTAGTGTATTAGTAGGATGTAAATAATGAGTCAACAGACCTACACAGATTACCACAGGTTAAAGAAGTGAGGATGCTCTCTCTGTGGGGCAACTGCATCTCACCCTATGTAATGTTACAACACGCAACCTTTTAGAATCATTAGATGAAATTGGTATTAGAACCGTTCTATTGTATATTGGAGGAGAATCTTGTCACAGATATGATGTATGAAGAGTGTGTGATGTATGCGAAGTTGTTTATGTTTTATTTTTAAAAAATTAAAAATAGGATATTTTTATGAGCATTGGTTTGCTTAGTCTATACTAAACAAATCATGAACAAAAAGAATTAGCTAAAGTTAAGAATTTTCAAGTCTCAAGATTTCAGTGGCCATATATGGGGATATAGTTATTGATGTCCTTTTGCAATGTGGGAGGCGAAAAAAGTGTTTAACTGTACTCATCCCTATCCCATATAATCGTCAAGCTGGAAGAGCAAACCCCAAGATTTCCAGGCCAAGAATCATCTGCCCAAAATGTCTCAAAATTTAACCTATGCTGTGGAACCTGAATGCCGCATAATACTTAAATATCATTTTCAGTGTTCAGAGTGTTTGTTGCTGTCAACAAACTTTTAAATAAATGAGAATAATTATCCTCATAATGCAGATGGGGCACCGAGACATAGGGTTGCCAGGTCCCTCTTTGCCACCGGCAGGAGGTTTTTGGGATGGAGCCTGAGAAGGGCTGGGTTTGGGGAGGGGAGGCACTTCAGTTCCATAGAGTCCAATTGTCAAAGTGGCTATTATCTCCAGGTGAACTGATCTCTGTTAGCTGGAGATCTGTTGTAATAGCAGATCTCCAGATAGTACCTGGAGGTTAGCAACCCTACTGAGGCAAAATATTCATTTATTTATTTAAAACATTTTTATGCTGCCTTTCCACCTGATCAGGGTCTCCAAGGCAGTGACCTTAAAAACATTACATTTGAGCAATTAAAAACATTTAAAATTATAGTAAATTCAGTAAAAACACAGAAAGAAAAACAACACCAGAACCAGGTAGGAGGACTGATGTAATTGTTTTTTGTGACATGGCTTTAATTTCCTTTCCTTTTTTCTTTTCCATTTATATTTTAAAAAATAAAATATTTAAAAACAAACAAAAAGATTTCCAGAGTGAATGGATAGATTCATATGGGAGAAGGTCGTCCTTAAGGTATGTTGGTTTCAGGCTGTACAGGGCTTTAAATGTCAACACCAGCATCTTGAATTGAGCCCAGAAGCAAATCAGAAGCCAGGGTAGATGGAACAAGACTGTAATGATATGGTCCCTATAACCCACTCTAAATAGGCTTGCCAACCTCCAGATACTAGCTGGAGATCTCCTGCTATTACAACTGATCTCCAGCCGATAGAGATCAGTTCACCTGGAGAAAATTGCCACTTTGGCAATTGGACTCCATGACATTGAAGTCCCTCCCTTCTCCAAACCCCACCCTCCTCATGCTCCACCCCAAAAACCTCCCGCCGGTGAGGAAGAGGGACCAGGCAACCCTAACTCCAAAGTAGTTTGCCTAAGGCTATTTAGTGAGTTTATGGCAGACATAAGACTGAAAGGGGACCTCCTGGTTAACAGCTCATGCCAGTGGTCTTCAATCCATGGTTCAGGATCCTCGGGTGCATCACAAAGATCAAAATCCTGGGTCATGAGCCCCCCAGAACCACCATTCTGGGTTTTTTGCTGGAAGGCCCTGCTGTTAATACGATGCATAAAGATTTACTGCCTCCACAATTACTGCCTTGCATCCAAGCAGAGTGGCATGGCCTAATGGCGAAGGAAGGCCTCTCTGTGGTGGATAGTATTCTTCCATGGCTCTAACCATTGACTTGTTCCAATGATACACCTTTTGGTGCTTAGCTTGTGTTTTCAGTCCCTGGCATTTTTGCTCTGCTTGTCCACTCTTTTGGCCTTGACACCGGAGAGGTCATAACTCTGACTTCCCCTCCTCCTGTCATGCGAGGGTGACAACATGTGCTTGCAGCTCGGTGGGTCCCATGCAGATGTCTACTTCTTAAAAGTGGGTGCTGGGTCCAGAAAGGTTGAAGGCTACTCTAGTAGTAGTCTCCAGACCACAGTTCTATGCCAGCTGCTCACTAGGGTTGCCAGGTCCCTCTTTGCCACTGGCGGAGCCTGAGGAGCGGCAGGGTTTGGGGAGGAGAGGGACTTCAATGCCATAGAGTCCAATTGCCAAAGCTGCCATTTTCTCCAGGTGAACGGACCTCTATCAGCTGGAGATCAGTTGCAATAGGAGGAGCTCTCCAGCTATTGCCTGGAGGTTGGAAACCCTACTGCTGCTCACAGAATAGTGATCATACAAAAATATTTTTTACACATTCAGCGCACAGCATGTTAAATTTTTGAAAGCAGGGGAATATGATTTTCGTTGGGAAAAAAAGAATGCATTACAATTTGCATTAGGAATGAGAAAAAAAACCACATGCTACGTTTACATAAAATGCTCAGAACATGTGCACATTGCAACGTTATCTCGGAATTAATTCATGCTTTAGATGAAGAATGTATCTGTATATCTGCTGTGTTGAGGCTGGTCTTTCTTGCAAGGCATGTTTGTGCCTTTTGTCTGTAGCAATCTATCAAGAGCGCATTTGAGACTACAAATTCTTCTAAAAGGAAACAAAGCAGATAGCAGCCTTTAGCAGGCTAAAGTCCAACGAACGTCAAATTCTGAACAACATTACTTTGTTTCTCTATTTAACATTAAAGCTGATGGCTTTTTGACAGGTTTATAGCTGACAACTTCCATAGCCAGTCATGCAGCACAATTATGTTTGAGCTAATTTGATGAATCAACTTGATGTTCTATAGTCCCAGTTGGCTTCAATAGCGTATGTGCTCAATTTTCTGCTGGAGGTCAAAAATAAGCTTTGAAATTTGGCTAATCCCATCACATCCGCAGAACATGTCTGGTGGAATAATCTTTGGACGCGCAGTCCTGACTAATGCCAGAAATAAGAAGGCAAACTTAGTAATTTCATTAAGACTATCAATCAGGAATTTGAGTGGGCACCGCAATTGGGGTCCCTGAGTCCAGCAATTTTCTTGGACATTTGGAAAGGCAATGACGCTTAGGGAAACAAAGATCACAGTCGATACGTGCGGTTGTTGTTCTGATGTTAAATCATAAGTCTGGAAATAATGTTTTAATGTTTCCCAAAGTCTTTCGGTTTTAACGCAATTCAAAATGGATGCCCTTGCACATGCGAGATGACTTTGTCATTTCCTATGGCACCCAAAACATTTCATTAAAGCTCACAGTTACCTTTTAATGCACCTTCTATAACCTAACCATGGGGCATCTTGCAAGGTTACCTTTTAAAGAAGGTAGGGGAAGCAGCCCCCTTTCATTTTGTGTCTCAATTCACATGTAATCATTACACAGGAGCACTTGGTTATTGTGATGCAAAATTTAAAGGTGTCATAATGTATTGGGCTGGATCTGGGCAGCTTTTTTGCAGGCAAAAAAGAAAGGTTTTTTTTCTTTTGACCACTGTGAAGCCTATGTTGGGAACTGTGAGAGCAACATGAACAAAAGCTTTTTGGAATGGAGTTCAGCAATGAAGGAGAGCCAGCATGGTGTAGTTGTTAAGAGCAGTGGACTCAAATCTGGAGAACCATGTTCGATTCCCCACTCTTCCACATGAAGCCTGCTGGGTAGGGTTGCCAGCCTCCAGGTACTAGCTGGAGATCTCCTGTTATTACAACTGATCTCCAACCAATAGAGATCAGTTCACCTGGAGAAAATGGCTGCGTTGGCAGTTGGACTCTATGGCATTGAAGTCGCTCCCCTCTCCAAACCCCACTCTCCTCAGGTTGTGCCCCAAAAACCTCCTGCTGGTGGCGAAGAAGAACCTGGCAACCCTACTGCTGGGTGACCTTGGGACAGTCACAGTTCTCTCAGAACTCTCTCAGCCCACACAGAGGCAGGCAATGGCAAACCACCTCCGAACATCTCTTGCCTTGAAAACCCTACAGGGTCTCCATAAGTCAGCTGTGATTTGACGGCACTTTCCACCACCACCCCAGCAACGAAGAGGGGAATCTGGCAAGATATTGTGGGAAAGCTGGTAGCGTTGAGCCCGTACCCCCACCCCACCCCCACAGTATTACTTATCACACTCAACATGCTGTTCTTTGTCCGAAGAGCTTTGAGTGATTTATGTATGGTTTCCAGGTGGTCTCACATCCTGGCTTCATGGAATGTGAGACCTGCTTAGCTTCTGCAGTACTGTATTAGATGCCTTCAGACTCTTTTATGATCCCTCGTGCTCTTACTATACACTGCTTCTTTGAAATTTACCCGTCTTGAATATATGTAAGCGTAGGCCTTTGAATCTTGCTGTGGGTGTTCCTCAGAGTTCAACTCACCATGCTTCATCCTTACTGAAACTAGAAACTCTGTGCTTTGGAACACTGTTCTTCAACTGCTAGAGTATGACCTGCAAATGGGCCCCCCTCCCCCTCCCACATAACTGATTGTACCACCCACACTATTTTATCTTATTTATTTTATTTACATTCTTTATTGTCTGTGTTTTTTGCTGAGACGGAAATTAGTCGGCAGTGGCGGACCTACGTTTTTGGGGCCCTGAAGCTTGAACTGTTATGGGGGCCCATTTGCAACCATCAACAATAGGACAACATCCAACAAGGTCCAAAGGGCCTTGCTGCCCTTGCAAGGACCTCGAGGTTCAAATGGTGGAGAACAGGGTGGTGGGGTGGAGTCCTTGAAAATGGACCATACAGTGACGAAATAAAACCGCAGAACTATTAAGCCATGCACCAATGAAGGATCTGACAATCCAGCTGCCAAAATGTAGGCTGTGAATGGATTCTGGCAAGCTCAGTGAGCCCATACAGCTGGAGTTTCGGGCCCTGCAAGCCCCCGAGAAAATTTTGAAATTTAACCAATTACAGGGACACTTTGAGGCCATATGAAATGGGTATTAGAGCATATTCTAAAGTCAATATTAAGTACTTCAACCCATTGGCTTATGATTCTATCACTTAAAAAACTCCATCGATTTTGTTGAAAAATTCACTCATTATTTTTTTTTGCTTCAGGGGGCCCCTCCGGGATTAGGGGCCCTGAAGCTTAAGCTTCATTAGTTTCACAGTAGATCCGCCTCTGGTTGTCGGATGTCCAGAGCCTTTGCCAATCCACACTGGTTGCATTAATCAGTGATGGACATTTGAACAGGAAGAAAGTTGGCAGGCGGGAGATTCTGTCTGACTGACTGAATGGCTGGCCGGCTGGCCTTTTCACCCATCGTGTGCTACTACCAGTCCAGCAGAGCAGTGGAGAAATGCATGGGATTGCAGTAGACAACAAATTCTGTGGTCTGTTCTTAAGATCTATTTCAGATCAGACTCAACCCCCCTCCACAATGTAGATCAGGGGTGTCAAACTCATTTGTTATGAGGGCCGGATACGACCGCAGTGGGCTCGCTAACCCAGATTGGGACAGAGAAGGATGGCTGCGTTGGCTGGCTCACGGGCTGGATAAGAGCTCTCAAGGGGCTGGATCTGGCCCATGGGCCATATGTCTGACACTAGGGTTGCCAACCTCCAGGTGCTAGCTGGAGATCTCCTGCTATTACAACTGATCTCCAGCCGATATAAATCAGTTCACCTGGAGAAAATGGCCGCTTTGGCAATTGTACTCTATAGCATTAAGTCCCTCCCCAAACCCCATTCTCCTCAGTCTCTGCCCCAAAAACCTCCCGTTGGTAGCAAACAGGGACCTGGCAACCCTATCTGACACCCCTGATGTAAATGGATGTGTTTCAGTCAACTTGGCTTTTCTCCTCTACTTGGGTAGAGGGGTATAGAGCAACATTCCCGAGGTATGCTATTCAGGTCTTGGATAGTGCTGCGGCAAATATGTGCAGCCTTGTCCAGGGATGTAAAGAATCACACTTTATTTGTGACTCTTAGTGGACCTCGATGCTGCTGAGTATCTTGCCACAGCATTTAGGGCCTTAAGCTTGAGGCCTATGATGATGGAACCCTTTCCTTTGCCCTGGGATGGTACTCAGCTGGGGAAGGGTATATAGCAGGTACTTAGTACTTTGGGGTATGCATCAAGGCATGCTGTAAGCCAATTCAGAGCTGGTCTGGTTTAAAAGTGGGTATCCACCTGTCATTAATTAGATGCCAGTGAACAAATGGAGTGGAAATGCCTTGTCTCTGAATGCAGTTTCAGGCCTCCTTCCTCAAAGTTGTGCCAATAGTAAGTGACGGCTGCCCTGTGGTTCTAAAAACCCTACCTGAAAAAAATATAAATCTGTCTGTCTGTTCTATTTCTAGGAATGCAATGGAAAACCACACTCTGTGTGAACCACATATCCGTTTCCCAGACCACCAGTATATTTGCACATACAGTCATTGGATCTGTACATAAAACAGTGATTTAATTGTGGAAGCTGTTCCACGAGGAAGCAAGCTGTACATGTGGTATGCAACCAATAATATTTCCGGCCTCCCTTTATTTATCCTGCTCTCTCTGCTTTTGAATGAAGTGCAATTGGAATGAATAGTCATACCTATGCAATGCACAACAGTGATTTAGATACACTTCTAAAAACTTGCGTATGTGCCTTTGCATGTAAGTGTCCCAAACACACAATGCTAGTATGCAGAAAAGATGAAATAACAAAAAATAAATAAATAAAGGGATGTGTATCATTCAGTACTATAAAAACTTCTAAGCATCCTGTATAAAGGATTAACTTAAGGTGAACTCTTTAGGAGAACTGGGGGATAAACAGGAGAGATACTAATGATGCTCAAAGGAACTGTGCTCAGCAAGTATTTAAATCTTCTGTTATTCTTGCAGTATATTCAGTCTTATTTAGTGCTGCAATGCTCACATCGCTGTGGGTACTTATGCACCAGTTCCTCTCCCTCATGCCCTCCATTATCTTATCAGAAACTGCTGTAACTTGTTGACAAAACTGGTAAGTGGCATTTACTGGAACAGTTGATTGGATTAAAGTGGTTGTTGCTGTCTTTTGTTACCAATTTTTATTTATTCAGAGCAATTATTCCTTTAAAGCTGAACTGGGACTATTACAAGGCTCATCTGATCTGATTTACTGATACCAAAGAGTAAGTGGGACTGCATCTGAGGAAGCTGCTTGTGATGACACTTGCTCTGGGCTATTGGCACTGGGTGAATTATGTGTCAAAGTTATGGGGTTACTGCTTGGAAGACCCCCCTAAGGGACTGATGGCTGAAAAAAGGGTTGGTAGGCCCAACCTGGCAACCAGCAGGACACCAGAGGGGGGAGTGTCGATGTGATTTCACTTCCAGGAAAAAACCAGAAGTTACATCAAGCCTCTCTAGGAACTTCTGGGACCCCTATGGTAGAACTCTGGACAATTCCTAGAGAAGACTGACATCACTTCCAGGAAAACCCAGAAGTGATATCAGCTTTCTCTAGGTTATGCTCAGTGGTAGAGCATCTGCTTGGCATGCAGAAGGTCCCAGGTTCAATCTCTGGCATCTCCAGATAAAGGGACTAGGCAAGTAGGTGATCTGCCTGAGACCCTGGAGAGCTGCTGCCAGTCTGAGTAGACAATACTGACTTTGATGGACTAAGGGTCTGATTCAGTAGAAGGCAGCTTCATGTGTTCATGTTTTTAAACAGAAAGTTTTTGGTTATTCCTAGAGAGACACGTTGTCACATCCAGGTTTTTCCAGGATGTGACATCATGTCAGGGGTCAACTGCCATTTTTAATTTTTGCTGCCAAAATTCAAATTTAAATAACCTTTAATGGCATAAGATAATTAATATAAATTTCACTCAGATATCAAACAACCATAGAAACATAGTTAAATACATCAGATTACCCCCAGTTCTCTTTTCGACGAATCTTTAGGACGTTATTAAGAAATTTGGGCACCTCCACAGTGATGTTGGGAAACACATCTTTCAGTACATGTCGTTCTTTAGCTTGATCAGTCAAGCCCATTAGGTTAATAAAAATGGGGTCAATGTATTTAAGCCGAAGGTGCAATAGAAAAGGGCAATAGAAAAAAATATGCCCAATTGATTCTACGCTTTCTAATGCAGACGTACAAAGTCTATCATCATAAGCCAATTTTTGAAATCTGCCATATAAAACCACAGAGGACATTACATTGAACCTGGCCAGGGAAAAGGCTCTACGCAAATGTGAGTGAATTTTTCTCCCACTACAGCTCTGATCCCTTGCCTTACTGGGGGACTGGAAACCACAGCTGAAAAGGACTGGGAGGGTCAAGTTAAGGCCCAAGCCAAATCTGTAGCTGGGGTGGAAATGCTTTACTAACTACCAGGACCACTGAATAGTTGGGTCTGATTTGAAATGCCTGAGCTGCGATGTTCCCTTTTGCTTACAAATCAGGAATAGGGTACCTCCTCAAATCCCTGCTCTTTGCAAAGTTGGGTATGTTCAAAACAGGACTCACTTATTAGTTTCAGGACAAGAGAGCTCTTGCAGTCTACAATTCTAACTAGCAGAACTAACACAGGGACTCCACCCCGTTAGACTAAACCTACACTCACTAATATCAGTGTTCCAGTGTAATATATACAGCAAGTACACCACATGAGCAAAGGGCAGCTGTGTGCAATCGGTGTTTTCTGCACCATGAAAAGATTTTGTAGCCAGTACGTCCTTTCCTTTCTAGCTCCCATGACCCACTGGTCTTGAGCAGTTAATGGGGAGGTTTTTTTCCCCTATTTCTTTAAGGAAAAGATGGTGGAGAGATACTTGGCCACTGCTAGTGTTATACTTGGATCTCTATCCACCAGCAAAAAGGGGACTATTTTATCACCTATTACTGTGGCAGGTAGTTTCGTTAAAATAGGATCAATCCATTGGTCGCGTTGGAGTTTGAAATGGGGACATTGCAGCATCATGTGCACAAGCGTAGCCAGTACAAACTTAGCAAATTTGCACACACACTGCTTATTTGTACATAATTAATCTGCTTCCAGTAGTCCTGGAAAGGGCTCTTCTTAGCAACTCCATTGTCTAAACACCAGAAAACTTACTTTGCCTTCCTACCCACCATATTCTAAAATTTCAACAGACACTGATCCATCTTTTGAAGCCTTCACACATTTACTTTTTTAGCGCAAAACACCACTGTTTGCTCTTTAGGTTCCACGTTTTCTTTATGATTGTTCACAATTTACTCTTATGTCTTGGCCTCTTAATGTGCACTGTGTCTTGGCCTCTTAATGTGCATTTTTTAAAAAAATATATATATTTGCATTGTGTCTCTGTCTTTTTGGCTCTGCATTTCAGTTATGTCATTAGTACTGAATAAAAAAATGCACATTGAGGTCCAAATTCTACAAACAGATTTGCTAATTTGTCCTTGGAAGGTAACGAGAACGGTGTAAATGTCTCCAAAGGCAGAATTGGCTTCTGTTCATCCAGAATCCATACGGTAATGCTTAATTTCCTGTTTGCATATGTAACAGATGCAGCAGTGTCTTTAGATTCTTTCCATACCTTCAAAAATATCCACCCTATATATGCGCGTACTGTAGGTCTGGAGTTTATATCTGTCAAATCTGGCTGCACGTGGAAGAAACATGATGCTAAAATATGCAGCTAGCATGGGAACAGTATGAATGCGTAGCCCTGTATTTGAACTCATCAAAAGACTCCACCGTTGGTCAATAGTAAAGTACCCTTTTGAGACATCCAGGCTGTTGATGATGCGGTTGGCTACCAGAATGAAGCTTAGTAAAGGATAGCCCATTAACTGACTTGCCTCACTTTACCTGGATTGCTTTTGTTTGTTTGTACCTTTGATTAGAACATAACTCCCTATAGCTCTACAAAGAGCAAACTGGCGTTAGTGCCAGAAGCCAAATTCTCCTCAAAGTACCTCTTAGTAAAATTCCTTTCAGTGGGGCTATACTGACATGTTCCAAAGATAAACTATTCACACATAATATCAATGAGAAATTGAAACAGTCATATTTAGTCTGTTATGGATCAAAGGCAAAGCAGTTATACATTTCAGAGGTCCCAATGATCTTTGGGACTGAGCCCCGTGGTGCAGAGTGATAAGCTGCAATACTGCAGTCAAAAGTCATTTTCGGGCAGCCGGCTCAAGGTTAACTCAGCCTTCCATCCTTCTGAGGTCGGTAAAATGAGTACCCAGCTTGCTGCTGGGAGTAAAGTGTAGACGACTGGGGAAGGCAGTGGCAAACCACCCTGTAAACATAGTCTGCCTAAGAAACGTCAGGGTGTGACGTCACTCCATGGGTCAGTAACGACCCAGTGCTTGCACAGGGGATTACCTTTACCTATACCTAATGATCTTTGGCAGATGATTTGTTGGGACCTCTGAGTGTTTGAATGCCTATATATAAATAACTACTCATCTTTGTCCCCTCATCTGGATGGCTTAGGCTAGTTTGATCTTATCAGATCTCGAAAGCTAAGCAGGATTGGGCCTGGCTAGTACTTGGATGGGAGGCCACTAAGGAAGTCCAGGGTTTCTAGGCACTGGTAGGCAATGGCATACCACCTCTGTGATTTGCCTTGAAACCCCCTCACAGGTTTGCCATAAGTCACCTGCAACTGGACGGCACTTTACATACACACACACTTCCATGGTGCTTCAGGCTGAACATCTAGGCATCTTATTTTGTATTGGTCCATGAAAGGGAGCAAAGTAATGTCAAGCCGTCACCGGTCAACCACATGAAATGTTCCCCAGCGTGCAAGAGGGTTTCTTTTATGAGACAATCAAACGATGGCCCATGTGTGAATCACTTGTGTGAATGTGGAGTTAACAGCTATCTGTGTTTGCCTCTGATCCTCAACATTCATTTCAACTAGGTCTTATGATGGATCATAATGGTGAATCTGTCAGCAATGCTGATTCTGTGACCTTAGGCAGATGATGAGAGGGAGGGCATCTTGGCCATCTTCTGGTCACTAGGGGTGTGGAGGGGGGAGGTAGTTGTGAATTTCCTGCATTGTGCAGGGGGTTGGACTTGATGGCCCTGGTGGTCCCTTCCAACTCTATGATTCTATCACAGGGCATACATTGGAAAATTGGAGTGCAGGAGTTCATTGTGGAGCAGAAAGAGGGAAGTTTTCTTTCATACCATTATAGGGGCAGGCATACACACATCTGGTTATGCACAAACTCTAGCCATGACAAACCAGAAGGCAATCCATTCTCCATTGATCCATTAATTTGTAACACAAAATTTTAAACACATCAAGTGCAAAAAAGCAGCATTAATAGGGTTGCCAGCTCCAGGTTGGGAAACACCTGGACATTTTTTAGGGCAGAACCTGAGGAGGGCAGGGTTTGGGGAGGAGAGAGAGTTCAATGCCAGTAACACTGAAGGAGTAACACTGGAGACACTGTCCTTCAGTGTTACTCCTCTGAAGATGCCTGCCACAGCTGCTAGCGAAACGTCAGGAAAGAAAATACCAAGACCACAGTCACACAGCCCGGATAACCTACAAGAACCAATGAACTCTGACCATGAAAGCCTTCGACAATATTTCTTCTTTTTCTTCTTCTTCTTCTTCTTCTTCTTCTTCTTCTTCTTCTTCTTCTTCTTCTTCTTCTTCTTCTTCTTCTTCTTCTTCTTCTTCTTCTTCTTCAAATAGAGCTACTGGAGGAAAAATAGCCCAGTGATGACATGCAGGAGGTTGCCCGCCATGGGTAGGCAACACCCTGAGTAGGCTAAGAAAACTCTTAATAAGTGACAGTGCAAGATGTTCAAGATGCAGTACCTTGAACTGCCCCATAAATGTCCTCACCGTTCCCCTAAACCTCCTGTTCCCAGTTCCTCTGATAGTCCTTCTTAACCATCTCCACCCTGCTGGAAGATCCCCAAACCCTGGAGTTTGCAGGCACCCCAAATTAGTCAAGTCCCATGGCCACAGACCCACTTTGCTTTCGGGTCAGCAGATTGCAGAGGACAGATAGCGGTACCCTCCCTAAGGAGGTTAGATTTGGCTGCCAATTGCTAGCTGATTCCGAGTATGCTGAAAAGCATAGTATCTGCCTCATCAAGTTAATGCAGGTTTTACCCTAAGGTGGCATTATACTGCTTCTGAGCCAGGCGACACACCGTAGGTATTCACAGATTATAATTTCTAAACGCTAAGTGTAACTGAATGTTGGGGGGTGGGGGAGAGAACCACATTTCTTTCTTAGCTGATGTAGTTTCTCATTTGCTGATCTAAAATGTATTTGGTAATCCCCAGTTTCACAGTCCGGAGTGCTCAGTACAGATAACATTTTCATGGTCTTTCTTAAATTCGCTTCTTTATATCTTCACTGCTTTCAGAGAAATGAAGCCGATGGGATGCTTGATACAGAGATTTCCCCCCCCCCCCCGGTGCTGCAGGCAGTCTCTGGCATGACACCATTTTTCTAACGGTCCTAACACGCTACGTCTGCCCCAGCAAGTTCTTTCATGTGAATATGTAATCAATAGAGTGCATGTATCAGAGCTTTATCAAGTGATTTTCCCCCCACTGGCAGCATCTCTGCTGAAACCCTAAGCTGCTTATTAAACTCAGGAGACTGCAAAAAGTGGCGCAGGACTTCAGCAAATGCAGCCACCAGAGGAAAAATAGCCCAGTGATGACACACACCAATCTAGTATGCAGGCATAGTTTAGATTGGCACAGTGACTTAGAAATCAATGCCACTAAATGCTTTGAGGCTTACTTCTATGTAGTTTAGTCAGGATCAGGCTAAAACTGAGGACTCGTCGGCCCTTTATGCAGGGAATATTTTGCCTCTCTTATCCTCTTTGGTGTTGCCATCTGGATACAGTCATCAATGAATCTATAGATCGTCCACTGCTTCAGTTCTTACGAAAACTCCTAAATGCCCCTCGATGTGTTGCTGGCATTACTCTTCGTTCCGAGTTTGGCCAAATGTCACTTGAAGCTAGGGCGTGGTTGGCCGCCTTTAAACTACACCTTAAACTGTGCTTTAGCACTGAGGGGTTCCTAGCTTCTCTGAAGCACGACCCTTTTAAATCCTCATGGCAAAAAAATCTTAGATGAGAAACTGTCATTGTTGGGCTTCTCGCAGGATATGTTATTAGATCTTGGGAAAACTGAAGCTTTTACCAAAATTAAAAAGCGCATTAAAAAGCTTGATTATAACAGCACTACTTTTCGTGCTCGTCGCGTCTGTTCATCCCAGTTCTTCGGAATACCCCCTCCACGTGGTCTGCATGCCTATACATATTATCTAACAACTCCTCGTCTTTGTAGAGCTTTTTGCTTGGCTAGATTGAATGCTAACCCTTCTATGGTAATGCAGGGCAGAATTCTGAATATCCCATACTCAGACAGGATCTGCCCTTGCTCTTCTGGCTCTATTGACTCATTAGCTCATGCCCTTTTGGAATGCCGCTTTTACGAGGAACTTCAATCGCACTATATTTCCCCCCCTTTTAACATACAAATCCAATGCCTCTGTGACTGACATAATGCCTTTTTTACTAAGCGATAGGGACCCCAAGGCTACATTGTCAGTGGCAAGATTTGTTTCAGTCCTTATATCCCTCCAACACTAGATATATGCTGTTCAAGATCAATTGATCAAGGTGCTTCTAAGGAATAAAGGAAAGGTAAAGGAAAGGATTTTGCCGCTCACTAGGTGCACAGTTTTCTAACCGAATTTTAAAAGCTCTATGCTTGCCCCGAAGAAATTCAAGGAGTGCCAGGAGTAAATGTCCGCCAAGAAGAAATCACTGTGAAAAAGCGGAACGTCCAAGTCTCCCCACCCCCTTGAAAATGATGCTTTGTGATTGGAGGAGAGGAGGGGCCATGGCTCAGTGGTGGAGCATCTGCTTGGCATGCAGAAGGCCCCAGGTTCAATCCCTGACATCTCCAGTAAAAGGGAGCAGGCAAGTAGGTGATGTGAGAGACCTCTTCCTGAGACCCTGGAGAGCCGCTGCCGGTCTGAGTAGACAATACTGACTTTGATGGACCAAGGGTCTGATTCAGTATAAAGCAGCTTCACGTGGATGTTAGTTTTTTTTAGAATTACCTCACCAGCCATGGTGTGGGATTCTTTCATTGGATATGATAGAGTTTGCTTTCTGTAAACACTTCCTTTCACGCTGTTTGTTTGCCCCATGCTGCCCTCACCTTTTTCACGGTTGCCTTCTCTCCTGGGTAAAGCTGAGAGAATGTGACTTGCCCAAGGTCACCCAGCTGGCTTCGTGTGTAGGAGTGGGACAACAAATCCGGTTCATCAGATTAACCTCTGCCGCACATGTGGAGGAGAGGGGAATCAAACCCGGTTCTCCAGATCAGAGTCCACCGTGCCAAACCACCGCTCTTAACCACTACATCACGCTGGCTCTCCACTAGCCCAGCAGCCTGCCCATAAGTCCTCAGCCCAGCAGTGGGATTCTTTCATTTGATAATCTCCGTTCTCTGAGATAATTACATGCTTCTGAAACTGCCCATAGAGGACGCCTAAGCGAGTGGGGGGGGGGGAGCTGGCTCACTTCCCGAGAGAATGGCTTCTCTGGGAGAACTTAGTTGAGGATGGGATAAGCGAGAACGGGCAGGGAAGAAAAACTGTGAAATTACAACTATTCACGATTTTTGCCTTTAGAATCGAGGTAAAATTTAAATTCGTGATAAAAGAGGTTTCTGAAGCCATGGGGCAAGTGCGGGGTGGCCATGGAGTGATCCCCAAGGGAAGCAAAATTAATAAATAACGCAAAAAAAAGTTGTGGGGCAGTTCTGCTGGGCTCGTGCATAAATGGGCACAGTCACCATTCAGACATCATGTTAAGCTGCAATTTGCTGTGCTGGTTATGAACATGGCAAATGGCTGAATGTATGTGTGTAAAGTGCCCTCAAGTTATAGCCAATTTATGGCAACCCCGTAGGGTTTTCAAGGCAAGAGACTAACTGTGGTTTGCCATTGCCTGCTTACACATGGGCTGAGAGAGTTCATAGAGAACTGTGACTGGCCCAAGGTCACCCAGCAGGCTTCATGTGAAGGAGTGGGGAATCAAACCCGGTTCTCCAGATTAGAGTCCCGCCCCTCTTAACCACTACACCTCTTAACCACTACACTATGCTGGCTCTCAAAAAATGGCTGGATAAGTAGAAGTTTATTCCCCACAAACTGGGATTCACACTTTAATCGTAGTTTAGAATTGCAGTTCGTGGGAACTAATCCAGTTATCCCAGGCACCTACTTTTGAATATTGAGGACAATTATCAGAGTTCCTTTCAAATAAAAAATTGTGCTCTGCATGAGAAAGGGAGTGAGTAAAACAAGTGGGTATGAGCAACAATCCATGTCCATGCCCGTCCTAGCAATGATGCATTGGGTGGGAAAGTGGATGGAGAGATTATTTTCCTCCCTCTCCAACCATACTAGAACTTGGGGGCACCTAATGAAGTTGATGGACAATAGGTTCAGGATGAACAAAACGAAGTACTGTATGCAACAAATCATTAAATTGTGGAAGTGACTGCCAAAGGATATAGTGATGGCCACTAGCATAAGATGGCTTTAAAATGGAATCAGATTCATGGAAGATACCGTATATACTCGGGTATAAGCCGACCCGAGTATAAGCCGACCCCCCAAATTTGAGGCCAGAAAAGGGAATTTCTTATTGACCCGCGTATAAGCCGAGGGTCAATAAGAAATTCCCTTTACCGGCAATGCTGCGCTCTAAAATGGCGGCCGCCATTTTAGAGCGCAGGGCCCCTGCCCCAGGTCGCCTTCCCGCCGGCCTCCGGGCCCTCCCAACCCACCCCAACCCACCCCGACCCCAGTGCCATCCAAGGGGGGGAGGGGGAAGAGCCCCTGAACCCCCTACTTACCTGAAGAGGCGGCGAATCGGCGGCGGCGGCAGCGGTGCGGCCTTTCTGGGCTGGCAGGAGGCCACTGCCGGCCGGAGGAAGGCGCCCAGGCGCGTGGTCGGCGGCGGCGCGGCCGGCGGGGGCCTCCTGCCTGCGCAGGCAGGCCCCTCCCGGCCAGAGGGAGGCGGCCAGGCGCGCGGCCGGCGGCGCCGCTGCCGGCGGGGGCCTTCGCAAGGCCCCTCCCGGCCAGAGGGAGGCGGCCAGGCGCGCGGCCGGCGGCGCCGCGGCCGGCGGGGGCCTCCTGCCTGCGCAGGCAGGCCCCTCCTGGCCAGAGGAAGGCGCCTGGGCCCGGCGGCGGCGGTGATGGAGATAAGTTCCCCCCTCCCTCCTCCCCCCTCCCTCCTCCCCCCTCCCCCCTCCCCCCTCTACAGTATTGACCCGCGTATAAGCCGAGTTCGGCTTTTTCAGCCCTTTTTTTTGGCTGAAAAACTCGGCTTATACGCGAGTATATACGGTACTCTGCATCAATACAACTAAAACAAAGCAAAGCATATGTATTCAGATTGTGAAAGAACTCATTCAGTGTGGTGTCAAAAAACTCTGAGCTATAAACAGTGAAGTCCCGGCTCAGATCTTACTTCTGCCAAGAATTCACTAGGTGGCCATGACTAGCCATTCTGTCTCATTCCTCCTCTGCAGTATCATAATATTTGTGTAACTTATCTCATAGGATTGTTTTAAGTATTACTGAGATAATATACACAAAGCACTTTTTAGTGCTACATAGATGCACATGAACACAAGAAGCTGCCTTATACTGAATCAGACCCTCGCTCCATCAAAGTCAGTATTGTCTGCTCAGCCCAGCAGCTGCTCTCCAGGGTCTCAGGCAGAGGTCTTTCACACCACTACTTGCCTAGTCCCTTTAACTGGAGATGCCAGGGATTGAACCTGGGACCTTCTGCATGCCAACCAGAGGCTCTACCACTGAGCCATGGCCCTTCCCCAAAATGTGAAATATTATTATAGCTGAATATTGTCTTCCAATATCAGAAACTGCAAATTCCAGTGAAAATAATATCCAGATGTATATACCGCTTGCACGTTATTGATGCGTGTATTTTCCCCCCTGTTCATGAGTTTGTCCTCTTATTGATGGGGGACTTGGCATTAGATAACCTTGTGTATGTAACTTGGGGTTGGCTGGCTGTTGTCACATGTGCAAAAGCAGTGAAAACAAATTGTCTGTTTTGATTCATGTCAAAATTGTCAAAGCAAATTAAGTGATGTCAAGGTTGTCAAAGGGAATTAAATGAAAACACACACAAAAATGCAGTCTCTGAAGTTCTCAAAGGATGAAAAGGTGAATTTGAGCATTTGTCAAAGGAAATGGTTTTTAGAGTTTGATCGGCTAGACATTCGAGCCCCGTGCCATTTCTCCAGATTGGTCCAAGTTGATAAGCTTTTATCTGAAACCGAGTCAAAAGTGCCAATCCTTAAGGTTGTGCCTGAATCAATGGCTCTGTTCAAACATCACACAAAACCATGGCTGATTTTAACTATGGCTAGTTTGCAAAACCAAGACTCTGCTCGCAGACGACCACTGAAATTCTGGTTTGCTTTGACAAAGGCTGGTATCTTTGCAATTGGTCTCGTCAGGCATCTCTGCAGCTCAGATCAGGAAATGAGATAAAATGCCTGCATTCATACAAACCATAGTGAAGATCTGGGGTTAATAAACCAACTCCTAACAATAGTTTCAGATCTTGCTTTCAGAGACCCTAACTAATCTTCATTTTTTAAATGAATGTAACATCTGCCTGATGAAGGGTTCTGCAGAACTCGAAAGTTTGCACAATGTTTTGCATCATTTGGGTTGGCCTCGACGAATGGTATCACATGATTTTGTTGCTAACAAACCATAGTTAGTGTAGCGGTCCCCATTTAGACAATCACACTTAGCACAGTTCATTTCATGAAACCTCGATCTTATGTTTGAAGTGAGCTAGCGAGTGGCATAGGGAAGGCTGCATAGTATAGCCCGATCTCATCAGATTTAGGAAACTAAATAGGGCGAGTACTCAGAAGGGACGCCACCAAGGAAGACTCTGCAGAGGAAGGCAATGGCAAGGCACGCCTGCTTCTTGAAAGCCCCTTGCTAGGGTAACCAGCACTTTACACACACACAGTGAGTGACATGCAACGTGCTCTGGAGTTTTTGAAAGATGGGATGGGATGGCTGGTGGGATGATGTGTGATTCCCATGGGTAGAACAGAGGAGGAATGGCAGGCTTTGACACTATAATCAATGATAGTGAAGGGAATGGAAGTAAAGAGAAAGGCAGTCGGCATGCTTTTTATGTGCTCCCAAAAGTCAGTTCTAGCAATGAACTTGATTAATGTGAATGGCATTTGATGATGCAAATAATACATGAACCACCATATCCAATGGAAATGTCCCACAGAGTACAATGGAACATACAAGTAAGTAATAAGTAAGTGAGCCTTAGTCACAGCAGTCAATACAGTTCCCGGTCTGACATGGAGCTCACTGGATGATCGAAGGCCAAAATATATCTCTCTCTCAGCCCAAGAAGAAGGAGAGTTGGTTTTCTATACCCCGTTTTTCTCTACCTTTAAGTAGTCTCAAAGTGGCTTACAATCACCTTCCCTTCTCCTCCCCTCAACAGACACCTTGTGAGGTAGGTGGGGCTGAGAGAGTTCTGAGACGAACTGTGGCCCAAGGTCACCCAGCAGGCTTCATGTGGAGGAGTGGGGGATCAAACCTGGCTCTCCAGATCAGAGTCCGCCACTCTGAACCACTATGCCATGCTGGCTAACCATCTCACATGGCGATTGTGAGGACCTCATGAAAGAGGGGAGAACCCCGTATTCTTCTCTGAGCTCGTTGGAGAAACAGTGTGATTAAAAATGTGATACATACAGATATTGTGCTTGGATGAAACTGGTGGTGCATGGAAAAACAGAAAGGCTAGGGGAATAAAAAAAGAACTTGGAGATGATTCTTCAAACTTTGAAATTCCAAAAGCCATTTCGCACATCACTTATTTGCCATTGAGATACATGATACTGCTTTATCCTGAGTCAGAGCAATGGTCTGTCAGCATTGTCTGACTGGCAATGGATCTCCAGGGTTTCAGACAGACATCTTTCATATCACCCACAACCTAATCCTTTTAATTGGAGGTGCCGGGGATTGAACTTGAGACTTGTGCATCCAAAGCTCTTCTGCTGAGCCATAGCCGCACCCCAATAGATACAGTCAATAGAGAATTGCGGCCAATTCCAGCTCTCTGATGAGCGTGCCTGTAGAATACACATTAGAACATTCATATTTATCAGATTTGTCAGATCTCGGAAGCTAAGCAGGGTTGGTACTTGGATGGGAGACTACCAAGAAAGACCCTGCAGAGGAAGGTAATGGCAAACCACCTCTGATTCCCACTTGCCTTGAAAGCCCCTTGCTTGGGTCGCTATATATCAGTTGCATCTCAATAGCAGTTACATACGTACGTAAAGGGTCCTGAGTTTTATATTATTATTTGCTGCTACGGTTGTATCTTCTAAACTACGATCTGCTCAAGGTTAGATCATGATGGGTAGCTGTGTTAGTCTGTCTGTAGCGGTAGAAAAGAGCAAGAGTCCAGTAGCACCTTAAAGACTAACAAAATTTCTGGCAGGGTGTGAGCTTTCATGAGTCACAGCTCACTTCTTCAGAAAGCTCATACCCCGCCAGAAATTTTTATTACTCTTCAAGGTGCTACTGGACTCTTGCTCTTTTCTACTGCTCAAGAGTAGTTCTTGGTAAAAGGATGGAGGGGAGAAGGTGTTTTCACCAGACAGAACTGAGCACCTGCAATTCTTTGAAGCAAAGGTTAAATTCTGTTTACCCAGACCAACTTTAGCCCAAGGGGTCAATCCAAACTTAGCTGTATGCAAGTCCCATTGAAATAACTAGGGAAAGTTCTCAGTGTTTCAAATGTTTGAGTCTCAGGGCCTTCAGGGGCCCTTAGGCATCTGTGACTTCACCGGATTTTGCCCCATGTTTTCACTCATCACCCTTTCTTATGCTAACTTAATCCATATTATTTTTTAAAGAAGTGCACTGCCTGCCAAACCACATCATACATCTTCATGATCTATAACAATAGTTATTTTTTCCCCTCAGGAGGCTTTCCATGATCTGTCAGATCTTTCAAGATTCTCCTTCTCTCGCTACATGACCCAGTTTGGTTCCTTTTTTAGACAGTACCTGAATATATAAACACATTTGTCCACTTCAGAAACCAAAAGCACAATGATTACTGTCTTTGTCTCCCTAAAATGTCATGAGATTTATTCAGCAAACTCTCAGAAGATGCTCTTGACATTTACCTTCCAGGCTTACCTGGACTTCTTCCAGCACTGGAAGATCTGGGCCATGAGCAACCAGACTTGTATCTGTACCTGGAATCGGGAGTTCTCCAGTCATGGTTCCCAAAGTTAGACTTGAGGGAAGTCGGAGTCTAAAGTGCAAGAAGAAGACACTATTATGTTGACCTGGCAAAAGCATCAGAGCTATCTCCTATTACTGATACCAGGTCTGGCCAATCCAGACCTGGCTTCATATTGACTTGCAGTCATATGGCCAATGTCACACATCCTTATCCCCCCCCCTCACCCGACACACATATCTGATAGTTCACTATGCAAGGTTATAGCATTAGACACCCATTTTCCCAGTTCAAAACCCAGACTCCCAGACAGTGAAGATGTAAGAGACTATGGTCGTTTAGGCATGGGAGTTCTACCTGAGGTTCGTTGCTCACTGGACTCACACTTCCTTGCTGGGAATTTATGCACCAGCAGTCTCCAAGCTCAAATCAAGTCCCTGCCCCTTTAAATGCTGCTTTGTAATTGGCTTACTTTGTAGTGCTTACTATGAGAGAAAATCCCCCCCAACCCAATTGCTGCATTAAAAAGCATTTTAAGAACAAAGAACAAAGCAATCTGAAGGGAGGGGGGAAGAAATCCAAGCCTCGGTTTTAAAAAGCCTTTCTTCTGCTCAGAAAGAGCTCCCAGGAAGCAGGAAGCATTTGAATCCCTGCCTCTTTACATGCTGCTTTGTAATTGGCTGTGAGAGAAACCAAGCTTGCGTGTCCCATGCTTTGCTTTATGCACGGGGATTTCACCCAGGCTGAGCTCAGGGGGGAGGGAAGAATCGGGTTAACAGAGGAATGGGAAGTCCTGGGATTTGTGAGGGCTGGCAGTGAGGTCATCTCTAACTGATGGAAAACTCCTGCATAACTCTGAGGAACAACCGAGATAGACCGGGGCAAACATTAGTGAAGGTACCCATGCATAAACGACTTATAATAACCTGACAAGGGAACAACGTTATAGCTAACCCCCAATACAAGTGCCAAACCCATTTTCATAGTACTGTAGAAAGTGATTTTCTAAGACAAAGTCTTCGCTGTAAACTCCTGTTTCAAGGACTCACCACCTTCTCTTCTGTCTGTTCCCAGTAGGTACCAAGGGGATGCTTGAAGCCGGCTCCTTTTGCATGCTAACTTTTGATTGAAATATATAGTACATTGTAAGGTCATACACAAATGACTCTGAAAATTCACTCTAAACCTGAGCAGGCTTTCTCCACTGATGTTAAGTAGGTCAACCATTTACCTAGACTTTCCGCTAATGTGCTGTACAAGCTAATGAGAGTTTCAGAGTGTACCACATATATGAGATTGTCAAGGTGAGTGTTGCCATCCTTGTTAAAAAACAATGAACAAACTTTGGATTTTTTTTAAACAAGCGAAGCATCCTTAGAAGGTGTGATTGTATACACAAATATTTTCAGTTGTCCTATGAATGTAATTAGCCGGGATGTTGACTTTGAAACTGATACTGACTTCTTAGAGGGACGTTAAGTGTGTGAAAAAGCACAGTTTAGGAAAAATGGAAGCAGAAGACTTTCATACATCATGGTTCCCATGCTCAGCGGAGTGGAGCTACAGTCAATTTGTAGTTCTGTGATTCTTTTTTTGTAATGAATGTTCTTTCTTATAAATGGCAGCTTCTTCAACATACAAAACAGCCTTTTTAATTTATTTATATATATATATATATATACTTATATATTTATTTGGATATTTATTTGAATATCTATATAATTTGCTCCCCAACAAGGACCCAAAGCGGGTTATGTCATTCTCCCCTACCCCATTTTATCCTCACAACAACAACCCTGTGAGGGAGGTTAGGTTTCAGATCTTCCATGGCAGAGTGTGATTTGAATCTGGGTCTCAGGCAGCCCATTCCTGAAGGAAAGGGCTGCACTGGTGGCTGAAAGCAGCGCCGCCGCGCTGCCTCCAAAGATGTGCACCATCAGTGCTGGGAGGCTGGCATCCGTGCCCCAACACTGGTGTCCACTCCGGTCGCAGCGGCACAAGTTGCCCAAAAAATGTGTACCTCTGCTGGGGAAAAGATACAGGTTAGGGGTGCAGGAACGCTCGCCAGTTCAGCTTGCACCAGTTGCGATCAGATGTGATTTTTCGATGCTCAGTTCAATAGTTCGTCAATCTGTTCATGGGTGTTCACTGTAATCCTTATTAACCCTGCAGAACAGCACAATTGGCTTTTTGTGCACGCATGACTTCACCTAGCCTGATTGAGGTCTACTACCTCTCCATCCTTGCCGCATAACTGCTCTGCTCAGCAAGCAATTGTTTAAAGAGACAATTAGATCATTCACAAATCATAGAAATCGGTCATCAGTAAATGCTGTGTTTCAATAAAATTCCACCCTTGGGTGTTCAGCTAAGTCCTTCATGATGCTAATGTCTGCCAATCGGTTTGAATCAGCAGCGTCTTGGCAAATGCACTGTTTTGGGAAACCCCAATACAAACTGGTTGGGCAGGCATTTGCAGCCGCAAATGCCTGCCCAACCAGTTTGTATTGGGGTTTCCCAAAACAGTGCATTTGCCAAGACGCTGCTGATTCAAACCGATTGGCAGACATTAGCATAATGAAGCTCAGCACAAACCAAAGAGACTGAGTGATCGGCTCACATCTGATTGCCACCTTCGAACATGGTAAGATCAACCATTGAACGTGTTTGCAGAGAAATTAGCATATCCTCTCGGCCCATGAGCTTAACTAATCTCGCAATCAGTTCTTGCTATCCCATCGCAAATAAATGCCATGGTCAGCTCAGGTGCAAGATGCAAGCATTACAGTATATTCAAGGCCATGTATCCAATGTTTGTCATGTAAAGGACGCATCCAACTGCAAAGGCGCAAAGGGGACAGACTGCAAACGATTTCATACTTGACAAGTAGGTTGCTTTAACGATCTGACCCTGACACCGGGAGTTATGTGTCTCTTCTCTAGTAACTAAAAGGATTTAGTCAAGTTTGCTCTTTGTTACTTATGAAGAAATATCTCTACTCTATGATACAATTAGCTGCTGTACAGGCACAAAGATGTTTGGCACAGGGTTCGATGTGATTTTTGACACAGCCATTGAGGCATGCTGATCAGGATCTCACCTCAGTATGGTGGCCAGGTAGTTTTTCTCCTCAGTCCTCCACTACCTTGGGCGGTGTTACTTCTGTGTTACTTCTAGTGTTACTTCTGTTCCTGTGTCAGGGCCTCTGATCAAAATCTCACACGCCATCTGATTTTGTTCCTTATAAATCAAGTTTCCCGTAACGTTTTCTACTTTATGTTCTGCTGTGCTCTCCAGCATGGTGTAGTGGTTGAGAGCGCTAGTTTGGAGAGGTGGATTCTAATCTGGAGAACCGGGTTTAATTCCCCACTCTTCCACATGAGCGGCAGAGGCTAATCTGGTGAACTGGGTTCTCTTTTCCTTCAGTTAAACTCACCAGCAGACCTCTTGATCCAGTGTGTTCTTGTGTGTGTGTGTGTGTGTGTAAAGTGCCATCAAGTCGCAGTCAATTTATCGCGACCCCTTTTGGGGTTTTCATGGCAAGAGACTAACAGAGGTGGTTTGCCAGTGCCTTCCTCTGCACAGCAATCCTGGTATTCCTTGGTGGTCTCCCATCCAAATACTAACCAGGGCTGACCCTGCTTAGCTTCTGAGATCCAGGTCAGGGCAGTTTGTTCTTACTTTTCGGTAACTACCGCTTCTTATGTTCTTTCCCCTATTACTCTCCTTTGAGTTGATAGTTCTGTCCTCTTACTCATCTGATGAATCATTCTTTTTAAGTTTATATCTTCATCTCTGTTCTTTATCAGTTCCCTCTTTCTGTTGTGGATTATCAAGGATTACTTCTAGGTTCCCTCTGTATTCTCACTGTTGGCAATTTTATTTCTTTTTTGGTTTGCAAAATCTCTGTTAGGTTGATGTTATCCAACTGTTCACTATACCTCTCCTTTGGTACTTTCTAAAATTCATAATTGTTTTACAACTATTTTTTTGTTTAGATATCAGATCATTATCTCAAACATAATCTGCAGAAGACACAATTTATTGTGTTTCCTTATATTAAGGAATATTTATATTTCCCCCCTTCTCTTTCTCTCACAATGGGAATAATTTTTTCAGCCTTCTCAAGAAGTTAAGAACTGGGGAGTTATCTTTGATGGTTCTCTTTCTTTCTCAGCTTACCTAGCTGCTCTAGCTAAAATGTGACAGTTCTAATATTTCCATAATTCCTCTTTATTTGCTCCTAATTATATTTGAACCCTTACCCAGACTCTCATTTCATCCCCTTGATCATTGCAATGTTCTGCATGCCCCAGCTTCAACCTGTGCTCTGTTGTTCTCACCTTCTCTACTTATTTTTCCATCATGGTTTAATCATGTTACACCTCCATATGTTTCTCATCACTAACTTCCTTTGTTTCATATTGTTTAAACTTTTTTTTAAGGTTGAACTAGATTGATCATGGGTCTCTATGCACCTTCCTCCCCCTCCCCTTCCACAGCTAATTGGAGCACAGGAGAAATTTTGATACACACATTTGTATGAAGTTGGAAAAATTAAACCTCTTCTTCCTTTTCCTATTGCTGCCCAAATCCATGTCTGACCTATGCCCACCTGAAATTCAGTCACTGTCCCCCCATCCTTAATTTCTGCTGTTCTACAACCAGTTCATCTCTGCTGTTCTTCTCTATTCCATGTATTTGATCCTAACAGCGCAGTACCAAAGAAAGTTACACCCTTCTAATCTATTGAAGTCAATGGACTAAGAAAGATATAATTCTGTTTAGGGTTGTACTTTTAGTATCTTCCTGATCTTATCCATTTTTTTCCCATCTTCATGACTTCTGGTTCTTCTCCCTGTTGCGTCCCATCACCACACACTACTCTTCCTGCTAAACCTTCACTTTGTTGTGTTATTTCTTGGCCCTGTGCCTTCTCATAACCCCCTGTGCATTGAGATATCTGGCTTTAAATTATTTAAGAAGAATCTAATAATCTAAGAAATTAAGAAAAACACCTATCCTGTATTACTCGTTCTTCTTGAGGTTCTCTTTGATGTATTTGAATCTTTTCCTATTTGAACATAAAAGTTTTACTTTAACAAATTTCCAGTTGTCCAGTCTCAATCAACTAGCACAAAGTTTATTCCTTTCCCTCTAAGGTATCATTTAAAAAAAATGAAAATTGGAGTCTGTGATCAGGGACCTGTTCATTTGATTTCTATAGATTGTTTTCCATATTGCTTTAAAAATAATACAGGATGATGATAAGTTGCAGTACATACATACTAACCACTACTAGTCTCTGTGCATGCAAATCAGCCATAAATAAAAATCAATGAAATATTTTCCATGGACTTCAATGGGATGACGTAGATTGCAACATATGGTTAATAACGTTAATACTATCTGAAACCAAAGCAAGAGTCGGGCATCATTAGAAGAATGTTATACAATATGAGGACGTGAAAGAGACATGACTGTGCTAAAGTTCAGTGCTTAACTATTAAAAGAAATTGAATAAGAAGTGTTTAGCTTTGGATGGCTCATGTCTAAAAGATGGTTGACCAGTACCAGTCTTTGATTTAAAATTAATGGTAGATCAGCTCAGTTAGAAGCTGTGCACTCTAATACTGTGGTGCTCTGCCAAGTTATGAAAAATAATAATTATTATACAAGCTTGCCTTGTGTCATGGACTGCTCCCAATTCCATGAAGACAATTCAGAGACTTAATATAGAGAGCCAATGTGCTGACGTTCTTAAGCGTGCTTGTCTCATGCAGAACTCAACCAAGAAATACACCAAGAACATTCTACTTTGTCGCTGGGAAAGCAATATTTTGTTGATGGTAGTTCCCTTGAGTGTCAAGGAATGATTAGGGCAGATATTTTGTGGCTGGCTACTAGAAATGTACATACGAATGAATGCTAATGAAGCCAAACTCTTGAAGAATTTTTGAGACTGTTTCAGCTCTATTTCTATGAGTAAGGATGATCCAGAGGAGAATGAAGCCAAGGAAAATATTCTGGCATTAATTCTTGGTGGTCTAGTGACACTATGTATATCATTTCTTTAAACAGCTTTATCATGTGTGTACATTCTGCTCCAAATGCTTGGGTTTGACTTGGAGAATAGAGCCAAACCATTGGCTTGATTTGACATGAGTCTTTCAAACTTCTGGCTTCCAATAACTCCTAACAAAAACAATGTCTGAGCTTTGAAAGAAAGAAAAAACAATACATACACATACCAGGTGAAGGCTTCTTGGAGCCTTAATATCATGTTTAGCTACCAATTTATCTTTCCCCTGAAATCCGTTCAACTGTCTGGAATCGTTTTTTTGGAAATTGCCTCCTTCGAAACAGTAATCACGGCCATTATTTTCGTCCTTCACAAAGCCTAAAAGCATGGGCTCATACTGTTGCCTGTACATTTGTGGTTTCATGTTCTGCATTAGCAGAATAACAGACAAGAGTGGAAATATTCTTGAAGGACGCTATCCACCATTGAAGGTATCACTTGGAAACTTGGTTGGTGTGAATGGGTTTCCAGCAAGAACATAGCCATGCTCCCATATATCCAGTATTAATTGCAATGTGGCATACACAGGACAAAGGGCTTTATAACTAGGAATAGTGTTCCAAATGTTCTCCAAGTAGCAGTCGTCATTTTGAAAGTTGCACAGTTGGTGCAGGTGAACAGATTCACAGAGAAATGATCATTTTACAAAACTAGAGCTGTTGTTCCTCTGTTGTTTGTTGCCCTTATACTGACATAGCTGCTCTGTCTGATTGGGAAATCCACTGGATTTTGTCTATTATGTTATCATACCAGACATAGTAACTCTCTTCGGATGCATGCAATGGGGGAGCAAGATCATGGGGGCAACTAGAGTTGCCAGTTTCCTAACGGGGCTGGAATTTTCCTGGAATTGTGACTGTTCTTTAGACTACAGAGATCAGTTCCCCTGGAGAAAATGGCAGCTAGAAAGGTGAGTCTCATCTGGAAAGATGTGCTATAAATGAAGTAAATAAATGAAGAAATATGCACCCAGGCTCTTTCCTTGCTTTCAAATAAAAGAACAAAGGTTTTAAACAGAAAAGCCAGGATCCCACTGCCCCTCCCCCAAACATACATTCATTCTACCCTCTTCAAACATCTGAAGAAAGCTAGCATAGAGAAGTCATTAGCAAAATCTCATAGACTGCCACAGCCAATAGAACTAAAACGATGCAGAGAAAAACAGCGTCAAAGCAACTTAAAAGTGTTTGCAATCCATGCCAAAAATAAAAACTACTAAAAACAGGAGGCATCTTTTGACTAACAAGATAACAAACACGAAACCAAGTAGGTAGGTTTGGCCCCAGTTAGGAATGGCAGTGAAACAGATATAATATGTGCTATTATGATATCAAACAATTCCTCTCTTTATTCTGATTGTAGCTAAGGTCAGTGTTAAATACTGGAAACCAAATTTAGGACCTTCAAAATGGTTTATTTTAATGGGCTTTTAAGGAATAAACTCATAGCAGGCAGACAGACAGACAGACAGACAGACAGACAGACAGACAGACAGACAGATAGATAGATAGATAGATAGATAGATAGATAGATAGATAGATAGATATGCCTTTTATGCATGGCTGTTTCCCTTGTGGTGACTCCCCCAAATGTTTCGGGGCTTTGTTTTGATTATGCATGCATTTTACGACCTTCAAAGTTTGCCTCGCTCTTCCTGCGCGTTTCAGCATGTTTTGCCCGCATTTTCTGGATGCTGGCCAAGCAGCATCCAGAAAACGTGGGGGAAATGCACATGGGGAGCAAGGCAACCTCTGAAGGTTGGAATATGCATGCATGATCAAACCAAAGTCCCGAAGCACTCATGAGGTGATCGCTAGGGAAACAGCCATGCATAAAAGGCCATAGACAGACAGACAGGCCACAGTACAATCCTAAGGGCTGTTCTCCCATCTCCCCTCCCATTCTTGTTGTCTGTAGGGGTGTAATCTGCTTATCCAGTGCCATGGTGGCTACTACTGTTTTACTGGAATGCCATCTTGTTTTTATTGTTAGCATGATTGCTGTGTTTTAAACTTGTATTTTATGTTTTTATGTGTTTTTAAAGGTTGTTATCCGCCCTGAGCCCAGTTTGACCGGGAATGAGGGCGGGTTATAATTTTTTTTAAAAAATTAAAAAATAACAATTAGTAATCTATTAATTTTTAAATATACTAAAAGGAGTATTAAACCCTTGGGTCCAGAGAGCACTCCCTTCTTCAACCCTCCCCTCCTCCCCTAAATGGTGTGGTTTTGCTTATTAGCATTTGAGAAAATTTGTTACACTTTTAAAGGCTGTTTTCAAAAGGAGGCTGATGCAAGGGATTTTGGATCTTAATGGCGCCATTTATCAAGATAGTACTTTTGAACGTAAAGCATAAAGCTTTCCCAGATGGTAATTAATACTGCACATTTAATTCAGTGGCAGCTCTTTGTTTAAGGAGAGGAAAGAAGGAGAATGAAAGCATTACCCCAGTCCTAGACATTTGCAGTGGAGTAATGATAGGTCCTGGTGCTAATATGACAGTATTTGGTAATATTAAAGTATCTGTGTCTTCAGGGCACCCTGCTGTACTTTACCTGGACAACAAATTTTGGGATCACTTTTCAAAAAGAGATGAGAATAAGTTTCAAATAATCAACCTGATAAATGTATGTTTGCTTCAGGCTAGGAGCACTTCAGATTTCTCATCCCTGCTGTTTCGAGCTGAAAATTCTCGTTTGGAGTTTGCTTCTGTTTTGTGCCACTCAGACTTGTGATACTGTATTTTCATTTCTGTTTCCTTGCACTTCGTTTTCCCCGTATCAGGTACATATTTTTCAGTGTTTTTTTGTGTATCCGTAAACTGGCAGGGTGTGTATATTATAATATAAATTACGGACATTACACATATGAATTGCCTATAAACTCCATGCAGCATTTGTATACAACACAAACAGATCTACAAAACGAACATCAAAATGTAGAGAGCCAAAATTGCTGAGATCAATATTTATTTATTGTATTTTCGTTCACCCTTTCTCCACTGAGCTCAGAGCAAACTATAGGGACCCCCACATTTTACCTTAACAACAACTCTGTGAGGACAGTGACTGGCTTTTGCTCACCCAGTGAGTTTTATAGCAGAGTGAGGATCTGAACCTAGATTTTATTTATTTGTTTGTTTGTTTCATTTATACCCCACCTTTCCCCCAATGGGGATCCAGAGTAGCTTACATTGTTCTCCTCACTTCCTTTTTATCCTAACAACAACCCTGTAAGGTAGGCTAAATTGAGTCACCCAGCAAGTCTAACCATTACACCACCCTGGCTGCCCCCAGTCCCCATGCTACCTCCTCACTCTTAGTCAAACTGTCTAATCATTACACCCCAATGTAAACAAACGTAAAAAAAAAAACCCACAATGTAATAAGGAATATTTGCTCAGCTACTCTCTAGCTGGTGTTGAAAACAGAATACAGGATGAGACAGTCCTCGGTCTGATTCAGTAGACAGTTCTTGCATCCTTATACTTACCGAGACTGTGTTTCCTTGCGAAAGAAGGCTATATCTGTAGTCATTGATCTGTGATTTTACTTCTCTCACAACAAAGGTATTGTGATAACTGGGTCACTCTAGTCTTTTCTTAGGATTTAAGCAACTGTCAAATAAATCGGAATTATGGTGGGGAGGGAGAGGATTCAAAATAAAGCAAGTAAACTGTGGGCAAACACGCACAGTACTTAAAAAGCATTGACAGTGAGGACTTTATCTGCAGTGTGAGCCCAGCGTCACAATTTGAGTGACAGATAGTCAAATGCTGGGTAAGCTGTAAATCTTGTCCCCACCTCCCCTTGTGGTGGCCATTGTGTGTGTGTGTAAAGTGACTTCAAGTCGCAGCAGACTTATGGCGACCCCTTTTGGGGTTTTCATGGCAAGAGACTAACAGAGGTGGTTTGCCAGTGCCATCCTCTGCACAGCAACCCTGGACTTCCTTGGTGGTCTCCCATCCAAATACTAACCAGGGCTGACCCTGCTTAGCTTCTGACGAGATCAGGCTAGCCTGGGCCATCCAGGTCAGGGCGTGGTGGCCATTACATACTTTTAAAAACAATTACATTTGCAATACCGTTCAGGGTATTGCCAATTCACAGCCACATTTTCAGATTAAGTCAAACTGCAAATTAAGTGGGGGGGATTCCTCAACATACCCAAGAGAGAAATAGGTAAATTTGTATTTACTTCTGGCTTCCACTCCTCTAAAAATGCAATATCCATCTTCACTGTTTTTGTATTCTGGCAAACATGCTAATGCTAACATTAGTGAGGACAACTTGACCAGCAGTTCAACTATGTCAAGATGTGTAAAATACTTTTCTGGGATTAATTTTCCATTTCATTTTTTCATAATTTTCCAGTTTGCTTTGCATTCACAAGGATTTGTGGACTGAGTAGATCCATAGATCCACAGAGATGTTGCTGAACTTTGCACAAAACTTACTAAATCCACCTACGCTCATGCAATGTAGACCATAGCGTAGACTTCCTGTTTACATCCCCCGTGTTGGAGGACTTCATGATATCTGAAAATACATTCAGAGATATGCTTGCAGTGGTTGCAATGAATGTTTCCAGAGTTAAAGCCATGGAGACATTCCCTTCCTCACAAATTCACTTTAAACTAAGCCTGCTCAGTGTCCAGAATTCTGTCTTTAAAATACAAGTTCTCACAAGTCCCCTGAGCCCCGCTTTTGGAATTTATTTCGTGTACTGTACCTTGGCAACTCCTGTGGACAGCAGCGAGACTGTACTAAACAAGTAAGCTTAAGAAGCTGACTTGAATTGACATGAGCCAAATGTTGCAGAGTTAAGCTTAAATGAGAGTGGAAGAGAACCTTTCTTCCCTCTGGAGAATTTCAGGCTTATGCGTCCCTTACTGAGAAATTCACGCGCACAAAAAATGGGAGAAGTGAAGCTATTAAAATATATTGGCACAAAGCAACGGGAGACTATCCGCACATGTGGTTTTAGAAGCAAATGCTTTGCAAAGAAGTGGGCTTCAGAAATGGCCCTGTGCAAGATTTGAAGAAGAGAGGGTCGATTTGATGGCTGGAAATGAGTGTTCCAGACTTAGGAAACTAGCTATGACTTAAAAGTAAATGGATTCCAAATGCACAATTCAGTTATACTGTAGAAGTGTGCTAGAATCCAGCATGGTATAGTGGTTAAGAGCGGTGGTTTGGAGTGGTGGACTCTAATCTGGAAAACCGGGTTGGTTTCCCCCCCTCCTCCACATGAAGCCAACTGGGTGACCTTGGGTTGGTCACAGGGTGTCTGTTGTGGGGAAGGGAAGCAAAGGTGATTGTAAGCCGGTTTGATTCTTCCTTAAGTGGTAGAGAAAGTTGGCTTATAAAAACCAACTTCTTCTTCTTCTTCTTCTTCTTCTTCTTCTTCTTCTTCTTCTTCTTCTTCTTCTTCTTCTTCTTCTTCTTCTTCTTCAAGATATACCTTTGTTAACTAATTAAGGGTTCCTGTGAGCGCAGTGCCTGATGCCTGCCTGCCTGTTGCAACTCTAAGTGCAACTCTTCTCTGGACATCTCTTTTGCCAATCAGTCTCCGCTAGGGGCAGGCAAATTTTCTACAACTCTGCCTTCAATGTGATTGGATCATCCAGTCATCCCCACTGTAAAGATGGCCTCAAAGGGAATCACTCAGAGCAGTGACCCATGTAGAAACACAGATACAGTTGCTGTGAAGGGAGATCGTTCATACTCCTACACTTAACAAGAATATATTTCAAGGTGTAAATGTGAAATGTCCCTCCAATTTTACTTCAGAAAAACATACATCTAAGCTATCTGAATTACAGCACATTCTGGCATAAACTGAAAAATCTCTGCACATTGGTTGTCATTGGCAACACAGGGAAAGTATCCATGACTTCCTTGTAGTCCTTCTGGGGGCATCAGGTTAGCCACTGTGTGAAACAGGCAGCTGGACTAGATGGACCATGGGTCTAACTGAGCATGGATGTCCTTATGGTTTGCCTCAACAAATACTCCAGGTGTTCCAAAGATTTGGGGTTGCTACTGAGAAGGCCTGCACATGGGTCCCCACTAGCCATACCTCTGCTGTTATGGGTTCCTGAAGCAGGCCCTCCCTGGATAACACCAGAGAGTAGGCAAACACACAGGGGAGGAACACTTCAGGTTTCTTGGACCCAAGCCATTTGGGGCTTTAATGGTCAAAACCAACACTTTGACTGATCTTGGAAACTTACTGAGAGCCAATGCGATTCAGTCTGGATAGGTTGAATTTGCCCATAAATCCATTGATTGCTTGGAGGAAACTTTATTGAAGCAAGTATTTCAGTAGCAAGATGTACCAGTCACCCCCCTAAAGAGTGAACTTTGCTACCAGTGACACAGCAGAGCCCTGACCTGGATGGCCCAGGCTAGCCTGATCTCCTCAGATCTCAGAAGTTAAGCAGGCTCAGCCCAGGTTAAGATGGGAGACCAAGGAATACCAGGGTCGCTATGCAGTGGAAGGCAATGGCAAACCACCTCTGTTGGTCTTTAGCCTTGAAAACTCTACTGGGTTTCCATAAGTCGGCTGCAACTTAACGTCACTTTACAGACATGCGTGACAGAGCAAAACCAATGTCCCTAAATACTGTTGTTGTTGTTTTAATTTTAATTTCTAGCCCGTCCGCCCGCCTACCCTGGCCAAAACCAGGCTCAGGGTGGGTAACAGCAATAAAATCACAATTTTATATATATATATATATATATATATATATATATATATATATATATATATATATATATATATATATATATATATATATATATATATATATATATATATATATATATATATAAAATAAAAGCTTCTAAAACCATAAAATACTGACTCCTAAAATTATTGCAATAGATAACACACCAGTTAACACATAACATAAACTATAGCCAAGCAAACAGACCACCCCCTTTAAATGCAACAGTTGTAAAAAGATAATAAGGGGGTGGGGCGTAGGGAGGCCAGCATTAATATCTTCTGGGGCTACCCTCAGTTATGGGCTTGGTGGAATAGTTCTGTCTTACAGGCCCTGCAGAACTCCTCAAGGTCCCACAGGTGTTACTAGGTGATGTTGATGTTACTAGGCAGAGCATTCCACTAGGCTGGAGCCAGGGCTGAAAAAGCCCTAGCTCTTGTCGAGGACAGCTGCATCCTCTTAGGGTCGGAGACCACCAACAAGTTATTATCACCAGAACGTAATGTCCTTTGGGGGGTGTACCAGGAGAGGTGGTCCTGAAGATACAAAGGTCCCAGACTGTGTAAGGCTTTAAAGGTCAAAACCCGTACCTTAAACTTGATGCAATTAGAGTTGCCAGCCTCCAGGTACTAGCTGGAGATCTCCTGCTATTACAACTGATCTCCAGCCGATAGAGATCAGTTCCCCTGGAGAAAAATGGCCGCTTTGGCAATGGGACTCTATGGCGTTGAAGTCCCTCCCCTCCCCAAACCCCGCCCTCCTCAGGCTCCACCCCAAAAACCTCCCACTGTTGGCAAAGAGGGACCTGGCAACCCTAGATCTGATACTCCAGCTGGAGCCAGGGCAGTTGTCGGAGCACTGGCTGTATATGTTCTTGGAGCGAGGACTTGGTAAGGAGCCTCGCCGCTTTGTTCTGCTCCAGCTGGAGCTTTTGGATCAGTCTCAAGGGCAGCCCTATGTAGAATGAGTTACAGTAATCCAGCCTTGAGGAGACCGTCGCATGGATAACGGTGGCTAGATCTGGGTGGGAGAGATAGGGCACCAGCAATAATAGAGAAGTAGATTTTGTGTGTATATATGTATGTATGTGTATATTTTGGATAATCTGTTTTTAGGTTTTTCAACAAATAAACTATCGCCACTTGATCACGTTTTACTTGTAACAATGCCGTGCAAATGAAACCATATTGCTCCATAGAATAATGCATTAATCACCCTCAGTCGTCGTTCAGCACTGTGCGTTCCTTCCATGCGGTGCAAAAATATGAACAGATATCCTCACGAGAAGGATAAATGTCTTATCTCATAGTTCACCTAGCCTGGAATACATAATGGGGTTGCATCAAGAATGCATGTTATTTATCATCCCTTGTATGGGGCAAAAGGCAATGATGGATGCCTTTTGAACCGTGAGAGATTTATGATCGTTTTTACCCCTTGAGTGCTGTGGAACCGGGGAGGATTGGAATCCCATATGCATGAGGAATTTCCAGCGTATTTAGTGGTTTCATTATTATTATTGTTGTGTTTCAGAAGACTGAGGAGGCTTAGAATAGACGAAAAATACAGTATTATCTCGTTTTTTAAGTAGGTATCCACCAGCCTTCGTCTCGTTTTTTAACGAGATGGAAAACAACCAAATTAGAACTAAAATGCAAATACATCTATGCAAAGTGGGGAGTGATACCAGCAGCTGAGGTTGATCTTGATAGGGCTGGTTGAGTGTGGGTGGTTGTGTACATACCTTGTCGGCATGAATTGTAATCACCTAGACTGCAGTTGTTAACCGTGTGTCCCTACCGGAAATGGTCTCAGAAATGCATTCAAGAGATATGGAATTTGTGAGCTATGCCAAGCTACAATCTTGTATGCTGTTGGGCTGAAATCAGTGGAAATTAAATGAACTGTATGCAGGACTGCGGCGGAATTCTGCAATTAGAAGTGAGGCAAAGGGGATAACATGCTGTTAATAAATAAATTAACACATTTTCGACTCTGGAAAATATTCAAAGCGGGATACAGATTTATAGAACACAAACCTCTGGTTTGTCAGCAGCAACTGGACATCCCTTTGGTCAGAGGCAAAGGAGGACTGGATTTTTGCACCTTAATAATTTTCTTATCCCTGCATCACGAGCATTGCCTTTGAAATTCCTTTTTCTACTACTCAACTAAGAACTTGACCTCAATTGCATCACCTAGGCTCAGACTCATAGTTCACACTATGACTTAGATACTGGCAGGTGCAAGGATCTGCACTCGCAGAGGGTGATTTTCCTGCCTGCCGCCTCCCATGGCAGCATGAAATACCCCCAAAATCCTGTTCTTGGGGTATAGGAGGTTCCCGGGAACAGGATTTTTGGGAGGCATCTTGGGTTGTTACCAGAGGGGGAAGGGGGAAAATCATACTTTATGGGTGGAAACCCATGCATTAAAAAGAAGAAGGGTTGGTTTTAATACCCTGCTTTTCTCTACCGAAAGGAAGTCCAAAGCATTTTACAGTCCCCTCCCCATCCCCTCTGCAACAGACACCTCGTGAGGTAGGTGGGGCTGAGAGAGTTCTGAGAGAACTGTGACTAGCCAAAGGTCACCCAGCAGGCTTCATGTGGAGGAGCAGGGAATCGGACCTGGTTCTCCAGATTAGAGTCTGCCGCTCATGGGAAGGGGCAGGGAATCAAACCCGGTTCTTCAGATTAGAGTCCACTGCTCTTAACCACTACGCCACGCTGGCTCTCTAGTCTGTATCCAACTCATAATTATTCAGTGCAGTGCACAAAAGAAACAACTTCAAGAACATTATAAACTATGACTGGGAGGAGATGTGGTGCTGCAGTTTTGTTTGGCTTTGCTGCTTTCCATTAATCATAGCTACATTCTAAGATGCCCTAAAGCTATACTGATAACTCCACCACTTTGAAAAGGAGTCATATAAAGAAAACAAATAGCAACAAATGACACAAGTACAGCACATACTTCACATTTCTGAGACAGATAGACGCACAGGAAATTCGATCTGGTACATATGTAATGCCCAAATGTGTTGTATTAGATAGATTTTGCCAATCTGCTTGTGCATATACAAGCCCAGCAGCACCTTAAAGGCCAGCAAGATTCTCTTTGACTCAAAAGCTGATACCCTGGGAATAGGGTTGCCAGGTCCCTCTTCAACTCCGGCAGGAGGTTTTTGGGGGCAGAGCCTGAGGAGAGTGGGGTTTGGGGAGGGGAGGGACTTCAATGCCATAGAGTCCAATGGCCAAAGAACATAAGAACATAAGAAAAGCCATGCTGGATCAGACCAAGGCCCATCAAGTCCAGCAGTCTGTTCACACGGTGGCCCAACCAGGTGCCTCTAGGAAGCTTCCAAACAAGACTAGTGCAGCAGCATTGCCCTGCCTGTGTTCCACAGCACCAAAGATAATAGGCATGCTCCTCTGATACTAGAGAGAATAGGTATACAGCATGACTGGTATCCATTTTAACTAGCAGCCATGAATACCCCTTTCCTCTATGAACATGAGCGGCCATTTTCTCCAGGTGAACTGATCTCTATCGGCTGGAGATCAGTTGTAATAGCAGGAGATCTCCAGCCAGTACCTGAAGGTTGTCAACCCTACCTGGGAATCTTGTTAGCCTTTAAGGTGCCCCTGGGCCAACATGGCTACCCACCTGAAACACAGGCCGTATGAGAAAGAGAGGAGAAAAGCAGGAGCGGAACGATGGTGAAATATAAATGTGGGTTCTATATTGTAGGAGAGGATTCCATGTGGGACTGAATTTCTGAAAACGTGGGGAAATCGACCGCTGTGCTCGATTCGCGTTACAAAAAAAGAAAGGCAACGTTGCAATGTTTTCTGAAGAGAGACTGGATTGCTGAGTGCAGTTTCAACATTATCCTTGTTTAAAGTCTAACAGATTGCCACTGGGAACTAATTTTGTACATCATCTTCTGCATCAGATAGACACATTTACTACCAGGCAGTTTGCAGAGGAAGTTTGAACAATAAAAAAAGGCGGAAAAAAATGATGTCTACTCAGACATATCCCCCTCCCGAGTTAAGTCTCTCCTGTACCTGAGAGGTCTATACCTGTTACCTGCTTCCTTCCTTCCCTACAAACGCATAATCATTGGCTGATCTATATGCCTAACATGACATGGAAATGAAGGAATAATCCACGGATAGCACAAGTATATCATTTTGATTTACTGTGTAACATTTAAATGCTTTGAGGTCAGACCTCTTTGAGGGAATAATTCACAGCTGGATATATGGCTCCTTCAGAAACTACATTTATTGCCTGCAAGCACCGCACAGATTGTTTTTTACACACTTGCCTTTTATTGCTTGTGTGAGATGCCGTCACAGGTTAGTTCACATAAACATTTATATAGGTTTTCGAAAACAGTTGTTACTGAGGAAAAAGAAGCCCCCCTTTTTTTTCTGTTTACACAGATTCAGAACAAAAGATGCCTCCCCGGTGCTCTTCCCCGTAATTGACATGTGGGCGTGTTCCCCCCCTTCAAATCACTGACTGGAAGATTCGAACTGGATACATATTCTTGACAGGACTTAAATTAGTGATAGCCTGCCACATTTGTGAACAATTACTAGACGCTGAGGTGTTTTAAGTGATGGGGACTGTTTTCCCAAGGGACACTGGAAGTTTCAAACCCATTAAAACAAAACCGCTCTTCCATTTGATTAGTTAACTAGGAGTACATGGGTACGGTTGCAATCCAGTGCATAGCTAGGCACACGGGATTTCAACAGGCTTCAACGTGGCTAACTCTGGATGGCGTTCAGCTGTACGTCTATTGAGCTATAGATGATTCTATAGCATGGCATTTTCCCTCTGCGGTAAAAAAAAGATACTTGATTTATTCACACCTTGGTTGATACCTTGAATACTGGGAAGAGCTTATGTACCTATGTTTCATAGCTAGTGCATAAACTTTCAAATGGAATAGGGCCATGGCACCTGCTTCACATGCAGAAGGCCCCAGGTTCAATCCCTGGCATCTCCAGTTAAAAAGGATCAAGTAGGAGCTCATCCTGGGCGCCACTGCCAGTCCGTGTAGACAATACTGCCCTCGATGAACCAATAAGGTATTTTCATATGTATCATGATAGGATATTTTATATAAATTTAAAATAAACTGATTTGCCTAAGTATCCCTATTTGTGCGTGTGTGTAAAGTGCCATCAAGTCGCAGCCGACTTACGGCGACCCCTTGTTGGGGTTTTCATGGCAAGAGACTATCAGAGGTGGTTTGCCAGTGCCTTCATCTGCACAGCAACCCTGGTATTCCTTGGTGGTCTCCCATCCAAATACTAACCAGGGCTGATCCTGCTTAGTTTCTGAGATCTGACAAGATCAGGCTAGCCTGGGCCATCCAGGTCAGGGCCATCCCTACTTACCATACAAGAATATTTCATCAGGAACATCTTGCTGAACTTCCAGCTGAACCATCCAGGTCAGGGCCATCCCTATTTACCATACAAGAATATTTCATCAGGAACATCTTGCTGAACCCCAGTGTAAACACCTTAGTATATTTCCTGTCATGTCCTCCCCGCGGCATATATAATAATTTTTATCTCCATGAGAGGGAGGATTGAATGGGATTACAAAAAGGGTGCAGCGATCTCCCATCCTAGAAATGACCTATGCACATGTCCATGAGTTTGCTCCTGATTAAATCTGCAATTTCCACACATCCCCCCACTGCAGACTCCTGTTGTATCATTCCTCAGGGTCATCTTTCCCCCAGGAGCACCATTTCCCTGAGATTAATGGGCTGCAGTGGGAGGGAGAGGCCAAAACATTCCATTCTGCCATTGGCAAATTTAATCTGGATTCAGTTCCCTGTATGTAGAGAAGGGCACAATCCATATGCACATGGGAAGCTCTGGGAAGGGAAAGATCCATACGGTCCGCAATTAGAACTGTCTTGCTTTCTCAACCTTCAAGCAATCTAATTAAATGCATTGTTTTGGTCATATAGACCCTGTTTCCAAACACACTTCCTGAAAATTATACCGCCTCCTGCATTTAATGACCTTCTCAACCCACTGTTCACAATTTCTTTCCCCTGTGTGGTGTCTGCTTATATACATCTATCTGCTGGCTGAGATTTCATTTCATGAATTTTACAAAGTGGGTGCTGGCCCCTGAAGATTTATTTTTTCAATAAACCCCTTGGTTTTAAGGTGCTACATGACTCATTTTTCTTGCATGCCTACAAGATAGTATTATTACAAATATTTGGTCCCTAAAGATTCTATAGGGGGAAAAAGAGTGCAAACGTATGCAGAATTTCTCCAGTCTAAGAACATTCATTTCAACAAGATTAGAATGGAATAACTTCACTGCCAGTCTCTCTCTTTCTCTCTCTCTCTCTCTAATTGTCTGTTCAGCAATGTGATCTCTAGTGGCCAAATGAAAATTCCAACTGCACCCACAGTCCTCTCCTTTGTCTCTTTGGACTCTGGACAGAGAATGTGGTAGGTCCTTAGAGACCTATGGCTTATTGCAACCTGAGAAGAAAGAGAACCTGGATCTGCTAGGAATATGTTGTGTTCTGTCCCAAGCTAGAGTTAATGTGGCTAGACTGCTGGACAGGGCCAATTACAGGGATCATATGACCCCAATACTACAGCGGTCGTACAGCAGGGGAGGAACTGTGAATCAGTGGTAGAGCATCTGCTTGGCATGCAGAAGGTCCCAGGTTCAATCCCTAGGATCTCCACTTAAAGGGACTAGGCAAGTAGGGGATGTGAAAGACCTCTGCCTGAGACCCTGGAGAGCCGCTGCCGGTCTGAGTAGACAGTACTGACTTTGATGGACCAAGGGGCTGATTCAGTATAAGGCAACTTCATGTGTTCATGTGTACACTGGCTCCCGATCCTTTCCGAGCCCAACTTTAAAGGTTTTGATCTTTAAAGCCCTGCATGGCTTGGAACTGGGGTATCTGCAGGACCATCATTTCCCATAGCCTGGGAGTTAAGCTCTCAGGGAGGGGCCCTCTTGACTGTCCCATCGACCAAAGGAGCTCATCTGGTTGGTACACGAGAGAAGGTCTTTTCAGTGGCAACAACACAATTATGGAACAACATTCCCAGGGAGTTGTGCCTGTCCCTCTTGCTCTTGACCCTTAGGAGGCAGCTGAAGATGGTTTGATTCATGATGGCATTTGATTAGCTTGAGTTCCTCTGCCTGCCAGCTGTTAATTTTAATAAATAAATAAATAGTTAATTTTAAATTGGTGGGTTTTATGCATTTTATCTCTTTTATTGTGTTTTGTTGCCATTTGCATTGTAAGCTGACTCAAGTTCCTGTAAGGCAGAAAGGCCTTACATGTTTTAAATCAGGGGTGGGGGACCTTTTTTCTGCCAAGGGCCATTTGGATATTTATAACATCATTCGCGGGCTGTACAAAACTATCAACTTAAAAATTAGTCTCCTATATTTGGTCAAACATTTAGCCAAGAGGCATGACCGGAGACGGGCTCCGAGTGTCTGCCATGTAGAGCAACTCGCTTTTGAGTGGATCGCCAGTTTAGATCCTTCTGAGCTAGAGATCTGCCAGGACCCACGAAGGGCCAGACAAAATGATTTCGCGTGCCTTATGCGGCCCCACCCCTGTTTTAAATAAATAAAATAAAGAAATAAAGAAGGGTTACCCAAAATATCAATCACTGTGGGTAAGGCTTTTTTTATTTGTTATAATTGGAGGTTGATTTACTCTGGGTACTCGTCTTGACTTGAAGAAAAAAAATGGGTGCTTTTAGAAAACAAAATCTAGGCATAGATACTTCCAACTTTGCACCATCTTTTCCAATGGTCCAGGGAAGATCCCTTGCAGACTGTGCGTGCGCTGTTTGGTTCGCATGTTAATAAATTTTTCTCATTTGTGAGAGTCACTGAATAGAGCGAGCGAATTGTTTTACTCAGTAGGTGGTGAAGCAATAATGAAGCATTGTGATTAAGTAGCGCTGGAACCTCTTATCTTCCTCACCGAGTGGGAGGTACCATTAGTAGTAAAAGTAATTACCTGTGTAGAACATGCTGATTGCATCAAGTATATCTACAGCATGATACTATGGGAGACTTCAAAACTTTATGGGCTTTAAGGGAGTTTCATTTGCCGACGGTTTCAAATCTTAATCAATTGCACTATTTTTTAATGTTGTGTTGATGTCTAAGTTACAAGCAGTGTCGCTGAAAAAGCGTCTTTCTCTCATCAAAATGTGCGTGTCATAATTGGCCTGTTTGAAACAAATGGCCCGTTGGAGGCAATGATTGAATTGTTTGTAAGTTTTTTAGATGTAAAACTAGCTTGTAAAATTTGGATGGGGGCACTAATTTGGGTCTACTGAAATGCAGGATTTTCAGATCCAGCATGAGTTCTCTGGCAAAATGAAACACTTGTTCCAAGCCACCATAGTCTTGACAAATCCCCCAAATTAATTTCAGGAGCATTTCAGGCTGCCATGGGAGGGGGGAAGTGAGAAAGGGGTGCTCCGTGAATGCGTATCCTTCTGCCTGTGGAACACTCCAGAGTAAGCCAAGACTTTTGCTTGGATCACAAGCTGAGCAGAACTAGGACTAAGGCATAGAAAGGCAGGTGTAAGGTTTAGCATGACTGTAGAGTTGCCAGGTCCCCCTTCACCACCAGAGGGAGGTTTCTGGGGTGGAACCTGAGGAGGGCGGGGTTTGGGGAGGGGAGGGACTTCAATGCCACAGAGTCCAATTGCCAAATGGCCATTTTCTCCAGGTGAGCTGATCTTTATCAGCTGGAGATCAGTTGTAATAGCAGGAGATCTCCAGCTAGTACCTGGAGGTTGGCAACCCTACATGGCTGGGAAGTAGTAGTGATGGATGAACTCTTGTCTCTCACTCCCACTGTACAACTCAGAATCAGATTGGTATATGTTGCACTATTTTAAAATAATTCCAACAATTATTTTATTTCCAGTATTGATTAGTCTGCCATTCTTAACTGGACCCTCTCACTGCCCCAGTTATGTCACACAATAGTACCTTTAGGCCTCTGTGCCATACTTCCACCCTCTTTGTCCACCTTATGTTACTGAAGTGTGGGAGACCATGCTCCAGGCTCCATTCCAGAGGCCTGCAGTTACCACGAGCCCTTTGCACGACTTTGCTTGCCTTGACTTGCCAGGCCCCCACCAGGGGCGGGGGATCCCCCGCTTGGGGCCCCTCACTCCGGTGTTGATCAGCTGGCTGGCTGGGGACTTACGGGCTACAAAAGGAGGCCCAGGCTGGAATTGCTGGGGACATGGTGACATCACTTCCGCTGCACCAGAAGTGACATCATCATGTTGCTGGAGATGCCAGCCTAGGCCTCTCTTTGCTTCTGATAAGTATCTCCCCCCACCCTGCCTCCCACCCCCTACTGGTTGCCCTAGCTGGGGGTGGAGCTTTCCCTGTTGCTGGATTAAATTATGCTCATTTGGCATGCTGGAGTCTGTTTGTACCTTGTATGGAACATTTATTTATTTCCTTACTCTGATTACACCGGCATTTCTCCCCAATGGGGCCCAAAGCGGTTTACATTGTTCTCTTCTCCTCTATTTTACCCTCACATCAGAAGAAGCAACTTCCTTGTAAAAGGAGTTTCTTTTTTTTTTAATCTAAAATTTAATAAACAAAAAAGAAGAAGAAGCAATATACAACAATACATATATGACATAAGCAAAATATGTAAAATATAATAAGAACTAAATTTCAAAATTGGAAAATGCTGTAAAAAAATCTGCACCAAAATGACAGAACTAGGTAATACAATTATCTATGCCAGTGTAGATGCCGCTCCAGTCTAATTCCTTAAAATCGGTGTGCAAACTCCGGGGCGGGGGGGGAGGAATGTTGATTTTAAGATTAAACTTGCATTCCTAAAGCCACATATATACTGTCGCTAGGACAAATAGTCTTCATTTGTAATTAATGCAGGATAATAAAAGTTTATATTTCTTACCCACAGCATATACATTGCTTTTGGCTATATGCAATTCCCTGATCTTTTTAGGGTTTTGAACATCACAATGCGAACATAAGCATTTTAATACAGGTACCTATTAAGCAAGTCGCTAATTGTCCCATTGACCTAGCCATTGAGGCAAACTGAGCAACTGCCCAGGGTACTACGGTTTGAAGGGTGTTAAAGGAGTTTCTGTAATGAAGAATTTCCTTTCCTGCCACAAAACCGTGAAGTGGAAAACAAATTAGTGATTCCATCCAGGACATTGTGTGAATTAGACCCATTGCCCTGCCATATAAGCCAGAAGAAAGGTGGTGCAAAGGCACCAATATTCTGTTCAGTAGAGAGCTTTGGAAAGTAGGGATGTGCAGCTATGACCGTTTTTATTTCTGTTTGGTTCCATATGTTGTCATTCTCATCGGTTTTGATTTATTCATTTGTGCTGCTGTAGTCCATGATGCTTTTGTTTTCTTACACCATTTTGATGCCAGTTTACTTTACACACCATTTTGATGCCAAAATGAAAAGTAAAATGTTCCATCGAACTACAACCAACTCCTGGTGACCCCATGAAGTTTCCCCTCATAGGGTTTCCAAGAAAAGAGAGGAGCAGAGATGGCTTGATTCACAGCTGGTACAATGCCAGCATAAAGTTGAGGAAAATGTGTTAATTTTAAATGGAAATGTTTGGTATGAAGACAGGGAAACTAGTGTGAATGTACTTCCCACGGAAGAACAAAATTGAAATGGGGTTATTTGAATCAATCAGACGGCTTTTGAAATTCACTCTCATCTAGGGGTGTGCAATATATATATATATCAGTATTTTCAGATTTGAGTATATAGAATCCAAAAAATATTGGTATTCCTGAATACCAAATACCAGTATGGTATTTGGATTCGGTTTTTTGGGGGGGGAGGGGTATTCTGAATTTTTCAGTTCCATTATTCCCTGTGCGGAAACTTTCTGTGAGGCTAGGGGGTTGTTTTTAAAGTTACAGGCACCAATATTGCAGGGGAGCTGCTGGTGCCTGTCCTTTAAATAACTCCCAAATTTCAAGGAGATTGGACCAAGAGGCCCAATTCTATGGGTCCCTGAACAGCGTGCCCGGAGCCATCCTCTTTTATTTCCTATGCAGGGAGAAAAAAACAACCCTCCAAGCTGCTTCTGGGGCAAAAGCCATCCCTGCAAGCAGCAATCACTGGTCAAATGTCTCCCATGGAAGAACCAATACAACAAGCCCAACAGAACCATTGCAGTATCAGTAATCCCAGTAGAACCACAAGCCAATGTTCCAAGTCAAACAGAACCGAAATCAAACCAGAGAATCTCTGCAGTGGAAACTCGAAGTGGGTGGAACTTTTGCAAGCCCAACAGAACCAATGGCGATGTGCAGAAGCCCCAAGTCTTTATCCCGTATCGGAAAGAGTAAGATTCCCCCCCCTTTTGAATGATACTTACAGACATTTTCATAGATTCTTTCAGTTATTTTTGGCAATATATTAGGACATATTGATTTGATAATAAGTGGCATATGTACTAATGAGTGCAGCAAACTGTCATGGAATTGATTGCCCACTTTTCTTCTATTGTCTGTTCTAACCAGACGAAAGCTTGTCACAGTAATGGCAAACCTTTAGCAACTCGGTTGACTCAACAGCCTTGCTAAATTGTGTCATTCTAAAAAATCCTTCCGGTTACCCTTTGGTCTCTAAAACCAGGCTGCCAAGGAAAATACACATCAGTCTTTTACAGTGCTTAGAATCTCTTGGTCATTGAAAAAAAAATTGAATATTCTTTTAGTGGTTTTTTTTTGTCTTTTAATCGAATAAGATTGAATCAACATGTTCATATGTAGATCCCTGACATGTATCTCATTCTGAACCCAGCATTTAGATTAAGAAATTCAATTCATTTACAGAAAACTTTTTTTAAAAATCAGGAGATTTAAAATAATCTCCCCAACTAAAAATTCCAACTGATATCTCGCAAAATCTCATGAAGTCACGCTTGGCATGGTGGGGTTGTCGAGCAACCACAGGAGAAAGGGAGAATTTTGATAGTGAAAGCAGCTATTGGGAGGGGAGAAAGGAGCAAAAATGACAGCTTGAAGAGGCAGAGAGACTGGAGAGAAAACAGGAAGTGGGAGGAGGGAGAAGCCAAACTAGTGATGAGTGTGGGGAAGAGGAGAGAAAGTGGCAATGGGGGCTGGGAAAGGGAGAGAAAGAGGTGATGGGGCAGAGAAATTTGGGGCCAGCAGGGGGTGGACAGGATGTGTCTTGTGGGTCCTCACTAATATAAATTAATATTGCAGTGATGGAGTGTGGTATTCTGCCACTTTGGATATACTTCTTCGCTGAAGGAAACATTAACTTGTGGGACTCACTGCCACAAGATGTAATGATTAGACACATTCATGGAGGAGCGCTTTACTGATAGATGAGCTGTGGTGGCTAGATGGATCCACCATCATTTAGAGGCTGTAACCCTTTGAACACCAGTGCTGTGGCCACAAAGCCTCTGTGGCTTGCTTGTTGGCCACATGGTCACATGGAGCTGCCTTATACTGAATCAGACCCTTGGTCCATCATAGTCAGTATTGTCTACTCAGACCAGCAGTGGCTCTCCAGGGTCTCAGGCAGAGGTTTTTCATATCACCTACTTGCCTAGTCCCTTTAACTGGAGATGCCGAGGATTGGACTTGGGACCTTCTGCATGCCAAGCAGATGCTCTACCACAGAGCCACGGCCTTACTTTGGGATCAGGTTAACCACTTAGTGAAAGAGAATGCTGAATTAGATGGACCATTGATCTGATCCAGCATGGCGCCTCGTACATTCTTATATCCACTCCCCCTTGAAGAGATAGTTGGTGCTATCAATATGGAGGGCAAGGTATGATGGAGGGTCTAGAATCAATCTTTCCCCTAGTGTGTGACTATGGTTCACAGTGTTGATTGTGCTGAACACCCATTCAATGAGTCACACATGGCTAGGAGCATTATTTCAAATTTTATTTGGGGTGAGGGGGTGAGATTCAGTAAAGCTTAAGGGCCTGATCTGAAAAAACATTGAAAGTTAAACTGCCAAAACACAGCAGTCCATTTTTAGAATACTTGTGATCATTTTGCTCTTCGCATCTCATAAGGTACATAGGGATGTTCTTAATATAGGATCATCGCACAAACGCCTTTCCCAAGCTGAGGGGTCTTTGGCATACATACCTAGCGCATAATCTCACACATAGCGTACAGACTGATTGAATTGTTTATAACAATAGCCATTCCATACAAATGTCACATTTAATTTCAGTCAAAATGTCCACAAACCTGGCTTGATAACGTTCTCACACGTGTCTTTCTTTACACTCCTCCTTTATGTTTTCACACAGATTGTGGTTACAAAGTAAACTTAGGGTTGCCAACCTCCAGGTGGGGTCTGGTGATGTCACTTCGTTGGAGAGAGGAATCTATGGCATTATACCTTGCTGAGGTCCCTCCCCAAACCTCACTCTCCTAAGGCTTCATCCCCAAATCTCCAGGAATTTCCCATCCTGGAGTTGGCAATCCTGATGAAACCCCTGTTACCCGTGATAAGTAAATGCAGGCACCTGACTTAACCTGCATTAGTTTTCCTTCCACTAGCAGGATCCTAAATGTAAATTTAACTATAGTTTAGAATTATGATAAGTTGGGAGGAAACAAACTGGTTAACCTGCATTCCAGGGCCCTAGTGTTGCTAAAAGACTTACCATATTTTTCGCTCCATAAGAAGCACTTTTTTCCTTCTCAAAAGTGAGGGGAAATGTGGGTGCGTCTTATAGAGCGAATGTGCGCACAGAACCGGCTGGGCGCGCTGGGAGGCAGCCGGGGAAAGCTGCCTCGCGCCGTTCCAGCGCGCCCAGCCGGCTCTGTGCGCCCGCCCAGCCCGCTCTGTGCGCTTGCTCGCCTCTCAGCTGGGAAGCGGAGGGGGGGGCGGCTTGGCGCGCCCGCCCGCCTCCTCCCCGCCCGCTCTGAGCGCTTGGCGCGCCTCTCCCGCCCGGCTCCTCCCAGCTCGCTCTGAGCTCTTGGAGCGCCCGCCCGCCTCCTCCGCGCCCGCTCTGAGCGCTTGGCGCGCCCGCTCCCTGCCCGCGTTTTTAGAGGAGGAAAACAAGATTTTTTCTTGTTTTCCTCCTCTAAAAACTAGGTGGGTCTTATGGAGCGGTGCGTCCTATGGAGCGAAAAATAGGGTATATTGCAACACTGCAAAGATAAAATGCTCACCTCCGGTAATCCAATGGACTCAGGACCATACAACCTTATCAACATTTGAACGTATTGCATATACACAACAATTGCATATGGACATATTTTTAGGCATCTGGAAACATTTTATCAAAGCTTATCTGTAGATTTGCCGCCATTGTTGTTATATTTTGTTTTATTTTCTTTTTGTTTGGGGGTTTGATTGGAAAAAAATGAAAATCTAAAAATAAGTCTACAAGCCTGGCAATAAGCCAGGTTTGTACACATTTCTATTTAAATGCCATTAAGTGTGCTTTTTACATGTAGCCAACATGAACGAGAACCAGGGAGCAGAAATAGGGATGCTCCAAAGTATAATCACATGTGGTCTGAAACATATGATAGTCCCCCGCATTCCCTATTTGGGGCTCCAGCCTTAGCTCCAAGTAGGACCAGTTCCAGTTTTGGGGGGTCCTGGGCAGAGAGGGGTCAGGGGTGTCCCATACCCACTACCAGCCACCCTTCTTGCCAACCAACCCATCTGCCCCCTGAACCTGTGGGTCTTTCCGTACCCATGCACAAGCCCTACCACTGGCTGCCATTTTGTGGGGTGCCATTTTATGACTGCACCTAGGTAGTGGTGAATTTCCTGCATTGTGCAGGGGGGTGGACTAGATGACCCTGGTGTTCCCTTCTAACTCTATGATTCCATGATTCTATGCTGTGTCAGAATTCCAAAGGTGCCAGCAGGCTCAAAAAGGTTGGCAACCCCTGCAGTACAGTGGGCATGGGCTTGGACTTGGGGAAATCTGAGTTTCCAATCCCCCTTTCATTGCTTGACCTTGAGGTAATCACTATTTCTCAGCCTAATTTACCTTGCAAGGTTGTAGTGAGTGTAAAACGAATTCTCCCTGTCGAGCTATATCATGCTGAGCCCTCTGAAAATGCAGATAGGATTTTTTTAAAAGTAATTTATAGCTAGTGTGGTGTAGTGGTTAGGCGCGGTGGACTCTGATCTGGAGAACTGGGTTTGATCCCCCACTCCTCCTCATGAGCGGCGGACTCTAATCTGATGAACCGGGTTGGTTTCCCCACTCCTACACATGAAACCAGCTGGGTGACCTTGGGCAAGTTACAGCTCTATTAAGAGCTCTCTCAGCCCCACCTACCTCACAGGGTGTCTGTTGTGGAGAGGGGAAGGGAAGGCGAATGTAAACCGGTTTGATTCTCTTTAAAAAAGGAACTGGACAGCCCGGTTTGATTCTCTCTTCCTCCTCCTCCTCCTCCTCCTCCTCCTCCTCCTCCTCTTCTTCTTCTTCTCCTTCTCCTACATGTTGGATGCCAATTTAAGTCTACATACTCACTGTTGTGCTTAAAAGCTTCCCCTCTCTCCTTGCCAAACAGATTTTATAGGGATGTCAGTGCTGATCATCTGTTGCGGGGTAGGGAGAAGCAAGTGCCAGATGCCGTTCAGTTCACTTTTCCTCCCTCTCTAAACAGAGGATAATCACTGCCAGGGCTAGTGGTGTTGATCATCTGTTTGGCAGTGCATGCGTAGCGCATGAGTACTCAGTTCAAGGAGATGACTGTGGGATTTCTCTCTTTCCCTGTAGTATATGTTTGGAGTTCTCAGTAAAACTGTTTCATGAATGGAAACCTGTTTCCACTTGACAAGTTCTGGGGGCCATTCAGAGTGAACCTTGCATTATCCTGTATAAAAATGTGACCCACCAACTATGTATGTTTCCTATAGAGACCAAGAGAGAAGGAGATACAGATATAGAACATTTTTATCCCATCCTTCTTTCAAGGAGCTTCAGATGGCATGTAGCATTTCCATCCTCCATTTCATCCTCAGAAGAATCTTATGAGGTAGATTTGGCCGACGGAGAGAGTGACTGTCCCAAACTCACCCAGTGAGTTTACATGGCAGGGAGGGGATTTGAACCTGCGTCTCACAGGTCCCTGTGCAGATCCTTTTTTTTTTTTTTTGCTGTCAAGTTTCAGCTGACTTATGGTGACCCTGTATGGTTTTCAAGGCAAAAGACAGTCAGAGGTGGTTTGCCATTGCCTGCCTCTGCTTAGAAACCCTGGTATTCCTTGGTGGTCTCCCATCCAAATACCAACTAGGGCCAACCCTACTTAGATTCTGAGATCTGATGAGATCAGGCTTGTCTGGGCTGTCCACTATTATATCCCAGAGAGAGTCAGAGAGACAGAGACATATAAAGACAGACAACCAACTATCTATGGAAAGGATGAAAGATGGCCCTCAGGGCTAATATCATGGGATGGAGAGAAATTGGTTTCACCATAGACAGAAACATATGGGAGTGGGGAAAACCTTCTCTTGCACTGTGTCCCCAGTCTGAACCAGGACTCTCTGCAGCCCCATTCTCCATTTAAAAATGCTGGGAAGGTCTGATGACTTCTTGCAGAGTCTCATCTGCTTTGACCTATAGGAGATAGTTTGTGTGTTTAATAAAGTGGGCCCAGAATCTGGGATTTTAAGGGGGTTCACATAAGGTTGCCAACCTCCAGGTGGTGGCTAGAGATCTTCCGCTATTACAACTGATCTCCAGGCAATAGAAATCGGTTCACCCAGAGAAAATGGCCACTTTGGCAATTGGACTCTATGCTACTGAAGTCCCTCCCCTCTCCAAACCCCACCCTCCTCAGACACCACCCCTAAAATCTCCCAGTATTTCCTAACCCGGAGCTGGCAACCCTAGTTTCACAGGACCAGCTACTGTTTCTGGGTAAGCTTTTCACCTGCTGGAATCTGGCAGAATGGCTGGGGGGAAAGTGATACCAGTGAGGATTTTGTTTAAGCCGTGATATATTTATGCAATCTAAGAAAAATCAGCTAAACACATGAAGATTTCAATCCAAAACTCGTGGAGGGAGGGAAATCTATGGTTCATTGTGCACACCTCACATATATAGAGAAATAGAGCCAGCAACATACCTGGATCTTCAGTACTCTGTAGTAATGCAAAATCTAACATTTTGGTCCTGATAACACCAAGGACATTTTCATTTTTGTGTTTAGGCAAATGAATCCAAGCTTCTGTCTAAATCTTGGTCTGTGTCCATTGCTTTCTTAGATACACAGAAGTACATCTCCAAGCAAGAAGGAAATTAATTGTTTTCATCCTTGTGAGTTTGTTTAAAAAACAAAAAACAAAAAAAACACAAAATTTGAAAAATGTTTTTGGCATGGAAAATGAAAGATATGCACAAAAGTCCTTGCAAGAATGGCCAAATATGTCACAACCAATGTTGTTCTTGTTTAAAGTGAAACACAGACAGCACTAAAGAGAAAAGAAACAGACTTCAGGCCTTGGAGTCTGTAAGAAAATTTCAAGAGGACGAGTCTTAATTTCAGATTAAATAAAAGACTGAACACCTGATGCTCATTAGTAGAACGGGGGGGGGGGGAAATCTTTGTCTTGATAGCTTGGACAGAAACTGTTAGTGTGACATGAAATTAAATTACCTAAACGGCATTTGAAAATAAAAGAAACAGAAACCCACGTTGTGAAAACATTTCAAATTTTTGAATTCTTTCAAAGTCTGCAAAGGCAAACAATAGATCTCATCTGCCACGGGAATTGTCTTGTGGTAAAATCATTGCTGTGGCGCTCTTTCAAACTTGATGCGTGGAATGACAGGATTCGGTGGGTAATGTTGTCAATCCATCAGAGGGAAAAATAGCCCATTTCCATTTTTGACCTTTGGGCTAGTTGCCAGATTTCTCCCCCCCCCCACCCCCCGTGTAAAGTCTGGCATCTGACTCACTTTTTAAGCAACACTGTGTTTGAGTAAATATCAGTAGAAACATTTTAATTCACAACTTGTGTTTATTGTATTTATTTATTTAATTCATTTATACCCCACCTTTCTCCCCAATGGGGCCCCAAAGCGGTGTACATCAATCTAATCTCTTCCATTTTATCCTCTGAACAACCTTGTTTTGTAAGACAGGCTGTCAGAGTGTGACTGGCTCAAGGTCATCCAGCGAGCTTCCATGGCATCTGTGGGGATTCCAACCTGGTATTAGCCCAAGACTCTTAACCATTACATCACACTGGCAGTTAAATTGAACAGCTTACACATCAACACTAGCGTGCCCAACAATGAACCCCAGGATGCCATGAGAGGGGGAAGGATATTTATAGGGTCCATTCTTAGCAACTCCCAAAGATTCTCAAACCAAGATAAGCAGGAGGCAGAGCAACGTGGCAGTAATAGCCGTGTGGTCTGTCCTCAGACTTAGGTCTGCTCAGTTGGCCCAACCCCCTGATTTACCTCCAGCCCACGCTACCAGAATTTTGGAAATCCCTAGCTGGCAATTGACTTCAGGTCTTGCTTCTTTCCCCCCTAATATTTAAGCCAGTCACAAAGAGTGATTCTTACTACTTGACTGGGGTAATCACCCCCTTTCTCTCTCCTAGAACAGGGCTGGTAGCCCCTGGGAGTTTTGAGGAGGCAAACCATGGATAGGGGTGGCCATTGCTGACACAGCGATGTCAGTTCCAGGTGCTCACTCAAAAGTAGTGTTACACATGACCTACTACTGTAGGAATTCCCCGTAAATACCATAGAGACTGGGAATTCCTAGAGTGTGGCAGCTGTGGCAACCCATAGTGACATCACTGCATATTTGACATCATCCTCTAAACTTTCTCCCACTTTCTCCTAACGTGAAAGCAGGTGAGTGCAGGGTTAAGCTGGTGATAGGCTTGCCAGTTGCCTGGTATTGGCAGGCAAATGCCTGCTAATTGACCCGGCTGCTCATTGACCCTCAACTGGCAGGCCAGCAGAAGAGGGCCAGCTGAAGGGGGGGGAGTGATCGTCACTTCTGAGTTTATCTGACACTGACACTCTAGCACCATCCCCCAAAAAACTCTGTGGTTTCCGTAGACATTGATACTCTAGCACTCCCCCCAAAAACCTCTATGGCTTCCAAAACTCTATGGTTTCCAGGTGCTCACTCATAGAGTTTTCAGAGGAAATTGTTAGACTCTATGGTTTCAATAGACACTGACACTTGAGCACTCCCCCCCCCCAAAAAACCTCTATGGTTTCCATATCGTTTCCAAAACTCTTTGGTTTCCATAGAGTTTTCAGAGGAGATTGCTAGCGCGTCCCCATAACTTCTGGTTTAGCTGGAAGTGATGCAGATAGGCTTGCCAGGTCCCTCTTCTCAACCGGTGGGAGATTTTGGGGGCGGAGCCTGAAGAGGGCGGGGTTTGGGGAGGGGAGGGACTTCAATGCCATAGAGTCCAATTTCCAAAGCGGCCATTTTTCTTCAGGTGAACTGATTTCTACTGGCTGGAGATCAGTTGAATTAGCAGGAGATCTCCCGCTACTACCTGGCAGTTGGCAACCCTAGATGCAGACACTCTAGCACAATCCCCCCAAAAACGTTATGGAAACCATAGGGTTTTCAGAGGCGGTTGCTAGAGAGTCCTCGTCACTTCCGGATCACATCGCTCCAGACCCAGAAAGCACCTGCCGGTTGCCAGGGGGGACCTGGCAACCCTAGCTGGCGAACAGTTGCCTGCTGCAGAGCGCAACCTGGTAAACCTACTCCCTTCTTCTCTCCTGCTGTACACTGGTTGTAGCAATGTGGAAAAAGCCTGTATGTAGTTCCTGGGAGGAGCCAAGAGTTACTCAAGGACAACGCTCAGTTTTTGTTTCTCTTTGGCTGGGCCTGAGCAAAGTGAGAAAGGTCACAAACTAAGAGAGCTCTGTAAACAATTTGTTTAAATAATGTTGTAAGTTTGGTCAATAACAGAGAACGCTTTTAGAAAGACAGAAAGAACAACCTTTGGAACACAGATTTCCCTTCCATAAATGTTAGATTGTCTATGTTCCCTTGAGTGCAATGGCAGTTTTCTGAAGAGCAACTTTAGAAAACATTTTATACTTTTCTTGCATCCATTTCTTCGCTGGGAAAAAGTGACATCCTATAACACAAGACATAGTGACAGGGTCTGGCTTCTTCATCTCCCCATTCTGCTAAATTTTATTAAGAATATTCATAGCAGTGATACATGCTAGAACAAACGGTTTTGATAAATGTAAATAGCCCTTAGGCCAAACATCATGTTCCGTGTGCCAGCTACCAATTAGTCCTGATTCCAGAGAGGAAAATAATACAGGAAGGGAACAAAAAGAAGAAACTTGGAAAATAAATTATAAATGATGTTCCCCTTTCATTTTTATAAAGCAAGACGTTTCTAGATCTCATGGCGATCACAGAGAATATCCTTCTCACCCAGTATGGTCTGCTCTACCAGCAGTGGCTTTTCAAGGCTTCAGGCAGAGATTTCTCTTATCTTTGTTACTCTTAAGTAACAAAGTTTGGGTTTGCGGGGAGATACTAAGTATTGAAGCTGGGGTCATGTTTGCCAAACATGTGCCCCATAGTTGAGCTAAGACCTGGCCCGTGAACGCACTAGCCACTTACCTTGCAATTTACACGCGTCCAGTACACAAGTATCCAAAACGACTGTAAATTTCTGTTCCCACCGCGCGCCTTTCTCCGCTGCATTTGATAAGCCCGAAGACCGGCACGCTCCCACGCATGCCCAGTTGGCTTCTCCAAGCAAGGACGGCGATTAGTCCAGTGTTAGTAAGGGAGGTGGGGGGAGTGCGGGGGTTGGCTGGCAGCAGGAAGTGGATTGAACACACATTGCATGTTCCCACTTTAAGGCACCGGGTGTGGAAGACGTTTTATTGTATTAATTCGCCGTATAAGCGGATGCGGAGAAATTGTGCTCTGGAGACGTCCTCGGAATCCTTCGGGTGAGATGAAGTGGGAACATGCAAGAAAAGCCCTTGGAAATTGGAGCTGCAAACGCGCAGTGCAGACATGGCCCTGTTCTCTTCAGTCTAGTATTCAGTGGGATTCCCAACACTGCCTCGGAAAATGTCAGGAGATTTAGGGGGTGCATGGGGAGGGCAGAGTTTGGGGAGGATTTGATGTCGCTTCAAGGTGACATTCCAGGCTGCCTCCCCAGTCCAGTGGCGGACCTACATTTTTGGGGCCCTGAAGCTTGAACTGTTATGGGCCCCCCTTCGCAACCAGCAACAAAAGGGCAATGCCCAACAAGGTCCAAAGGGCCTTGCTGCCCTTGCAAGGACCTGGAGGCCCAAATGGCGGAGAACAGGGTGGTGGGGTGGAGTCCTTGAAAATGGGCCATACAGTGATGAAATAAAACTATAGAATTATTAAGCTGTGCACCAGTGAAGGATTTGAGGATCCAGCTGCCAAAATGTAGGCTATTAATAGATTCTGGTGAACTCAGAGAGCCCTTACAGCTGGTGGTTCGGGCGCTGCAAGCCCCCGAGAAAATTTTGAAATTTGACCAATTACAGGGAGGTTTTGAGGCCACATGAAATCGGTATTAGAGCATATTCTAAGGTCAATGTTAAGGACTTCAACCCATTGGCTTATGATTCTATCACCCACAAAAAAAAAAGAAAAAAAAACTCCATTGATTTTGTTGAGAAATTCACTCATTAAAAAAAGTTGCTTCAGGGGGCCCTTCCGGGATTAGGGGCCGTGAAGCTTAAGCTTCATTAGTTTCACAGTAGATCCGCCTCTGCCCCAGTCACTATGTAGAGGTCATTTTCCTCCCCCTCTTCTGTTCCATGGGGGCAGGAAATTGGGCCTGGAGGTAATAATTCCCCCCTTTGGGCAGGTAAATGGGTGGCCTAGTATGCAGTATAGCACTACCAGCCCAAAATGTTTACTTGGAGAAATAAGCCCCTAGGGCATCAGAGCTTGGAAATGAGGGATGCATAGCAGGGATTCAGCCTTTTATCAACTATCACCATCACCTAGCCATGAAATCTAGGGTTGCCAGCTCTGGGTTGGGAAATGCCTAGAGATTTTGGGGAGGGGAGGAACTCCAGTGCCATAGCATCCAATTGCTAAAGCGGCCTTTTTCTCCAGGTGAACTGATCTCTATCTGCTGGAGATCAGTTGTAATAGCGGGAGGTCTCCAGCTTGTAGCTGGAGGTTGGCAACCCTAATGAAATCTGGAATGTTGTTGATGTCCAGTAAGCGAGCCTTCTCCTGCATGAACATCTTCAGTTATGAAAATATTAGAAGAGCCCTGTTGGATCAGACCACTGGTCCATCTAGCGATGCATCCTGCTTCGCAAAGTGGCCAGCCAGTTGACCTAGAGGGATAACGAACAAGGCATAGAGGACAAGGTAGGGTTGCCAGGTCCCTCTTTGCCACCAGCGGGAGGTTTTGGGGGCAGTGCCTGAGGAGGATGGAGTTTGGGGAGTGCAGGGACTTCAATGCCATAAAGTCCAATTGCCAAAGTGGCCATTTTCTCGTATCGGCTGGAGATGAGTTGCAATAGCAGGAGATCTCCAGCTACTATCTGGAAATTGGCAACCCTAGGCTAAGGCCTTCCCTGGACATTGCCCCCTAGCAGTGGTTTGACCAGTAGGGATTTACTGGCCGTGGGTTTAGCAGAGGTTTACTTCCTCTAACTGTAGAGGTTCCCTTTAATCTCCATTGTTAGCCCCCTTTTAAAGCCATCTGGGCTTTAAAATCTTCAGTCTCTTTTCGTTGTTGACAACGCCTCTGCACGTTAGTCCATTAAACAAGTGAGGTTGCTAGCCTGTTTGTCCCTAGGTACAATCATAAAAAAACAAGGCCTAGCTCAAGGGACAAATTAAGAGGGAGGGAGGGAGATGCAGAGGGAAAGAGCTCATAAATAAAATTCCCAGTATAGTATTTCCTAGTAAGAGTGTGATACGGCACAGGCCCTTTAGTGACTTGGTGCCAGTCCTTGTTTCCGAAGCATGTAAAATCCGACAGTTTCTTGCTTAAAGTAACTCCCAGAATGCAGCAGCTTGCAAAAAGAGAGAATGGCTTTGGGCTGGGCATACACAACCCTGTATTTTTTTTTTAAAGGGGTTCCTATGTTTCTCTTGTCCCTGACATTACTTTGAAGTGTAAGATAGAGGGAGGTGAGCACAAACGATAATGCAGTGGGAAACCAGTGTTATGGCTCACCGTGTCCTTGGAAAGCTGTAAAATCCTTCTCCTGAGCATTTGATTAATGGTTAGGCTTAGCATGTTTCAACTGCAAAAAACAGGCTTCAGTAATGAACTTGGATCCCGTCCAGCTTTTATCCCCGAATCCTGATAAACAACTCTAGTCCCAGAAGTGGCGCACTAGTGATCTTACCTAGGAGAAACTCAAATCCCCTAATGTTTTGTTACATGCGCGGATAATAGCAACGCCTCACAAAAGGGCAGGCCATGTCCTCACTGATGTAAACTGGAATTCTGCTGAATCATGCCAAGGAAAAGCTCTGATTTACAGTGCCATCAAGTACTCGAGCATTTCTAGGAAAGGGAAAGGGGGAAAAAAAGAAGAAAATTAAAATACTTTCATCGTAGCTTTGTTCGTTCATTTTGGCAAGCTGCAACATGAATTGATATTGCGCTGAAGGCCCTTGTACAATTACTTTATCACACTGTTCCCCAACCTTTGGATACCTGGAACACAGTGGCTTGGATCCTATGACGTTGTTCCCCTCACACTTTTCTCCTGCTGCTGTGAAGGCTTTTCTCTTCTGCAGTCCTCACTTCCTGTGCTGCTAGCATTTTCCCATGCTTAAGGGCTCCTTGAAAAAACATTGATTTTGTACATGCAGAAGTGTTAGTGGCTAGGGTTGCCAGCTCTGGGTTAGGAAATACCTGGAGAATTTAGGGGTAGAGCCTGTGGACGGCAGAGTTTGGAGAGGGGAGGGACTTCAATGCCATATATTCCAACTGCCAAAGTGGCCATTTTCTCCAGGAGGACTGATCTCTCTCGCTTGGAGATCAGTTGTAATAGCAGGAGATCTCCAGCTGCCACCTGGTGGTTGGCAACCCTATTTGTGGCAGAGGAATAGGGATGACATGTCCAGGTTGGGAAAATCCTGGAGATTTGAGGATGGAGTTTGGGGCGGGGAGAGAACTTATCTTAATATTATGCCATAGAGTCTACCCTCCAAAGCAGCCATTTTCTCCAGGGGAATTGATATCTTTGGTCTGCAGATCAGTTGTCATCCCAGGAGATCTCCAAGCCCCACTTGGGGGTTGGCAGCCCTATAAGAAAAAAGCTTCTGTTGCAGCTGGACTGATGACCAAGGAGAATGATGCCATAGTCTCCAAGCCATTTGGGTGGGAGGGAGGGAATAATAATTTGAGGGATACCTCACTCTTACAGTCAGCATTATACACATGTGTCTTATTGATTGGCCCCCAAACCACAGGGCAGGCATCTACAGAACAATCCAATTAATATTGAATTGGGTTCTACCATTTGGCTCCATCAGCTTGTGTCAGTGGAAGGGCAGCAGAATGCACAGGCAGGAATGGAACAGAAAGCGAAGATGCAACCCATGCTATCTCTCCACTCTCCCCATTTACCATTGTGGGTAGGGTTGCCAGGTCCCTCTTCGCCACCGGCAGGAGGTTTTTGGGGCGGAGCCTCAGGAGGGTGGGGTTTGGAAAGTGGAGGGACCAATGCCTTAGAGTCCGATTGCCAAAGCGGCCATTTTCTCCAGGTGAACTGATCTCTATCGGCTGGAGATCAGTTGTAATAGCAGATCTCCAGTTATTACCTAGAGGTTGGCAACCCTAATTGTGGGCTTCGGGATAGGACATAAATTCTGGGCAATGGTGATGTTTCTAGAATTCCCCATCAGTGCAGCCTGCCTTAGGATCCTCCACTCAAAACGAATCAGGCTAGCCTGATCTCGTCACATCTCAGAAGATAAGCAATGTCGGACCTGGCTAGTATTTTGATGGGAGACCACCAAGGAATACCAGGGTTGCTATGCAGAGGCAGACAATGGCCTACCACCTCTGTTAGTTTCTTGCCTTGAAAACCCTACTGGATTGCCATAAGTCAGCTGCGACTTGATGGCACTTTACACACACAAACACACACTCGGAATCAATGGGTCTCTCTACTCTGATGGGCCTACAGTGGCAGATGCATCCAAGATAGTGGCTTGATTTTTCCTTACACATTCCAGTTCTGGCTCATAGTTTGGGAATCACCACTGTGCCGTGTAGTGTGAGGCAACCATTCAAACAAGCTCCAGCGTTTGAAAATGGAAAATGACCACATCAGAGAGATTTCTTAGGAGCTAGCCTGTTTCCTGTCGCTTATGTGAAATGTCATTACCGTACGTATAGCTTTTGGCGAAGCCATTTATGAGCAGGAAGCTTTTAGTTGCAGAAGAGCATGGATGATGGTGGTGTGTGCCTACTATTTTTTTATTACAGGAAGGATATTATATGGTTCTTTTCATTGTTTTTATTTTATTGTATAGTAGAATTTTCCAGCCAAGATTGCCCGGCTGTGCTCACTTAGAAGCTGGTTCACACAAGCATGCTTATCACTCGTTCACTGGAGTGATAACTTGCATGGGCAAACGAGCCATCAGAGATTAGTCACCTTTCCGTAATATCTGGAGCCAACTAAAACGCAATACTTTTCAAACGCAGTATTTTCACACAGTCAACTGAAAGTCTTCAAGTCCTAAGCAGCCGTTCTCTGCTACAAACAGTAGGCAGTTAGAATTGTGCTTGCTGATCAGTCCTTTCTGGCACACTCGTTCATCTCCAGACCTGCTTAACATCCTTCCTACCCCCCCCCCACACATCCACCACCACAAAATGGGGGCGTGGAGGGAAAACAGCTAGCTCGACACACATGGAGATATGTGCAGGCTTCCTCTTCAAAAGAAATTGATATGAAGCAGGTCCAGAAAAGAGTTTTAATAGGTTTAAAGACTGTATCGAGTGATTAGACATATGGTTTCTGGGAGGACACTCTATGATAGGAAAAGTATTATTCAGTGGATGGAGCTGTTTCAAAGAGAAGAAATCCTTTGGCTAATTTAGAATGGCGATAAAAAATCCCAAATTCTTAGCTTCACAATAAAACCAAATCTGCAGGCTTCCTCTTTCGAGCCGGAAACTTCAGCAATTTGGGGGCCAACTGAAATGATGATTTTCTGTTTCAACATAATCACTTATTTTGATGTCATACTGTATGCAACAGGTTTTTTTAAAAAACCTTTTTTTAAAAGGTTGCCTGGTGTACCAGTTTAGAGAGGAGGGGGAAACACCCGGGGGCTATCTTGTTAACAGTACACCACAAGGTTTTAGAGGATGAGACCTAGGGTTGCCAGCCTCCATGTACTAGCTGGAAATCTGCTATTACAATTGATCTCCAGCCGATAGAGATCAGTTCACTAGGAGAAAATGGCTGCTTTGGCAATTGGACTCTATGGCATTAAAGTCCCTCCCCTCCCCAAACCCTGCCCTCCTCAGGCTCCGCCCCAAAAACCTCCCACCGGTGGCGAGGAGAGACCAGCCAAGTAGCCAAGGAGTTAGGAAGAAGGGAGGAAGACAGGAAGGGGCGAAGACCTCAATAAAGAGTTAAATAAGGAGCCACCTGATTCCTTATTTAAAGGAACCGTTCCTTATTTATTTCAGAAATGGTCATGGAAAAGAAGAAGCACAGTGTAAAACTTTAATTGAATGCATGACAAGGAAGGTGTATTCTGATAAAATATTTTCTTATGGACTCACTGTAGCCCTCTAAGTACAACATTACATGTTTGGAAATCAGTGCATGTGGAGAGGGAAAAGCCCCACCTTCACCCCTGTCTACATATATGCACTCTTGCTTGCATACAGAGTTGACACGCACAAGAAGTGAACACAGATAGGCTCCTGCAAGCCCAACATGTGTGTGTCTGCGCCCCCTCTATGCACATTTATTTATTTGCTGTCATTTATACCCCATCTTTCACCTAAAGGGGGACTCCAAATGGCTTGTATTATTCTCTCTTTTTCCATTTTACTGTCACAACAACCCTGTGAAGCAGGTTAGGCACTGAGTGGTTGTTTTGAGTCCCTTTCCTAATAATCTGCAGTTTGCCCTTTTTTCACCATTGGTGCCTTTTTACGGATCTCTTCTCAGCCCCTAAATGGTAAATTGTGTGTACATGTAGTAGTTGATTTGGATTGAGGGGAAGCAGGAATATAATCTTTCAATCCCTGCTAGGTTTAGTTAATCGAAGCCAGGCTTCCCACACTGTAATTATCATTTAAGAGGGGGAAAGACAGGTTACAGGAGGAAATGTATTTTTTTTCCTTTCCTTTAGGAAATGTTTCCCCCGTGAATACTGCTAATAAAAAGAGATGGGGAGCCCAGTTTAAGTTGGTGAAACAGCACGGTTGAAGGGTTTAAGTCTCTTCCTTTGCTGCGTGGTCCCTAACTGACTCATAGCTGCACACACGAGCAATCCACTTTTTTTTTTACAGAGATCCATAATTTCCATCACAGCTTTTGTGACCGAGTTTTGATGTTTTCATTTAAGAAGAAGAAGGAGTTGGTTTTTATACCCTGCTTTCTCTGTCTTTAAGGAGTCTCAAAGAGGCTTACAATTGCCTTTCCTTTTCCCCACAACAGACACTTTGTGAGGTACATGGGACCGAGAGAGTTCTGAGAGAACTGTGACTGGCCCATGGTCACCAAGCAGGCTTCATGTGGAGGAGTCAGAAACCTACTTCTCCAGATTAGAGTCGTCCACTCTTAACCACTAGACCACGCTGACTCACTTAACTGTCCACCATGACTACAATCGAGAGCCAGTGTGGTGTAGTGGTTCAGGCGTTAGACTAGGACCTGGCAAGCCCAGGTTCAAATCCCCACTCGCGCCATGGAAGCTTGCTGGGGGACCTTGGGCCACTCTCAGCCCTGACTCTAGCAAGTATTTGGATGGGAGAACTCCAAGGAATACCAGAGTGACACGGAGGCAGGCAATGGCAAACCACCTCCCAACGTCACTTGCCTTGAAAACCCTACGGGGTTGCCATCACCAGCTGTGATTTAATGGCAAAAAACCCAACAAATGACTCTGATCTCTCTGAAGTAGAGTTGCCAACTGCCCGCCAATCAACTGGGCTGCCTGCTGACCAGCTGATGGTCAGCGGGCGGAAGCAGAAAGGGGGAGAGATCCCCCCGTGCACTTCTGGGAACACTCTAGCCTCCCATTTCTAACTGCATGCCAGATCGGTTCTGAACTAGCTTGCAGCTTGGAAAGGGAGGCTGGAACCTTCCACCTAGCCCTGCAGTGCGTGCGCTCTGATCTCTCAGAGTGTGCACACAGCGGGCCTTTGAAGGCTCCAGCCTCCCTTTCCATGCTGCAAGCCCAATCGGTCCCAATCTGGCTTGCAGCATGGAAGAGAAGTGTGAGACCACACTTGGAATACTGTGTACAGTCCTGGTCACCACACCTAAAAAGGATATTGCAGAGCTTGAGAAAGGGCAGAAAAGAGCAACCAAAATGATCAGGGGACTAGAGCAACTGCCCTATGGGGAGCTGTTAAAACTCTTAGGGCTGTTTAGCCTGGAAAGAAGGTGGTTAAGGGGAGACATGATAGAGGTCTATAAAATTATGCATGGTTTGGAGAGAGTGGACAGGGAGAAGCTTTTCTCCCTCTCTCATAATACTAGAACGCGGGTTCATCTGCTGACACTGGAGGATGAGAGATTCAAAACTGATAAAGGGAAATATTTCTTTACACAACACATAGTTAAATTGTGGAACTTCCTGCCCCAGGATGTGGTGATGGCTGCCAACTTGGAAGGCTTTAAGAGGGGAGGGGAAGAGAGGCTACTAGTAAAAATGGGTACTAGTCATGATGTATACCTATTCTCTCTGGTATCAGAGGAGCGTGCCCATTATATCAGGTGCTGTGGGACATAGGCAGGATGCTGCTGCAGTTGTCTTGTTTGGGGGCTTCCTAGAGGCCCCTGGTTGGCCACTGTGTGAACAGACTACTGGACTTGATGGGCCTTGGTCTGATCCAGCAGGGCCTTTCTTATGTTCTTAAGGGAGGCTGGAGCCTTCTTCCTAGCCCTGCTGTGTGCATGCTCTGATCTCTCCCCATCAAAACCCCATCCAGCTATGAAACTCACTGCGTGGTAGGCCAGTCACTTGCTCTACCTTACAAGACTGTTGAGAAGGTAAATTTACAAAGAGGGACCCATGTATTCTGTGCTGAGCTTCTTGGAGGAATGACAAGATGAAAACTGGACAATAGATAGACATAATCAGTTTTAGTTTTGGATACCCAGACCACACATCCCCAGAATTCTTTTACAAATGAATTTTCCACCAATATTCCTGGTTTGGGCAACAAAATAAGACATTTGTTTTAGCTCAGAAATTAAACAAGATTTTATTTAGTGAGCATAATGCATCCAGACATAGTGTTGTTATTACTTCAAAATTCAATTAGAATTATTTTCCTTGAGTTAGCTGGCGTAGGAAAAACAAATAATATTAAACGGAAATAAGATTAAAACAAGTTATATGTGCTTTTCTGCCCTTCTAAACTGTGGCCATTTAGTTTGGTGTGGCTTTAGAAAACTACTCTGCTTTTTATTATGTTAAATACTTGCAGCATCTTTGCTGAGTACCTCAAGCCTAACTAATCTTAAAATCAGGGTAGTTTTTTTGTTTTGTTTTTAGATCACATCTTATTTAGATCCTCCAAGCGCAGCATTCAGGAGGGGGAATTTCAAGCTACAGCAAGAGAGAGGTGAAGAAGTCATGCTCCAAGGGAGGAAATACTTCCTCCATTGAAAATACTGTGCTGGATCCATGCCAATGTTATTCCCAGGACTCGTTTTAAATTGTCATCTCTGTCACATATACTCCTTCAGTTGTGTGTACATATCAACCTAATGTATGTAGTTCTCATACGTATGATGAAGTGAGCTCGGTTTCTGGAAAGCGTATGCTGGAATACATTATGTTAATCATTTGGGTTGCCTGCTCCAGGTTGGGAAAGATTTGGGGGGGGGGTGGAGCCTGGGGAGGTCAGAGATTCGGGAGGAGAGGGGCCTGATTAAGATATAATATCATAGCATCTATCCTCCAAAGCAGCTGTTTTCCTCAGGGGAACTGATCTCTGTCATCTGGAGGTTGGATGTACTTCCAGGAGGTCTCCAGGTTTCATCTGGAGGCTGGCAACCTATAAATCTTTGAATTGCCACCGGACTTCTGGTATCAGCTGGAAGCGTTCCATAATAGGCAATTTAGTATGTACAGGTGGGTGGGGGCTTTTGCTTTTTTGGTTGCACGTTTATGATTAATAGACTGCCAGCGTGGTGTAGTGGTTAAGAGCAGTGGTTTGGAGCAGTGGAGTCTGATCTGGAGAACCGGGTTTGATTCCCCACTCCTCCACATGAGTGGTGGAGGCTAATCTGGTGAACTGGGTTTGTTTCCACACTCCTACACACAAAGCCAGCTGGGTGACCTTGGGCAAGTCACGCTCTCAGCCTCACCCACCTCACAGGGTGTCTGTTGTGGGGAGGGGAAGGGAAGGCGATTGTAAGCCGGTTTGATTCTGCCTTAAGTGGTAGAGAAAGTCGGCATATAAAAACCAACTCTTCTTCTTCTTCTTCTTCTTCTTGTTTACAAAAGGCTTCATGTGTTTTTGCTGTCCTGCTAATGAGGCAGCAGATCATGTTTAACAGAAAGAACACTGTGGATTGAAATATGGTATTGTGCCCATCAAAGTCTGCCTGCTCTCTGCTTGGTTTATGATGAATACCGTTCTTTAATCGTGGCCTGGTGTTCATGAAAAACTTATTACAGAGGCTAAGGGCGAAGCTAAGAATGAAGAAATGGCTGAATGGCAGCAATCAATCACTCCTTTTAAAAGATGAACATGGTGTTTCTTTTCTCCTCTCCCAACCCCCCTCTTTTCTCCCCCGAAGTAACACTTCATAAAAAAGGTTTCCAACATAAATATGCAAAGCATTAGGGCAAGTTCTACTTTGCACGATCCCAACCGAATGTCTGTTACATGCTCTGGTTCGAGTGGGAAGACAAGAATATGGGCAATAAAATAGCAAATTCTGTTTCCAAAAGAGAGAGAGAGAGAGAGAGAGAGAGAGAGAGAGAGAGAGAGAGAGAGAGAGAGAGAGAGAGAGAGAGAGAGAGATGAATTTAAGTGGGAAATGCCTGTTAAATAAGAACTGTGAAATGAGATTGCACAGAATGCGTTCTTAAAGAAAAAGCCTCACAGTAAGACTTACAGCAGGTGAAGCGTGAGAGTGAGGGGCTGCCAGGAGTTTATTAAACATAGTTTAGGCATTCCTTTTAAAGGAACGTGGGGATTTAACATAGGGATTTCTCTTCAGGCTGGAATCTCACTTCTCATGTTCAGAATAAGCAAACACATTCAAGATAAGGAAGGGCAGTCTATATGTTGCAGCTGCCCGGTCGAGGCTGCTCAAAAAGTCACTGTGGCCATTACGCAACCACACAGAGGAATCTCAGTGGCTTTCAGTGACTGCAGATTAGGCCTCAGGTTGCCGACTGGCCTGAAGAGAGAGGGGGGGAAACCCTATCCCTTGAACAGAGGCTTAAGGTGTGGAAATAGCATGGAGGTAAATAACAACGGAAGACGATCCCGACGGAAGTCGGTTTCAGGTAGCCGGCTCAAGGTTGACTCAGCCTTCCATCCTTCCGAGGTCGGTCAAATGAGCACCCAGCTTGCTGGGGGTAAAGGAAAGATGACTGGGAAAGGCACTGGCAAACCACCCCGTAAACAAAAGTCTGCCTAGTAAACATCGGGATGTGACGTCACCCCATGGGTCAGGAATGACCCGGTGCTTGCACAGGGGACCTTTACCTTTTTAAATAACAACACCTGGCATTTGCTGCAGATAGGGTTGCCAGGTCCCTCTTCGCCACCGGTGGGAAGTTTCTGGGTCAGAACCTGAGGAGAGCAGGGCTTGGGGAGGGACTTCAATGCTATAGAGTCCAATTGCCAATCAGCCATTTTCTCCAGGTGCACTGATCTCTGTCGGCTGGAGATCAGTTGTAACAGCAGGAGATCTCCAGCTAATACCTGGAGGTTGGTAGCTCTAGCTGCAGATCAAATTGAAATTAAAGGGACAGCTAGGGGGACCATTTTAAAAGTTGGACAGCCTAATTAGCCCTCCCTCATCTAGCATAAACACCCTTTCCTGCCAAGATCTCCTCTCGCCCTGTGATGCTGCTCTTATCTCTTGATATAAAGATAAGCAGGGACTTGGTGAGCCTTCACAACTCATTTCCACCACCGGCATCTGTTCCTTCTCTCTCTCCCCCTTAAAACATCTCTGCCCCCACACCTGGAACTCCCTCCCAGAATACCTATGAATAAAACAGGCATTTTTAGAGTGCTGGGACAAATTTGGAAGTTGTTTCTGAGCAGATCTTTTCACTCATTTTCCCAAGGGGAAGGGGTTCTTCAAATTCACTGCAAAGGGTGGCTGTCGATAGTATGACAAATCTCCTTTTGTTTTATTTAATTTTTCCTCACAAACCGCCACCATTATGAATTCTCTCTTGTGGTTTTCCTGTTCCACACTTTTGATGGTTGAGGCATCTTCCCAAAAACTCTTTCTTTATATAAGTTAGAATATGGCACAAGAGAGGCTTAGTGAAATAAAAACTCATAACTGTTTTATTTGTCTCTTTTGGGGAAATGGTGTAGTCAGGCTTGCAGGGGGGTTTCAAAAAATAAACTTGGCAGGTTAAACAATAACAGGAATGAGGAAATTTAGGATGTTTTTAAACAGTAGATATTTCATAAACAGGATGTATCTGATGTATTTAACAGTAAAGTGTTGATACTTTTGATATATACTGAGATGACATATACTGAGATAAAGAACCCTTGGCAGTATGTTGAACAGACATACGCTTCTTGAAATAATATTTCAAATATTTCAAATGTTGATGGAGTCAGGAATTAAACACACAGTTTCCCAGTTTTCTTCCTTAACACTGATTAGGGATTACCCCCTATACTTAAAAACTATCTCCCTTAGGGAAGGACACGCAAATAACTTCCCTTATACACTGGATCCTTTTTGATCCTACACAACTGTGTTCTTCTCACTCCAGCAACCAGCCTCAACTGTCAGCTTCAGCAGTTAGTTTTCAACTGTCAGTTGCTAATGGTCTCATAACTGCCAACTGTAGAATTTCCAGTATTTTTTTTCTTTTTGAGCCTTCTATCACTCAAGGTTCCATGACTGGAACAACTCATCATTATTCAGCTGTCAATCACAGATGGCACCAATTGGCTGGTGCTTGTGTTGTCACATAAAGCTGTTTTGCACGTATATTTAAATAGCTTACATTAAAAAAATAAGATGTAATATGGGTGTATAAATTGATCTATATGCTTTCTACTCCTAACGTGGATCCATTTTTTCTTCTTTCGTCAAATCTTTTTTTTTACACCTGATCTTTCTCACATAGTTTTTGGTTTAACATCTTTTCTACATAGTCTTGGGTTTAACATTTTAGCCCTGATCGTGAAGAAAGTGCACAGTTAACTGTACTTCTCTTCCACAGTTTTCTTTGTAAATCATGGCCTCTGCCATTTCTCTCTCTATTGTTTATCTTTGTTTCTCCCTTCTCGATCTGTCTTCCTTCTGTTGTCTTAAGCACTATCCCTTCATCTATCACTTATCTCTCCTACCCTTTCTTCGTACAGCTGGGGGAAGGGGATGCATGTTGTCCTCTCCTCCATTCATAACTGTGCCAAGTACATCACACTGACCGGAGGTCACCCAGTAACCACTACACAATACTATTGAAATATAAACTGGAAGCTCCTTGAGGGAAGGGACTTGTCTTTTTCGTCTTCTCCTTTTTTCTTATCTATTCTGGAAAACAGCATGTTTGTTGATGACAAGGTATCAGTTAACATGCATGCTTACTCTCCATTCTTGTTTATTTATTTCCTTGAGTTACACTCCACTTTTCTCCCAAATGGTGACTACAAATGGCTTCCCCACTGGTGGCAGGGGGATCAGTTCCCACCAGCATGTTGTTCCCACCAGCAGGAACTTGGTGAGCTTAACTGTAGTCCAGATCTGGTGGTCCATGGTAGTTCTCAGCAATTCTTTTAGAGGGAAGACAGGTTAAAATAAATGATAGATTTAAGATGCTGTTTTCTTCCTTTCATATTGAAATCCACAAGTAAGGGTAGAACTACATGTTACGAGAAATACAGGACTGCTGCAGAAAATGGTACCCCTCAGTCAAATTATTGTCGTCCATTGTATGCCATGAAATAAAACATATTCTAAGTCCTGACAGTCTTAAGTATTTTCCCACCTCTACCAATAGTAGCCATTAGTGTAGAGTGGACCTAGGAAATACACATTCAGCATGATTATATCATGATGTCAGTTAATTTTTTTTTATGTTATTTAATTCAGTTTATAGTCACATAGTCCCATCCTATTACATTTATTAATGCTCACAGATTAATTGGTCATAAGCAAACAGAGAAAAGTTACAAAACACATAATTATACATACAGTATTTACATTATAAGATACAATTATTAAATGATATAGACAAAAATGTTTATCACTGCAAGGCCCACAATCTTTCATTCCTTACTTAATAAATGTATCCAACTTCAGGGATAATGCCTAGCCCCTTAAAAGCAGGATCTCTCAGGTGAAGCCACAATTGATTGAAGCGCCTTCAAGCCATAATTCCCAAAACTGACTCGTACGCTTCTCCTTTGCAGTTCAGAAACAATTTTTTAAATGGGAACATTATTGAGCTTAAAGAGCACTTTAGCAAAGCCTCCAAAGACCCAATAAAGTTGCAAAACAGTGCTGTCCATATTATAAATGTCAAAGTCTGATAAAATGGATTGATTTTACCAATGCAAATATTTATGGAAACTGAGCCACAAATTGGATCTGCAGTTGTTCAAGATCTATAATAAATTTGTATCTGATCCTGTCCAGCTGTTTTGGCAGCTAACTATCCTACGCATCAAACCATAATATCTCTATATGATTGGGATCCCACAATTCATTGCCCCATTCTCCCCTAGCAGTCCCCTTTGACCTCCAGAAATTTGCTTCTTAGGGCCACAGGACCTGGGAGGACACTTGGGAGGAGAAGAGTTGGTTTTTATACCCCGCTTTCCTCTATCGTAAGGAGTCCCAAAGCGGCTTACAATAGCTTTCCCTCCCCTCCCCACATCAGGCACTTTGTGTGGTAGGTGGGGCTCTGAGAGAATTGTGTCACTCAGCAGGCTTCCTGTGGAGGAGTGGAGAAACAAACCCGATTCACCAAATTAGAGTCCGCTGCTCGTGTGGAGGAGCAGGGAATCAGACCTGGTTCTCCAGATTGGAGTCCACTGCTCTTAACCACTACACCATGCTGGTCAGAGGGGGGCTACAGAGAGAGGGTGGGGGAAAGGTGAAATTACTTCTATCAGTGGAGCTGTGCTGTTGGAGGAAGCGCCAATTTCATGTGGGTCCCACAACCCTAGAAATCGTCTTTCCAGGGGTCAAGAGGGATGCCTGAGAAAAGTAATGTGATGAAAAGGTGACGCACTGCTGGATCCACTTTTATCAGATTATTTTGTGAGAACGGATTTTTAAAAATATAATCTGGCTCAACAAATGGTAGAGGAAAGGGCCAAATATTGTGTAAATTGATTTACACCCCTAAGAGTTTAAAAAAGAAAGGATGAGATGCTTGGAGATTCATAACTGGATATTCCCAGTTGTTGTTTTTAATTGCATCTGTGCACTCTTAGATTCAGATTAGGTTCATTCAGAGGGTTTAATTCCCCCCCCTCCATTATCTTTGAAAGGAAAAAGATAAGTGGCTATCTTTTTCCATTCCTGAGTTAACAGGGACATGGGGAGGGAGGTTCCGTTTTAATAGGCCAAAGTGTCCATGGTGGAAGGACTGAGATGACGTGCACCTCCCTGATCTGAATTCAGTTTACTTGTAAAACTGCCAGGAAAATCTGATTATGGTTCTCCTGGTGTCTCATCTAAATCTGACCCTCCTACCGGGGCACCATTTTAGGAGCGTGGAGAAGAGGGAGGGTTGGTCACCCCTCTCCACCATATAGGACATATATGATTATTTCTCAGAAGCACCTACCTTTGTGGTCAACTCACTGTTTCTCCATTGTTCTGAATGAGCCTCTCTTTGATTACTATGGGCGCTTTCCTATGAATGCCCCCCCCCTCCGAAAATAAAAACCCCTCTGCTTTGCTTGAACCTGAAATTAGTACCCTGGGATGAATTCTGTTGTTTTAAATCAATTAAAAAACTCTCCCTCAGCTAAAGAAGAAGCTAGCTTTGTTCTTTTACAAGTTCATCCAGCAAAGGGGTATCTTTCCTCCTTTCTAGCCAAAGGAATTGGCATTGGGTGGAAGCGGGAGATTCTTTCTCCTTAACGGAGACAGTGTGGGTTACTCATGAAAAGCATAATGGCTTTCATTCAAAGGTGCCATATGGCTGCTTATAAGATTTCTCCACAGCAATTGCCGTTGCAGTAACTAAACAAATGACACTGTAGCACAATATAATGCCTGTCAAGAGTGGTGATAAAAGAATGTTTTATTCCTCTGCTCTGTTCTCTCGTAGCTTCGGTTTAGTGCTGGCAAGTTGTCTTGGGGAACACCCACTAGAGGGAAATACTCGGCCTCCCAGAGTGGCTGATGCTCCCTGTTAGGGTTGCTAACCTCCAGGGGGGACCTGGAGATCTCCGGGAACTACAATTGATCTTCAGACTACAAAGATCAGTTTCCCTGGAGAAAATGGCAAAGGAGAAGACAAAGAAGAAGAAGAAGAGTTGTTTTTTATACCCCACTTTTCTCTGCTCACCACCTGAGTTCGATCCCAATGGAAGTCGGTTTCAGGTAGCCGGCTCAAGGCTGACTCAGCCTTCCATCCTTCCGAGGTTGTTAAATGAGTACCCAGCTTGCTGGGGTAAAGGGAAGATGACTGGGGAAGGCACTGGCAAACCACCCTGTAAAAAACAAAAGTCTGCCTAGTAAACGTTGGGATGTGACGTCACCCCATGGGTCAGGAATGACCCGGTTCTTGCACAGGGGACCTTTACCTTTTTTCTCTACTTTGAAGGCGTCTCAAAGTGGCTTACAATCACCTTCCCTTCCCCTCCCCACAACAGACACCTTATGAGGTAGGTGGGTCTGAGAGAGTTCTGAGAGAACTGTGACTGGCCCAAGATCACCTGGCAGGCTTCATTTGGAGGAGTGGTGAATCAAACCTGGTTCTCCAGGTAGAGTTCACCACTCCTAACCACTACACCACGCTGAAGGTTGGACTCCATGGCATTATTCCCCGCTGAGGTCCCTTCCCAAAAAACTCTACTTTTCCCAGGCTTCACCCCCAAATCTCCTGAAATTCCCAACTCTATGGCATTATACCCTGCTGAGGTTCCTCTCCAAAGCTTACCTTCACCGGGCTCCTCCCCAAATAACCAGAAATTTCCCATTCCAGAATTGGCAACCATATACACTATACAAGTATTTTTTCTTTACATATGTGTTGAGAAATTCTCATGCTACATTCAACATATGTACAGCTGAACATATGACTGAAATGATACATTTTTCCAGGTGCTTGTCCTAGGTATCATTTGTAAATGGAACACAGGTTAGCTGTTTCTTACAAACAGAAGTACACATGTAGATGCAGGGTATACATGCATTTAGTGTAACATTTGGACAGGGCTTGTAGGTTTCCAGGTAAGTGACTATTTCCCAGCCAGAACAAATACTGTGTGCTTCTTTCGATACTTAAATTTAAAAGCAATGATTTCCATGAATAAATGGATGGATATTATAGGGATGGAGCTGGTAGCAGTGGTCACGATTTTTATTGTAAATTTGGAAAGAGACCCTCTTCAAGATATACAAAGCTCTAAAGGCTGCCAGCTACATGTTAGGAAATTCCTGGAGATTTTGTGGGCGGAGCCTGGGGAGGGCAGGATTTGGGATATAATGCCATTAGGGTTACCAGGCCCCTCTTTGCCACCGGCAGGAGGTTTTTGGGGTGGAGCCTGAGGAGGGCGGGGCTTGGGAAGGGGAGGGACTTCAATGCCATAGAGTCCAATGGCCAAAGCGGCCATTTTCTCCAGGTGAACTGATCTCTATCGGCTGGAGATCAGTCGTAATAGCAGGAGATCTCCAGCTAGTACCTGGGGGTTGGCAACCCTAAATGCCATAGAGTCCACCCTCCAAAGCAGACATTTTCTCCATTCATCTCAGTTGTAATTCCAGGGGATCTCCTGGTCCCACTTGGAGGTTTGCAACCCTACCTGATAAAGGTTGAGCAGTTCAAAGAAGTTGCCCATTACTTGGATGCTCTTTGGTCTGGCAAAAATAGCATTCTGCCAAAGAGAAAGACTGCAGCCTGTTTTAGAATCTTAAAATGTTAAAATACGAAGGTGATGATAAAGAGTCAGTGGAGCAATGTCGCAGACCTCGGCGCCTAATCCATATCCCATATTTGTTGACAAAATAACAAGTTTTCTGGTTGCCTGTGTCTTTCCCCCCCAAGGAGTCATCAAAGGCCCGGTGCCCGGCCTGTAATATATATTCACTTTCTGAACTGCACCTTATATATTTATGCCTGCATCATGCTCTCGTTTGGAATCACACTCAAGGGAAATTCACTTTAGATATAGTCTTTTTTATTTATTTTTTAAAAAGCCCGCAGTGTTTCCTTATGTCGGCTCCTTCGCTTTCCATTTCTCAGCCGATCGTTCCACCTATTCCAAATCCATCCTGCCTCCCTCAGTTCTTTCCTCTCTTTCTCCCACTCTTTCTTTCGCTCTCTCTTGCTCTCTCCCCCTCCAGACAAGGCAACTCGTCCAAAGAGTTAACCGTTCTGAAACGTTTAATATTTATGCTGCTCTTGTGCTGCTCAGCAGTTCCTTTATGTGGGATTGCATATTAGATAAGATCACAGATCCACTCCGAGCCAAATGCAGTAGTCCTACTGAGGTCTGACTGTACTTCAGATGTCAAAAAAATATGAATAGGTGGTCTTAATGCTCTCCTCTGGTGTTATATCTGTCTATAGAGAATATAGCTTACAACAGATTAGAAGCAATAGAGGACTTGACATATACTGAAAAAGCGGGAAGAATGATGCTTGTTGACATTATCGGTTAAACCTGTAGGGGAATTTTCTTTCTTTCCCTTTTTTTATTAAAAAAGAGAGAGAGGATATTTGCTTATTTGTTCACCTCAGCCTTCCTCTTTCTACATCCACTTGCAGTTTATCTTTCTAAAGTTTTTTGTTGTTTGTTTATCTAGCCATTTTAAATGAATGCCTAGCAGGTACTTTGTATGGGCCGAATCGCTGTAGTATCGGAGCATCTTACAAGCCTGCCTGACCCACTGTTGCTTATTCAATATTTATTTGCCTTTGCAGTTATAATTCACTTGTCTAATGCTTGCAGAGGGCCTCTTGTTAGCAGGCGTTGGCATCTGGCTAACACCGTGTCTGCATATTTCTAGAGCGTTTTGCCACCGAGCTCATGGGCTCACCCAGTAATGAAGTGGGAGGTATCAGGACTAACACTGGAACTAAGTCCATTGTTGTGTCAGTCTCCTTCCTATTTCCTGTTTCTGTTCCTCTTAGACTACATCTCCCATCAAGCAGTGCTTCCATTTCTGTTCTTTATAGCCACTGTTATACCTAAAAAAAAAAAAAACCTACATGTGTATAGTCTTGATCAGTGAGAGATGTGATCCTAGGGTTGCCAGGTCCTTCTTCGCCACCAGCAGGAGATTTTTGGGGTGGAGCCTGAGGAGGGTGGGGTTTGAGGAGGGAAGGGAAGAGACTTCATAGAGTCCATGACTAAAGTGGCCATTTTCTCCAGGGGAACTGACCTCCATCAGCTGGAGATCAGTTGTAAACAGCAGGAGATCTCAAGCTAGTACCTGGAGGATGGCAACCCTATGTGAACCCCATATGAACACTGCTGCAATTTCCTAGTAATAGTTCTTGTTATTGGAGGATTTTACTTTTTAGTGGAATAAACACATCAGGAAAAGCATTGCACAACATGTCTCATTAGTAATGAATAGGTTTGTGAATCACAAATATAGTATATCACCTGCAGTAGTAGTGGAGTGTTAAAGAACCATGTGACACCCCTCTCCTTCCAGTGAAAACACTGGGGGTGTATATTTGGTGGGTAACATGGGTTCTAATGGGTTGACCTTTCAATTGCCACAGAACTTTATGCTGAAAAATTGGAACCATATGAACAGAAACTTCAATATGAAATGTAATTTACTCATGTTGCTCTCTGATGATGGGCATCTTTGTATTGTTACCATTCAGGCAATAGCAAGTCTCTCTCTGGTATAAAGAAATCCCCTTCCCTCTTTTTGCAATCAAGAAATTCCTGATTTAGTTTAGGGAACAAATTCTCTTGAAATTAACAGGACTTTGTACCATTCATCATGTGAATGGCAGATAACTATGGAGGAATAAAACACCGTGTGTTATATCAACATAATATCCAGTACCGTTTATTTTTGAGTAAACATGCTCAAGATCATGCAGTTGCCAAAGACTCCTGTGTTTCCTCTGAAGCAAGTCCCACTTTATTCTCTAGGGTTTGCTTCAAGATGTGTCCATTAGGGTTGCAGTCAGCTGTATTTCTTTACAGTGCATTCCTGAGAGTTCAGCGTTCGGGGACGGCAGGGAGGAGATGCCGCTGCAGCGCCTCCTAACCCGTTTCCCCAGTGCCAAAAACTTGAAAATAGCCTTTTAAAGGCTTTTTAAATTTTAAATGGGGCTTTTCGCCCCATAGAGAACAGTGAGGCTGCTCCTGCTAAAAACAGGCGCAGCAACGCTGTTCTCGGCGCCGGCGTCCGGGACTGAAAGGGGACAAGAGGCTGCCTAACAGCAGCTCCTCCCCCCCCCCCGGAACACCCTGGGAACACCTCCTGGGACACTGGAATGCCCCCTGGAATGCTGGTGCTGAGGCCACTAACATCGGCGTAAGTAGCCCTTGTGCCGGCGCAGTGCCTTCTGGGCCTCCTAATGGCTTTTGCCCTTAAAGGTGAGGAATGCACTGTTAGACACTTAACTTGGCATAAGCCCCAATGAATAAAATGGGACTTACTTCTGCATAAACGTGGATAGCCCAGACAAGCCCAATCCCATCAGAGCTTGGAAGCAAAGCAGGGTTGGTTGTGGTTAGTACCTGGATGGGAGATAATGAAGGAAGTCCAACGTTGCTACACAGAAGCAGGCAATGGCAAACCACCTGGGCTCATCTGTTGGCTTGAAAACCTCATGATGAGGTTGCCATAAGTCGGGTGTAATTTGATGGCACCCAAATATTATTATTATAAACATAGGCTTGCACTGTTTGGCATCTAAGTGCTACAACACAATTCACGTGAAAGATAATATGCAATTGTAAGCAGTTCCACCCTTAAGAGTCCATGGATTTAGCGAGCACTCCTAAGCAGGTCTACTCAGAAGTATTTTATTTGGGGCTTACTCTCTGGAAAGTTTTCTTAGGGTTGCAGCCTTAGAAGAGAGTAACTCCGTCTAGGATTGGACAGTTACTGCTGAATTGATCGCAGTCTGCGTCAGGGTTTTATATATTCGGAACACACATGGGGCAATAGCAAAAAGATTTCTCTTGGCATTCAACATCTTGATCCTTATAGGATACTTTTTGACAACTAGCTATGTTGAGTTCTGATTCCCCGAGCCTAAACTTACAGCTATGAGTTTGGGAATTTTAAATGATCAATTGTCAAATAAGAATTTAGGGGTTTTAATCTCATTTAAAATAGCCTGGATTTTGTGTTGGATGAAGTTTATTGCCTGGTTTCCATCAACATCACCTTATAAATACTGCTTTCAGTCCCTGGCTCCCCAAGCTGGTCTTATTAAAAAAAAAAAAAAAAAAAAAACAATGAATGGAATTTTACTTGTTTTTCAGCCTTAACTATTGTAAAAAATCTGACACATGATCTATCAGACTGAGGGTGAAGATAATGCTTTGGATGACTGTAGTGTGTGCTGTTTGAGGCTGCCATGGTGTGTGGGCAGATTTTATAAAACACAATGTCTTGTCACAGGCTCAGCACAGTCCTGAGGGCTCATTGCTCTGTTGTTTCACTGTCTGCATTAGCGTCCCCATACTTTTCCAGACAAAATGTAATGCATCCTATCTCCTTCTTGCAAGGAGTTGATGGCAGTAACATGCTTCCCATTTTGTAACCCCGCTCAGAGCGTGTTACAACTATGCATAATAAAACATCAGTTAAAAATTACTTTAAAACTTCATTAAAACTCTATACTCCATATAAATTAATAACTAAGATGGCATTTGGTACTCATGAATAGCTACTAGAAAAACTTGGCCAGGAAGTGAGTCCCCCATAAGCAGGATGGGCGGGGGAGGATGGGGAGGCCAGCAATGATGACAATGAATGGTAGCTGTTCCAAGTTGTAGTCCAACAATCTACACATATTGGGTTGGATCCAACCAGCTTTTATGCTGGTTGGATGAGTGGCCTAGGCTAGCTCCATCTTGTTAGCTCTTGGAAACTAAGTATGGTCAGCCATGGTTAGTACTTGAATGGAAGACCACCCAGGAAGTCCAGGGTTGCTACGCAGAGGCAGGCAATGGCATCTGTCTGCCTCTTGCCTTGAAAACCCTTTTTGCATACTCTTCGTGATTGGCTAATCTTTTCAACCCACTGCATGACTGGCTAAAACAGTCTTCTCTGACTGACAGTTCTCACTGGCTAGTGTTTTTGTTTGTTTGTTTTTAATCTCATAGATATCTAAAAAAATAATTGGTTTGTGAGTTGTTTTGCTTTGTTTTCGCTGTAGGTTTGTTTATTTATTTATTTATTTATTACAAACCTCAAGTGAAGTTCCTCTTCATTTCTAGTCTCTTTGTTCTGCCTAACAGCATCGCCTATGGCTGCCTCCATTTGGAAATGGCTTGAACAGAAAGAGCTGGCAACCCTACTCCTGGTCTCCATTTAGGTTGTTCGGTCCTCTGGACACAGACCTGTCTTTATGTGACTGGAAAGAGCCAAGTACACAAATGGCAAAGAAATAACAACACCAACAACAGCCCTACTCAAAATGTCCAACCAACTGGGTCCAATTATTTTTGGTGGTCTCTGCCATTATTTCTTCTGATATTTATAACCATGAAATAATTCTATGGGGATTTCTCTTTTTAATGTGTTCACTAGTCTGTGTGGAAAGGCAGGCTTCATCAACAGATAAATAAATATTTGCAGGGCAAACCTGTTTCAGCATTGTAGCTGAGGTGATGCTTTGGTCCAGGAGATTGCTGTAGGTTTGCAGGGAGTGATTGCTTATGCCTGGCTTGTATGCACAAACATTACTTCGACATGTTGATGGTTATTACAGTTAATATAAAGGCCATGAAACAAGCCCTGGGGCAGACTCTTCTTGCCCTCACAACCACCCTTTGTTACCTCTTGCTAACCTCAGTCTCTCCCTCTGTTATTACTTGGCAGCAGTGAGACAATTGGCTACACTATAGCATCCTCCGTATGATAATGATTTCTTCTTAACGTTTTGGCTCAAGATCTTGGTGTCACATCCTTAAAGCTCATTGCACAGTCTATGATGACGACATGGGAGCTTATACAGTTTTCTTCATCAGCAAAGAGAACTGAGGAATGTTGATCTGTATCTGTGTGACGTGGCATGAAGCTAGGGTTGCCAACCTGTTTAGTACAGGAGGGAAGTTACTATTAAACAAAGTGCAAAATTTTATAACAAGCTACGTGCAACGACATACAATGTAGGACAGTATATACAAAAGGACCTACAACAATTATTTACAAATATTCATATTCTCAATTGTCCCAAGGCTGAGTACAAAAAGTCTTCTTATGTAGATAATAATCATGTAGTAAGGTGGATGCCACTAGCAATGGAGGATACGGCCGTTTCAAATTCTTGACTAATTAATAATTCTTCTTCAGTCCTTCCTATTCATATAAAAATCACAATCATAATATCAATCATAAATATAACAAAATTAAGCAATACATATCCCAATAAATATTTCAATAAAAATTACTTACACAAAGGCATCTTGCATCAATTTTCTACATAGTTTTCAAATTGTAGGTTGCATTATATATCCCACCAGGGGTAAAATAAGGAAGCTAAGTGTGGAGATATCATTGAAAGGATTTACTAGTTGCTAAATAGCTAACCGGTGTGCGGCAAACGAGTCAGCTGTATACATCAGGTGCTTGAGAGATGAACTTTCGTTCTCTCTTAAAGGGACCTAGCCTATATTCAAAGAAAGCATGGTAGATCGTTTTCCAAATTCAATCCAAAGGGGGCCATGGAGTTCATTAAATGAATGAAATAAGCTTCCTTCTTCCTAAGTAATTTTTCTCTATCTTGTTTGTCAAATCTCCTAGCTTTTAATTGCCAAATCACAAAATAGCACAGGTCATTCTCGCTGTGCCGAAAACGCAGGAAATGTTCTACTACCGGGGCTGATGTTATACATGTGCGTATCCTGGATCTATGCTCAAGGATACGGGTATTAATTGATCTAATACTAGATCCAGTGTAAATCTTCTTCAGACTCCACCTCCAAAATCTCCAGGTATTTCCCAACCTGTGTTGGCTGGATATCTCCTGGGATTACAGCTGAACTCCAGGCGATAGAGATCAATTCACCTGGAAAAAAATGACCGCATTGGAAGGTAGCCTCTATGGCATTATGCCCTCCTCACCTAAACCTCGCCTTCTTCAGTGTCCATCCCCCAAAATCCCCAGGTCTTTCCCAACCTGAATCTGGCAACACTACATGAAGCTCATCGTAGCCTAAAGAATTCCATAAACTCAGAACGTTCCAAATTATACATGAGCTGAAACTATGAGGTGTAACTCATTCACAGGGTTGGATCCCACAGAGGTATTTCACTAGTGGTGGTACTTTCCTCAAGTGCAAAGGGGCTTCCTCTGATACAAGGGTCTCTTCTAGGGCTAGCAGACTCCCGATGTTGCAGGAGAGACCTCCCTGCAGCAGCTCCTGATGGCAGCAGAGGAAACCGAGGAGATGGAAATTGCTGTTGTTCTACCACTGTGATGTCACTTCTGGTACAATGGCTTCACTTACGGATTCACCCCAAACGTGATGTAACACTGCCAGAGTGACAGTGCCCCCCATGGCACTGCTTCCCCTGTCTCCCACTGAGGGCAGCCACCAGCTGCCAACTCTGGTCTCTTCTACCAGTGTAGACTCTTCTACACACAGGTACATACATATGTTATATATACTGACATATGAGTCCGCATGAGTGCTGCCATCTTGGATTGCTGTTTTTGAGAACTGTAGCAGTGTCCCTTCCTGGCACTAGCAATAGACACTCAATAGAGTGTCTCCATATTAAACATAACAATATATGTGTGGGATATCCATGTCCCATGGTTCAGAGAACACACTTACTGTGAAAGGTAAAATCTAAGAAAGAAAGGGGGACGCTAGATGCCTAGTGGTTTGACTCGAGAATAAAATCTTGTGAGAATTCAACTCTGGCTGAAATGCAAAGTAAAGAGGATAAATAGGATTAAATATGTGTCTATTTAATAGGGGTGTGTGTGTGTGTTAAGTGTCGTCAAGTCGCTTCCGACTCATGGCGACCCTATGAATGAAAGTCCTCCAAAATGTCCTATCTTTGACAGCCTTGCTCAGATCCTGCAAATTGAAGGCTGTGGCTTCCTTTATTCAATCAATCCATCTCTTGTTGGGTCTTCCTCTTTTCCTGCTGCCCTCAACTTTTCCTAGCATGACTGTCTTTTCCAGTGACTCTTGTCGTCTCATGACGTGACCAAAATACAATAGCCTGAGTTTAGTCATTTTAGCTTCTAAGGTCAGTTCAGGCTTGATTTGATCTATAACCCACTGATATTTTTTTTTGGGAAGAAAATAGATTCCTTTGAAATGTGGTGTTGGAGGAGAGTGTTACGGATTTCGTGGACTGCCAAAAAAACAAATCAGTGGGTTATAGATCAAATCAAGAATTTAATAGGTACAGAATCTATTTTGCTTATTCTGTTCATTGGCTGATTTATGTGTACCACATGTTTACCTAAAGAATCTCAAAAACTAAGCAGGGTCGGTACTTGGATGGGAGACCACCAAGGAGGACTCTGCAGAGGAAGGCAGTGGCAAAACACCTCTGCTTTTCACTTGCCTTGAAAGCTCCTTGCTGTGGTCTCCAGAAGTTGGCTGTGACTTGATGGCACTTACATGTGTTAATGGGGTATGCAAACCATGTCGTTCATACCCAGGACTTAATTTACCCAGGGTTTGCAAGAACTCAGCAATGAATTCTGGATGTGAGTTCTCAATCCTGATGCAACGTAAGAAGGGGATTCTGAAAATGTATGCTCAAACTCAACAAGGAGTTTAATAAGGATACTTAGCAAAGCACTTCATTCATGTTATCTCAGCAATCGTTACAACAACACTGTAAGAGGGGCTGGGGTTATCACCCCTGTATTGTGGATATGGGCAGGATGAATCAAAGAGACACAAGCCACTTAGCAAGTCCAGGAGTGAGGGGTAGGGTTGCCAGGTCCCTCTTCACCATCAGTGGGAAGTTTTGGGGCAGAGCCTGAGGAGGGGAGGGTTTGGGGAGGGGAGGGACTTCAATGCAATGGAGTCCAATTGCCAAAGCAGCCATTTTCTCCCAGTGAACTGATCTCTATCGGCTGGAGATCAGTTGTAATAGCAGGAAATCTCCAGCTAGTACCTGGAGGTTGGCAACGCTAGTGAGGGGTGATGTGACTCAGGGAGCTCGCAGTGGGCTTTCAGACTAAAAAAATGTGACTTGAGCATGCATTCTTCTCTTTAGCAATCAACCTCTTTACCGCAATGAACTCATTTAACAATTGTGTCCATTTTCCTCAGAAAATGGTTGAAGGATAATATTACTTAAAGGCTGCCTCTTTGTTCTGGGCTTTATTTCAATGTGGGGAAGCTTTTAGCAGTGCAAAAACAGATTTGTGTATTGTTCTGGAACCTACAACCCATAAACTGTGTGAAGCAGACCAAAGTCGCCAGAAGCTCTGGAGCCCAGACACAATACACTAACCGATGAAAGCAGACCCTGCTAAACAGACATATGTAATATTCACTTGTCTGGAAAGGAAGTTCTGTACACAGGGATGGAAATGTAAGTGAATATGAGAGTGGATCTTTTTAAAAAAATAGTGGAAATCTAAATTGTTATAATGTTTTTTTGGCTCCCTTCCTACCCTAATGCACAAGAAAAAAACCCAGAAGGGAGTCTAATGGCCCCCCGCAAGGGGGGGGGGGATAACACAGAATTGTAATTAACATTTTAAATGTACCAATGAAGTGTTTCCAGTTCTGGAATGTCTGAACTTGGTACTAAAAGCCTGACCCACGGATCTGAGCGCCTACATGCTTGGCATTGGCTGGGCCAATAGCTACTTAACTGCAACAGCTGAAAAGATAATAGTGCAGATGATAGAACAGATAGAATAGTACAGAATAGTACGGATAGAACTGTTATCCCCCAAGACAGGCTGAGAAGAGTTTTCAAGCTCTTTTGTACAAGTTGGGCATAAATGTGCAGAAGTCAATGCTGGAGTACAACTGGTCTGGATCCCACAATCTGTCAGACGAAACTTCTGATTATCACTGATCTTTAGGATCACCAACCTTCAGGTATTAGCTGGAGATCTCCTGCTATTACAACTGATCTCCAGCCGATAGAGATCAGTTCACCTGGAGAAAATGGCTTTGGCAGTTGGACTCTATAGCATTGAAGTCCCTCCCCTCCCAATCCCTGCCTTCCTCAGGCTCCACCCCAAAAACCTTCCGCTGATGGAAAAGAAAGACCTGGCAACCCTACTGATCTTTTCAGCATTCCATTCCCCAGCGGAGACCCCACAGCGGCCATTTTCAACCCTGGGGGAAGTTTATTCCCAGGGTTACAAGACTCATGTGAACTAATAGCAAAGTCGATCAGGAGTAGGATTGCCAACTCTAAAGTAGGGAAATTCCTGGATATTGTTTTTGGGGAGGTGGAGCCTGGACAAGGTAAAGTTTGGGGAGAGCAGGGACCTCAGCAGGAAATAATGCCACGGAGTCCATCCTCCAAAGCAGGCTTTTTTTGTGGGGAAACCGATCTTGATATTTTCTCAACCTCCTGTTGTATCTTCCAGTTTCTGGATGGCCATTTCTGTGACTATTCATAGTTTTCCTCTATTGAGATGACTGGATACCACAGCAGTGACTGCCATACAAATGTTTTAGTAGACAAGATTCATATGTCCATTGTCATTTGTCAAATAACTGAGTTATTTCACTGCTCATGTCAACTTTATGTTTTAGCTAGCTAATAAAAAAGGAAAAGCAGCTAAAGGCTTTACCATAAATGGCCAGGGGAGAAAAGAATGCATAATTGGTGCATTTTACCCCAAAAAATAAAAAAAAATTGCAAATGATTTTTGCTTTGCCCAACATTGCAGAGATTGAGCACACTGCTGTTCATTCCTATGTAATTCCTAATGACCCTTCCCTGCTCAGCAGAAATGGATTTCTCACTGTTAGCAAGCAATGAGTGTCAATTTGGTTATCTGTGGAAGGAAGGCTTATCTTATTGAGCTGGCCAACTGCCGTGGCAGCATAACATGAGTTAAGCATGGCTGTGGTATACATGGTATTCATAATGTGTTTACTATCCAGCAACTGTTGGCTTGGGTCCCACAGAACATTGAACATTGAAGATTATGAGATCCGGTCAGCTGGGGGCTGCTTATTGTCATTCTGGCCTGCCACCATGTGGAATATTTTCCCTCCTAGATGTGGTAGGAAATAAGAGTTATTTTAAGACACCATCATATTCGATATATATCGATACGTAACTGATTTTTAAACTAGGTTTTATCCATTTAATTGTGTATTTAATTTTACACATGTATGTTTATCACATGTTGCTACCCGCCCTGAGCCCTTCTCGAGAAAGGGTGGGGTTATAAATCAAATAAGTAAATAAATAGATTTGTGGAGGAAGGGGAGGATAGAAATATGATAGAAAGATTCATGAACTCATTTTGTTTACAAGAGGAGGAATATACAAATTGAATCAGACAGCTTAGGAAACTTCGGGCTCATTCCTACAGTAAAGCCACATTTGGATCCTTGCTCTGTTAAGAAGCTCTGATTGAGAGCCAGCATGTTGTAGTGGTTAACAGCAGCAGATTCTAATCTGGAGAACCACGTTTGTTTCCCCACTCCTTCACATGCAGTCTACTGGGTGACCTTGGGCCGGTCACAGTTCTCTCAGAACTTTCTCAGCTCCATGTACCTCACAAGGTGTCTGTTGTGGGGAGAGGAAGACTCTGTGATTGTAAGCCGCTTTGAGACCCCTTAAAGTAGAGAAAATGGAGTATAAAACCCAGCTCTTCTTCTTCTGGTTGCTGTTGGCTAAATTACTTTCTCCCTAACAAAGGTACCAACAAACTGTAACCTGACATCAGTGAGCCTGAAATCCTTGTGCTTACTCTCCTTGTCTCCCCTCCTTCCCCCATCAAGCATAGAACGGACACTGAAGATTTCCTGGTTTAGGAAGCTTTCAATCTAATCACCATTTAGCTTTTGATCGAACCACCATGTCTGTATCCGGCCACTTGAAGACATTGATATTTCTTTCTTGCCCACAAACTGGGACTCTAAACCAAAATTTTATCCTGGTTTTAGAATCCAGATTGTTAAATTTCCTTCATTGGGACATCATGACAAAGGGTAGTTAGATCAAAGACTTCCTAAATGAGGAAGTTTTCAATCTCATCTCCAAGAATGAGAGGAGGGGGAGGTAGTGCTTGATCATAAGGATTTTGGACTCATTCCTATCACAAATCGTGACGTCAGTCTAAAAACAGTTGTTAAATGCAACTCCGAGGTGCTTGAAGGAAGGGCAGGATAAAAATGTAGATTTTTTAGTAGACCATAACGTTGAAGAGGCTTCCATTTATATTAGATATCACATTACAATATATATTTTAATCTGTTCTTTTGTTCTTAAGTATGGTTGGGGGGCTTGAACTTGGTTTTGAACTTCAAACAAAGAGCATTGTCATAAATGTGTACCAAGTTTTATTGCGATGTGCTCAAGAGAGATCAGATTTCGGTGTGTTTTACATCTTTCCTGATTCTCTTAAAAGCAGATGTGGGGGGTCAAGCTGGTGTTCAAACTGGAAACACAGAATTGTGTTCTGCAATGTGAAAGCCAATTTCCATTCTGTTATCTCAATGTTCACAACAGATGTTGTGTTGCAATGATTTTTTTTGCATCTGGGTGCTGCCATCTTTAACACTGGGTGTTGTAGTTGTACTGTAGGGTTGCCAGCCATCTGCTGGCAACCCCTGGGGGTTTGGGGGCAGGACAGGCTGATTTCATTGCTTATAATGATGTGACATCTCTTCTAGTTATGTACCCAGAAGTAACATCATCGTGTTGACATGATGCTCTAGGAATTTCCCAGATCTCTATGGTAAAAATCATAGTGATTTGGGGAATTCCTAGAGTGTTGACATGCCATGATGCCTCTTTTTCCCCTTCATTTTGCTCCTGCTGCCCCACCGAGCAGCAGTGAAAGCTGGAAGCAGGAGGGGACAGGAGGAATGTTTAGTCTGAAGAAGAGAAGGTTGAGGGGGGACATGATTGCTCTCTTTAAGTATTTGAAGGGCTGTCACTTAGAGGAGGGCAGGAAGCTGTTCCTGTTGGCTGCAGAGGATAGGACTTACATAATGGGTTTAAATTGCAGAAGGAAAGGTACCACCTGGATATTAGGGAATATTTTTTTACAATAAGAGTTGTTCAACAGTGGAATCAGCTAGCTCCCCCTCACTGGCAGTCTTTAAGCAGAGGCTGCACAAGCACTTGTCAGGGATGCTCTAGGCTGATTCTGCATTAAGCAGGGAGCTGGACTAGATGGCTTGTATGGCCCCTTCCAACTCTACAATTCTATGATCCTATTGTGCTGTCGTTTGAACTGGAACGGTAGAAATGTGTCCTAAACACCACACTTTCACCAAAGAGCTCAGGGCAGCATCTGTATCCTCACAACAGGCCAGTTGGTTCCAACAGCAATAAAGCTTTTATGTAAAAACAAAACACTAGTTTCCCAATCACTCTTTGGTGCACAGCTATGGATTTTTGTCTTTAAGAATAGTACAGAGAGACTACAACCTAGTTCTTAAGTTCTCTTTTTGATGTTCCTAAGTGTGTACTCTCAGTAGTGCTTGAGGCTGAAGACCAGCTTGCCTTCAGAGTCTAGAGCATGGACTATGGCAGTAAAATGTCGTTTGAGAATTTTATTTGGGGAGACCCGTGATGAATTGTTGATTGCACTAACTAACCATTATTTTAAACATAGGTGGCTGTCAGCACTAGATAATAACATTCTCAGTTTGGGTTATTCTACCCAGCAGCTTGAATAATCAAAAAGCTACTTCTGACGTAGTATTGAGAATAAATGTGTCCTCACAACACTTTACAAGTAGGCTGAGAGAGAGCAAATGGCACGAGGTCACATAGCCAGAGATTTGAATCGTGGTCTCTCTGTAGGCTTGACAGGTTGCCCTCTATGGTGCCCCTGGCCGCCTGCTGCTGCTTAATTAGGGTTGCCAACCTCCAGGTACTAGGTGGAGATCTCCTGCCATTCCAACTAATCTCCAGCCGATAGAAATCAGTTCACTGGGAGAAAATGGCTGCTTTGCCAATTGGACTCTATGGCATTGAAGTCCCTCCCCTCCCCAAACACCACCCTCCTCAGGCTCCGCCCCAAAACCTCCCGCTAGGCGAATGGTTTTTCACTTAGCAAAAATGAATTGCTGAATATAACCCTGTGTACTTTAATGGGGGGAAATGGGTAATTTAAACAAACTTGTACCCATCACAACTAATGTGGAGCATATGCATTTTTTACTAGTAAGTGTTGTGATAAGTGCTGGTACTCACACCAACTTTCAAAAATACGGGAGCCAAGAGGTACCCAATTGGCAATCATAGCTGGTGAAGCTGCCGTTAAATAATGACAAAGATGGAGCTGATATAAAACATACAGACTAGGAAACGGGCATCTTCTGAAGAAAGAGTAATTCAATATGGTGTCACATTCATTCCATCCTCATCTCACCCCCATTATTCCTTTGTGTTACTGCACATATGGCAGAAGTAGATGAAGCCAGGTTCCCTGCAAAGTTCGGGGCCAACAGGTTGAGTTAAGGGCATGGATTAATACGAGATACGCAGTCTTAATTCTCAGTTACCTTTTGTGTGCACGAGTATGAGGAAGAAAGGATTGTTAGTTAAACTCTAAACAGCCTAAAATAGGCTGTCATGAAAGCTTTAGGAATGTACAAGTCAGGTAATTGGTTGTTTACAGCGGAAGCTTTTAGAGATGGTAAGTTGGGTAGGTGAAACATGCTAAAAAGCGAGAGCTGAAAATTCTGCTTTGCTGTTTACCGCCAGAACGGTAGTACTTACACTGTTACATAGTAGAGAGAGTGAGCCCATGATGCTGCCTTATACCATACTCAGACCATTCCAGGTCAGCACTGTCCGCTCTGGTTGACCCTGGAGGCTCTCAAATAACGAATGATGTGTGGTTTCTCAGTCAGCAGCCAAGGCAGAAGGCCTCCCCTCTTTCTCCAATTAGTTTTGTTTATATGAGCTGGATTTAGTGTCACTTCTCCTTCTTGCCTGTCAATGCTTTCAAGGCCCTGGCCCAACTGTAGCTGTAACCCAAACTAGCCTAAGTTAGGGTTGCCAGGTCCCTCTTTGCTACCGGCAGGAGGTTTTTGGGGCAGAGCCTGAGGAGGGCTAGATTTGGGGAGGGGAGGGACTTCATTGCCATAGAGTCCAATTGCCAGAGCAGCCATTTTCTCCAGGGGAACTGATCTCTGTTGGCTGGAGATCAGTTGTAATAGCAGGAGATTTCCAGCTAGTACCTGGAGGTTGGCAACCCTAGCCTAGGTCAGAGATAGGGTTGCCAGCTCCAGGTTGGGAAATACCTGGAGATTTTGGGGGTGGAGCCCAAGGAGGGCAGGGTATGGAGAGCGGAGGGACTTCAATGCCATAGAGTCCAATTGCCAGAGCAGCCATTTTCTCCAGGGGAACTGATTCGTATTGTCTGGAGATCAGTTGTAATAGAGGGAGATCTCCAGCCACCACCTGGAGAACTGGGTTTGTTTCCCCACTCCTACACATGAAGCCAGCTGGGTGACCTTAGGCTAGTCTCAGTTCTCTCTGAACTGTCTCAGCCCCACCTACCTCACAAGGTGCCTGTTGTGGGGAGGAGAAGCTGATTGTAAGCTGCTTTGAGACTCCTTAAAGATAAAGAAAAGTGGGGTATAAAAAACAACTCTCCTTCTTCTGTTTCACTGGGGAAAAGGTCTGTTGGTCAGTCTGCCAATCTTTCCGTCTGTCTGTTGCTACATATGGCACATTTTGGAATCTGATACTTTCTTGGCCAGGTTTGAAATATGGTTGTCCAATGAGCATCTCTTTTTGTGCACAGATTGGAGTGGTCAGATAACCCACAATCTGAACATATCAAGGCCAATCAGATATTATTGTTCTAGTCTGAGCATTTGTGCGTTAACAGAATAGAAAATATTGAAAAACTGAACTGGTTTATTAACACATGAACTCATGAACACATGAAGCTGCCTTATATTGAATCAGACCCTTGGTCCATCAAAGTCAGTATTGTCTACTCAGACCAGCAGCGGCTCTCCAGGGTCTCAGGCAGAGGTCTTTCACATCACCTACTTGCCTAGTCCCTTTAATTGGAGATGCCGCGGACTGAATCTGGGACCTTCTGCATGCCAAGCAGATGCTCTAGGGATGCTGATCTCTATTAAAAGAGATCACCTTCACCAGCATCCTTCAACAAGTGTTGCCCAACAAGTCTGACAGAAAGGGCTTTTCAGATCAACACAGAACCTAATTCACGTTGCACCAGGTGACATCATGTATGCATGTGTTTCAATGCTGTACCATGTTTTCTGCCATTCCCATGGCATATAGTGTAGCTTTTGACAAAAAAAGTAAGAACGTGAGATGTGCAACACACAGTGAAAATCAGAAGAACTGTGCTGTGTGACAGTGTAAATTCCACAAAGCCTTTGAGGTGTGACATGGTTGGGGCCCTGGCTCAGTGACTGAGCAGTGAGCACCTGCTTCACATGCCAAAACTTCAGTGACTGGCACCTCTGGTTTAAAAGATCAGGTAGTTATTCAGCCATGTGAAAGATGCTGGTGAGCCTCAGGCAGCTGGAGAAGACAGTAATGACTTAGTATAGGGCAGCTTTGTATGTTCACACTGCTGCTAATTGGAGGAATAATGAACAATTAGTGGCAGGGAATGATGCTTCTTCCTGGTTCACTTCGGCCTGTGAGACAACATCTTGACAGCAAACCGATCTATAGAGAATTGTTCAAGAACCATGTAAAAGATTTCAAAAGTTGAACGGGAATCTTTTACTTTTTTCTTAGAGTTTACTTGGAAATATGCCCTTTTTAAAAAAAAATTAAGTTCATGAAATTTCAATGTCAAGAAGTGAAATTATGGAACTCTAAGAAGATGGCATTAAAAGGAATTTGAAAACTGACAAACAGGGAAGAAGAACATATAATTTTACAACACAGGCAAGAAATATATATGTATAGGTAACGAAATTTGAAAAATTGCATTAGTGTATCATTTTCAGTACATAAGCCATTAGAGGGAAAAGTGTAAATTACACCTTGTAACAAAGTAAGAATGTTTTCAATGTTTAAAGGTAATTTTGTATTACTGCTACTATTACTTAAACTCTTATCTCTTATAAATATCTCAAGACAGGACCCCTGGCGATATTACCTGTGTCTTAGGCAAAGAGCAACAATTTCAATCCCATTCAGCGGCATTTGTATTTTGCCAAGTGCTATGAAGCACAGAGTTGCATAATTTGATACCTAAGTGAAATAGATATTTTTTCACGCGGCACATTTATCACTCTCCTGTGGGCCTCGTTACTGACAATCAAATCATAAAAGATGCTCAAAATTGTCATGATGCACTTATTTGCTCATGATCTTCGATACAAATAGTTTCTGCTATAAAAAATAATAATAATAAAAGAGGTCCTTTTTTGGCTGTCAGCTTGACTGTGCCTTAAAGCTGTAGGGTGCTTTTATTGTTGCTAAGTTTATATTATTACAATTGCTCACATTTTAAAGCATAGTTACCTTATTCATTCTCCAGACAGTCCTGTGAAGTTGGTCTTACATGCTTCTGTTTACAAAGGGTTACCAAAATCTGGTCTAAGCGTTACAAAAACTGTGGAGATTGACATCTGTGTGTTGAGTTTCCCATCATCCACTGATATATTTTGAGATAGGGACACCCAGGTTAAGAACATAAGAAGGGCCCTGCTGGATCAGACCAGTGGTCTATCTAGACAAGCATCCTGTTTCCCACAGTGACCAACCAGTTGCCCTGACAGCAACAAACAAAACACAGAGGCCAAGGTCTTTCCCTAATGTTGTCTCATAGCACTGACATTCAGAGGTTTGCTGCCTCTATGTGTGGAGGTTACCCTTAGAGAGTCAGCATGGTTTAATGGTTAAGAGCGGTGGACTCTAATCTGGCGAACCAGGTTGATTTCCCCACTCCTACACATGCAGCCAGGTGGGTGACCTTGGGCTAGTCACAGTTCTCTCAGAACTCTCTCAGCCTCACCTACCTCACAAGGTGTCTGTTGTGGGGAAAGGAAGGGGAGAATATTGTAAGCTGGTTTGATTCTCCTATAAAGGTAGAGAAAATCAGCATATAATAACCAACTCTTCTTCTTCTTCTTCTTCTTCTTCCTCTCCTCCTCCTCAGAAACTTGTGTTATGAGTTGCTGTCCCCATATAGTGAATAGTATTTACTTGGATTCTGATAGTGCCAGATAGAATTGTACTGAATAGAACTATAGAGCTATGAGAGAAATCCTCATCTAACATCTAGACAGGGGTCGGCAAACTCATTAGTCAAAAGAGCCAAATATCAACAGTACAATGATTGAGATTTCTTTTGAGAGCCAAATTTCTTAAACTTAAACTATATAGGTAGGTACACTGTTTATTAACTTAATAAACTTTAATTGAAGTTTTAAGTCTTAATTAAACTATAGGTACACTGAATAAAACTTGATATCATACTTAATAGTGATCTTATTTATTGATAAAAATTAAATTGTAAGTCCCTGCCATTTCCCCCTCCCCGTCCGGAGTCCTCGTCTGGAGGCCTGGTCTACCGCCATAAAAGCCTATTGGTAGACCTGGCCTCCGGCCGAGTCCCATTGGGAGGCCAGGTCTACCCATTGGCTTTCTTGGCAGTAGACCTGGCCTCCGGAGGCCCATAGAAGCCAATTGGTAGACCTGGCCTCTGAAGGGGGACTTTTTCCCCTCCATGGAGTCCAGGTCTACCACCAAGAAAGCCAGTGGGTAGACATGGTCTCCCAATGGGTCTCAACTGGAGGCCAGGTCTACCAAAGGAAGCCCGCCCCACCCAACAGCTGATAGGCGGGCGGGGGGCAGGAACCACCGAGCTGCCCGCCCAGCAATCGCGCGGCTAGAGGGGAGGCTTTAGCCTCCCAACCATTGAGGGCAAGGGAAAGGGGGACCCGGCCATTCTCCACAGCGGGGGGGGGGGGAGAGACAGCACGCCCTCTCGCCTGCTCTCTCTCTCTCTCTCTCTCTCTCGCTCTCTCTCAGGCGCGCAGGCTCCGCAGCCCGGCTGCCGGCGCGAGCGGGCGCAAGAGCAGGGGCTCCAAACCAAGTTCGGAGAGCCGCACTCAATGGGCCAAAGAGCCGCATGCGGCTCGGGAGCCGCAGTTTGCAGACCCCTGATCTAGACCAAACAGTGCCCGAATTCGACAGAGGGAGGGCAGGAAGGGTTGTGTTAGTGTTTTGTTCTACTACTGAGCCACAGCCCCTCTTTGGGGAATTGATGCTTATATCAAGCACACCTCATGGGTCATGGGGTGTATTCCTATCCCTTCATTGTGTGTGGTAAACAGGTTTTAAAAGTTTTTATATTGCTTCAATAATCCACAAGAGCTTCTTGGCGACAGCAGGACAAAAGGAAGACATAGGCAATGTTTTCTCTATCATACTATGTTCAACTTCAATGGCAGTCTTAGAAATCCATAGCCCTTGACTCCAAAGCCCAGCCCACATTTCTGGCCACAAAAAGAAGCCAAGAAGGGCTTTCTACTCTTTTTTGTAACTCTGTCAGTTATATTAAAGGGAAAAGATTAATACTGTCATAAGTAGTGAAGAGCCACTGTGGTATAAGAGTGCTGGACCAAACTTTAGGAGACCTGGATTCAAATCCCAACTCTGTCAGTAACACTTTCTCAGCTGAACCTACTTTCCCAGCATTGTTGTGAGGAAACAAATCAAGGACTAGAGAAGCATCCATGCTAGTCTGAGATCTGTGGGAATGGGAAAGAGTAAAAACATAGTAAGACCGAAAATGGTGTGACATCTCCCTATTGTATGTCACCATTGTTTTCCACCACATCACACGTCTGCCTGATGGGCTGTAGTTTGCTGAGGGAAGAGAAAATGTTACAGGGGTGAGGTCACGCACATTTTTTCCCGAGAAGAGATAACTGGGGGAGGGTAGGTGAGTGGAACCCACACATGTCCCTATAATGTGTAAGGTTGCCAACCACCAGGTACTAGCAGGAGATCTCCTGCTATTACAACTGATCTCCAGCCGATAGAGATCAGATCACCTGGAGAAAATGGCCGCTTTGGCAATTGGACTCTATGGTATGGAAGTCCCTCCCCTCCTCAAACCCTGCCTTCCTCAGGCTTCACCCCAAAAACCTCTCACTGGTGGTGAAGAAGGACCTGGCAACCCTAATAATGTGTAGTTTGGTCTGCAGGATGCACACTTCATGCACTGGGGGAAGCAGCCTTAAGCAAAATAATGCCTTCAGAACGGCAAGTAGGCGCCATACCTGTTCAGTACACCCAGAGGGGGGTGAAAATTCTTATGTTTGTGCTTCTTCAAATGCTTATGCTTGCAAAAGCAAAAAAACAACCCATAAACATTTATTTAATGCTGCCTGCACATATAGAGTATTTAAACTTTTCGCTGCTGTTATTGCTGCTTGTGAAATGCATCAAATCACACATATATTTTTCCCCAGGTTTTTATTTCATCCCCTCCCTCCTTCCTCCAGTTATGATTTGATGTGCTGGTTCAAAACCGGTTGTCTCTACGGCTGTGATGGAGAAAGGGGATATGGGGTAGAAATATGGCCTCCCTGACCTCATCCAGAGAGGCAGCCAATGTAAAAGTAAGATGCTGGATATTTATTTGTAGGGATAAGGGAGAAATATATTTGTTAGTGAAATGGAGCTTGCTGCAGAGTGCATAAAGGTGAATTTATTTGTCAGAAGTCTGAAGGAGCTTTATGCAATGGAGTATTATTGAGCCGGGCTATTAGCAGAGTGAATTGCTACTATGACACGCCATTAAATTGTTTTTAGTGTCCACAAAGGTATCATTCTGCAGCAGGCATAGTTAGTAACCAAGTTGTATATTTACTGGACAGCAGCAGATCTGGGGGAAGAATAGTGCATTTGGCCAAAAGTAAAAAATCAGTCATTATGGGCACTGCAGCTGCCTTAACCAGGGCAATGTCTGTGCCAGAATGCCATGGCTAAGAAGAAAAAACAAATCAAAGAAAGACGGTGGGATTGTGTACAGAAATCAGCATCCCAAGAAGCTCAACTTGATTTAAACAATTGCAAGTTCCCAAGCCCTTCTGGCTGCCAAGGTGGGCTTAAAAATGAGAGGGGCTGTGGCTCAGTGGAAGAGCATCTGCTTGGCATGCAGAAGGTCTCAGGTTCAATTCCCGGCATCTCCAGTTAATGGGACTAGGCAGGTAGGTGATGTGAAAGACCCCTGCCTAAGACCCTGGGGAGCCGCTGCCGGTCTGAGTAGACAATACTGACTTTGATGGACCAAGGGTCTGATTTGGTATAAGGCAGCTTCATGTGTTCGTGTGAGAGGGCAATGCTGGTCAAATCTCACAAAATGGGGAGAGGGCCAATATGGTTTCTAGAGGCAGGAGAGTAACATGTCACCCATGGAAACCTCTAGAAATCAAGTTCCGCACCATGAAGAGCTCTGTTTCCTTCCCAGTGACTGGTGAAACCAGGATGAATTATGCAGAATAAGAGAAACGATACAGATGTACTCAATTTGCATAATTTATACAGATGTAGATCAATAAGAGGGACAGAACTATGATTGCCTAGACACACAGTTTTAATTTATTAATGCGGAGCAGAGAGATTTGACTTTGGACCGATCTGACAAAGACCAAAGATGCTGGCAAAAGGAGTCCTGAGCAATCTAAGAAGGGTTGTACAATGGGAAATACCCAATCCTGTAACAAAAGAAAAGTGAAATTGTGCATCTAGAGTAAATTATATGACTTTAACTGGTGTGCTTTATTGCAGTTCTAATTTTACGGTTCTAGCTGAAGATTTATAATCCAGTCCTAAACACACCTAAAGGTAAAGGTAGTCCCCTGTGCAAGCACCGGGTCATTACTGACCCATGGGGTGACGTCACATCCCAACGTTTACTAGGAAGACTATGTTTATGGGGTGGTTTGCCACTGCCTTCCCCAGTCATCTACACTTTACCCCCAGCAAGCTGGGTACTCATTTTACCGACCTCAGAAGAATGGAAGGCTGAGTCAACTTTGAGCCGGCGACCTGAAACCAACTTCCATCAGAATCGAACTTAGGTCATCAGCAGAGCTTTTGACTGCAGTACTGCAGCTTACCACTCTGCGCCACGGACTCTGCTTAATAAGTGCTTTCCTGGACTGAGACACACCTACATGGAAGCAAAAGGGGAGGGTTTCAGATCACTCTATTGAGGTATCGAAACATTCACCTTGATCCAAACTAATTAGACAAATTCATAGATGTTGCTCCATCAGTGTTGATGAGATGTCCAGGGGCATAGATGAGAAGATCATAGATGAGAAGCAGTGTTCTTTAGAGTGTGGATTGCTGCAGGGGTAACAACAGATGAAGGCTGTTAACTCCATGCCCTACGTCAGAGGTCCCCAAACCTTTTGAGCACCTTTAGCATTCTGACACAGTGTGGTGGGTGCAGCCACAAACTGCTGGCACAAGGATTCGAATCTGGGTCTTCCAGATCCTACTCTGACAGTCTAGACCCTACAGCACACATGTCCTTTCACTTGAAAGGAACATGGCCTATGGCATTTCCATGTGAGGCCATGCCATGGTGATTTGGGGGCTTTTTCAAACTAATACTGGAACCAGATCCTGGATGAAAAATTATTTAATTGGACTCTGTGATGGAATGGCTTTTGTAGAGAATTGTGTGTCTTGTTTAAGAGTGACAGTTTCTTTGTGGGCTTTCATACTGTGGGGTTTTGATCATCTTGGTCTCAGTCCAGGAAAGCACTTATTGAGCATGTGTAAACACAGCAGTGGTCCCATTACATGGAGACTGCCTTCCAGTATTTATACGAGGGATATAAACATCTATAACCATGGACAAAGCACCTTGTTAACTATAACTTCATAGTTTCCTCTCTTTCTCTCAAAGGTTTTGGGAGAAGATTCAAACCCTCTCTCATTGTTAGTGCCAGCCAAGCTTTCGCTCGTGTCAAGCTGCAGGCAACACTCGGCTGGGGAGGGGCGCTGGCTGTCGATCCACTTGGACCGGAAACAGAAGTCGAATTAAAAGGAGGGCAGGAGGTCAAGTTTCAAGTAGGGTTGCCAGGTCCCTCTTCACCACCGGAGGGAGGTTTTTGGGGCTTAGCCCGAAAAGGGCAGGGTTTGGGGAGGGGAGGGACTTCAATGCCATAGAGTCTAATTGCCGAAGCCGCCATTTTCTCCAGGTGAACTGATCTCTATCGGCTGGAGATCAGTTGTAATAGCAGGAGATCTCCAGCTACTACCTGGAGGTTGGCAACCCTAGGTGGAACTTCATGGGGTCGCCATGAGTCTATTGCGACTTGTCGGCACTTAATAATTCTTAATACATGACCTGATGCAAATCAATAAATTTACGATTTGGGGGGGGGGGGGACACAAGTGGTTCCTTGTCCTCAACAGACAAGGTGATCTTGACACTAATGTTGCCATTTTGATTGATTCTTTTGTACAAAATCTCCAGTAGAATGTCTGTCTGTCTGTCTGTCTACCTACCTACCTACCTACTTCAAGAGCCTCTACATGTTCTTCTGAATAGCTCAGAGACTTTCCTCACACTGTTAAGGTGATTGTTCTACAATGCAGGGGCCACCACTGAAAAAGGTCTGCAAATTATGTACAGATGTTCTTGCCTGCTTACGAGAGGGGATGGAAAGGCTCTTTACTTCCCTGTCCTCTGTCTCCACCTACCTTTCCTCACTGACTTCAGTGTGTGTGTGTGTGTGAAGTGCCGTCAAGTCGCAGCCAACTTATTGCCACCTTTCAATTCATGCTTGTCAGTGGTGGACTCAGACTGTGAGCTGTTGTCAGCTTAATTGGCAGACAACTCAACCAGAGTTTTTAATTGATTTATTGGAAGTGGTCAGGTTTAATCAGCAAACACATTTTTTTAAAAAAAAATTAGGCTACCTTGGTTCTGGTTAGTTACTGTAGTGGATAATAGAACAGGAAACAGCAGGTGGCTGTTAACATCTGATAGGGAGTGGTGACTTTTGCTTTGGTGATATGCACATTAATGTAGGTTGAATCAGTTAATTGTTTTAATAGAATAGGAACAGCAACAACAAAATATTTATTCAAGTCACATATCTAGCATTGCCCTTTTCTCCCCATCTTCTCCACAGCCACTAGAAAGGCTGCTTTTCAGAGCGTGATTTCAACATTCCTATATTTTCTATGAACAGGTCTAGAGCCGCCCCAGGATCAGATCCTGAAAGAAGATAGGTCTACTAGGAAATCTTATGAAAACTTACTACTACTACCCAGAATTGGGGTTTTTTGGGTATTCATTTTGCAAGTTGTATGAAGCATCTTTTAAAGGGAGAGAATTGGCACAATTGATGGTTCATGCCACCCGTATCAGCATTAGCAAATCACATTCTGTTTCAGCGTTTGTAATGATGAGATCCTTTTCCTTCCAATGCAGCATCAATGTAACCTCAGGGCCAGAGTAATATGGGTACTATTGGTTTTTCCAGCATTCCATTTATGGGGTCATCAGCTTTGGTACAGGGGTCTGCTCTTATTGTTAGACCTGCAGATTTAATGAACATTAAATCTCCTTTCTTTGTCTGCTCCACTCACACCTACAAGTAGAAAAATAGCTTAGTTGATGGTCTGGCTAGAGGGTGGGGCAATGAAGCCATCGCCCCAGTTCATAGCAGCAAGAGATATTTAATGGATCAGTTCAGATTTCTGATTGGCAGTATTGCTGACTTTTTTTTTTTTCAAACCCCACTAATCTGAGGGGAGGTATAACGATATAGCCCGATCTCGTCAGATCTCAGCAGCTAAGCAGGGTCAGTACTTGAAAGGGAGACCTCCAAGGAAGGCTCTGCAGAGGAAGACAATGCCAAACCACATCTGCTTAACCTAGGGTTGCCAGGTGGTGGTGGGTAATATCCCGCCAATCCACCGGGTTGCCCGCCAGCCTGCTGAGGGCCAGCGGGCCCAGTGGGCTTGCGCGTGCACACTTTCTGCATGCCTCACTTCCGGGTTTACCCAGAAGCGATGAGGACGGTCTGTCAACCTTGGCTGAAACTCTGTGGAAACCGGGTAGACCCAGAAGTGACGCAGGCGCATCGCGCGGGGTGCACACGGTGCATGTCCACCGCAGCCCCGCAAAGCTCCCGCCGGTGGAGCTGTGGGGCCTTGGAAGCCTAGCTTAACCACTAGGGTGTCCATTTGCACCGTTATGATGGGCAATTGTCCACCAATTAACTGGCCTGCCTGCTGACCCTCAGCTGGTTGGTGGGCAGAAGCAGGCCTACTGATAGTGTTGCCAACCTCCAGGTAGTAACTGAAGATCTCCTGCTATTACAAGTGATCGCCAGCCCATAGAGATCAGTTCACCTGGAGAAAATGGCCGATTTGGCAATTGGACTCTGTGGCATTAAAGTCCCTCCCCTTCCCCAAACCCCACCCTCCTCAGGCTCTGCCCCGAAAACCTCCCACCGGTGGCAAAGAGGGACCTGGCAGCCCTACCTGCTGAAGGGGGGAAAGTGATCTGCATGCATGACGGGGACGCACTAGCATTCTCCCCCCAAAACTCTATGGTTTCCATAGAGATTTTGGAGGATAGAGGTAGAGTGTTCTGCATGATGCCAGCACTTCCGGGGCAAACCCGGAAGTGACATCATTGCACTGCATGCATGGATCGTCACCCCCAGCCCTGCCTCCACAAAGCTCCTGCTGGTGGCTAGGGAGACCTGTCAACTTTAATAATCGCTTGCCTTGAGAGCCCCTTGCTGGGGTCACCAGAAGTCGGCTGTGACTTGATGGCACTTTACATGCGCACACTAACCTGAGTTTAAAAAAAAACCTAAATGATGGAAGGATATCATTTGCAGCAAAAAAAAAAAAGTGTGTTGCATTTGGAACAACTTTCTTTTAGTTTTCAAGTCATACTGCTGTATTAACTTATCATACATATCTTATCATACTGCTGTATTAACTTCCAGTATCCACTATAGTTGGCTTTTAAAATGGTTTTCCACGGGAGAGAAGTAAACACATTTAAGATTAGCACTTCCATTGAAATCACTGTATCTGTTTACTTCATTTATGCCCGCCATTCTCCCTGATGGGGACTCAGAGCAGCCTACATCATTCTCTCCCCCTCCCATAATTGTATTCTTACAACAATCCTTTGAGGTAAGTTATGCTGTGAGTGTGTAAGGAGCCCAAAGTTCCCAGCAAGCTTCCATGACAGAGTGAGCTTTCGAACCTGGGTCTCCCAGATCTTAGTCCACTCTAACCTCTACACCACATTGGGTCTCGGCCAATGGGACTAACAAGTGTGAACAAGCGTGGGGGGGGGAGTTGTGCCTATGTACTTTTTCTACTACTTGACTGTACCAACTGCCAACTTGGAAGGCTTTAAGAGGGGAGTGGACATGTCCATGGAGGAGAGGGGTATCCATGGCTGCTAGTAAAAAAATGATACTTGTCATGATGCATACCTGTTCTCTCCAGGATCAGATGAGCATGCCAAATATATTAGGTGCTGTGGAACACAGGCAGGATAATGCTGCTGCAGTCGACTTGTTTGTGGGCTTCCTAGAGGCACCTGGCTAGCTATTGGGTTAACAGACTGTTGGACTTGATGGACTTTTGTCTGACCCAGCATGGCTTTTCTTATGTTCTTATTGTTGGGAAGAAATGGAATTCAAATAATTAATTGCTTACATGCAACGTGGCCCTATAAAATGGAGGAGAGGAGAATCATGTAAGCCAAGTTGGGGAACCCAATTTCAATAAATTAAATAAATGAATAAATAAAACATGCAACCTGGTCCTATTTATTTAAAGTAAACCCCATCAACCTCTCTCAGGTCTTACTCTCAAGTAAGCGCGCACAGGATTGCGGCCTTACTTACTGGCATCAACCTAAACAAATCTGTTGGATCTAAATTTGGTGCTCTATTTTAATTTGAAAACCTTAGAACATAACACGATTCAATCACATGCCTCTAATTTAATCATATTTCTGCGACTTGCTGGAAATGCATTGGGGGGGGGGGAGAAAATTGCCGAAATTAACATTTTAATTTGACTGCGCTAAAATGCAAAAAGGAGCTTTAAGGCGAGATTTGTTAAAAGGGAGGGGGGAAGCCAGAATGAAATATATGTATATATGTACATACAGATATACACATTAGATTAAATGCTTTAGAACATAAATCAGTGAGAGAAAAGTAATAAATAATACACGCTGGAAATGTGATAATGTTTATTAAGAAGCAACAGCCTTGTCATCTTCATTTTCTTCTTCACTGATTCTTCCCTCAAAGGGTACACTCATTTGGGACTCCCTGCAATTCAGCCTGAGGCCATCCTCTGTAATTCTTGTTTTCAAAAATACCTGCTTTGCAGAAATCAGTTAAAAGAAGAACAACTGTGCACACCGAAGGTCTTTGCATTCAACCCCTTAAAGGGCACATTGTGAATTTTTTATCACTGTTATTATGCAAGCTTGGAAATAGGCGTCAGAGAGAGAAAAACAGAGGGGGGAATGGAAGGAAAAGGCATCAAACAGTTGCAGCAGAAGGATGCCGGGCTGGTTTGGCCTGTAGTCTATACCTGGGGTGGGGTTGCCAGGCTCCTCTTTGCCACTGGCGGGTAGTTTTTTGGGCAGAGCCTGAGGAGGGTGGGGGTTGGGGAGGGGAGGGATTTCAATGCCGGAGAATCCAATTGCCAAAGCTGCCATTTTCTCCAGGTGAATTGATCTCTATTGGTTGCAGATCAGTTGTAATAGCAGATCTCCTGCTAGTACCTGGAGGTTGGCAACCTTACACATTATAGGGACATGTGTGGGTTGTATAAATAAATAAATCCTCCCCGGCTCTGTGCCTTCCTGAGTACCAAATGAGGCACCAATCCCTTACATCATTTTTACATCTTCATCAGCTAGCTCCCTGTTGATATTCCCAGTTTATGCCACATAGTCCAATTGCCAAAGCAGCCAGTTTCTCCAGGGGAACTGATCTCTGTTGCCCGGAAATCAGTTGTAATAGCGGGATATCTCCAGCCACCACCTGGAGGTTGGCAACCCTACATATGGTATACAGCTATTATACACCCACAATACTTCACCCATAGCTTCAGTCTCACTCCCCTTGTCACTCATTCTCCACTTGACTGCTTAAGAATACATGAACACATGAAGCTGCCTTATACTAAATCTGACCCTTGGTCCATCAAAGCTAGTATTGTCTACTCAGATTGGCAGCGGCTCTTCAGGGTCTCAGGCAGGGGTCTTTCATGTCCCCTACCTGTCTAACTGGAGATGCTGGTGATTGAACCTGGGATCTTCTACATGCCAAACAGATGCTCTACCACTGAGCCACAGCTCCTCCCCATGAAGCTGCCTGACACTGAGCCAGACCATATAAAGGTCAGTCTTGTCTACACCGACTGGCAGCAGCTCTGAAGGATCCCATGCAGAGGTCTTTCATATCATCATCTACTTGGTCCGTTTAACTGGAGAGGCTGGGTATTGGACCTGGGACCTACTACATGTGAAGCAGGTGCTCTACCACTGAGTCACAGTCCCTCTCTTAGCTCCTTAAGAACCTTCTCGTCTTCGAATAGCAACAGGTCCTCCATCCATCTAGCACCTCCATTATTTGCTGAGCAGCAAAGGTACATGGGTCACGAGATGGTGATAAAGGATGGATTCTTCCATTTGTCGCATCATGCCCTTCCGCTCATCGGCTGCCTCGAGGTGTCCAGTGGCGCTAAAGAAAACGACATACATAATTTTCTGGTATAAAAATTGCTGAAGTTTTATAATAGATTTTTTAAAAATAAAAGATAAATTCTAGAAAAGGAGGCTCTTTTCCCCCCAACTCTTACTGATTTTTACATTTAGCGACACCGGTGTCACCAGAGTAACTCTTGATTTAAAGATATAAGAAGCGATTCAGCAACAGTCTAATGTTAAGGTTAATGGCAAAAGTTCTGAAATGTATACTGCCTTTAGTCGCTTTTACTGGTGGAGCCAAGGTTTAATTCTTATGAGACACTTTTCTATGAGGGGAAGTATAAATTAAGTACAAATTAAAGACCATTAACGTTTATAGATAACCTCATCGGAAAGGTTGCATGTTTAAATGCTTTAGCTATAATCTTTTAGAGTCAGTTTGGGAAGTGGGTAATAACTTGTTGATAACTCATCTAATAATATAACATTAAATTTTTTAAATGTGCACATTATTGGCAGTTTAATTACAATGATTTACATTTCCTCGCAGACAGAAATCTGAGAAAGGTATATTTATTAACGTCGTTGGTAGAGTTTTCAAATGCATATGTTTGAAGGGGATGGGGAGGGGAACAAAGACGTTACAGTATCTTTTGCTTAATTGTCAGCGTTCTGGAACTACTATTATTGACATAAATAGGTTAGTGGTGGTCGCGTTCTTCCAGTAATGAAGCCCATTAAAGAGTATGATTTCAGCTAACTTTTGTTAATAGCGAAATTTGGCTAGAAATATGTGGTTTCAGCAAATCAGAACATTGTTTCAAAATTGCTGTCAGAGATGGTTTTCTTGAATCAGCAGCACGGTTCATGTTAGTTTAATGTCTTCTGTGATAATCATTCAGTATTCTGACAATATTGTTTTGTTTTGTTTTTTGTTTTAATTTTTTTTAAGTTTTATTTCAGTACACAAACAAAACATATCAATGAAAAACATAAACAACCATATCCATACAATTTATGTGGAGCTTGCTTTTTAAATTAACATTTTAGCTGTACATGGTATTAAAAATTTACCTCATCCAAGCCATGTTCTATCATCTAACCCCACAATATCATATTTCCTGCTAAATCTTCTTTAAAACCATGAATATTGGCTTTCTAATTCTCTTGTGTTCCAGTCTGAATCAGAACAAAAATTCTAAGGCTACAACAGCCATGATGCCGTGTGGTGGTGGTGGAAAGTGCCGTAGAGTCGCAGCCAACTTATGGTGACCCTGTAGAGTTTTTAAGGCAAGAGACATTCAGAGGTGGTTTGCCATTGCCTGCCTCCATGTCATGACCCTGATATTCCTTGGATGTATCCCATCCAAATACTTGTCAGGGCTGACCCTGCTTAGCAGCTGAAATCTGATAAGATCAGGCCAGCCTGGGCTAGCCAGGTCAGGGTAGATGCAGTGTAGCCTCTCATAAAAGATGCATGTGTGAAACATTGAAATGCTTCTACAGTTTTAAGACTTTAATACCCATGTGGCATTGTGACTGCAAGTAACAGTGCATATGGAAAAAATACACATTGACAAAATGATTTCCCCTGTGGGTTTTACACCCCTAACTTTATTTACGAAGGGAAAGGAGACAGCTCAAGAAAGAAATATTTCATACTCCTAGTACTTTAGATGTAGGAACTAGATTTAGGAAGTAAGGTGAATACATCTCATGGGTGAACGGCAGAAAATACTAATAAGTTTGTGATGATTCAGGTAGTATTGCTGACTGTGTGTGTGTTAAGTGCCATCAAGTCTCTTCCGACCCATGGCGACCCTATGAATGAAAGTCCTCCAAAATGTCCTGTCTTTGACAGCCTTGCTCAGATCTTGCAAATTGAAGGCTGTGGCTTCCTTTATTGAGTCAATCCGTCTCTTGTTGGGTCTTCCTCTTTTCCTGCTGCCCTCAACTTTTCCTAGCATGACTGTCTTTTCCAGTGACTCTCGTCATCTCATGACGTGACCAAAATACGATAGCCTCAGTTTAGTCATTTTAGCTTCTAGGGTCAGTTCAGGCTTGATTTGATCTATAACCCACTGATTTGTTTTTTTGGCAGTCCATGGAATCTGTAACACTCTCCTCCAACACCACATTTCAAAGGAATCTATTTTCTTCCTATCAGCTTTCTTCACTGTCCAGCTTTCACACCCATACATAGTAATAGGGAATACGATGGCATGAATTAATCCAGTCTTGGTGGCCAGTGACGCATCCTTACACTTCAAAATCTGTTCTAGCTTCTTCATGGCTGCCCTTCCCAGTCTCAATCTCCTTCTGATTTCTTGGCTGCAGTCTCCCTTTTGGTTGATGTCTATCTTAAAGTTGTGTAATTCTCCTGTAGTCATTACTTTTGTTTTCTTGATGTTCATTACTTTTGTTTTCTTGAAATTGTTGACTAGATAGGCTTATAAGATAGTGGAATGGATTGGGCAGGGATTGTTGATCTTCTCCATTTTCTGCTAATATCCACCCCCATACCCATATATGAATCTGAGAAAGTTGATTGTCAGGGTTACAGGATCCACACTGAGTAATGGTCATGTAGGTCAGGTTAGGGTTGCCAGCGCTGGGTTGGGAAATATCTGGAGATTTTTGGGGCTGAGCCTGAGAAGAACGGGGTTTGGGGAGGGGAGGGACTTCAATGCCGTACAGTCCAATTGCCAAAGTGGCCATTTTCTCCAGGTGAACTGATCTCTCTCGGCTGGAGATTAGTTTTAATAGTGGGAGATCTCCAGCCACCACCTGGAGATTGGCAACCCTAGGTCAGGAAGCTGCAGTGGAGAGTGGGAAGGGGGTGAAATGGATCCCTTCTTCCTCTTCTGTCAGCAGAATTGTGCTGAAAGAAAAGGTAGAAATGGCAAACTGGTAGGTTTGGAAACAGCTGTTGTGGGTAGGGTTGCTAGGCATGGCCTGGAAACCAGCAGGACACCAGGGAGGTGGAGACATTGGTGAGGGTGCATGTGGAGCACTCATTCACACGTGAGATTCCACATCTACCTAAGGAATGCCCATGTGAAAGCCTGCCTGGCTCAGGGACTGTGGCTCAGTGGTAGTGCCTCTGCTTGGCATGCAGAAGGTCCCAGGTTCAATCCCTGGCATCTCCAGTTAAAGGGACTAGGCAAGTAGGTGATGTGAAAGACCTCTGCCTGAGACCCTGGAAAGCCACTGCCGGTCTGAGTGGACAATACTGACTCTGATGGACGAAGGGTCTGATTCAGTATAAGGCAGCTTCATGTGTTCATGTACCTGGGATGGGGCATTCACAGCAGCTACTGAGAGAGAGAGAGTGGAGGACAGTAAATGGTTTGTGATCAACATGGAGATCTTCCCAAGTGTTTGCTTACAGCCATTGCTGGAAAGCAGGATAACATGCAGGCAGAGCAGTGAAAATGTGCTGCTAGGGAATGGCCAGGAGTGACTCCACCAAGGCCAATTAGTACCGATGGTCCATTCCTCTGCATTGTTCAGCTGGCCATTCATCAGTGGCATTTCTACATAGGACTGTGGGAACAGGTGACCTAGCGGCCACTGTCAGGACACTGGTGCCCATTTCTTCCCAGGATAGGGTTGCCAACCTCCAGGTAGTAGCTGGAGATCTCCTGCTATTACAACTGGTCTTCAGCCAATAGTTCTCCTGGATAAAATGGCCACTTTGGCAATTGGACTCTATGGCATTGAAGTCCCTCCCCTTCTCAGGCTCAACCCCCAAAACCTCCTGCCGGTGGTGAAGAGGGACCTGGCAACCCTATTTACCACCCATCACCGTACTTCCACAGCAGACAAAGGGTTCCTGGCAACTGGTAGGAGGGTTATGGGTGGGGAAGTTGAGAGGCCAGCTGTGGTGTTATGTCCCTTCTAGTAAAAAACAAACAAACCTGGAAGTGATACAAGGAGGCTCTAGGAATTGCAAGAAACATTATTTTTACCGTAGAGTTTCTGGTGATTCCTAGACCTACCCTATGGTACTTTTGGGGGTTTGCCGGAAGTGCCGCAGTGCCACACACAACGCTGCCGTTTTGTAAGATCGTTCTCCTGCTGCAATTCAGGAATTGGGGGGGGGCAGGTGATCGCACCCCCACCAGGGGCTTGGCAGCTGTACCTGCCACTGACAAGCGTTAGCTGGAGTTTGGAAGCGGCTTGCAAATGAAGAACCTGGCCTCGCCCTCTCTCTGCCACCTTTCCGCCAGGCTGCGAAGGCTTCAGCTGTGTCAGGCCGAGATCTTGCGATGCGCGCTCTTCTTTTCACCTCCCGAACGAAAGGAACCGGAGGGATCATTAATACCCTTCCATCACTTCCTCATTAGTTCTTAGATAGTGTTTTAATGACAGCTTGAGAGTCTCAGCATCCTGGCCTCTTACTATTTATGATCCCCACAGTGCTAATGTGCACTTAATGAGAAATTCTTGTCTTGCTTGTAAATCCTGTAGCCGGCATTCAATTTATTGACAGATGTTTGCTTGGGCCTCTTTAAAATTACTTCATAAATCTTCCAGGATAAAAGGCCTCAAGTTTGGTTATTAAGACAGGCCCTTGTTGACAGTTTCATATTTAACTGTTTAGAACTCAACTGTCAGGGTTTGCTTCTTCTTTTTTTAAAAGAAAGGCGGTACAAAGCAGGGAGTTTCTTAGTGGGAGCGATGTATCCCCTCCCCCCTCCAGCGTGTTCTTCACCCTACCGGGTCTCCAAGTTGTGTTGACTGTCCCTTACGATCCCCTTTTGTTAACTCCCCGCTGACCTCTTTGTGCAGCGGCTATTCTCATTTAGCGTATCAGCATGTCAGCCCGGATGAAATGTTTATGCTGATAGGAGCGGAGCGCTGAGCAAGCGCTACACGCCAGGAGGACCTGCTGGACATAACGCTGATGCAACCGGAAAGCTGAGTTAGCACTCCCCGGCCAGAAAGCACCGGACACTGCAAGAGGAACAAAGAATCCGGTGGCATCTTCAAGGCTAAGATGTTGGCCGTGGCAAGAGGTGTTGTAGGACAGGGTCTGGGCCATCACTTGCATGGAGTGGAGAATGAAGGTCTCTCTAGGGTTGCCAACCTCCTGGTGGGGCCTGGAATTACAACTGATCTCCAGACTACAGAGAGTAGAAATGGCTGCTTTGGAGGGCGGGCTCCATGGCATCACATTGCTGCTGAGGTCGCTCCCCTCTCCAAACCCCACCCTCCCCAGGTTCCACCCTCCAAGGACTTTGCCAACCCAGAGATAACAACCCTAAGTCATTGTGGGCCATTCTTTAATTTCAAATATCTCATCCCTGTGGTTTCAGTGTAACTTCTCCCGTATGTGAACAGAACCCGGGCTTCTTTATTTCGTGGTTCCTTGCGCTGAATTTACCCCCCCCCCCCAAAGTAAATGCATTTTCAACTTTATGTTTCTGGGTCAGTAAATCAGCAGCATGTATTGGTATGTATCCAAAAGCACATAGTTCCTCGAGCATTTCAATTTGCAGAAGAGGAAGCTGTGATTTCATCAGACCCCCCCCCCCCCCCACTGCAGATCCTGGATTTTCCCTTTATGCTGGTCTTGAGTATCTGTTGCCCCCCAGGAAAAAAATTGTGGGGTTTAGTGGGCTGCAGCAGATGGAAGCGGGAAAGTCCCAGTCCATGCAACCCACAGATGTTTGGATGCATGCCATTAAATGCATATTAGGTGTATAAATAATGTGCATTGTGCCTATAAATGCCATATAAATTGTGTACCAAAAAAACCCAGCGTGCACATGTAATAAAACGAATCTACAGATCCAACTGCAAAAATAATACAGCACTGCAACCGCGGATTTATCATGCCATAGAGTCCACCCTCCAAAGCAGCCATTTCCTCCAGGGGAACTGATCTCTGTAGTATGGAGATCAGTTCTATTTCTGGGCAATCTGCAGGCCCCAGCTGGAGGTTGGCAACCAAGCAGATTCCTATCCTTTAAAATAGTTTTCAGAGTGCCTCTGCCTGAGAGAAGTTTTTCATTTGCCATGATTTTATCATATTCATAGTGAGTAGGTCATACAAATAGCCAGTTTTGCAAGAACCACTGTAAGCCTTCCATTATGGATTATATGGTGATATGTAAAATCGGAACCATTTGATAAGGAACATCATCTTTTAATTTTAATTAACTTAAAATTTATATACTGCCAAGGTGGTTGGCACAATAAACACAAGGGAAATGCATACAAAAACCTTAGAAATATTTAAAAGTGCCAAAACAAAGCAAAACCCCAAAATCACAGTGGAGATAATTCAGCTCCCCAAAGCTTGGCAATGTAGGAAAAAAAGAGAAGAGGAAAAATAGCTCTACCAAAAAAAAAAAAAAAAGCATTCCATATTTTGAGGGCCACCACAAAAAAGACCCTACTTCTTGTCCAGGTCAACAAGACACCCACAATTAGAAGTTGGTTTCACTATTTGGGATGATCACAGATGAAAGCGCTTCCTGTGACCATAGGGACTCAGACTGTTGGTTGAACTGCAGCAGAATAATTGTGTGAACTGGGCCTCTTCAACACAGGTAGACTGTGTTTAAGAGGGAATTGTGAATAGTGTGTTCTGACACGAACATCGAGCTTGATAAAGTGATGACATTTCTTGACATCTTGTTCAGTGTGGAATTGTCACACTAAGTGAGACGCATAGGACACAAGAATTGCTCCACTGGGCCCATCTAGCTCAGTATTCTTTTTCTAGAGAGTGGCCAGCCAGATTCCACAGGGACATCTCAAGTTCAGATGGCTCAAAATAGCAGTCATGATACAAGATGTAGCATAAAGCAAACTTTCTGGTCACTGTGTGTGTGTTAAGTGCCGTCAAGTCGCTTCCAACTCATGGCGACCCTATGAATGAAAGTCCTCCAAAATGTCCTATCTTTGACAGCCTTACACAGATCTTGCAAATTGAGGGCTGTGGCTTCCTTTATTGAGTCAATCCATCTCTTGTTGGGTCTTCCTCTTTTCCTGCTGCCCTCATGACATGACCAAAATATGACAGCCTCAGTTTAGTCATTTTAGCTTCTAGGGTCAGTTCAGGCTTGATTTGATCTATAACCCACTGATTTGTTTTTTGGCAGTCCACGGTATCTGTAACACTCTCCTCCAACACCACATTTCAAAGGAATCTATTTTCTTTCTATAAGCTTTCTTCACTGTCCAGCTTTCACACCCATACCTAGTAATAGGAAATATGATGGCATGAATTAATCTAGTCTTGGTGGCCAGTGACACATCCTTACACTTCAAAATCTTTTCTAGCTCCTTCATGGCTGCCTTTCCCAGTCTCAATCTCCTTCTGATTTCTTGGCTGCAGTCTCCATTTTGGTTGATGGTGGAGCCAAAGAATAGAAAGTCTTGAACAATTTCAGTTTCTTCATTGTCAACCTTAAAGTTGTGTAATTCTCCTGTAGTCTTTACTTATGTTTTCTTGATGTTCAGCTGCTTATCCTGCTTTGGCACTTTCTCATGAGACATCCCTAACTTGTCAGGAAATTGCTTTTGCAGTGATTAAAGGTAGCTCTATCCATCCCTGAAAACTGGACATTAGTAGTAGTAGACGTTCTGCTACAATCTGTGCATGCGTGTAAAGTGTTGATAAGTTACAGTCCACTTTTGATGGCCTCATAGGGTTTTCAAGGCAAGAGACAAACAGGTGGTTTGCTATTGCCTTCCTCTGCATAGACACCCTAGAATTCATTGGTGGCCTCCCATCCCAGTACTGACCAGGGCTGACTCTGCTTAGCTTCTGAGATCTGACAAGATCTGACATGATTGGGCTAGCCTGGCCCATCCAGGTGAGGGCTACTGTCTACTACTCTATAAATGAGTAATTTGCCTATTGGTTGAGAACAAAAGTTCCCAATCTGAATCATAGATAACTTCATAAGTAAAGATGGCACTGAAAAAAAAATATTTAGCAAATATTTAGTATAGTTAGGAGATGTTTTCATTTGGTGGATTTCCCTACCTTCTGATTCTTCTGGTGTCAAGAATATAAATATTTACACCTATTCAAATATGGTTAAAACAGAATATACACAAACAGATCATCTGAAAGCTCCTACCCTTCCCTTTGGACCAAGAACAGACAGGTGGGGACAAGACCACTTGGTTAAGGAAAAAGCCCTGAAAAATGAAGGGGATACATACTCTTAGGGAGAAGGAAAAATCTGTGGTTGGCACCTAGAGGCGGATCTACTGTGAAACTAATGAAGCTTAAGCTTCAGGGCCCCTAATCCCGGAGGGGCCCCCTGAAGCAACTTTTTTTAATGAGTGAATTTCTCAACAAAATCGATGGAGTTTTTTAGTGATCGTATCATAAGCCAATGGGTTGAAGTACTTAATATTGACTTTAGAATATGCTCTAATACCCATTTTATATGGCCTGAAAGTGTCACTGTAATTGGTCAAATTTCAAAATTTTCTCGGGGGCTTGCAGAGCTCGAACCCCCAGCTGTAAGGGCTCACTGAGCTTGCCAGAATCTATTCACAGCCTACATTTTGGCAGCTGGATCCTCAAATCCTTCGTTGGTGCACGGCTTAATAGTTCTGTAGTTTTATTTCATCACTGTATGGCCCATTTTCAAGGAATCCACCCCCCCCCCGTTCTCCACCATTTCAGCCTCAAGGTCCTTGCAAGGGCAGCAAGGCCCTTTGGACCTTCTGGGCGATTCCCTATTGTTGCTGGTTGCGAAGGGGCCCCCATAACAGTTCAAGCTTCAGGGCCCCCAAAATGTAGGGCCGCCACTGTTGGCACCCATCCTCCTGGCAAATCAGTTCACATGACAGGAGACTAGTGAGGCCCATGTCTTCTAACAGGGTCAATGCCCGCTTCAAACAATCCTAATGAAACGTTGAAACTAGTGGTTGAGAAACCCCAAAAGCAGACATATACAACAAAGCCCGTTTCCAAAACTGTGACACTTTAACCAGGTAAACAAATGGTATTATGGACATACTTGAGAGGATGGTCATCCCAGACCCTGGGTTTAGCAACAGCAGAGAGAAGATTGACCCAGTGGTGTCAACAAGTCATTCCTTTACCATTTCATGTAAATGAATATTCAGTGTTCATTCCCATGGATTACTTGATGTTGATTTGCCCAGGCCCTAAAGATACAGATCTTGCAGTCCGTGAAATATTATCAGGGTGCATCATCTATGCTAGATAACCCTACCAATCATAATGGCAAGCTGTTGGCTTGTATATGGTTATAAGAAGACTATGCTCAAAGGTGTCATACGCAACCCAAATGCCAGTCTTTTCCATGATCATTGGTCCTGTTTGCTTATGCTCATGTACAACGTGGTGTAGTGGTTAGGAGCAATGGACTCTAATCTGGTGAACCAGGTTTGTTTCCCCGCTCCTCCACATGCAGCCTGCTGGGTGATGTTGGGCCAGTCACAGTTCTCTCCAAACTCTCTCAGCCCCACCTACTCACAAGGTATCTGTTGTGAGGAGAGGAAGGGAAGGTGATTGTATGAAAACCAGATCCTCCTCCTCCTCCTCCTCCTCCTCCTCCTCCTCCTCCTCTTCTTCTTCTTCTTCTTCTTCGAATAGCATCCAAATCAAACTTTATTGGCTTCAGCTTTCATTTGGTTTACCTTTTCTGGTACCCTAATCCCCCCACCCAGAAGCATCCCTATGATAACTAGAGTGGATTAAGCCAACCTGTCATCTGTTAAGCAGACTGATTTGACAAAACACAGGAACTTTTTAGATGGCTGCTAGAAGATTGGCTGAATCCAGATCGTCATTAAACTCATGACATCAGCCAAATTGTAGCAGCATTCACTTCACTTAAGTCCATCACAAAACATTCAGATCAGGCACTGGAAGATAATGAGCATCTCGGCCATAAAAAAAAATATTTATCTATATACATGGGCGGTGTGAGGAGATTGTGCTTACTCGTGGTGTCGTGTCCTATTACATTGCTTCACTTATGTCACATCCCATCACTTGCTTCACATCACATCAAATGCTGACATAGGGCATTGCTTCTCTGTTGTTGTTAAAGATACTTGATTGAATTATTTGAGATCAAGTTCATTTTGTTGAGCTGCTGATTGGGGTGGATTTTATAGAGGAAAACAGTGAATGATTTAAGCAAATCTACGCTTCTGAGTGACACTACTGTAAGTGAAGATAACAGGTCCCTGTATGCATTTCTTACTACTGATGCAAATAAAGTCCATGAAAGCCACTGTAAGGCAAGATGTCTGCTTAGCTACCTTTGCACCCATCAGCTCATGTCACACGTACTTTTTAAGCTTTTTCTTAGCAGCACCCGCACGCGTTTGCTTCCAAAGGAGTTCACAATCTTAGCATAAGACTACACAATAATTTTATAAGGAAATGTCACCACAAAAGGATAAATCCCCCTAATTCTTCTGTGGCTTTGTGTTCTTATAAATGTATGCCAATGTAATGAAACAATGGTAAGTCACTATTTAGTAAAGATTGTTAATTTCCCTCTAGGGCTTTCAGACCCCTGCTAGGGGCAGGGGATTCTCCGCTTTGGGGTCCCCCCCCCACCCGGCACCATTCAGCCAGCTGGCAGGGGGATTTACCAGCAACAAATCGAGACCTAGGCCTCTGTCACCAGCAATTCATAAATGTCACTGGAAATAATCAGGATGCTCATGTATTTGGGCAAAAACTCTGTGATAAAAACCACTTCTACCATAGAGTTTTTGCCCAAATACTACAGCACCCCCTCCTTGCTGGCAGTGTGATGACATCACTTCCTGTTAGGGTTGCCAGGTCCTTATTCACCACCGGCAGGAGGTTTTTGGGGTGGAGTCTGAGTAGGGCAGTTAGGGAGCGGAGGGATTTCAATGCCATAGAATCCAATTGCCAAAGCGGCCATTTTCTCCAGGTGAACTGACCTCTATCAGTTGGAGATCAGTTGCAATAGTAGGAGATCTCCAGCTAGTACCTGGAGGTTGGCAACCCTACTTCCTGTGAGCATTGGAAGTGACGTCGGCCTATTGCCAGTGACAAAGGCCTCGGCCTCAGTTTGCTGTCGGTAATTTCCCCACCATCCCCACTAGCCCCTTCTGTTGACAGGAGATACTTGGCAAACCCATTTCCCACCTTATTTTACCATAATAACATTCGTTCCTCTCTGTCAACTTTTGCAGCATGTAACTACGATAAAGTAGCCAGCCAGTATTTGACTGTTCTTGCAAGTCAACAGTGAGGCTCAACAGGCGCACTCAATGCTGTGCATAAAATGGATGTTTGTTCTGCATCATGCCCCAGAATACAATGCAATGAGGAGTTTAATGGCACACATATTGAGGTTTCTCAGCAGGTGAATTGATGAGAAATCGGAATTACTGTTGATACATTGTTGCCAGGAGGGGCTAGGACAGAATTCTGTAGGCACTGGTAATTCCGTGGGCCCATGGAGCCCAACAAGCCATGTGATTTGACTTCCTTCTTTTAGTCACTTCATTTCCTTTGGTTGAGCCTTGATGCTATAAAGGGTTGGCCCAGAGGGAATCCTTTCTGACGGTGTTGTTTTCCCATAGTCCTGCGTCCGTGCAAGAGATTACTTGATAATCTCTTCAGAGTGCTTACTTGAAAGCAAATTCCTCTGAAACTACCAGGACTAAATTCCAAGTCATCATGGTGGAAGTAGGAAAGGAGAGATTAGTACTTGGACCTTTTACATTACATGCCTGGGACTGTGACACTTCCACTTTTTCAGGTGTGTGTGTGTGGGGGGGAATGACATTCCTGGTTTCTCAGTGCAACTGCATACTACTTTGTGAGGTCAATTATCACTTTTTCCTCCCGTGTGAACAGCTAGTGATGAAAATTCCAGTTGCATTGGGGTTGGGGGGAGTGAGGATCAGCATATGTTTCAAACTGAACACTGACAGTGCGTGCCAGAAAACCTGGGCTCAGCTGTATCCTCAGGAAGCAGAATAAGAGAAGACTGTGCCCCAGGTGCTTTGGTTCATATTGCATTCCAAGTTACACTCAGAAATAGTTTCCTCTTTTCTTTTTTCTTTTGGTCCTGCACTTGTGTGGAGATCATCTTGGGGGCAGCATTTAAATATAAACAGAAGATGTGTCTGTGCAAGAGCCATTTGGCTCCAGATTTAGGGTTGAACTTTCTCAAAGTTGAATTGAATTCAGAATAGGCTCATCTGCGTTATATTTATTTTATTTTATTAAATTCATAATCCGCCCTCCTCAGCCAAGGCCGGGCTCAGGGCGACTCACATATATATAAATATCCTAAAATACAATAAAACAATACAATAATACAATGAAAACACAATACAATTATAGAAGGCCCTGTTAAGTATCTTCTGCTATCACTTGCCAAGGTGGCCAAGCAGACGCTCTTGAGTGTCACATGCTTCTAGAGTAGGGCTGCCAACCTCCAGGTACTAGCTAGAGATCTTCTATTACAACTGATCTCCAGCCGATAGAGATCAGTTCACCTGGAGAAAATGGCCGCTTTGGTCATTGGACTCTATGGCACTGAAGTCTCTCCCCTCCCTAAACCTTGCCCTCCTTAGGCTCCGCCACAAAAACCTCCCACCAGTGGTGAAGAGGGACCTGGCAACTCTAGATAGTGACCACATGTAGAATATCTATGGAGTCCAAATTGAGAGCCTCTGAGACTGCAGGAGAGAAGAAGTATGTGGATAACTGTAGGAAAGGCAGAATGCATCATCTTCCTCCATGTTAAATGCAGCAGAAAGAATATGGATAGATCCATCTCTTGGGCCTCAGTGAGAGCAAGATACGTGCAGCGTATTAAAAGGCTGACCCCGGTTATCTCAAGTTTGTTATCCCCAAATGGTCCTCCTGAGACACCATCCCCTATGAACAAGTAATTTGGGGGTGTATCAGCCATAATTCTTTGCTGACTTGTCATTTGCTATGGAAGTCTGAATTCCATGCAACTGAGATAATAACTCTACTGTTGTTTATATCAGGCATAGCCAATTGGCAGACATGTCCTGCTGAACACTTTTTCCCCCCTGGCTGTTTGTAGACCTACTGGATTTTTAGTTAAGTTGTGATAAAGTGGTTCCTACTCAGGAGAGAAAGGGAACTGCTTTCAACAGTTGTGGGAGACTAGCAGTGGGCTGAAACTCCTGTGCTTGAATCAGAATTTGATTACCCATTGGGAGTAGCAGTCTTGACAGAACACTCGCTTCCCCCTGAATGTTCAGAATTGGATTGCAATATTTTTTTCATGTGTTCTTGCACTACCATTTAAGAAATCTGCTTTGGGTGTGAGACAAGGCATTATTCCAGAATAAAGCCATGTACTTCCTCCTCATAGTCCTCATAGCCAAACAAAAACAAAAACCAAGGAAAAAATATTACAATGTTCATTCTGCAGTAGGGTTGCCAGCTCCAGGTTGGGAAATACCTGGAGAATTTGGGGGTGGAGTCTGAGGAGGGTGGGGTTTGGAGAAGGGAGAGACTTCAATGTTATAGAGTCCAATTGCCAAAGTGGCCATTTCCTCCAGGGGAACTAATTTCTATCACCTGGAGATCTGTTGTAATAGCGGGAGATCTCCGCCACCACCTGGAGGCTGGCAACCCTATTCTGCGGTGGTTGTTCATCTTGCCCATGTATTGAGTGTTCTAAACTGTATCACAAGTACTGTGTGCATACTTGAGAACTGTGGTTCATGACGTATAAAGGAACATACTGTATTGCCTAGACAACTACATGAGGTTCTGTGTACATATGTACCATAGTGCCTTGTCCCATGATTCTGAACATGTCCCTGCAGTGACTACCAAATGATTATCTCCAGCTGTGCAGAAGCAAATGCAGTGCATAAACTAGAAATCGTCTAATGATGCATGCCCTGCTTCAGAACATGAGTTTGCCAAGAATCCAAAGCATGCCTCAGTAGGGGCTTCTGGCCTGCTACCTAGAGCCCTGATGAACTGTGCAAATGTAATGTTAGCACAGAATCTTAAGATATGATTAATTTTAAATTGCAATTGTATCAGCCGTTCAAGAGAGTAGGTGATGGACCTGTGAGGCAGGGGGAAGGCATTTCAAGCATGCTTTTTGTGAAGGACATCATATCAGTAGCTCAGTTCACACGTTACAGTGGCACATGTACAGTCTAGCCCGCTTCACATGTTACAGTGACCACACATACATCATGCATGTATGTGCATATGTCTGTTTGTAAGAAAGAGCCAACATGCGTTCACTTCACAAATAAAGGTGGGGACCACTACCTGGATCGATGTGCAGTCTCAATCACATGTTTACCTGTACATGTGTTGAATGTAACAGAAAAAATACTCAACGCATCTATAAAGAAAAATCAAGTGTACAAAGTACACCGATTGTGTGTGCATTCACTGTAAGTTGTGTACAGGGTTTCTGTGTACAATGAATGTACACTTAGGTTCGCCAACCTCCAGGTAGTAGCTGGAGATCTCCTGCTATTACAACTGATCTCCAGCCGATAGAGATCAGTTCGCCTGGAGAAAATGGCCACTTTGGCAATTGGACTCTATGGCATTGAAGTTCCTCCCCTCCCCAAACCCCGCCCTCCTCAGGCTCTGCCCCAAAAAACTACCGCTGGTGACAAAGAGAGATCTGGCAACCCTATGTGCACTTAATTTTTCTTTTTAATGCGTTGAGACATTCTCATGTTACAGTCAATGCACATACAGCTAAACAGGTGATATAAACCACATATTGATCCAGGTTAGGGTTGCCACCAGGTCCCTCTTTGCCACTGGCGGGAGGTTTTGGGGTGCAGCCTAAGGAGGGTGTGACTTGACAGCATTTAAAAAATGTGGAGTTATATCTATGACCACCCATTGTCACATTTGAAGTTGAAGTCATGAATTAAGGAATTATGAAGATGCCTGTGGACGAGATGAGCCATTGGTCTGATCCAGTGCAGCTACTCTTCTTATTAGGGCTGCCAACCTCCAGGTACTAGCTGGAGATCTCTTGCTATTAAACTGATCTCCAGCCGATAGAGATCAGTTCATCTGGAGAAAATGGCCGCTTTGGCAATTGGACTCTATGGCATTGAAGTCCCACCCCTCACCAAACCCCACCCTCCTCAGGCTCCGCCCCAGAAATCTCCAGGTATTTCACAACCCAGAGCTGGCAACCCTATTTCTTATGTGCACCAGCTTTCAGAAGAAAAATCTTGAGTCTGTATACATTCCAGAAGTGGAATTTGGGTAGTACTCTAATTGTAACAACGTAGTTTGCATTGTCAGAAAAATATAGGATCCATATTCAATTTCCTACACTGCCATCAGCAGAGCAGAAATTTCCTGACTCCCCAACTCCTGCTATAGCCTTTTGCTCTTCCCAAAACACTATTCTTGGGGGTCAGGAGACTGTCAGGAATGACATGAGTGGTAAATTGGTGGTCTACAGCAGGAGTTGGCGGAAATTACTCCTCCCCTTCTGTTAGCGGAAAATCGAGTTTGGGTCCAATACATATTTTGTCCTTTTCAACTCCACCAGACTTTTTCTTTTCTTAAAAAAAAAAAAAAAAAACAACCCTCCTACTTTTTTGTGGGCCTCTGTAGCTTTTCTGCCTTCCTCTGGAATGAGCGCATGACACTGCCCTGGTCAGCTCTTTCCAGTTAGGGGGAGAAAAACCACAACAGACCCAAACTTGATTTCCTGTTGGGGTGAGCCATACATCACGGCGGTTCCCATCTGTGCTGTTTGTCTGTGACAGAATGACAGGTGTCATTTATCACTGGCGGCTTGTGGAAGCTGTGGGAAGGAGGATTGAAATTTTTTCTGGAAGCAGTCAGTGTCTACTGCCTGCCAGATCATTAAAAAGGGGGCTTTCCAAAGAAAGCTGTGTGTAACGTGATTGCACTTACCGTCAATGACAAGCTGAGAGAAAGAAGAAACATTTTAAAGAGAGAGAGAGCGAGAGAGAGAGCGGACAAGCCAAAGTTTTTGCCAGGGGCATTTAAAAAGACAGTGTGACAAATGCTGAAATCCTTTTGTTGGGTGGGGAGAGGAAGATGTTCCTGTTTCCATATGCACATGTAGAGATTTCCACTGGGGTGCCAGCAAGGAAACCCAAACAGGAAACGCCTTTCTCGCACATCCCATATTATTTAGGGCACCGTAACAGGCTTTGCACTTTACAGGGGCATGTGTGCCTTTCAGTAGAATGGCTCGAAAACTACAGCGGGAAGTTAGCAGGAACAGGAAAAGCTCTTTTGGTCTGCAGCTGAAAACGCCTAATAAATCAAAGGGCAGAGCTGGGGACCTGAGACAAGGCCCCTTTTCAAAGAGACGTTTTACGACATCCTGTTTGCATAAGGACTTTGACCAAAAGCGCCATCACGTCTTAATTTCAACACTTTCCGTTCTGTCTTGGGGAGGGGGGGGGGCTGAAGCTTCTAACTTTAGAAAGCTTTATTTTTGTAACCCTATAGTCTCCCCCCCCCCATCATTCTGCAAGTTTCTTTCATTGCTGCATACCCTAATGGCGGTACACCTCCCCCCAGTGAAAAAACGGTGGCCAAAGTAGGGGGTGCCAATTGTCAGGCAGTTCTCATGCACAAGTCTTACTACAATGAATGAGAACTTCACAAGAGCAGCTCCCATTCGTTTTGGTCGGAGAACTTCTTCCTGGTTTGTTTCTGGAGTTTTGCGCTCTTTCGATTTGTGGATCGCCAATATGGTGTTCACTCTGGCCAGTGTGTGGCAGAATCACAAAGCCAAATCTTTTGGCAGCCCAAAAGGGCAACGGAGTGTAATTCATACCTTTTCTTATTTCAGGAGCAGAAACTCCCGCAGCACATTCACACTGAATACTCCCACCCACCAAAATAGCATCAATTTATACTTGCCTGTATATTAGATTGTTAAAGGGGCTTTCAAGCTGGGTTCCCCTAAAAAAGTCACATCCCACACCAAGAAAACGTGTTGTTGTTTTTAAATCGTCAAGAAATTTCTGCTTACGTGCTCCAAACGCTCATTGGAAGAAGTCAACTCCTGTTGACCTCAGCACATGAAAAATGATTGCATTGAATAGTCCCTAAGCATTCTCAGCAGGATAGCCATCTGGCTGGTCTTTGAACCGTCTTGACCTGTTCATTTGGTTTTTCGGATAGCCTCATTTATTTTAAGTGATTTCTCCCCCCACTTGGAAGGATGGCAGTCCGGCTGCCAAGGGAGGCTCCCCTTACCCTTGCTGGACTGTTTATGTATGCCAAAATAATTGACCTCCAAGGATGCGCACTCGCTATGGCTCAGTGTGGAAATCACGTGTTGTAGTTAAACTATTTGTTACATGTTTATCCTATCCTTCCTCCAAGGAGCTCAGGGTAGCTTATATTGCTCTCCTCTCCTCCATTTTGTCGTCATAATACCTTGTGAGGTAGGGTAAGTTGCATGTGTGCGACAGGCCCAAGGTCACCCAACAAGCTTCCATGTCACAAGTGGGGATGTAAACCTTGGTCTCCCAGTAGGGTTGACTACTTCCAGGTGGGGACTGGAGATCTCCCGAATTACATCTGATCTACAGAGTACATAAACCACTTACTTACTTACTTACTTACTTACTTACTTACTTATAGGGTTGTCAGGTCCCTCTTCGCCATTGGTGGGAGGTTTTGGGGGCAAAGCCTGAAAAGGGTGGGGTTTGGGGAGGGGACGGACTTCAATGCCATAGAGTCCAATTGCCAAAGCGGCCATTTTCTCCAGGTGAACTGATTTCTGTCGGCTGGTGATCACTTGTAATAGCAAGAGATCTTCTGTTATTACCTGGAGGTTGGCCATCCTACTTAGTTATAACATTTATTCCACTTCTACTGGACAAAATGGCTTCTTTGGAAGGTAAACTTCGCAGCATTATACCCAACCATGGTCTCTTCCATCCCTAAACCTCACTCTTCCAGGCTCTGCCTTCAAATCTCTAATTATTTCCAAACCCAAGTTGGCAACCCCGTCTCCAAGATTTTAGCCTGGAGCTCTAACCGCTGTATCATGCCAGCTGTGCTATCTTTGGTTTAAGTGTTCATCCAAATGTAGGCTACTCCACTAACCATAGTTAGTTAGGATCTGAAACTGTGGGGTTTGACACTGGCTTTTGTTTTTGTTTTTTTGGCAAATGGTTTTGTTTTGTTTTAACTGAAATTGTAATAGATTTACAACAGAGGGTCCGGAAATAAAGGAACAAGACCTATTTTTAAAAGACATGGTTTTGTTGTCTTAGTGTAAAGACATAAAGTGATGTCTTACAATTAGATTCTCAAGGTAAAGGTAAAGGTCCCCTGTGCAAGCACCAGGTCATTCCTGACCCATGGGGTGACATCACATCCCGACGTTTCCAAGGCAGACTTTGTTTGCGGGGTGGTTCGCCAGTGCCTTCCTCAGTCATCTTCCCTTTACTCCTAGCAAGCTGGGTACTCATTTTACTGACCTCGGAAGGATGGAAGGCTGAGTCAACCTTGAGCCGGCTACCTGTAACCAACTTCTGTTGGGATCGAACTCAGGTCGTGAGCAGAGTTTGGACTGCAGTACTGCAGCTTTCCACTCTGCGCCACGGGGCAGATTCTTGACAACAGTTAATTGTATTGTCATACATTATGATAATTTTTAATAAAAATGCAATAAAATCATTGTTTTGTTTTTCTTCTGGTAAAGATAAAGTTAGATGGTCTTATATCATATTTGTTCACTGATTCTGCATAGGAAATAAGTGGAAACCAATTTCTAAGAAATCTGAGGTACAATTGGGATTTTCCATACTTTTTAACTGTGCCAAGCTCATGTCTTTTATCAGGATTTCCCAAATTTTATTATATTGGCTTGTAATGGTAGATGTGTTTTCCCCTTCCAACTTCTTGCCACTAGGCTACTGTTAATAATGATACTATGAGTTCCCTTCTGATCTGAGGGATTGTTTTATTGTCAAAAGTCCAAAGAAAATTACTCTGGGTTGTAGGAGAATGGAATACCCTTTTATTGATATGATATCTGGTTAATGTCTGAGGGCATTATATCGTGACACATTCCTATCAGAGATGAAAACAGGAGCCAATTTTGCCACAGCAAGGCAATGGATATTGTCTAGTAAAATGAAATTGTTTATGTGAGTTTAGGTGTTATCTAGAGTTGCCATTGCCAACCACAATTTAGGAAATTTCTGGAGATTTGGGGTCAGTGGGAGAGGTGGAGTTTGGGGAGAAGTGGGACTTTCACAGAGATGTGATACCATAGAGTCTGCCCTCCGGGAGAACTGATTTCTGTAGTCTGGAGATAAGTTGTAATTCTGGGAGAACTTCAGGATCCACCTGGAGATGGATATCCCTACATCTAGTACAGGCGTTAAAGATGAGTTTTCTTATATTAAAAAAGATGAGGTGAAAGAAGGTGAAGACCAAACAAAAGGCCACATCTTAGTATCTATTGGTGAGCCAAAATCTCTTCCCCATTTACATATGCATCTTAAATCTTCTGCCCATATGTGTGTGTAAAGTGCCGTCAAGTCGCAGCCGACTTATGGCGACCCCATTTTGGGTTTTCATGGCAAGAAACTAACAGAGGTGGTTTGCCAGTGCCTTCCTCTGCACAGCAACCCTGGTATTCCTTGGTGGTCTCCCATCCAAATACTAACCAGGGCTGACCCTGCTTAGCTTCTGAGATCTGACGAGATCAGGCTAGCCTGGGCCATCCAGGTCAGGGCTCTGCCCATATACATTCTCCTAAAATTTTATATATAACAGTGTGATGAACGCTGTCACCATGTGGCAAATATCAGCCACTGTCTTGCCCTCCTTTTTTCCTTTCACTGCCACCACCTCAGGTAAAATTCAGCCCCTCTCTCTCTTGTGGAGTTGCCTGAGGCCAACACCACAGGGGTGTTTTACTTTAGCATGCTTAGTAGCCAAGGGAGGTGAGTAAGGAAATGTGCAGACTCTCTTAATTAAACAACTTATTTCTACAAGGCACAATTTCTGGGTGCTACAAGACAGTTCTAGCAAAATAAACAAAAGTTACTAACTAGGTTCATAAAATCCAGGGCATATCTGGTATTTGTTGGTTGCATGATTAGGATTGCCAGGTCCCCCGTCTCTACTGGCGGGAGGGTTTTGGGGTGGAGCCTGAGGAGGGCGGGGTTTGGGGAGGGACTTCAATGCCATAGAGTCCTGGAGATCAGTTGTAATAGCAGGACATCTCCAGCTACTATCTGGAGGCTGGCAACCCTATGCATGATGGCCTCTCCCAAGGTGCACTTGCAGATATCTTTCTTATCATCTGCCTCTATCATCCTTCATTGCAAATGCATGCAGGAAAGACATCCTGTGAAAGAATGACAACTGCTTACCTTTTCAGCCCCTCCCCACGCGGACTCCCAGGACCTTAGCCAATTTGGTTGCCAGGTCCTGAGGCTCGAGCCCACAAGAACATGGATCCTCCAATCAAGAGCTGTTAACACATCAAAGAGCTTGCATGTTTGCCCCTGTCGGTACTAAAGGATGCTCTCTTTTTTCCGGAGAAGAGCACCTTTCCCACATTCTCCCAGTGTGCCTTGCCCTCACCGTTAACTGTCACAGCATCTCTTGTCCCTCTGCCTGTCATCCACAACAGAGATGGCCTTTTGCAGATATATGGGCCTGTTTTTGAAAATAACCTCAAATCTCATTAGGGTTGCCAGGTCCCCCCTCTCCTCTGGCGGGAGGCTTTTGGGGCCGAGCTGAGGGGATTGTGTAGGAGTGGGCGGCTGGTATAAGGCCCCTCGTGATGCGGCGCTTCCGGGTGTAAACCGGAAGTGACATGCCGCGACGTGTAGGTACAGGTGCACGTTTGCCCGCCAACCCTCAGCTGGTCGACGGGCAGGGGGGTGGATTGGTGGGAGTTTGCCCGACACCACTGGGCGCCTGGCAACCCTAAATCTCATTGGGTCTCTGTTTAGCTGCTTTCTGTTTATTGGACTGCTTCAAACATGTTGTACTTGGAGATATGAATACCAAGGACTTTGGTTCCTGTCTTTAATCGCAAGAGTTATTTTGGTAACATTATTTCATTTTAGTCATCTCATATATTTTTTTCCCAAATTTGGCAAGATCCTTTAATACAACCAGGAAAAGACATAATGGCTCAGAAACGTTTAAACTGGAGATTGATCTGGTGGATGAATTTTTCACTATTCATCCCAGACCAATAAGGATGAATGCAGAAACTGATTGTTGGTTATTCATTTAGGAAGATGGCCCTTTGCCATCCAGGTGACTTCTTATTTGAAACTGGCTTATTAACCAGTATTATTTTTAAGTATGATTTTTCCTGGTGTATGAATGCTGACATCCTGTCTTACCCTGGCTTAAGCCCACCCTCGTTGCAATATAGCCTGGGATACCAGCTGGCTCTCTGCCAGGGCGGTGGGGGAAAGAGCAAAGCAATGGAACCACCATTTGTTTACAAGGCAAACATTGGGTTCAGAATTGTGGATCCCATACCAATAACTCCTCATTCATGCACATTCTCAGTGGTGGTTTCCATCTTGTGGAATGAACTACCTGGGGCAGTCAGGAGTCGTGTTGCCAACCACCAGGTAGTGGCTGGAGATCTCCCACTATTACAGCTGATCTCCAGGTGACAGAGATCTGTTCCCCTTGAGGAAATTGCTGATTTATCAGTTGGACTCTAATGCATTGAAGTCCCTCCCCTCTCCAAACCCCATCCTCCTCAGGCTCCACATCCAAACTCTCCAGGTATTTCCCAACCAAGAGCTGGCATCCCTAGTCCGACTCCCACATTTTTTATCATATCAGAGATTGTGCAAAATGTTCAGAAGGGCAATTTCACAAAGAGATTAGAATGGTAGTATAATACTATAATGTAACAGCACAGGAGGTCACTTATCTTATTAGAGTCTATTGCAATGTTTATAGTACATAATCTTCCCTTTTTACTGCAAGGCCCTCTGACTTTCACCATGAAAATGCAATGGGGCTTATGGTTCTCTTTTGAGCACTGCACATTATGTATACATAATATATTCATGTGAGCTTGTATCACAATCATTGAAATGCTGGCACAGAGGTAGAACAAATATAGCTATAGAACTAATATAATGCACAAAACATTCGTAGAAGAGCTACCAATTAATTGTAAAATTCAATTATGCTCGGTGATGTAATTGTTGCAAGTTTACTCGTGGGTCTTCATTTATTTATAGTCTTTTCACAAGGCGTCACAAACCATTACAGAGTTTTCGATTGCGACCATACATGATTTCAACATCATTTTTATCCTTGGCATTTGAAAGTGCACTGTTTTTATTGTTATTAGTAGAAGTAGAATTTGTGTTCTGAAACAGAAGTTAGTAACACATTTTGTGCTAGATCCCCCCTGCCCCCAGTCTCCAAATATTTGCTTTTTAGAAATTCTGGGCCACGGTCACACCGTTGCTTTATGTGAAGCAGATAGGGTCAAAATAATTGGGGAAAATGTCATATCCCTGGTGCAAAATAGATATTGCTGTTTCCAGCAGCTTACACTGGAAAAAGCAAAAACAGAAAATGAGGCCTCGGAGCCTCGGATGTGGTTTTCATGACATTTCTTTCTGTGGGGTGACAGAAGCCATCTCCGTCACTCTCCACAGACTACACCTTTGTTTGAAGGCTTACCTATGAAACATTTCCCATGGGGGGTCGCTGGGAAAAAATATGGAAAACTGATGACTTTGTTGTGGAGTTCTAAATCTCAAGGGAAACCATGGATGGCAAAAGGCGTCAATGTCATGCCTTTGGCTGTCTGTTGTACAGTTGGGTGTTTATTTCTTTCTGAGTAAGAATACTATGGGTCTAAGGAATGAGCAAAACTCCCTTTATTTCCACAGGCATTTCCAGCTTCCCACGTGTAGATATGTGGTATTGCAGTGCAGCGTTGTGGATCATCTCATGCCCTTCTTTATCCACTGTGGAGGGACCTCCACAGGGGACATATAATGCTATGGAGCCTGCCCTCCAACACAACCATTTTCTCCACAGGAACTGATCTCTGCAGTTGTCATTCCGGAAATCAGTTGTCATTCCGAAAGATCTCCAAGCTCCACCTGGAGGTTGGCGATTTTAACAGGCTTGATGCAACACATAAATTGGTGTTCGGGGTGAATATTTATAAACCTTGGTTGCCTGACCCTAGATTTTTTGGCACCCCAGACAAATTATGACTGGTGACCCCCCACATTCAATAGAGAGAAAAGTAAGAAGTCTAGAATGTCTCACTTTGATTTAGCTGGCGTTCGAAATGAAAAAAATTCAAACACTAATCATTAATCTGTGGAGGCTGGTTTGAGAGTCACTTTTGGATTTGAAGGCAATAAGCACAACACCAGTGGTAAAGGAAAACAGTTTGATTGACATCTCTATAATAATGAGATATCAACATACCAGGAGAGGCGGCCCAGCAGATACAAATGTCCCAGACCGTATAAGGCTCTAAAGGTCATCACCAGCACCTTAAATCTGATCCGATACTCCAGCTGGAGCCAGTGCAGATAGTAAATATGCACCTGCAGTAGGGTCTCCCACCGTCCAACAGAGTGGTTGTGGGCAGTGGGGGGTTGCCAGCGGGAGATCTCCCGCCATAGCAGTAGATCCGGCAACCCTGATTTGGCCTCTGTCACCGTAATCCTCTGAATGTGTAAGCGCACACAAGGGTGATCCATGCTTACAGCCAAGCGTTCCTTTGAAATTTCTACTGGGGCCATTTGCAGTGTTGAAATGGCACATGGTTTGCTCTATAAGCATATTTTAGAAACTTAAAAAACAAAACAAAAAATCTCAGCAATTTCCTGTATTGTTTTAAATGTGGCCTCTGGGAACCCCTCAGGGACCTCCTCACTTGAATTTTCTCCGCTGGGATCTCTTGTCGGCTCTTTTGTCCTTCACTTGATAAATAGGGTAGCCAGCCTCCAGGTAATAGCAGAAGATCTCCTGCTATTACAATGGATCCCCAGTCGATAGAGATGAGTTCACCTGGAGAAAATGGCCGCTTTGGCCATTGGACTCTATGGCATTGAAGTCCCTCCCCTCCCCAAACCCCGTCCTCCTCAAGCTCCGCCCCCAAAACCTCCCGCCGATGGCGAAGAGGGACCTAGCAACCCTATTGATAAACCTGCTTCTGTCAACGGGTACAAGGAATAAGCAACTTCTGTCTGTGGCGGCCGATCTCTGGCATTCCTTTCATAACTACAGGCGATGGCATCATAGCCGTGGTTAGCACAGCTAATGTTTTCTTGTATGCAATCATCTGTCTTCAAATTGAAGTCAAATTCAGGGTGATATTTCTGTATGACGGTGGCCAATTGGAAGACTGGAGCATGTCCCTTTCGCCCTCTTTTAGCAGACAAGTTGTACTTGGAAAGGTTCTGCAGGGCCAACGCACAGAACTTAAATGAGCCTAGGATGTTTGCCTGGCTCTGTAAATATTTTTCTTTACATTTCTGGAAGTCAGAGCTGCATTCCTCGGATATCCTTTCCAAGTCCAGTCCAGTCTGTTTCTTAATTAGCTTACACAGAAAGCTAATTTGACGAGAAAAGAGCACAAAACCTTCCTTGTTCTTCAGTGCCAGGAAAATGAGTTAAGGGAAGCCCCCTCGTTCAAACAATGGCACTCTCTTTAGTCACAAACGTAGGGCGCGCACTCCCAGTAAACCTAAGCCATGTCAAGTATCACTGAAGACAGGAAAAGAGGCTGAAGACTTACAATGCAGTCTCAAATGGAGTTGCACTCCCCTAAGCCCATTGCAGTCAGTGGGCTTAGAGGAGTGTAATTCTGTTTAGGATTGCATGGTAACTCTCTATTGCATTCTGCAATAAAGAAGATAACAAAATAGGAGGGGGGTGATTTTTGCCTACTCCTCTCTTATGCTTTTCCTGGGACCCCCTGTCACCAAGAAGCATCATTTCAATGGCCATTATAAGAAGACAAGGAATTTGTTCTCTACTGATGGAAATTGATTTCTATCAGCTAGAGATCAGTTGTAATATCAGGAGAACTCCAGCTAGTACCTGAAGGTTGGCAACCCTATTTCAGCTTGAGATGCCAGTGATTGAATCTGGGACCTTAAGGGATGCTCTACCACTGAGCCATGGTCTCTCTGTCAGAGAGCCCCAAGAGCAAGATTGTGGCCCAAGAAAGAATTGGCAACATTGCTAACTTGTCAGTTAGGAATCTGCCTACCAACCCCTGATTTTTGAACAGATCTCTGGGAAAGGTGAAGGGGGGAATGGTACAAAAATGCCCCCAAGGAACATAGCTGCCACATCCCTTCATTATTTCCCAGATGATGCAGCAGTGCCCCCCATATTTACCCTGCATCTGTTTCTCCACAGGTGGTAATGCATCCAGGCAGTGGCAATTTTGAGTGGAAAAACTGGCCTTGAGGGAAAGGGTTGGGCATTTCCTCTGCCTGCATTTCTACTACTTCAACTGGCTATTTGCCATAGTGAGCTTTGAGTTACCAAAAAAATAATAATAATAAAAGTGCAAGGACATTACAGGTGTTTGGCCTGAAACAAGACTAGATGTTCATGCATTTACCTATTTAGAAAGCAAAAGGTCGCCTGTTTCTTCAAGGGTCCCAGATTCACGACCACCATGTATCAAAAGCCTCATACTGCTATCAACCCTGGGACCCTGACCTGAAAATGTGTATAGGCAGCCTAGGTGTTGTGAATATAACTTTTCTCTATTCTGTCTTACAGCTAGCAGGGATTTTTAGTAGGTCAGTCTAGGATTCTATACGGAAAATCCTTTTATTGTATACCAAGGATGACACTATACTTCCCTTGCCTTTTCTACTCAAAAAACTTAAGCAGCATTGTAGGAATAATACAGATTTTTGCATGTGAATGAATTTCATTCACAGTTTTGTTTTTGTTTTTTTAAAAAAAACCTCTGGTATCTTTTGGAATGGAAGGGGCTATTTAAATGGAGATTATTATTTGCAGTGTTTTTTTCTACAAGGATAAAAATTTGGTGGTGGGGGGGAGACTTTCCTCTGTACATTTTGTTTGAAGTTGAAAATCTTTTTCATGACTCTAATTTATATGCAAAGATTTTTCCTGCTCCTATCACAGGTTTTTGCAATATGTTTTGATGAAGTCTAGATAGTTCAAATTCATCTGAAGCATTGTGGATTTTATTTATTTCATATCTGACTTGCATTAAGTTTTTGTTATAGGTTCACATTTGCTTTTATATTCCAGTAAGAGAGGAAATAGAGTGCATGATTATGCCAAGTCTTTGTTATTTATATATATTGCATCCTGTGTGTGCATGCCAAACGGGCACTGAAGAGAAAGGAGAGCTTCCATTTTAATTTTGACTGCTGTAGATGATCATTAACATGGGTTACTCATATATATATGAGTAGATGATCATCAACAGGGGTTGCTTATATATATATATATATATATATATATATATATATGAGTAGATGGTCATTAACAGTTGTTGTTGTGTGTGTGTGTGTGTGTGTGTGTGTGTGTGTGTGTGTGTGTGTGTGTATATATATATATATATATATATATATATATATATATATATATATATATATATATATATATTGCACAATTCCAAGAAACATGTTCATAAATAAATTTACGGGGGTGGAGAAAGAATAAAGTCAGTAAGTTGCTTTTTTTCAAACCTTTTTTAAAAATCTGTATTTTAATCACCACTCACAGTTTTGGCTTCTGTCCATACAGTACTTTTGCTTTTTGCTTTTTTTTATACCCCTGAAAATTTCCCTTTTTATATGGTTTCTGTCATCATTTCCCTTTCATTCTTACAGACCACTATTGAAGATCAGAGGAAAGGTCAAAAATACGTATTAAGAAATCAGTGTCTTCTGTCTTTTGACAGGAGTCTTGTGGCACCAGACAAATTTTTATTCTAGCATAAACGTTCATGGGTTAGAACCCAGAGAGAGAGAGAGAGAGAGAGAGAGATGCCTAATAGGCATCTGATTTAAAACGTAATGGTGGAGGAGAGTGTTAACAGATACCCCGGACCACAAAAAAAAAAAAAAAAAAAACAAGTGGGATCAAATCAAGCCTGAACTGACTCAAGAAGCTAAAATGACTACGGTAAACTGAGGCTGTCGTACTTTGGTCACATTATGAGAAGACAAGAGCCACTGGAAACGACAGTCATGCTAGGAAAAGTTGAAGGCAGCAGGAAAAGAGGAAGACCCAACACGAGATGGATTGACTCCATAAAGGAAGCCATGGCCCTCAATTTGCAAGACTTGAGCAAGGCTGTTAAAGGTAGGACATTTTGGAGGACATTGATTCCTAGGGTCGCCATGAGTCGGAAGCGACTTGAAGGCACTTAACACACACACAAAGTAGGCTCTACACAAAAGCTCATGCTACAATAAAAAAAACTGGTTAGTCTTTAAGATACCACATGACTCCTGTTTATTTGTGCTGGAACAGCTACCCCTCCTATGTTTTGATCACATTATTCCTTTGCATAGAATGGTTAGACTCTAGCTAGGGAAACATGAGTTCAAATCACTGCTCAGCCATAATACCTTGGTAACCTTGAGCTATTTTTTTTTTTGCCGTCTCTTAGCCTAATCTGTCTCACAGAATCATTCAGCAGGCAAAATGGGAAAGGCCACATGAACACCAGCCTAAGCTCAGTGGAGAAGACGTAGGATACAGGTGCCGTACATAAACACATGGAATCAGAAACTTCTTATCAATTTTACTAGGACTTATTCACAGCCGGAATCCTCAACAGAACTGACACGGTGACTCTAGATCAGGAGTGTCAAACATAAGGCCTAGGGACCGGATCAGGCCCCTTGAGAGCTCTTATCCAGCCCATGAGCCAGCCACCACCACCACCCCACTCTCAATCTGGGATGGCGAGGCCCGACCCGACCAAGTGACATTTATGTTCTATCCGGACCTTGTAACAATTGTGTTTGAAGAAGAAGAGTTGGTTTTTATATCCTGACTTTCTCTACCACTTAAGGGAGAATCAAACCGGCTTACAATCACCTTCTCTTCCCACAACAGACACCCTGTGAGGTAGGTGGGGCTGAGAGAGCTCTAAGAAAGCTGTGAGTAGACCAAGGTCGCCCGGCTGGCTTCATGTGGAGGAGTGGGGAAACGAACCCTTTTCACCGTTCCCAGTTCTGATGCATCTACAGAGAAAACAGGTTCCACTACACACAGCTCTGAAAATGAAGAATTGCCATGTTCTCTTCTATGAAAGACAATTGTCTGTCAACAGGCTAGTGTTCTGAAGTACTATGAATGTTGGTCTAAGATGGGGCAGGGACCAGAGTTCAGATGTGAACCTCAGCCATGAAACTCATGGAACAACCTTGGGCCAGCCACCCCCACTAGACATAACCAAATTCACAGAGACGAAAACGAAGGAATCGAGAATCACTTTTGCTACCCCGAGCTCTTTGGAGGAAGTGTGGGATAAAAACATCACAGATAGACTGAAAAAGCGGAATTTGATGATTAGAGTCTAGCAGACACTGGCTTTTCTGATCCCAATGGTATCCTGGTTATGTGACACCTCAGAGTCACTAATTTATAAAATATTATTCCTGCAGGTTGGTGCCTGCTACTCTTTGCTTTATCTCAGGGGTCCCCAACGTGGTGGTCATGTGTTTTTAGGAAGCGGGTGGGGCCAGGTAGGGCTTTTGCCCAGCAAGGCTTCTGACTATTGGAAATTTAATTGGTTGTGCAGATTTTTAAAAAAAAACATTGCTTTGGCAGCAGCTGCCACCACAGCACAAGGATCTACACTGTGTTACTGAGGTTTTGTGTCTGGCTCTGCCTCCTATGGCAGCCGTTTTGTTGCTGTGCCCGCCGTGCTATGTCAGAATTCCAAATGTGCCTGCAGGCTCAAAAAAGTTGGGGACCCCTGCATATATATTTTTTTCCATCACAGCATTTGCACCAGGCTGGAGGTGACTAGGGTCTCATTTATGGATTTCTCCTTGTCCCTTCTGCTTAATCCCACAACCCTTTCATGCTACCGCTGAGATCTTTTCTTCTTTATCACTGACAACAAAATTTCTGTGGCTGAAAAGTTATGGATGACCTGCAAATAACTACTACTATTAAGTAATTCTAAGCAATGATTTAGTAAATTAAGGGGGGGAGTAATAAACAGTATTTTTATCCCAATAAAGCTGTATAAACTAATTCTAAAAACATATTAGAGAGCTACAACTGAGGAAAAAAGAGAGGGAAATCATGTTTCTCTTCCTTCTGCCAGTCTTGACGTAGTTTTTCTGTGCCAGAATCTGATGCATTTCAACATTCATGCATAGCTAGTCATTTATGACAATGCAGAACCCTTCCACACACACACACACCCCGTATACACTGCTGCATTTATAATGTTTCGGAAAGTGTCTCTTTGATTATATTATTCCATTGTCTGACCTATACTTTCAGATAAAAGTGTTTTGCTTAGAAAATACATAATAAATCACCACTAGAGAAAAAAGGACAAGTTCTTCTTTTTCATTTCTTCCTATTGTAGATTAAATGTGAAGAAATGATTTTTTTTTTTTAAAGAGCTAAATGCAGACACATCAGAGTTCTGTTAACAGTTTTGGCTCTGCAGGAAGACAGCACAGAGAACGGAGTCAGCATAATTCAGGGTCACTGGAAACATATGTCAAGTGCCAGAATGGCACAGTATTCAGCCGAGGAGGGCGTTGTGGCTACAAGGAACTATTTTATTGTTTTGTCTTTTATAAGAACATAAGAAAGGCCCCGCTGGATCAGACCAAGGCCCATCAAGTCCAGCAGTCTGTTCACACAGTGGCCAACCAGGTGCCTCCAGGAAGCCACAAACAAGATGACTGCAGCAGCACCATCCTGCCTGTGTTCCACCGCACCTAATATAATAGGCATGCTCCTCTGATACTAGAGAGCATAGGTATGCAGCATGACTAGTATCCATTTTAACTAATAGCCATGAATACCCCTCTCCTCCATGAACATGTCCACTCCCCTCTTAAAGCCTTCCAAGTTGGCAGCCATCACCACATGCTGGGGCAGGGAGTTCCACAATTTAACTATGCGTTGTGTGAAAAAATACTTCCTTTTATCTGTTTTGAATCTGTCACCCTCCAGCTTCAACAGATGACCTCACGTTCTAGTATTATGGGAGAGGGACAAAAAAGTCTCCCTGTCCACTCTCTCCAAACCATGCATAATTTTATAGACCTGTTAAGGTATTGCACAGTTCCCCTGTCTTTGATTCTTCGATGTGCCAGGCTGTAACTTCACTGCTTTTGGGAACATGGGGTTGGTTCCGGGTTTCACCAGGGCCTTTCTGCCGGTATAGCAGGGCGGCCGCTTCCCACTGCAGAATTCTCCATCATAACCAGCACTGTTCCTGTGGGTTCCCTGAACCCCAGGCCAGTGTTTTTTGGGTCATGGTGGACAACAGTGGGAGGGAGATCAGTTGTAATAGCAGGAGATCTCCAGCTAGTACTTGGAGGTTGGCAACCCCTACCTGTAGCCCTGGTGGAGAGTGGGGGGAAGGCAGACAGGGAGGAAATGTGTGTCTTTTTCCCTTCTAGGGCTAAAAGCAGTGTTGGAGGAGAGTGTTACGGATACCGTGGACGGCCAAAACAACAAATCAGTGGGTTATAGATCAAATCAAGCCTGAACTGACCTTAGAAGCTAAAATGACTAAACTCAGGCTATCGTATTTTGGTCACATTATGAGAAGACAAGAGTCACTGGAAAAGACAATCATGCTAGGAAAAGCGGAGGGCAGGAGGAAAAGACGAAGACCCAAAAAGAGATGGATTGACTCAATAAAGGAAGCAACAGCCTTCAATTTGCAAGACCTGAGCAAGGCTGTCAAAGATAGGACATTTTGGAGGACATTGATTCATAGGATCGCCATGAGTCGGAAGCGACTTGACGGCACTTGACACACACACAGGGGGATAAGGAAGATCAGTGAAAGGGGTGTGGGGTGGAGTTAAAGGCCCTTTCCATTTTGCATCAAAGCTCCAACATAGACCAGCACAGCTGCTTATTTCCATTTAAAAAAATACTGGGCATATCTGATCACGAGTCTTCCAGGACCACATTGCGTTTGGCTGTTGCAGAGAACTAATCAGCATGAAGCGCTCGAAGGTAGTAACAAAGTGGGTGCTTTAACATTTGTGCTCTCATAAGTCATATCTTCCCTTTCGTGGGGATTCTGAGTACTGGTAGTTTCATGGCCATTTTTTATGTGGTAAAGTGAGGGCAGGTTGTGGGGTTTGACAAGTGGCCATATCCTCGATCATTAGGGTTGCCAGGTCCTTCTTCTCCTCCAGCGGGAGGCCGTTTGGTTGAAAGTGTGACTGCGCATGTGTGTGTCACTTCTGGTTTAGAACCGGAAGTGCTGCCTCGCAAGGGGGCTTATACCTCTAAGTTTGAGTGGTAAAGCAGCCCTTTACCACTCCAACTAAGAGGTATAAGGCCCCTCGTGAAGTGGAACTTCCGGTTCTAAACCGGGAGTGACGCGCGCAGTATGCACGCGTGCGTGAACGTTTGCCCGCCAACCCTCAGGTGGTCAGCGGGCAGAGGGGCAAATTGCCGGGGGGGGGGGGGGTTTCCCACCACAAGCGGGCACCTGGCAACCCTATAGATCATGTGAGTGATAGGATGGTCAGATGCTTCGGTGAACAGTGCTCTTGTGTCTCTAATAGCTGCATGGCAAGGGAGATTTCATCTGGTGCACCTTTTTTCATTCAGAAGAGCACAAGAAAAGCCCTGCTGGATCAGACCAAGGCTCATCAAGTCCAGCAGTCTGTTCACACAGTGGCCAGCCAGGTGCAGCATCCTGCCTGTGCTCCATAGCACCTGATATAATGGGCATGCTCATCTGATACTGGAGTGAATAGGTGTGCGTCATGACTAGTATTCGTTTTGAACATGTCCTCCATGAACATGTCCACTCCCTTCTTAAAGCTTTCCAAGTTGGCAGCCATTGCCACATTCTGGGGCAGGGAGTTCCACAGTTTAACTATGCATTGTATGAAGAAATACTTGCTTTTATCTGTTTTGAATTCCTTCATGACAAACTGCATCTTCCCTGTTCTGCGCACATGAACACATGAAGCTGCTTTATATGGAATCAGTGCAATTCTAAGACCCCTTTCCTGGGAGTTTACCCCATTGAATAAAACAGGATCTATTTTGGAGTAGACCTACTTAGGATTGCTCCCTTGGTCTATCAAGGTCAGTACTGTCTTTTCTGCCTGGCAGTAGCTGTCAGTACCTCAGGCAGAGATCCTCCACGTCACTTACTACCAGGCCCTTTCAACTGAAGATACCGGGGATCGAACTTGGGACTTTCTGCATGCCCATCAGATTATCTGCCACTGAGCCACAGCCCTTCCTGTCTAGGATTACCAGGTCCCTCCTCTGCTCCGGCGGGAGGCTTTTGGGGCTGTGGTTGCTATTGCACCGATGCACGTGTGGCACTTCTGGTTTACAACCGGAAGTGCCTCCTCACGAGGGGCCTTTTCCTCAAAGTTTGAGTGGTAAAGTGGCCCTTTACCACACAAACTAAGAGGAAAAGGCCCCTCGCGAGGCGGCACCTCCGGTGCGCACGTGCAGGTTTGCCCACCGACCCTCAGGTGGTCGGCGGGCAGAGGGGCGAATTGGCAGGGGTTTGCCCGCCGCCACCGGGCACCTGGCAACCCTATTCCTGTCAAGCACTTGGCAATTGAAGGTACAAGACCAATTTATGCTTGGCTACTGTAATCAAACCATTCAAAAGAACTTTGGTACAAAGCACCCAAAATCACTCAGAAAAAGAAAACGAGATAGGGACAGCCCACCAAGGTCTGGGGAAATGGAACATGTCAACTCTGAAACATCTCATACCCCTACAGAGAGCTATTGCCCATAGGTTTTGCAAAGGATCTGGCCTTGAGAGGAGCAGTATTTCCTTGGCCGACTGCCTGCTGCACTGACAGATAAGTACCTCGTCCAGGCTCACAGCCCACCATCATTGTTATCTTGCTTGTGGAACGGCTCGCTGTTCCTTTGATTGTCAGAAGAGGAGTCTCCCAGGAGGCAGATCAGCGAGCATCTTGATACATTTAATAGTTTGTACCTTGAATCCTTAAAAAAAGAAAAAAGAAAAAAAACAGCGGATGAAATTAATGAGGTATGACAAAAGCAAAGGAAACCGTCTAACACTGCAACTCAGGTCAAGCTTGTGGAACGGACCTCGGGGGTTAAAACCGTAACTCAGTGATGCAGGTGTGAGCGAATGAACCATCTAATAAATAATTAAGAATTCATTTTCTTCTGTCTTTTATCTCTCCTTTTTATTTTCTTTGGGGTTTGTTCCCCCCCCCCTCTTTTTTTGCCCCTTCTCCCTCTTACCCTGTGTTTTCTGTTTGGCATTTGCTCAGCGTCCCTGAAATTAATTAAGAAACAAAATCAAAGCACGAGGTTACGAAGTTCCTTTCCATTACTTGAAATCCCGGTCGGAATGCAAAGTTCTCGCTGTTCCTGTCGCATTAGTTGGTGCCTGCGTTAGAGACTGGATCTGCATATTTTATAGGCTGTGCCTGTGATTCTGAAGGGCTGTCTTCCCGTTCCTACCCAAGCCATTTGCGAGGCAGACCCCTTCCACATCCGAGCGGAGGAATCTTTTGTTTTATAAATCTCCAATGTAATGTACATACAGTTTGGTGTCATGTTATATTGTCATATGACAAGACATGAACCAATGTAAGCCACAGCTACACAGCGCGGTGCAGAGCCTGAGTTCTACCTTGTCAGGGTTTTTTTTTTAACTTTAAGGAAAAGGAAGCTTTGCCTCCCCACAGGTAGAAAGTGATGCCTGAAAGAAAATCCCTCTGTTACCTGGAAACTGACAGGTGCCTCTTATTTTTCTGACAATCAAAATTAAATTGAATTGAACATAGCACTGGAGCAGGCAACCCAAATGGTCATTGTACTTTCCAGGGCTTACCCACTTTTTAAAGCTAGAGAGGTATTAATGTGGTTAACTATTTGCCTAGGGCAAGAAAAAATTCAGCTCCTGGCATGCAATTAAAATTGTGTTTTGCCCAATTGGGCAACTAATGGGATCAGCAAAAGTTAAGTCTACCACAGTTAAGGAGTACCTTGTGTCTCAAATCTGTTCCACTGGGGGAGTAAAACAGTGAGGGAGTTAATTTGCCTGACAATTGACTCGCAGACAGAGTTTCTGTCTAGGCCGCCTGTTACTGTAGCATTTCAGCTTTCAATGTGTTCTTGCTCTCAACTGTCCAGTGAAGTAGGGCAGTTCCTGTCTTAACTAAGGCCTGATTTAATCGCGACCCTGGCGGCTCATACATATGGTCGCCAACCTCCAGGTACTAGCTGGAGCTCTCCTGCTATTACAACTGATCTCCAGCCGATAGAGATCAGTTCGCCTGGAGAAAATGGCCACTGTGCGATTAGGGTTGCCAGGTCCCTCTTCACCACCGGAGGGAGGTTTTTGGGGCGAAGCCTGAGGAATGCGGGGTTTGGGGAGGGGAGGGACTTCAATTCCATAGAGCCCAATTACCAAAGCGGCCATTTTCACCAGGTGAATTGATCTCTGTTGGCTGGAGATCAGTTGTAATAGCAGGAGATCTCCAGCTAGTACCTGGAGATTGGCATCCCTAATAATTCACGGCCTTTCACATGGTGGGAGGAGGGAGGAAGAAAGTGCAGAAGCCCAAGAATAAACCAGGATTTTAGGCTCATTCATGTTGTCATCTGAATACAGCCTTTGTGAACCTTCCTTGCACTCCTATCTCCTTCCCTCCACCCTAGAGTACAGCTGCTTCTGTCTTTAAGTGTTGTGTGGTTTAGTTTCTTCAGCTTCTTCTCACTTTAAATTCTTGTCAGTGGCATATATCTTCTGCCCATCGCCTCAGAGAAGTATACACTAAGCTTGTTCCTCTTTCGCAGCCAATTGTATTTGGGTTCCTTGTCTCATTTTATTTGTAGGCCTCTCGGTTGGCCCATTTCTGTAGACCCTGTGTATAGTCTCAGGCCACCCTAATGAAAACTTCCCTTCTTTTCACAGAAGCTGGTGTGCAAACAACCTTGTTCTCTGAGTAGGTTTGCCAACTCCAGGTTGAGAAATACCTGGAGATTTTTGGGGTGGAGCCTGAGGGGGGTGGGGTTTGGGGAGGGGAGGGGAAAGACTTCAATGCCACAGAGTCCAATGGCCAAAGCGGCCATTTTCTCCAGGTGAACTGATCTCTATTGGCTGGAGATCAGTTGGAATAGCAGGAGATCTCCAGCTAGTACCTGGAGGTTGGCAACCCTATCTCTGAGCAGTTGGCATGTTCACGAACCCACTCAGCCAATCAGTGTCAAATACTTCACTGCCACACCTGCAATACAACAAGAGATCAATCAACTAAATGTGTTGTTGATTAACTGGTAGTTGCCGAAACTGCTGAAGGGAGTTTTTAAATCAGGGCACTGATAGTTAAGGATGCATTTTTTAATGGTCATAATTTTTAGTGTGTTACTAAAATGCGGAATTAAAAATATATTAAAGATGCTGTTTCTGATCATGACTTGAAGACTTTGTTTATTTAATCGCCAAGTATGTGCTTCAATAACACATGATTAGCAAAAAAATAAAATAAAAATACCTTAACTATTGGGCAGTGTTTCTCATTACAATTATTATTAATAAAAATAATTTGTTTCATTGGAAGATACCTAAATTCCCCATAATTCAGACCCGGTAATTAAGATGGTACTTCCCAGGCTTTCAAAATGGTGGAAGCAATGCCTATATACCCTTTCAGTAGACTTTCTATGTGTCATTTATACTATTCTTCATTTTCCTTTGGAAGAAATGTTTTAAAGTGAATGGTAACTTTTTCCTTGAGCTCGGCAAAATATTAGCCTTGGGTTAAAAACTTGCCTCCGATCATGATACTCGGCTTTCAGCATCATTTCACACTCTCTGTAACTTTCTTTGCCCTTAAGAAATATGGTGTCCCCCATTGCCTTCAACACCAATCACTATTTATTAGACTGTGTGTGTGTGTGTGTATATATATATATATATTGTGCTGTCCAATTACTGTAGACAGGGCCAGTGAGGAGGACTGCATTGAGGAGCTTCAAGGTCTTCCAATCATTTTGAAAGGGAGAGCTTACAGAATGGGAGGAATTGTATGCCTATTTTTGCCCTATTTTTTTTACTCTGGTTAGAGGGATTGTGACAATACGTGCCCGCAGGCAGAGACATTACACCAGTAAAAGACAGTACCTGGATCCGATACCTAGGCAAAGTAGCAGAAGGGAATTCTGTCAACCTGTTTCATCACACATGGTGGGAAGGCAATCAAATAACAGATGTTGGCATTGCTTCTGGCATGACTTGGAAGTGATATCATCATGTTGCATGATGAGAGCCAGTGTGGTGTAGTGGTTAAGAGCGGTGGCTTGGAGCAGTGGGCTCTGATCTGGAAAACCGGATTTGATTCCCCGCTCCTCCACATGGGCACCGGAGGCTAATTCGGTGAACTAGACTTGTTTCCACACTCCTACACATGAAGCCAGCTGAGTGACCTTGGGCAAGTTACAGCTCTGTTAGAGCTCTCTTAGCCCCACCTACCTCACAGGGTGTCTGTTGTGGGGAGGGGAAGGGAAGGTGATTGTAAGCCGGTTTGAGTCGCCCTTAAGTGGTAGAGAAAGTCAGCATATAAAAACCAACTCCTACTCCTACTCCTCCTCCCCCTTCTTCTTCCATTTTCCCAAAACTGTACAGTTAACCTCCCCCTCCGTGGAAGTCTCCCACCAGTTGCCAGCCTTGGACTTCAGCTTCTGAAGCCTGGACTATCTAGTATGGACAGCAAAGGGGCAGGAAAGAGGGGTCAGGACGCTCTGAGTTGGTGGGGACATTATCTTATTCACCTGAATAAACCAGCCTCTATTGAAGTGAATTTTGCTCAGATCTGTGCTGCAATCACTTTCCTTCCACCAACTCCGGCTGAAACATGAAATTATTCTTTGGTCCCATGGGCCAGCTTTTTAGTGTGCAGAGGTTCCCGCTGCCCCGCAGTGATATTGCAGTATTGGTGGAACATGCATAGTTCAACTGCAGGCGGAAATGGGACAAATTAAAACAGGAGTGCAGCATCACCTTGAAGACTAACATCTACTTTGGTGGGTCAGAGCTCTCTTTTTTGTCTGAGCTGTGACTCATGAAAGCAAATGTTGTTAGTCTTGAAGGTGTCACTGAACATCTGTTTTATGTGGCTGAAATAGACTACCCCTATGGAACTGAAACGAGACAGTTTGACAAGACTGTGAATCTGCTAGTTGGGTAGCTTGGCATTAATTTGTTTATTTGAGAGATTTCTATCCCACCTTTCCAAAATGCGTTCATGGCAACTCATCATATCAAGTACAATAAAATTAAAAACCTGATATTAACAACAATCATAAAAACACAAAAAAACCCCAACAACATTTAAACAATTTTAAGCAGCAGCAACAACTATATGATCCAAGCAACTAACATCCCCATCCCAAAATGATAAACAATGGGCGAAAACGCGCGGTCGCTTTAGCCTCCTTTCTTCCCTGTTCCAGCCAGGATTCAGCCAGGATCGAACGCACAAACGTGTGTTCGATCCTGGCCAAATCCTGGCTGGAACAGGGAAGAAAGGACTGGAGGCTAAAGCGACTGTGCGTTTTCGCCCAATGTAAAGTAACAGCTCCTCAAACTGAAGTGCAAAATGATACAATGCCATTCAGTGACAGAAAAATAAGCAGCAAGGTAGCAAAATCCAACTGTCCAAGACAGAACGCTTCAGTTGAGAAAAAGCCAACTGAAACAAACAAAAAATCTTCAACTAGCACTGAAACATCGACAAATCTTCTTCTGAGCAAATATCTCAGGCCAACACTACGGTATCGTCAATTGCATGGTTTCACTAATACCACCACTGTGATGGTTCTTTTCTGAGGAGCCACTTACTTCCATTTAAGGACACCCAGACCTAGAGTTGCCTGTCCCCAGGCTGAGCCTATGGCTGTCAGGCCTACAACATGACATCACTTCTGGGGAAAATCCAGAAGTGATGCAAGTCCACTCTAGGAATCACCAAAAACTCTATGGTTTTACCATAGAGCTTCCAGTGATTCTTCAAAAGGTGCGACATCACTGAAGTTACATCGTGCCTTCACTGATGGCACCCCATGTCTTCCCTGGCAATCCTACCCAAAGCAGGGCCTCTGACCAATATCTTAAGGTGGAAGCAGGACTATATGAGAGTAGACAACTCTTGATTGTGACTTCCTGTAGTGAGAGTTTGAAGATGCAATATCCCATTCTCAAGCCGAATCCCAATTGCAGAACTTGAAGGAACACAGTTATTTCGCTAGGCTATTGCTGGGGTTAAATTGTTCAAGACATTCTATTCCTTGGCTCCACCATCCACCAAAAGGGAGACTGCAGCCAAGAAATCAGAAGGAGATTGAGACTGGGAAGGGAAGCCATGAAGGAGCTAGAAAAGATTTTGAAGTGTAAGGATGTGTCACTGGCTACCAAGACTAGATTAATTCATGCCATCGTATTCCCTATTACTATGTATGGGTGTGAAAGCTGGACAGTGAGGAAAGCTGATAGGAAGAAAATAGATTCCTTTGAAATGTGGTGTTGGAGGAGAGTGTTACGGATTCCGTGGACTGCCAAAAAAACAAATCAGTGGCTTATAGATCAAATCAAGCCTGAACTGACCCTAGAAGCTAAAATGACTAAACTGAGGCTATCGTATTTTGGTCACGTCATGAGATGACAAGAGTCACTGGAAAAGACAGTCATGCTAGGAAAAGTTGAGGGCAGCAGGAAAAGAGGAAGACCCAACAAGAGATGGATTGACTCAATAAAGGAAGCCACAGCCTTCAGTTTGCAAGATCTGAGCAAAGCTGTCAAAGATAGGACATTTTGGAGGACTTTCATTCATAAGGTAGCCAGGAGTCGGAAGCGACTTGACGGCACTTAACACACACACATATTGCTGGGGTTGCCAGCTCCGGGTTGCGAAATACCTGGAGATTTTGGGGGTGGAGCCTGAGGAAGGCAGGGTTTAGAGAGGGGAGGGACTTCAATGCCATAGAGTCCAATTGCCAAACCAGCTGTTTTCTTCAGGAAAACTGATCTCTGTCAGCTGGAGATCAGTTTTAATCGCAGGAGATCCCCAGCCACTACCTGGAGGTTGGCAACCCTAGGTTTTGTGTACCCACTTCCTCATCCTGTTGGAGGGAGCAGTTTGAGGAGCTGCCTGTCCCCATGCTAGTAAAGAAGCCTCTCCAGTCCAGATAAGCTGAGTAATACGTTCGTGCCGTTTGAAAGACAGCACGTTTCTTCTTCTTTTTCGTTGTCCACACAGCCAGATGAGTATCCTCCTGATAAATGAGGATGACCTTTTCAGCTCTGTCCCTTCTGTTTTGTACCTGTGTGCTTTTAAAGGTGCTTGTAACTCTGATAAGATGGTTTGCGGCGTCGTGCTTGGACATATGGTGTCCATACAAGACTTTTAATCTGCGCTTCTCTTCCCAAGTTGGTAGCTCTCTCTTCCCCCCCCCCCCACTGCCTGTGCTGTGATAAAGGAGGAAGCGAGTGAATGATGGGCAATTAATAGCAGTAAGATTGAAACCTTTGGTATTTCTAAAAAAGCAATGGTATCACTTGGAGAAAAAGCAGACTGTCAATATGATAATTGGTGGGGGGGAGTATGTGCAGAAGCGATTGAGGCAAAAAAGGAACATATTTGCAGCTGGGTTAAATGCCTGCATTAGAGAGATCTCTGCTCCACTTCTTGTCCCCTTTACAGAATGGATATCCAAAACCCTTTTAAAATCTCTCTTGCCAAACACACACACACACACACACACACACACACATTTGAAATAAATACACACAGAGGGGTGGGGGTGGGGAAGGATCATATAACAATTCACAACGCAAAGACATCCATCCCGCTATCATTACGCAACTTAAATTTTAGACACTCGAGTCTCATCTCTTTACTTAAATGTATCTGTGTACTTTAATAGGGAACATTCGGCTATGCTTTTATTAATGCAAAAGCATTAAAGCGCCAGGCTGGAGTTTGAAAGCCTTAAAGGCCTGTTTCAAACAGAACCTGTCATAAAATGTGCTCTGAAGCGTGTCCCCTTTAAGAGATTCAAGAATTAAATGTTCCCGTATGTGAATTTTATTTTGTACAGCACATTTGCTTTATGGCTACAATTAAGTTAGATGTGCCGATAACAATGTCTGCTTTCCATTTTAAATCGCACATTTCAGACAGTGTGCATTGTTTTATTATCTAATCCACATGCTTTTAATTGCAATTATGGTCCCTTATGAGTCCCCTGGGAGGGCATGATTGCAATTAAAAATGTAATTTAAATGTTAATTAATTACATTCATTTTCTAAACTGGGAAAATTTCATTTATTATTTTCATGTGTTGTGCACTTATCCTAAATGCATTACCTTCTAAATGTTTTCCCCTCCTAAATTAAGTGTTATGTTTATAAAACAGGGTGTTTAATACCCTTTAAAATTTTGTTAGACTGTTTATACAAATGATTAATTTAAATTAATTGAATCTGAGCTCTATGTGAAATCTATATGTGCCACAAAGAATGGCACACCTTGATGCTCTCCTGATGTTCTATTAACATGGCGCCAGACATCCCATCAGAACGTATCTTGCATTCTCTGTGATGAATCCTTCTCGAAGAAAAAAGGAAAAAAGCTGATGTTCGAGTATGGATTTTTAACAGGCCCGTGATGGATTTCTGATTTGAAAACGGCACATTTGCATGTCCATAAAAATCTGGCCTTCCTCTATATAATATATCACAATGAGTTTTCATCTGTCGTTACAAACAGCAAATTATAACCCATCTAATTACTTCTGGCTGACATTCTGGCATCTGCTGTCCTTTTGGAGTAGAGGACCTTTCCTCTGAAGGGTCACCTGACCACCAGGTTACCCTGCAGTAAGGTTACCAGGTAGCAACCTAGAGATTGCTATAAATTGGAAGCAACTTGATGGCACATATACACACACACAATTGAAGACCCTCCCCTCCCCAAACCCCACCCTCCTCAGGCTCCACCCAAAAAAACTCCTGCCGGTGGCGAAGAGGGACCTGGCAACCCTAGCTTGAGGGTAAAGGGATAAACGTTGACCTGAAATGGCAGCCATGCTGTCTTTTAAAACAATGTTTATAGTTAATATATCCTTCTGTTATTTTATTAGAGTTTTAGATATTGATACCTGCCTATGCTAGGTGAAAGGCAGGTTAGAACCAGTTGAAATAAATAAATAAACCTAACCCTATAGCTTCAGCATTTTCTTACCACCAGTAGAAATGTCTGTATAACTAACAAGTTCTGTGCTTATTCATTGTACACACATTCCAACACCCTTTAAAAAAAACACCTTTCTCATGCTCTGACATCCTCAGCTCTGAATGGGTTTGGGGAGATGACACTGTTTTATGGCACTCCTTCAAATGGCTAATAATAATTAAGTGGCATCAAGTCACAACTGATTTATGGCAACCCCATGATGTGGCACCTCATGGTGTTTTCAAGGCAAGAGATGAGGAGAGGTGGTTGGCCATTGCCTTCCTCTGCAGAGCAACCCTGGTCTTCCTTGGCCGTCTTCCATTGACTTGTTGACCATGGCCAACCCTGCTTAGCTTCCAAGCTCAGACAGGCTCAGGCTACTCTGGGCTATTTGGGTAGCTAGTGCAAAAGGCTGAGGAAAAGAGCCAGGACTAGAAAAGAGCCCAGAAGCAACCATGCCAACAGACCTGAGGGAAGCGTGGCTATCCCTTCTGTGCATTCCCCATGGCCAGAGGATGAAGTGCAGTGCCGTTTGGATGGTGCATTGACCTGAAAGAGTGAGCTATAAGAAGAAGGTAACAGTCTTGCAACTCTTCCCTCCCATTCAGAACACTGCAATTCACCTGGTGCCGAGGACATCAAAAATAACTGTAACTACTGATAACCTTCACTGGCTATTAGGGAGGAAACAAAGATTCTAAATTAATTACTCCTCTACTCTTAAAGCTGGCATGACATGTTCTACTTATTGTGTGATTTGATAATTTCTCTAAATTAACCTCGATCACCTTCCATTTCCTCTACAACCTGGCATTGCAATTTCCCTGAATTGTTCCGCCATTCATGACATTCACTGGACAGGCAGGAAAAAGGTGCCTTCTGTGAGCTTTCAGAACATCCCCCAGAATCCACCAGCTCATTTGCATCATGTTCACTACAATTGTCATAAAGACAGAGAGAGAATGTATCAGGAGAGGCGCACTGAATTACCTGTCAGATAAAGAGAAGTTGTTTTCTCCCCACAGGTGAGTTAGGCATTTACTTTTACTTTCCTCTAGTACTCTGTAGACCAGTTCATATGCTAGGGATGTATATTTTCTTATTACTTGATGCAAAAGAAATGAAAAAGTTCCATTCTTTAAAGCCCTGTAAAGTCTGGGACCAACATACCTCAAGGACTGCCTTCTCCCATATGGACCTACCTGTTCACTCCAGACATTTTTGGAGTCCCTTCTTCAGTTACCCCCACCATCTGAGGCCAGGTGGGTGGCAACCCAAAAAGGATTTTCTTGGTCGTGGTACCAAAACTTTGGAATACCCTCTCCAGGGAGATTCATCTGCCTCCCTCTATCAGTGTCTTCTGCCAGCAAATGAAGCCTTTGTTGCTTCATTTTGCATACCTCCAGTAACAGTTATTGGTCCTCCTCCTTGGTCCTGGTATTGTTTGTGTATGTGTTTTCATTGAATTTTTTTTAAATTTTAAATGTTGTCTTAAATTGTTTAACTATTTTAATTTGTGCCTCCGGGAGGACTCTGATTGGGTGGAAAGGCAGCATTAAAATGTTTTAAATCAATAAATAAAATAAGTATCCATTATTGTCACTGCTGCAACTAAAACATAGGGGGGGAATGGTATCATTTAATATTAAACTTCATTATTCTGGCAACTGGCTATCTGGTTTACAGAGCTGATGCTGATTTTGGAATGGAAAAAAAGGTGAAAGAATCAGACACTTCCCCCAAAGACATCAGGGTAGCACACGTGGTTCTGCTTCCTTTGTTATGCTCTCACAACTACAGTGTGTAGATGTAGGTAGATGATTCACCAACTATCACCTCATAAGCATTATGGTTCTGGCAGTATTTGAGTCCTGGTCTCCCCAGACGTGTTTCAACACTAACCACAATACCACATGGTCTCTTCCCTCTCTTTCTAGTAGTAGTTCTAACATAAGTCTGTCTGTGGTGTTAAGTCTGTACCCTATATGCAATACTGCTAATTTCACTCTTCTGCGTGTCACTGTATTTACTTGTAGTATGCAAGCCTTATGTGTTACTCATACTGAGTTCACACATACTATTAGTTAGCTTATCTCTCTGTGTTAATGGGCAGCCTTTTAAAAAGTATACAAAACTGGTTTAATTTGCCTACAAAAGGAGTACAAAAGAAAACTGTGTTGGACCTCTTGAACTAGAGTGTTCCAAAACTGGTACTATGAAAACATTTGTATAAGATGGAACTCAAATTTTGAGGAAGGCCTCACTTGTAGTTTCAGACTGATGCTGGGAGAAATATACAGCCATCTTTCTGTCCTATTGCAAATATACGCTGGTTAATGGAGCATACGAGAGAATTTCAGAAGAAAATCAGCTTGTGTTTCATAGATTACAGCAAAGCTTTTGACTGTGTGGTTCATGAAAAGCTATGGCTGGCTTTAAGGGAAATGGGTGTGCCACTACATCTGATCGTTTTGATGTGCAACCTGTACTCTGGACAAGAGGCCACAGTTAGAACAGAATATGGAGAAACTGAATGGTTTCCAGTTGGCAAAGGTGTCAGACAAGGATGTATTTTATCTCCCTATCTCTTCAATCTATATGCAGAACATATAATTAGGAAAGCTGGATTAGATTTAGATGAAGGTGGAGTGAAAATTGGAGGGAGGAACATTAATAATTTGAGATATGCCGATGACGCTACATTATTAGCAGAAAATAGTGAAGATTTGAAACGACTACTGCTGAAAATTAAAAGAGAAAGTGCCAAAGCAGGACTACAGCTGAACATCAAGAAAACAAAAGTAATGACTACAGGAGAATTACACAACTTTAAGGTTGACAATGAGGAAATTGAAATTGTTCAAGACTTTCTGTTCCTTGGCTCCACCATCCACCAAAAGGGAGACTGCAGCCAAGAAATCAGAAGGAGAGAAAGCTGGACAGTAAAGAAAGCTGATAGGAAGAAAATAGATTCTTTTGAAATGTGGTGTTGGAGGAGAGTGTTACGGATACCGTGGACTGCCAAAAAAAACCAATCAGTGGGTTATAGATCAAATCAAGCCTGAACTGACCCTAGAAGCTAAAATGACTAAACTGAGGATATCGTATTTTGGTCACGTCATGAGACGACAAGAGTCACTGGAAAAGACAGTCATGCTAAGAAAAGTTGAGGGCAGCAGGAAAAGAGGAAGACCCAACAAGAGATGGATTGACTCAATAAAGGAAGCCACAGCCTTCAATTTGCAAGATCTGAGCAAGGCTGTCAAAGATAGGACATTTTGGAGGACTTTCATTCATAAGGCCGCCAGGAGTCGGAAGTAACTTGACGGCACTTAACACACACACAAAAAGCAGAATGGCAATCCAACTTCTACCTTCTCCTAACCAATGGCGCATAGGGTTGCCAGGTGCCTGCTGGGCAATCGTGCACACGCAGGCCCGCGCGCACCAGCAGAAACCTCCCCTCTAATCTGGAGAACCGGGTTTGATTCCCCACTCCTCCGCATGAAGCCAGCTGGCTGACCTTGGGATAGTCACAGTTCTCTCTGAACTCTCTCGGCCCCACCTTCCTCACAAGGTGTCTGTTGTAGGGAGAGGAAGGGAAGGAGATTGTAAGCCGATTTGATTCTCCTTAAAAGGTAGAGAAAGTCGGCATATAAAAACCAGCACTTCTTCAAGCCTGCTGGGTTTGTTTTGTGACCAAAAATTCCAGTAATATGTAAGAAAAAAAATCCCCCTTTCCACACTATTTATAATTTCAATCACTCTCTCTCTCCCCCCCAATTAATTTTCATAAACAAAACAGTCCTGAATGATTTAATCTTTTCTTATCGGGAAGGTGCACAAACATTTCAAATCATTTTTGTTAGCTTTTTATGGACACTTTTTCAGCCCTTTCTGAGATGATCAAAATTTTACACCCGCTGCAGAAGGGTAGTCGTGTTTGACTGTTTCGGCAAAAGCAACAGAGTCTTACGGCACATTAAGGACTAGCAGATTTATTACGGCATAAACTTCAATTGACTACAGCCTTCTTTGTAAGATGCTCTGACACAGTGGGTTCTGGTCCACACAAGCTGCCACAACAAATCTGTTAGCCTTTAAGGTGTCAGGAGACTCTTTACTGGGAAACAACACAACATTCAAGGTTTGTTTTATTTACATAGTGACAGTACGACATTCACCATTTTATTTTTCATCCTTTCCCTAACCATTCTCAGTATTGTTCATTTCTTTCACTGCTGCTGCACGCGGATGTGGCAAGGCGACAAGATGGAGACAATCGGGGATCGGATCTCCTGATGTCTTTAATTTGATTTCACAGCAGCTGTGGAGATGCCCAGATTGACTGGGCCATGACAGTGGGGAGGAGGGGTGGAGTTTACTCTTCTTGCACCACATAAGAGATGGCTGGGTGGGAGGAGAGAGACCAGGGGTACAAAATTTCTGAAGTGTTCCAGAAGGCCACAGAAGCCAGGCAGTCCACTTCCATCCTTTTCCTCTTATGTTCTCATCCAATATGATGCTTGTAGACTCGGAGCTTCAGCAGTAGCCATAAGGCTCTCTAGGAATCCATAATAGCTAATTTTAACTCTTGTGTTGAATTGATATCATAACATGTACTCTCCTGGAGTAAGTGAGCCCTTGCTATGTTTGCCAGATAAACAGAAGATTAAATTTTGATTTCTGTTGGATTTAATGTGTGTGTGTTTGTGTGTGTGTGTGTGCCGTTTTTTTCAATGTGTGCCCAGGGCCAGAAGTAATCTTTCTTTTGGGGCTCATGATGGCTCTCAGTAGCCCTGCATCCATGTGTGTACACAAATAGTGCTTTAGACTAGTGTCAGACTAGGATCACATGAACACATGAACACATGAAGCTGCCTTATACTGAATCAGACCCTTGGTCCATCAAAGTCAGTATTGTCTACTCAGGCTGGCAGCGGCTCTCCAGGGTCTCAGGCAAAGGTCTTTTACATCACCTACTTGCATAGTCCCTTTAACTGGAGATGCCAGGCATTGAACCTGGGACCTTCTGCATGCCAAGCAGAGGCTCTACCACTGAGCCACAGCCCCTCCCATACAGGAGTAGAGGAATTAACACTGCCAAATGTGGAAGAGCAAAAGCAACAAAATAGCCTAGCTTAGCTGCTTTTAAAAGAAATGGCCCAGTAATCAAGCATGAGCAGCAGCTACCTGTCTACCCACCTTGTTGAATGATGCTGGATCTGGGAGACCTTGGGTTTAAATCCTCTCTACCGTGAAGCTTGCTGGGTAGGGTTACCAGGTCCCTCTTCGCCACTGGCAGGAGGTTTTTGGGGCAGAGTTTGAGGAAGGCAGGGTTTGGGGAGGGGAGGGACTTCAATGCCGTAGAGTCCAATTGTCGAAGCATCCATTTTCTCCCGGGGAACTGATCTCTATCGGCTGGAGATCAGTTGTAATAGCAGATCTCCAGCTAGTACCTGGAGGTTGGCAACCCTACAGCTGGGTGACCTTGGGACATTGTGTGTCTCAGACTAACCTACCACAGAAGGTCATTGTGGAGATAAAATGGAGGAACGCATGACAATGGACGTTGTCCTGAGCACCTTGAGGGAAAGGCACGATAAAATGTATTGGCCCTGGCAGAGAAAGCATACAAGTACAGTGGGATAAATATGGTATGGGGCATGAAAAATGACAAGGGGGAAAGGGCTAACTCTGGCTTTGATCTAATTCTCTCTCTCTCCCAATGTGTGTATGTAAAGTGCCATCAAGTCACAGCAAACTTATATCGACCCCTTATGGGGATTTCAAGGCAAGAGATATTCAGAGGCGGTTTGCCAGTGCCTTCCTCTGAATAGCAATGCTGGCATTCCTTGGTGATCTCCCGTCCAAGTACTAACCAGGGCTGACCCTGCTTAGCTTCCAACATCTGACAAGATCAGGCTATACCATGCTGCCTTCCCTCCTCCCTCTCCCAATACCTTCTTCTGTATAAAATTAAATATGTAGTGTTTTTTTTAAAATATGAAGGGAGTTCATTATTATTTGGATTTTTAAAAAATACAGTATAATCGGTGGCTCATACAGGTGAGGGAAGAAGCAAAAAGCAAAGGATTGGTGTACCTGTGTGGGGCCCAGGAGGTCTGTGTTTTTTTAATGTAGAGACAATGGTGAGCAGGAAAAAAAACCCTGAAGATCTGGTTCCAGATGGTCAATTATTGAGAACTCTGACAGAAAGTTATCCTAAAAGAGGTTTCTACCTCATGCCTTGAGATCCAGCTTTAAGTGTTCTCAGGGTTCATTCTTTCCTTACAAAAGACACATGGAAACCGAGTTCCGGAGTCATTTTTCAGCCTTATCCTTAAAGAGGGCCGTTTGTTTCACTTCCTTCCTCTACAAACAGTGACCCTACCCTCGACTTGTCTCGATCGAGATTGACAAACTGGCCACGCTCAACTGTCTCATCAATTTCAATCGCTATTGACTGCACTGAGGAGCAAATGTGGCTGCCTCCATAAGAGGATCTCACTCGAACATTACCAATAGTGTGCGGCGGTGATAGATGGAGGTCCCTGTTGAGATAAATATGGCTCAGACAGAAGCAGGGTAGTGTTGCTTTTCCAGGTGAATTCCTCCAAATACATTGAGCTCTAACACAACAGAGGTTCCCTTGTACAGAGTCAGACCATTTGTCGGTGTAGCTCAGCATTCTGTACTCTGACTGGCAGCAGCTCTCCAAGTCCTGAAGATCTTTCCTATCAACCTGAGATCCTTTCATTGGATTGGTACCTTTGTTCAGCCACTGCGCTTTGACCCCTTTATGTTTTGAGGCTTTATTTCATTGGTGAAAATCTTTAAAAATCACCACCAAAATAAATCCATCCGTTTTATCTGCCCATTTCTGGCCACAATTGTCTGGACGTCTCCACTGTTAGGAAGTGTCAAAAGTGGCTTTATTTACCTGTGAATGCCGTGCATGCTACTAGCATAATGTATGTTATTAATGGAGGTAGAATGTGTAGGTATCCAAATTATATCCCCCATCCCCACCCCCACCCCAAAAAAGTCCAGAAAAGTAGACATTGAGTGAAGCAGCACCGTGAAGTTCCTGCTAGAGCCCATCAGGAAGGTTGTGTTCCAATGGGAAGAGAAATCCTAACAACTGTATGCATGTTTACTCAGAAGTAATTAAATGGGGCTTACTTCCAATGAAGTGTGAACAGCATTACAGCTGTAAAGGAGGTCCGTATGTCAGAGGTATTTATTTGTTTGTTTATGAAATTTATATCTGACTTTTCTTCCTTCATGGAATTCAAAGTGGCATGTATTGGGTTTCCCCAAAGCCGCCAGACCAGAGCTGAGCCCGCTTAGGATTAATGGTAGCCGGTCAAGGTCTCTAATATGTTGTCATTCCGATCTCCTGCTTCTTCTGATTCAAACTGGAGATCCTGAGTGGCAACCACTAGCAGCCAAGTATAGATTGTTTTTGAGTCCCCTACTGAAGTTAAAACTTCAAGTCAAATGCGGAGCCCTGTCTGGTATATACTTCTTGTCCTTCTATTTTTACCTTTATTTCTTACCTTACTCCTTCACTGTTAATGAATCACACCTATCCATTTTGTTGTGAGGGGGGAAAGGCGAAGTAGCTTATCATTGCGAAGCAGCAGCTGAAGACCATTCTGCACCATCTTGGTTTCACAACGACAGTTCTGAACATAGCATAATGGCCAAGCCCGAGTCTAGTTTGGAGGCTACAGTGACAGTGGCAACTTCTTCTAAAGATTTACAGTGGTGCCAGGAGCATGTATTTCTGAGGGCCTGCTGTATGTATATGCTGGACCAGGTCTGACAATATGGCCACCCTACACAGGGTGGCCTTGACCTGGCTGGCCCAGGCTAGCCCAATCTCATCAGATCTCAGGAGCTAAGCAAGGTCAGCCCTGGTTACTACTTGGGTGGGAGACAACCAAAGAAGGCTATGGTTGCTTCCCAGAAGCAGGAAACGGTAAACCACTTCTGAACGTCTCTTGCTTGAAAATCCTGCAGGGTCGCCATAAGTCAGCTGCAACTTGATGGCAAAAAAAAACACATGGTGGGAAGTGGAAGGAAAAGGAGACCATCTGATCTCCCTGCGTGCCTAGTGCACCATTTTCATTTCCAGCTGTCAGTGGGCACCCATGTATTGCTGAACCATCTGATTTGGTATTTCTGTGCTCCATACCATGAAGTCGAAATACTCCAATGAATCTAATATTAAATTGCTGTTTGAACTGAGTTGGGCAATATGGCAAGGTGTGGATAACCACTGATGTCTAGGATGAGGGTGACAGATTCAAAAGGGATAAAAGGAAGTATTTTTTCACCCAACACATAGTTAAATTGTGGAACTCCCTGCCCCAGGATGTGGTGATGGCTGCCAACCTGGAAGGCTTTAAGAGGGGAGTGGACATGTTCATGAAGGAAAGGGGTATTCATGGCTATTAGTTAAAATGAATACTAGTCATGCTGCATACCTATTCTCTCTAGTATCAAAGGAGCATGCCTGTTATCTTAGGTGCTGTGGAACACAGGCAGGATGGTGCTGCTGCAGTCATCTTGTTTGTGGCTTCCTGGAGGCACCTGGTTGGCCACTGTGTGAACAGTGTTCTTACGTTCTAACAGACTGCTGGACTTGATGGGCCTTGGTCTGATCCAGCAGGGCCTTTCTTATGTTCTTATGAGGCAGACATATTGAGTGGGCAGAGAGGTAAGGCCCGTTCTGCTTCCTACCAACCCTGCCATACGCAAGTCTGGCATATCATCCAAACCAGCCACAGAATGGTGTTCTTTTTTGGTGTGTGTGTGGGGAAGGGGGGACTGCTCACAGACTAATGGGTACCTATTTTATTTTTACATTGGATTTCTTCTTTCTTGGGATCTTTAAGCCTCTGACGTTTTGCCAAGTATCCCACTCTCCCTCCCTGACGACCCAAATGCGTGCTGATTTTGAACACACAGGCCATTGCCAGACTAACAAGGGAAATGATGTTAGGTCCACCTGAACCTCGACCACGTCGTTGCTGTTTTGTGTGAACTGGGCAATATGTGGATTTTCCTTCTTACATCTTTGGAAGCTGTATGGAAAATCCACGCACTGCCCAATACACAAGAAACAGTGACGCTCCTATTGGCTGGGTTTCCAGTTTGTGCGGACATAACGTCTGAAGAGGGCTCTAATCTTTATGTTCAACGATCATAGGCCCGGGAGACTGGTTTTGTGTCACAATTAGTACAGAGGGCCTGAGATCAATCCTAGCATGGGCTCTTTTCATTCTGTGTCATAGATAGGGCTGCCAGCTCCAGGCTGGGAAATACCTGGATATATGGGGGTGGAGCCTGAGGTAGGCAGGGTTTGTGGAGGGGAGGGACTTCAGTGGGGTATAATGCCTTAGAGTCCACCTTCCAAAGCGGCCATTTTCTCCAGGTAGGGTTGACAACTGCCAGGTAGTAGCAGATCTCCTGCTAATTCAACTGATCTTCAGCCAAAAGAGATCAGATCACCTGGAGAAAAATGGCAATTGAACTCTATGGTATTGAAGTCCTTCCCGTCTCCAAACCCCGCCCTCCTTAGGCTCCACCCCCAAAATCTCCTGCCGGTGGTGAAGAGGAACCTGGCAACTCTATCTCCAGGTGAACTGATCTCTGTGGCCTGGAGATCAGTTGTAATAGCGGGAGATCACCACCTGGAGGTTGGCAACGCTGGTCGTAGAATTAATTCCAGTGACTAGTTCCTCAGCTCACCTTGATGCTGCACTGCAAGGTCCACATAGAACTGGATCATGTGATGGACTCCAGAACAACATTGACTCGACATTGATCACTCTACTTTTGGCCAACCGCAAACTCCTTTTGTAAACAAAAGGCCTTTAAAAGGGGGAGAAATATATCTCCAGCGCAGTGACAGAGATGGGAGATCCATCTGGTTTCTGTTCTTAGTGGTGCAGGCTTCCTCTGTTATTGTTGGCACGTTGTTAATTTGGCTGTGTCTCAGTTAGGATAATTAATTGCATTAGGGTTTTTGAGAGACTTGAATGACTGATGTAAGTTGAGCCTTCTGCCGGGTGAACACCTTAAAGTAAGGCTCCTCGCCGCACAATGGAGTATTATTAGATTTAGGAGGAGGAAATTGCTAACAGTCGAGGGGCTTGAATCAAGAGAAGCATGCAGGAAGATCCATGTGTACAGCCGGGCATTATGCTTTCCTGAGCATCAGCAACTCCACAGTGCTGAATATCATGGAGTTGTTTTCTGAAAGACAAATATTGAATTTTAGTAGCAATTTCTGGTGTTGAGAGGCTCTGATTAAGCTCAAGTGCCTAGAATCCCATGCACGTGCAAAAAGGGAGAGGTTTCTGCCATATTTCTACTTGATGGGAAATATTGTACCCCTTGCCTTTTTGATATTAGGGACTATTTATCATTTCTTTATCCCATGCAGCAATTGTGCTTTTAACTTAATGTCTTCTCGCCAACGTTCATTTTCTCTCTTTTCATTGTGCGTTGTTTTGCATCTCCATTTGAATTTTGTCTTTTTTTTTTAGGCGGGAAGAAAAACGTTTGCTTGATGAGATGAACAATGCATGAATGCATCATTAACATAACTGGTTGTAGAAAAGAGCAAGAGTCCAGTAGCGCCTTAAAGACGAACAAAAATTTTAGTAGAGTATGAGCGTTCATGAGTCACAGCTCACATTGTGATCTATAACTGGTTGTGTGGCTTGGACCTTAGAGATGATTCAAACAATGTGAGATCCCAACACTTCCCTGACAGAGTTAACATGAAACTCATGTATAAATTGCCATGTGGGATGATTAAATGTGAAAGAGTGTTCCAGTGTACTGGAAGGTAACAGTTGGCCATAGTTCCGCAATGTACCCACAACTACTCAGCCATGAGATTGGGGTTGTGATGGCTGGCAACCAGCGGGAGACTGGGAGATGGAGACATGGAGACATGGGAGGGCACTCTTGTGTCAATGGCATGATGTCATTTCTGAGCCAAACCTAGAAGTGACATCATGCCATTCTAGGATTCAATGAAAACTCAATGGTTCTACCATAAAGATTGACATGTGAATTTCCTGTTAATTTTTGTACCTAAAACAACAAAGAGTTCCGCAGGGCCTGTAAAACAGAGCTATTCCACCAGGCTTATGGTTGAGGCCAGCTATGGTTCCTATATATAAAGGCTGGCCTCCCTAACCTCCCCACTGTGGTAACACCTTGTATTCCATCTGGTATCTTCCATCTGCTCGCGTAGCTGAAGTTTGTGTATTGTGATTCGTACGTTAGAGGCGCCTAGGTAATTTAGTATAATGTTCATACAATTTTATAGGGCTATTTTAAAATGTTTTAATGCTTTTATTGATTAATATGATTTTATATTCTGTAAGCCGCTCTGAGCATGGCTTTGGCTGGGAAAAGCGGGGTAACAAATGGAAAAAATAAATAAATAAACTCTCCATGAGAAAACTTTTTATTATTTTATGAAAAGGGCCGAGGGATGCCAGCCTTCAGGTGGGACCTGGGGATCTCTCAGAATTACAGCTCATCTCCAGACTACAGAAATCAGTTCCCCTGGAGAAAATGGATGCTCTGGAGGATGGACTCTATGGCATTGGAGAGCCAGTGTGGTGTAGTGGTTAACAGAGTTGGTTTGGAGCAGTGGACTCTAATCTGGGAACCAGGTTTGATTCCCCACTCCTCCACATGAGCGGTGGACGCTAATCTGGAGAACCGGCCTGTGTTGGTTTCCCCACTCCTACACATGAAGCTAGCTACAGAGATCAGTTCACTTAGAGAAAATGAATGCTTTGGAGGATGGACTCTAAGGCATTGTACCCCACTGAGGTCCCTGTCCTCCCCAGGCTCCATCCCCAAATCTCTAGGAGTTTCCCAACTTGGATCTGGCAAACCTACCCTCCATCCCGTGCTGGTGGTCAGGGCAAACCTGGCAAGCTTAGTGCTAAAGTATATGCCAGTGCAAATCAATGAACACCAACAGGAGGTGCTCCAGGAAATATGTTTGGACCCTAAAAGGAGGAGGGGCCTTTCAGACTAAAAATGTTCACCCAAGAATGCTCAGTGCCATCCTAGTTAGAGCAGAAGATCCTGGCACCTTGCGTGGAGAGTAAAATCATGCATGTGGAATAATTCTCAACCAACTGAGGAAGGATTCTTGACGTTTGCAGCACTGACCTTTGCTTGTGGCTTTCCAAGAAAGAGGAAACACCGGGGCAGCATGAATGGTTTGACAAAACATACACATCTTTAGGTTTTGCCCCTTCCATTTAAAAAGAAACAAACAAAAACCCCGCTCTGTCACGGACAAATGAATGTTGACAGTGGCCATACCAAACAAATCGCGCAAGAATTGCTGTTTTTATATGTATCCCTGCTCTTTTTGTCAATACTTTAAAGATGGTTCTTATTTCAGAGCAGATATTGATCGCGTATAGGTTAGGCCCCCTGGTTCCATTTGTCATTTGTGATATTATAGCGTGTTATCGTTTGAAGCTGTAATAGGAGAGGTGGCCGGGCTCCGAGCAAACCGGTTGTCTGGAGCTTTGATAAATAGCTCGATGGGCTTTGTTTCTGCAGCAGTGAGCAGTTGGCTGCTATTTGCTTTACCTTTTATCCAAGAATAACTGTGTGATGGGTTCTGGAAGTGAACAGTATCATTTTGTCAGATGTGGTTCAGAACTAGCCGGGTGGTCCTAACAAAGCAGCTGAGGGATTTTTAACACCCGACAGGATGCTCGCAAAGGGCTTGTATAAATCTGGAAGCTGCGATGGCTTCACTTGGCTGCCTTTGCTTGAAGAGTTCTCAAGGCTGTTTTTAAGGTGAGAGGACAGGAAATACTGAAAGGTATGGGGTGGGGGGGAGAGAGAGAGAGAAAGAAGCTTGTGCTTTTGAAACCAGCCTTATTTGGATTTTAAAAGAGCTAAGGTAAGACGAGAGGAGAGTTACATGTACGGAAAGTGTGAAATTGGGAGAGGGTTACATGTAAGCGCAGGTAGATGTCACAAGGCACTGTTTCCATTTTATCTGACAAGAACATTTTGAGACTTAAAAAACAAAATGTGTTATCTTTCTTTCAGTATGCACCAGCCTTGCTGAGAAGCTCACAAAAACCCTGCCCCCATTGACCTATATTACTCAGCTGCAGCACTTGGAAGCCCTAAAAGAAAGGGAAGAAAGTGATCCAGCCATTTCCCCAAGGACAAAGTCTTCCTTACTTGCTTGATGGGAAGTGATTCCCACTCACCGTAGTTGACCAGCTAAAAGGCCATTTATTTGTGGAAATCATATATCTAATTCTGAACGTATGCGGATCAAAAAACCAAAGAATGGGGCCAAGCACAAGAGACATTTTTCTACAGACATGGGGTTTGCAGAAGAATTAAAAAAAAAATGGGATGGAGGTTTCAAGTCCCCCAAAATGGAGGAGCATTTTCTGTGAGACCCATCCTCTCACCCTGGAGAGACAGCAGAGAGAGGCAGAGGCAGCCATAAAGAGGAGATATGGTGGCAACTCAACTTCTATTTTCACCTTCTTCCTCCTCCCTCGCCCTTCCCTGGGAGAGGAGGTGATGAAGTGGCAGAGGTGGGGAGGAGAAGGAGACTGCAGGCACTCCTCTCCCCCTCCAGCGAGTTCCTCATTAGAGGGAACAGGGGAAAGGTAGTGGGCAGCGGGGAGGAAGGATGAGCCAGGCAGGCAGAGGCAGTATCACTGTGAGCGAGAGTGGGCCTGCAGGCCTTGCAGTGCTCGAAGAAGCAGTTGGGAAGGAAGGGTGAGGCAGGTGAGAGAGATGCCATTGCCAGGCCAGCCCGGAAGGAGAAGGTAGCAGGGGACGGGAAGAGCAAGAGAAAGCAAAGGGGGAAAGAAAAGAGGGAAATTGTCGGAAGGGAGCACAGGGAGCCGGATAGAATAGGGCTGCAAGCTCTGGGTTGGGAAATACCTGGAGATTTTGGGGGTGGAGTAGGGTTGCCAACCTCCAGGTACTAGCTGGAGATGTCCTGCTATTGCAACTGATCTCCTGCTATTACAACTGATCTCCTGCTATTGCAACTGATCTCCAGCCGATAGGGATCACTTCACCTGGAGAAAACGGCCACTTTGGCAATTGGACTCTATGACATTGAAGTCCGTCCCCTCCCCAAACTCTGCCCACCTCAGGCTCTGCCCCAAAAACCTCCCTCCAGTAGCAAAGAGGGACCTGGCAACCCTAGGCCAGGAGAGAAAAGTAGGGTATAAAAACCAGCTCTTCTTCTTTGGGGTGGAAGGGGTTCATTTAGAATTTCAAGTAGGGTTGCAGACTCTGGGATGGGAAATTTCTGGAAATTTGGGGATGGAGCCTGGGAAGGGCAAAGTTTGGGGAGGAGAGGAGGCTCAGAAGGGATGGGATGCCAAAGAGTCTGCCCTCTGAACCTGCCATTCCTTCCAGGGGGAACTGATCTCTGTAGCTTGGAGATCAGCTGTCATTCCAGGGGACTGGAAACCCTAATGGTAAGCTGCCTTGAGGCACGAGGGAGAGGCAGGGGCATAAACATTTAATGAATACATAAATGGAGATGTGGCCAAATTCTACCCCTGCCAGATTCCATACTGGAATCCCAAATTGTCAGCGTTTCAAAAACATTCTGAAACAGTGACCAGACCCCCCACGGTGGCCACGAGGATACCATCATGTCCAGTTTGGCTCTCTGCCTGTGCCCAAATCAGGCTGGAGAATCTGTTCTGGGGTCTGCAATCCAATCCAGTGTTTTGGTGCCGTGGAAAGGAACCTCTCTGCTCCCCACCCAAACTTTCTGGAGTAGAGCCAGTCAGTTCTGCCTGTCCCCCTCTCCAACAATGTCCCGAATTAATACTGTATGAATGAATACACTTTCAGAAGAGTCTCTGTTCCTTGTTTCTGACTGAGAAGAGTACGTTGAAATTCTGGCACTGAGTTTTGTCTCAGCAGTTAAACTGTCAGGACAAATAGCGGCAGATTGAGCCTACAGATTCCTTCTCAGAAATCACAAAAGGCCCTTCAACAGCTAAAACGCTCACATTTTCATGCCACTCACAGCTTGGTGGGGGTGGGTGTTTTCTGTTTGTGTTTGTAAGGATAAAAAAAAGAACCATCTTGCCTACCATTTCAAGCAAACAACAGTTTTCTTGCGGATTAAAATCCTGCAGCCCTTGGAGATTCAAATAATCCCCTTTGCCATTTGGGTAGCATCACCTTTTCGACTCATCTGTACTTGCTGTGTTAGACATGATGAGGTGAAAAGGATTTCGCTGTTGTTTATTTGGTTGATCACTGCCATCTTTCTCATAAAATGCTTGCGGTGCACTCCAGGGCTACGAGAAGCAGAGAAATGCCATGAAAGCTAGCTTTCTAATGTAAAGGAAACAGTGGGTGAAAGAGCCAAGTGCTACAAATTGTCCACTTACCACCCTTCCCATTGCAAGTGGAAAGGAAATAATGTTGTCTGCCTTGTGAACATTTTGTGGAAAAGGTAACTTGGCAATATTGTACGTAAACTAAAACAACACATCAATAATATAGCAGGTTTGCAAACTGCTCCCCTGCTTCTAGTTCATAACATTTAGTACCAGCCTACTGTCCCATGGACAGACGTATTCAACAGCTGTAGCTATGGTTGCTAACCATATTTACTCTGACTCTGATGTTTACTTGACTTTAATATGTGATGTTTTTAGAATTTTAGCTGTGTATTCAGTGAATTATATTTTATGGTTATTGTATTGGATGATAATACTTGTTGGTAGCCGCCCAGAGCCTGGCATAGGCCGAGGATAAGGGTGGGATAAAACCCCAATAAAATAAATAAATAAATAACATCCAGTTGCATTCTGGAAGTCTCCTGGAATTACAACTGATCTCCAGACCACAGAGATCAGTGGAGAAAATGGCTGCTTGACTCAATGGCATTATATCCTCCTGAGGTCACTCCCCAAACCCCACACTCCTCAGTAGGGATGCCAGCTCCTGGTTGGGAAATACCTAGAGATTTGGGGGGTGGAGCCTGAGGAGGGTGGGGAGGGGAGGGACTTGGATGGGGTATAAGGCCATAGTGTCCGCCTTCCAAAGTGTCCCTTTTCTCCAAGTGAACTGATCTCTGTCACCTGAAGATCAGCTGTAGTAGCAGGAGATCTCCCGTCGCCACCTGGAGGATGGCAACCCTACCCCCCAGGCTTCACCCCCCCCCAATTCACCTAACCTGGAATTGGCAACCTTCGAATCCATCATGACATTAGACGGTTGTGGCATAGCACCAATGACAGGGAAGGATGGAGGCACCTGTAGCAGGGATGGGTGGAAATGACATCGTATGACACCACCAGATCTTTTCCGCATGAAAAACGGGAAGTTCTGTAGGAATCTCACCAATCTCTGTGGCTCTTTGCCTATGTCTGAGATTCCACAGGAGAGATTCATTGCCTAGAACCAATGTTGCTGGTCCTTCAGCCATTGTTCAGTTCAAAATATGGTCCCTGTTAGAAATGACCAGCTGACCACAAATACTTGTTGGCGTACAAATCCAACCTTTTTAAAAAGGGAGTGGGGGAAGAGTTGACTAAACAATGTTTCGATTCTTTCCAACTCTGACAGTCTGTTTGTTGTAGAGGAGTTTAAACCAAATGGCTCTCCCAAAAAGAACAAACTTCTCCAGCCTTCCTAACATTTGACACCCCACGGTCTCTCAAGCCAAATCTCAGCTCTTGGCGGGCATCAGTGCATTTATCTCTGCTCTTCCTGATTTTGTTTGGCATTTTTCATTGAAAGAAAAAAATCCCACAACTGAAGTGATCCTTTTTGGTATTTGAATTCCCTCAAACCTTTCTCCTCCTAAAACAAAAATCTTGGAAGCGACACAAGGACATTGCATCATCTTGCCAGGAGATTTTGCAACTTGATTTCTAGACCAGAGACTTTCACGTAATTTGGCAGGCGGTTTTATCGGCTGGATACCTACCCACGCTATACCTCTGAGCGCACAGCTCCACCATTCCTAATTGCTGCCTCACAACAGTGAGTTATAGTGAGTTGGATTTATGTTTTCTTCCAGATTGTCTGCAGAACCAGACATTTGCAAGAATGGAAAAGACATTTTCATGCCAAGCTAGGTGCAAGAGTGAAGGCCACGGGGGCAGGAAAGAAACAATGGCTCTGGAGAAAATTTGATGGAGTCTAACCAGGACACTTCATTTGGGCGCCCACTTCGTTTGGACCTTAAGTCTATGCCCCAAATGCATGCGACTGTCTGACTCACACTGTATCAAGTTGCAAAGTTACAGGAGATGCTTCTAAACCAGTCCTCTTGGTCAGCTCATCAATCAAGTTATGATATAATAAGATAGATAAGGTTGCCAACCTCCAGGTAATAGCTGGAGATCTCCTGCTATTACAACTGATCTCCAGCCGATAGAGACCAGTTCACCTGGACTTTGCTGAGCCCTTAAAGATCTACGCATCATCAAATGAGACGAGCAAGTCCAGCTGCATAGATCTCACGCATGAGATGCTTAAAGAATATCAAACCAAACAAGAAACCAGTTTAGAGATCTGTCCATCCTCACTTATGAGCCCAGAACAAGACTTGGCAGACCCTGCTGTATCAACTGAACTAAAGATAGAACAATGCTCCTTCTGCATTCTTCCTACCTGTGATATAGGCCCAGAGTAGGTATTCACAATTTTTTGTTTCATTTTTTGCACATGGTCCATTTTTTCCCCATCCCAACTATTTTCTTTGGCAAATATCCTGTTTATTTTATTTATGCCATTCTAATGCTGTTTCCCCGTCATTTTTACACAATTGACCAAAACATATTGTCTTCATGGCAATATGAAACTACAGGCAGCCTCAATTTGCTTCAGAACTGTGCAAGGAAGACAGACATTTAACCCATCACTTGGCTTCTCTGTTTGAAACTGGGCACCTCATTTTGTTATTTGCATTTTAAAGGAGAAAAGACCTGTCCTTTCTCTGAAGAAGTGAGCTGTGGCTCACGAAAGCTCATACCCTGCCAGAAATTTTGTTTTTTAAGGTGCTGCTGGACTCTTGCTCTTTTCTGCTGGTACATACAGACTAACATGGCTACCCATTGTGATCCATAAACATACCTGTTCTCTTTTAAAATGAATAGCAGAGCGGGGAATCCAGTTTCAAATAGAAAAACTGAGTAGAGGTTTTTTTATCTATCTGCCTGTCTGTCTGTCTGTCTGGCTGGCTATCTACAGTGTCTGTCTGTCTGTCTGTCTGTCTGTCTATCTAGCTAGCTAGCTAGCTAGCTCTTTCATTTATATCCTGCCTTTCTCCCCTATGAGGACCCAAAAGAACTTGCATCATTCTCCTCTCTGCAACTGTATCCTCACAACAACCCAGTGAGATAGGTTAGGTTGAGAGAGTATGAGTGGCCCAAGGTCACTCATGTCATTTGTGCATGATATTTTTACCTGAGGTTCGTTGTTCGCTGGACCCACACCTTCCTGTTGGGAATCTATGCATCAGCAGTCTCCAAGCTCAAATCAAGTCCTGCCCCTTTAAATGCTGCTTTGTAATTGGCTTACTTTGCAGACCTTACTGTGAGAGAAAATTCCCCTTCCCAAACCCAATTGCCACATAAAATAGCATATTAAGAACAACAACAAAACGGAGCAATCTGAAAGGAGAGGGGGAGAAATCCAAGCTTCGATTTTTAAAAACTTTTATTCTGCTCAGAAAGAGCTCCGAGAAAGCAGGAAGCGGGACGTATTTGAATCCCCGCCGCTGTCCATGCTGCTTTGTAATTGGCTGTGAGCAAAACAAAGCTTGCTTGCCCTGCACTTTGCCTTATTCATGGGGATTTCACCTGGGCTTTGCTCAGGGAAGATGGAAGAGTCAGGTTAATAGAGGAATTAAAAGACCCAGACTGTTGTGAGGGGTGGGCACGAGGTCATCTCTAATGGATGGAAAACTCATGCATAACTCCAAGGAACAACCAATTAATACTGGGGGCAAACGTGAGTGAAAGTACCCATGCATAAACGATCCCAGTGAGCTTCCATGGCAGAGCAGACATTTGAACCTGGGTCGCCCAAATCGAAGTTTGTCACTAACCACTACACCACACTGGCTCTCTGGTTGAAGGGTTAAATCCCCTCTCCCTTTCCCTGCACGGTCCTGAGACAAATTGAGGCTGTGTGTGCCTGCATTTTGCATTTTAAGAACAGATCCAGGTGATTGTTTTTTTTAACCTCTCTTTTATGTATATGACCCGAGAGCTTGTGCAGATGACACCTATATAGCCGCTGTTCTACAGCTAAGCGGTATAGGTCTAGTCAGTGCTTGGCTGGCAGACCTCTTGAGAATTCTGTGGATGCCACCTTGAGTTCAACAATGAGAAAAAGCCTAATGTAAATGCAACTAATAAATTTAACAGGGGCAGCCATGCCAGGCTGCTGTAACCAAGATCACAATCTCACAGCACTATAAACATTTACAAGTGTCTTGCTATTGTATAAGCTTTTGTGCGAGAGGAGCACATCCTCATCACAAGCTGTACAAGATGAAACAAAACAGAGAACCACAAAGAACCCATCCTTTTTTTCACGATCCTCCTAGCAGAGGTTGAGATAATATAGATGCCAACCCTCTTGTTGGAAAATACGAACCTATTTGGGTGATTTATCATTGGGATTGCTTTCCCCTGATTCATATTTATTCAGATGTTGGATTTCCATGGAGATGCAGCTGTTTCCTAGCCTGTTACATCACTTGTTAAGAGTGTTTTTCACCTGAAACTTTCTTCTGTGAATTTGATGAAGACGTGAGATGAGGGCAGGGAGCTGTTCCCGTTGGCAGCAGAGGATAGGACTCATGATAATGGTTTTAAACTGCAGGTGGTAAGGTACCGGCTGGATATTAGGTATATATTTTTTACAATAAGAGTTGTTTGACAGTGGAATCAGCTGCCTAGGGAGGTGGTGGTGAGCTCCCCCTCACTGGCAGTCTTTAAGCAGAGGCCTGACAAGCACTTGTCAGGGATGCTGTAGGCTGATCCTGCATTGAGCAGAGGGTTGGACTAAATGGTCTGTATGGCCCCTTCCAACTCTATGATTCTGTGGGCGAAAACGCATGGTCGCTTTATCTTCCTTTAATCCCTCTTTCAGCCAGGATTCAGCCAGGATCAAACACGTGCGTTTCGCCTAATGTGCGTTCGATCCTGGCTAAAACAGGGATTAAAGGAGGATAAAGCGACCATGAGTTTTCACCCTATGATTCTATTAAATGAGAATTTCTCCAGTCTCGTTATTAGTTAATATTTGTAATTTCCAATACATGCTGTATTCTTTGTTTTTATACCGACAATACAACTGTTAATTCTTGGTGGTCCTCTGTTTTGTGCTATATGCTTTCCTGTGTTATAGCCCACTTCCTCTTTGCACAATACTGTTTGTCTTTTAATAAATAAGTGTATCTTTAAAAAAAACAAAAAAACCTGTCCTCAGAATATTGCAGACTTGAAGCATCAAATTATAAACAAGAACCCAGAGGAAGGAAGATATCAGGTTCTCCATAAACTCATTGAGGCTTCCTTAGAAGAACAGAATTTCAACAATAACAACATATTTCAGTACCAATCTATGCCATTTTTTTCTAATAGCTAACACAATTCAATAAGGAGCTGAAGTAATGTCATTGTTAACTATCGTTAAAAAGCATTTGTCACTTACACCCAGAAAAAAAACAAGGAACTGGGAGAAGCAAGGGACCATTTCTCAGAAATACATTTTACAGGAACAAAATTGTGCCTTTTCCCAAACTGTCTGGTTTTTACAAACAAAAGATGTGCTGCATTTCACCAGCTCTTCAGTATTCATGAGGGCTTGCCGCTTGTTGTATGGCGAGATGAAAACAATACTCGGTAGACTTTCATAAATGACATGCAACCGGGGAGATTGATAGATGATGCGGGTTTAACGCTTGTGTAGTTCAGCACCGACATCATATGTGTGATTTAGCCAAATGCTAGATCTATTAAATACCTGCTTCCTTAAGAAGTTCATTGAAAGCATTTCAACGCTTTCTTTCAAGACTGAAGAATGAGGGGGGGAATGAAAGGGCAAAAGGGATAAAAGAAACTTGCCTTTGTCCACTGTGGAAATCCCCCCTTTTGATTATGTTTGAAAATTACAGTATTGAAATGAAAGGATGTGGGGTTTTATGCATGCATTAAAATTAGTAGTTACAAATATTGATTTTTAAACCAATTGCCTTAAACCTTTCTTTCATATAGCCCATAGTTGCTTCCAAGTTAAAGACACTTGCCTGATGAAGGAGCAGATGGTGAACAATTTTGCAGGGGAGGGATTGTGGCTCAGTGGTAGAGCATCAGCTTGGCATATAGACAGTCCCAGGTTCAATCTCTGGCATCTCCAGTTAAAAGGATCAGATACTAGGTGATGTGGTAGACCTTAGGCTGAGACCTTGGAGAGCCTCTGCCAGTATGAGAAGACAAGACTGACCTTGATGGACCAAAGGTCTGATTCAGAATAAGGCAGCTTCATGTGTTCAGGTTCCGTCTCTCTGATGTTTTTCTCTGTTGTTTTTGATGCTTCTTTTATAAAGTTGTTTTTACATTGCCGATGCCCACTTTGGGTCCTGAAATGCTCATGAGAAAGGTAGGCCTATGCATATTTTAAGTAAATAAGTTCTGTTGCCTTCTCTTGGCATCCCTCCCAATTGTCCCAGAAGCTTTTGTAATATTACATTAGAGGGTTTCTTTCTTGTTCCTTTTACCCAACATATATAGGGCTAAAAGGATTGTGAGGGGCCGTGGTTCAGTGGTAGAGCATCTGCTTGGCGTACAGAAGTTTGCAGGTTCAATCCCTGGCATCTCAAGTTAGGGATCAGGTATGTAAAAGACCTCGGCCTGAAACCAAGAAGAGCCACTGCCAGTCTGAGTAGACAATACAGACTTTGATGGACCAGTGGACTGATTCAGTAGAAGGCAATTTCACATGTTCATGTGAGAAAATCACACTTCATCCCCTGTAATGCAGCCCCGGATGGGATGGGTAGAAGGGATCCGCTATTGGGATAAAGGTTTCACTAATTGCAGGGGGGGGATAAAGCCACCATTTAAGGGGGCAGGGTACCTGCACCAGAGAATCAGAAAATCATAGAATCATAGAATTGGAGGCCCAGCGGGCAATGCGTGCGCATGCTGCGTGTGCGTCACTTTTGTGTTTACCCGGAAGCGATGAGGACATTCTGGCAACCTCAACTAAAACTCTATGGAAACCATAGAGTTTCAGCCAAGATTGCTGGAGTGTCTTCGTCGTTTCCAGGTAAACCCGGAAGTGAGATAGGCACGACGCAGCCCCACAAAGCTCCCGCCAGTGGAGCTACGGGCCCTGGCAAGCCTAGCTGGAGAGCAGTTGTAATAGCGGGAGATCTCCAGCTACTACCTGGAGGTTGGCAACTCTATGTATACCCCTCCCTAACACCCTCACTACTTGTGACCTGTGCACGCTGGTATCTATTCTGCGCATTTATGTTACGCCAAACACACATAGGAGGAAGGCAGGCAGGCCTGCACTGGGCTCAGCTTGCTGAGTTTGCCCTGGGCCTGAATAGCCAGGAACGTAAATCAAAAGTGGTCAGCTTTTTCACCCAGAGACCTCCCTTAGCCAAACCTACAACCCCCAGCCACGACACCAAGTAGGCATCCTCTCGATTTATTCAGGGCTGCTGCCAGGTCAGATGCAGGAGCTGACAAAGGCTGCACAAAAGCAACCTTTCCGACTGGGCAGCACTCCAAGCGCAATGAGAGAACATCCCCATGGGACTCCAGGGCGAGCTGTGATTTAGAGGTGGAAGAGGCACCGGCCCGTTTTAGCTTGGCAGGTCAGCCACTTCCACCTTGGTATTGAATACCGAGAGGGGGCAGCTGTGGGGCCATGAACAATCAGGGGCGGGGGGCACCCATGGTCAGTGGACTTCCGTCCGGCCAACCCCAGCATTCAGGATTTCCCTGTTTTTATCTAACAAACCTTCCAGGGCTCCGAGATCAAGTGTGAACTTTTCTTTTTATTTAATTCGCAGTGCGGCGAACAGCGCTCCGCGCGCACCGGGGTGACGACTCCAGAGTCGTCTTTTTTTAATTAAGGTTCTGTATTGTAACTAGTCAATGTACATTATTGGGAGAATGAATGTCAATGCCAGTGCTTTTTCTTCCCCTCCTTTATCTTTGTCAATGATTCAAAGACATGATTTATGGTTAGTCTCCGTCTTTCAGGATCATCCATCAAGCGCTGGTTTCACTGCAGGGTTCCAAGTTGTAAATCATGCAGAAAGGCTGTCACTCATCTCGATTAACCCTCTCAGAACAGGGCAGGGCTGGGTTAGGGAGGTGGGGGTGGGGGAGAGGAGGGCCTATATTTTTCAGGACAGACAAAAAATACACACACATGCACACACACACAATGCCCAGAGCAGCGGCCAATGCAATTGATGAAACTTCAACTGTCACAGCAATTAATTGTGTTATATAATACCATAATTAGTACAAGGTATAATAAAAGTTAATTGGGCATAGCTCCTCCCTCCTGTTTTCCAGAGCTACAAAACCAACAGAAACGCAGACACTTCCAAATCCTACGCAAGGATCAATTTTGTATACCTGTAATAGTTCTGAATATCTTCTCTCTCTCTGTCTCTCTGTCTCTCTCTCTCTCTCTCTCTCTGTGTGTGTGTGTAAAGTACCGTCAACATCCAGCCAACTTATGGCTAGGGTTGCTAGGTCCCTCTTTGCCACCGGCGGGAAGTTTTTGGGATGGATCCTGAGGAGGGCGGGGTTTGGGGAGGGGAGGGACTTCAATGCCATAGAGTCCAATTGCCAAGGCGGCCATTTTCTCCAGGGGAACTGATCCCTATCGGCTGGAGATCAGTTGTAATAGCAAGAGATCTCCAGCTAGTACCCGGAGGTTGGCAACCCTACTTACAGCAACCCCGTAGGGTTTTCAAGGCAAGTGATTAAGCAGCAGTGGTTTGCCATTGCCTTCCTATGTAGTTTTTCTTGGCGGTCTCCCATCCAAGATCCGAGATCTGACGAGATCAGTGTATACCGTACCATCCCACATCCCACATGGGGCACATACCATGCTCATATATTCACATGTATGTGCAGTAGGACCAAAGGATGCCACCCCTATCTGAAAATTGAAGATCTAGCCTATAGAGTTTAAGGGGAGGGGACCAACAGTCTGTCCGACATGCGTGCTCAGTGACCCAATTTTTAAACAAGATTCCCCCCAAATCTCCCAGCCAAGGCAAAATCGGGACAGTGATTTACCAGGCACAGATATTAGAAAAACGGGGGCTGCTGGAGAATATGAAAACATCACTTCTTTGTTTTCTTTTTCCAAGCTTCTGCTCAATTGTTACGCGCACGTGTGCACGTGTGTTTAATAAATGTCAATTATAGCTGCGAAAAACTGGGTTTTGCTTTGAAATCAAACACAGGCCAGTTCTGACTGTGACCTTGCGGTGACTAAGGAACGAGTGCAAAAGCCCATTAGCAGCTGCTATTTCAGGCCTTATAAATTAGCAGCTCTTTCTTCCTCTCCCTCTCTCCACCTCCTTTTTATTTTTGTGGACAGGAAGACAGCGAAAAAATGAAATGTGTAAAGCAGCATGGGAGACGCTTCTGTGCCGCTGCCCGTGCCCCAGCCTGGAAAGCTGAGGACGAGCTTCGGCATCTTGGGCCAGTTGGCTAATCAGCCGCCCGCCTGTTTCTCTGGTGCTGTGGGTCAAAATTTCCAACGCCCTTCCCGCTCTTTCTTTTGGCTGTTTTCAGAAAACGTTCTGCTTTCTCTGGGCCAACATAAACCCAGAAGGTTGGCATGAGGGAAAGAAAAAGAGATATTTTTTAACTTCTCCTTCATTTTACTTTCAGCAGGAAATGCAAGAGTTTACAAACAGACATATATTTTATGAGTAAGAGGCTGTGCATTTGAAAGCCTTTTGGCTCAGGGTCTTTTGATTCAAGGTCCCACTTTGGTATCAGTCCTGGAACGGTGGGGCCCTTTATTCAGTGCGGAAACAGTACGGTGTGGGAACCAGAGTTAGTGTAGTTGGTAGTGTTTGTCTAGGATCTGGGAGACCTGAGTTCATATCCTCACCCTACCATGAAGAAGAAGAAGACTTGGTTTTTATACTCTAATTTCTCTATCTTTAAGGGGTCTCAACTGGCTTACAATCACCTTCCCTTCCCCTCCCCACAACAGACACCTTGTGAGGTAGATGGGGCTGAGAGAATTCAGCAAGAACTGTGACTGGCCCAAGGTCACCCAGCTGTAGGGTTGCCAACCTCCGGGTACTGGATACAACCAAGAAAATAAACCAAATTGCTGTAATACAGTAATTAGGAAACAAACAGCAAACAAGCTCGAATTTTTACAAACAAATCACTTATATTTTATAAAGTGAGTTCCTATATTGTAATAAATATTTTCTATACTTTATACACAACTTTTACAAACATCAAATGAAGCTGTAGGGGATTTTTCATGAAATAGAAGAGACCACAAAGATCACAAAATGAACTCCCGCCTTGGGGAAAATCCCCTACAGCTTCATTTGATGTTTGTAAAAGTTTAGGCAGGGTGCCACAATTTAACTATGCGTTGTGTGAAGAAATATTTCCTTTTATCTGTTGTAAATCTCTCACCCTCCAGCTTCAGCAGATGACCCCACATTCTAGTATTATGAGAGAGGGAGAAAAACTTCTCCCTGTCCACTCTTTCCATACCACACATAATTTTATAGACCTCTATCATGTCTCCCCTTAACTGCCTTCTTTCCAAGCTAAACAGCCCTAAGCATTTTAACTGTTCCTCAAAGGTCAGTTACCCTGTGAACACACATGAAGCTGTCTTATACTGAATCAGACCATTGGTCCCTCAAGGTCAGTTTTATGTACCCAGACTGGAAGAAGTTCTCCACGGTCTCAAGCTGAGTTCTCTCACATCACCTACTGCCTGGTCCTTTTAATTGGAGATGCCAGGGATTGAACCTATGATCTTCTGTATGCAAGGCAGAGGCTCTTTCACTGAGCAGCAATCCCTCCCCCTATTAGAAATCCTGGTTAGATTTTGAAAAATCCACTCATTTTTCAGGTGAATGGTGAGTGTACCAAGATGATTTAGCAGATGAGAAGGGCAAAATCTATGTGGTGCCTTAGACAGAACTTCTTCTCCTGCTTCTACAGTAGGTCAGCTACCTCTCTGGCACTGCTGGCCATACGTGAACCCTAACAAAATGCCCCAAACACATGCAGAACTCATTTCCTTCACCGCTGAGTAATGACAGCCCTCCACCACCACCACCACATCCTAGACACGTCTGGGATTAAGGAACAGGGCTTCCAGGTCAGCCGATGCAAATCCCAGGCAGATATTAAATCCTCGGCTTTCTCTCGTTGTAGAAATTAACTGCCAGTTCAGTTGCAATTCCTCTGTGACTTGGTGACAATTTTATTTCTGAATTATGTATGGCTTGTGTTTTGCCTAGGCAAGCTTATACAAATAATATATATTTGAAGATGGGAGAGCGAAGGAAGATATATCTGTAGATAAAGAAAAAGGTTGTAAAATATGTGTGTTCATCATCCAAATGGGCGGCTTCTGTTTCCTCTGTGCACAAACTCTCCTTCAGTTGCTACTTAGGAGCTTGGCAATCCTGTGCCAGCCATCTCTGCCGCTTGTCACCAGAACAAATGGCACCTCAGGGAACCAGGCCTGTTAGTGTATTCTTTTTGCATGAACCTTATGCTTTTTTAAAAAAAGATCCTCATAATCTATATTTATATCTGTCTCGGTGAGATCATCCTCCAGCTCTGTGCTCTACCACGATGGCCACCCATAGCCTCTGGCTTCTCCCCTTCCCATCTCACTATTTTAACATTTGCTCACCTAACTCCAAGTGACTAGCAAATACGAGGTCAACAGATTAACACACTCATTCAAAATGATTTATTCTGTTCTTTCTCTTCTCCCCCCCCCCTTTCTGCTGAGCACAGATAGGTTGCCCTGCTGACTAGGATGGAATAAACGGGCGATAGCGCCGATTCAAAGCGTATAACCCTTTGTGTAAAAGGGCTAGTTTCTCATACCGAGGGCTCCACCTACCAGTGTTCTGTGAACCCCCGTGAACAAAAAGAACGTGTTTGAAAGGGGAAAAAAACGAGCGGGGAGAATCACTTCACTCGAATGTGAACGGAAGCAGAATCAAGAGTTATGCGTCTGAAGGCATTAACAGAAGACACTGAGAACCACTCTAATTGTCCTTGTGCGAGATCATTCTCTTTTTAAGCATTGTCTGTCCCAGGTATCGTTATAAATTAATGCTCATTTTATTCCATCTTAAATTCATCCGGCCAGTTGAGACCCCCACCCCACCCCCAATATCTTTCTGCTGCTAAAATAAGTTTGGTGAAAAATTATAACCCATCCTTTCTGCGAGAACTTAATTAGTGCTATTCCTCTGATATAAAGCGGCAGGGCCTAATTGCCACTAAGGTAACCACCTTTAATTTGGGCTTACAAAAAGAATACCATATGTGAGCTCAACAGCCTGGAACTGCCTTTTCCTATTCCGCTATAGAACGGTGGTGCCCTATATTTTAGTGGAGGTGTTAGGAAGTCTTCAGAGACTCACTGGAACATATATTAGCTGGATCAGGACTAGGAAGGTTAAACTTCACCACGGTCAGGGCTATGGGTAAGGTTGTCAGCTCTGGGTTGTGAAATACCTGGAGATTTTTAGGGTTGAGCCTGAGGATGCTGGGGTTTGGGGAGGGAAGAACTTCAATGAGATATAATGCTATAGAGTCCACTTTCCAAAGCAGCCATTTTCTCCAGGTGAACTGATCTCCAGGTGAACTAAATAGCGGGAGATCACCGGCCTGTTATGCAGGGACGTTTCCCCACGGTCACCCCCGCCAACTGCTTCATGGCTTCCTTTTGGTTATGCATCTCTTTTCCGACCATCAGAGGTCACCTTGCTTTCCTCACACATTTTGCCTGAGTTTTCCGGCTGCTGTGTTAGCCAGAATCTGGAAAATGCAGGCAAAAATGCATAAGGGAGCAAGGTGACCTCTGATGGTTGGAAAAGGCATGTATAATCAAAAGGAAGCCCCGAAGCAGTCGTAGGGGTGACTGCGGGGAAACGTCCCTTCATAAAAGGCCTCTAACCAACAACTGAAGGTAGGTAACCCTAAGCACAATTGGACTCTATGGCATTTAAGTCCCTCCCCTCCCAAACCCCACCCTCTTCAGGCTCCACCCCAAAAATCTCCTGCCGATAGCAAAGAGGGACCTGGCAACCCTAGAAATACCTGGAGATTTTGGGGGCAGAGCCTGAGGGCGGGGTTTGGGAAGGGGAGGGACTTCAATGCCATAGAGTCAAATTGCCAAAGCAGCCATTTTCTCCCGGGGTACTGATCTCTATTGGCTGGAGATCAGTTGTAACAGCAGGGGATCTCCAGCTAGTACCTGGAGGTTGGCAACCCCACCTAAGCAAGAGACAGCTGTTGCAGTGGATGGTGAGCAGGCTGGCATAGAACATGTGCATTGATTTTGAGCTTTTGAAAGGACAGCACCAAAGCTCTTTCTGGATCTGTTAACTCTGAGGCCACAATTCAACTCAGAATTAGGTACATGAGCCCATCAAAATCATATAGATACATAAAATATATGCTATCAGTGTGCACGACTCTTTACAGAGCAACAGCAAAAAGACAGATCTCTGTCCTGAAGAACTTGCTGTCCAAAAATCAATGGGCGTCAGTGAAGCGTGCTCAACTGTGCATTGGCTTATGAACTAAGAGTATAACATGTATCTCTTCATGGAACAAGAGAGCTCTTCACAAAGGGAAATGGTAATTGCTTGCAGTTCTGGACAGAAAATAATAGATGTAGCAATAGGCAACAACCATGGATGGTCTGAGTATATAATTATTATTCCAGGACCGTAGCAACTCTGGACTCACTTCAAAGCTGACCTGGTTAGTCCAAGGTAGCCCCATCTCATCAGATCTCGGAAGCTAAGCTAAGCCAAGGAAGTCCAGGGTTGTGATGCAGAGGCACACAATGGCAAACCATTGTCTCTTGCCTTGAAAACCCCACGGGGGTCACCATAAGTTGGTTGCTATTTGAAGACAAAGAAAAAAAGCCACTCCAGATTCACTCCAGAGGGAGGGAATCTTGGCCATCTTCTGGGCATGGAGTAGGAGTCACTGGGGGTGTGTGGGGGAGGTAGTTGTGAATTTCCTGCATTGTGCAGAGGGTTGGACTACATGACCCTGGTGGTCCCTTCCAACTCTATGATTCAGTGTTGGGGTGGTTCCACATTCGTCAAATGTAGCCCAATGACCATCCTTTGTAGAGGCAGTTATAATAATGGTTCCAGACAACCTCATTAGTCCACTGGTAGTCTTTGCACTACTGTTTGGTGTTTGGTAGTCTTTGCACTACTGTGTTTTGCACTACTTTGTACTACCACTATGTGTTTTTGCCCACATTGGAAAGCACAGTCAGCCTCTGAACTGCTTGTCGCAGTAGCCGTTTTACGAAAAACCAATTTGATGGAATGATGCCTTTAGGCTATTGTGAATTGGTGCCATTTTGGTTTCTGCAGTAGGTGGCGTTCCTGATATCATGATGTGATAGCACTGACTGGTCAAACGGGGGGGGGGGGATTATGGTGGCCAACTTTCACCAATGTCAGTCAACAGAGGTGTAGGTTGCTTCTTGATCATACTGGAACGGAACCCCCTGCATGGGTAGGAAAATCTGTGAGGTAGGAAAGACTTATTTGAAACCCACCATGTGGATCCTGCATTGTAATTCTGTATACTACTAATGCCAGAACAGTTGTATAGAATGGCCCTCCTAAATAAGTAGTAGGAGAATATAGGAAGTCAATAACATGCCTCATCCTCAGCCATGTTTATCCTGGAATAGATCTAAGCCAAGTTTTTGTATGCTTCAGTTTCCATATTTAAATGTTCATATTCAACAGAGAAGGTTTTTTTTTTCCTCAAGCAGGTTTGCCAATCATTGGAAAAGTCAAAAAAAGGTCTTTATTTTTATCCCCCTTCTGCACACAAAGCACTGCTCGTGTGGTGGTGTTGAGGACTAACCTTTTAAACGTTGGAGGAAGCTGTGCAGTCCCTGAGCTGTCAACCTTAGGGAAGCTCCTAAAACTTGTGTGTGTGTGGGGGGGGGGGAGCTGTGCATTCCCTGTGCTAGTCTGTTGGAGAACTAAATTCAGGGGGAAACCCTAAGTTAGTGTAACAGTACTTCAATCAGATTCTCTCTGTATATACCTTGCGTAATCCTTCTTGCCGCCCCTGTGACTTTATAACAGACCCATTGACTGTTTCAGCTCAGCTCTATTCTGGAGCAAGTGATTGTCTAGACCATTGTAAGGTTGAGGGATGCCAGGTCCCCCCGACCACTGGTGGGGGGTAGGGTTACCTGATCCAGGTTGGGAGGCTCCTGGAGATTTGGGAGTGTAATTTGAGGAGGACAGGGACCTCAGTGGGGTACAATGCCATAGAGTCCACCCTCCAAAGCATCCATTTTCTTCAGTAGATCTCCCGTAGTCTGGAGTTGAGTTGTAATACGAGGGGATCCCTAGGTTCCACCTGGAGGGTGGCATCCCTAGTAAGGTTGTCATCTCTGGTGAGCAGAGTGATCTGTGTTTGATGCAAGACAGTGAGCACCGGTGTGTGGCTGAAACACTTAGTTTCCTGGTATGGTGCAGACATTTCCACTCATGCAAGAGCTCTTGCAGAAGACAAAACACAAGAATGTCAGGGCAAGAAGACCTTGCGCTAAGTCAACTTGACCATATCTAACATGTGTTTAAGTTTGTGCAAGGCATAACACAGGGTATATTTCATTAAAAAAATAATAACCACCAAACTCTTTTGATAATGACATTCATCATTCAAGTCATATCTTACCTCCAAATCGGACTGTAATGACAGCATCAAATAGCCTCTTGATTTTTGTAAATCTGAAAAAAAAACCTGATCAGAAATGAAAAATCAGCGCTTGATCTGATAGTCATTGTCGGCCAGTGCCTTGTGCAAGTGGAACTGCCTTAAGTACAACTTCTCTCCCGCTGTTACGTGATGGGGTGCAACCCAGTGGCTGTTATTTCAGGATAACAACCCTGAAATAACAGCCTCTCAGCCATGATAGTCGAAAACCAAGCTGCACTGCTCTCTCGCACACTATTCATCTCTCGCGTCGGACAAAACGAGTCTGGATTGATGCGTCCTGTATAAGTGGAGCACGCCGTATGACTTCTAAAGCTTTCCTTTCCTTATTGAATAAATGGCATTTTAGCCCCGGCAATTTCTTCTCACTAAAGAGAGTCACCGATCCATGCATGTTTTGGCATTTTTGACCTTGAAGGCATTTATGCCTATATATTCCACCCTCCATATATATTATTATTGCTATTACTATTATTCTCAAGCCTTCGACCCCCCCCTTCCCTACCAAGCTAGCTTTGCTGCAGGAGGTCTGAATGAATCCTGCTTGCCCAACTGAGTCCTGCTGAAAAAGGAAAGGGAGGGGGGGGAGAGAGAAAGCTTCACCTGCTTTCGCGTCAAAACCATGTGGAAACTGTACTGCAAAATCATCAATCAAGCTGAACCGCAGTCAGCAGCCTGTCCCAGCATTAGTCACCACAGCCGGGAACTTTAGACCCAAGGGCATGAGCGCACTTCCCGCTGCAGCTTCAGTGCCATAAAAAGCAGGAGGGAAGGCCTGCAAGGCAGATCATGCCCAGGAAGGGAGGGATGGGACGGTGCAGGAGGACCCTGCCGGGACCCTTTTGGCCTCTGTGGAGAAGATAGATTACTCTTGCTGTCATCAATCTGTAAGAATTCCTAGTGGGGTCAAAGCAAAATCTATTTGCTCCCAGAATTCCTTGCAGGGTAGGGCTGCCACTCCAGGTGGGGAAATACCTGGAGATTTTGGGGGTGGGGCCTGAGGACGGTGGGGTTTAGAGAGCGGAAAGACTTCAATGCCATAGAATCCAATTGCCAACGTGGTCATTTATTCCAGGGGAACTGATCTCTGTTGCCAGGAGATCAGTTGTAATAGTGGGAGATCTCCAGCCACCACCTGGAGGTTGGAAACCCTATTGCAGGGTCCCACCAAGGTCTGCCAGCCACTTTCTTTTAGAGAGCAGGAAGGTGATGTCCACTGGTGTCCGGTTTTCTGCCTCTGAACATGATGGTTTCATTTCGATATCATAGATCAAAGCTTCTTAAACTGTGGGTCGCGACCCCATATGGGGTCATGTAACTGAATGTGGGGATCGTGAAAAATTTGGCAACAGTAAAAGGTTTCTTTATAATTTATTGTCAGTAAATGCTTCATTTGTATACCTATTTTATATACCTATATACCCGGGGTCAGGTATTAATTTCTCGGGTGAAAAGGTGTCAATAGTGAAAAAAGTTTAAGAAGCCCTGTCATAGATGATAGCCATTGATAAGCTTCATTTCCATGGACTGGACTAAAAGAAATCTCCGCCTTTTTTCCCCCTCTGGCCTCCTCCGCGCGGCTCAGACCGCACCCTGCTCTGCCCATCAAGTCACCCAACTCTCTCTCCTGAACACCTCCTAAGACGGACCTCACACCCTTGTCAGAACCGTGTTTCGATTTTGGGGTGCGTTTTGCACCCTAATTCCTCCGTGCAACCCCCCAGGCCTGCGGGGATAACACCCCCGTGACCTACTCCTTGTGTCACATCTGGCAATAGGTCACTCGTTACCCCACCGACAACACGTGTGCGGTGCAGCGCACCCTGGTGGTCAGTACTAAAACAGCCCCAAACCCCGCGAAAATCGGCGGGGTGCCAAGGCAGACCGCCACTGACCTCTGTGCAAAAGCTCATAGCTCTGCCAGGCTCTCTCCTCTAGTTGGGCAATAAAGGACTACCATCCAGGGTTGTTGTGCTTTTTTTAAAAAAAAATACATTTTCCTCCCCTACAGGGGCACGGTTCAAGTCTCTCGAGGGTGGGTTGTGGTGTCTGTGTGTTTTGTTTGCGTGAATTAGCCATCAAGCCTCTCTTTTCCAACAGAACGCTTTTAAAAAATCCGCAGAGGACTGTTTCAGAACCTTCCCTTTGTGTTTTTTTTACTTTCACGGGGCAGCTAAGCAAGCAAGAGTCAGAGAGTTAACCCCCCCCCTGCTGCAATGCTCTGTGGCCTTGTTCAGCCACTTAGAAAATAGAAGGTTTCTCCAACTATCTCCCCCCCCCCATGCACGCTTGCTAAAGAAGGTCCAAAGCCCTGTCCCTCTTTCCCCCGCCTTCGCTGCCTTGGGGTTGTCAGTCACTCCCCATTGTAGCGTGTCTGTTATCTAGGTCTGCCCCTCTGTGAGATACCCCCTTCTTTCCATGAGCCTTTGCAAAATAAGGTCAAAGCACTGCCCTTCCTCCCCAAAATGTCATGCTTTTAACACTGTGGTTTTTTGAATGACTTGCAAAAGGATCAAGCTATCAGTCCTGGGGGCTGTTGCTGTCTCTGATGCAGAGTTCAGACCCCCCCCCCTTGGAAAAAATAGAAAGTTTCTCCAGATGCAGTGCTTCAGACTCCCTGCTGTATAATGTGCTGTATAGCGGCTTCCAAACACATGTTAGAAGAGAGAAGCTGCTTAGCTCCTGTCCTGTGGTTCAAAAAGATAAGGGGGAGCTAAGAGGTAGGGCCTGTCAATCAGAAATTCCACTCTGTAGAAGTATGACTCGGCAAAAATATGAAAAAGAACTGCTAGGGCTTCCATAAGTTCCCCTCCGGCTATGCCCAACCCTCCCTCCCTCTTTGCTATAGAGACTCTACAGAGTGCCGCCTCTAATGTGCAATACCGAGTTAATTTTCTCTCTGGCTCTCTCATCTTTCTAAAACTAGGGGTAAGCGTGAAAGACCCAGTCTCTGTGTTTCAGGGAATGTAGGCCAGGAAGCCCCCCCCCCTTTTTTTTTTTGCAGGGAGAAGTTAGTTTCTTGAAAGTAAAAAAAGTTTTCATTTACCATAATAACCACCCTCTCCTGCCTGCCTGCCTGCCTGCCTCCCTCTGACTTGTGAGAACCATCCTGCATAGAAAGGCTGGCCTGGCTGCTTTTTTTATGCCTTCAGGCTGCATGGTCTTACAAATTCTCTCTCTCTCTCTCTCTCTCTCTCTCTCTCTCTGCATTATGCTCTATAAAATGACGGTTGGGGAGGCTGTGGGCTGTTTGCATTCTTTCTAAAAAAGGTTGCTTAAAAACAATGTGATGGGGCTTCTCTCCTCTCCCCTCTGTGTGTGAGACACTGTAAAAGACTTAACTTTGCCCCCCCCTCTCTCTCTCTTGCCTAGGAGTCCCGTGGCGCAGAGTGTTAAGCTGCAGTACTGCAGTCAAAAGCTCTGCTCACGACCTGAGTTCGATCCCGACGGAAGTCGGTTTCAGGTAGCCAGCTTAAGGTTGACTCAGCCTTCCATCCTTCCGAGGTCGGTCAAATGAGTACCCAGCTTGCTGGGTGTAAAGGGAAGATGACTGGGGAAGGCACTGGCAAACCACCCTGCAAACAAAGTCTGCCTTGGAAACGTCGGGATGTGACGTCACCCCATGGGTCAGGAATGACCCAGTGCTTGCACAGGGGACCTTTACTTTACCTCTCTCTTGCCTGCCCGCAGCAGCTGTAGAAAGGGGGCTAAAATAGTGTGCTTTTTTTCTCGCTGGTCTTAAGCAAACTCTCTTGCTAATTTACATGTTTTCTGGTAAGTCGTTATCTCTTCTACACAGCAAGCTTCCTGTAGGAGGGTAACTTAAAACTGTAGCTGTGTTAGCCAAGCCTGAAAAAAAAAGTTTGGGGAATCTCAGCCCCGTTCCTTGCAGGAACTATGAAAGTGCACGAGCACTCTCTCCTCTCTCTGGCTCTCAAAAGAGCGAGGGGTGGCTGCAAATGTGACTCTAGGCATCCGTAATATGTCTGCATAAGCATACACTCTCCAAACCCCTACAACACTGTGTCTTAAAAAGCCTCCTGGCTAACTAATAATAATAATTTAAAAAAAACCCACTTTGCTGAAAACTCCAGGGCTGGAGGTGGCATGCATTAAAAACATGGCACAGGACCACTCTAAAAGCACAGGGGCGGGGGGAAACTGACCTGCCTCCTTCCTCCCCTGTACAGAAAGGTCTGACTCTGCACACACTTTGCCCAAAACCCCTCCTTCACCTATACGACCATAGCCTCCGCAGCCCTACAGGGCAGGCTACTTCTTTAAATACAGAGCTCCGCTGGCCACAGCTATGAACTACAACCCAAAAACACCAGAGGGGATGATTGGCAGCTGCCAATCATCAACAGCCACCCAGGGCTCCCACACACAACCAGCCAGACTCCACGCTGGCCTATGGGCCTGCCTGGCACAGGAGCATCGTGCAAAAAATGACAGGTGAGTTTAAAGAAAGGTCCCCTCATAGTACTACTATGTGACCTTTTTTTTTTTTTAACAAGTCCATATCCCATGCCCTTGGGGATATTTCCAGTCATCTGATCTGCATGTTGTAGTGGTGCAATAACGCTTTCCCATCTCCTCCCACCCCAACCCAAGTGAAAACAACAAAAATTGTGAGGAATGCTGACAGGCGTATTTTTTTTCTCCCGTTGATTAAACACTGTTGCCCCCGAGATCTCCCTTCACCCATCTTTTAACAGGCCAGAACGAGAGAGGTATGAGTGACTTTGTCATTTACATTAAACAGTTCTAGATCCGTCCTATTGCCAAGTGTTTGCTCATTGGGTTTGTTTACTCGATCTGTATTTCCAATCAGCGCAGAAGGTTTACGAAAGCAGTTCATTACTGATTTATTTATGATGTATTTAGATAGCAAATATGGTTCTGTCAGCAGTTAGGGGCTAAACTGTGTTGACAGACATTAATAGCATATGGTATAGCAATGGAATTATGATCTTTCAAGGCTTGCCGTTTCCTTTCCCCATACATTTACAGTCCTTAAGTTCTCCCCCCACACACTTTTGTTTTCCAAATGGGGGGACGGCGGCCTTTTTTTGCTTTGTTTTCCTTGTGCAACCTTTGGGGTTTGTTGGTGGTGACATTAAAATCTTCTGTGCCTGTTTAGCTGTTCAATTTAATGGAAGACAAATTCTCCCAAAGGTTTAATTTACTCTCGCAAACTGAAATCAGTGCATTCACACCATGGGAAATGGTCTTAATTTTCTCAGCCTTCAGTCTACATCAAGCATATAATTCATTTCTCCCCTCCTCAGTAGTTCCCTCATTAGAAAACAAAGTTTTTTATATATATTTAAACGCTACATACTTTAAGTTGAAAAAACAGATCCTCTCTCTCTCATCCCCTATAAAGTGTATTTTCAAGCATGATTGCATCTGTTTGACAGAAGCACATTTATACAAGGTGGAACAGAAGGGGGGGGACTTGAATTTTTGACCTTTAATTGGCTCTTTCCTATAACACGTGCAGTTTTATCCAGTGTCAAAGGCAAAAGGGGAGGGGGGGTGTGATTCTTCACAGAAGGAGGGAGAGCAGGTGGTAACACTGAGGTGAGAGTCTCTTTGCTTGCTTGGCACTGCTGCAAGAAGGGAAGATATTTTTGGCGGCCCTGAACCGTATTCTCAGCTGCAGAGAGGTGAAGGAGACCGGGAAAGAGCATATGGGTGGATATCCCTGTGCCGTATCAGAGCAAGTCGACCGGCTGTGGAGACGGGCCTGGGAGCCTGCTCATTTTCTTGTGGCGAGGGGCTAGGGTAGCGTTAGAAAGAGAGGCCGCACTTGGCCCAGACAGAAGGCCGGAGGAAGTCCTCTGCAGATTTCGCCGGCGTTTGCTCTGGCTTGATGTGTGCAGAGCAAAGGAAGAAAGGAGGGAAGAAAGACCGGTGGCTAGTGGCCATTTATGCTTGGAAATTAGCAGCACGTTCCAGGCTGAAGTGCCCCACATATTTTTCTGATTTCTTCACGCTGAACCGTCATTCCAGACCTCACTGCGAAGCCAGCTCATACCTTTTGTATTTGCATCCAAGCATTCACTGAAGGAAGCATGCAGAATCCCAGTCGGCTTAGCTATGCAAAGGACTATTGCTAATGGCTATGCAAACGAAGGAGCAGGCAAGTGTGGGGGGTGGAATTTGTTTGACTTTCTCCTCTTGCATCAGGACCCTGAATAGTTATTTTAAAGGTGGAATTTAAAAAATCAGCATTGAGCGAGGAGCAGAATCGACCCTGCATAAATGGCCACCTAAATCTATCCTCGCTGACCCAATAGGAAGGCAGGTGGAGCAGATTCAGGCTCTGCAATGAATTAAAGAGCGTTGAGGGCTTGCTGAACTCTGGGGGTATAATTATGGTTGCCAACCTCCAGGTACTAGCTGGAGATCTGGTATTACAACTGATCTCTAGGCAACAAAGATCAGTTCCCCTGGAGAAAATGGCTGCTTTGGCAATTGAACTCTATGGCATTATATCCCGTTGAAGTCCTTCCCCTCCCCAAACCCTGCCCTCCTCAGGCTCCACCCCAAAACCTCCAGTTATTTCCCAAACTGGAGCTGGCAACCGTATTCACAGCCCTTCAGTTTGCTTTATTCGTTTTCAGTCAGGTAACGTAGCCAGTTCTGGTTAGCTACAGAACGACACCAATGTTACTACAACAAGAAAGGCCACAAAATGGCAATGAACACCAGTGAAGAAGTTAACAAAGATAAGGTTTTTGGGGTGGGACTTGGGAAACATTTTCAGCCAATGAAAGCCTCTCCCCCCCCCCCAGAATTATGTAATTACTTTTTTTGGGGAGGGGGGTGTTTTAAATTGTATGCCCTGCCTCATCCCGAAAGGTTTCAAGGCAACTCTGAGATACAGCATCGATGAAACATTGATTACAAACCAATCTAAAACAATTTACAGTAATGAAACAATAGCCTACCGTAAACCCATGGAAAAGCCATAAACAGTAGGAGGAGAATAAAACCTGCAGAGATGAACAGAAAGTAATAATGTTGGTGGGAGAACATTTGATGCAGACCTATGCATACGATACGTAACAAACAGATAGAAAACAAGCTAATTAACTTGCACAACGAGAGCCCTGGGTGAAATATTCCAGACCCCAACATCAGAGACCACATTCGGGGCCAGTTTAAATAACCACGATACCCCACGGTAGCCATTTTAAATGGCTGTACACGTTGCCTCCATTCCTCCGTGATCCAAAATGTAATTTTGCGGTGGGATGCAAAGGCACTCTTTTATCCTGTGCTCTGTAGCTGGAGTTCAATTAGGGTTGCCAGGTCCCTCTTCACCATTGGCGGGAGGTTTTTGGGGCAGAGTCTAAGGAGGGCAGGGTTTGGGGAGGGGAGGCACTTCAGTGCCACAGATAGGATTGCCAACCTCCAGGTACTAGCTGGAGATCTCCTATTATTACAACTGATCTCTAGCCAATAGAGATCAGTTCACCTGGAGAAAATGGCGGCTGTGGCAATTGGACTCTATGGCATTGAAGTTGCTCCCTCTCCAAACCCTGCCCTCCTCAGGCTCCGCCCCAAAAACCTCCCGCCAGTGGCGAAGAGGGACCTGGCAACCCTAGCCATAGAGTCCAATGGCCAAAGCAGCCATTTTCTCCAGGTGAACCGATCTCTGTCAACTGGAGATCAGTTGTAATAGCAGGACATCTCCAGCTACTGCCTGGAGGTTTGGAAATCAGCACAGGAAACAGGGGTACAAATAAGCTATTTTACTGCATCAGTTTGTTTTAAAAATAAGCTTCTGAGAACTGGTCATTTCTGCAGTGGTGAAAAGGCTACCTTCATGGAACGAATGTGGACTTGGGGGCGAGGTGAATCCATTAGCTTGACCATACCACTGTGTGCCCATACTTAGTTCATATCCACTCCTTCCAAAAAGCCAGCATGGTTCAGTAGCTAGAGCAGAGGTCCCCAGCATGGTGCGCATGGACACCGTGACACCCACCAGCACCTTTTCTGGTGCCCACCAAGTGTTTTTAGGCAGTGGGTGGGGCCAAGTAGGGCTTTGGCCCAGGAAGGCTTCTGATTGACTATAGGAGATTTGATCGGCCGTGCGAATTTTTAAAAATATTGCTTTGGCAGCAGCTGCCACCGCAGCACAAGGATCTCCACTGTGTTACTGAAGCTAAGCTGTGGCAATCATTTTGTGGCAGGATACACCTCCTGCTGCAGCTATTTTGTTGCTAAGCCCACCATGCCATGTCAGAATTCCACATGTGCCTGCAGGGTCAAAAAGGTTGGGGATGCCTGAGCTAGATTGTCAAACCTGGATCTCCCCAGTCCAAGTTCTTACTCAGCCATGAATCTTACTAGGTGGACTTTGGACTTCTCTCTCTCTCTCTGACACACATACACAAACATACTCACACAACCTAACCTACCTTGTAGGATGGTCATAAGGATAAAAAGGGGGGAAGAGGGAAGCATCCATGTCAGCTCAAGCTTCTTGAATGAAGAGTAGGATGAAAATGTGATCGAATTCCACAGCTGATAGCCATGACCATCCAGGTTATCACGGCCTTCCTTTCTGAGCCTCTGCCAGCCCCTGGCTTGATGAATAGCTTGTCTGCCATATTCCCCACGGACAGAATCAGATGGCACAGTGGAGGAAGGGGCAGGTGCTGTCATTCACTGGATCACCTTGGGGGTAATTCCTTGCATATCACAAATCACACCACTGGCAACAGCAGGATGGAAGCCCCGTAGGCAACAGATTATACTTTGTTCAAAGGACTGAAAGTGATTTGACAGAGGAATCATTATCTGGAATGATTAAAACAAAACCCATTGGCTGTTTCTGTTAGCTGGCTTGCACAATTTGTTTGGCCTGACAGACAGCCATGGGACAAAAACGATGCCTCAAAAGAGAGCCGGTGTCAGACTAGGATCTTGAGAACCTGGGTTTGAATCCCTTCTTTGCCATAGAAGCTCTCTGGGTAGGGTTGCCAGGTCCCTCTTCGCCACCGGCGGGAGGTTTTGGGGCAGAGCCTGAGGAGGGCAGGGTTTGGGAAGGGGAGAGACTCCAATGCCATAGAGTCCAATTGCCAAAGTGGCCAGGTGAACTGATCTCTGTAGAGATCAGTTGAAATAGCAGGAGATCTCCAGCTAGTACCTGGAGGTTGGCAACCCTATTGCTGGGTGACCTTGGGCCAGTCACAAACTCTCAGCCCAACCTGCCTCCTGGGGCTCTTGCGAAAATAAAATTGAGAAGAGGAAGAGGATGTAACTTTGGGTTCATGTTGGGAAGAAAGACAGTGTATAAATGAAGTAAATAACAGTTTCCTACTCCCATGGGCTGGGGGGGGGGACTTAGCATCTGTCATCAGCCCCGTGAAGGTAACAAGTCTTTGTGGTTGTTTTGCATTTTGCATACCATCTCAGGCCTGACTTTTAAAATTGCAGAAAGCTATCTGTTTCTCTTTGGGGTTTGTGGAGTTAATTTGAAGACCCTTTTGTATTATTTTGCTTTTTGGCCTCACGTTTGTGGGAAATACCTATATTTTAATTTTTACAGCCTTCCAATCCATCATACTTTGCAAAATCCTGAAGGAATTTTTCTCCACTTAGCAAATCAGCTGGGATAATGTGCAGACATGGTCTTTCCCGGGGGTTATTCGAAGCCTTGAAATGCTGTGACTCCCGATGAAATGAAAAACATGCATCAGTTCTAGAGAATGCTTTCCCCCCCTTCCTGCTCCCATTACCTTGCCCCGAATGTGCAGCAGATATGGTACAGCAATTACCTTTAAATAAATAATTTCATTACGAGCTCGAGAATGGGTTTTTTGTTTTGGGGTATGGCTAAATTTGGCTGAGGTTCAGTATAGCCCCCGTCTACAATTCTTGGTTTGCCTCAGTGCCAAAGGTAGTGGTGCTGCTTCTAATTATGAGTTACCTCTTCCAAAACTGAGCTTGGAAACTGGTACAATTCCCACACCTTTCCTTTCACAGCACAGCCTCGATCCCTTCCTCAGCAGTCCTCCATTAATCCGCTTGTCACATGCCACCACGTTTCAGTTTCGCCGTAAATCGAGCGGGCCGGTTGCATTTCAAGCATTTTTTCTTTCTGAAAGTGAGCGTAAATGGAGATCGAGAGGGGTTGTGATCTGGGAAAGACCTTGTGGCAGAGGGTCAGTGGAAAGAAATCCCTTTTTGACCGTTCTGATTCCTTGATGGACGGGAAGGCAGCCCGGCATGGCATAACCCGATCTTGTCAGGTCTCAGAAGCTAAGCGAGGGTCGGTATTTGGATGGGAGACCACCACAGAAGACTCTGCAGAAGAAGGCCATGGCATTCACTTGAATGCCCCTTTCTGGAATTACTTTAAGTTTGTTGTGACTTGACAGCATTTACCTACGTGAAATCCTTGTTGGCTACCCACCCACCTGGATTATTTTCCCTGCTGAGACTGAAGTGTCAGGAGGAGGGCCTTGCTTTCCCCTCAGCATCTCTAATGGCTCTCCTCAGATGACAATACAAGTGATAGTGGGAGAGCTCTTTATCCTCATAGCTCTTCCCTGGTGCTACTTACAGGCAAAGTCGGCAAGTCATAGAGATGGAAGAGGCTTAGAAGCCAGCTAGTCCAACCCCCTGCTCAATGCACAAAATGCAAAGCTAGAACATTCCTGTCAGATAGTTGTTCGGAGTCTGCTTGATAACCTCCAATGAGGGAACATCATGACCGCCAACCCCAGCTGGGTAAGTAGTTCCACGGTTGAACTGCTCTTACTCTTAGCAATTTTCTCCTGATGTTCTGTTGAAATCTGCCCTTCTGTAACTCAAGCCCATTAGATCTAATCTTGCCTTCTGTAGTATCAGAGAGGAAGTCTTACTTGCCTCCTTCAGCATGACAGCCCTTGCGATAGCTGAAGAGTGCAATCTTGTCTCCCCTTGGTGGTAGCATCTGAGCCAGATGAGGTCCACTTGCCAACCCAGAAGAGAAGATGCTACAGCATTGCTGGTGGCACGATGATGTCACTTCCAGCCATGCTAGAAGTGACATCATCGCATCAGGACACCAGTGATTGTCCTCCCCATTTTTCACAAGCTGCCCAGCTGGCCAGGGGAGGGAGACCTGAAGTGGGAACCTGGCAATCCTGTTCCTGACCAAGAAAAGAAGGCCTGTATGAACCTATCTGGTTTAACTTCCTCAGCACAGGTGTACTTCTTCCTCACAGCTCAGGACTCTATTATGACTTTTCAGTTATGGCTGAGCCCGGTATTATGAGTGCTCTTCTCGTTTGAAGGCCGTCAGTGACATTGGCACCATGACTATAGTTAAACTGTGGAACTCCCTGCCCCAGGAATTGGTGATGGCTGCCAACTTGGAAGGCTTTAAGAGAGGAGTGCACATGTTCATGGAGGAGAGGGCTACTAGTCATGATGCATACCCTAGTATCAGTGGAGCATGACTATTATCTTAGGTGCCGTGGAACACAGGCAGGATGGTGCTGCTGCAGTCGTCTTCTTTGTGGGCTTCCTAGAGGCTCCTGGTTGGCCACTGTGTGAACAGACTGCTGGACTTGATGAACCTTGGCTTTTCTTATGTTCCTGTGTTCTTATGACTGTTGTGGTTACTTGTCTATGATGGCTGTTTGAGGACTTTTCTAGGCTGGTGTTTTGTTTGGCACTTCTTTCTCCCCACAGACATCCCCTTTTCTGGATTTCCCTTGCTTCGCTGGAACTTCCATCATTTTGATCAATGCCATCATGGACTCTTCTGACATCATTTCACTCTTGGCCATTTTGCTGTTCCTTGTGGGTTCCAACAGAAAATAAATTCACAGACAAAAGATGGTATGCAGAAGAGCTAGGTGAAGAAACCTCCCTCTGGGCCATTTCACATTTAAAGAAAATCCTTTTTGATTTGATTTCTACTCTGTGGTTTTCTTCCTTTGATTTATTGGCTGTTGTTTATACTCTCACTGATCACTTTCTTATTACTTTCACACTTCCATCCATTTCAGTTTGTGCTCCTTCTGGAGTGATTTCTTATACCGCCCCTGCCACCTGCTCTATCCTGATGAATGGATCCCTCAAACTGTTGATCTTGACCTGGCATGGTCTCTTCTGCAGGATATAAATGATGCCACCACAGACATATAATGATGCCTTAATAAACAACATCCCGAGTGCGTCTGCTCCATTTCAAGAAGCACCATGCTTGAAATTCAGGAGTCACAACAGGATTCTGTTGAAGGGAAGGCAATGAACTGGAAGGGACAGAAATTGGAACTGTGTTTGGGGGTGGGGGAAACTGACACACAAATATTTATCTCTCAATGAACATATGAGGATATAGAGAAATGTGCAAGTCCTTCTTTTGCAAGGGGTAAATTCTGCTCTAGTTCTCCTTTAAATTTTTTAAAAATATTATCAATGAAAGATCCTTTCAGAAACATATGGAGGATGTTTGAGGAGGCCATGGCTCAGTGGGTAGAACATCTGACTGGGATGCAGAAGGTCCCAGATTCAATCCCCAGCATCTCCAGTTAAGGGGACTAGGCAAGTAGGTGATGCCTGAGACCCTGGAGAGCCGCTGCTGGTCTGAGTAGACAATACTGACTTTGATGGACCAAGGGTCTGATTCAGTATAAGGCAGCTTCATGTGTTCAACATATGTTTCCTGGTTTTTTAAAAATCTTACCATCACCATAAACGAATGGCATGGATATAATTTCAGAGCTGTGACTGTTGGGTGGGTGGAGCTGGTTGTAGTGCTTAAGAGTCTCAGATAAAAAGTGTCAGGCTTAAGTTTAGCAGGACCTATTTACAGGCGTTAATCCCAGGACTGCATGCCTGACCTAGATCTCAAAGAACAGTAGCTTGTGCGGTACAAACATGTGACTATCTCGACTGTACTCTTTTAGAGTGCCTTGGGAAGTTTGCATCATTGAATGTTCCACGATGAACATCCCTGCATATAGAAAACTAGCTCGGCAGTGAAAAAGCTAGTTAGAAACTCTCCTCTATAGAATAGTAGATTTCTTTGCATAGGAACCTTTTTGACAAGGAGCAGCAATCAAGTGCCTGCCACTGCCCCCTCCTGCCTAACATGTAGTTCAGATATAAGTTTGCTGCTTCATTGGCTGATTGTAGCATCTGGGCTTGTTGGAGTAGGAAAAGAGGCATGCACAGAAGCAGACTGCATGCATTGGCCTGAAATCGCACAAGGATGTTTTGACTTGTCACCTATGCTATGGAAGGGCTTCTGCACCATTAAGAGTTGCATGATAGGGTTAAACACTGCTAAATAACACATTCATCAGATGCAGCTTTCCCTGGAATAAGCATGCGTGGTGTAGAGGTTAAGAGTAGTGGTTTGGAGCGGTGGACTCTAATCTGGAGAACCGGGCTGGTTTCCCCACTCCTACACACGAAGCCCTATGGGGATCCTTGGGCTAGTCACAGTTCTCTTCGAACTCTCTCATCCTCACCTATCTCACAAGGTCAGATGTTGTGGGGAGGGGAAGGGAGGGTGTTTGTAAGCCGCTTTGAGACTCCTTAAAGGTAGAGAAAAATCGGCATATAAAAACCAAACCTTCTTCTTCATGTACCTGTAAGGCAACATATCACATGTTGAGTTCCTGCCAATCACATCGCTATAAAAAGCAGAATTTCGTGGGGGGTGGGGGATGGGACCAAGGTGGAAATTCAAAGGATGCTGTCCTAATGAATTGTCAATTGCTGATGTACCATGGGCTTTAATGGGCTGTGGACTGCTCCTTGAAATGACCTTTGCGATTATTGATTTTCTTCCTCACTCCCAGAGATCATATTTGTTATTTCTTCCCCACTGCTACAAGAAAAGCCCCTGAGCCTTGTTCCTCTGCCGCCTCACAAATTGATTGGCTCGTGCCAAATTCTATGCGATAAAACATGGGGTGGCGATTTGAAGCAGGACAGGGTACAGCATCGCTTCACGTGAACTCTCCCTGGAGAATTCCCCGAGCCACCGGACCTGAGAGGTAGATAGGGTGGCCAGGTGGGTGGTTTTGGCAAGCAATTGCTTCCCACTGCCTCCCCCCCAACAGTCACCCAACAGTTGAGCCAGTGTAGTGGAGTGGTTAAAGTGTCAGACTACCATCTGGGAAAGCCAGGTTTAAATCCCCACTCTGCCATGGAAGCTTGCTGAGTGGCCTTGGGCCAGTCACACACTCTTGGCTGAGCCTACCTCACAGGGTTGTTGTGAGGTTAAAATGGAGGAGAATGATGTAAGCCCCTTTGGGTCCCCGATGGGGAGAAAGGCAGGGTATAAATGAAGAAAATAAGTAAATAGTAGGCAGGAGTCAAGAGGTAACATTTTTGCTAGCGTGGAAAGAGTGGCAGAGGGAAGCATTACCTGTGGAATTCTGCCCATCAACAACTGTTAAAGGTGCAGGACCATTACCCAAGAATAACAAGGCACCCTGAAGTATTGGCTTTAGAAGCAATTACTGGCCTCTTCAGCCTTCAACATTAGCCAGAATGGTGATGAGTTCTTTCCCCATATCACTGGATGACAAGTAACCCAAACTAGATCCTTTTATCTAGAAATACTAGGCTTGGCTTCCGGGTTGGAGTTGGACCACATCATGCATTATTAGCAAATCAGTCACTGATGGGGGGGGGGGGGAGAGAGAAGGAAGTCTTAATTTTGCCAGACTAAATGTCTGAGCATACACTTGGCTTAGGCTCTGTCCTTTCCATAATATCAGCTCGATTCTGTGTGACTCAAGGAATGACACTGTACATGTGGCAACTATACGTTGGAGGCAAATGTTTTTTGACCTTTCCCATCTCTGGCCAGTGTTGCAAAGATGGAGTGATGTAGAACAAAGATTTTCTGACAGACTAATAATAAGAGAGAATATCCTCGCCAGCTGCTCGTTACAAGGTCTCTCCTAAATGCCAGAATCTCCTCTGTTTGTCTTCAAACAATCCCGGGAACCTAAATCACCGCGGTAAACATGGATGGAAAGAGACAGAACAGTTCAAAAGTCTTCCCCCTCATCTCTGGGCATTTCCTCTTTAAACAGAGTTTGATAGCGATATTGTTTCTTAAAAACAATATGACCTCATTTGTAAAGCAATGCTCACACTAAACTAGTCAGCTGTTAAATATGCCTAGCACTGTGCATTAAGGAAGGAGCTTAAACCAGAATTTCAATTATTTTCTGGACACATTTAAAATTATAATACTTTACCGAGCTGGTGTTATAGTTCATCCAAATTACTCACAAAGTATCGTATCAATCTCTCACAACTGCTTATTGCTTACAGATCTGAGAAGTTAGTTGAAGAAAGACCCCGGCCGGCGTAATGACCTTCATGCTGGCTTCGTGGTTTGATAGCCAGACGCATATAACTGCGGAAACCTAATGGTCAAAAGTCAGCGTTTGCAGGCTATAACGTTGAGCAGGAAATGAAAGCAGGTTCATTTGGACCGCCGTTTCTTTGGTATATTCCTGAAAGGAAAAGGAGAAAGAGAGAAGCAGTAAAATATACCAGAATGAAATTAAATAAATTGGGTGGGAGAAGTTCAGCAATAGAGTGGCTTCAGAGATCCAGCATGGTGTAGTGGTTAAGAGTGGTGGACTCTAATCTGGAGAACCGGGTTTGATTCCCTACTCCTCCACATGAGCAGCAGACTGTAATCCAGAGAACCAGGTTTGATTCCCCACTCCTCCACATGAAGCCTGCTGGGTGACCTTGGGCTAGCCACAGTTCACTCCAAACTCTCTCAGCTCCACCTACCTCACAAGATGTCTGTTGTGGGGAGAGGAAGGGAAAATAATTGTAAGGCAGATTTCTTCTCCTTAAAAGGTAGAGAAAACCGGCATATAAAAAACAAATCTTCTCCTCCTCCTCCTCCTCCTCATTGCTGGCTATTGCACTGTTGTTGTGCTATAGCAGTAGTTTGCAGTTGGGTGGACCACACAGTCTAAATTGCTATAGCAAAATAATAGTGCAGTAGCTAATGACGTGTGGATGCTCCCGTGCTGGTGGAAAGTGCTGTCAAGTCACAGCCAACTTATGGTGACCCCGTAGGGTTGTCAAGGCAAGAGAAGAACAGAGGTGGTTTGCCATTGCCTGCCTCTGCGTAGTGACCCTGGACTTCCATGGTGGTCTTCCATCCAAGTACTAACCAGCGCCAATCCTGCTTAGTTTCCAAGATCTGACGAGAGTGGCCATCCGGGTCAGTGCAGATGCAGCCATAAAACAGGAATTAAAAAGTCATGCTGCGATCCCACATACAAATATCAGGCACTGTCCATTTCAAGCAGTTCATCAAAGTTATTGTTGCATTGACTCGCATGGCTGAGAATGAGTGCTTGGGACTAGGGGTCTCGAATGGTACCAGCCTCCAATATGCCATTTTTCATCACCTATGTTTCCTCCATGCAGAGGTGGAGGTAGGGTTGCCAGCCTCCAGGTGGTGGCTGGAGATATCCTGCTATTACAACTGATCTCCAGGTGATATAAATCAGTTCCCCTGGAGAAAATGGACGTTTTGGGAATTGGACTCTATGGCATTGAAGTCCCTCCCCTCTCCAAACCCCACCCTCCTCAGACTCCACTCCCAAAATCTCCAGGTATTTCCCAACCCGAAGCTGGCAACCCTAGGAGGAGGAGAGAAGTGCGCCAATCACATGCAGATTATCAGTTGCTTTATGTACACTGTACTCTAGTCAACAGGAAGGTGGCCAACATGGAAAAGAATGATGAGTACATGGCTAAATACATTGCTGAATGAGAATGTAGCCAAACCTGAAAGCGAAGATGACCTTACAGTGAAATCCCATAGTGCAATCCAGTCTTAGCCCATTGTAATCAGTGGGTTTAGATTAGAGCAACTGTCCTTAGGATTGCAGGGTTAATATTGGAAAGCACCTTTGCTTCTTTTAAAACATATGCACATTTTTTCTGCAGCGGGAGCCTGAATCTGTTTGAGGTTGGGTGGTTCTGGTCGACCTGTGGAGAGTCAAATATGCACGGCTATTTCCCTCGCGGTCACCCCTCCGACAACGCTGGGTCTTTGCTTTGATTATGCATGCCATTTCCAATTGTCAGAGGTTTCCTTGCTCTCCCTGTGCGTTATGCCCACGTTTTGAAATTCAAGATAAAACAGGTCTCTGAAAACGTGGGGAAACGCAGGGGGAGAGTGAGGCGACCTCTGACAGTCGGAAACGGCATGCGTAATCAAAGCAAAGATCTGAAGTCCTCCAAGGAGTGAAGGCGAGGGAAACAGCCATGCATAAAAGGCCAAAGTTGAATGCTGATCCAGTGCCTGACATGCTGGTATATGAGGCAAGTGGTAAAGCCAGGATCCAAACATTTGTGAAGAATGAATATTGGCCATTCCAGAATTCTATGACTTTCGTCACTACTAAGTATCTAAAAAGGCCATGAAGAATGTATATAGTAATGATAATACTACTATTTACCATGCATATGAAGTATTCAGGACTCCTTACAACTAGGGTTGCCAACCTCCAGGTACTAGCTGGAAATCTCCTGCTATTTCAACTGATCTTCAGCCAATTAGTCCATCTGGATAAAAGGGCCACTTGGACTCTATGGCATTGAAGTCCCTCCCCTCCCCAAAACCCGCCCTCCTCAGGATCTGTCCCAAAAACCTCCAGCCAATGGCGAAGAAGGACCTGGCAACCCTATTTACAACATTACTCAGTGAAGCTGGCCAGTACTATTATCTCTAAATTTGGGGGTGATAGGTGGGAGAGAGTCAATCCTAAAAGACAGTGGTTTTCCAAAGGCTACCAAACAATTTTCTGGGTGAGCTGGTTCTTGAACCAGCAATTTTCAGCTCCTTTTCCAGCTCCTTCTGCTATTAAGTCATATATATATTTTCACAACTGTTTTTTTTAATGGTTACGAATGACAATAATAAAGTTAAAAGTATTACGAAAGCAGCACCATCTAAAAGAAGTAATCTGAGACAAACCATATGTAAGCATTTTAATGAAATTGCGCCGAAGGTCAACACTGCTTGTTTCTCTAAGGTGAATAATGCAGTGTTGGGTAGAGATCTAATTTTAGAATAGGAAATGTCATGTCGTATGCAGAATTCTTGACTCTGATAAAGAGTCTCATGGAAAAAATGCTGATCTTTTACACTGTGTTATTGGACAGATTCCTTTGCAAAGAATCCAGGTTGGGTTGTTTTTTTTTCATTTGTAAATATTCTCAAACCAGGTGAATGTGACGCAAAGCTTCACTCGGCCATTCCAGATGTCCACAAGAAAGCACCTATTCTGTGGCATCCCTTCAAAGAGCCAGTGTGGTCTAGTGTTTAAGAGCGGTGGTTTGGAGAGGTGGACTCTGATCTGGAGAACCAAGTTTGATTCCCCTCTCCTCCACATGAGCGGCAGAGACTAATCTGGTGAACTGGATTTGTTTCCCCACTCCTACACATGAAGCCAGCTGGGTGACCTTGGGCTAGTCACAGTTCTCTTAGAGCTCTCTCAGCGTCACCTACCTCACAAAGGGTCTGTTGTGGGGAGAGGAAGGGAAGGAGATTGTAAGCCGATTCTTCCTTAAGTGGCAGAGAAAGTCGGCATATGAAAACTAACTCCTCTTCTTCTTTTCTCTGTGCACAGCCAAAACACGTAAATGTTCATAATCATCATCCTTGGCCTTTTTATTGTTTAACGGAGAAAAGCCTTCCGTCGCTTGTAAGAGAGCTTCCCGGCCTTACAACAGCAAACAAATTCTTCAGAAGCATCTTTAATTATTCATTTGGCTCTACTGTTTTTTTATGCTACTTTTCATAAATGTTAATCTTTATTATTGCCTAAGTGGGGGGGGGGGGGGGGTTGGAGGAAAAAGAAATACCTGTTATTAAATGACCTATCATCCTGACATGAATAAATGTTGGTAGCTATTTGTTTTCCCATCTGCAGGGGTTTTTTTTTTTGGTACAGTTTCTATCAAACTGAAAGGTATTTTTTTAGTAGCTGCTTATTTTAAATGTACAAAACCCTTGTGTGTAATTCCATTAGCTGCCCTACAGCATTGCAATCTACAGTTTCCCTGAGGCTGTTGTGAAATATTGATGAAATCCTTGCTTTTGTGGCTTCCTCTGATACACTAAACAGTTGTCTGATGTTAGTTGAACTTGAATGGATCTGTTCAGAGCTATATCAGCAACGACTTCAAAGGATGTTAGGCTGTTACGGGGGTTTTTTAGTTTTTTTTTTTTAACAAACTGAAGTTTCAAAGCCGTACCATGTGGTACTCTAAAAACACATACACAGAGGCGCGCACACCAAGTTCATATCAAACACACCAGACTACTAGCAATCTAATGGCTGGAGTTAGTATTACACACATACATTTACATACATGTCTGCATTATACACACATACACAGACACCAATGGTCTTTACATAACTTTAACTTGTATGCAGACGTAAAATGACCCCCTCTTTTTCTTGATGGCACACCTGGGGGGGGGGAATCCTGTCTTAAATAAATACTTTAGTTTTTCTTTTATTTAATATATGTATTGCCATGCCTGTGGAATGATATAGTATAGCCCGATCTTATCAGATCTTGGAAACTAAGCAGTGTCGGTACTTGGATGGGAGACCATCAAGGAAGATTCTGCAGAGAAAGGCACTGGGAAACCACTAGCTTAATCACTACCTTGAAAGCCCTATGGCAGGGGTATCAAACATATGGCCTGTGGGTCGGATCCAGCCCCTTGAGAGCTCTTATCCAGCCCGCGAGCCAGCCAAGACAGCCACCCTCCCCCCCCCCACTCCCGATCTGGACTGGCGAGGCATGGCCCAGCCTGACTACGTGACATTCATGTCATATCTGGCCCTCGTAATGAATGAGTTCGACACCCCTGCCGTATGGGGTTGCCATAAATTGGCTGCAACGTCTAGGTGGGTCTGAAGTCCTCCCAGAATTATAACTGTTCTCCAGTCTGCAAAGATCAGTTCTCCTGGCAGGGGGTGGGGGATGGCAGGGTGGACTCAATGGTACAACATTCCTGCTGAGTTTCCTCGCCTCCCAAAACTCCACCCTTCCTAGGCATTGCCCCCAAATCTCCAGGAATTTCCCAAACTGGAGTTGGCAACCCTAGGAATCCAGAATGGCAGCCATCCAGAAGGCCTGAGTACAAGCTGCAACAGAATGAACCCTAGAGAGGGGAGGCACGGAGAGGAAGGACAGTTGTATGGAATGACTGTGGGTGTTGCCTTAGAAAAGAGGAGAGCAAGGGAGGAGGAGGAGGAAGAGGAAGAAGAAGAAGAGTTGGTTTTTATATGCTGACTTTCTCTACCATTTAAGGAGGAATCAAACTGGCTTACAGTCACCTTCCCCTCTCCACAACAGACGCCCTGTGAGGTAGGTGGTGCGGAGAGTTACTTGCCCAAGGTCACCCAGCTGGCTTCATGTGTAGGGGTGGGGAAACAAATCCAGTTGACAAGATTAGCATCCGCCACTCACGTGAAGGAGTGGGGGATCAAACCCGGTTCTCCAGATCAGAGTCCACCGCCCTAAACTATGCGAAACAGGATGCTGGAGTAGATGGACCACTGGTCTGATCCAGCGGGGCTCTTCTTACGTTCTTGTATTATGCAAAACAATATTACGGAGAAACCCCTCACCCCAAGTTCCAGCGGTGGGAAATCTGTTCACCTAGACTTTGGGCTATCGTCTTGATCTGATCTGTGGGGTTAAAGAAAACAGGGTTCCTTTGGAAAGGAAATGATTTGCTGGCGGGAGCTGATGAAACCTTATTGATCAAGCCAATTGCTGATGCACTGGCGCAGGCAGGCAGGCTGCCAGCCATCATGTTTTCTTGGACATGATTGTCCAGGGCAGCTGCATAGTTTGTGGCTCCCAGATATTGCCTGGAGGCTCCCCCTTGTGGTGAACGAGCCGACTCTCTTTGGCACAAGCGGAAGCTGCGAGTTTTCCTCAGCACTGTTCAGCCTGCTGGAGGATGCCGTGAAAAGGAAACCGTGGTGGGAAAGAGAGCAAAGTAACCGCTGCCGTTCAGAGCCGTTGCATGCTTGGGATCCCCACAGAATTGCTGGACTTGAGCACAACTGGTGTCGCTGGGGTATGGACGAGGATTAGGATGTGCCGGGCATGCAAAGTGTTATGACAGTACCAGTGATAAAGATAATGTTATTTAAATAGCAAAGATTGTGCATGGTGCCCGAAGAAAACAAGCAAGACCCGTTTCTGCACTGAGGGCCTTTCCATTGAAATGGGAAGGGGGGGAAGAGAGAAAAGAGGAAAATGCACAAATGTTTTTTCCACGTAAACTTTGCTTTTGTTCATGCATAACTTTAACTGAACATTGGAGCCACCATAGAAAGCAAATGTTTAAGAAATGAATTTATCTGCCACCACTGAATGGTTTAAAGTTAACATATAAAGAAGCAGCGACATGAACTTCATGCACCTACATTTTTATATAATGCGTCCAAATATTCAGATATGAAATGATAAATAAGCTTTGTTTTACTTCTACTGTGGATCACAAAGAGACACTTCGGCTGCAATCCTAAGGAAAGGGGAAGCTCCTTAGGAGCTGGCGTGACCCCCACACTGGCATCAGTGCCCATTTAACCCATGATAAGGGGCACTTACACCGACACGGGTGGCATCGGTGCGAGGCCTGGACGTTGGCGCTGCCTCCTGGCAGCATTCCATTGGTGCAAATCCCCCTCACCCGTGTCCTTGGAGGCATTCCCGGGGCATTCCTGGGGGCAGAGCTGCCTTTAGGCCAGCTTCCTGACCCCTTTCACCCCAGAAACACCCCCTCACGCCGCAGCATTCCTACAACACATTTTTGGTGGCACAGCCTCAATTTAGTCTACGGGGGCATTTTCCTATTATTTATTTTTGAAGTGGCTTTAATTTTCTTTTCGGCAGCTAGGAAGACTCTCTGGTGGTGTGGCTGCACCACAGTCGCCCCCATCTATCCACACACACACCCCTTGGATTGCTCTGTAAATGCTATGGCATCCTTCACTTATTTTGGTAGGGAGGATTGCTGCATGAGGAATCTGCAGTGGTAGTGTGCATAATGGATGCTTTGGTGGTTTAACCCTAGTATATCCAAAGGGCGTTTGCCACTAGGACTCTAGAGTTAAAATGTGTGTTTTTTTTAAATGCCAGGACTAATTTATCTTTTTCTGCCGCTCTCCAAAAAAAGGGGGAGTGGGGAGGAAAAGGACAAAAAAAAAATGAGATGAATCTGCAAACCAGGAACTAAAACAAAGCCAGGTTAGGAGTTGCCTTTGGAATAGCTAATGCCGTTAGACATTTTCAAGAGAAAACAAGAAGAAGTGGTCATTATCCATTATCTGCATGAAATATTTTAAAGAAAGAAAACAGTCTTTTGCCAAAAAAAAGAGAGAAAAGAGCAACACAAAAGAAGTTTAGAGTTCCTTCCAGGAAACAAAGGAACCAAGATCACTTCCAAGCACTGCAAGATTGCTTTCATGGTTATTTTAAGGGAATTTAGGCTTACATGAATGAAACAAGCATGTTGATAGCTTTCCATGTATTTGCGCTGTTATTTCGGACAATGCTTCACTGTCCCTTTTCTGGTCCCAACCTAAATTTTCCGGACTTGGAAAGAGGACTGTATTTGATGAAATCTTGCTATATTTGGAAAAAGAGAGTATATCTTGCAGAAAATAGCATTCAGTGGTGTAAAAGCTAACAGCCAAAAAGGTGCATTTAAAATAAAGATGAAGGGGAAAGTGGTTTTACTCATTAAAAATTCCAAAATGAAAGGGTATACACTCAGCCTACAATCCATTTCAAATAAAGTACTCTGTTTTAAGCTGATTCATAGTCTCTCCCAATGACCTATTTTGCCAAGGCAAATGTCTCAGACATGAAAGCCTGTGTGGTATAGTGGTTAGGGTCCCGAATTAGGATCTGGGAGACCCAGGTTCGCATCCCCTCTCTGCTACGGTAGCTCTTTGGTTGTCCTTGGACTGGTAATTTTCTCATCCATAGGTTATGGATGAGAACAAATGGAGGAGGGGAGAATTGTGCTTTAAGTCACGTTAGGTCCCCATGGAAGAGAAAGAGAAGAAGAAGAGTTGGTTTTTATACCCCAGTTTTCTCCACCTTTTTTAAGGAGATTCAAACCGGCTTACAATCTTCTTCCTTCCTCTCCCCACAACAGACATGTGAGGTATGTGGGGCTGAGAGAGTTTGGAGTGAAAGGTGACTAGCCCAAGGTCACCCAGCAGGCTTCATGTGTAGGAGTGGGGAATCAAACCTGGTTCACCAGATTAGAGTCCACCACTCCTAACCACTACACCATGCTGGCTGTCCATAGCAACAACATAAAATTAACAGTACTGGTCAGCCATTGAGAGCATTACAGGGGTATCCATGGTGTACTGTGTTTTTTTTAAAATACAGCAACCCTTAGCACATCCATAAGTGTAATCCATATGTGGAAGAGTATTACTTTATTATTTATTTAAATATTTATATCCCCTTTTTCTCTCCAACAGAGACCCAAAGCAGGTTACAGTGGGGGTCTCCCTTCTTCCACTTTACCCCCTCAACAGCAGCTCAGCTCAGTCTGAGAGAGAGAGAGAGAGAGAGAGAGAGAGAGAGAGAGAGAGAGAGAGAGAGAGAGCATTTGGCCCAAGTAGGGTTGCCATCCTCCTGGTGGTATACAATACCAGAAGGGGAGTGGTACTTGACACACATATACATAAAGTACCACTGATGCACTGAATATAATAGATTGTGTGGTTTCAAAAACATGATTTCCAACAAATGATTCAAGTTATATAAGAAAACAATTTATACAAGTTGCAACAATCTGTGCAAGTTTACAAGGTTTCGCGAACCTTATCCTTGTTTCACTAATTGCATTAGCTTTATCAAAAGTCTGTTGCTGCTGTACAGGAAAATCTTGACTTTCTGATTTTGCTCCTGTTGCTTTCAAACAGAATTTAAAACAAAAATTACATACATGAATACATTGACCCCTTAAAACTTAACATCAGTCGGTATGAATTTACTGTAACACAATTTTAACTTACCCAAGCAGATTAATTATATATATGGCCGCTTTGTATTCTATGGCATTATACCACATTGAAGCCCCTCCCCAAAGCCCACCCTGCTCAGGCTCCACCCCCAAAATCTTCAGGTATTTCCCAACCCAGAGCTGGCAACCCTAGGCTCAAGGTCACTCAGCCCGCTTACATGGCAGAGGGAGGTTCAAAACTGGGTCTCCCAGATCCTAGTCCAGCCCGCTAACCCATACACCACACTGGCTTCTTTCTACATCTGGATTGTCCTTGCTTGATCAAGACATTTGTGTGCAATAAACTGATTGCGCCGGATGCCCCTAATTTATGACACCCACAATGGCAGCCAGACAAGGGTTGTCACCGATATGCGTGACATATGTAGATTTTTAAAAAAATATGTATGCCGCCATACCAGAACCTCTTCTGCTAATCAAGCATTCCAATGAATTAATCTTCTGCATTTCAATTTATAGGAAGATTTGCATACGGACGGAAACCTTCTTAAGGAAATCACCAGCCCCATGCACATTCATTAAACACCCCCCAACTGTCTGTCTGCATTTCAAGGACTTGGCTTTCTCACGTAAAGTGCCCAACGCAAATGAAATTGTTTAAGGAAGGCAGCGGTTTAAAATATATAGCAGTCAACTATGACATTTTGAAAACATTATTCCAGTGGACTTCACCAGTTCTTGTGTGCGTTTGGGATGATGCTTCCCAGTCCGGTGCCTCCCCACTTTTTGAGATTGTCTCTGTTTATAGTGCCGACAAACAGTCTGTTCCAAAAAAAGGGGGGGGGGGAAGGACTTCTCAGCATGAGTTCCTCTTCTGTAAAGGTTATAGTAAACATGTCAAAGCTTAATTAAGCAGAAAATTTTATCTGTGGGGTGGGCGAGGGGGGTGGTAGCCGGCTGATACATTTGCTTCTATCCATCGGTCTGTTGATGAGAACAAAGACTATCGCAAGGGAAACGCTTGGTAGTGGTAAGAATGAGGCTATGTTTGGTGGTGGAACGTTTGGTAGTGTTTGGTATGCCGTTAAGTGGGAAGACTATGTTTGGTAGTGGTAAGAATGAGGCTCAAGCGTAAGGTTGCCAGCCTTCAGGTGATTGCTGGAGATCTCCCGCTATTACAGCTGATCTCCAGGTGATGAAGAAGAAGAAGAAGAAGAAGAAGAAGAAGAAGAAGAAGAAGAGTTGGCTTTTATATGCCGACTTTCTCTACCACTTAAGGCAGAATCAAACCGGCTTACAATCACCTTTCCTTCCCCTCCCCACAATAGACACCCTGTGAGGTAGGTGGGGCTGAGAGATTTCTTAATAGAGCTGTGACTAGCCCAAGGTCACACAGCTGGCTTCGTGTGGCGGAGTGGGGAAACAAATCCAGTTCACCAGATTAGCCTCGGCCGCTCATGTGGAGGAGCGGGGAATTAGACCTGGTTCTCCAGGTCAGAGTCCACTGCTCCAAACCACTGCTCTTAACCACTACACCATGCTGGCTCCCCTGGAGAAAATGGCCACTTTGGTTCCCCTGGAGATCAGTTCCCCTGGAGAAAATGGCCATTTTGGCAATTGGACTCTATGGTGTTGAAGTCCTTCCCCTCTCCAAACTCCTCCCTCGTCAGACTCCACCCCCAAAATCTCCAGGTATTTTCCAACCCAGAGCTGGCAGCACTACTTAAGCATAACTAGCTTATTGTCTTGGAACACAAGAAGCACAAAAACTGTTTCAAAGTTGTTGTTTCTGCATGTGGGGTGGGGATTTCAAAGTTGTTGTTTCTGTGCATTGACTGCAAAGTTTATGCCTTCTCTGCAAAAATGTCAGTGTGCCCTAAAAGAAATATTTCCTGTTTCTTTGATAGCTTTGGTAGTACATGATTTAAAAAAAAAAAAAACCCCGATGAGATAATCTGTACGGTATTAGAGGAAATAGTCTTCCTGTTGGCCAATTTACATTTTCAAAGTGTTCTTATTAAGATTTGTGGTTCCTCGGGTTAAGGGAGTTTTGTGCTCTCAAGATGTTCTATCTGTGAACTTAGACAGATCATGAGAGGGAGGGCAGGAAGGGTTGCGTCAGTGTTTGGCTCTCATGGCCCTTTCTTACATGCCCAGGGTAATGCCGATCGCCACTTTGAGGTCAGGAAGCAATTTTCCTCCAGGCCAGATAGGCCAGGGATCCTGGAGGATTTTATTTTTTGCCATCTCCTGGGCCTGGAGTAGGGGTCACTGGGGGGGAGGGGAGGAAATTGTGAATTTCCTGCATTGTGCAGTGGGTGGGACTAGATGACCCTGGCGATCCCTTCCAACTCTATGATTCTATGTGATGTGCACTTAGTACATTGGTCGGGTTTCTCATGAGTAAGCCATCAGGATTGCATTCTGTAGCTAGTTTGTGAGCATTCTGAAATGCTTTGCTTAGCCCATCAAACAGCGTCATATTCCCGGACCTGCATAGTCTGCAGAAGCAAGAAAATTAGGGCAAGATGTTTCACTCCTTTGCCAGTTGTCATTTTCTGGAGCTGGATAATATCCATTTGATCACATCATTTTAATGGGACTTAAAATGGTCTCACAGATTAATTTTATCACTATTCTATTAAGGGATGGTTAGCACTTCCCTATTGCGACAGGAAAATTATTAACTCGGAATCTCTAGAAGTTACAAAGAATTATGATCATCTGCCAACAAAAAAAAAACTGGCAAGCCTCACCAGCTTTTTTTACATCTTGTGCTAACAATCTATAAAGTAGAAGGTTAAAGTGAAATCCTGTAGGGAAAGCAAATGCCAGATCTAGAGAAATGAACGTATAAAAACACTTCTCTAAACTGATATTTCACATATTGACATTCCTTTTCAGGTTATGCCCAAGAAGACGACCTGAAAGACGATGAAGACATAAAAGAGGAAGAAGAGGATGACAACGAGAGCAATTCAACCGCTCATCTTCAGGGCAGCAATGACCCGGGTACGGACGAAGAACACGACGTGGGCCCTGATCCGAAAGGAAGCTTTAGCTACCAGAATTCTCCAGTAAGTCATATCTCCAACCAGGATGTTGAAAACGAATCACTGTTAAGTGATGCTAGCGACCAGGTGGCAGACATCAAAACCCTTTGCTCCAGAGAGACCCAGGACCCCAAAGCCAATGCCCAGCCCAAACTTCCCAGCGAAGCACATAGCTGCATGGATAAAATGACAGCAGTTTATGCCAACATCCTTTCAGACTCCTATTGGACAGGCTTAGGGTTAGGACTCAAGCTGTCCAATTCCGAGAAGAGGGGGTGTGACCACAGAAACGGAGCAAGCAAAAGCGAGTTCGATTGGCATCAGGACGCCTTGACCAAAAGCCTGCAGCAGAGTTTACCCACCAGGCCAGTCTCCAAACCAAACCTTTTCAGCTCTGTGCAGCTCTACAGGCAGAGCAGCAAAATGTGCGGGACTGTATTCACGGGCGCCAGTCGATTCAGGTGCCGGCAGTGCAGCGCTGCCTACGATACCTTGGTGGAGCTCACGGTCCATATGAACGAGAGTGGTCATTACCAAGACGACAACCATAAAAAGGACAAGCACAGGCCTACGAGCTACTCCAAGCCCCGAAAAAGGGCCTTCCAGGACATGGATAAAGAAGACGCCCAGAAAGTTTTAAAATGCATGTTCTGTGGTGACTCCTTTGATTCCCTTCAAGACCTAAGCGTTCACATGATCAAAACAAAACACTACCAAAAAGTGCCTTTGAAGGAGCCAGTCCCTACCATTTCTTCCAAAATGGTGACTCCCACGAAGAAACGTGTCTTCGACGTCAACAGGCCTTGCTCCCCTGACTCTACCACTGGGTCGTTTGCAGACCCCTTTTCTTCTCAGAAGAATGCCAACCTGCAGCTGTCCTCGAACAATCGCTACGGTTACCAGAACGGTGCCAGCTACACGTGGCAGTTCGAAGCGTGCAAATCGCAGATTTTGAAGTGTATGGAGTGCGGGAGCTCCCACGATACCTTGCAGCAGCTTACGACGCACATGATGGTCACGGGGCACTTCCTGAAAGTCACAAGCTCAGCCTCGAAGAAAGGGAAACAACTTGTTTTGGACCCCCTGGCTGTGGAGAAAATGCAGTCGCTGTCTGAGGCACCGGCTGGTGACACCCCGCTTTCGAAACCTTCCAGTAACGTAGCTACAGAGCCTGTGGCCCCTCCTTCAGAGCTGAAAAAAGAAAGCAAGCAAAATAAACCTGAGGAGACAAACAAAGATGAGAAAGCAGTAAAGAACGAAGACTACGAAGACACCCTTCAGAAACCAATGGATCCTACAATGAAGTACCAGTATCTGAGAGAGGAAGATTTAGAAGATGCTTCGAAAGGCGGTGGAGACATTTTAAAATCTTTAGAAAATACAGTCACTACAGCGATCAATAAAGCTCAAAATGGAGCACCCAGTTGGAGTGCATATCCTAGCATCCATGCAGCTTATCAGCTCTCCGAAGGATCCAAACCTTCCCTACCGGTAGGGTCCCAAGTTCTCCAAGTCAGGCCAACTGTTACAAATAAGCTGAGGCCTATTGCCCCCAAATGGAAAGTGATGCCTCTGGTCCCGGTCTCAACCAACATGGGCCAGTGCACTCAAGTGAAGAAGGAAGCAGATGCCAAAAAGGAAGTGCAAAAGGACTATGTTAAAGAGGGGAACAAAGTGGATACTACCCCAAACAGCCATAATGAAGGAGAAACCCTCCCACAAGATGAAGCATGTATAGAACCCAAAAGGTCCAATCCAAGTCCCTTGAAGGAGGAGGACACAGCAATAGAAGATGAGGAGAAAGAAAAATCAAAAACGATGGAGCCAGCAACATTGTCTCTCAGTAATGGGTGTGCTGCCCCTAACCACTCCTCCGACTTGCCTTGTTTAAACCCACTGAGCGCCCTGCAATCTGTGCTGAACAACCACTTGGGTAAAGCAAATGAGCCTTTGAGACCTCAGTCCAATTCCAGCCCCACTTCGAGTTCAGTCTCTGTGTTTCATAAGCCTAATTTAAACATGATGGAAAAGCCGGTTTTATCCCCTGCCCCAACGCCATCCAAATCTGCAGGGGTAACATCCAGGCGTTACGTGTTTGACAGCAACGACCAGCCAATAGACTTGACCAAATCTAAAAGCAAGAAAGAAGCATCTGCTCAATCACAATCTTGTACCTCCCCATCTCAGAAGCACGCACTATCCGACATTGCAGACATGGTCAAAGTGCTCCCCAAAGCTACGACACCAAAACCTGCTTCCTCGTCTAGGACCCCACCAGTGAAACTGGAATTGGACGTCCGGCGTTTCGAAGATGTCTCAGCAGAAGTCTCCACTTTACACAAAAGGAAGGGAAGGCAGTCCAACTGGAATCCTCAGCACCTCCTCATCTTGCAAGCTCAGTTTGCTTCCAGCCTCTTCCAGACATCGGAAGGTAAATATTTATTGTCAGATTTGGGCCCTCAAGAACGCATGCAGATCTCCAAATTCACCGGACTGTCCATGACTACCATCAGCCACTGGCTGGCCAATGTCAAGTACCAGCTCAGAAAAACCGGAGGGACGAAATTTTTGAAAAACATGGATAAAGGGCACCCCATCTTTTATTGCAGTGACTGTGCATCTCAGTTTAGAACCCCGGCGACGTACATCAGCCATTTAGAATCCCATCTAGGGTTCCAAATGAAAGACATGAACAAGTTGGCTGTGGAGCAGCAAACCAAGGTAGAGCAAGAAATCTCCAGAGTTTCAGTTCAGAGATCTCCCGAGACAATAGCTGGGGAAGAGGACACAGACTCTAAGTTCAAATGTAAGTTGTGCTCTCGGACATTTGTGAGCAAACACGCAGTAAAACTTCATCTAAGCAAAACACACAGCAAGTCACCAGAACACCATTCACAGTTTGTAGCAGAAGTGGATGAAGAATAACTCCTAAGGTATGCATGCCTTAACTGCACAGCGGGTTACAATGTTATGCTTGTAACAGGCGGGGGGGGGGGCTCCTAAAGCACTACTGCTGTTTGAAAAAACTATCATATGGGTCAAAGTTGCCAATTTCTTTTCGGGCAAAGACTGCTGCAGGGAAGGGAGACATTTAATGAGCGCACCTTCTCCCACAGCTCCATTCCCATGACACGCTTTTGTGCACTTCAGATGGTTAGGCTGCTATTTAAAGGGGCAGGAACCTCTGCTGGGAAAAGATTTGGCAACCTTGCTGGCTGTCGATTCCATGATCCGGCCTAGCTAACCCCACCCATTAACCTTGCATTTGAAAAGCAAAGCATGGTGGACACTCCAATGGCTTCTGTCGGCTGGTAATATTTTACGCTTCTCTGTCACCCTTTTCTCCCTAGTCTGCACATGCAAGCAGGAGGCACAGCAGCAAGTTGGATGAGGGTTCTGTGTATTTCCAGTGTCCAGTTTCAGACATGGGATTTATCTGTTTTATTATGATTCCCTTAAACTTTCTGTCTTAAAGCATTTCCGACTTCAAGTTCATTGCCCATTACTGAGAGTGCATCAGATACATTTTAGAGAACACTGTCCATCCACGCCGACAAATCACACACCTCTTACCTTATTTTGAGAAAACAGTATAGGGAAGGTCTATCGCACTGTGGGAGTACATATTTTGCGTCAGGTACTAGAACTGGGAAAGGCTGAGTGGAACTTCGACTGAGAGTAGATGCCAGTTAAGGTAAACAGCTCTAGGTTGTATGGACAAAAGGTCTTAGATTCCATGGTAAATTGACTCTAATGAAAGGCATTCCCGTCACCACAATGGGATTTCTTTCTCCCCCCTCCAGCTGCAGCCCAAAGAGATCTCTGAAATACTATTCCAGGGATACAAGGTATTCCAAGGAACAGCATGAAGTGGAGGGTCAGAGATCAGAATCAACAAATATGGATTTCCCCCCTGTTAGCTGACATTTATCATGGGATCCAAGCTAGTATAAAACAGTTTTGTATGCTCATAGGACATGGAAGAGTGGTTCTGGTCTCTTCCGAAAGGGAAATCTCTTTGAATGGGTCCCTAAAAGAGTGCAAAGAAGCAAAACCCTATTTAAGGATGTTACCCAAATAGCTATTGAAACTAAAACATACTGAGGTGAAAGGAGGAACCCCGACTGAAAGAGATAACTTGCAGCACCAGACATGTATCGGCAGGTTGGGAAATGGTACAAGCATGAAAAAGAAGCCACTTTAGATATTCCAAAGGAACCAAAGGAAGAAACATGAGCTGCTTTTTTGGGGTAATGTGTTTAACCAGTTTTCTATGTTCCGAACCGTTGAAAATGAAAACGAATTCCTAAAATATAGTTACAAGGTATAAAATAAAAGAGGAAAAATACTCCAATAAACACACTTGGGTTACATTTTCTTATATCTCTGGGTACCATGCAAAAGGGGGGAGGCACACAATCTCCAGAATACAAGGCCCAGAATCCCTGGGAGGGGAAGCACAAGCCACACTTTCTCTTCCTCCGCTTCCTTGGAACATCCAAAGTGGCTTGACTTAGGTTTCAGTGTCCAAATTTATGCCATGCTTATGGCAATAAGCCAACCTAAGCACTCACAGAGAGTCAAGGAACCCTTAAAGGGCACGGATATAGATAAGGGGCTTGTAGTCTTTCCACTAGATAATTTTGTCACCTATATTCCTATTCATAGTCTAGGACACCCTCCCCACAAATGACTTGAGCATCTGGGAATTTTTATTGGCTGCAGCTTGAACATTCCTAATCTGCAAAATGTGAATCTCTATAACTGTAAAACAGACCAAGTTACATGGAAAACCTGTATGTCAGTCATTGGTTATTTAGCGATTATCTGGCCTCATAGAATGATTTGTGGAATTTTATTTGTCACATATAAAAGTAATAAATTCCTTTGTCACATATAAAAGTACGCAAAAGTTGTGCTCTTTGCTTATTTTGCCAAATCTTGGCATTCTGTGCATCGTTTATTTGTTGTATTTGCCCCAAAGGAAGACTAGGGTTTCTTTCCCCCCCCATGTGTGCCGTCAAAAAGAGGGAGTTGTCTTATATTCTTATACAAGTTACAAGTACGTACTAGTAATTACTTTTTTAGGGTAGTCATCTTACATTCATCTTCCTTTCAGGTAAATATTGTATTTAAACAGTTTATTCCACAGTCTCCAGACGTTGACCCAAGTGGCATTCCTTCCCCCATATAATTGGAAGCATCATGTCAGCGTGCCACCTTTGGTGAGAAGCTCTGGAACTGTTCATGCATTCACATTTCACAATACTCAGAATTGTGCACAGAAGAGTGTGCCCCCTTCCCATTTGCTTGTCTTGATCGTTCATGGCCTCAGTTGTGTGGTCTCACACGCAATGTGACCTCCGTGCTTTCCAACTGAACTAACATCCGAGTCTTGTGCAGAGAAAAGTTTGAAATGTGGGGCAAGGAAGGGGGCAGCCAGAATCATGCTCTGTTGCACAACCAAAGCAACCAGATGTAAACCTGGCCAGGCCCAAAGTGATGTGGATAAGGTTACCAGGTCCCTCCTCACTACCAGCGGGAAGTTTTTGGGGCGGAGCCTGAGAAGGGCATGGTTTGGGGAGGGGAGGTACTTCAATGCCATAGAGTCCAATTGCCAAAAAGGCCATATGCTCCAGGTGAACTGATCTCTAGTGGCTGGAGATCAGTTGAATTAGCAGATCTCCATCTAGAACCTGGAGGTTGGCAACTCTAGATGTGGGGTTGCCAGCAAGGGTGCGTTCTCCTTCCTCCCCACTTCTTTCAAGAATAAAAGAAGGGAGCAGAGTTAGTCAGGGGCAGAGGGAAGACAGCCTAGATGGATTGTAGTACCTCTGTCACAATTCTGCCCAGAATTATGGGGCTCTTCCCCATTGCTTCTGGAAGGGTAACTCTCCCATCCCACAGAGCTATGGTTGCCAGGTCTCTCTTTGCCACCAGCGGGAGGTTTGGGGGGCGGAGCCTGAGGAGGGCAGGGTTTGGGGAGGGGAGGGACTTCAATGCCATAGAGTCCAATTGCCAAAGCGGCCATTTTCTCCAGGTGAACCGATCTCTATCTGCTGGAGATCAGTTGTAATAGCAGGAGATCTTTTGCTATTACCTGGAGGTTGGCAACCCTACACAGAGCAGAGATCAGAGAAATGCTGGTGGCTTCTCCCCAATACAAAGGACAGCGGGATATGAGCCCAAAGATGACAGTTTCTCAGGTGTGAATGGAGCAGTGCTTGCTTTCTTCCTCAATCCCCTGAAATGGCATGCCTGACTTGGTTAGTGTAAGTCATAGACATCTCTGATCTGTGTTTGAGCTGTAGCATTGAACAACGGCTACCAGGAAGCTGCTGAGAATGTTCTTCTGCTTGAGGGTGCTTAAACATAATATCTCCGACAGCAACGATAGTGTGGGAGGAAGATACAAACCAGGAAGTATTAAAGAGTTACTTCCTGGAGAGGGGTTTACAACCAACCATAATTATCTGAATGAGATTGCAGCTTTCTCCATGCTAGGGTTGCCAGGGTTGGGAAATACCTGGAGATTTTGGGAATGAAGCCTGGGGAGGGCAAGGTTTAGGAAGGATCTCAGCAGGGAATAATGTCATAGTGTCCACCCTTCAAAGCAGCCATTGTTTCCAGTCTGGATATTAATTGTAATAGCAGGAGATCTCCAGGTGCCACCTGGAGGTTGGCAAACCTACTCCATGCTAATTGTGCAAGATTCACAGTGAAGGCCCTGAGGAGGAAGGAGGTGTGGGCTGTGGAGAAATTTGAGCTCTACTTTGGATCATACACAAAACACGGTTTGCCAGTTGATCAGGTGAGAAGAACAGCCTTTAACCACAAAAATCAGCTGGCAAAGTTTTTCACAGTAGACCCTTGCCATTTGTAGGAGATCCAGTTCCAGGATCGCTATGAATGGCGAAATCCGTGAATATCGGGAGGCAGGGGACCTGCTGCCTCCCAGTAGCAACACAACCACATTTCCCACAAAATGTAACAATGTAATAATGATGGTGATTGACTGAAACCAAAAGCCAGGGTTCTCAGCCCAGAACCAAAGGTTGAGACAAAGGATTTTAAAAAATGATGTCATCACGGTAGTGAAAACAGGCTGGAGATGGTACAGTAATAACAACCAAGTGGTAACTAACTAGCATTTTATTCCGGTTTATCGCCTTTTCCTGCACTTTCCCAGACTCGGCATCCCTTGCTTTCATTTTCAGCACAAGAATGTTGTCAAGCTGCAGACCACAAATAAGTGGCATCGCGAGACACCACAGGGCAAGGGTCTCCCGTGTGCAGATGATCAGTGTCGCCTGCTAAGGGCAAGCTAAAGGTGTCTTTATGAGGATGGAAAGGCAGAGTATAAATTCTGTAAACAAAGGAGCAAAAAGCAGGGGCTAGGAAGAAAACAGTTGGCGACTGGCCGCAAACGGGAATCACCCTAAGCATTCTCCCCATTGATCTGCATAGTCCGAAGCTATAAATGAGTAGTGTTTTTACCGACTCTGGGATTTGGCTAAGTGGAGTGATTATAGTAGTAGTGCTATTGAGAAGATCCAAATGATGGCTTGCAGCTGCACAAGGGTCCCTTAGCAGAAAAGGTAATGATGCCGTCTTTGGACACTTATCTAGCAAAACAGAGTCATTAAAAAGCTAATAAAAAAAGCAATGAAAACACACTCAAAGTGAACTCATTTTAAATAGCTGGTTTCCGGTCATATAATTCGTTGCATTACTATAACCAGAGCATTTTTTAAATTCAAAAAGGTCCCTTAGTTCCCTCACGAGGACTAAGTTTGCACCTTTCTATTATTATTCCACAATTTAAAATTCCACATACTGGATGATTAAAAAAAAGTAAGAAAACAAAAATGGGGGAGCAGGTTAAAGGAAAAAAGAGCTTTGTAGCCTTGTTAAAAAAAATCAGACAAGATGTTTTTAAAAACACAGTGTTGATGTTTGCAAGTTTTATGCATATTAAATATATAGAGACAAACAAATAATTTGGGCGCTGGCCAGAAAAGGGCATCTGCTCGAATAGATGAAAACAACGATTTTTAAAGGCCTTACAGCTTAGGGCTTAAGAAACACTTGAGATGCAGCAGCTACGATATACCACCTCAGCTAAATATAAACAGATTCTTTCGTCAGAAGTTAATTGCAGTGTTATTTCTTATAAATACACTTAGGATGGCGGCCTTAGCATATAAAACAAACACCCAGCCCTTTTGCAGAACTTACATTCTTTAGCATTTGGGAGAAATGCGTGCAAAGTTAGATAAAACTGAAAAGAACAAGTCCTGGATTTCTTTCTTTAAAAAAAAATGACATCTCTACACTCAGTTGCCAAAATTACCCCCCGTGTAGCACTGAAAGAAGTTATTGTCTCCACTAATTTTTGGTACCCCAAACATATTAGTTACTTATTTGCTTCACAAGTATAATTGATATATTCAAGTATGCTGTATCGTAATATATCGGAAAGAATCTGTTTAAATGGCAGTGAGGGTACAAATGGATGGTTATCTGGAACTGTAATTTTACTTGGTATGCACCACAGCACAAGTTGTATAAAATGATGAGCTGTTTTGAATAGCATCGTATAGATTTTATATATATTTTCTCCTTTTAAGCTTGAAAGCTTGACTGAATTCTTTAGAGCTGTGCTAAACAAAAAACAAAAAAATACTTCAAAGTTTGACATTGATATTTTCTTGAAAGTTGGAAGTAAATCCTATGCAGGAGAAAATTTTAGATATTTTTTTGTTAAAAACAATTGAATATCTGCCGCAGACGTCATATAATAAAATTCAGTTTTGCTTGCATTAAGGAGTTGAATTTTTGGTATCTACAACCATTTTAGAATACTGTCAGATATTTAGAAATGACAAATTAAGCATTAGGGATTTTGTGATATTTGAAATTTAAAAGATTTATCTCTGTTTTGCACATTAAAATATATATTCTTGAAAAACTAGACATATTTATGAACTTAGAGAGCAATCCTAAACAGGTCTACTCTATGGGGCTTGCTCCCAGGAAAGTGTTTTTAGGATTGCTCTGTTCATGTCAAAATCTTCTCAAAATAATCAACTGTCAAATGTGTATTTCCCTTCCTCCACTGTTTTCGTTGATCATCGAAGGATATTTAATATATTACAGAATAGTGATCTTGAATACATTTTTAATAAATCTAATGTAGGCATGAGTGTTTCCCCCTTACATATTCCTCTTTCTTTCTCTTTTCCTGTACATCTCACAGGTATTTGCATTTTGCATTATAATAGAACATTATGTTGGATTTAAATCAGCCTTAAAAAAAGTCACATTTTCAGTTTTAGTCAGTTGCAGGGTTTTCTTTTCTTTTCTTGCTGTATCTGGAAGCTCTTGAATATCAAAAAGAGAGATGCTATAAAGAGTTTCTTTTAGTGTACGTCTGTAAAGATATTTATTCTTTTCTAAATCTTCATTAATAGGCAAATTCTAGCTTCACCTTTGTAAGAAAAATACCTATTCCCTAGAAGAACCATTATCTGAACTTCTGTTATTCAAATTTCATAAATTCACTGTGATTCCCTGCCCACACCACGTAGCATAAAGACAAAGTCTAAGAGGGAAACATCGGGGCCTTTTTTAGTGTCGTAAATAGAGAGTTGTGATCTGTCTGGTCCTACCCTATGAAGGCTCCCCCCTCACACACAAAATTACAAACAACAAAAGTAAAATAATGAAATGTAATTCAATCAATCTGGTTGCTATTCTTATTCTTGTATACCAACAGTACAGTATTTATTTCAAATTGCGAAATGTAACTGATGAGTATGATTCATGTTTCTGTGTCGTGTTTCTGTGTATTCAGTTACATATGTGTGGTTGTGTGTGTAAAGTGCCGTCAAGTCAGACCCGACTTATGGCGACCCCATAGGGTTTTCAAGGCAAGAGACCTTCGGAGGTGGTTGGCCATTGCCTGCCTCCGCATGGGCTGAGAGAGTTCTGAGAGAACTGTGACGGGCCCAAGGTGCCCCAGCAGGAGCACCCAAGGTGCTCCTCATGTGGAGGAGCGGGGAATCAAATCCAGAGGTTCTCCAGATTAGAGTCCACCGCTCTTAACCCCTACACCCCGCTGGCTCTCAGTTACATATAGTTAACAAGTTTAATGTCAGATTTGTGGCTGGGTCTGTGGCAAATGGTACTCATCCCCAGTCAGGATTCCTTTAAAAAGGCTTTGGGAAGCATTCTGAAAACCTCCATCTGGTCGTCATGTGCCCCACATTCAGATGAACGAAGCTTGACTCTGACTGACACTTGTTCATCTACTGTGGGACAGGATTTCACCTGGATAGAATGTACTCAGAAAGCAATGAATTGATGAGTGTCAGCGATCTTCTTGAACAACTCCCTAACACTCCAGTCCTAAACAGAGTTGCACCCATCTAAATCCACTCAACTCAATGGGCTTAATACTAATAATAAAGTTAGCAAGCCCTCATGGGGTTTTCAAGGCAAGCGATGAGCAGAGGCAGTTTGCCATTGCCTTTCTCCGCATAGGAACCCTCGTCCTCTTGTTGGTCTCCCATCCAAGCACTAACCATGGCGGACCCTATTTAGCTTCCAAGCTTTGATAAGCTCAGACTAGTTAGGGTTATTCATGTTGCTGTGGGCTCAGAAGAGTGTAATTCTGTTCAGGACTGCAGTGAGCAATTTAAGAGGCACCAGGGAGGAGGTCTATGTTTAGAACAAGGTGACAGGCTTTGGACATGATCCATAGGGTTGTCAGGTCCCTCTTTGCCACTGGCAGGAGGTTTTTGGGGCGGAGCCTGAGAAGGGCAGGGTTTGGGGAGGAGAGGGACTTCAATGCCATAGAGTCCAATTGCCAAAGCAGATGAACTGCTCCAGGTGAACTGCTCTCCAGGTGAACTGATTTCTATCAGCTGGAGATCAGTTGTAATAGCAGGAGAATCTCCAGCTAGTACCTGGAGGTTGGCAACCCAAATGATCCAGAAGGGTTTGTCATGATTTTGACTTGTCAGTCTAGCTTAGGACAAGAGTTAATTTTATATAAAAAGAACTACTAGCCTGCGTCAAACACAGACCAGAACTAACCCCCCCCCCCGGCCCCAGCCTCACAGATTCCCTCAGTATTCTTCAGGGACAAGATGTGGTTACTCAGTGGCCAGAAGAAAGACTTTGCACATGCTCTAGTATACTCTTATTATAGTCTCCAGAGTTAAGTTCGGATGTCAAAGGCAGGTTTTGAATCCCAACTCCCACTGCACTCAGCAAAAGCCTTCTTTTCCGAATTACTTTGGGAAGTAAACAAACCAATGTGAAAATACGGATGTGACAAAGAGAAGGGGGTGATGCATAATGATAAACAGGGATGTCCCCCCCTTCTGTTTCCTCCTTTGTCTTTTCTGTTGTTTTTTTCTAAACCCATCAAGTTTAAAGATTCTACGGTTCCCCCCCCCCTCGCTTTATAGGAGACAACTGACAATTCGGTGGTAAATGGAAGAAAGAGCGGAACAGAACGGAAAAACCCTCTAATGCATTGACACTAACGTGCCCTCTATTGTTGAAAACGAGCAGGCAATCATGAATGTTCATCAAATGGCTCCTAATGCAGTTAAAGCATTCAGCTATAATTTCTCCTTGCATTTATAATTACTGTCATAGACTGCACACCTCAGTGAGCAGATTAAAGCTATAAACTATTTAGCCATAGCTTTAAGATGAGGGAACTTGATTTGTCTGGCAGCCGTTATTTGTTAGAAGAGCTTGACACTTCACATAAAAATGACTCAACTTGATGAAGAACAATGCAGCTTGAACAATGCAGAGGGTTTAAATCAGTCATTTATACCACGCCCTGGAAGGATTGCAAAGCAATTTGTTAAATGATCTATAGGACACGCCGATAACTGTGTGTGTTAAGTATACCAAAAGAAAAAAAAAAGAAAAGACTTTGGGGATTGGTTGGTTGGTTGATTTATTTCCCCCCCCCCCCCCATGCGTAGATTTTATGTGTTGCTCTCACTTTTGAGACAGCGTTCAGGTTGTTTGCGGAAGGCAGAATTAGAGGTTACAAGAAGCAGTCACGGGGTGGGGAAATAACACCGTGAGAATGCTAGAACCTGAGGAGGGTTGAACTTGAGGTTGTATGAAGGAAGGGGAACTTGGCCAGGGATTGTTGTTGTTTTGGGGTGGAAGACCTGTGGATCTCTGTAACATCTAGTTCTGTCCTAACAACACTGGAACTCCAAAGAAGGTCAGGAAAGGCTTAGAAAACATTACCGGGTTTGAGAGACAGTTTATCAAATAATGATAAGGATTTGTTTTGTTTTGTTTTTAATGTGGAAGCTTTTATATGGTTATACTGTGTATGTTGTTACTGAAACAGTAATAAGATCTAAAAGTGTTGGTTTTTATATGCCAGTTTTCTCTACCTTTTAAGGAGAATCAAACCAGTTTACAATCTCCTTCCCTTCCTCTCCCCACAACAGACACCTTGTGAGGTTGGTGGGGCTGAGAGAGTTCTGAGAGAACTGTGACTTGCCCAAGGTCACCCAGCAGGCTTCATGTGTCGGAGTGTGTGTAAACAAACCCAGTTGACCATATTAGAGTCCACCGCTCATGTGGAAGAGTGCAGAAACAAATCTGATTCTCCAGATTAGCATCCACCGCTCTTAACCACTACACCATGCTGGCTCCCTTCCTTGGCTTAACTTCCTTAAATTAACCCAATCACAGGGTTGTCCTATTAAAGTTCCTTAAATCTAGGTAACCTCAACGGCATATTATGCCAATTGTGTGCTAATTGTGCAAATCAAGCACATGAATTGATGTATAATCTACCAGTTGCTTTGCATCTCTTCCTGTTAACTCCCCCCCAACACACACACACACAAAAGCTAGGGGAGGATCTAGGGTTGCTAACTCCAGCTTGGGGAAATTCTTGGAGATTTGGGGGTGGAGCCTGGGAGGAAGGGGTTTGGGGAGGGGAAGGACCTCAGGGTTTTTAATGCCATAAGGTCCATCCTCCAAAACAGCCATTTCTCCAGAAGAACTGATCTCCGTAGTCTGGAGATCATTTGTAGTCTGGGAGATCTCCAGGCCCCACATGGAGGTTGGCAACATTACAAGGATCATAGAAGCATCTTTTATCTCACTAGGGTTGCCTGGTCCCTCTTCGTCACCCGCAGGAGGTTTTTGGGGCAGAGCCTGAGGAGGGTTGGGTTTGGGGAGGGACTTCAATGCCATAGACTCCAATGGCCAAAGCGGCCATTTGCTCCAGGTGAACTGATCTCTATCAGCTGGAGATCAGTTGTAATAGCAGATCTCCAGCTAGTACCTGGAGGTTGGGAACCCTTTGCTCATGCCAGGATTTTGCTCGAGCCCTCTGCTGAGACGACAGCAAAGCTAGAAGCAGGGGGAGAGGAAGACTGAGCAAGGCCCTCTGCCTCGGTGGACTCTGGTTTTGATGCTCCGGCAGGACATGGCTCAGCAATCGGTGTGCTGCAGGAGGTTCTTGTTTGTTTTTCCTCCCAGGTTTCAAACCCTTGACGGTTAAATGCTGAAAACTTTCACACACTTTAATTTGCAGCATTGAGCCATAGTTTGTAGAAACAGCTAAGCTGAAGTAAGATTCTGGGCAGCTGCTCTGTACACACCTGCCTCCTATTGATTTCCATGGGGTTTCATTGGTTTCCATGAAACCTACTTTTCAGCGAAGTGTGAAGAGAACTGCAGCCTTAAAATCTAATCCTCTCAACCTTACAGCTCAAACTCAAGAAGAGATTTATAAACACTGCCTTTTTATATGTTTTTTAAGAGGGAGATGCTCAATGTAGATGTGTTTTCCAGCATCCTTCATACGGAAGCCATAACTTATGAAATGGCCAGTCGTAATCACCTTCTCCTTAAGCTAGAGGAAAATATTATACTCTCTGCAGCTACTTTTTATGCATCTTCAGACTACCAAGATCAATCCTACAGAGAGATGTCAACACTTAACATCGGTCCAGGAAGCAAATGAAAACAGAGCCCTTTTGACCACCTAAAAAATGATGACATACCCCTTATAAGAATGTAAGAAGAGGAGCCCTGCTGGACTGGGAAACTTACAAGTAGGAGAGGAAGTATTCCTCTGTGGTTTCTCTCTTAATCAGTCTAAAACAAGGAGGTTGTGTTTTAACTATCATGGCTAGGGTTGCCAGGTCCCTCTTCGCCACCGGCAGGAGGTTTTGGGGGCAGAGCCTAAGGTGGGTGGGGCTTGGGGAGGGGAGGGACTTCAATGCCATAGAGCAGGGTGGGGAACGTCAGGCCCAAGGGCCATATAAGGCCCGTGAAATCACTTGGTCTGGCTGGCCCTTCATGGGTCCTGGCAGATCTCTAGCTCAGAAGGATGCTGCCCTGCCTGAACCTCTTGGGCCCAGCTGGGGACAGCAGAGCTCAAAAGTGAGTCACTCTATGTGGCAGACACTCGGAGCCGTCTCCGATCGAGCCTCTTGGCTAAATGTTTGACCAAATATAGCAGGCTACTTTTTAAGTTGATAATTTCGTATGGCCCAAGAATGATGTTCTAAATATCCAAATGGCCCCTTGGCAGAAAAAAGGTTCCCCACCCCTGCCATAGAGTCCAGAGATACTTTCCATTTGGATTCAAAGATTATATGTTTTTCTCATGAGGAATATGATCATTGTCATTGATATGTAGATAAGTTTGTGTTTATGTATATAGGCTTAGTTTCGTGATAGAATTAGGATATTTATAGGATTTAGGTTATAGTCACTTTGTATAGGAATTGTTTTTCTTTATACAAAGTAAATTCTTTACTGCAATATAATTGAGCCTGCGTGCTGGTTTCTGTTTGTAACATTGTTATCTCAGCATAGGTATTTTTTGTCATTAAGCTTGCTAAACTATGGCTCAGAAAGTACCTGGAGGTTGGCAACCCTAATCTTGGCCTCGCACTCCTCAGGCTCCACCCCCAAAATATCCAGATGTTTCTCAACCCGGAGCTGGCAACCCCAGTCCCCTTGGTGGATATTTTCACCATGTCATACTTCTCCTTACCTCCCTTTCTGATATGTGGGTGTGTTCCTGGCTGTGTGTTTTACTTTGCTTCTGTTCTTTCCAAGCTTTCTTCCTGACCTCTGGCAGTGCTGGCAAAGGACTGTGGGACACTGAGGATGAGGAAGTGCACTGGTACGCCTCCAGATTATCTCCAACAGCTGGGCAGAATGAGGGAAGGAGCACAGGAAGGTCCAAGTGACCTCACTCCTTGCAAACATCAGGGCTGTCACATCTGCCTGGTTTCCTCCTTGGCTTTCGCTTCCCGTGTTAACCTTTGCCAAGAAACAGTATGCTTACTAGCAGATGACATTCCCCAGAGTAGAAAGGCTCCTTGAGTGAATAAAGTCTACGAAATGATATGTTTTACTAGACACAGTTTAATTTAAGGAAAAATATACAGTTGAAATTTCTCCCCAAGTACCTGAGTTATAGAAACCCAAGTGGTGACCCCACGCCCTGCCTCCGCACAAGTGCCTGGCTGTCTGCAAAGCACAACACCACACAGAGGAAGTTGGGGGGTTTTGGGGAGAGGGGTTGCATTATGTCCACGGTTTATTTAATATGATTTTTTTTTTTTTAGAATGGCTCATGCTGTTGTGAGATAAACAGACATTTCTCCCTCTCATATGCCGAGTTGGAGCAAGGGCTATAAATATGTTTGCCAACTCAGGTTGGGAAATTCCTGGAAATTTGAGAGCGGATCCTAGGGAAGGGGGTCAGGAAGGGAGGGACCTCAGTGGGGTACATTGCCACTGATTCTAGACACCAATTGGGTCTCACAGACCCTGCTCTGAAGCTCTAACCACTACACCACAGTGGCTTTCGTAGGGTAGCTGCTGTTAAAGAGTAGCCTAGATAAGTCATACAAGTTGGGTGGTATCAAATCATCCAGAGGTTGCTGCCCAGCCTAGGGTTTCTAACCTCCTGGTGAGACCCAGCTATCCCTCAGAATTAAAACTGAACTCCAGTCAACAGAGATCTGTGCCCCTGGAGAAAATGTATGCTTTGGAGGGTGGACTTTATAGCGTTATACCCTGCTGAGGCCTCTTCCCTCCCCAAACCCTGCCCTCCTCAGACTTCACTATAAAATCTCAGGAACTTTTCAACCTCTAGCTGGCAACCTTAGGCCTGGCCCCAGTAAGTCCTCCATCAAAGGCTTAAATAGGCCTAGAAAGGGCCCTGCCCTCTTCCCCTGCCTTTTACTCACAGAAACTGAAGCCTGGAATGCTGTGGTTGCCCAACAACAGCCACTGAGGGAATCCATTGTTTAAAGCTATAGGCACTCTTTTTATCATTTTCAGGATTTTTTAAAAACTAGATTGCGCATTTTTCTGCAAACCTGGAGCCCTTTTCAGGTTTGTAGAAAGATCTGTCTTACCCATTCACAGCTCCAGGCACCAGATTTAAGCATCCAAAGATTTGGCCGACTTCGCTATTAAAATAGAAGAGTCGTAGTAGTATTAGGATTATTCCACCAATGTGGGTGGTGCATCATGGAAGAAGACATACAAAAAGGACACAGGAAATCAATGCAGGGAGATTGATCCAATTAATCTGGCAATTTGGCAATTTATAAATCTTCCTGCATTTTACTTAGTTTAAATCATTGCTTGTTTTTCAGTCGGTTTATTTGCAAGTTAATGAAACTGCTTCTTAAAATGAAGTTCCAGTATCTAAGAAGCAACTTTTGAAATAAAGATCTGGGAATTTACAGAAACCATCTTTTTCTTTGGTCATTTATGCATGGGTACATTCACTTACATTCACCCCTGGTCTGAATTGGTTGTTCCTTGGAGTTAAACATGAGTTTTCCGTCCATTAGAAATGACCTTGTGCCCAGCCCTCGCAATGTTCGGATCTTCTGATTCCTCTGTTAACCCAATTCTTCCACCTTCCCTAAGCAAAGCCTGGGTGAAATCCTCATGCATAAGGCAAAGTATGGGACACGCAAACTTGGTTTCGCTCACAGCCAATTACAAAGCAGCATGTCCAGAGGTGGGGATTCAAATACTTCCTGCTTCCTCAGATCTCTTTCTAAGCAGAAGAAAGGCATTTTAAAACGAGGCTTGGATTTCGCCCTCCCCCTTTCAAATAGCTCCATATTTTTTTGTTCTTAAAATGCTTTTTTATGCAGCAATTGAGTTTTGGGGGGGGAATTTTCTCTCACAGTGACCTCTACAAAGTAAGCCAATTACAAAGCAGCATTTAAAGGGGCAGGACTTGATTTGAGCTTGGAGACTGCTGGTGCATAGACTCCCAACAGAACACTGTGGGTCCAGCAAGCAATGAACCTCAGGTAAAACTCCCATGCATAAATGACCTTTGACTTCTTTTGGAATTTTGATTTGGAATTCAGTGTTTATCAAGACAAGAGAACTTGGTAGATGATCCATCAACCCTCTTTCAGCTTTCTGGTTCTAAATTGCAAACACACTAACCAACACATGCATTTTTGCTTGGAGTTTATATCTAAAACCACTTGACAACTGAAAATTTTAAGCAGCTTCACACGGAAAAGAAGCTATCATCTTCTATCAGGACCCTTGAAAAAGTCCCTTTTGCTAAGGTTTTATAATATGTTCATTTATTTAAATGTAATTAATTAATCACTTGAAAGCCAGAGAGTTAATTGATTTTTTAAAAAAAAATATTTGGTAGGTTGACATCATAAGCACACACGCATACACATTTAATTTCAGAAAAGGTTCCATTAAGAGAGAAAGAAAGAGTCAGACCTAACGTGCCTTGGTCTGAGTCTAGATTTATGAGAAATGGCTCAGCTCTGTAATAGGAAAGGCTTCCTTGCCATGCCTGTTCACCCCAAGATACAGAGCAGCTTCTCTGAGAAATTCATTTCATTATTAATGTGAATTTGTACGTTTTTATGACAATGCTTGAGGGTGAAGGGATTGGCAGAGATTTCCCAGTGATATATGCTTGTTTCCATCCATTTATTATCCAAGACCATTGAGGAACAATGATAAACACTATTAAAGGGGGGAATTGAGAATATTCAACTGGATATTTCCAGAGGCACAGAAAATAGGTTGGATCTGGCAATCCATCTGCTGGAAACGCTGAGGGATATGGATTTTCCCTTTGCCCCTCAATAGCCTTTCCTACCCCTGGGAAGTCTAAAGGTATATTCAACATAACCTGCATGGAATTTTTGTCATCTAGCTGAACACTGACATTGTTTAGCTTAGTTTACTGGTAATTTCTTTTAGCTTAGCTTACTGGTAATTTCTTTTACAATGGAACATGCTCTAGTAGATTAAAAGGTAAAGTTCACCTGTGCAAGCACCGAGTCATTCCTGACCCCTGGGGTGATGTCACATCCCGACGTTTACTAGGCAGACTTTGTTTTACGGGGTGGTTTGCCAGTGCCTTCCCCAGTCATCTTCCCTTTACTCCCAGCAAGCTGGGTACTCATTTTGCCGACCTCAGAAGGATGGAAGGCTGAGTCAACCTTGAGCCGGCTACCTGAAACCAACTTCCGTCGGGATCGAACTCAGGTCATGAGCAGAGTTTAGACTGAGGTACTGCAGCTTACCACTCTGCGCCACAGGGCTCTAGTAGATTAGCTGTGTTTATATTTCTCAGATTCAAACACGTTCTTATTTGACCTCTGCAGCACTTTTCCACCAACACTGTTTCATAAGTTAGTTGCCTTTAAACTTTATTCTTTGGTGCCTATAAACCTTCTGAGACCTATGATGCTGTGTGTGTGTGTGTGTGTAAAGTACCGTCAAATCACAGCTGACTTATGGCAACCCAAAAGGGTTTTCAATGCAAGAGACCAACAGAGGTGGTTTTCCCTTGCCTTCCTCTGTATAGCAACCATGGTATTCCTTGGTGGACTCCCATCCAAGTACAAGCTGGGACCGATCAGCCTTGGACCACGTCCGCACTTCGCGTTTGTAGCTCCGATTGCCGGCCTAGTGCCTAATTGCGTAGGGCGCTCTTGGCCGGACCTTGGCTAATTTATGCATGAAAGCTTGCGCCTACCCCAGATACATAATGCAAAGAAACGTAACAAAACAAGCTTTGGAGGAATGGCACAACTTTATTGTTTGCAGCAGGAAGGCATTGGCATGGCATGGGGGTGATATCCTTCCATCAACCTGCCACCATTGCAGGCCGATGCCCGGCTCCCAGGCATGCTGGGACCAGCTTGAGATGGCAGTTCCTGGGACACACGAGGACGGCAGCCAGCTGTGTGGTCCCCTGCCACTTGGAAGGAGGCCAACCTGACAGCACATGGCAAGGCATGCCCCCTGACAGCCCCGTGCTGGGGTTCTTTCTGGCAGCCCTCCATCTTGGCATGACCCCTTCTGGCCTCTCCCAAAATCCCTTCTTGGGATCCTCCATGTTGGGGAAGGGCACACAGGCCAGCTTTCCCCCAAAGCTGGATCCAGCCCCCATGCCAAACCACCATAGTTGTGATGAAATTGAGGCAACAACAATATAACGAACATCAAACCTAATGAGACAGTGGTGGGTGGGAGGGACAATCAGAAGCCGACTGTGAGCTGCCCAGAGCGAGGCCTTCTTAAATGCCGGGAAGCCGGACCTGAGTGAACCTCAGGTCCAGCTATGAGGAGGCCAGCCCCCCCCCCTTGGGACCCCGAGCCTAATTGGCTCATTTGAACCAGCTCTCAGCCAATCACCTGCCAGTGCGCAACCTGGGCGTCGAGTCCAACGCCCCGATTCCTGCCGCTGCGGCCCGTGATGCCGCGGAGGAACCCGGCTCGGCCCGAAGCCCCCCAGGCTCCCCGGCGCCAGTGACCACCCTGGAGCAGGGGGGGAACCGGCCCGCCCAGCGCCCTCCACGGCCCAGCCCAGCAACCTTGGGCTCTTCGGTAGGTGAGTTGGTGCCCCATTTTCTGCGGGCTTTTCTTGCATGTTCACACTTCATCTCAACCGAAGGATTCCGGAGACGTCTCCAGAGCACAATTTCTTCACGTTAAGAGCATCCGCTTATATGGCGAATTAATAAAATGAAACGTTTTCCTCACCCGGAGCCTTGAAGTGCGAACATGCAATCTGTGTTCAATCCACTTCCTGCTGCCAGCCCACCCCCCACTCCCCCCGCCTCCCTAACTGACGCTGGACCAATCGCCGTCCTTGCTTCGAGCGCCGACTGGGCATGCGTGGGAGCACAACGGTCTTCATTTGATCCTGGCTTATCAAATACAGCGGAGAAAGCCGGCGCGGTGGGAACAGAAATTTAAAGTCATGTTGGATGCTTGTGTACTGGACACGTCTAAATAGTGAGGTAAGTTGCTGGTGCGTTCACGGGCTTGGTTAGTACTTGGATGAGAGACCACCAAGGAAATCCAGGGTTGCTAAACACAGGAAGGCAATGGCAAACTATCTCTGTTCTTCTCTTTCCTTGAAAATCCTACAGGGTCAGTATAAGTTGGCTGCCACTTGACAGAACCTTCCGCCACCAAGCAATTCAGGCCTTGAAACACAACTTTGTCACCTGTATCAGCATTCTCTTAACTTTCTAAGCTTGTTTCTATTCAATTAACTCATTGTAGCAAATTGAAATTAGTCATGGCCCATAGACCTAAGTTTGTGCATCCAAATCTAGCACTTGGTATTCCTGCTGATTGTTATACCTGCAATTCAGATTGCATTTCCCTTTCTACTGGCAATTCAGATTAAATTTATAAAACAGTTCCCAGAGTAGGTTATTGAACTGGTGTTTGAACGTTGAAATGGTTCCTCTTGCAGTAGATTGTGCTTCTGTGACAACTTTAAAGGGTGCCATCTTGAAAGTGGACAGGTATTACAATCTGATGCATGTTATAAAAGTTAAGACTAAGATAGATTCAGGCGGGGGTTGATGGTACAGGTGCCATCCTACAGAACAGTCCTTACAGTGATCTGCAGTGTCTTCTAGTCCCTAGTAGTTCAAGACATAGTCATGATTCCAGGCTCTTCCCTCCACAAAGAGGTGTCAGAAAGATGCGTAAGACCAGTTGATGGTAAAGATGGTGGCCCACAGAAGCAGATCTTCTGTCAGTCTGTTATCTCTTGAGGTCCCATCAGTCTGCCTGCTTTTTTTCTTTTAAAAAAGGAGAATACACAAATTGGTATGGGGTAGCTTTTAGGATACTGTGTTTGCTACCTTTGGTTTGTGCAGTTTTATCATGAAAATACCCAAATTCAAAGCCAAAAATATAGGGAAAGAAGGGGGAAAGAAGAGTGGACAAAGAGGAGTCTACTTCAAATCAAAGCCCTTGAGCCTGCAATGAACTGCTACAGCCGACATTCCAGATGCGTAGCTGGGTTCAGCTAGTATTACACTAAAGACTAACATTTAATCCAGTATATGCTTTTGTGAGTCACATTTCAACCACATCATCAGATACTTACCTTGTCTTGTCTCGCTGCTTATCTTGTGTGGGATCTCTGTAACAAAATCTGTTTGTTTGTTTGTTTGTTTTTTAAAAGCCTGATATTTTGACTGGAGAGACTTACTCAAGTAATGGGCAGTGCAATCCTAAGAGGGGGGTAGCTGCGTCGTGGCCAGCAAGCTGAACAGGAACACTCCCCCAATGGCTGGGAAACTGCTGTATGAGGTTCCACAGGCTGTACTACCATTTTTGCTGGTGTAAGTTCGCAAAAGGGAGCATTTCCGGGGCAAAAGGGCTCAGGGAGCTGAGTAATATCAGCCCTGCCCCCTGGAAATGTCTCCTTTGGCGTCGGTGTGAGCCCCTGCGCCCGAAGTGTGCTGCTTCCGCGGCTGCGCCAACATCGATGCATGACGGTACTGCACTGCTCCCTGGCGCCGGAGTAAGTGGCCTAATGTTGGTGTAAGTGCCCATTTCGATGGCACAAGAGGCATTTACCCCAGCACTGGGGTTATGCCATCTCCTATTCCCTCCCCCCCTTTAGGATTGCACTGTTAGCCACGTGCCTGCAACAAGTAGCACTCTACTTTACATTTTTTGGGTAAGGGGATAGGGGCCCCATCCTTGTTGGCCCCGGCTAGCCTGATCTCATCAGACTTCAGAAGGTAAGCAGGGTCGGCCCTGGTTAGTACTTGGATGGGAGACCACCAAGGAAATCCAGGGTTGCTACACAGAGGCAGGCGATGGCAAACCACCTCTGTTCCTCTCTTGCCTTGAAAACCCTACAGGATCATCATAAGTCAGCTGTGACTTGCCAGCACTTTCCATCACCATGGGGATAGATAGGGAATGTGGCCTTTTCTCACTTATACACAGACATGCGTTTGGGGATTGATATATAGGCTTTACTTAGTGCATTCTAAATTGGATAACTCTTAGCTTTAACCAAGTAGTGGCAAGAGGAAACTACTCCAGTTATACCCCTTGGGTTAGAGAAACCCACAGGAATCCATATATTCAAAGAATTTTTACAGAGGTACGTTAGCACTGGAATCCTTCACATGGGGCACAGTGTCTAGCATTAATCCTTCATATGGTTCCTGTCACAGCCGACATTATGGCACAGAAAAGGCTTTTTGTGTGTGGTTTTGCTTCTTTTTTTATTGATTTATGAGGGGAAAGGAGCATTGCCCTGAATATAACATACTTACAATACTCACGGCCTTAATACTGGTGTTCCAAAAAAGCAAACATTTCCCCCTCTCACAAATCAATTCAGGCTGACTTTTCGTATATGCTGACTCCTTCATCTGCATGCTACCTTGATTCTTGCTGACGTGATTAAATTGATAACCTGCATCATATCAACATAATATAATGTATTTTTAAAAGCAAAACAATACATTCATCATGGGGAAAGGCTTTTTTTGGCTGCAGTGCAAACATTTATTTACTTGTTGTCTGCTTTCTCTCCCCAATGGTAAGAAAGCAGCTTATAACATTATTCTCCCTCCTCCGTTTTATCCTCTCCACAGAAAGTTAGGCTGAGAGAAATTGGCTGGCTCAAGATCACCCCACAAGCTTCCATGGCAGAATGGAGCTTGAACCTGGGTCTCTTGGATTCTAGTTAGGGTTGCCAGTTTCAGGCTAGGAAACACCTGGAGATTTCAGGGGTGGAGCCTGAGTGGGGTGGGGTTTGGGGAAGGGAGGGGCTTCGATGGCTTAAAATGTCATAGAACCCACCTTCCAAAGCAGCCATTTTCTCCAGGGGAACTGAACTCTGTCACCTGGAGATCCGTTGTAATATCGGGAGATCTCCAGCTACCACCTGGAGGTTGGCAACCCTGATTCTAGTCAATTCACAGTGGGTAGCCGTGTTAGTCTGTTTGCAGTAGTCAAAAAGGGCAAGAGTCCAGTAGCACCTTAAAGACTAACAAAAATATTTTCTGGTAGGGTATGAGCTTTCGTGAGCCACAGCTCACTTCTTCAGATACAGCTAGAATCATTCTAGCTGTATCTGAAGAAGTGAGCTGTGGCTCACGAAAGCTCATACCCTACCAGAAAATATTTTTGTTAGTCTTTAAGGTGCTACTGGACTCTTGCCCTTTTTGACTACTGATTCTAGTCAAACACTCTCACTTAGCGCACCACCCGAGCTCCTCTTTTAGTCCTGTCTATTCCAAACACAAGAGTTGACATGGAGCAGAAGTGCTTTCCTTACCTTTTCAAAGAAACAAGTGTGCTGCTTCAGTGTGCTCAGAGTGAGACAACTTACTAAGAAAGGACAGCTACATTCAAGTCCGGCTGAACCTTAGAGACCAACAAGATTTTCAGGGTATATATTTTTGAGAGTCAGAGCTTCCTTTGTCAGATAACGGAGGGAGCCCGGATTTTCGAAAGCTCATACTCCGAAAATAGGGTTGCCAACCTCCAGGTACTAGCTGGCGATCTCCTGCTATTACAACTGATCTCCAGCCGGTACAGATCAGTTCACCTGGAGAAAATGGGCGCTTTGGCAATTGGACTCTATGGCGTTGAAATCCCTCTCCTCCCCAAACCCCATCGTCCTCAGTCTCCGCCTAAAAAACCTCCCGCCGGTGGTGAAGAGGGACCTGGCAACCCTACCCGAAAATCTTGTGGGTCTCTATGGTGCTACTGGACCCAAATCTAGCTGTTCCACAGCAGACCAACATGGCTACCTTCTGAAATATGCTAATAAATTTATTATTATTACTATTATTACTAAATCTGTAATTCCTACAATACAATTGGGACCTTTCTAAGAAACAGAATCTACAACATCAAAACACCCACAGAGAGCCCCGATCTCTTGCATTTCTGTGTACACAGTGCAAAGAACGTCTCTTTTCTTGGGATTTCGCTGCTGGGGGACAGTTGTGCAAAAGGTATTCTGTCTGTTTTAGCGAGGATGAAAGAGCTTTAATGCTGCTATCCTCAGCTCAGGAGACCTACAAAGTTTTTTTTTTTTTTTAAATCTTATCTATACTTTCTGGGTCTATGGTTGCATTATCTAAATAAAAGAACCTAAAAGAGACTCGGAAATCCTAAAAGGATTTGGCTGAAAGGTTTGCAATTGCGTATTTCATGGCTGGGGGAAAATAAAGGGAAAAGTCAACACGATTAATTAGCATAGTGAAAATTTTGTGTAAAAGCACAGCCTGCAAAAAAAAAAAAAAAAAAAACCAGTTGTGCCATATGTTTTCTGTATCTTTCACCTCCCACATACAAATTGTATGGAACAATCTCAGGCTATGCATGTTCCCTTCCTCATGGTACTTATAAATCAAATCTGGCATATCTGGTGGGGGATTTGACTCCAATAACAAGGACCCACCATCTTTGAATGCAAAGAGCACAGATCTCACCGTGCTAAGCTTCGGTTCACTTGAACTTTAATTCATATCTCTAATTCTCTCTGTCCCCCCCTCCCCATTCCCATTTGAATATCCCCACTAGGTGGTCCAGACCTCAACTGGAAGATTTACTGGCAAGACTAGAATGTATGAGCGCACTGTTTTTCCAATATGATTTAATGACCTTTTTTGTCTTTCACATGGCTCTGGCAATCCTCCACAGTTATTCCCACTGGCGGCAGAGACTCCCATTGGTCAGGTGAAAGCCCCCACAGATGTCAAATGTCAATAAATTTGAATCTGTAAACATAACAGCTTGGTGCCAGAGCAATCTGGGGTTAAACAGAGGACAATGATAGATATGTAAGTCACGGGCTAAACCCAATGGTGAATTGTTTGCAACAATACAATACAAAGCAAGAACCATATTGGGAAAGGTTTTTGTGTTTCCTTTGCCAGCAGCTTGGCACTAGGGTTGCCAGGTCCCCCCTGGCTAGGGTTGCCAACCTCCAGGTACTTAGCAAAAAGAAGCACCGAAACTAACAAGTCAAGCTGTGCAAAGAAGTAGTAACCGGCTCTTGCAATATATGCAAATTAGTGTAATTATATACAAGTGCAAAAACATACAAGGTTACAAAACCACGGTAGATGATACACTTATATACATATGATGGCTGAAGCTACCAAAAGGAAGTCAATATCAGTTGACAGTAACCTTAAAGGTAATTACAAAAATATTTGTTTAATAATGTCTTTTCTTTTTTGCAGATAGAAATATCTACGCTTCAATATTTCTACCTGCAAAAAAGAAAAGACATTATAAAACAAATATTTTTGTAATTACCTTATAAGGTTACTGTCAAGTGATATTGACCTCCTTTTGGTAGCTTCAGCTATCATATGTATATAAGTGTATCATCTACCGTGGTTTTGTAACCTTGTATGTTTTTGCACTTGTATATAATTACACTAATTTGCATATATTGCAAAAGCCGGTTACTACTTCTTTGCACAACCTCCAGGTACTAGCTGGAGTAGGGTTGCCAGGTCCCTCTTCGCCATCGGCGGGAGGTTTTGGGTGCGGACACTGAGGAGGGCAGAGTTTGGGGAGGGGAGGGACTTCAATGCAATAGAGTCCAATTGCCAAAGCGGCCATTTTCTCCAGGTGAACTAATCACTATTGGCTGGAGATCAGTTCTAATAGCAGGAGATCTCTAGCTACTACCTGGAGGTTGGCGACCCTAGGGATACATAGAATAGTGCTTGAAAGAGACCTGGATAAGATTATAATTCTCTGCTACTTTTACTAGTAGTACTACTACTAATAGGAGTAGTATTGCTACTAGTAGTGGTGGTGGTGAGAGTGTTTTAAATGTATATCCTGTTCAAATAGTTGTTGCTCCAGTGGCCCTAGAGCAATCCCCACCCCAGAATAACAATTCAATCATAAAGAATAGCCCAAAAAAAGTCATCAGCATTAAGATTTTGCTATGTGCTCCTGTAACAATTGTGTAATGGTCCCTTTCATTTAGCTCCCAATCACAACTCACCATGCCCTTGAAAAGACTGCTGAAACAATCACCATAACCAGCCAACCATATGATGAAGTCCACTTGGGTTTCACTCTAACATTGCGAATAGCCAGCACGGTCTAGGGTGCAGAGTTCTGACTAGAGGGAAGAGACTTAAGCTATGACACTTATAGTGTGGCCTTCGTAAAGTTGTCATTTCTAAGGTGAGCTTATTTCATGGGAGTAGGTTAATATCAGACACATAAAAACATGTATAGTCAAGTAAGAATGTATTAACGCATCTTGATTCTTTAGAAGAAGAAGAAGAAGAGTTGGGTTTTTTATATGCTGACTACCACTTAAGGAAGAATCAAACTAGCTTACAATCACCTTCCCTTCTCCTCCAGGTGGGGCTGAGAGAGCTGTGACTAGCCCAAGGTCACCCAGCTGGCTTCATGTGTAGGAGTGGGGAAACAAATCCAGTTCACCAGATTAGCCTCCGTCACTCATGTGGAGGAGTGGGGAATTATACCCTGTTCTCCAGATCAGAGTCCACCGCTTCAAACCACTGCTCTTAACCACTATATCACGTTGGCACTCCTAACCTAACCTAATAACCTAATAAACACAACAATCCTAAAATAGACCCCATATTCTGATATGAAAAGTGAATAGATGGCAGGCCATTTCACCTGTGTACATTGAAGAACAGCTCAACATGGAAATCAAAGCACTTCTGTAAACATCGTGCTTTGTGTGTTTGCACTTTGAACATGCTGGGAATAAGAGCAGCTGATCTAGAAGAGGCTGTTAACGACATTTTGCAGAAATACAAGAGTTGTATGGACTTAATAACCTTTTAAATTTCCCCTTCTAGTGATTTTTTCCCTTTTGATAATTGTTCAAAAATCCCAGTGGTATGGTCTGATTCAGTGTAAGGCAGCTTAATGTGTTCATGTGTCTGTGGATCAAGTGCCCGAAATGAATGTTACCCATTAGTATAGTAGATGAGGAGAACAAGGAATCAGAAGATGGCTGATTATCCCCTTTTGAGAATTTGTTCCCTGACCAGCCTACAAATGCCAATGTATAGACAATGGTAACTTGGGTTCCAATCCTCATAAGCAATGGAATCTGAGAGGAGGAGGAGGAGGAGGAGAAGAAGAAGAAGAAGAAGAAGAAGAAGAAGAAGAAGAAGAAGAAGAAGAAGAAGAAGAAGAAGAAGAAGAGATGGTTTTTATATGGCAACTTTCTCTACCACTTAAGGGAGAATCAAACTGGCTTACAATCACCATCCCTTCCCCTCCCCACAACAGACACTCTGTGAGGAAGAGTGGGGCTGAGAGAGTATGACTAGCCCCAGGGCACCACTACACCACGCTCTTAACCACTACACCACGCTGTATGTGTCAATACGCCTCTTATAAAATTGAAATAACTGAATCCCACATCAATGTCATTGCTGTTTCAGTGCAGCCGCTGCCTCCCTATGGTCAAGCAGAAACAAGTATAATGATTGCAGAGCACAACGGAGATCAGTGTGCATCAGATAAGCACCTGGATGACTAAATTCCTTCAGGGAAGTTTTCTTTAAACAATTTGTCTAATCAGCCTTTAATTCAAAAGGGAAATAATGCAATGATCTATGGCTTACTTTGGTTTTCCAGAGAGGAGATGGCCAATATGCATACAACATTTAAAATTACCATTCTGCACTGAAACTACCGCTTTAAATTTATCATGCCATGCCACCAGGGGAAAAAAATTAATGCAGGATGCAACAAATACCTAGACATTTATAACAGCCCAGAATAAAATATTATCTCCAGCAATTCATCATTACAAGCTGCCTTTCAATAAAGCGAGAAATTTCACTAACTTCAGAGGAGACATTTTGTCACCAGGATTTGCCACAAGATACTGGATGTCATTTCATAGCTATTGAAGAACTTGGCAGGATCAGGCCCCACTGGGCTTTGTCCTGGTTCAGGCAAAACCGTGGCTTTCATTGTACCTGCTCTGGAAACATTGTGAGGTCACTTCTGGGGAAACCCAGAAGTGATGTAGGGTAGCTCTAGGAATCACCAGAAATGGCAATTCCTAGAGCTGCCCTACATCACTTCTGGGTCTTCCCCAGAAGCGACGCTGAAATGTAGTTGATATCACTTGCCCCCTATTCCCCCACCCCCGGCCTCTGGCAGATTAATTTCTTTACAGAAAGGTGAATACATAAATGAGCTGGATTCAGTTTAGTTGCCCTGCATCCAAAAATAGATTAAGTAATTTGTTTGACTAATTTTCATACTGTTGTATATTTTCATCATACTGCTGTACACTTCAGTTATATGTAGGGATTTTGTGTTTTATCTTGTTTTTTTCTTTTTTATGTTATCTTCTTTGAAAAGTTGTCTTGAGTTAATGACATTTAAAAAACAACAACAACAAATGCTTTTGTACCTTAATGGGCAACTTTTAATGCAATCCTAAAGAGAGTTACTCTAGTCTAAGTCCATTAGTTGATAGCAGCAGGAAAAGAGGAAGACCCAACAAGAGATGGATTGACTCAATAAAGGAAGCCACAGCCTTCAATTTGCAAGATCTGAGCATGGCTGTCAAAGATAGAACATTTTGAAGGACGTTGATTCATAGGATCACTGTGAGTTGGAAGCAACTTGATGGCACTTAACAAACACACACACACACACATTAATTTCAGTGGGTTTCAACTGGAGCAACTCTGCATAGCATTGTGCTGTTACAGTTTTACATTAGTTGCTTGTGAACAACTAATGTCCAAACAGCACAAATATATGAGAGATCTGTGATTGAACTGCCTGATCTTTTCTTTAACACTGAAAAATACCCGCTGAGGGAAGCGTTGAAATTTGGATTGGGGCCACAGTTCTCAAGGAGGGAGGATTTGACCATTCCTACTTTCATGGTCTCCTCTGCCATTCATGGAATGATAAAAGACCAGGTACTCCGCTCATAGCTGATTTTTAGCAGTAAAGATCTCTCTAGTTTAGGGTTGCCAACTCCAGGTTAGAAAATACCTGGAGATTGGGGGTAGGGCCTGGGGAGGGTGGGGTGTGGGAAGGGGAGGGGGCTCAAGGGGGCTTAATACCATGACGTCCATTCTCCAAAGCAGCCATTTTCTCCAGGGAAACTGATCTCTGTGGTCTGAAAATCAGTTGCAATTCTGGGATATCTCCAGGTCCTACCTGGAGGCAGGCAACCCGTTGGTCTTGTGCAAGGTCCGTTTTGACCCTTGCCTTATGTTTGTATCCCTACCTATCTATAAGGAGTTCATACTACTGTTAGCATCCTCACAACAACCCTGTGAGGTAGGTCGGGCTCAATTACATGTCCAAGGCCAGCTAGCAGGCATCAAAGTCAATCAGGGATTTGAAAACTTACAAAATGTCACCTATTTGAAGCTGCTTGTTATGTAAGGTTGCCGACCTCCAGGTACTGCTGAGTAAACAATAGTACACGGCTCAAATACTCAAATAGCAAAGACGTATATTTGAAAATTATAATAGTGAAAGTGCAGGAAGTGACAAAAGGAAACTTAACACAAAATCTATTCACTAAGTTCTATAGATCGATAAATATGGTAAAGTCAATAAATATGTCTCAATAGGATCTTTAAAAGTTCATAATAAATATGTTCAAATCCTTGCGTAGTGGAGACGGAAGTCAGGAGGAGACGGAACGCCGTCCGGATGTCTCGCGTTTTCGCCGTCCCTTAGGGCGGCTTCATCAGCTCTCCGTATTAAATAGAAACAGTTCTCCTGCAGGAATAAATATATACAATAGAGAGTCCTCTAGATTCAATCTTTATGGCTAAAATTATGCCTTCACATTCAAAGAGAATTATCATGCATTAACACAGATACAGTGAGCATACCTTAAATATTTATACAGCAATTACTTAGATACCAAGTCTCAGGCGATCTCTTCTTGCCCCCAGCCGGGTTGCTCAGTGAAAATGCTTGCTAGCTCAAATTCAGGTGTTACTAATATATCTGCTGGATCAGCTAGAGAGCATTCTAATCGCAGCTGAAGTCAATTACTGCATGAGCTCCATGTTATGATACAATTAAAGAAAACAAGAAAAATCTAATTCATTATTCAAACCATAAGGATGGTAAGATTTAAATAAGTAAATAAAACGTAATTCTTGTCTAAGTAAAATCTTTTGAACATTGTCAGCATCAAAGGAATTGCCCTTGTAAACCCAGATGGCAAAAAATCTAAGATCATTCTCATCATGTTTCTGACTGACAAAGTGCTGAGTGAGAGGAGCTTCGAAATTCCGTTGCCTGATTCTGGATTTATGCTCCCCTATTCTTATTTTTAGGGGGCGACAGGTGCTACCCACATATAATTTACCGCAGTTACACGTAACGCAATAAACACATCTGCTCGTGGAGCAGTTGGAAAAATGGTTAATTTTAAATCTAAAATTAGAGTTAGTAGAGCTGAATTCTTTAAGTGGAAGACTGAGCGGGCAAAACGAGCAAGATCCACAGGGAAAATGCCCAACGACAGAAGGGGTGGCTCGCTGTGGCATGATGTCGGAATGAATTAATTTGTCTCTAAGCGAGGTGTTTCTTCTCAGACCAAAAGTAGGGGAAGTGGCACAACCGGGGATACTGGATATGATGTGCCAATGATTTCTAATAATCCGCTGGATGGATTGAGAGTGGCAACTGTATGTAAGAGACCTCCAGGTACTAGCTGGAGATCTCCCACTATTGCAACTGATCTTGGGCCGATAGAGATCAGTTCACGTGGAGAAAATGGCCGCTTTGGCAGTTGGACTCTATGGCATTGAAGTCCCTCCCCTCCCCAAACCCGCCCTCCTCAGGCTCTACCCCCAAATCCTCCCGCCACTGGTGAAGAGGGACCTGGCAACCCTACTGGTATGTCTTCCTTGCCTACTTGAAGCTGCTTGCTACGTTTTCTTTTCCATCCATTTTATGTTGCTTTCAGCTGGAAGTTGTACTTTGTCTAACGAAGTATTCCAAGCTGCCATGTTTTTAAAGACAATAAATAGACTAATTGGAAATGGTTGATGGTTTGTTTGACCAAAAGGGCTATTTGCTTTTGGAAAAAATCAAAGACCGATACAGTGACGTTCCATTGTTCTGGCGCATCTGAATTTGATTAGTAATCTTTCCTTGATAGGGTTGCTAGGTGCCTGGTGGTGGTGGGCAAACCCCCGGCAATTTGCCCTTTTGCCCACTGACCAGCTGACGGTCGGCGGGCAAACGTGCACGTGCGTATACGCCGCTGCAGGTCACTTCCAGTTTAAGTTCTGCCTCGCAAGGGGCCTTATGCCACTCAAACTCTTAGTTTGAGTGGCATAAGGCCTCTCATGAGGAGGGACTTTCGGTTGTAAACCGGAAGTGACGAACGTGCGCGTCGGTGCGTCACCGCGCGATCCCAAGCTGTGCCTTAAAAGTCTCCCACCAGAGGAGAGGTAGGACCTGGCAACCCTATTCCTTGATAAATTATAAACTGTTCTGTTCTTGGGTGCTAGTATCAGCTCGTGTTTGTAAAATCCATTCATTAAAAAAAAAAAAAGACAAAAGTCATCCACAAATGCGTTATTTCCCAACGGGTTGCTATTAGGAGCATAAACATGGCAACACTTGAATTTGCTTTATAGAGGTCCGTAGGTGCTGTAAAGGAAGCCTAAGGCGATAGACTGAAGATCATGTCTATGCAAATCAGGCACAATGCAGGGGGGAAAAAGCAATCCTATGCAGAGTTACTGGAACCTAAGCCCAATGAAATCCAAACAAGAATCGCACTGTAAAGCAATGGCAAACCGGAAAAAAAGAAACAGGACGGTTTGCTGACTTGAGTGTCCGTGACAAACCCTCCATTAAAAAACGACACAGAACTCTTAGAGCTGTGAGGCCAAGAGTTTGCTCTTTTTGAGCTGCTGTCAATATGCCCCCAGCATTATATATACGTAATATATATTTTTATATATGATTCCCTCCCCCCCCGCTCTTTTATGGCAAGGCCCCGCTAGCGGCTGACAGTGTGCAATGTGTTCGTTTGGTTTGCTCGCGCTGGAGTGCGTTTAAGTGTTTGCCTATTTGATGTTTCCCTGCCATCTCCATCTTTGTCACCGTTGGCCCCCATCCTTTTTCAATCTAATGAACTCAAACCATCAGTGCAACTTAAGTTCGGCTGTCTGTTCTTGCATAGTTAATATTAAAAATGTACTAACAGTGCGGCTGCAAAATCAAATTATGCACATAAATATGCTGGCATAGCAGAGGAGGCGGCAGAAGCTGAAGTTAGCAACATTGATGCCAGTTCACATTTGCAAATCAACCGTCAATCTGTCATTAAACATGTTATCAAATGATGATAAGTGTATGCTTCTTGCTTGCATTGGTACGCTTATTCCCGATGTTGATGTGCATTAATGGGATAATGTGCATTAACATAGTCTTGCTTGGGTGAACACAAAACATTTTTTATCCATCTTCGCTTGTTTCCCCCTGTGGCCCCCCAACTAAGTGTTTTATGTTATCAAATTGCCAAAAAATGGGAAAACATATTACTTTTAATTAGCAAACCATGAGTTATTATTAGTAGTATTTCATTCATTTTCGTTTTTATCCAGGCTAACTGCGGCACGCCGGCAACGTGTTTAAAAGAAATGGAATGGGGAAGGTGGGGAGGGGGAGAGCAGAATTGAAAACCGCTTCTCTGTCTTTCTTGGAGTAAAACGATTAATGTCAGAAACTCAGAGACTGACAATTACATGCTGTCTTAATGCACTGGCCTCTCATCTGAAGGTCTGACTTTTTGACAGGAGTGATGGTTTCAGTTCAATGATATGAAAGGCAGGAGGGGAAATGATCTTGGGCTATGAGAGCCTGTTGTATGGCTGGCAAGGGCTAGCAGGTTTACCCACGGAGGAAGGCGAAGCATGTATGTTTTGATTGAACAAGAACTACAGAAGCCAACGTTCAGGAAAGCGCCAGAATTTCAGAGTGGGCTCAACTGTCTAACAACATCGCTGGGCAACCGTTGCGGATCTGCTCTGCGATTCACACATGCCGCTCCCTACTGGTAAACTTGCAGGGATCGCCAAAAAAGCACGAGTGAGAGAGGAATACCCTGCTTGGCATCCACTACAAGGCAACTTATTGGGAGAACATGTGCTTTACGCATCATGGTTTGTTTTACAGTCAAGACAGTGGATTCCTGTTATTTTACAGGGAGGGTGAACAAAGTGAGCCAAAATGGGAGGATGGGGAACAAGAAAGGAAATCGTAGCAGCTCAGGGTTTACTTTGGCATTCGGGACACGTTTCTGTAGTGTTCTAAGGAAAGGTGGAGTTCATTAGTGGGGTTACCAACCTCCAGGTGGTAGCTGGATATCTCCTGGCATTACAGCTGATCTCCAGGCAGTAGAGATCAGTTCACCTGGAGAAAATGGCTGCTTTGGAAGGCAAACTCTATAGCATTATACCCAGGGTTGCCAACCACCAGGTACTAGCTGGAGAACACCCACTATTACAACTGATCTCCAGCCAACTGAGATTGGTTCACCAGGAGAAAATGGCTGCTTTGGCAATTGGACTCTATGGCACCAAAGTCTTTCCCCTCACCAAATCCTGCCCTCATCAGGCTCCGCCCCAAATATCTCCAGGTATTTCCCAACCCAGAGCTGGAAACCCTAATTATATCCCATTGCAGTTCCTCCCCTCCTTGTTATACTTAGAGTTGCCAACCTCCAGGTACTGGCTGGAGATCTCCTGCTATTACAATTGATCTCCAGCCAACTGAGATCAGTTCACCAGGAGAAAGTGGCTACTTTGGCAATTGGACTCTACGGCATGGAAGTCCCTCCCCTTACCAAACCCCACCCTCCTCAGGCTCCACCCCCAAAATCTCCAGGTATTTCCCAACCTGGAGCTGGCAAACCTATCCATTAGCGGTGTTAACTAGACTAGAAGGGGTGCCCTGCAGGATCTGAGTACTGCACAGGCAGAATAGCCACTTAGCATACAGGGAAATTTCCTGATGGGATGTGACCCTTCTGGGCAACAGGCAGCCAGGAGCAAGAAGACTTGAGCAACTCTGCCCCTGACTCATGCCACTTCGCTTGGGCCTTTCAGCATCTCTTGTGATCAGTGTCAGCTCACTTCCTCCCGGACTGCCACAAATTCGTAGGAGGAGGCAATGGAGAGCCAGCATGGTATAGTGGTTAAGAGCGGTGGTTTCCGCTTTGACGATTATATAAGTGTCTTTTTGTATTTCTGTATTTTTTATGTTTCTTTTTTCTCTGTTTTCTTTTTTATAATTTGTATAATTTGTTTTTTTTTTCTTATTATAAAAATAATAATAATTAAAAAAAAAAAGGCGGTGGTTTGGAGCGGTGGACTCTGATCTGGAGAACCAGGTTTGATTCCCCAGTCCTCCACATGAGCAGCAGAGGCTAATCTGGTGAACTGGATTTGTTTCCCCGCTCCTACACACGAAGCCAGCTGGGTGACCTTGGGCAAGGTACAGCTCTGCTAGAGCTCTCTCAGCCCCACCTACCTCACAGGGTGTCTGTAGTGGGGAGGGGAAGGGAAAGGTGATTGTAAGCCGGTTGTATTCTTCCTTAAGTGGTAGAGAAAGTCAGCATATAAAAACCAATTCTTCGTCTTCTTCTTTCCTCTGCTGTCAAAAGGAACAGCTCCCTGCCCTCCTCTAAGTGACAGCCCTTCAAATACTAAAAGAGAGCATGTCCCCCCTCAACTGTCTTTTCTCCAGACTGATCATTCCCAACGCCAGTGTGGTGTAGTGGTTAAGAGCGGTAGTTTGGAGTGGTGGAGTCTGATCTGGAGAATTGGGTTTGATTCCCCACTCCTCCACATGAGCGGCGGAGGCTAATCTGGTGACCTGTATTTCTTTCCCCACTCCTACACATGAAGGCAGCTGGGTGACCTTGGGCTAGTACAGTTCTGTCAGCCCCATCTACTTCACAGGGTGTCTGTTGTGGGGAGGGGAAGGGAAGGTGATTGTAGCTGGTTTGATTTTTCCCTAAGTGGTAGAGAAAGCCGGCATATAAAAACCAACTCTTCTTCTTCTTCTTCTTCTTCTTCTTCTTCTGCTTCTTCTTCTTCTTCTTCTTCTAGTGTTCCTGAAGCCGAGTGCTCAGCTGGGCTTGGTCTGAGTCCATTTTATCCTCCCACTCCATGCCCGTACCAGTGTCCTAGCATCCTGTTTTCCACAGTGGCCAACCAGTTGCCCTGGAGGGCCAACAACCAAGACAAAGAAGCTGAGACCCTCTCCTGATGCTGCCTTCCAGCATTGTCATTCAGAGGTTTTCTGCCTCAGGCTAGGAACAGACCATAAAACAACTAAAAAAACCCACCCTCTTCATTAAAATCCTGGGTAAAGAAAAATGTTTTGGCCTGGCACCTAAAAGAAAGTAAGGTAGGTGCTAGGCAAGCCTGAAGTGGGAGGTCATTCCAAAATGGAGGCACCACCACCCGAAACCCCCCGCTTGTGGTCACTATCAGCATTACCTCTGTGGGTGCGGAAAAGGGACCAAGGCTTGAGAAGAGGGTTTTAACTGGTGGGTGAGCTAAATGGCCCCAAGCCATTTAGGGTCTTAAAGCATAGATTTGGTGATCCTTGGGTTGTTTGGGATGTGAGACCTTGCTTGTTTTGTTTCTGTCTGTGGAGGTTTCCCTCAGTCACCCTGGCTACTAACCACTGAATATCAAGTCCTCTATGAATCTGTCTAATCCCCCTTCTTTTTGCAGCTGACTTCTGGCAACCTCATAGGGTTTTCAAGGCAAGAGACATTGCCTCCCTCTGTGTAGTAACCCTGCAATTTCTTGGTCTTCTCCCATCCAAATATTGACTAGGGCCAACACTGCTTAGCTTCCGAGATCTGATAGCCTAGGCTATCCAGATCAGGACAATTCCCTTTTATACACCTTATACGAGTTCCCTGACCTGGATACCCCAGGATAGCTTGATCTTGTCAGATCTCAGAAGCTAAGCAGAGTAAGCCCTGGTTAGTATTTGGACGGGAGACCACCAAGGAAGTCCAGGATCAAAATACAGAGGCAGGCAATGGCAAACCATCTCTGAACCTCTCTTGCCATGGGGTCACTATAAGTCAGCTGTGACTTGTAGGCCAAGAAGAAATACTAGTGGCCATCTATGCAGCAACTGCCAGTGAAATCCACAATGTAATTATTAATTGAGGGGGGAAAGTACTTCCTTTTTTCTCTCCAGAATCTATTGCCCATCATAACTGAATATGAATGAAAATTTATTAATACAGCACAAGCCAGACAACAATATATGCCCATCATAACTAGCTTAGCAAACGTAGGCAGAATTCATTATCCACCAGATTTCATTATTGTGGATGTTCTCTATATTTTTCTTTATTACATTTGAATTTTATCAAATTGTACTTTCTGTATTTCTCGGCCCTTTGACCCAGCTCGTTACAACTTTGTTTCATCATAAGCATGTGTGTGTGTGTGTGTGTGTACCTACAATAGGCTCACCACATTATTATTTTTTATATTATAAAATGTATACCCCATTTTTCTGACCTCATAAGGGCCACCAAGGTGGCTAACAAATTCAAAATATACATAATAAAAATGTGTCTTAAAACCATTAAAATCAACAAAAATGACATAATTAAAACAATTAAAACTGGAGATAAAATACATACAAAAACATAAAAAACAACAAGTAAAACATTGGACAGGAAGAAGGGATAAATTTACAATTTTTTTACCATGCCTTTCTGCCCTTATCAGTGCTACCAAGATGGCTAGCAAATTAAAAACATGCATAATAAAAAACATCTTAGAAACCATTCAAAACAAACTGAAACACATAATTAAAATGATCAAAACCAAACTAAAATACACATACAAAAACAGGAAAACGACAATTTAAAACATGAGGTGAGGAAGGATGAAGCAAAGACGGAAGACTTTGCATCTGATATGCCTTTCATGAAGGGTCCTCTAAATCCCACAAGCTTGTTTTAGGATAATAGTACTGCAACTCTAATTACAATGCCGCAAACTAAGCCCCATTGAACAGCCCTGAGTAGGATTTTGAGTAGACTTGCTTAGGACTGCTCTCTAACACAGCTACCCCTCTGGGATCGTTACAATATCTATGTACCTTTTCAGTAACTGAGTTGTCCGAGTCCAAACAGATGGGCATTGGAGGTCTCATGATCCAAAACAACTCAGCCGCCAGTATTATCCTGCTCAGTGAAAAGAAAGAGGTGACCGCACATCAGATGCCAATGTGTTATCGATTGTGTAGTAAAAATGACTCTGCCTACCAGACCCTGGGTGTTATCTGTTACATAGAAAAATGACTCTGGCGCCACCAGAGCATTTCCACAGATTTCTTCCCACAGAGTGTAACTTTCTTCCCAACCCTTCCTTCTGCAGCCCCAAATCTCCTCTCCTTGAAATGCTGTTCCTGTCACAATAGCAGCAAGGGGGGCATTTTTAGCTGTAGAAGGAAGTCATGGTCTGTGGGCAGAAATTATTCTGTTTACAGGAACAATCCATTCATTCATCTTGGACCATTTCTTTAATATGGTGGTCTTATCACGGTGGTCTTATCATGGTGGTGTTCCTTGCCTCTGCAAGCAATCTTAGATGACATCCCAGAACGCCTGAACATTCTCCCGAGAGGCTACAGCAGGAATGTCACTTGAGATGTCATACCTCTCCATGCCACTAGAACAGAAATGGGCTTGCAAGCATCCATGTTTCCAAGGCTTACTGCAGGGCAGAAGCAAACACAGCGAACAATGTAGCATCTCCAAACTCTTTGCCATAGAGGCAGCAATACCCTAACACCCATTTAAACCTTCCATAAAGCGCTGCATTATGTGATTCTTAAGTGATGTTATCCTGATTAGCTGCCAGAGGAATGAGAAAGAAGGGGGGTGCCTTGGGATTTGGGGATGGCAAACTTATGCTGTTGCACCTCACACTACTCTGTGTGTGTGTGTGTGTGTGTGTGTGAGAGAGAGAGAGAGAGAGAGAGAGAGAGAGAGAGAGAGAGAGAGAGAGAGAGAGAGAGAGTTTGTCCTTACCCTATTTCAAGCTGCCTTTAGTGTAGTTTTGGAGTGCTTTCAGATTTTGGAAATGGCAAGTAATTAGTCAATATGTTTTCACCATATGTATTAAGTTTGTTTTTGGGGTGGTTTTTTTTCTTTTTTCTTTTTTTTTACAAAATGACAACTGGCAGTTCTTGTACCACAGCGTGCATTTTTCTCAGCAATCCGAAGCCTGCGTTGCTGAGGGCCGACCATTTCAACCAGGCAGTTTTGGAACAATATAAACTTAGTCTGTGGTCATATTACATTTACTCTCATCCCAGTCAGCTCAGCCACTAGACCACACAGAAGGAGACCACACACACGCCCTCGGTTTCTATCACTCTATGATGAGCTATTTGCTCACTTAGTTCCAGCCAGTTTGTAGCTGGCAAATTTTGTAGGGAACACATTACTCCCTGAATATATGAAATAGAATGTCACAGTCAAGGCTGTTCTGGGGCATCATAAACATCTGCAGGATTAAGCCCCAGGACAAACCAGATGAATTACTGTGTGTTTCCTGTGTAGCATTTCTTTCTTTTAAATAGTTGGCATGTGTGCAGGGATGCCAATCTCCAGGTGGTGCATGGAGGACTCCCAGAATTACAAGTGATCTCCAGACTACACGGATCAGTTCCCCTGTAGAAAATGACAAGTTCAGATGGTGGCCCCTTTGGCATCACATTGCCACTGAGTTCCCTCCCCAAACCCTGTCCTCTCCAGGCTCTGCCCGCAAATCTCCAGGACTTTCCCAACCTGGAGTTGGCAGCCCCACACGTGGGGCTCCATTTTTCATTGGAACCATGGCACAGGGGGAGGGGTGATTTAAGCCTTCCTTCCCCACGTTCTTTTCCTGATCCCAGACAACCATGTGACATAGGGTTGCCAGCTGTGGGTTGGAAAATAGCTGGAGATTTGGGGATAGAGTTTAGGATTGCAGGGTTTGGAGAGGGGAGGGACTTGAATGGGGTGTAATGCCACAGAGTCCACCTTACAAAGCAGCCATTTTCTCCAGGTGGGTTGGACTAGATGATCCTGGTAGTCCCTTCCAACTCCATGATTCTATCTCTGCCACCTGGAGATCTCCAAGCAAACGTCGGAGAGCCAGCATGGTATAGTGGTTAAGAGTGGTGGTTTGGAGTGGTGGACTCTGATCTGGAGAACTGGGTTTGATTCCTCGCTCCTCCACAAGAGTAGCAGAGGCTAATCCGGTGAACTGGATTTGTTTCCCCACTCCTACACAGGAAGCCAGCTGGGTGACCTTGGCCTAGTCACAGTTCTCTTCGAGCTCTCTCAGCCCCACCTACCTCACAAGGTGTCTGTTGTGGGGAGAGGAAGGGAAGGAGATTGTAAGCTAGTCACACTCTCTCAGAACACCAGCTTCGTTTATGATCAATATGGACACGGACAGTACAACCCTGAGAAGAGTTACACCCTTACAAGCACATTGGCTTAAGTGGATTTAGCCATAATTCAGTTTTGGACTGCATTGTGAATGCAAGAATGAGAACAAACAAAGTGATAAATGCCAGCAGTGGGTCACTGGTAGGGATGCCAGGCCCCACTTTGCCACCAGTGGGAGGTTTTTGGGGCAGAGCCTCAGGAGGGCAGGGTTTGGGGAGGGGAAGGACTTCAATGCCATAGAGTTCAATTGCTAAAGCAGCCATTTTCTCTAGGTGAACTGATCTCTATCAGCTGGAGATCAGTTGTAATAGCAGGAGATATCCAGCTAGTACCTGAAGGTTGGCAACCTTAGTCACTGGTAGGGTTGCCAACCAATAGGTGGCACCTAGAGAGCTCCCATTATTATAGTTGATCTTCAGATGATCAAGATCAGTTCCCCTGGAGAAAATGGCTGCTTTGGAGGGTGGACTTTATGGCATTATATCCTGTTGAGTTATCTCCCCTCTCTAAACCCCATCCTGCCCATGCTCCATCCCCCAAATGTCCAGGTATTTCCCAACCCAGAGCTGGCAACCCTAGTCACTGGAGGGACTCCAGCTGTGAGCAGCAGCTGATGTAAGTGGTTGATTCATATAAAATGACTCCAGCCTTTCCTCCCATCTGGCTCCACCCCCTTCCACAACATAGTGCTACTTCCTGCAGCAGTTATGAGATGGTAAGTTGCATGGAGCTTAAAGTAGTACTCGAGTTCAGAAGTTCCCCCCAAAGCAAGTTGAGGGACAGTAGATTTGAGACAGATAAAATAAAGTACTTTACACTTGGATCCCACTTCTAGGATTCCTTTATGCAATTCATTGCTGAAAGATATGGTGATGGAAGGATAGCCCAGGGCAGCCCGATCTCATCAGATCTTGGAAGATAAGTAGGGTCAGCCCTGGCTAGTATTTGGATGAGAGTCCTCCAAGGAATACCAGGGTCATGATGTGGAGGCAGGCAATGGCAAACCACCTCTGAACGTCTCTTGCCTTGAAAACTCTACAGGGTTTCCATAAGTTGGCTGCGACTTGATGGCAAAAAAAAAAAAAAAAAAAATGGTGACGGGCACTGATTTAAATAACTTGAAAGGGAAATAGACAAATGCATGAAAAGAAGCCATTAGCCAAGATACTAAATTCGGTCTCCATGTTCAGAGGTAGTTTCCTACTGATTGGAAGGCCATGAGAGGGAGAGACATTGATCCTACTTATAGACTTTCTGGGATATGTTTTGTCACTGGGGAAAACAGGGTGCTGAACTTGGACCCAGGTCTGATCCATCAGGTGTTGTCTTCTGGTTTTCACCTGTCTTGAGGATTTTAGGGATTGAACATATCCTGCCACACCACAGCTAACACTGCTGGAGTGTGGTTGTTTTTGTATGGTAATCAGCATACTTTTTCCTCAGCAAAAAACCCCCTGATGATTACAGTATTCTAGACATGCCTTTTCTTCTGTCACCTATTGTGTATGTTATTTGACTTAATGAATAAATATATTAAGTATCAGGTTTTTGCATCAAACTCCATTTTCCTTTTGTGCCATTTGATTGTAGCTTCTATCTCCCTGCAAGTGTGAGATCTGCTTCGGCTTTATAATTATTCATCTCACTTGCAGACAGACGTGCTGAAGAAACGTTTCCCACATGTTGCCAAATATACAAGAGAGAAAAGGGAAATGTCAGGGCCCCATGCTGCAGAATTTAGGATCTGGCGTTGAATCCGAATCCAGATTTCCACCCCAACTCCTTGAATTTCTGAACTGTCATACATCTACGGAAATTAATGGAATTTAAGAGTGCACGGAAAGTGGTAATAGTAAAAAAAAAAAAAAAGGCAGAAGCTTAGCATCATTTGCATGTGTATTCAAGGATAGAACCAGCGTTGCCAATTGTATGTTGGGAAATTCCTGGAGATTTTGGAAGCAGAACCTGGGGAGGGTAGTGTTTGGGATGGAGAGATCTCCATGGGGTATAATGCCAGAGAGTCCACCATCCAGAGCAGCCATTTTCTCCAGGGGACCATATCTCTATAGCCTGGAGACAAGTTGTATTTCCAGGATATCTCCTGGTTCTACCTGGAGATTGGCACCCTTAGATGGAGCTGCTAAGTGATTTGGGGCCAAGTTCAAATATTAGCAAATTACTGCACGCAGAATGTCCCAGGTTTAGGTTATTAATTGAATCGAAAACATAACATACAATCTGAACATGTACATCGATGCATCAGTACATGGAAGTGATTCCCAGAAGCATATATAGATATGCTTTTGAAACTCTGCTTCTCTAAATGTCTCCCCAAATGGAAGAGTTGCCAATTGCCGAGGCTCGTTTTTGAAACGGAGCCACTGTGTTATGAATCCTTCATTATTTCCTTTAAAAAAAAAAAATTCCTTTATGTTTTCTCTGTTGCTCTCCATGCATACTTTGCTGCAGTAGTCATACCCTCATCCTTTTCTTTTTCTCTCCTCTACATTAATGCTGCGTCTGTGTCTATCGATAGGATTTGCATCAAGCGTCTTTCAGAGTGATGTTTTACTGATGTGCATGTGGACATTTGTGTGGGTTGATAAAACACCACAAAAAAGCAGCCATCTATACAGTCACTCCAACGCTGCTTAGGAGGGTGGACTCTATGAAATTATACCCCACAGAGGTCACTCACCAAACTCTGCCCTCCCCAGGCTACACCCTCAAATCTCCAGGAATTTCCCAGTACAGAGTTGGCAACCCTAACTTGGGCAACGAGTAAGTTACTTTCAACCAGCCCTTCGAAAACGTGATCTTGTTTCCCTTTCAACCTTCCTCTCCACTGACCAAATATATATATATAGATGCAAATTTCTTGTTTTCATAAGCTTTCTATTACATTTCAGCGGTGAAGTAATAAAAATAATAATCAACTGGGAATCAGCTGAGGAAGGAGAAATCTTCTTGGAGAGGGAGAAAAGGGCCATCGTTGTCAAGATGGGTACATTTCCCACTTAGCAGTCAGAGATTAAAATATCATAATATTTAATTGGGGTGGGTTTTTTAAAACTTTCCATGAAAAGAGGGATAGTGGATGAAAAGATGGGGTGGGGGATGAGAGGACCACTACTAGTTGAGCGGCCACAGGGAGTTCAGTTGCCATGGTGACAAGGCCTCCGTGGCCGATGGGGCTCTCTCGGAATATTTTGATTAATTTCTTTCTTCTTAATTTGAACCGTATCTGGCGTCTTGGATCAGGCGCCAGCCCAGATTCACCTGCTCCACTTTCATGCGACGCGAAGCGGAAGGGAAGCGATCGCCGTTTAAAAAAAATAAATAAGGATTCCACATCAAACGTCAACGAAAAGAAGGGAGAAGGGAGCGGACATGCAAATAAACACCAATATATTTCAGGAAAACATCCGCAGGCTTTGTTTCCTTTCCTTTCCTGCTCGTGCAAAACCTTCCCCCATAAAAACCTGCACACCATCCGACGTCCTCGGCCTGGATTTCAGGCAGGTGTCAGCCTCACACAAAGCTGTATGCAGATCTTTCAAATGTACCCATTTTTAAGTTGTCCCTCTGCCCCTCATTACCTTGTCAATGTCCCTGGTTTTCACAATGTATTCCCGTTCTTCGGGGTTTGCCCGAAACTGTTTCTAATGGCTGCTAGAGACCATTAAAACAAAAAGTACAAAAATGGAATAAAATCGTCATGGAATGACCAAAATAAAAAATACAAGGTTGCAGGGATGGTGGGGGTATTTAAAGAATACATCGCCACGAAATGCTAGCTGAAAACACACAACAGGTTTGACTTTGTTCCAGTTAGGGTTGCCAGCTCTGGGTTGGGAAATACCTGGAGATTTGGGGGGTGGAGCCTGAGGAGGGCAGGTTTTGGGGAGAGACTTCAATGGGGTCTATGGGTCCACCTCCCAAAGCGGCTATTTTCTCCAGGTGAACTAATCTCTGTTGCCTGGAGATCCGCTGTATTAGCGGGAGATCTCCAGCTACCACCTGGAGACTGGTAAGCCTAGTGCCAGTCCGTCTCTCACAGCCTAATCTTCCCCACTCTGCCATGAAGCTTGCTGGGTGACTTTTGGGCCAGGCCCTCTCTCTCAGTCTAATCTACCTCACAAGGTTGTGGTTGTGAAGAATAAAATGGAGGAGGGGAGGACATGCTGTAAGCGGCTTTGGGTCCCCATTCAAGAGAAAAGCAGAATAGAAGTCTTAATATTAGTTGGTCAGTCAGCCAACTCAGGGTTGGGAAATTCCTGGAGATTTTGGAGTGGCGCCTAGGGAGAGCAGGGTGGGACTTCCGCAGTGTTACAGTCCACCCTCCAGAGCTGCCATTTTTCTCCAGGGAACTGTTCCCTGTAGTCTGGAGATCAGTTGTAATTCCAGGAGACCACCAGACCCCATCTGTAGGTTGGCAACCCTCTGGTGGAGCTTGGGGAGGGCAGAGTTTGGATAGGGGAAGGAGCTCAGCAGGGATGTGATGTCATAAAGTCCTCTCTTCAAAACAGCCATTTTCTCCAGGGGAACTGATCTCTGTAGTCTGGGGATCAGTTGTCATTCCAGGAGATTGCCAGGCCTCACCTGGAGGTTGGCAACCCTAGGTCAGCACCAATTAAAAATCTGATCACTGCACTCTGGCCAATACGTTTTGAGACACTGAAGTCTTCAAAGGCACCCCCACTTACAATGCATTACAGTAATCTTTCTTGGATGTTGTTTGAGTACAGATAGCAATGGCCCAGCCATCTGTCTCCACAAAGTGATGCAGTTGATTTACCCGCCAAAGTTCACCAAAAGCACTATGAGCTACTTGCCACTTGTGGCTTATAGGCAGAGCTTCCAGCATTGGGCTGGGAAATACCTGGAGATTTTAGGGGTGGAGCCCAAGGAGGCCAGGGTTTGGGGAGGGGAGGGACCTCAGCATGGTACAATTCTATAAAGTCCAGGGGAACTGATCCTGGTCATCTGGAGATCAATTGTAATAGCGGAAGATCTCCAGGTACCACATGGAGGTTGGCTAACATACTTATAGGCCATGGATGAATACAGATTCGTTAATGCTAACCATCCTACCCCAGCACAGGAGAGGAGAGGACAGGCTTTTGTCTGTAGATTGGTCTCAGCTTCCAAGCCATTTGGAAGTAATTAAAAGTACCTCCCAAACTCAGTGACTACAGAAAGAAGCCCTTGCCCTCTTCCAATTGGCAGAGACAGACTTTGGAGACCAACCACACCTCAGAATAACTGGAGAAGGGCAAGACTGTTTAGGGGAGGGGCTGTGGCTCAGTGGTAGAGCCTCTGCTTGGAATGCAGAAGGTCCCAGGTTCAATCCTAATGTTGCTCCAAGGGGTGCTGAACTTCAATGTTCTCCAATGTTGCTGAACTTCAGAGGCCATTAAGTGCTCCTTACTATATGCTCCAAGGGGTGTCCTGGAAATTCCAGGAGATTTTATCAGCATGCTGAGAATTCTTTGTTAAGTCTGTTTATTACTGGAGAACACTCCTCTGTTCTGGCTACAGAGTTTCATAAACACTGATAATCCCTAATAGGGCTTCCATACTGCAGCAGATAGCAATTTAATTTGCTGTCCTTTATAAATACTCCTCTCCCATTTAACTGATCATTTCTCGTTGGCAACCTTTGATCCAAACTGTGTACTCCATAATGCAGGGATGGGGAACGTCAGGCCCGCGGGCTGTTTACGGCCCCCGAGGCCATTTTCAGTGGCCCTCGGGAGCTCCAGGGCCTTGCCACAGAAACACAGCGCAGCATGGCCCTCCCTGAAGCGGCAGTGTGCAGGAATGCTGCGGCCCCTTTAAACCCCCTCTCCCCGACTGTCAGCTGTTAATCGGCAAGAGGAGAGGGGAGGGAGAAAGACGCTTCCCACAAACCGGGAAGGTGAAGCGTTCCTGCACACCACGGCACAACAGTTTAAACTTCTCTCGCCGCTGAGGGAGGGGGGAAGAAGAGGAAAAAGCTAGCTGCTCCTGGCGGCAGAGCATGCGCGTGGGAGCCGATCAGGTGGAGGGCTTTTGTGGAGGGGGGGAGGGGGAAGGCTGAAGCCCGGTCGCATAGAGCTGGCTGTGTGTGTGAAGGCTTTTCTCTCTTTTCTTCCTTTTTCTGTCACTCTCTCTCCTATTCTTTCTCTCCTCTTTTTCTGTCTCCCCCCTCTCTCTTTCTCTATTTTTCTTCTCTCCTTCCTCTTTCTTTCTTTCTTTCTTTCTTTCTTTCTTTCTTTCTTTCTTTCTTTCTTTCTTTCTTTCTTTCTTTCCTTGCTTCCTTCCTTCCTTCCTTCCTTCCTTCCTTCCTTCCTTCCTTCCTTCTTTCTTCTGTTCCTTCCTTCCTTCTTTCCTTTCTTTCCTTTTTTCCTTCCTTCCTTCTTTCCTTCCCCGCAGATCGACCGCAGGCTGCAAGCTGCGCCCCCCCCTGGCACCTCGGTTGCCTGGGCCCACCACTGGCTGCCCTCCCACCTGGGAGGAGGGGGAAGACCTGGGGGAGCAGAGGCCTTCTCTGCATAGCCTCCTCTAGGGTTGCCAACCTCCAGGTGGTGGCTGGAGATTTCCTGCTATTACAACTGATCTCCAGCCAATAGAGATCAGTTCCCCTGGAGAAAATGGCCACTTTGGCCATTGGGCTCTATGGCTATGCAGTCTTCCTCCCCAAACCCCGCCCTCCGCAGGCTCCACCCTGGCAACCCTAACTTCTCTCCCCCCCACCAGGAGATCTACACCCAGTATGGCCCCCGAACAATGTTATAAATACGCAAATAGTCCTTGGCAGAAAAAAGGTTCCCCACCCCTGCCATAATGTGTGAATTGGTGTTCAGTATAAGGCAGATTCATATGTGGCCCTTTAGTAAGCCTAACTTTCACTTTGTTGTACTATACCTAGGGTTGCCATCTCCCGGTTTGGAAATACCTGGAGATTTTTGGGGCAGAGCCAGAGGAGGGCGGGGTTTGAGGGGGGGAGAAACTTCAGTGCCATGGAGTCCAATTGCCAAAGTGGCCATTTTCTCCAGGTGAACTGATCTCTATCAGTTGGAGGTCAATTGTAATAGCGGGAGATCTCCAGCTACTTTCTGGAAGTTGGCAACCCTAACCATACCAAGTAAGTCTGTAGCAGAAGTGACACTTGAACCCAGGTCTTTCCCATTATTACTCAAGGCTTCCAAATCCTGAACAATGTTAACTTTTTTTAAAAAGTCTGTGTCTTTTTTAATACGTATTTTACTCTTGGTTTTAATGTGTTTTAATGCTAATTTTATAAGGTTCTGCTTTTAATTGTTAGTCACCTTGGCAGCCCTGATCAGGCAGAAAGGCAGCATGTAAGGGCTGTAAATAAATAAATAAACTTCCATTCACATGAAAAGCAGCATGAGAAAAGGGAGAATAAGAATACATTCCGGTATTCCTTTCAGTTATGGCTCACCTATGGAGTTACTTGCAACAATAGCAGATCCTGCATTTTCAAATGGAAATGTGATTTTTCAAGTTGATAGTGTCACTTTATGTAAACAAAGTTAATTCCGCTTCCTGCTATGCTGGGCCTAAACTCATTACCAAAACCACAAGCAGTATAATATAAAATAGTTCCTGTCAAAAGAGCTTAAAACCAAGGTGGAAATTGTGTTTTTTTTTAAAAAAAATATGTTCCCTCCTTTCCCAACATTGTTCAATAGACATTAATTATCACATCAGGCCTATTTAAATCTGCTGAGAGCCTTCAGATTTTTCTCCTTGTGTCTTCCATATTAAATGTGCCCCCAGCACAATAACTTGCATTGTTGCATATTATACTATAATTTCACAGGCTGGAGCGCTACAAATAAAAGGCAAAAAAAGATCCAATATTGAGTTCTGTCTGTCTAGAGAGAATATACAAGAATTCCCTTCGGACCACAATTATTTTAAAATGTATCTATTTATGGCATTTTTAGCCTGTCTTTCTCCAGCAAGGGCTTCATAAAGGGTTATAATGTTAATTAAATCTACTAAAGAAGAATATGCTATTGAATTGCAACCAACTCATGGAGAGCCAATCCACAGGGCATCCCAGGCAAAAGGCGCACAGAGGTGGCCCGCCCTGGCATTGCCTTCCTTTGCATGGCAACCCTGGTCTTCCTTGATGGTCTCCCACCCAAGTACTGACGGCCATCCATGCTTAGCTTCCTAGCTCTGACAAGCCCAGGTTAAGAAATCTACTAAAATACACCATATTCTACATTAATCAATGAAGACCAACTCTGAGAACCTAATTCACACACAAAATCCATTGAAGTGACTGTTTGTTAGTGGAAGGACTATAGCTTAGTGGTAGAGCATCTGCTTGGCATGCAGAAGGTCCTAGGATCAATTCCCGGCAACTCCATTTAAAATGACAAGGTGGTAGATGATATGAAAGACCTCTACCTGAGAGCCTGGAGTGCTGCCACCAGTCAGAGGTTGCAATCATAAGAACACTTTCATGGAAGTAAAAGTAAAGGTCCCCTGTGCAAACACCGGGTCATTCCTGACCCATGGGGTGATGTCACATCCCGATGTTTACTAGGCAGACTTTGTTTACGGGGTAGTTTGCCAGTGCCTCCCCCAGTCATCTTCCTCTTACACCCAGCAAGCTGGGCATTCATTTTACCAACCTCAGAAGGATGGAAGGCTGAGTCAACCTTGAACCAGCTACCTGAAAACGACTTCGGTCAGGATCGAACTCAGGTTGTGAGCAGAGCTTGGACTGCAATACTGCAGCTTACCACTCTGCTCCACGGGCTCTTTTCATGGGAGTAAGCTCCACTAAATAAAATGGGACTTATTTTTGAGCAGACCTGTTTCGGGTTACTCCTAGAGTACACAGTACTGACTTCGATGGACTAATAGTCTGGTTCGGTATAAGGCAGATTCATGTGTCTAGTAAAAAAGCCCAACTAAGGAGTTTGGTGTTGCAATGATTCTCAAGAGTTAATAGACTGGGGGCCTTCCTGACAGTTTCAGATAAGCCCTTTTACAAAATAAGGGCTACTACAGAAAATGCTCTAGAACAGCCAGTGACTCTCTTCACCTGCCTTCAAAATGGTGCAATTAACTGGCCTTGATCCACAGAATAAAGGTACTGCAACTGAGCATATTGGGAGAGGTGCTTTAATAGATACGTAGTCTGTAGCCAATGAAGGGTTTTAAAGGTAAAAACCAGCACCTTGAACTGAAGTCAGAAATCAACAGGCAGCCAGTTATGAGATCTCAGCACATATGTAATATGCACATATTGCCCAGCTGACAAGCTGCTGAATTTTGCACCAGCTGATTGTCTGCACTGTCTTCAAGGGCAGCCCCAAGTACAGCACGTTGCATTAGTCCAGCCTCAAATTTTCTGTGACCAGCATGCCCAGATCAACTGAGTCTAGGTAGGGCGCCAACTTCATCTCTGTCTTGCTGGGAGTCAACTTCAGTTTGTTTGAACTTAGCCACTACACTGTAGCTGACGTAACCAGATCATGTCACGCTTACACTAAGTTCTGCCACCACTTCTGTAGCATCATATCGTTGTCTAAATATATTAAAAGCCTGCAAGTGACATAGTCCTTTAACACTAAGGGCTGATTTATCTAAGATTTTTAACTGGAGATGCTGGGGATTGAACCTGGGACTTTCTGCATGCAAAGCAGATACTCTACCACTGAGCCACAGCCCCTCCCCAGGACATATCTCACCTGGTGCTCCCCTCATGAAAAATTGTTAGTATTGCCTAATGTTAGGAATAGAAAGGACGCAGAGACCCATCAGTGTAATGGTGTAATACTGTCAATTTCAAAACAGTTTAAAAAATGGCGACCGCCACAAGCAGTTTGTGGGTTAATGAGAACTATGCTTTCTGGTCAGACCACAGACCACATGTGGCAAAACACAGACCATCGTGACAAAGACTGTCCATGTACCACGGAGATTGTGCCAGCGTGGTTTAGTGGTCACAAGTGGTGGTTTGGGGTGGTGGACTCTAATCTGGAGAAGCGGGTTTGATTCCCCACTCCTCCACATGAGCGGCAGAGGCTAATCTGGTGAACTGGGTTGGTTTCCCCACTCCTACACATGAAGCCAGCTGGGTGACCTTGGGCTAGTCACAGCTCTCTTAGAGCTCTCTGAGCCTCATCTACCTCACAGGGTGTCTGCTGTGGGGAGGGGAAGGGAAACTGATTGTAAACCGGTTTGATTCTGCCTTAAGTGGTAGAGAAAGTCGGCATATATTAAAAACCAACTCTTCTTTTTTGATGCTACACAAAAGCAAAAAGAAATGGTGGCAAATCAGCTCATATGAAAAATCGGGGCTGTAACTGGAACAGGATGGGAGAAGCGTGGGTGGACTATGTCATCCGGAACTACCATGCTAACTGCACGTACAGATGATGGTAATTGTGCCACCTTTGACGAGTGGGGAACCATCTTCCCCGTAACACCAACAGCTCTCACAGATCATTCCAAACATGCAGTCGTCAGCCTTAGTAAGGTAATTTGTAAGCCCTAACAACAGTGTTGTGCATCCGTTCCTCGTCTGAAATGACCTTTACAGGATAATAATGTCTACCTTGTTGAGTCTTAATTGCCTAATTAAAGGAGCATTTTTCCAGTTAGACAAACATTTTAAAAATTCCTACTCTTGTAATTGTGCTTTGCTTATTTTCTTGCATTTGAATCTCAATCAGCTTCAACAGAACTTTAAAAAGATGAACTGGGGGGAACTCCGGAAAAAAAATCACATACTGTAAAGCAGCTTTTTGTCAGGTTGCTTTTCACACATTCAGGCTGTACAGCACAGGACAGCAGTGCTTCATGCATGCGCATTCTCACGCAGCCTGATGAGTGATCTAGTTTTCTCCATCCCGCACAGACCTGTCATCGTTGCATGCTAGAGTTGTCAGGTTCCCCTGACCACTGGCGGGGGAAGGGAGGTCTGGTTGCCAGATTCAGATTGGGAAACTCTCGGAGATTTGGGGATGGAGTCGAAGGAGGACAGGGACCTCAGTGAGGTTCAATGCCATTGAGTCCACTTTTCAAAGCATCCATTTTCTACAGGGGAACTGGTCTCTCTAGTCTGGAGATGAGCTGCAATTCTGTTGGAATCCCAGGTCCCACCTGGAGGCTGGCATACCTACTGTATGCTCATCGACAGACAATGGTATAAATAGATAGTGAGCAATAGTGATTACAAACACACACTGTTCCTTTACATCCAGGTTATCTCGGTTATTTTGCACGTGTGTATTTTCGCATGACTTTATAAGAGATGTTCTTCCCCTCCCACATCGTTTAATTACCTGACCTGACCATCCGTGACCCAGGGTGCGTGGGTGGGAATTGATTTCACCTATTGTGCAGATGCAAAAGCACCGGCAAGGAAAAGACATGAAACTCTATCACCAGAAGGATAATGAACCTCCACCACTACAGTCACTGAGCAGCTACAAAGCTGTTCAGCAGTTATTTGATTTGGAGGGTGGCAAAGCCCATCAGTAGCTGTTGAACGTGGTATATTCGAAGGCTGGGCATTTGCCTGCTGAGAGCAAGCAAACCATTGCCCTCAATCCAGGGCAAAAGAACTCCCTGCTATTTTTATAACACCGGCAATCTAAGTTTTAGATCTGATTCCTATCCTGCACAATTTCTGGATACCTGTGTACAAAACTCTGGTGTGCAATTGAAACATGCATAGCTGCTTTGCAGAGGTTGCAGCACAGTTTAGATAAAGACTGAGCCCATGCAAAGTTGTGCAGAGATGCTCGTTGTCGGTCAGCATTACATTTAAATCCTGCCTGTTATGACTGCCTGCCCGCAATCTTTCTGAACATAGGTGAAATCCTTTAAGTTTCCCAATACTTTTAGTATCTGAGGCTTTGTTAAATTGCTTTGCTGATGTTTACTTTTAGGTGATGTGTGTGTTCTTGTTGTTTTATTGTTTGCTTTCACAGTTGCTAATATACAATGATTCAGAGGTTTAAGGTGTTATATGCCACTTTGAAATTGAGAAGCAGTATACTAATCTTTGAAATCATTTTTTTGCAAATCAATGATTTTTTGGAAACAGGTTTTTTCTCTCGAAGATTTCCTAGCCTGCAAATGAACACACATGAAGCTGCCTTATACTGAATCAGACCCTTGGTCCATCAAAGTCAGTATTGTCTACTCAGACTTGCAGTGGCTCTCCAGGGTCTCAGGCTGAGGTCTTTCACATCACTTACCTACCTGTTCCCTTTAACTGGAGATGCTTGGGATTAAACCTGGGACCTTCTGCATGCCAAGCAGATGTTCCACCACTGAGCCACAGCCCCTCCCCAAATACATTGGTTCTAGGTGGAATAAAGGACATTCATCTCCAAACTCCATCTGCATGAGAGGAGGGCCGCTTGGCAGCATGCTCAGAAGGAAATTGATGTTGTACTTTCAAAAAGGCCAACAACTCTTAGGAAAATGATCTATGTTGAATCTATGTACAGGAGCCTTTGGGTTATACAGAGATGTCATTTTAAAACAACCCACACCCCTCCTCACACACACAAAAACAACACTTAAAATCTAACAGTTTGGAAATATCACATATTCTACCTCTAGGGGCATTCAAAAAGCCTTTTTATTGTATCAATATCCTCTGGATCATTTGTACACATTGTGCCACATATATTATTCATATTGATGATTTTGTTGCATTTCAAAGTCAGCCGATCGTGCCGTGCTAATAGTTTGCTTTTTCAAAGCATCCAGCGTTAGCTATTTATTGCTCTTATGGGCATCCAAAATGCCAAGCAAGGTAAAGAACATGTTTGTGTCAGGGCAGGAGCTTGGATGCTTGGCTCCACATTTTTTGAAGGGAAGGAGGAGTTTCTTTGTGGGCTAAGCCACGCCTGGTTGGGTCCAGACTTGGTTATGGTCAGGGCCATTTTAGACTCACTAAGGTCTTTTTATTTCAAGTCTATGTGCTCACGTATTCTAATGTCTCTTTTGTTCTATATTAGTATTAATTGTGTAAATAGGAGCATTGTGACTAGGGTTGCCAACCTCCAGGTGATAGCTGGCGATCTCCCGCTATTACAACTGATCTCCAGGCAAAATAGATCAATTCACCTGGAGAAAACGGCCGCTGTCAATACCTGGTGAGCTTCTGGGCAAGAACACTGTGTAGCTGAGGTGCCACAACTAAAAATGCCCTGTTTCCAGTCTCTACCTGCTTCATCTTTGAAAGGGGGTGCTTTGAGAGTAGAGCTCGGCAGACAGTTCTTAACCAGTGGGCTGAACAATACGGGAGGAGGCAGTCCTTCAGATACCCTGGCCCCGAGCTATTAGGGACTTAAAAGTAAGAACCAGCACTTTGAATTGTACCCGGAAACAGACTGGCAGGCTTGCTCCCCTGTAAAACTCCCCCTCCCCCTGTGAAAAAAATGGCTAATTCCACTGGAAGCCTCTGCTGGTTTGGTGTGTTCTTCCTTTTTTTTTGCAGGCTCATAGCTGAGACGGCAAGCGCTGATTAAATATTTGATAAAGATTAGGAGTGTAGTGACACACCTGTTGGGTGGCAGGTGCTTCTTCAGAGCTCATTGACTTTATTCCTGATGGTAATGCGAGGATACACAGGGCTGTAGCTATGCTATTAGACATCTTAGTCAGACAAAAAGGGGCTTTTGAAATTAGCTACTCAATTACCCCGAGAGCAACTGCAAGAAATGATTCTGCAATGCGTCGCCAAGTCATTGCCCTTCTGGGTGAAGAACAATTTTGTATACATTTTTTTTACATTTTTCATGTTATACGTCTCCCCTGCAGTTGATCTGACAAGATAAACTGATGATGGGGTCCACATTGGCCATCCTCATTACTTAGACAGTGCCAGCAGTATACAGCAGGGTGCGACACCGAGTAATGTAAGTGAAAGACAGGCCTCTTCCCTGGGGAGTTTACCATCTAAAGTGAAGCTAGACATTACATAAATATGCCAATGTCACTTTTAGTGGAAGATGCACTTTTAATTTACAACCCCCTCCAAAACATCCAGTAAACTGTCCTAACTAGGGTTGCCTCAACAAATGCTGGGAGATTCTGCGGCCAGTGCCAGTGGAAAGTTGAATTTGGGGAGGAGGTGACATCCATTCCAGGTGATGTTCTAGGAACTTCTCCTATCCTCTATGGTAAAGACCATAACGACATGGAGAAATTCCTGAAGTGTCATTATGGAGGCCATTTTTTACCATTCCTTCTCCCATTCCTCAATTTCTTGAGGGCCGAGGGGACAGGCAGATGGCAGGGGTTTGCCTAGGGTTGCCAACCGCCAGGTACTAGCTGGAGATCTCCTGCTATTACAACTGATCTCCAGCCAATAGAGATCAGATCACCTGGAGAACATGGCTGCTTTGGCAATTGGTCTTGATGGCATTGAAGTCCCTACCCTCCTCAAACCCCACCCTCCTCAGGCTCCACCCTGAATACCTCCAGCCGATGGAAAAGATGCACCTGGCAACCCTAGGTTTGCCTGATGTAGGCATGCTAATGGCAAACCTAGTATAACATCCTGTTTTTTTCTGCCCTCCACAATTGATGTAGAATAGTGACAAAGAGACAAACACAGTGCTCTTATATTAGGACATGTGTGAGTTTTACCATGCAATGTCTAGTTTTATACTTGGTCCATTCTGTTTACCCCCTTGGTATACTGCCGTTGAACATGCAGATCCATTTTAGCTGCTATATTGAATAACCATTGTCAGCTCTGTCCTTTTCTAGCTAGGTCTAAGCTGAGGGCCATCACTACACCCCATAGCAATGAATTCCATAAGATAATTATGTGGTCATGCGGAGAAGTACTTTCTTGATTCCCCGCTCCTCCACATGAGCAGCGAACTCTAATCTGGAGGACTGGGTTTGATTCCCCACTCCTACGCATGAAGCCTGCTGGGTGATTTTGGGCTAGTCACAGTTCTCTCAGAACTCTCTCAACCCCACCTACCTCACAAGGTGCCTGTTGTGGGTAGGGCTGTCAAAAAAAAAAATTCGGTACAGTTCGGATTCGGCCGAATTTGACCCTTGTGGGTTCGGTACGTGCCGAAGTCCGAACTCCCCCGCTTTGGATCCCCGGGGGAAAATTCGGCCCCAGCGCGCCTTCAGAGGGATTCCCAGCTGGGAGGCGCAGATGAGTTTAAAGGGCAGCCCGCCCCCCTTCAGCGGGCTCCGCTGGAGAGGCGCGGGCTGCCCTTTAAACTCATCTGCGCCTCCCAGCTGGGAGGCTCAGATCAGTTTAAAGGGCAGCCCGCGCCTTTCAGCGGGCTCCCCTGAAGGGGGGCCGAATTTGCCGAATTTATTTGCGAACTCCCGAACTCGCTGAATTCGGCCCCCCCGGTTGCCCGCCAGTTTTGAGTTCGGATCCGTCCGAACAGAAAATCACCGTATCAGGGGAAATTCGGTTGATTTTCAGTTCGGACCGAACCGAATTGACAGCCCTAGTTGTGGGGAGAGGAAGGGAAGGTGATTGTGAGCTGCTTTGAGACTTCTTAAGGTAGAGAAAAGCAGGGTATAAAAGCCAACTCTTCTTCTTCTTTGGTCTGTCCTGGGCCTTTGCTGATCACCCTTCTTGAGGGATTGAAATTCTCATGTTATGAAAGCTGAGCTTCTCTGTCATGCTCTTCACACCTAATGTACTTGAAACAGCGCACAGATGTGTGTGCACAGACGAGAACTGTATGTTCCACATCATACACATGACTCCTTATACTTGGGGAAATGCTACATGTTGGATTCTGTCATTCCCTTCCAGTAAGTGAGAAGCCTTGCTCCAGAGGAGAAGGAATCATTTTTTCCCCTCTCTGGAAAAGACTCCTCCTCCAATATCTGGTTATTGTTGTTGTTTTAAAAAAGATATGACAACTGAAGAAAAAGGGGAACAAATAAACTCAGCCTAAAAGTCAGCAGAAACCAAAGGGGTTGAGCTAAACACTTTCTAATATTGTAACCAATCAATCTAATTTTATTATCTATTGTGCATAATTGTATTTAAAAAACACAGGGCCTAATATACAGGCTTCTTAAAAAGTTACAAATATTTCCAACTCATAACAGCTGGTGTTTGTACATATAATGACCAAAAACTGACCAGATGTGTTTTGGCCTTTTGAGGCCTTCCTCAGTGATCATACAAAATCAATTTTACAATTTTCAGATTTATTTCCAGAATGTGAGATTATGCCATTCTGTTCTTCACGTTTGTTGATGTTATACATATCCTTAAACGCTGGACACTGTGTACAAGGTGTGAGCTGTGAGCCATGTTTTAAGGCACATGGATGAACTCTTTTAACATAAAGCCACACAGAATATAGAGCCTATATATACATATATTTACCTTGTACAACACATATGTCAGAATGTGTATTGTAAAATTATTTATGTATGACCATTGAGGAAGGCCTCAAAAGGCCGAAATGCGTCTGGTCAGTTTTGGGTCATTATATGTACAAACATCAACTGTTATGAGTTGGAAATATTTGTAACTTTTAGGAAGCCTGTATATTAATCCCTGTGTTTTTAAATACAATTGTGCACAATATATAATAAAATTAGATTTATTGGTTACTATATTAGAAAGCGTTTAGCTACCGGTAAACCCCTTTGGTTTCTTTAAAAAAAGGTATGATAAACATTCTTGAACCTCAGCTTTCCGACATGTAAAATGGGAATAATGCAGCTAGAGGATGCCATTTTCCTTGATGAGAACTTCATTCATTCACATGCTGAAAAAGGGAGACTTGCATTGCTGCAATTTCAAAAGCCTTCAGGACCCCCCCCCCTTTTTTTTGTACTTATAACACTACAGCACCACTTACTGGCTTGGCTGAAGAAACTGTATTTTGCAACCTCTGAGCTCTCGGATCTCAGATAACCCAACAGCCGACTGCAGAGAGCAAGGAAGAGGAGCTTCTCCCTTAAACTGAACAAATCCTCTCACTGCTTTTGTGAATTTCAGTCCGCGGGATGTTTGTGCAAGCCCAAAAGGTCAAAGAGAAGATGTAGGATTCCAGCTGGATTGTTGGAGAGGGGCAGGAGGTTTTCAGGGAGCTGGAGCTGCCCTTTTAAATCCACCCGAGCTAAGGAAAGCTTTCCAGTGTGTTTCTTTTTTAAATATCCAATGATCTTTGCCAACCAGAGGAGGGGGAAAACAGGTAAACTCGAACGAAAAGGCTTGTGCGCCATGTTTATGACAAAGATAACTTTGTGCGGAATGCATGACACAGCCATGTTTTTTACGCGCCACTGCGACGGCTTGCTTACTCTGAGTAATGACATCCAAACTCTAAGCATTCCAGTCAGTTCAGACAGTATCCGCATTGTTGGCTCCTGTAAATCCCAGATGGGAGGCACAATCCCAGGGCAGATTGTACCTCATCAAGCAAGAAATGCGCATGAAGCAAGAAAAACAGGATAATTGATTTTTTTTTTTTTTTTAAGTTGGGCTGCTTTCCTCCCAAGCAGGAATCCTGCTGCCTTTGAAGTGGTCAGTAGGCCAGTCACAGATGTGCCGGCCTCATGTTTTCCAAATTAGGGAGTGTCCATTCCCCTTGTTTCATGTTTCTTGACTCTCCACATCACTGGTTTTCAAACTTTTTACCTTCAGGGAATCCTTGCCAAGATGACTCGTTTGATGAGGAATTCTCAGAAAGTGGGGGAATGAAAACCCTGTCCAGTGCAAAGGCACTTCTGGAACATCGTTCTTAGGGTTGCCATGTTTCTTTTCGCCACCGGTGGGAGGTTGTTGGGGTGGAGCCTGGGGAGGGTGGGGTTTGGGGAGGGGAGGGACTTCAATGCCATAGAGTCCAATTGCCAAAGCGGCCGTTTTCTACAGGTGAACTGATCTCTATCGGCTGGAGATCAGTTGTAATAGCAGATCTCCAGCTAGTACCTGGAGATTGGCAATCCTAATTATTCTAGGAATCCCATTCATCTCGTGCAAGGCCCCAACCAGATTTGCTGGGTCTCGCTAATGACCCTTATGAACTGTGTGGGTGCACTAGGAATAGGAATACACCCGTGCTGTCACCACACCTGCAGGTTGCAAAGTAAAATCAGTAGTGGTGCACAAGTATCTTGTGTTTGCTCTTCTATTGATAGGGTTGCCAGCTCCAAGTTGGGAAATACCTGGAGATTTGGAGGGTGGGGTCTGAGGAAGGTGGGGTTTGGAGAGGGGAGGGACTTCAATGCCATAGAGTCCAATTGCCAAAACTGCCATTTTCTCCAAGGGAACTGATCTCTGTTCCCTGGAGATCAGTTGTAACAGTGGGAGATCTCCAGTTACCACCTGGAGGTTGGCAACCCTATCTGTTGAGGAACCTGTAACAGGCTTCCAAAAATGCCCAGTGTTTTTCTATGGACCACCTGTCCTGTTATAGTCTTACTCGTCAACTTAGGTCTGATCAGCAGCTTCTTCTTATGCCTTCCTTTCAGTAGGTCCCATTGACTGCAGAGAACTTCAATCTTTTCTGTCATACCAGCTGTTCTTTAGTCAGGGGATGTTCAGAGAGTTCCACATCTGACACAGTTCTATAAATAATGAATGGCCAGGGTTGCCAGGTCCCTCTTCACCACTGGCAAAAGGTTTTTGGGGTGGAGCCTGAGGAGGGTGGGGTTGGAGAAGGGAGGGACTTCAATACCATAAAGGCCAGTTGCCAAAGCTGGAGATCAGTTGTAATAGCAGGAGATCTCCAACTAGTACCTGGCAGCTGGCAACGCTATGAATGGCTGGGTAGAAGTTGTCAGTGGGAGGGAAGGAGGGAAAGCTGAAGATGAGAGCAAATAAAGGTGATTTGGCTGATGGGTGGGAAGGAGACAAAGAAGCAGGAAGAAGGGAGAGGCTATGAGCGTTTTCAGGCAAGGGAAAGAGGAAATAGCAGGTAAAGGCAAAATGAGATGCCCTTGCAGGTCTCCCACTTGTAAAATGTGTACTCATATCATGAACATTACCTTGTCATTCAGGTGAGTGTCATTATCTTACATACCTGTACATTTTTATCCAGAAGTAAACCCCATTGATTGTGTCTTGGATTGGGGCTTTAACACATTTTGCTTAGCATTTTACAGTATTCAATATGTTTCACAACTAAAACCAATTATGGTTTTAGTTGACACCTTCAGCAGCAGGTATGTTGTACGATTTGGCTTATTCATGTCAACCGTCAATGGGAAAAAATGTATCTCGGATTAGGGAGTTAAATCAGGGTGCTTCTAAATGGTTGCTTCCTCTCATAGGATATAGAAGAAAAATATTTCATAAAAGAGGTACCAACTAGGAGATAGATGATAGATGGATAGATAGATGGATGGATGGATGGATAAATTTTCAAAATTTGTATCCTACCTTTCTGCCCGTACAAGGGCCACCAAGGTGGCTAACAATTTTACAAGATAAAATCACATTTTAAAACCATTTAAATCAACACACACACCCAAAAAACCCCACATCATTAAAACAATTTTTAAAAGTTACAATACATTGGAGCTATTGTTGCTGGGTTTTCATCACAATTGTACAACTGAACTTGCCTTATACTGTGTCAAAGCAGTGGCCAGTCATGGTCGGTCTTGTTTACTTCAACCTGCAATGGTTCTCCAGGGTCTCAGGTAGAGGTCTTTGAACTCTCATGCTACCTACCTTTCAACTGGAGATGCTGAGGGTTGGACTCTAGAAACTTCAGCATTCAATGCCAACCCTCTACCACTCAACCATGGCTCTACCCCAATTGCTGTGGTACTCTGGCTATTCCTTTTTCGTGAACATGGGTCAGTCAGTGCAAGAATAGGGCAGAGGTTGCCCCAGGAAATGTTCCTGTTCCAAGAAATATGCTACAAGGTCTTTTCTTGTACACCAATCCTTGCTCCAGCATTTCCTAAATATAAGAACACATCAACCTGCCTTATACAGCTGTCTGACTATTGGTCCATACAACTCTGTAGTCTAAAGGGAAGACTCTCTCCAGTGTCTTAGGGAAATGTCTTCCTAGGCTCAGATACCTGAGATAGGTTTAATTGCATGTGCTAGAGATTGGACCTAGGACCTGCCATATACAAACCTTGAGGATCTTGGAAGGCTTTAAAAGGGGAGGGGACAAATTCATGGAGGATGAAGCTACTAGTCATGATGGATATCTTCTATTGCCCTCCAGTACCAGAGGCAGTGTGCCTTTTTATATCAGTTGCTGGGGAGCATGTACGGGAGGATGCTGTTGCAGTCATCCTGCTTGTGGGCTTCCTGGAGGCACCTGGTTGGCCACTGTGTGAACAGATTGCTGGACTTGATGGGCCTTTGGTCTGATCCAGCTTGGCTTTACTTATGTTCTCAGTTCTTATGATCTTTCCCTAACTGTGTAAAAAGGTAAAGGTCCCCTGTGCAAGCACCGGGTCATTCCTGACCCATGGGGTGATGTCAGATCCCAACGTTTACTAGGTAGACTTTGTTTACGGGGTGGTTTGCCAGTGTCTTCCCCAGTCATCTTCCCTTTACCCCCAGCAAGCTGGGTACTCGGAAGGATGGAAGGCTGAGTCAACCTGGAGCCAGCTACCTGAAACCAACTTCCATTGGGATCGAACTCAGGTCATGAGCAGAGCTTGGACTGCACATCTTACCACTCTGCGCCACAGGGCTGCTAACTGTGTAGGGCTCTTGATATCACAAGGTAACACACCTCTCACAAACCCTGTTCAGTGTGGCTTTTTTCTAACATAGATTTCAAAATGTCAGCACCTTTCTGGGTAAACCAAGATTATTACTATCTGGCACCTGCTCTGCCACTGAGTTATGACCTTTAGCATTGTGATATTGCAACGCCACATCTCTTAGATCATACGAAAATTGGTATTGGATATTTACTAGGCACCCGATATAGGTACAAGCGGGTCAATTCTGTGCATGCCATTCTTGCTAGCTGTGTCGGTGCCAGATACATTATCCTTCATCGCGGCTATGTTTCCCCTCTATAATCAGGATGTGAAAAGAGCACAGGGGCCAGCTTTCTTGGTGGTAGCAATCCCATTCATCATCTGAGATTTTAATCCCACACCGCTTCTTTATTTCCCTCCCACCCCCTTTCCGGGAGGAGGGGGGAGAAAAAAAAAAAGAAATGGTCAGTTTATAACCACTGCAGCTGATCTCCATTTCTTCCTTCTCTGTGGGGAGAGAGCGAGCCGGAGCGCTCTTCAGACAGAAAAATGTCTCGCCTAATGTCAACAAATGGCCTTCCCTTTTAAAAAACGAGCGCCACATTTCAAGTGGCACTTCCTCTGTCATCACCACGGCTGCCTTAAACTTTTGAACCCTGTCAGCAAATGTGTCTGGGGCTCTGGCGGGAGGGAGGAGGCTGGGGAGGGAAGGAGGGAAAGGGAGAAAGGAAGATTGGTGGGCCAGCACAGGGGATGAGGCCCACCCTTCCCAGCACCAAAAAAAAAACCCGACATCAAAAGGCAGAGCCGAGGGATTCCCTTGGGGACGGCTGAGCACTCTCGAGCCCAACTGCAGTAATACTTTACTGTCTGCCGCAGATATTGAGCCCTCGTTGCAGTAATTGTCACGGTGACAGAGCTGGGAACACTCGCTGTAATTAGGACAGTTGTTTTGTCATGTGTAACGATCTGAAGAGAAGCACGGGAAAAGAGGCGAACGAGCACTAATCTGCCGCTGGCGTCGCGGAGGAGAACCTGGCGCATGAGCATGCATAGGGGGAACCGCCACAGTGCCAAGGAGGAGGCTTTTTCTGGAGGCGCACGGGGAAGGGAGCGTCCTCCGGACAGCTCTGGCGTCCCCCGGGGTCATCCCGCATGGGGTCGATGGTTCACGGCCCCGGGCTGATCGGGGGCAAATTCGACAACGTGCAGAGCTGCGGATGAAAAACGTAATCGGGATTTCCTCTAGAATTAGAAGTACCAAAATGCTCCGGGTGCCTAAGTTAACGTATTTATTTCAGACGATACCATTAGGAATTAGTACCAAAAAAAAAAAAAAATAGAACACTGGATCGAATGATAAGAGGGTGGATATTCGATAGCAAAAAATGTAGAACTCAAAAAAAAGTTGGTATATAGCCTTAGATCAGAATTGGGTTGGGGTGCCCTGAATTTGAATAGCTACTACGCCGCCTTTCAATTAAAGTCATTATTAGAGATAGGGGAGAAAGTGACCAGAAATGGGTTAGATTTGAAAATAAGATTACCAGTGACATAGGAAGATTTGGCATTTTCTCAAAAGTCTTAAGTAAAGTTTTAAAATTAACTAAAGAGGTTGAAAAACGTAAATGATACTGTAGAGGCTGTGAGTGACCTGGATGGCCCAGGCTAGCCTGATCTCGTCAGATCTCAGAAGCTAAGCAGGGTCAGCCCTGGTTAGTATTTGGATGGGAGACCACCAAGGAATACCAGGGTTGCTGTGCAGAGGAAGGCACTGGCAAACCACCTCTGTTAGTCTCTTGCCATGAAAACCCAAAAAAAGGGGTCGCCATAAGTCAGCTGCGACTTGACCGCACTTTGCACACACACACACACACACACACACACACACACACACACACACACAGGCTGTGAGAGCTGATGGTTCTCAGTTATCATCCATGGAGGGCACTATCCACTAGGAATTTGATCATTGGTAGCTTAGGGCGAGTTCAAGGTGCCTTTTCTCCAGACGGCTACTGACTAGGTAGGGCTGCCAACCTCCAGGTACTAGCTGGAGATCTCCTGCTATTACAACTGATCTCCAGCCAATAGAGATCAGCTCCCCTGGAGAAAATGGCCGCTTTGACAATTGGACTCTATGGCATTGAAGGCTCTCCCCTCCCCAAACCCCATCCTCCTCAGGCTCTGTCCCCCAAAAACCCCACCAGTGGCAAAGAGGGACCTGGCAAGCAACCCTATGACTAGGGCTTTTGAGTCTGAGAAATCCCTGGAGATTTAGGAGCAGCATCCTGTTAAAGGGGAAATTTGAGGAGGGATTTCACCTCCAGTCTATGGTACACAGTACAGTCTGCCATCCAAAGCAGGGGAACTGATCTCCATTGTGTGGAGATTGGTTATAATTAGGGTTGCTGACTCTGGGTTGGGAAATTGCTGGAGATTTGGGGGTGGAGCTTAGGGATGGTGGCCTTTGGAGAGGGAAATTGGGGCACAATGCTGTAGAGTCCACCCTCCATAGGGCCATTTTCTCCAAGGGAACTGATCTTTGTAGTCTGGAGATCAGTTTTAATTCTGGGAGATCTCCACCCATCTGGAGGTTGGCAAGCCTAGTTATAAGGCGAGGAGAACTCCAGGCCCTACCTGGAGGTTGGCAAAAGAATTGGTCCAATGTAAGCCCCGCTTTGTTCCCATCATAAGAAGACAAGACTCACTGGAAAAGATAATAATGCTAGGAAAAGTTGAATGCAGTGAGGAAGACCCAACATGAGATGGATCGAATCAATAAAAGAAACCACAGCCTGCAGTTTGCAAGACCCAAGCAAGGCTGTTAATGATAGGATGTTTTGGAGGTTATGAATTCATAGGTTTGCTATAAGTTGGAAATGCCTTGATGGGTCCTAATACACACAAGCTCTACTGAAATGAATTTGTGCAGAAGAACTTCCTGATGTTAGTTCTAGGAGTGGAAAGGAGGAATCCTCTCTATTCAGTGAAAAAGAGAAGTATTAAAAATAAAGAATTTATTTTCAAATGGTGGAGATATGAGTAGAGAAATGACACTTTTTGTTCCCTTTTTTAAAAGGTCCATGTGTTTTTCTGTGCATGTGACTATCCTCCTTATACAAAACATACACAAATGTTGGGGCGGGGGGGGGGTAGTATTCCTATAGATGTCACCGGCTAACAGATGCCCACAACAGCCACATATACAGCTGTGGATCAGACTTTCTTCCCCTTCTGAGATGAGGAATCAGGTTTTCCCCAGTGGGGTCTGCACGGTATTCAGAGCCCTTGTAGGATGGAAAAATGAAATAGAGCAGAAAGTGATGGCACTGTCAAATTGTTCCCACCACCACTCTTAAAATGTTGTGCCTGTTTTTAAGGCTTGGGTGGATAAACTCTCAATGGCTTTCACTTCTGTTCTCACTGACCCCTTTGGGCATGGTGGAATGCGGATTACCAAGCAGATGGTATGCTCTGAATCTGCACCAGACAGGGGCCATTTATGCATGGTAATTAATTGTGCGTTCCATGCTGAAGTGCCCCGCAGCTTTTTTTGAGTTTTGCACAGAGAATCAATGATTCAGACACCACTGCGCAGCTAGTGCGCACAAACCACGCATTTCGGGAAAGCGTTAAAAACACGAGTTTTTTGGGCCGGACCACCGTCACTGTGAAGAATCCATGCTAGGTTGCATGAATAATAACAGCCGCGAATAATCGTGTCCCCCCGCCTCTCCTCCGTCCACCGAGGTCTTCCCGCCGCCTTTGTACTGCCTACCCGATCTTCCCAACCCCACCCCCTTTCTGAACCTGCCGTCGAAGGTAGCCATTTTAGAGATACTTGTGCTGAGTGCGGCGTGAACGCTTGGTGCAATGTATTGTACTGTAAAACAACCATCCATTATTATTTTTCATTATTTGTTTCCCTTTATTGATATATCGCTATTTCGCCACCGCAACACAGCATATTCTCATGATACACTCCTTCTCCTGCAGCTTTTTTTCACAGTTTCATGACCCCCTCCCCCATCCTATAGGGCGGGAGCCTTCTGCAGTTTCGCGACCCGTCTTTGTTGTTGAATTTCTGTGATTTTCTTGGATATCATGATATTTCTGCATGAGAGGTTTTCACTTGAATTTTCTGCTCTGGAGATGTATATTTTCCCATGAATTCTGAAAACAAGCAGGGGTGCTTGAGTTTTGAGAAATAAGGTGGGGAAAATGTGCATCTAGAGAGCAGCAAATCCAAGGCAACACCTTCCATGAAGAAACTTAGGAGTGTGCGTTGGGTGTGCTTAGGAAGACTCCCTAAATCATATGTGCTACTTTATCGATATATCGCTATTTTATCAGGGCGAGGCAGAGGCAAGGGACGAGGTGTGGGGCACTCACTGGCCCCCACCACTCAGTGCCAAGTTGCACTCAGTGGCGACAGAACCCCACAGCCACCCCATGAGTGCTATGCCCTGGCCGCTGCCTCCTCTGAGTGGCCGCTGTCGCGCCTGGGAGCCAAGTACAGAGGAGGCGGCTGGCAGGTCAACGGCATCCTGGTGCCCAATGGCTTCTCCAAGCCCGAGGAGCCATGGGGAAGTGGGAGGACACAAGTGACCCGGCCCGGTCTCCTCCTCATCGTCTAGCAGCGGCGGCGGCAACCTGGAGGGCAAGGAGAAGGGGCAGCCACCGCAGCAGTCGGCGTGGGGCTCGGCTGACAACCTGGACCAGCTAGGGGCATTTTATCACTTTAGAGATATATTGCTATTTTTTAACCGAGATATATAAAATTTTTTCTAGAATGACATAGCCCTTTGCGATCTTTCCACCTGGAAAAAAACACGTTTATTTGTGATGGGGGGGGAGCAGCAATGAGCACATGTGTGGGATGACGGAGGGCGGGGAAAGAGACTTTGCCGCCCTATTCCAAAGGTGGGTGAACAGCTGTGATAGGATCACCTTTGAGAAAACCCAACCCTATTGGGGCAAAGTTCTGCCCGTTGGGATACTTTGCATAACACCCGCCTCCAATCAACATCGGACTTTCTCCTCTGATTCAGTGCCATGAATAAATGTTTTAAAAGGCAGATTGAAAAACTGAGCTTCAAGTGAGCGTTAAAATTAGCCATGCGTAAATGGCCAGGGAGTATGATGGTGAATCATTGGCCAGTGAGTCACCAGCACTCAACCCACACTTTTAACATTTTGCAGGGGTATGATGATAACTTGTGGCACACTTGGAGGAATGTTCCACTAACCAGTTCAGCATGGATTCAGCATGTATCATACACCCTGAAATCTGCATCTTCTCGTGCTAATGGGTCGAATCATGTCCCTAAGAGATGGGCCTGGAACATGGGTGCAAATCCTGAGTTAAATCCAGCTGGTTGTATCCAGCCAGCTTTTCCAAAGGTCCCCTATGACACCAACTTCCGTTGGGATAGAACTCAGGTCGTGAGCAGAGCTTGGACTGCAGTACTGCAGCTTACCACTCTAATGCCATGTTAGTCCTATCAAATTCCTCTGTGTTCACTCAAAATTATTGAAACACTTAGCCCAAAAGGAAACCTTCAAATATTAGTGGCAGCTTCCAAATTCCAGCAGATGTGGAGATTTTCACCATCTTGTAACCTGGCTGGATATAAAGGGTTCGGTGCAATTTATTTAGGTACTTACATAGTTCATTCATCATCTGCCTTTCTCTCTTCAGGTGGATTACAGAATTATCAAAAACAATGCAATAAAAACATATGCAGTAAATCTGGATTACATCATTAGGCACTATACAATGCAGTAAAATGCGATTATATCAGTAAGGTAAAATGAAATCAAAACAGGAGAATATACTCTTAACAATGCAGTAGGAGGGGAAAGGGAGGAGAAAAAGAAAGTGCTTAATTCCCCCCCCCCACAGAGAATTAAAACTTCATGCCTATTCTTAATATAAATAGTGTCCTCTTGTGCATCGTGTGGGTACATTGATGTCACTCCATTGTGAATTAAGCATCAAAGTCTATGTAATGTAAACATACATAATAGTCTATAAAGTGCCATTACACGGAAGAAACTATCAAAATTCATCTAGAGGAATATTTTCTTCCCCAGGAATGCTGATTAGCAGTACTTAAAAATGCAAAGCACCATGAATGTTTCTCTGGATCTTTTCACCCTTCCTCTTTTAATATGGATCAGGGGGCCTCCTAGATGTTACAGAGAGAGTGGCTAGTCACTCGTTTACAGGCATTGGATGTTGATTTAATAGTACCTTGTAAAATATCCAAAGATTACCCTTTAGGAGAATGGAAAGAGTAAGGGGAGCTTGCACGGTAACAATAGCAGAGCAATTTGCTCCCCCCCCCTTGTAGCAAATGGATGTTTTTGTGGGACAGAGAGATGTGCAATAAATGAGTCTGGAAAGCCTTCCCAAAGCAATTGCCGTCCTTAATACAATTGCGATCTGCATTGGCCTTTGAGTGGTTAAGGTCTAAAGTCAGAGACCCCTAAAAGCCCCCACTTCACACAGAACAATGCAAGACAGTTGCCTATTTAAATAGGCCCCAGCCACTATCCAGAGCGCCTGCTTTTAAACAAAGGCATTCTGATTGTTCTGAGTCTTGCAGAAATCAGAGAGCAAAGATTAGGTTTAGATTGGCAGCTGAAATTGAATTAAAATGTGAGCTGCAGGCAAAAAAAATGATCAGTTTCTAACATTTTTCCTAGGGGAAAAGAACTTGAAAATGTGGAATTAGAGGGGACCACAGGACCATCATGCTGGGCAGGGAACATCTTTCCCTGGTTGCCACCTGGAACAAAGTTTCAGATGGATCCCACTTCTCTTAGTCTGCCCTTGACATGTACCTCTTGCTTAGGTTTGCCATTTGCCTCCTGCCCAGCAGGCAATCCCCCACCCTCAATCCTCTGCCCTCGATAATTTAAAGAGTGAGAGAAAAAATGGGGGGATGGTGTCACTGGTGACACTCTAGGGATGCCAGCCTCCATTTGGGACCTTGGGATCCTACGGAATACAGCTCATCTCCAGATCAGTTCCCCTGGAGAAAATGGATGCGAAGAAGAAGGAGGAGGAGGAGGAGGAGTTGGTTTTTATATGCCAACTTTCTCCACCACTTAAGGAAGACTCAAACCGGCTTACAATCACTTTCCCTTCCCCTCCCCACAACAGACACCCTGTGAGGTAGGTGGGGCTGAGAGAGTGTGACTTGCCCAAGGTCACCCAGCTGGCTTCATGTGTAGGAGTGGGGAAACAAATCCACTTCACCAGATTAGCCTCTGCCACTCATGTGGAGGAGTGGCGAATCAAACCCAGTTCTCCAGTTCAGACTCCACTGCTCCAAACCACCGCTCCTAACCACTTCACCACACTTTGGAGGGTGGGCTCTATGGCACTGTACCCCACTGAGGTCCCTGCACTCCCCAAGCTCCATCCCCGAATCTCCAGGAGTTTCCCAACTTGGATCTGTCAACCCTACTGCCCCATCCCCTGCTGGTGGCTGGGGATGGGTGGGATGGAAACCCTATGACACTCTAGAATTTCCCACAGTCTCTGTGGTCTTTACCATAGAGATTGGGGGGGGGATCTTAGAGCATCATTTGGAAGTGACATCACATTTTTCATTCTCCCCAGGCACCGCCCCAAAATGTTTCATAATTTACCAGCTTAGGGCTCAGAACCCAACTCTCACTCTGGTTTCAGCTCCCCGTTGCCAAAGCTGTCCCTTCTAGTAGTGAGTGTGGCACTCAGGCATTCTCCACCCGAAACCTTCCAGTATGAAATCTAATGGTTCCACTCATTTCTATGGGCATTTAGTAGAGTAGTCCTTGGTATGCTCTGCATGTGACACCTCTGAGTACGTGTGTGGGTGTGTATGGGTGTGTGTAAAGTGCGGTCAAGTCGCAGCTGACTTATGGCGACCCCAGCAAGGGGCTTTCAAGGCAAATGAGAAGCAGAGGTGGTTTGCCATTGCCTTCCTCTGCAGAGTCTTCCTTGGTGGTCTCCCTTCCAAGTACTGACCCTGCTTAGCTTCCAAAATCTGACAAGATCGAGCTATACCATGCCACCTTCCCTCCCCGTGGCTGTGCAAAGGGGTGTGCATATGTATAGTTAGGAGATTTATATGCCTACTTTCCAGAGACCTGAAATATATACGTAACTGAATATGTGTATATACATAAAGGCAGAGGAGGGATGGAGATATCCAGTCTGTTCCTCAACTTCCACGTGTACTTCATCCAGAACCTGACCTTCCTATTGAGCCTTGAGGCTGATGCTTCAAACGGCACACAGGTGGACTGAAGTCTGCTTTCTACCCAAATCACAATCAGCTCCCAGGCTTGAGCCCTGAGGACCGATTACAGAATGCTGCCCCATCCCTTTCCCATCTAAACCTTTATCCAGGGTGTGAAAAGTGGGAAGGCTTCTTCCTTCACGCCTCCACTTAGCTCTTGGCCGTTGGGGGACTTGAGGAATAAAATTCTAGGAGTGTTCTGCTTATCCTGGCTGTCCACTGATCTGGGCAAGTCATGTGACTGGCATCCATATTATACTTGGGATTCAGTCTGGAGGGACCGCAGGAGGAATCTTTGTCTAGGAGACACTGACGGCTCTGTATGTATTTACGTTCATAACCTGTTTGTAAGAATGAGCCAGCGCATGTTGACAAATGAAACTGGGAAGCAGTACCTGGATAGATGTGGGGTTTCAATGACACATTCAGCTGTACATGGATTGGAAGTAATATGAGAATTACTCAACAAAGAGATAAAGAACAATCAAGTGTACACTGTAGACAGATGGTACATGCATTAACTGTAACTTGTGAGATGGGTTAAAGCACATTTGGGGAGAATATTCAGAAGTGGTTATTATTTATGCACAAGTGGGGACCCGCAAGAAACTTGCAGGAGCTGCAATCCATTCCCCCCACCTTTGCTTCCTCTCCCTCTACTTCTCTCAGTCTCTCACACTTTCTCCTTCCTGCCACACCTTTTCTTATTCTGTCTCTTCTCCATGCTTTTTCTCTCTTTCTGCCCCCCACTCTATCAATCTCTCTTTCTGTCCATCACCCTCCCAGTCACTTGGGGAAGGGCGGTACTTCAGTGGGCTATAATGCCATAGAGTCCACCATCAACAGCAGCCATTTTCTCCAGGGGAACTGATCTCTCTCACCTGGAGATCACTTATAATCCCAGGAGATCTTCAGCCAGCACCGGGAGGTTGGCAACCCTAAGCATAAACCAAGGATTTTCTATCCTATTTGTAGTGGATATGGTGAAAACTTAGATGCTTTCTCACCCTAACAGGTGAGGGAGATGGGCCACTGACAGGATCAGGGAGAGAGGAAACAAGCCAAGCTTCATGAGGGCATTTAAAGAAATGCATCTGTTATCCAAAGCAGCAGTCAGATACAATGAGCTTCAGGATGCCTTTACTACTACCATAGAGGTGGGAAAAAAACTTGTGACCATGTGTGGTGCTTGCTAATTGTAGATTAATCCCTGCTTGCCCCCAACCCTCCCCCTGTTCCTTACAGCTCTGTAAATCTTCTTTGTTTTTAAATGCCACTTCTCTTCTTCAGCACTATCACATTAGGCAAAAAGTGACCCGTTCTGTCGCTTGAGAGAATCACCAATTAACACGCTGTGCCTAATCAGGTTATTAATGGGTTTGAGTTTTAATTCCTGTAATATTTTCATCAGAAAAAAAAACTCCTCTTCGAATGTGTATTAAGCTCGAAAAGTATGTTCCTGGAAAGCGGCCCTTTTTCCTTTACCTCCTCTTTTTATTATTATTCTGCCCTCCAGATTAAAGCATATGCTGTAAATCCAATGTCCTGTTACGCCCACATTAGGGGAAAGTTAAATGACATTTCGCTCAATAAATTTGGGGTTATTCCTTTGGTCAGGGCGTTCAGAGGCAATTGGGCAATTTAGCCATATGACTTTTATTGAGTTTTATGGACTTCTGTGGCCAAGTGCCTGACTCTAACAGTGAGAACTTCAGGGAGGCAAATGGGCAGGCTGTCTCTAGAGGATCCCCGATCATGCAAGCAGAGAGATATGTCCTCCAAAGGAATCCAGGATCACAAAGCTGGGGCTATTACCAACTATCTAGAACATTTTTATCCTGTTAGATTCGAGTCCTGTAGCATCTTAGAGACCAACAGGAGTTTCAAGAGTCAAAGCTCCCTTCCTCAGACACAAAGGAACACGGAGGGCCTGACCTGTGGATTAAAGGCCACTGTTCTGTAGCTCCTGCAACTTCCTACTGAAATGAATGTGGTTCCCGGTTGCTGTGCAGGAAGAAGGGATGGGTGAAAGACATACAGGGAAGTCTTGCTGCCTTGTCTTTGAAGCCAGCATGGCATTTCAAGGAAGGGGGAAATCTCTGGGTTGCAGCCTGGCAAAATTACCACTGCTTTGTGCAGATTTTCTGATAGGGGCCGACACCTGTCTCATCAGAGGATCTGAAGAGAAAGTGGCTTCTAGCTTCGACATGGGATGCCGTTGTCCTCTCTCAGGGCCCTCCTTCCTTTGCTAAGCTTACACATCTGGTCAGTTAATCAGTAGGCTTTCCGGCTTTGAACCAGCAAGCAGAAGCAATTTTAACAGTCAACTTGGTTCACTTTGTGACTTAAGTACTTCCCTCACCCTCTCTGAAATGATATAAAAAATCTCTATGTTCTAGCTCCAGCCAAAACTGAGATTTCATAGAGTGGTGAGGCCAGCCGTGTGTGCTGAATAAGGCTCTGTCTTCTATGAGTCCACTGGCATTTCTTTGACTTTACCTGAATCTGTTACATTAAAATAGAATCCAAAGGGCATCGCTAGTGTCGCTCTTCAGCTTTAAGGAAAGTACATTTGCCGATGCTGCGTTTTCAGGCAAGGATTTACAAATGCTACAGTAAACCAAAGGATGGCTCATTAAAGACACTGGAGTCCCCTTTTCCTAGTAACGGCTCCCCCCGCTTTCCTTTTGCTCTGAATATCATTGATACACTTACCTTATATTGCAGCATGGAAGGGAAGAAGGAAAGGGACTGGCAGGCTTCACTGCTGTCTTTTCATGTTCTGGGATTAAACTGTACATGCTTAAAAAGGAAAATGGACATTGTATGTCCACTGTGAACAGAACAGATGGTTTTCCCACATAGCTAACACCCACCCCCCAAATCTGTTTTCTGAGTAGGATCTGATTCTCTACCATGAACACCAATTTGACAATGGGGAGACAGAATCATAGAATCATAGAGTTGGAAGGGACCACCAGGGTCATCTAGTCCAGCCCCATGCACAATGCAGGAAATTCACCACTACCTCCCCCCACACACCCCCAGTTACCCCTACACCATGCCCAGAATATGCCCTCCCTCTCATCATCTGCCCAGGGTCATAGAATCAGTATTGCTGACAGATGGCCATCTAGCCTCTTCTTAAAAACCTCCAAGGAAGGAGAGCTTACCACCTCCCGAGGAAGCCTGTTCCACTGAAGAACCGCTCTAACTGTTAGAAAATTCTTCCTAATGTCTAGACAGAAACTCTTTTGATTTAATTTCAACCCATTGGTTCTGGTCCGATCTTCTGAGGCAACAGAAAACAACTCGGAACCATCCTCTATATGACAGCCCTTCAAGTACTTGAAGATGGTTATCATATCACCTGTCAGCCTTCTCCTCTTCAGGCTAAATATACCCAGCTCTTTCAACCTTTCCGCATAGGACTTGGTCTCCAGACCCCTCACCATCTTTCTTCCCTCCTCTAGACACATTCCAGTTTGTCTACATCCTTCTTAAATTGTATTCAGGGCTATAGCTTGGGTCCTGTAGTCGATTTCCACTAAGAGAAGCTGAATCCCTCCTTCCTCTGCAGGTTCATTCCTCATGCTGTTCCTGGAGGTTCCCTCTCTTCCCAAAACAGCATTTCTGGGGAACTCTTTGGACTGCTACAAGGGGAAAGAGGGGAGAAAGCCTTATTCTGCTGATGGAAACCCCCTTCCAGTGGATCCAACCCGTTGGCTCTGAGTTTTTTTATGTATAAAACTGTGGAGTCAGCCTTTAGGATCTGGGAAAGCAGGGCTGAGATGACCTTTAGCTCAGGTTCTTTGATTGTTGCAGCTGTTGCCTCTGGTCTGATATTGAACTACCACATCCATCTTTTGGTCTGTCTTTTTGGTCTGTGCCACGTTCAGCTGTGAGAGTTGCCACTGGGGGGTAGAAAGTGCTGGCGAGTTGCAGCCGACATACGGGGACCCCGTAGGGTGTTCAAGGCAAGAGACATTCAGAGGTGGGTGTACCATTGCCTTCCTCTGCACAGCAACCCTGGACTTCCTTGGTGGTCTCCTATTCAAGTACTAACCAGAGCAGACCCTGCTTAGCTTCCAAGAACTGATGAGACTGGGCTAACCGGGGCCATCCGAGCCAGGGCCCATAATCCCTACATATCTTTTTTTATACCTGTTGGCAGTCCTGACAATCTACTGTAGTGGGAAGAGGGAAGGAATGTTCCGGTTCCTGCCGCAACCAGCCCAGTGCTTTCTTGCACTGGATTCACATGCCAACATACAGCAAATGTGGCTGTCGTTCCTTTATGCAGCATGATGGTCATTAGGGCATGTATCCCAATGCAAGGGAACATCTGCCTGGCTATGTCAGGAATGAGGATGTGTTCCGTCTTTCCCTTTCTCCTTGTGAACACTTTTACACCCTTTTAAACAAAGTCTTGTTAAAAAAATAACGTCAACAGACTTTTGTCTGTTGCTTTGTTGGGAACAAAAATATTCACGAAGCAGGCCCTCCCTATTTTGACTCGTCACTAATTCAAACCCTCCTGTTCGATCTATACCTCTGAGGCTAGCATACTTTGGTCACATTATGAGAAGGCAAGAGTCACTGGAAAAGACAATAATGCTAGGAAAAGAAGACCCAACATGAGATTGATTCAATCAAGGAAGCCCCAGACTAGGGCTGTTGGAAAAAAATTTTTTTGGTATAATTTGGATTCGGGTTTAAATGGCCTTTCCCCCCCAGGAAATCCTGAATCCCCCTATACCGGTATAGATAGGAATTCTAGTTTAAATTCGGGATTCCCGAATAATTCGGCCATTTAAAGCCATTTAAACACATTTGCTGCTTTCTATGGCTCTGGGGGCGCAGTTTTGCAGGTAGAGGTCCCACATTTTCAGGGTAGCTTGAAGTGACCCTCCTTGCAAGAACCCCCAAGTTTGGTTAAGATTGGGTCAGGGGTGCCAAAGTTATGGGGTCTGAAGGGGGTGCCCCCTTCTCCATTAAAACCAATGCAAACTGTCCCCCCCACAGGCAGAAATCACACAGGTAAGGCAAGGCAACACTTTAGGAACCCAAATTAACCACAGCAGAAGCCCCCCCTATCAGTAGCCTGATTTCACACCAGAGAATCATTGCCACGAGGCAGGTGAACTGAATCCCCCCCACAGGCAGAAATTACACAGGTAAGGCAAAGGCAAAAGTTCAATAGGAAGCAAGCAAAGTTAACCAAAGTTAACCGAAGTTCATCAATCTCCTGGATTCAGTAAATCTGAACCAGAAATTTACCGAATTTGCATTTATTCGGTATTTTTTCACTTTGGTTTTTACCGAATCCACAGCCCTACCACAGACCTCAATTCGCAAGACCTGAGCAAGGCTGTTAACAATAGGATATTTTGGAGGTCATTAATTCATGGGGTCGCCATAAATTGGAAGCAACTTGACAGAGTCCTGGAGTTGAAAGAGGCATTTACAGGCAACCCCAGCCCTCTGCTCAGTGCAAGATATTCAGAGCTAAAGCACTGCCAACAGATGGCTATCCACCCTCTGCTTAAAGACCTCCAGTGAAAAAGAACCTACCCTTTCCAAGCAATTGGTTGTATTGTCAAATTGCTCTTACCATTGGGCAGATTGTCCCAAAGTTCAGCTGAATCTACTCAATCATTGGCTATTAGCCAAGATGACTAAAGGGAACCTCCACATCCAGAAGCTGTAAATTTATGAATGCCAGTGCTGGAAGATAGCACCAGAGGAAGGCCTTGGTCTCTATGTAGGGTTGCCAGGTCCCCCCTCTCCTCCAGTGGGAGGTTTTTGAGGCGGAGGCGAGGCAAGATTGCGGTCTTGAGTGGCTGTGCAGACATGATTGCATCCCTTCCAGGTTACACCCAGAAGCGTCGCAACGCAAGGGGCTTTTTACCACTCAAACTGTGAGTTTAAGTGGTAAACAGCCCCTTGAGATGCGACGCTTCCGGGGATAAACCAGAAGTGACGTGGTGTAACAGGCAGGTGCACATGCACATGTTGCCCGCTGACCCTCAGCTGGTTATCAGGCAGCCAGGTGGATTGGCTGGGGTTTGACCGCCACCACCTGGCACTTGGCAACCCTATCTCTATGACTGAGGGAAAGAAGATGCAGGACTAGACAAAACACTGGACTGATCTAGCGAGGCACTTGTTATATTTTTACCCTCCTGTTACGGAAGGACTTTATATCTAGTCTTGTCCTCTGTGGAGAAGAAGCTTTTGTCATCTTCCCTGTGACAGCCCTTCAAATATTTGAAGAGTGTGATCGTGTGTCCCCTCAATCTCCTCTTCTATAGGCTAAATATACCCAGGTGTCATTCAAAAACTAAGAATATTCAGCCAGTTTGTAACCAATGGCCAACATTCTGCCCACTCAGTCAAGGTGGCCCAGAAAGCAAGAAGGACTTTGTAAAACTTGGACTTTTTTTTTCAATTAAAAAAAATGATGCCTCATTCAAATATATTTTAAATCCACCGTATCAGTCACCGAGCCTTTCTGGCTGCTAGTAGCATGCCAAATCTTTCCTTCATTACCAACCCCTTCCCTTCTAACAAGGGACAGGTTTGTGGGTTTTTTTTTACATTGAAAAGTGACTCGCATTAAAGATGAGAGCTTTTGATATACAAAATGATTCCCCAAAATTAGGGTCTGTCAAATGTAGGTTTCTAAATCTCATTCTTCCCGCCCCTCGCCCTCCTTTGAGGTTGATTATACCTTCCATCCAGAGGCAAAATAACATTGATCCACCCTTTCCCCCCTCCTTCTGCTCCTCCCTCCTCTTTTGTTTTCCTCTGCCTTCGTTTCTTTAGCATCTCCCATCTCCTTGTGTTTTCCTCCTTGTATCTTCCCCCCATGTTGCGCAGTCAGGTTATCCCCAGGCATGTCCCAGAGGGTTTCCTTCGGTTGCTACCCTTTTTCAGGCATTCCCCAGACCAGTGTCTTGAGAGAAAGCCCATCCACGAGAGAGAGAGAGAGAGAGAGAGAGAATGAGAGAGAAGCTCTGAGAGAGAGGAGAAGATTGGTAGAAGCCAGCAAACGGTTAATGGTTTAATACTTCACACAAAAAAAGTCAAGACAGACTTGTGATTCTTGATGTTAATGAAGGTGTCACACATTGTCTAGAAAAGTTGTGCCTGGCAATCTTCCTTTTTTCGGATGCCTACACCACTGACATTTCATCTCACATTCAAAGAGCACTACCTTAATGAAATGCATAATTAACATATTCTAATTGTGCTGAGCGCTGTGATGATTTTGACAGAACTCACTTTCCATGTCTAATTTGATGCTAATTTAATCTGTTCCTCTCCCGCTGACATGACCTTTCTTGATTGAGTTTCACTGAGGAAAAAAAAAATTTGATGGATTGATTTATCAGCATTGCGAAGACAACAAAGGCTCAGGGTTCACGACAGAAAATGGGACGGGGACGGCCCTCCAAGCCTGTACGCTCTGAACTTTCTCGCTGTAATGTCCTCTTTCCAGAGACGGCTTGTCTGATCTTCTGATGGAATTTGAGAAATGTGACATCCATGTACGGGTTTGATCTCGGCAATAAATACAGTAAATATCTTATTGTGCCTTTGAGTTCTTTGAAAAGCAAACTTCGTCAGTTCCTTTCTTATGTTGTTCTCTGGGAAACTCTGTAGGCTGCCGATGAACTAAAACAACCCGATCAAGTGTAGATGCGTGGTAAGCTGCCTCAGTGCTCCCGGTTCTATTTATTTTGACTTCCTTTGCGTGATTATTATTATTATTTTTCCTGGATGTTGTTTGAGTTGTGCTGTGTGTATACTGTCTCTGGTTTGGTGTGAGAGAACAGGGGTGGCATAACTGGAAAATACATAGACACAAAAGGTCGTAAAGATGGTGTAGCGGCTTTTGCTGGAAATCTGAACGAACAATAAGAGGGCTTTAAGTATCAGAGAGTCATAAAATTTCAACTTTGTGATGTTTTACTGGGGCAAATTCAGCATCCTGATCACTTCTGTTTGTTTGTCTCTTTAAGGAAAATTTCCACAAATGCTTTTTGGGGAAAGCCAGCACAGTGCAGTGGGTTAGTGTGTGTGTGGGAGTGAGACCTGAGAGAGAGTTGGGTTCAAGTCCCCATTCAGCCACAAAGATCCCTGGGTGACTCTCGCAGTGGACAGTTGCTTTCCCACAACCTAACCTATTTCTGAGAGTTGTTACAAGAATAAAACATGGGAGAACTGTGCACGCTGCCCTGAGCTCCTCTGAGAAACATTAGAATAAAAATATAATGGATAAATAATAGCATGTTGGTTTTTATACTCTCATATTTCAGAAGAAACAGAATAAATCAATCATGAACACATACACTGTTAAAGAACTCAAAATAATTCTATATGAAGTGGATTGAGTATTCTACAGTTCTGCTTTAGTAACAGTGCAGATTTTGGTACTGGGTGCAAAAATTTAAAGTCATGAGCATAGGGGCTTTCTGCTGTTCTTTGACAAAACACAAGTTTCTAGCCCTCAAGTTGTTAGTAAGGCTGATGATATGCATTTCTGTATTTTTATAATGCTGGTCAAATGACCATAATACATTGAATTGTGAATTGTAGCCCTCAAGTTGTGACTATATATGTGAATGTACTCTAATCCAAGCAGGAATTCTACATGCCAAGGGGCAGGGCAGGGAGCCAGCATGGTATGCTGGTTAAAGTGTCGGACTAGAATCTGGGAAAGCCCAGGTTCGAATCCCCATTGTGCCATGGAAGCTTGCTGGGTGACCTTGGGCCAGTCATGCACTCTCAGCCTAACCTACCTCACAGGGCTGTTGTGGGGATAAAATGGAGGAGAGGAGAACGATGTAAGCCCCTTTGGGTGCCCCTTGGGGAGAAAAGCAGGTTATAAATAAAGTAAATAAATAAAAATCAGTGCCCTGGTATAGCTCTTTCCCACTCCCTATAACCACTAAAAGTGGAAGAAATTATGCAAAATAAGTAAATTTCCCTATTTTCCTAATTTGTGCAAGCAAGAGAATTCATCATTTTGGGAATGCCATATTGTTTTGGGATTACTATTTCTGTCTCTAGTAATTGCCTCAGGAATAAAAATCCTATTTGTGATAAAACAGTATGCCTGATGAACTGGTAAACTTGGACACAATCTATTTTGCAGTTGATGGCCTGGATATTTCTAGCATTATTATGTGGAGGGAAATTGCTTTTTCTACTATCCATTTTTAAGATATAGCCACTGATTCCTCTTATTTCCTTTCTTCTCTTTAAAAAGAGGGATTTCTTTTATTTCTCTTTGTAGAGAAATCAATGCACCCTTTTGTGACTTTGGCCCTTGCGTTTATTTAATGTTCACCACCACAGTGTGGTACTTCAGCAGGAAGAAAAGAAGCTCTGGGAAGACATTGCCTGCCTCTGAGCATCTACCGAGTGAAATCCTGAAGTTTTGCAGCCCCTGCTCCCTTCAAATTTCTCTTTGATCAGAACAGAATTGATTCAAAACAGACTCCAAATTCCTAAAAAGAGGGAAAGAAACTGTTGGGTTTCATGAGAAATTGGGTAAAGAGGAATGAAGAAAAGTTCTCTTAACAACACTAGATATTTCCCACTAATGGAAGGGGAACGATTTCTGCCAATTCTCCATTCCTGCTGCAGGAAAGATCCACTGCACTGATGTATAAAGGGAAATTATATTTGGATCACAATTTACAATTGAAATAGTGATTTTTTTTTGTTTTCTTTTTAAATTTATAAGCCTGTTTATAAGGTACTGGCTGGAGATCTCCTGTTATTACAACTGATCTCCAGCTGACAGAGATCAGTTCACCTGGAGAAAATGGCCACTTTGGCAATTGGACTCTATGGCACTGAAGTCCCTCTCCTCCCCAAACTCCATCCTCCTCAGGCTCCGCCCCAAAACCTCCAGGTATTTCCCAATCTGGACTTAGCAACGCATTTGGGGAGGGGAGGGACTTCAGTGCCAGAGGGGAGGGACTTCCAATTGCCAAAGCAGCCATTTTTTCCAGGTTAACTCATCTCTATCGGCTGGAGATCAGTTGTAATAGCAGGAGATCTCCAGCTAGTACCTGGAGGTTGGCAGCCCTAAATGGGACCTCTGTGAAGGAGATCCCCTGCCTCCATTGGGGACTTGTCAGCCCTACATCCAGCTTTCCCCATCTTGCTTTCTTGCCTGACTACCCAAGCTAAGGGGATTAAGTTTATATTCACTGGATCTACTCATCTATGCACTGTCGCCTAGAGTCACCAGCGTCAAGGTGGGGCCTGGAGTTCTCCCAGAATTACAACTGAACTCCAGGCTACAGACATCAGTTCCCCTGGATGAAATGGCAGTTTCAGAAGGAGGACTGTATAGTATACAGTAGACTCTAGGGGAAATGAAAGCCGCAGAGCAACTGTCATATCCCCACCGAGCTCCCTTCCCAAACACAGCTGTTAAATTTCCAAGAAATTCATTGGCAACCTGATCACCACCGGCAAAGGGAAGTGATCCGAAGTAGCAGGTGGCATCCCTAGAGTTCACTAGAGGTGGAGCTTTGGACAGGGGTGATGGTGTCATGCTTAGGAGATATTTCTGGGCCATTTTCTTCAGTGACCACGTGGACGATTACAGCAATTTTCTTGTTGCAGCCAATTGGAATGATGAGGACTGGAATTGAATTTGCAGTCATGCTTGTTCATCAAACGTTCCTTTTCATTAGAAGAGTTCACTTCAGTGAAATCCTGGGCACTTTTGATAAGACAGCAAGCAAGCCAGAAAGCTGTTAGGAAATGACTTGTTCATAAGTTGCTGCAATAATTTTTGGCCTTAGTCTATTACTTGATGCTTTTTCATTGTCATTCGGAAATGAAAATGTATCATTTCAATTGGCGTCCCATTAGAACAGAAGCCAGGCGTGCCGCTCTTTGTAGTTGATATACAAATTGCAGCGGAATAAGTCTGTGAACTTCTGATCTTCCTGGATTCACCGAGGTGGGAAGTGTGTGCGTGTACGGGAGGGAAGTAATAGCATTCCAAGCAAATGGCTATTAATTTCAATGATTGAACAGTCAGCAAGGAGGGTTTTCTTATCAAGGTTCTTACAGAAGGGAAAGTGAAAAATTAGTAACAAAAACGCTGAGTGTAAACAAAAGTTGCAAGCAACGGGCAAGGAGACTTTGGGAGAAAGCAAAACGGAATTGCAAATGGTTTGTACTAAGAACTTAGAAGCTCTTCCATGTTCAACAAAAATAGCATTGATTTCACACAATTGTTTGTAAATGGACAATTTACCGTAGAGTGATTTCCCCCATCCATTTTGGGAGCACCTAAATTAGGATTGCCAACTTCAGGTTGGGAAATACCTGGAGATTTGGGGGTGGAGCTGGGGGAAGGGGAGGTTTGGGGAGGGGAGTGACCTCAGCAGGGTCTAATGCCATAGTCCACCTCAAATTAGCCATTTCCTTCAGGATGACTGACATCTGTCATCTGTAGATCAGTTGCAATTCCAGATTTCCAGGTAGGGTTGCCAGGTCCCTCTTTGCCACTGGCGGGAGGTATTTGGGGTGGAGCCTGAGGAGGGCGGGATTTGGGGGAGGGACTTCAATGCCATAGAGTCCAATTGCCAAAGCGGCCATTTTCTCCAGGTGAACTGATCTCTATCGGCTGGAGATCAGTTGTAATAGCAGGAGATCTCCAGACAGTAACTGGAGGTTGGCAATCATATCTAACAGTCAGTATTCTTGGATCAGGTGTTCAAGAAGTTGGCTTGGGTCCTACATTTTTTTCCAGTGATGGAAGGGCAATTTCCACTGATTCCCCCACCCCGACATTGAAGAGCTCCTTTTTGACCATTGTGCTGTTCATGACTGTTCCTTGACTCCCCTGGGGAAAATGTTTTTCAGTGAGCTGCAGTGGGGGGAGGAAACAGGAAAGTTCTGCTCTGCTTTTTGATCCTGTAGAATCCAAGCCATGTTTTGGAAAGATAGATCCAAATCAGGGGAACCCAAAGGACAGGTCATGAAAATGCGTATTATGTCCTTAGGATGAATTATGCAAACTGTGAGAGATATAATTTATATATTATCTTTCCTAGCAGATAATATTGGAACGGACTAGAATGAAATGATGTGTGGGGTGAAAGAAGGGCGAGTGAAAATCAAGGATTAGGAACAGCGGGGAAGCACTGGCTTTGAATACTGGAATCTCTGTCCAAGTGTTTTTTTTTCACATTTGAGTTCTTCTCGGCAATCATGAGAACTAGACACACACTGTTCTCAGGAAATGAAACACTGCACCAACGTCTGCAGTGTGCATACATTCTGCTTGTACTGCATGCAGCGTGCATACACTGTATGGCGCTCATGCAGAGATAGAAATTATGAACTGTGGTGCTGTCATCAGTTGGGCATTGTTTTTTAGGGGGGATTACTACTGAAAGGCTTAGGGAAGGGTCCCTTTCTGTCAAGCCATCTGAGGGCAATAATGATGCTACCTTCCAAGATATGTGTTTTCTTTCCCCAAGCTTAGAAGACCATCTGACATTTTGCATGATGGGTTTTGCTGGGTAATGATGACGCTACATTAAAGAAGATGTATTTTCTTTTTTTCCTAGGCTTAAAACACTTTTTGACCTTTGGCAAGATGGAGCTCTCCTTATGAGAAGTTCAATATTCTACAGGAGAAATATGGCTCTCTGGCCTTTTTATAGATGGGGAAATGTCTTTGTTTTGTTTTGCAAGGTGTGATTCTAAGTTTTGATGTTATTAGAGGTTTACTATCAGCCTGAAGAGCCCCAGCTATCCCAATCTCATCACGGCTTGGGAGCTAAGCAGGGTTGTCCGCAGTTAGTACTTGGATGGGCGACTGTACTGGGGGGGGGGCGTGGCTCAGTGGTAGAGCATCTGCTTGGTATGCAGAAGGTCCCAGGTTCAGTCCCTGGCAATTCTATGAAAAAAACGCACATGAAAAAAGCCCACATGAAAATTGCCCACAGAAAAAAACCCACGGTCATAAATGCATGCAAGAAAAAAGCCCACGTGGAAAAAAAGCCCACACGGAAGAAAGCACACATGGACAAAAGCCCACATAGAAGAAAGCCCACACGGAAAAAAGTCCACACAGAAAGAAGCCCACATGGAAAAATACTCACGGATACAACATAAATGTCTCTTGATCGGGTTGACCACCCACCCCCCGCGGAGGCCAGGTCTATTAATTGGCTTCTATGGGCCTCCAGAGGCCAGCTCTACCCAGTGGTTGCAATAGGTAGACCTGGCCTCCGAGCGGGGGGAAAACTGTCCCCCTCCAGAGGCCAGGTCTACCCATTGGCTTTCTTGGCAGTAGACCTGGCCTCCAGAGGCCCATAGATGCCAATGAGTAGACCTGGCCTCTGGAGGCCCCCCTCTCTCGGAAGCCAGGTCTACTCATTGGCTTCTATGGGCCCCTGGGTATACCTGGCCTCCAGTCTGAGTTGCACAGGCACACTACTAACTTGCACAATTATTACACATCTATATTATTGCTGTTTCTTTTAAATGTACATTAGGAGTTTTATTTTTTATTTTTTGTAGCACAAACAGTCTGACACCTTTGCCAATTGGAAACCATTCAGTTTCTCCATATTCTGTTCTAACTGTGGCCTCTTGTCCAGAGTACAGGTTGCACATCGTGGCTTCCTTTATTGAGTCAGTTCATCTCTTGTTGGGTCTTCCTCTTTTCCTGCTGCCCTCAACTTTTCCTAGCATGACTTTCTTTTCCAGTGACTCTTGTCTTATGATGTGACCAAAATACGATAGCCTCAGTTTAGTCATTTTAGCTTCTAGGGTCAGTTCAGGCTTGATTTGATCTATAACTCACTGATTTGTTTTTTTGGCAGTCCACGGTATCCGTAACACTCTCCTCCAACACCACATTTCAAAGGAATCTATTTTCTTCCTATCAGCTTTCTTCACTGTCCATACCTAGTAATAGGAAATACGATGGCATGAATTAATCTAGTCTTGGTGGCCAGTGACACATCCTTACACTTCAAAATCTTTGCTAGCAACTTCATGGCTGCCCTTCCTAGTCTCAATCTCCCTCTGATTTCTTGGCTGCAGTCTCTCTTTTGGTTGATGGTGGAGCCAAGGCATAGAAAATCTTCAACAATTTCAATTTCCTCATTGTCAACCTTAAAGTTGTGTAATTCTCCTGTAGTCATTACTTTTGTTTTCTTGATGTTCAGCTGTAGTCCTGCTTTGGCACTTTCTCTTTTAACTTTCAGCAGTAGTCATTTCAAATCTTCATTATTTTCTGCCAATAATGTAGTGTCATCGGCATATCTCAAATTATTAATTTTCCTCCCTCCAATTTTCACTCCACCTTCATCTAAATCTAATCCAGCTTTCCTAATTATATGTTCTGCATATAGATTGAAGAGATAGGGAGATAAAATACATCCTCTGAGCAAGGCCGTCAAAGATAGGACATTTTGGAGGACTTTCATTCATAGGGTCACCATGAGTTGGAAGCGACTTGACGGCACTTAACACACACAGTGCAAACAGTGGAGTTTTCAAGAAGTCAGAAGAACAATAAAGTTATGATTTACTTGGGGTTTGAGTATTTCCCTTTTCAATGGAGTGGTGACTTGGAGATGCAGACAGGATTATTCTATAAAGTGCCATTCAATTATAAAAGCAAAAGATGGCAACATAGTTCAAGAACCAACAGAGCATTGTCATGATTCCTGTCCTCAAAAAGCAGCAGCAAACATTGCCAGAAGCAAAAATGAGGCAAGACATGGGAGCAGTAAGTGCTACTCCTCGCAATGTGATGTGAAATGTGTTGTCAGCGTTAAATAATGATATGGTTGTAATTTTTTTAAAATAATAATAATAATATTAAGTATTCAAATTCAAATGTGAGTATTTTTCTGTGTGGGCTTTTCCCCATGTGGGTTTCTTTCTGTGTGCGCTTCTTTCCATGTGGGCTTTTTTCCGTGTGGGTTTTTTCTGTGTGGGCTTTTTTCTGTGTGGGCTTTCTTCCGTGTGGGCTTTTTTCCGTGTGGGCTATTTTTTGTGGGGGCTTTTTTCCATGTGGGCTTTTTTCTTGTGCACATTTATGACCGTGGGTTTTTTTCTGTGAGCAATTTTCATGTGGGCATTTTTCATGTGCGTTTTTTTCTGGTTACCGTCCCCGGCATCTCCAGTTAAAGGGACGAGGCAAGTAGGTGATGTGAAAGACCTCTGACTGAGACCCTGGAGAGCCACTGCCGGTCTGAGTAGACAATACTGACTTGGATGGACCAAGAGTCTGATTCAGTATAAGGCAGCTTCATGTGTTCATGAGACCACCAAGGAAGTCCAAGGTTGGTATGCAGAGGCAGGCAATGGCAAACCACCTCTGCCTTGAAAACCCTATGGTCCTGGGGCCACCAGGAGTCGATTGCAACATGACCACACACAATTAATTAAAGATTTACTAATTAGGGCTTGTTCACAAAGTCACATTATCTAAAATGTGGCCCCTTTAACATGGTATAGTGAATGTGTTTCATTCTCATAACTATTTACATATTTACAAACATTCAAGTGTGTGTGTGTGTGTGTGTGTGTGTACTGTAAACCTAATTTAGGTATTATTTTGGCTTGTTATGCTGGTTGTTTGGTTTCTTGGTTTAGATTTCAGCATAAGGTTTTTTGTTTTTGTTTTCATTTAGTGAATGTGTGTACATCTTGCAGATACTTGAATACACCTGTTCATTAGAAAGAGCCAACACGCATGAACATTACAAATGAAACTGAAGACCAAAATGCGGGGTCCCCAGTTGTACATTGAAGTGTAAGGATGTGACTCTGCCACCAAGATTAGATTAATTCATGTCATCAGATTCCCTATTACTATGTATGGGTGTGAAAGCTGGACAGTGAAGAAAGCTGATAGGAAGAAAATAGATTCCTTTGAAATGTGGTGTTGGAGGAGAGTGTTACGGATTCCGTGGACTGCCAAAAAAACAAATCAGTGGGTTATAGATCAAATCAGGCCTGAACTGACCCTAGAAGCTAAAATGACTAAACTGAGGCTATCGTATTTTGGTCACGTCATGAGACGACGAGAGTCATTGGAAAAGACCGTCATGATAGGAAAAGTTGAGGGCAGCAGGAAAAGAGGAAGACCCAACAAGAGATGGATTGACTCAATAAAGGAAGCCACAGCCTTCAATTTGCAAGATCTGAGCAAGGCTGTCAAAGATAGGACATTTTGGAGGACTTTCATTCATAGGATCACCATGAGTTGGAAGCGACTTGACGGCACTTAACACACACACACAGTTGTACATACATTGAATGTAACATGAGAATTCCTCAACACCTATATAAAGAAAAAATCACGTGTACCCTGTGTACCCTGTACACAGATGGTACATACATTCACTGTAACCGGGGAACAAGGCTTCTGTTAATTGGGTAAATTTATCCTCAGTGATGATCTTACATAACCAGATCTGACTGGCTGTATATTGTCCTGCCGTTAATCCATTTGGCCCCCAGTTGGTTGGGATTGCCCATACAACATATGTAGGAATCATTGCTCCTCCTCTGACTTCATTTGCCCTCAGTGATATCATGACATAGCCAGATCGGATTGGTTGCGTAGCATTGCTACAACACCCCATGTATGAACAGGACTTGAATAATAGGCCATTCACACAGACCCTGTTTCATGGTGCTACAGAAGGTAAGGCTTTATGTCTGTTTAGTGCGGTAGACTCACCACAAATCAGACGGCTCATAAGTAACTGTCTTTTTTCAAACTGCATTAAAAGGGAAAGGAAAGCTTGTCGGAGACAATGATAATTCATTGATAGAGGATAATAGCCAGACCCATATGAAATAAAAGAGGGCATTCACGTTTCATTTATGAAAAGCGCATGTCTCAAGCCATCTCTTTTGGAACACAGCGGAGGCTTTCTAAGGCAGCACAGAGTCATATTGAGTGCAGTAAAACAAACACAAAAACAAAATTCAAAAATAGAAAAAAGGACGAGGCAGCAGGACGTCAGAAATTTAAAACTCTTTTGCTTGCCTGAACAGACAGCTGTGTGTCTTTGAAGGGATTTTAAACAGAAAGGCTTTCTTTCAGGTTTGTCAAGCACTTAAAAAACCCAAGATCCTAACTTTATTAGCTCGTGAGGGTTGCTTTATACAATAAATCATCCATGTGTCTGTTGTCAAAAACTGCTTCAATATACAGAGCTCTGCTAAGCCACTACCCTGCGCAGGACCAGTGTTGTGTAGTGGTTAGAGTGTTGGATTCGGATCTGAGAGATGTAAGGTTTGAATGCCCTTTCTGGCATGTCAGCTTACTGGGTAGACATTGTGCCAGTCTCTCTCTCTCTCTATCTCTCTCTCTCCCTCCCTCTAAACTATCTTAGGTCGTTTATGCTTGGAAGTTTTACCTGAAGTTCATTGCTCGCTGGACCCACACTTTCCTGTTGGGAATTTATGCACCAGCAGTCTCCAAACTAGGGTTGCCAGGTCCCTCTTAGCTACCGGAGGGAGGTTTTTGGGCAGAGCCTGAGGAGGGTGGGGTTTGGGGAGGGGAGGGACTTCAATGCCATACAGTCCAATTGCTGAAGCGGCCATTTTCTCCAGGTGAACTGATCTCTATCGGCTGGAGATCAGTTGTAATAGCAGGAGATCTCCAGCTAGTACCTGGAGGTTGGCAACCCTACTCCAAACTCAAATCAAGTCCCGCCACTTTAAATGCTGCTTTGTTATTGGCTTACTTTGCAGTGCTTATTGTGAGAGAAAACTGCCCCCTCCAAACCCAACTGCTGCATAAAAAGGCCTTTTAAGAACAAAAAAATAAAAACCGGAGCAATCTGAAAGGGGGGGAAAGAGAAATCCAAGCCTTGGTTTTAAAAAGCCTTTCTTCTGCTCAGAAAGAGCTCCCAGGAAGCAGGAAGCATTTGAATCCCCACCTCTTTGCCTTATGCACGAGGATTTCACCCAGGCTCAGGGGAGATGGAAGAATTAGGTTAACAGAGGAACGGGAAGTCCCGGGATTTGCGAGGGCTGGCACCGAGGTCATCTCTAATGGATGGAAAACTCATGCTTAACTCCAAGGAAAAACTGAGACAGACGGGGGATGAACGTGAGTGAAAGTACCCATGCATGTGTGTGTGTGTGTGTGTGTGTGTTAAGTGCTGTCAAGTCGCTTACGACTCATGGCAACCCTATGAATGAAAGTCCTCCAAAATGTCCTATCTTTGACAGCCTTGCTCAGATCTTGCAAATTGAGGGCTGTGGCTTCCTTTATTGAGTCAGTCCATCTCTTGTTGGGTCTTCCTCTTTTCCTGCTGCCCTCCACTTTTCCTAGCATGACTGTCTTTTCCAGTGACTCTTGTCGTCTCATGACGTGACCAAAATACGACAGCCTCAGTTTAGTCATTTTAGCTTCTAGGGTCAGTTCAGGCTTGATTTGATCTATAACCCACTGATTTGTTTTTTTGGGCAGTCCACGGAATCCGTAACACTCTCCTCCAACACCACATTTCAAACCCATGTATAAATGACCTTAAAGAGTTGTTTTCAGGATAAAAACAGAGGAGGGCAGAATGATGTTGAAAGCTGCTTTGGATCCCCATCAGGGAGAAAAGTGGGGCATAAATATATCTAAATAAAAAAAATAAATCCCAGTTCGTGGAGTTCCGCATACCAGCTCACTCAGCTCCCCTTTGGTTAACCGTATATTCCTCCTTGGAATATATAGGGGCTCTTTTCCTCGTTTTCATTTTACTTCAACTAATTTCCCTCCCACAAGGAATAGAGAAGGAGGGAAAAAAAGGGCCTCCATATAGGGATACCCTAGGAATTTCCTCTAGTCTCTATGGTAAAGTCCATAGATACTATGGGTGTGTCAGTGACATCACATCCTCCCTGGGCACCGCCCTTCCAGGCGCAACTCCCCAAATCTCCTGGCATTTGCTATTTCTGAACTTTCGACATACTTGAGGGGAACTCCTCAGATAAGTAGAAAATATATATTAGTAAACTAATTACCACCACCCCAAATATAATGGCCTCATGAGGACTAAGTATGCTCTTGGATGCACAGAATGTTGAGGTCAGTTGAAGTATTATATAATCCTGGAATGGGAGAGTTTAGAGATTGGGGAAATTCCCAAATTGTTTCTCCCTCCCATGATTCCTCACAAACTCTCATAAGCTATACACATAAGGCTTGGCTCTGATCAGATCTAAGCAAACCAATCTTTTCACCGGCCAACTATGGCTGACCATTAGATCTTAGCTAGCCACAATCAGTCTCTGTTAACTAACATCCATGGCCGGCCTCCACTTCCCTGCTCGGAATTATTCAATTTGTGCAAAGCAGGGACAAAACAAAATTGACCTCAGCTGAAGTGTCCAAAAAGAGTGCCCTAGACTCGGAGTCACTGCTGTGTTTACCGGCCCCTTCATAACAATGTCAACCGTCGGCGAGTTGGTAAAGAGAGAGAGAGAGAGAGAGAGAGAGAGAAAGAGAGAGAGAGAAGTCATCGTTGAGGCTGTCAGAATCTTCTGCACTGTTGCACTCCCCGACATGATATGCTAACTCTAGTACCATTTTGCAGGCAAGTTTGAGCTTAGAGGATGGGTCAGGCACAGATGACACCACTCCAGTTGGCTGTCTCCTTTGGGAGGGAGGAATTTATGCTTGCAGTTTCTTTCTGTACTTCAGTGTAAAACACATTTTCTTGTTTCTTATGATGCAAAGGACATTCTGTCCAAGCCTCTTTAGATTTCCCTCTTCCCTGTCTAATCCCCATTTGATCCCTTTCCCTAGATAAGATCTGGGGCACAACCTCACCACGGGTAAGCATTTGTTTTTAAATCCCACCGATTTCAACACGAGAATGGAGCACATGCTTAAATCTCTCCTTTGGAAAGCAACGGGCTTATGCCTAATTTTATTTATTTGTTTGTTTCATGCATATCCTGCCATTCTCCCCAATAGGGACCCAAATTGGCACCATCCTCCTTTCCTTTGTCTTACACTCACAACAATCTTGTGAGGTAGGTTAATTCTGAGAGTTTGTGACTGACTCACGGTCACCCAGGCAAGCTTCTATGGCAGAATGGGGATTTGAGCCCGGGTCTTCCAACTCCTAGGCTGATGCTCTAACTACTAGGCCATGCTTGCTCTTTATTGTTTATTTATTTCATTGAGACCTCTCCTTTCTCCCTATTGGGGACCCAAAATGGCTTACATCATTCTCTTCTCCTCCATTTTATGTGAAGTAGGTGAGTCTGAGAAGCCAGAGCGGGGATTCGAACCTGGGTCTCCCAGATCCTAATCCAACACTCTAAGTACTACTCCACTGATGGCAAAGTATGCTTTGCAGAAGCCCTGAGTTCCCCAGTTTGGATGAGGAGCTCGGGAGGTGGGAGGGTTGAGTGTGCAAGACCCACTCACTGTAACATGCCTGCACTTACTTAAAAGTCAATGGGCTTTGCACAGGAGACTTTGCCAGAGTAGCTTCCTTACATTTATAGCTCAGCTTCCCTGCATGAACCTCAAAGAAGCATGTGCCAGATTCTCATGTTATTCCCAAGCGGTCTCTCATGTAGGCACTGAGCAGACCCAAATCAGCTTCACTCCAGGAAGTTCACTACGTCATGTACCTCCAAACCATGACCCAATGCTGTTGAAGGATTGTAGCCCAGACACATAAATAAATTGTGTGTGTGTGTGTGTGTGTGTGTGTAAAGTGCTATCAAGTCGCAGATGACTTATGGCGACCCCGTAGGGTTTTCAAGGCAAGAGACAACAGAAATGGGTTGCCATTGCCTGTCTCCACCTGGGCTGAGAGAGTTTTGAAAGAACTATGACTGGCTCGAAGTCAGCCAGCAAACGTCATATGGAGGAGTGGAGATTCGAACCCTGTTCTTCAATTAGAGTCCCGCCACTCCTAACCACTGCACCATGCTGCCTCTCCCAAATAAATTTTAGCCAATTCTGTTTCCCAGAAAGCTCAAGACAGCCAGTGCTGATACAGGCAGAGCAAATGAGATAGTCGTTTCACTGGGCCCAACTTGACTGTAAAATGCTAGGAGCAAGCTTGCAGGCCCCATGGGACTCTTCCTGTGTGTGAATGATCGAGGCAAAGTAAATGTTGCTTTGAGGGGGCTGCCAGCCCTGCTAACAGCATGATGGAAGAAGTAAATTAAAGCTGATAATTTAATTATAGTGGTTCTTCCCCCACCCCCAGCTTTCCCCAAGCAGTTCAGAGTCAACATTGTACATTTTACTTTACTTTGGTTGAGAGAGAGCACAAGAGACTTAGGACAATTTTGTAATATATGTTTATTTACATATATGCAATTTGAGCATATTGGAAGCAGAGAAATTCTTCCAGCAGCAGCACAGCTACTAAGCCTGCATCGGATTCCCAAAGAGCAGCTGAATGCTACAAATTAGCCATGTCCTGCTAAAAACTCTCAGTTATCTTCTCTTCCCTCTGCCTCGCCCCAGATTCAAGCTGCAAATCTTTTTTCTGGCTGTACTTTCCTCCAAACTTTGAGGGGTATCAGTGTGTGTGTGTGTACACACACACCACAACAATATTGCCAGCCTTCAAGCCTTGGTTTCTGTCAGTAAAAGGCAAGGGGACAAGGCATGGACCTTTCCAGGGCCGTTCTGACCTTTGAGGGAGGACACAGGGCCAGGCCTACCAGCAACCACCAAGTGACTTGCTACCACCAAGCTTGCATGATTGACCCAGGGCCAGCTGCTTGCTACTGTTCAACAGCAGCCACCTCATGAAAACCAGTGTAGTATAGTAGTTAGCATTTCAGACAAGAATCTGGGAGACCCAGGCTCAAATCCCCACTGTGGAAACACACTAGGTGACTTCGGGCCACTTACTCATTCTCAGCCTAACCTTCCTCACTGTGAGGACACAGTGGAGGAGAGGAGAATGCTGTAAGCTGCTTTGGGTTTCTCTTATGGAGAAAGGTGGGATATAAATGTAGTAAATAAAAAATACAGCTGAAGACAGAGGACAGATTAAAACCAGGTTACTTGGTGAGTGGGAAGGAGAGGAGGAAGCAGGGAAAGGGAAGAGGCTATGGGGGCTTTCAGCAATGAGAAAGAGGAAATAGTGTGGGAGGGAAACTGGGATGCCCCTCGCAGGTTCTTGTGGGTCCCTCACTTGTTACATTCTAAAGCTTTTGAAAAGCCATCACCATGCCTTGAGAAACTCCACTGCACAAGTTGTTGCTCATCCTAAACTCACCAGCAATCCACAACACTGGGTGACCCTGAGTTTTAGCGCTAGGAGCGACAGGACTGTATCTGTCTCCATGCTCTTTCAGCATTAATCTCAGAAGAAGGAGAAGAAATGGTTTTTATATGCTGACTTTCTCTACCACTTAAGGGTGCATTAAACCTGCTTACAATCCCTTCCCTCCCGCTCCCCACAACAGACACCCTGTGAGGTAGGTGGGGCTGAGAGAGCTCTAAGAGAGCTGTGACTGGCCCAAGGTCACCCAGCTAGCTTTATGTATAGGAGTGGGGAAACAAATCTAGTTCACCAGATTAGCGTCCGCCGCTCATGTGGAGGAGTGGGGAATCAAGCCTGGTTCTCCAGATCAGAGTCCACCACTCCAACTGGCCTCTATGGAAGAGTTGCTTTTTATACCTCAGTTTTCTCTACTTTAAGGAGTCTCAAAGTGGTCTACAATCACAGTCCCTTCCTCTCCCCTCAACAGGCATCTTATGAGGAAGGTGAAGGCTGAAAGAGTTCTGAGAGAACTGTGACTGACCCAAGGTCACCCAGCAGGCTGCATGTGGAGGAGTGGGGAATCATACCCAGTTCTCCAGATTAGAGTCCTCTGCTCTTAACCACTACACCATGCTGGCACTTTTACTAAGTGTTGTGTGATCGTGGCCTGTATACAACACGCATTGGTATCAACAGAAGTTGTGTTTACACACCCACTGAAGATGCCTTGCAGCTCCCATCTTTTCTTTCTTTCTTTTTTGGGGTCAAATTTATCCAAAGTGGAGAAGGGGATGCAAAGATTGAACGTGCCATCTTTCAAAAAAAAAAAAAGAACAATACCAATTCCTGTTGTTTTTCTTTACCAGCCGGCAAAGAACAAAGCAAACTTATTTATTTAGCTATTGCTTAACAAATTGCTTAAAAAAAACCTTACTGCCTTATTCACATGAACGTCATTTTAATAAGAATGGGAAACGGGGGTGGGGGAGATGAGCCCATTCTTATGAAAATGACTGTAAAGGGTGTGGGAAATTGTGCAATTACAACTAGGTCTGAATAATCTTGATTGTAAGACTTTAGGAGAGGGGGAAAAAACTATTTGCTATTTCTTTTCCTGGGGTCAGCTTTCAAGATCTCCCATCTTAGCACAGGCAATTCTCTTGACTGGAGTAAGCGGTAAATGCTTCAAGATTTGACTCCTGCTGCGTCTATCCTGCGTTTAATGTGTTCCTCCTAATAAGGTTTACATAAGGTTGCATAATGAGCAGGTATGCACGAAGGGTTTTTAAAAAGCAAATGACTTTTATCTTTGAGCAATGCAGATCTCGAAAGTGAGGCTTGTCTTGCTGGCATCTAAATGATGATGTTGTAAGTATTAAATTGTCTTTTGCATTCTTGTTTGGATAATGGCAACAGATTTGCATCAGTTGCATAAAATACACCATTAATACCTTTTTTTTAAAAGAGAGAGGGTGGGGGTAAAAAGATGCCAAGACCAATTTCCAACTTGAACTCTTTCTAAAAATTTAAATTTTGAAATGAAAATGACGGCACCGAAATAGTAAGGTATCAATTACACTTCTGCTTAAAGAGCCAATTTTCATGCACAGAGCATTCTACTGGTATTTAGTATTTATTTATTATTTATATCTCACTTTTCTCCCCAACCGGGACCCAAAGTGGTTTATCACATTGTTCTCTGCCTTTATCCTCATAACAACAACCCTGTGCGGTAAGTTAGGCTGAGAAAGAGTGACGGGTTATAGGTCACCCAGCAAGGTTCCATGGATTCAATTCCAGTTCTCCCAGATCTTAGTCAGACAGTCTAGCCACTACACCCCTGCGACTCTCAAGAAAATGTCTAAGCTACCCTGTCTGCAAAAGGATTCAAAGTGCAGCAAAACAATTATCTATTTGATGCAACAAGAGGAACCAAAGAGACAAGCTGTTGAACAGCAAGCAGCTTTTCTTTTTGAAGAAGAAGCTGGTTTTTATATGCCGACTTTCTCTACCTTTTAAGGAGAATCAAACTGGCTTACAATCACCTTCCCGTCTTCTCTCCACAACAGACACTTTGTGAGGTAGATGGGGCTGAGCGAGTTCAGAGTTCAGAGAGAACTGTGACTAGCACAAGGTCACCAAGCTGGTTTCATGTGGAGGAGTGGGGAATCAAACCTGGTTCTCCAGATCAAAGTCCACCTCTCTTAACCACTACACCATGCCGGCAAGTAGCGAGAGACTTATTTTGGGATGAGGGCCCTCAATGGCAATGTTGTAACCCTGCCAGCAATACGGTGACATCACTTGCAGCATGACCCTGAAGTAGCATCATCACATAAGAGATACACTCTAGCATTTACCCCAATCTATATGGGCTGATCGTAGGGTTGCCAGGTCCCTCTTCGCCACCAGCGGGAGATTTTGGGGGTGGAGCCTGAGGACGGCAGGGTTTGGGGAGGGGAGGGACTTCAATGGCATAGAGTCCAATTGCCAAAGCCGCCATTTTCTCCAGGGGAACTGATCTCTATCGGCTGGGGATCAGTTGTAATAGCAGGAGATCTCCACCTACTACCTGGAGGTTGACAACCCTAGCTGATCTTCCTCCCCCTGTCCCCCCAGAATTCCCCCCACCACCACCCTGATGAGCAGTGGTTTGCAAAGCCAACAGGAGGCAGGAGGACGGACTCCCATCAAAGCGGGAGACCTGGCCTCCCTCCTTCGGCAGCATGAGTTGCTATAGTCCCCAAACCCCAACAAATCAGACATTCAACCCAGAGTGGCAGGCAGCAAAGGACATCTAAGCCTGCACAGGAGGCTTTGAGAACTGGCGGTGCGTTCTCAACAGTCCTTGGCTGCCAGCGATAAGGTGGCCGCCTTTGTGAAAGAGCAGTTTTCAGCGCCACAAATTGCCCACCAACAAGCTGTTCCGGGAAGGTTAATCCCCAGCTCAGCCTGCCGAATCCAAAACTTCACACTTCTTCGGGAAGAAACTTCGCAAAAAATATTTCCTCTCCTCGGCTGATATGGCCTTGGCAGCCAACTTCAGCTGACAAGCTCATGTATTTGTATAACAAGCCCTGCTAAGTATTTTTTCGGCCTACTGTTTAGAAACACACAGGGGGTGGGGGGGGGGAGAATGAATAAATATGGAAATCAAATGTAAAAACTCCCTGCACTCATAACTGGCTTCCCCAGGGGGAATTCTTTCCTGTGTTCTCTGTCTTCTTCCTTCCACTCCGCGAAATGACTGCCAGTCATTAAGCGGAGCTGGAAGGAGTTCACTGTACAATAATTGAACACCAATGGGCCCGCCGTCATTTGCATTTCCCATTTTTTGATTGGCAGCTGTACATGAGATGCCATATCAGTTGAAAGTATGTTGTGAGCTGGTACTAATGATCCGGTGGCTCCAGGGAAGCCTGCCATATTGTAATTTGGCTATCAGGCATGAAAGAAATAATTCTAAGTGCCAGCAACGTGAAGCCGAATAAATGTTTCAGTGCTGTGGGTTGCCAAGGGTGACACTTCTGATTTACTATAAACGAATGCCCTGTTGCCTTTGGGGTTGGGGGAGCTCGCATTGTATCTGAGATGTGTGTATAAAACATTAGTATTAGAAAATGGTTTCTGCGCGGGATGGGGAACACAGGCCTGATCCCAGAAGGCAGGGGAATGTTTACAGCTGGATGAAAGGATTTTTTTTTCTCCCCTACCTACTGCAATGACAGCCAAAATAGGATTTTTCCCCCCTGAGATGGAGAATAATGGCGGTGTTAACTCAGCCTGGCCGCCCCCACCCCCGCATCACCACAAAATGCTTTTTATTTGCAAAATATGCATCCCGTCGGTTTTCTCCTGCTGTTCCAGAAAGGCAGCTTGACTTTTGGAGTTGATGGTTGAGAGGATGAGTTGAAACGTTTGTCAACTCTGCGAGGGACAGTCCTATGTCAGCCATAGATACAGTATAAATAGGGTTGCCAGGTCTCTCTTCACCACCGGCGGGAGGTTTTTGGGGCAGATCCTGAGGAGGGCAGGGTTTGGGGATGGGAAGGACTTCAATGCTACGGAGTCCAATTGCCAAAGCAGCCATTTTCTCCAGGTGAACTGATCTCTATCGGCTGGAGATCAGTTGTAATAGCAGGAGATCTCCAGCCAGTACCTGCCAGACACCAGCAGGAACGGATCTAATTGCAAACACCTTTGTTTTTAAATCCTATGGCTGGTAGTCAGCAGATGTGGTTGGCTGAGTTCATATTTGCATAATAGTGCGAGGTGAAAGAACAGTATGGCAGAATAGTTTGAGACACTCCCAAGAGCTGGCACTGATAAGCTGTAGGGTTTCCAAACCTTAGAGATTTGGGAGGCAGTGCCTGAGGAAGGTGGAGTTTGGGGATTGGGTTTCCAGGTCCCTCTTCACCACCAGAGGGAGGTTTCTGGGGCGGAGCCTGAGGAGGGCGAAATTTGGGGAGGGGAGGGAGGGACTTTAATGCCATAGAGGCATAAGGGTAGGGTTGCCAGATACGAGGTAATGGCAGGCCATGTACACATGAAGTACCTGGAGGTTGGCAACCCTATCTGACATAAACCCAGAATTCTGGAAGTACAGGACTTTCTTGGTAATGGCCCCACTCTTGTGAACTCCAGGTTCCTGAAAGGTTGTGGAGGTTTTTTCTTTGTTTGTGTTAGTTTGTTTTACCAGGTGTTTGTTTTACTGGGCATTTTCGCTGTGTTCATTTTCTGGTTATCTGCTCCAGTTGTATGTAAGCAATTCTTTTGACTTTAGATTATGATTTTTATTGTTGCAACTCCCGCTGACTTCTTTGGGTGCGGTGGGGAAACCAAGATATACATCTTAAGGAATAATTAAAAAAACAGGAAGGCAGAAAAGGGACAAACGGAAGGAAAATGTCCAAGTGCTTTAAAAAAGTACAGCAGAACATTTTACTTTACACTTTCCCTTTGAGCAATTTAATATGCCCCTAAAGGTGAAAATGAAAAGTCACTCATCACTTGACATGTGAAAATTGGAAGACAAAGTAGAGAAAATGTCTATCTGGCATTGGTGGCTTTCCTTTTGTTATCATTTTAGAAGACACAGGTATAGTCTCGAAAACACAGGCCTTGTTTTTCACTACAATGGCTGTGTATTTATACATGCCGCATGTGTGCCATCTGCTTATGCAAAGAGTTCCTGATCTTATGGACTTGGCTTCTAATGTCACAGGGCGTTGGACAAGATGGGAGTGTGCTTTTCAATTTTATGAAGAGTGTTTGGATAGGCAATTCCTCACTGGGGGGGGGGAAGTACATTTTTTTCTTCTGGGGGAAAAAGTGTTCATTAAAAAGAAATGGATATCCTTTTAGCTGCGTTACACATTTACAGAGGTCATCCGAGAGCACTTTTCTCAAGTGAGCAGCATAAGAATGCTGTTTGAATGTCCCACATATGTAAATGGGAGGAAACAGCCACGCTGATCTGTTTTGATTGATCAAATGCGTTGGATTTCAGGGTGACTTCTTTCTAAATTGAATTAATAATATTCATAAGTGACCAGAAAGTAAGAATGACATTTTGTGATTTTGGCAAGTAAACAGAGCCAGCCATGGGTTACCGGGTAGAACCAGGGAAATGGTACTAACTGATAAAGGAGCAAGGGCAGTTCCTAGTTGCTAAAGTGTATGGGCAGAGATGGAGCCCCGTGAGGTACTGCAGGTCAAGGGAATGGACCAGTAGATCTTGCTGTGTCAGATGGTACAGTGTATTTGTGGAACTCCCTGCCCCAGGATGTGGTGATGACTGCCAACTTGGAAGGCTTTAAGAGGGGAATGGACATGTTCATGGAGCAAAGGACTATTTATGGCTACTAGTAAAAATGAATACTAGTCATGATGCATACCTATTCTCTCCAGGATCAGAGGAGCATGCCTATTATATTAGGTGCTTTGGAACACAGGCAGGACAATACTGCCGCAGTTGTCTTGTTTGTGGGATTCCTAGAGGCACCTGGCTGGCCACTGTGTGAACAGACCGCTGGACTTGATGGTCTGATCCAGCATGGCTTTTCTTATGTTCTATGTTCTTATTTAACAAGGCTTCTGACTGTCCACTGGAGATCTGTTTGCCTAGACAGATTAATATAGCATTGTTTCAGCAAAAGCAACCACTACAGTGTTGGTTTTATTCTCTCTTGCTCCTCTTTCCTTGTGTTTATTTTTTAAATTATCACTTTTATCCCCTGCACTTAGGCTTCCCCTGTGTGTATGGCTCCACCTCCTGTGGCTGCCATTTTGTGGTTGTGCCCACCACCCTGTGTCAGAATTCCAAAGATGCCCACAGGCTCAAAAATGTTGGGAACCTCTAGTTCAGAGTTTCTTAGCCTGGGGTCTACTGATCCCCAAAGTGTCCATGGATAGATTTCTGGGATTCCATGAACTTAGATGGGGAGCGGGGGATTACATCTTTATTTTCACTAACCTCTAACTGAAATTTAGCATAACTATTTCAATATAATTGGTTTTGGTTGGAGAGCCAGCATGGTGTAGTGGTTAAGAGCGGTGGTTTGGAGCGGTGGACTCTGATCTGGAGAACCGGGTTTGATTCCCCACTCCTCCACATGAGAGGCGGAGGCTAATCTGGTGAACTGGATTTGTTTCCCCACTCCTCTATGCGAAGCCAGCTGGGTGACCTTGGGCAAGTCACAGCTCTGTTAGAGCTCTCTCAGCCCCACCTACCTCACAGAGTGTCTGTTGTGGAGAGGGGAAGGGAAGGTGATTGTAAGCCGGTTTGAGTCTCCCTTAAGTGGTAGAGAAAGTCGGCATATAAAAACCAACTCTTCTTCTTCATCATCATCATCATATGTATTTGATGCTATCCATTTTAAAACATCATTATGAGAAGGGGTCCATAGACTTCATCAAGCAAAAAAGGTTAAGGACCCCTGATCTAGTCTATTAGGTTAAGGGGTGAGATCAATAGAGAGAAACATCCTTAGCTCAAACCACCTGATTTATTTAACAACAAAAATGCCAAAGCCAAGGCAACAATTAGAGAACCAGCAGAAAAGGCACTTGAGGACTGGTAATCTTGCCAGAAATCCACCTTGGTGTCATTCACGAAAATGCACAACGTAGTGTGAAGAGAACAGACATGCAGGTGGTCAGAAAGGCATGCATGTGTTTATCCTTTCTAAGTAACTCCCCTCCAAATCCTAACAGTGTGGGGAAATTATATGTTAGATCTTTAATAGACCTTTTCCATGGATATTAGTAATCTGATCCTGTTCATGTTTACTTGGAAGAAAGTCCCACGGAGTTCGGTGGGAGCTACTCCCAGCTAACAATGACTGCTGCTTTATGGTGTCAGAATGTGCAGTAAAAAAGTAATAAACGGGTGCGAACTTGGTACACAATCACACATGCCCATACCGAAAGCTCGGGGTCGCACTGGACATAATGACAAATGCACCGAGGCAGGCAGAATATGCAAAAATACAGCACTTTAACCTAATAACGTGGCCACTTGCAAAAGCTTTAGCACAACATTGAAAATCACTAATGGAGCACTGTGCAGATATTCATGATACAAACAGCCAGGAATCATGCATAATGGAACAGTGCAACCGCTAACAGCAGATTCACACAAGATAATTTAAACTTGTTTGTATGGAAATGAAGAGCTGATCTTTGAAGTGGTCTTTAATGAGATGCTGCTTGATCCTCCCTCCATCCAGAGAGACTGCTCTCTTTCCCTTTTTCTTGCATATTTTTTCCCCACTTCCCTCCCCTCCATGCATGTTTGTGGGGTGCAGGGAGAAGGCTCCTTTCAATTATGGGATGCCATTTGCATCTAGCGCAGGACGAGCACATGAGAGAGAGAGAGGTGTGACTAATACCGATGATGAAATATTTCCAACGCCCCCATTAAAATGATGTAGACATGATTCTGAAGCGCTGCCTTTCATGCCCTTTCTCATTCTGTATAGCCAGGAGGCACAAGAAGTCTAGCGGATTGTGTGTTTCTGGCGCACACGACACGGCAAATGGGGTCCCTGATACAGATTAGGCAGGTTTTAAGAGATCAGAGATCAGGATCTCTCACAGCATCTCTTTACAAACAAATTAGGAGCTTCACAGGGCTGCTTTGAAGATCAGAGGACTGGCATCTGAGGAAGAGGAAGAGACAGGTTGAACCCTTTTCTCCGATGGCTAGGGTTGCCAACATCCAGGTGGTGGCTGGAGATCTCCTGCTATTACAACTGATCTCCAGGTGACCGAGGCCATTTATGCATGGGAGGTTTTGCCTTGGATTTGTGGCTCTCTAAATGCACATTTTCCCCATCCAAATTCTCAAAACTCTGCATGGGGGCTTATTTTTGAGTTTTGAGAATTTGGATGGGGAAAATGTGCACCTAAAGAGCGGCAAATCCAAGGCAATGGCCATGCATAAATGGCCAGAGACCTTCCAAACAGGGTTGCCAACCTTCAGGTGGTGGCTGGATATCTCCTAGGATATCAACTGAAGTCCCTCCCTTCCCCAAACCCTGCCCTCCTCAGGCTCCACCCCAAAAACCTCCCACCGGTGGCAAACAGGGACCTGGCAACCCTAGGCTAACTGAGGTTAAGGTTGCCAGCTCCAGGTTAGGAAATACCTGAAGATTTTGGGGTGGAGCTTGAAGAGGGTGGGGTTTGAATTATAATGCTATAGAGTCCAATTACCAAAGCGGCCGTTTTCTCCAGGTAAACTGATCTCTATCGGCTGGAGAGCAGTTGTAATAGCAGGACATCTTCAGCCACCGCCTGGAGGTTGGCAACCCTAACTGAGGCTCCGCACAGGTGCGATTCAGAAAGGAAAACAAGAGGGTCTCCGATTTTAGGATTGTCGTAGTCCTATCTAGTTTAACCTTCAATGTATAGAACCAGTTAGGCAAAGATACAAATCATATAGGGGGAATGTATAGGATCATTTAGGGCAGGGGTGTCAGACAGAAGGCCCGTGGGCTGTATCTGGCCCCTTGAGAGCACTTACCTGGCCCACGAGCCGGCCGAGGCAGCCACCTCCCCACTCAGGGCTGGCGATGCAGGGCCCAGCCCAACCAAGTGACATATATGTCATATCCGGGCCTCGTAACAATTGAGTTTGGCACCCCTGATTTAGGGGAAGGGAACAGCACTTGCATTGCATTTCAGCAGTGGCATAGTCCTGTGAACCCCAGAATCATTTCAATAAAATGTGCACCTTCTCCATGTACTGCTGGCTGCCCCAGTTCCATTCAGAGAAACGAGATGTCATCTCAGAGCATCTGCAATAGTTTTACATGGCACAGTGCTCCATGTGAGTTAAGGGCAAAGTCTGTGGCTAGCTCCGTCACAGCCTGTGGCACAAATTCCCCCTGAGGGAGTAGGCCCAATCTGTCCCTGTATCTTTATTAAGTAACAATAAACATATAATAAACCTACACGCATCACAGTCTTGCAAGATAATTATCTGTTAATGTCTGCCCAAGACACAAATAATGAAAATTGTATGTTACCTGATAATTAATCTTTGAACTGGCCCAGTAACTTCTAGTACGATTACCAAGGAATATGCAAGAAAATGTCAGGAAGGTTCTAGTCTCCTTGCTGTAGCTGGGCGATTTACACTAGTATCTCTTGTGAAGGGTGGTAGGTGCTGTGTTTGCAAATGCCCACGTAGGAAGATACACGGGGAAGGACCTTTGCCTTCTGCTGCCATTGGCCTTATAATTACCAGGCACCGATACAGTTCTATGAACACCCTTTGAAATTGCAGAAATTAACACCAAAGAGTCTTATCAGATTGCCCTTCTCATCCAGAGGTGTGTCACCGCCTTTTTGGGAGAGAAGAGCCAAGCATCGTTTTTAATGATGATCCACAGTCCATTGTGACAAAATGAGGGTCGTTGGCAAGTTTTGCCCCTACCCAAACGATCTTTCTGCCAATCTAAAGCAGAAGGTTTTTCATTATGATAAAGTGTGGAATAAAATGAAGTTTTTCAGTGGGTGTTTGCTGCGTAGTTAGGATTGCCATCTCTGGGTTGGGAAAGTCCTGGAGATTTGGGGATGGAGCCTCGGGGGGCGGGGTTTGAGAAGGGACGGGACTTCAGCAGGGATGGGATGCCATATAGTCCACCTTCCAAATAGGGTTGCCAAACTTCAGGTGGTGGCTGGATATCTCCTGGGATATCCCAGCAACAGAGATTAGTTCCCCTGAAGAAAATGGCCACTTTGGAAGGCGGACACTATGGCATTATACCCCACTGAAGTCCCTCCCCTCCTCTGGCTCCACCCCCAAAATCTCCAGATATTTCCCAACCTGTAGCTGGCAACCCAACTGTAGCATCAGATCTGAGCAGGGCAGTTTCTGAAAAGCAGTGAGGTAATGTGGCTGCAACAGCATTATTCTTCCCCTTTCTCAAACAAAGCTCATACTGTGTCGTTTTGTGATAATGGCTGAATTTGGTCATAAGGTTCTGGGGGATGAATTAACAGAGCCAGGTTTATGACCGTGATCTCTTTGCACCATGATTTTAAAATAGCTGTAGCACTTTTCAAAATGAAAGGTTGTGCGGTTGTGCATTTGTTTGCTTTAATGTAGTATTTTACTTTCACCATGTCTTTGGCGCCAGCATTCTCAAGTCATATTCATTTGTAAAATGTGGCTCATTCACACTAGGTCGTGTGCACAGACAGGGTGAGTTAGGTCTCTACTACCTCTTCTTACACCATTTTGGATGATGAGTATTTTTGCCATTTGAGACGCCTAAAACAGTGGCCAAGGAAGAAGGATACAGTAAAAATATAAAAGAAACCTATGGGACTTTGCTGATAGGGAGTTATTTGAGGCAGTACTCAGAAAGTTGTCCTGACCTGAATGGCCCAGGCTATCCCAATCTCATCAGGTCTCAGAAGAGAAGCAGGTAGGGTTGCCATGTGGGTGATCCACCCAGATGTTCCAGAGCCGGGGATGCATGTGTTCCCAGTGCATGAACATGATGACAGCATTGCTGGTTTTACTTCCGGAAGCGCTGCATCACCACTTGGGGGTGGGGGGTGGGTTTGGACTGTTAAATCGGCCATGGCAGTGCGGCGCTTCCGGAAGTAAAACGGGAAGTGCTGTCATCACCCATGGCCACCCCAACACCCCCCCCCAAAAAAAAACCTCCCGCGATTGGTAGGGGGGACCTGGTAACCCTATAAGCAGGGATGGCCCTGGTTAGCATTTGGATGGGAGACCACCAAGGAAGTCCAGGGTTGCTTTGCAGAGGCAGGCAATGACAAACTTCCTCTGTACGTTGCTTGCCTTGAAAACCCTATAGGGTAGCCATACGTCAGCTACGACTTGATGGCACTTTCCAACACCCCCACGTAGAAAATTGGGCTGTTGCAAATAACCAGAGCCATTTAGAGACTAAAGAGAAGGGTTTAGCTTAGTGGTAGAATACTGGCTTTATGTGAAGAAAGTCTCTAGTTCAATCCTTGGCATCTCTGCTTGGAAAAGATCATGGGTAGCAGGTGCAGGGGAAGACCTTTATCTTGCCCTGGAGGATCACTGCTACTGTAGACAGTATTGAGCAAGAGTGGGGTTCCCATGAGTCACAACCATCAGAGGTTTGCGAGTCTCTCTATGGCCTTTTATGCAAGGGCGTTTCCCTGAGGTCACCCTCGCCAACTGCTTCGGGGCTTCCTTTTGAACACACATGCATCATCCACTCGTCAGAGGTTGTCTCGCTCTCCCCATGCTTTCTGCATGCATTTTCCAGGTTCTGGTGAAAATGGTAATTCTGAGAGATCTCCAGAATCCTCCTGGAGGCTGGCAACCCTCTAAACCCCAGAGATGTGGCAAAAAGCCACCAGCGTTTTACTCAGCCTGCTATCGGCCCTCTTTTTAGGCCTCCCTGGCAAGCTGTGCAGGCCTCCTGGTGGCCCCTATCTCTGCATCCAATTCGCAGCCTCCTTCCACCCTGAGCCTCTCCAGGATGCGGTTGAATAGTTGTTGGAGTGGCGGTGTCCCTTGAAATGGGAGCGGGTTTGCTAGGGTTGCCAGCCTCCAGGTACTAGCTGGAGATCTCCTTCTACCCTGAGCCTCTCCAGCCAATAGAGATCAGTTCCCTTGGAGAAAATGGCCACTTTGGCAATTGGATTCTATGGCATTGAAGTCCCTCCCCTCCCCATACCCCGCCCTCAGGCTCCACCCCCAAATCTCCAGGTACTTTGCAACCTGGAGAGGCAACCCTAGGGTCTGCCCTGCTTCCTGGCATCGCCCCCACCCCCCCACCCCAGTCTGGGAATTTATCCCCAGATACAGTCCAGTAGTCTGCTATGAACTGGATTCTGTACCTGGCTGTGTTAGGAAACTAGTCGTCACCATTTCCTTTTTAATGAAGAGTTTACTAATCCTGTGGAAAGAAGTTTATAACGCATCCTAAAGATTCTTTTTAAAAGGCACTCCCCTCCCAAAAGTAACATAGGGATAAAACAGCAGCAGATATTGGTTCTTGTAGGTTATCCTGGCTGTGTGACCGTGGTCTTGGTTTTTTCTTTCTTGACGTTTCGCCAGCAGCTGTGGCAGGCATCTTCAGAGGAGTAACACTGAAGGAGAGACACTATCCTTCAGTGTTACTCCTCTGAAGATGCCTGCCACAGCTGCTGGCGAAACGTCAGGAAAGAAAAAACCAAGACCACGGTCACACAGCCCAGATAACCTACAAGAACCAATGAACTCTGCCGTGAAAGCCTTCTACAGCCGCAGATATTGATCAAGATGCCTTGAGCTGGATAGCCCCAGGCTAGCCTGATCTCATCAGATCTCAGAAGCTTAAGCAGGGTCAACTCTGGCAAGTATTTGGGTGTGAGACCTCCAAGGAATACCATGGTCATGATGCGGAGGCAAGCAACAGCAACCCACCTCTGAACATCTCTTGCCTTGAAAACCCCACCAGGGGTTGCCATAAGTCAGCTGTGACTTGATGGGGGAAAAAATTGATCAGGATCAAAAATTGATCAGGATCAAGTTGTCCCCAGTGAATAGGGATGGTTGGGAGGCACACCAGTTTTCTGACTCAGTATAAGGCAGTTTTGTAAGTTCATCCAACAGAAAAGCTGCAGTGCTAAACACTGGAAAGGAACAAAGGTTTAGTTGGAATAAATGCTGCTTAACATTCAATACAGATATGTATAAGAGGAGGGTAAACTATACTAACTGTACCAGCATGGTGTAGTTGGAGTCAGCATGGTGTAGTGGTTAAGAGCGGTGGGCTCTAATCTGGGGAGCCGGGTTTGATTCCCCATGCCTCCACATGAGCAGCAGACTCTAATCTGGTGAACCGGGTTGGTTTCCCTACTCCTACACTGACGCCTGCTAGGTGACCTTGGGCTAGTCACAGTTCTCTCAGAACTCTGTCAGCCTCACCTGCCTCACAAGGTGTCTGTTGTGAGGAGGGGAAGGGAAGGTGATTGTACGCCAGTTTGAGACTCCTTAAAAGTAGAGAAAATTGGGTATAAAAACCAACTCCTCCTCTTCTACTACTACCTGTGAATCGGGGAGGGGAGATCTGATAAATTGGGTGGGGGAAATTGTTTAACTGTGGTGACATCCATCCAGTATGAAGAAGACCATTCAGTTTCGAAAAATGGTCTTGGAAAGTTGTTCTTGCAAAGAGATTTGTGGCTCCAATATACCGTCAATGCCAGCCAAGTAACATGCTAGAAACTCTTGGTAGTTGATTCTGGTTTGTGTCTGTTTCACGTCAAAAGTCAGAATGCAATTGACAGGAAGCGGTGGAGAACCGATGTTGCATGAACATTGAGCTTTGCTGGCCCCTGACAGGCTTACTATAATGTCCTCAGCTAGTCTGTGTGCGTGGCTGCGGACACAGGCAGGCTCCTCCCCAAAACGCCCACTGGTTTTCTCCTTTCAAACAAACCTGTGAAAATGGCTGGAACAATTCGAGACTTGTGCTGCTTGGCTGGGGGGAGAGCTACAGCAAATAAAAACATTTTCAGATGAGCAGTCTTTCCATGTTTACTGTATCGTGTTGCTAGATCCTGACTCAACGCCAAATGCTCTGACAGAAGGGAGCAGATGAACTCCAGAATGATGACATTAATAAGGAAATTACAAAAGGCTCAACAAATGGCATTTATGTTAAATCAATAATGCTCTGTTTGTTTTTTATCCTAATCTTTCTTTGGGAAAAAAAATATTATCTTTCCAAACAGTTGGCAATTCCCATTCTTGTTCTTCTTCCTGAACATAATTAAAAACATGTTGCGGCGTCTACTTAAGACATCAACTTTCCCAAGCCTTTCTTGTCCACTGCGCTTTAAACAAAGACACTCGTTTTGGCGCTGTGCCCTTAATTAATCATTGCAGGCTTTGTGGCGGCATAAAATATGTCTTAGTTTAATCGTTCATCGCGAGCCCAGTTTCTGCAGAATTTAATCGACTTAACGGAACCAAATTTCTAATCTGCTCAAGGGAAGAAAGGAGAAGAAGGGGGGAAATGCTTAAAAGGAACATGGCCTCCAATGTATAATTTTGATGAAGACATTTAAGAATGTCATGAATCAGTCATGATCTCTTGCCTGTAGAGTTTAATTGGCCAGCTGCCCTTGGGCTCTAGAGCAATTAAAGCAGTAAATTTCACAATACCATATATCTTGCTACAAAGGAGCTGGTTTGGACAATAGAAGCCATATGTGCTGTGGTGAAAGGGTGCATGCCTTGTCCCCCACTGGTGGGGTTGCCAGCCTCCAGGTGGGGCCTGGGAAATCTCCTGGAATTACAGCTGATCTCCAGGCTAAAGAGATCAATTTTCCTGGGGAATATGGCTGCTTTGGAAGGTGGACTCCATGGCATTATCCCTCCCCTCCCCAAACCCTGCTGTCCTCAGGCTCTGCTTGCAGACCCCTAGGTGTTTCCTAACTCAAAGTTTGTAACCTTTCCCTTTACCCATATATACACTCCCCTTTCAACATGAGACTATGACCAAATCTAGCAGATGTTAGGTTGATGCCTGGATTTAATCTGGGAGATCAACTGCGCATGTGAAATTTACACATATTGGCATACATCCTGCATTCTGCTTAGGAAAGTCTGAAGCCTTCTTCATAGAATCATAGAATCACAGAGTTGGAAGGGGCCATACAGGCCATCTAGGCCAACCCTCTGCTCAAGGAAAGGATCAGACTAGAGCATCCCTGACAAGTGCTTGTCCAGCCTCTGCTTAAAGACTGCCAGTGAGGGGGAGCTCACCACCTCCCTAGGCAGCCTATTCCACTGTCGAACAACTCATATTGTAAAAAAAATTTCCCCTAATATCCAGCTGGTACCTTTCCACCCACAATTTAAACCCATTATTGCGAAACCTAACCTCTGCTGCCAACAGGGACAGCTCCTTTCCCTCCTCTAAGTGACAGCCCTTCAAATACCTAAAGAGAGCAATCATATCCCCCCTCAACCTCCTCTTCTCCAGACTAAACATTCTCCAGACTAAACTTTCCACTCTATGAAGCCTTCCTCTCCATCTTAAGTGGCTCTTCCTTGAGTGGAGGAAATTGGACAAAGTCTCCTTGGGGGTGGAAAGTGCCGTCAAGTCACAGCTGACTTATGGTGACCCTGTAAGGTTTTCAAGGCAACAGTCGTTCAGAGGTGGTTTGCCATTTCCTGCCTCCACGTGAACTGAGAGAGTTCTGAGAGAACTGTGACTGGCCCAAGGTCACCCAGCAGGCTTCATGTGGAGCAGTGGGGAATCGAACCTGCTTCTCCGGGATTAGAGTCCACCACTCTTAACCACAACACCATGCTGGCTCTTCCTTGAGCGGAGGAAGTTGGACAAAGCCTCCTTAGGCTGAAGGAAGACTGCAAACATTGCTGAGCAGACTGGCAGTATATACGCCACTGGATCTGGCAAGTTTGGATGCTAAATTTCTGCAAGGACACCCTGTGGCATCAGAGGCGGGGCACACACACCAGGCAGGCAGGGAAATAAGATGCATTTCCTCCCTCCCACTCACTCCCACTCAAGTTTTTAAGAGTCAGAGCTCCCTTTGTCAGATACCTTTTTGAGGGGTGCCAAGTGCATGTAGTAAGGTGACTCTCATGCAGTGTGGCATGTGCACAAGACTAGCTTACCAAAAAGGTATAGTTATTGTATAGTCAAAGGTCGTTTATGCATGGGAGTTTTACCGGAGGTTCGTTGCTCGCTGGACCCACACTTTCCTGTTGGGAGTCTATGCACCAGCAGTCTCCAAGCTTGAATCAGGAAGTATCTAATGCCCACCCCTTGAAATGCTGCTTCATAATTGGCTGTAGTGAGAGAAAAGTTCCCTTCCCCCAAACCCAATTGCCGCAGAAAAAAGCATTTTAAGAACAAAAAACAAAAAACGGAGCAATCTGAAAAGAAGGGGGGAGGAATCCAAGCCTCGATTTAAAAAAACCTTTCTTCTGCTCAGAAAGAGCTCTGAGGAAGCAGGAAGTATTTGAATCCCTGCCTCTGGACAAGCTGCTTTGTAATTGGCTGTGAGCCAAACTAAGCTTGTGGGTCCGACGCTTTGCCTTATGCATGGAGATTTCACCCGCGCTGAGCTCAGGGGAGAGGGAAGAATCAGGTTAACAGAGGAACGGGAAGTCCCGGGATTTGTGAGGACTGGGTGTGAGGTCATCTCTAATGGAAGGAAAAGTCATGCATAACTCCAAGGAACAACTGAGACGGGGGTGGTGGTGAATGTGAGTGAAAGTACCCATGCATAAATGACCAAAGTCTCTCAAAAGCTTGTAACCTGGAAATCTTGTTGGTCAGAAAGGTGCTCCTGGATTCGAATCTCGCTCTTCTACTGCATGGCTCCCCCCCCCCCAACCGAAACACAACTTGTTATCAAATGTTGAGTTAGCTCACAGAAAAAGTGTAATGTACTAAATTATATATCTCCCTGTATATAGAACTAGATTTGGAACCCACCCAGTGAAGTCAATGTAGAGATGCATATTGAGTAGGATTGGTTGCGAACGGCCACCTCTGCACTTCTGTGCGTCTGTAGTCCAGGTCGGTTCGAAACAGTGTGGCACCTGCCGTCTTTTATGGGAAATGTGAAGTCTCCTGAAAAATTGCTCTTGGAGGAAAGCAGATCGTGAATGACATTAAGCAGGCTTTGTTGAAGAGCAACTCCAGGCTTAGCTGATAAATTTGCGACTTAACATTCAGAAAGAAAAGCAATAATGAAATGCATTTGCTGTACAATTATGTCCCACCAAATGCTTTCCTTTCCGCAAATTTTATTTCAGAGAAGAGCATAAAGTGTTCTGCATCTGATTTCTCCCCCCTCCCTTTTAATCAGTTGTAAACAACTATAGCACATTATGCTGCTAGTACATGTACAGTGGGACTCAAGGCAGGCAAAATGTGCCAATTAAATATTCCATTCCCCCGGTTTCTATTCTACAATAAAGGTATGATAATGGTAAATAATTTAAGTGAAATAGGAATTGAGAAAGGCATGGACTGAAGATGGATTCGTGCAAATGTACACTTATGCTTAAGGGAAAAAATTGTTTCTCTCAATTGTTAGAAAGGACAATTTGTGCCAGCGATAGCACAGTGGGATCCAGGTGGTTGTGCTCAACGTACGACGCCTGGCTTCATCAACAAACCAGTCATTCTCGAGTGGATTCACACATGGACGTGATCACTCAAGGCTCACCAATCTTTCTTTTCCTGCATGTATGAATACACGCCACTGTCTCTGAGTTGACGTTCGGTGATACACAAGTTCTGGCTGGGGTGATTAATTGTTGGTGATTATTCACACACGCAAGCCATCGCTGGTTGCGATGATCAATGTCAATGTATTAACCCACCCTGAGTAGTTCCGCCCAGACCACACTTTCCCTTGCTTCAGCCCCTCTCCCTGCACTGGGTCCACTTTCTCCCCCCCCCCCTCGCCCAATGCCAGTTCCCACTTATCCCACCACAGTTCCTCCTCCAAGGTCCTAAGAACATAACATAAGAACATAAGAAAGGCCCTGCTGGATCAGACCAAGGCCCATCAAGTCCAGCAGTCTGTTCACACTGCGGCCAACCAGGTGCCTCTAGGAAGCCACAAACAAGACGAGTGCAGCAGCACCATCCTGCCTGTGTTCCACCGCACCTTCACCCCATTGCCAGCTCCTGTTACCTTTAGTTCTGCTTCAGCTCAGCTTCAATCTTTCCCCACCAATCCTGTTTCCCTTCCTTTCCCCATCTTTGCTCCCACTGGTTGCCAGTTTCCCTTCCCTTCTGGCTCCTCTCATAGCATCTCCCCTCTCCTATTCTAATCAAGATTGTCACTTTCCTGATCTCCAGCATTGAGAGCCGGCATGGTGTAGTGATTAAGTGTGGAGGACTCTAATCTGGAGAACCGGAAGCCTGCTGGGTGACCTTGGGATAGTCACAGTTCTCTCAGAACTCTCTCAGCCCCACCTACCTCACAAGGTGCCTTTGTGTGTGTGGGGGGGGGGAGGGACGGCAATTGTAAGCTGTTTTGAGATGCCCTATGGTAAAGAAAAGCAGGGTATAAAAGCCAACTCTTCTCCTCCTCTCTTGCCCAGTGTGTGTGGGTGTTGAGGAGATGCCCAGGCTCTCCACCTGGAGGTTGGCAAGCTTACCCATCACCTACACACACTCAAACACTCCCTTTCCGCTGAAATATCCTGAAGTGTTTCCGTGACTCAAGCTCTGGGCTGATACCATTGTCAATTCTGATATATTCTGTTTCAGCCGCTTTGATCACAGTGGGGTACACAGACAGCGAGTGTGATCTGAATCCTCGAAAGCACCAGCATTAGCTGGCAGGAGCGCACTGTGAGGAGAGTGAAGCAAGGTTATTCTAGAAGCGTCACAAACTTGGGTACTCCAGGGACACCACTTAAAATTATATGATGTGTCCTCTGGCTGGAGCACCAAGGCCGCCTTTCCGGGCTGCTCAGCAGTTGCAGAAGTTAAACCTTCCGTCATAGAAGCCATTCCAGGGACATTTGAATATTTGCCATCGCAATCCTTCTGACCAGTTCAAATATATTGTTGCGGGAAAACGGGGGTTCGAGGAGGAGAGAGACCCGAGACCGTTAGTCGAGAAAACAGTTTTATTGCAGCTGCGGCTCAGCCCGCATTAACAAGCGGGCTGAGCCGCTTTTATCCTAGTTCCACTTTTATCCTAGTTCCATGTTAAGACGTGGCACTTCAACATTCGGTCCCTGTATAGCTTATCTGGTAGTTTCACAGCGTCAGGAGCACAGGCTTCACCCGGTTCCCTTATCATTTACCACGACTTTCCCCCTACTGTCTCAACACATGAAGCTGTCTTATACTGAATCAGATCTTTCCCCTGCTGTCTCAATATCAAATGTTTAGCATTGCACAAGTATGACCATTTTTTTAAAGGGGGACTTGGAGAAAATTTGGGCTACATTTTCTTCCCATTTTTTTCTCCAGAAATATTTGGCCTTTGATTGACGCAGTAGTCTTCTAGAAGGGACCATCCCTTTATTTTAGTTTTTTTATTTTATGCAATTTATACCCTGCCCATTCCCAACCTGGTTGGGCTTGGGGCAGCTTCCAACTGTCAGTATATATAATACAATAAATATGTTAAAACACAGAATTAGAACATAAATAGAAGTAGGAGTAACAGTCTTTTTCAAAGAAGATTGTCTTAAGAGAAGGATGTTTATTTATTATTAATTCTCTTCATGTATAACCTGTTTTTTTTTTGTTTTGTTTTTTGCCAGTGGAAACCCAAAGCAGCTGACATAGTTAATCTCCACTCCGCCATTTTATCCTCAGAACAACCCCTTGGGGTGGTTTAGACTGAGAATGTGCAAGTGGCCCAAGATCACCCAGTAAGCTTCTATGACAGAAGGGAGAGTCAGAACTGGGTCTCCCAGATCCTACTCTGACACTCTAATCCATGGGTGTCCAACGTAAGGCCAGCAGGCCAAATGGATCCCCTTGAGAGATCTTATCCAGCCTGCGAGCCAGCCAAGGCAGCAACCCACCCCCAGGTCCCAATCTGGGCTGGCAAGCCCACTGCAGGATCACCAGCTGGGGGAAATGTTGCTGGCCAAACGGAGAAACGGCCCCCTCCCTCTTGTCTAGGTTTTGCTATAACCCGCTAGCTGTTGACAATGATGCAGTTAGGTATTGTTCGATCCTGTACAATGATCTTACGGATGCCCCCCTTTTACATAGTATTATCTAGTTCAAACACAAGCCTGGAATGAACTTCAGCCTGCGGGTCTCATTCCAACCCAGCAATCTCTCACAGATAAACACACCTGCTGTAACCTGACTCATGGCCCTACTAGACAAGGTGGCAACCCCATTTTGTAGACTCGGAAAACCCCTTTTAAGACTACTGCAGGGCCCTAATACTGGTTGGGACTATATTGCTTCTGTTTTTGTCCCTGTAGGGTCTCAAGGCAGCTGAAACCGGAACACAAGATAATACAGCTTATCGGCATGTGAACACACACCACACAATAAAGATTGTCACCCAATCCAGCAATCTTAGAATAATAGAAACATAGAGTTGGAAGGGACCATACAGGCCATTGAGTCAACCCCCTGCTCAGCCAAGAGTATCCCTGAAAAGTGTTCGTCCAGCCGCTGCTTGAAGACTGCCAGTGAGGGAGTGCTCTCCACCACCCTAGGCAGCTGATTCCACTGCTGAACTACTCTTACTGAAAAAATAAATAAATCTTAATATTCAGCTGGTACCTTTCCACCCATAATTTAAACCCATTATTGCAGGGCACTCTAGCAATCTCCGCCGAAACTCTATTGTTTTCATAGAGTTTCTGTGGAGGTTGCTACAGCGTCCGTGTTGCTTCTGAGTAAACCCAGAAGCAACATCGGTGCGTCGTGTGGGTCACGTGCGCACATGTTGCGTGCCTCCCCCTCTCCCTGACTGTCTTTTGCTCGCTGACCCTCAGCTGGTCGGCAAGCAGCCCAGTGGATTGAGGGGCTTTTGCCCACCCCACTGGGCAATTGGCAAGCCTATCTCCAGGGGAACTGATCTCTATAGTCTGGAGATCAGTTGTCATTCCGGGAGATCTTCAGGCCCCACCTAGAGGCTGACAACACATCTGGAAAGGCTGAAGACCACTGATCTAATCAACTAGCTAGCTGAAGTATAAACCAGCTGTGTGTGTGTGTGTTAAGTGACTTCAAGTCGCTTCAGACTCATGGTGACCCTATGAATGAAAGTTCTCCAAAATGTCCTATCTTTGACAGCCTTGCTCAGATCTTGCAAATTGAGGGCTGTGGCTTCCTTTATTGAATCCATCCATCTCTTGTTGGGTCTTCCTCTTTTTCTGCTGCCCTCAACTTTTCCTAGCATGACTGTCTTTTCCAGTGATTCTTGTCGTCTCATGATGTGACCAAAATACGATAGCCTCAGTTTAGACCAGTGATGGTGAACCTTTTAGAGACCGAGTGCCCAAACTGCAACCCAGAACCCACTTATTCATCGCCAAGTGCCAAAACAGCAATTTAACCTGAATACTGAGGTTTTAGTTTAGAAAAAACAACTCATACATTAACATCTTTTATCTTAAAAGAAAAACACAATAACAGAGCTTTCAATGATACAAACAACTTTTTATGGAAAGGTAAAAGTTTGCATTTGGCATGCTTTTGAACAATCTAGTCCAGCTCCTGTATCTCACAGTGGCCCACATCCATAATAAGGAGGTAGCACATACCTATCAGGGCTAGTAACCCATGATGGACTTTTCCTCCAGAAATTAGTCCAATCCCCTCTTAAAGGCATCTAGGCTAGATGCCATCACCACATCCTGTGGCAAGGAGTTCCACAGGTTAATTACATGCTGGCTAAGTGGGTGTTCCTCTTTTATTGAGCAGAGGGAAACTGGTCCTCCACACCCCAGCAGTGTCTTTTCTGGTGGCTGTCTGCTGGTGTTCTTTTGCTTCTTTTTACACTGTGAGCCCCTCAGGGACAGGGAGCAGTTAGAAAAGTGAAATATAAATACTGCCAATAATAGTAATACTGTGCAAGATTGCATTTATTTATTTATTAAGCCAACAGTATCCTAGTTGGATGGCTGCATCATGCTGTATTTCATGAACACTCACAGCTATGTGAAATTCTGCGTGCACTTCTTTTCCAATAGGATTGGAGAAGCAATTCTGTGGGTTACCTTTAAGATCATATAAAAATTAGTTTTGTGTGACGTTCTTACAGATAAGCCTCCAGCGGGCAAGCAAAAGCAAATCAAAACAACAAAGCTTTTAAACAGTTGGCTATGCAGTAGGATTCTTAGGTTCAAGAGTTTTTGCAAAAGCGTAGCAAGTTACAAAAACGTTACCTGTTCCAAAAGCGATGATGCACATCAGTTCAGCATTCAATAAATGTTCCAAGAGTTCTGTTCGGCATATCCCTGCCCCAGGAATCAGATGGATTGATGGTATCCGACATGCTGTCCGCGTGTCCAGACCATTGCACGCACAGTTGTGTGTGTTCCTCTTTTATTTTCCAGGATCTCGGGGGGGGGGTAGTTCAAACCTCACTGAGAATCCGGAGATGCCAACTGACCGAAGATTGATGACATCCAGCTTGCAACAGAAAACACCAAGGTGACAAATGCTTACAGAGCAGATCACCTGGGGTTCCCTGAGGCAGGATAAGAGTTAATTGCAGGACCATTTGTTACTATGACAACAAGTGGTCCGGCGGATGGGGGAAGCAATTGCATTTTTTACTAATGTTAATTGAGCCGCATCCTGGAATGTCTTGCAGTTTGATTTCCCCAGCCAGGCCAAAGGCCTGGACCAAAGATTTTTCAGCAACAAGAAATGTGTGTGGGGGGTCCCATTTCCTTGGCACGCCTTACCCCAGACAGGAGAGGGAGGAAGCACTCCCATTGGGCTGCTGGGCAGAGGGACGGGTAATGTGAGAAATGCCCTCAGGCGCGCATGGAGAGGGGGAGGGGAGCAGCCCGGCCCCGCTTCCCTCTGGCTTTCTAGTAATGAACTCAGGCAAACTCTGTGCTGTGGCGACGGCGCGCGTGCCCACAGAGAGGGCTCTGAGTGCCCACAGAGAGGGCTCTGAGTGCCCAATCTGGCACGCGTACCATAGGTTCGCCACCACGGGTTTAGACATTTTAGCTTCTAGACCAGCTAGCAGACAATTAACCCTCAGGTATTTCCATTCTGCTTTCCAGAGTTTTCTAAAGTCAGCCGAGGTAGGAGCCTCTCGGATGGAGCAGCCACCAAAAAGCCCTAGACGGGGCAACCACAGGATTCATTTTTCTCCCCCCTTATTGTGGCTCCTAGTCAACCTTCCCCCAACTCACTGGATCTCTTTTTTTTTTTTAAGTTTAAATTATATTTATCCCCAATGTACAGGGCTGCTAGGCCTCACACTATGGTGGGAGGCCTTCCTCTGGTAGCCTCCTTTGCCTGCCACTGCTCTGAGCAGCGGTGGGAGAATTAAAACAACAACAGCGACGTCACTGTGATGGACAGGTTCGGTTCTGCCTCCCCCTGAGAACAACCAATGAGAGCTGATGGAATGTTGGGGAGAGACAGTTGGAAAACAGCAGTTAAGCAGCAACGGTTAAAGGTGTTGAGCTAGGGAGGGAGGGAGGAAGAGTATGGCTGAGAGAAGCTGAGGTGAAGATCAGCTTAAAGCTAAATGGCAAGAAAAGTCAGTTTGGAACAAAAGATCTCAAATGCCAGCATGGCGTAGTGGTTAAGAGCAGTCATTCGGAGCGGTGGAGTCTGATCTGGAGAACGGGGTTCGATTCCCCACTCCTCCACATGAGCGGCGGAGGCTAATCTGGAGAACTGGATTTGTTTTCCCGCTCCTCTGCACGAAGCCAGCTCGGGGACCTTGGGCTAGTCACACTCTCTCAGCCCCACCTATCTCACAGGGTGTCTGTTGTGGGGAGGGGAAGGGAAGGGGATTGTAAGCCGGTTTGATTCTTCCTTAAGTGGTAGAGAAAGTCGGCATAGAAAAACCAACTCTTCTTCTTCTACATGGAGATAAAAGCCAGTTTGTAACAAAAGATCTCAAATGCTGGAATAGGGAAACAGTTCAAAATTCAAGGGGGAGAAACGTAACCTCTACCTTACTTTCCTGAGTGTTCAAACCATAAATAAAAGTTAAATCCTCGTTTGTTTAGTGGGCTGTGTGTCTCAGGGAAAGAAACACACACACACACCAGTGAAGATCTTGGTCTGTATATGTTTTAGGATATGAATGAATGGTGGCGGCATGTGAATGGAACAGTGTATGAGCCCCCAACCCCAATAACCCAGTGAGTGAGGGGTTGTTATTAAAGGGGGCTGAGCTACCCTGTCTCCTGATGTCTCTGTGAGTGAGAGTGAGGACCTGAGAGATGAAATGGTCATGGCTCTCTAGAGCTTTTTAAAGAGACGAGAAAGGTAGGACGTGTGACAGCTTGACCTACTTGTAATACTGAACCTGAGAGAGAGGTGTAGAGTGTGGTAGTAGGGTTGTCCTTTTGAGACCTACATACAACTGTTTGCGGTCCTTATGAAACGTTACCTATTAGGGTTTTGATATTTGCATTACTGATACATGTAGCTGGTGAAGCCATAAGCGAAACGCGGTCCCGATCTAGACAACACGTCCTGGCATCTTCCCTTCGTGGCTTTCTTCCAGTCGTTTGCTTGAAACCTAAAATCAAATTTTGCATTTACCAGAGACTTTATGCTAAAAGACACCTTAATGGGTCGTATATTTTGACTTACCTGTTTAATTAGGATCCGTGATATCCTTTCAATGGTCATAGTTTTTGGATTGCATTCTGCACATTTGTATCTTGTTGTATCTTCATCTTGTATATATTTGTATATATTTTGCACTTTTCCACTATAAAATTCACTTTCCTTGCATAAGAAAATTGTCATAGTGCTGTTTTGGGTTGCTCCAACTTCCAGGTACTAGCTGGCGATCTCCTGATATTATAACTGATCTCCAGCCGATAGAGATCAGTTCACCAGGAGAAAATGGCAGGTTTAACAATTGGACTCTATGGCATTAAAGTCCCTCTCCTCCCCAAACCCTGCCCTCCTCAGGCTCCACTCCAAAAACCTCCGGCTGGTGGCAAAGAGGGACCTGGCAACCCTAGGTAGTAGGCCATTCTGTATGAGTGGAGAAGGGGTATCACAGTCACTTTCTGGCAATTCCTAGACCTACCCTACATCACTTCTGGGTTTTCACTTCCCAGCCATCCTGCTAGTTACCAGGCCCAGCCTGGCAACCCCACACAATGTAATGTGCAGTTTGGCCATTAGTTGCAGTCTACATTAGGAAAGAAACCTTTTGTTTCAACAAACGTAAGAATGCACATATGGAAGCATGTCCAATTCTGAGAGGGGTAGCTGCAACACTTTTTATCCAGTCTGTTAGGGGCATGGAAAGAAGCAACAGTTCTGAAGAAACTGTGAGACATTAGCTCTAAACACAGCTGAAACTACAGATCTTCATTCCCACTAGGTTGACTTGATAACTGGGCCAAGATGGTCTAATGTTGGCTATAGCTTACGCCAGAGATGGCTGACTCCTCTGTATTTTCTCAGTCACTTGCAACCAAGTGGAAAGGTATTTTTTCCGAAGAGTTCAGAGCAGATGAAGGAGAGCTGAATCTGTGTATCGGCGCATCTCGCAATGTGCTATGCAAAAACGTTCACGTTTGAAAATAGGGATAAAAAAGCTGGCCTCGGGATGACAATCCTTGTTCCTTATAGATAAATGCACGTATCGGTGTAGGCTTTAGAACTTGGTGTTGGTACTCTTTTTTTTTAATGCTTTTATAGCATGTGGGTTTTGAGGAGTTTTTTTATTGCATTTGCTGGCTTTCAAGTCCTTGGGAAATGTAACACCATCCCACGAAGAAGGTTGTTGGGGCTTTTTTCAGATGTAAGAGAATTTTGAAGATGGATTAACTGCCAAGACAATGATGATTTCTCCCCCCTCTCATTTCAACAGAAATTTCAGCATGCTGGGGTAGGCTTCATAAACGACACTTGGCATATTGTAAGTTCCTGGGGTGGGGTGGGGGGGACAGCTTTGCTTTAAAGTTCAAGGAAGGATCAAACAGAGCAAATTTTCTATTATTATTATGTGTATTTAAAAAAAAACCCATTGAAAAGGGGAAGGGCTTTAAAAAAACAACTCCAGGAACCTGCATCCTTTGCCTTTTGTCTTCCCTTCTCTTTGTGGTCCAGAGACAGTGGGTTGACTGACTCTTTCAGAAAAGAGATCAGTGAAATTGTCAGTTGATTACTTCTCCTTGATTAGCATTTATAAGAGCCCTGTGATACATTATTTGCATTCCTATTTAGCCGTGATTTTGTGGGGCAGCAATGATTAAACTTGTCATGGGGTCTGATTGACAGGGTCAGATCTTCACTTTCTACTCTTTTGAAATTAAAAACAAATGTGTCAGCTCTCTTCATGGGCCGTAGCGCTGTGAAGCTTGCTTGCCTTGTCATCACAGATAGGTCAGGAATGTTTTAATTTTAGGGATGGATTCTGCTTGTCAGTGGAGGATGTGATGGCGTGTAGTTCTGGAGATGAGATGCGAAGGGTGTAAAACAAAGAATGGGGGGGGAGAACAAAGACAAAGACGCTCACATTATTAGACAGATTTAATTAGTCTGAATGGATATTATGCTAGATGAAGCAGCGAGCTGTGAAATTAACCCTTGATTACGGATTGGCGGATCAGGCTCGTAACGAGAATTAAAACCTTTGCGAATAAATGCAAAGGTGTGATACCATCCTGACCACCACCGCCCCTTTTCTCCTCACAACCCCTGCTAGGATCTAAAGGGAACACGGATGAAATAATTCCTTGATGTTGTTGGTGGAAAGGGCCTGTCAAGTCACAGGTGACTTATGGCGACCCCGTAGGGTTTTCAGGGCAAGAGAAGTTCAGAGATGATATAAGGGGATGTCTCTAAATCATAAATTCTGTCACTACCTCTGAAATCCTTTGGGTAAAGATGCCAGGATCTGAACCTGGGGCGTACCATGTGGTAGATTTCATGAACAGTTCCAGCCTCCTTCTTTTCCTTTAAATCAAACGCACCTTCTAAGCAAAATCCAGGTACTGCAGTCAAAGTCGGTTTCTGGCAGCCAGCTCAAGGTTGACTCAGCCGTCCATCCTTCCAAGGTCAGTAAAATGAGTGCCCAGCTTGCTGGGGGTAAAGTGTAGGCAACAGGAAAAGCCTTGGATAGCCCTCTCCTCCATGGACATGTCCACTCCCCTCTTAAAGCCTTCCAAGTTGGCAGCCATCACCACATCCTGGGGCAGGGAGTTCCACAATTTAAGTACGCTTAGAGTTGTCACCTCTGTCTTGGGAAATTCTGGGAAATTTAAGGACATAGTTTAGGGAGAGGGCACAATTCAGTGAAGACATAGACTTCACTGTCATAGAATCTGCCTTCCACAGCTGCCATTTCCTTCAGTGCAACTGATGTCTGTAGTCTAGAGATGAGTTGTAATTCTGGGAGAACTCCACACCCCACATAGAATATGGCAATTTTAAATGTGGGTAACAAGCAAGACTGTAGTTTCCCCAAAGATCTAGAGGTACCATCCAGCTGCGAGTAGCCGCATGCAGAACTTGTGGGAGCTGATGTGGGGCATATCCTCATGTACATTGAAAGCCATATCTGTGCCATTCAACAGTGCAGATAATCGCTGCAATTCAGAAGGCGTACACGTCAGCTACACATGGGGAAGGCTGCACATGCATAGAGATATGAAGGAATGGGAAAAGGGGAAAGAAATTGGGGTGGGGAGGGGTGGGTTTTCCCTGAGGACTAGGGTTGCCAGGTCCCTCTTCACCACCAGCGGGAGGTTTTTGGGGCAGAGCCTGAGGAGGGTGGGGGTTGGGAGGGGAGGGACTTAAATGGCATAGAGTCTAATTGCCGAAGCGGCCATTTTCCCCAGGTGACCTGATCTCTATCGGCTGGAGATCAGTCGTAATAGCAGGAGATCTCCTGCCGCCACCTGGAAGTTGGCAACCCTACTGAGGACTCCTCCCCCAATTTTGTGGAGCCCTGAATAAAACGCCAGTGAAATATTTTGTTTTGAAATGAGTGAGATGTTTCACAGTGGTATCCTCAGCAGGTCTACCCAGAATCCTACTCAAGTCCATTCACTGGGACTTACTCCCAAGGAAGTGTTCCTTGAATGGCACTGTTAGTCACTCCAGTCTCTAAATCTGAAGATTTGTGTGTAATACAAGCAGCATGGCTTTTCTTATGTTCTTATATTCTTAACCACTGCATCTGTCATAACTGTACAAGACTGGTTCTGTTCAAACAATACTCTGCCTTTTGTTTACTACAAAATTTATATTTTCTAGTTTCAACTGCTATTTGTTTCTTGCATCTCAGATGGCAAAAACTAACATACATGTACTCAGGTAGCAGAGGGTGCAGCTGTTCTCTCTGTACTATTGGTATATATTTTTTCTTGTAGAAAACTTAGGTATCAATTCTTTTCATTTTATAAATAGGCCAACTATTTAACACAATTTTATGTTGACTGGTTATGGATTATGTATTTTATGTTGTTAAAGAAGTAAAATAAATTTAGGTTTGATAATAAAGTAAATATTACACACGTTTCCATGGGTCTTCCCCCCCCCCACCCCACCCCCACAATGGTTTTAACCTTTCTGATACTCTTACATCTCTGCTTATGCATTCAAAAGGCTCTTTTCCAATGAACTTCTCTTCCAGGTCAGAGTGAAAGGTTATAATGAACATCTCCTGAACATTAATTTAAATTAAGGAGATTGGCTGGATGATAGCCAATAAACTGATGTTCAATCTAGACAACCCTGAAGTGAAGCTAATTAAAGTTTAAGGAGTCAGCTTATTCTAGCTAGAGCTGCACAGGGCCTAAGGTAGCAGGCTCATAGCTTAGGAGTTCCGTTCTATGAGTTTTTTTGTTCATTTGTTTTGTTTTGTTTTTAGGTCTTCCCTGTGGCAAATAATACCGTTTATTATCTGTGGTTTGTGTGCCAGCTGCAGTGTTTCTTCGAAAAGCTCAGACTAGACACAGTTATCCTCTCTCTGAACACATTCAACTTGGATGACTGTAACGGGCTCAACGTAGGGCTGCCCTTGAAGACTGTTCCGTTTGCCAGTTCAAAATGATTTACACTGTCATTTACAATACGTTTCTGGATGCAATTCATAGTGTTTTCCTTTAAAGCCCTAAATGGTCTTGAACCAGGGTATTTGACTTGAAGGACCGTCTACTCCCATAAGGAGTAGTCCATCAGTTTAGATTGGCATCCGATAGCCCTGCCACAACTTCCCAAGGCAAGGTGGGTAGCAACCATGGTGCTGCTTCATTTGAGAAATAGTGAAATAGATCTCCTAGTGCAGGGGTCCCCAATCTTTTAAAACCCGTGGGCACCTTTGGTATTCTGACACAGGGTGGTCGGCGCAACCACAAAATGGCTGCTGCAGGAGGTGGAGCCAACCACAAAATATCAGGGTGTTAGACCCTGATATTTGGCATTTCAGGTAGAAGATCTGTTTAACAGGATGCCTTTTTAAATTGACATGATGCTGTTTTTTCTTCAATACACACTTGCTTTCAGTCTCACAGTGCATATCCTTGTGCTGTGGTGGCGGCCACTGCCAAAGCAGCATTTTTAAGGATCTGCTCAGCCGATCAGGTCTCTGATGGGCAATCAGAAGCCATGCTGAACAAAAGCCCCATCTGTTGCTCTTTCCTGTACGAAGAAAAAGCATACGAATGTACAGAAAGTCTTCCTAGATCAAACCAAAAGTCCATCTATTCCAGTATCCATTTGGTGATGAGCTAGATGTCCTGGGGGGGTCATCTGGAAATAAGTCAGGAAAGCAATACCCCTCTGCCTTTGCTTCCCTGTCATCTGCTATTCAGACGTATGCTGCCTCTGAACATGGAGGTTCCATTTAGATTTCATGGCTGATAAAGACAGTTGATAGAGCGCCTCTCTCATTCTTTCATCCACATCAAAACGACTGTGCAGCAATCCAGAAGTTCTTTGACTTCTGGGGCAGGCAACTGCTGTTAGTTAAAAGGAAGGGTTTGTGGAATACCCTTCCTCTTGAGGCTTGCCTGGTGCCTATGTCACTCTCTTTTAGGTGCCAGGCCAAAATGTTTCTGTTCACCCAGGCTTTTAATTAAGGAGTTGTTCTTTTAACTCCATTTTAGTATGCTTTCAGTCTGAACACTCATTTTAAGCTACTCAATCGGCTATGTTTATATGCTGTTGCTGGGTTTTTAATTCTGGATTTGTACTAATAATTTTGTCCTGGATAGCTCAGGCTAGCCTGATCTTGTCAGATCTCAGAAGCTAAGCAGGGTCGACCCTGGCTAGTGTTTGGGTGGGAGACCTCCAAGGAATACCAGGGTCATTATGCAAAGGCAGGCAATGGCAAACCACCTCTGAAAGTCTCTTGCCTTGAAAACCCTATAGCGTCACCATATGTCAGATGTGACTTGATGGCAAAATAATAATTTTAATGTTTTTTTAATGTTTTAAGCTACTCAATTGGTTTTTAATTCTGGATTTGAATTAATAATTTAGTGGGATTTTAAAATGTTTTATTCTGTAAACCGCCTTGGGCAGGTTCCCCAGAGAGGTGGCATAAACATTTCCTAAATAAACAAATAATAGGTTTATATGCACCATGAATCTTGAGATCTGAGAAATTCAGTTGATTCTTCAGAATGCCATCCTTGAAGGTTTGAGTTGCACTAAATGTTTTTTCATCCATGATTATGTTCGGACCACTCTGCCTTTTGTGGGTACCTCTTCCCTATGCCCCTCCCTCTGTTCCCTCCCCCAATGGAATTGCTCTTATGATAGCTTCATGTGTCAGCTTGTAAGTCTATAAAACAGTTTTCTACCAGCTGGAGGTCTAACATGCTACATGAATACATAACAGTGCCTAACCAAGAAGGTTTGTAATTCAGTAATTAGCTGTAATTAATGAACACAAAGTGAAGACTCATTTACAGTTTAAATTATCACATTAGCTCCTGTCACCCTCTATGTACACAAAACAGCAGGAATTCAATTATTTTTATTCTTCGGAGCTAATTTAAAATTTAAGGAATGCCATTACATGAAATAATAGGTAGAAAATGTAATAGAAATCACGGGGAACAGTTGGCCGTCCACGGAATGGGAGGAGGGGATGCTATTGGTGATAATTTGGAAATGTTCGCATGGTATTCCTCTCCCCCCCCCCCATTCTTGTCTGTGGCAAACAGCTGCAGATTAGAGTCAAACCTCTTGTTGATGGATTTCAAATGGAAACAAGTTTGGGGGCTTCTGACTCTTTGGCACAGGATGAGACATTAAAGCCAAATTGTAAACGCAGTTGAAACAGATAATCTAGATGATAAGTAACATGATGGCTGCAGAAAATGCTCCAAACATTATCTCTAATGGGACTGAGTTGGTGGGATCCTCAGCTTCCCACCAGGGGGACTTCAATCTAGCAGGCCTTGTGACTATCACTTAGCAATCTGCCTCTAGTTTTGTGCATTCATCTGCATTGGGAGGAGGATGCTTTCCTTTCTAATTTTAAGCGTGTCAGATTGCAAATCGCCACCCCGGGTTGCCACACCAATTACTCCTAAGAGCTCATTTTTTAACATTTCCAAACATAGTTGATACAGAGGTTGCTTATGCATGGGAGTTTTACCGGAGGTTCGTTGCTCGCTGGACCCACACTTCCCTGTTGGGAGTCTATGCACCAGCAGTCTCCCAGCTCAAATCAGGAAGTATTTGAATCCCCACCCCTTGAAATGCTGCTTCGTAATTGGCTGTAGTGAGGGAAAAGCCCCCACTCCCGAAACCCAACTGCCGCATAAAAAAGCATTTTAAGAGCTTTTTAAGAACAAGAACAAAAAACAGAGCTATTTGAAAGGAACAGTGGGAGAAACCCAGCTTTCATTTTTAAAAGGCTTCTGCTCAGAAAAAAACTCAGAGGAAGCAGGAAGCATTTGAATCCCTGCCCCTTGAGATGCTGCTTTCTAATTGGCTGCCTGCTTGCTGTGAGAGAAACCAAGCTTCTGTGTCCCGCGCTTTGCCTTATGCATGGGGATTTCAAGCAGGCTGAGCTCAGGGGAGAGGAAAGAATGGCTGACAGCCAGGTCATCTCTAATGGAGGGAAAACTCATGCATAACTCCAAGGAACAACTGAGACAGATGGGGGGTGAATGTGAGTGAAAGTACCCATGCATAAATGACCTTAGTTCAGGAGCTCCCACTCTTCTCCTCTGAATGATCATCCCCTCCTTTCCTTCCATTTTTGTTGCCTCTCCAATTGCTGCTGTATTTATTTATTTATTCATTTCTGTTTGAACAGGCCACTGCTTGGCCCTTTTTTTCATAGGCTGCTGAGTTGTGCATTTCATGTAGACAGAAGGAAGGTAGTGATAAGGCAAAGAGAGGGGGATTCTATTAGGGAAATGTTGGTGTAATTAATGAAACCTGCCAGTAATTGGGAAGGTGTAAGGCACCAGAATATTGTAATGATAGTCATCCGTTCTCTGCGGTGTGCTCTTCCTCCCCCATTCCCCGAAATTCCCTCTCGAACAATCCCTCATCATCTCCGTGATCTGAGACACTTAGCCATGCAAATCTTCCTGACAAGGCTCTATGTCTTTGTCTTCCTAATTGGACAGTATAGAGTTGTTTATGGATATTGAAGACATTTAGACCTCAGTTGGAGGTTGCTCAAAAATCGTTAGCGAAGTTGCCTTAACAGAATTGTCAAATATTTATCTCCTCTTCCAATAGCTGCCCAGCCATGGTTTATGACAATATTAGCCATAGATGGTGTAGTTCTGACCTGAAAATGTGATAAAACTGCCCTAGGAATCAGTGCTAAGATGGAAGGGTGGTATATAAATATTCTTAATAAATAAATAACAAACACACACTCATACACATGCAAAATCAGCTCCTAATGTATTGACGACTTCTATAGAATTTTGTCTGTGTACAGAATGGATTATCAGTCTTTTTCTTTTGAAATTATCTTCAGAAAGAGTTAGGAATAACTTTCTTATGACTAGTCAGGGAACTTCATCATGGAGGAGGGTCTTGATCTTGGCTTCCCACTTCAAACATGAAAACTTGATCCGCCTGGACCGTAATGCTAGAACTCTGGGTGACCCTATGAAAGTGATTGGCAGTAGATTCAAGACTAACTAAAGGAGAACGACTTCACACTACAGAAAAATTGACTTGTAGAGCTCACTGCTATAAGATACTGTGATGGCCATGGATTTAGTAGGGTGTTAGACAAATTTAAGGAGGATAGACCTATTTCTAGTTAGTAGTCATGATAGCTGAATGAGACTCCAGCAGTGGGTATTTTTGTAGTAATAATTTAAAGTGTTGCACCAATTTCCCCTCACAAAGGTGCTGGTATTCAGTATTGGTGTGTGTGTTTGTGTGCCGTCAAGTCACAGCTGACTTATGGTGACCCCATAGGGTTTTCAAGGCAAAAAATGTTCAGAGGTGGTTTGCCATTGCCTTCCTCTGCGTGGGCAGAGAGAGTTCTGAGAGAATATAAGGTTTTTTTTATACTCCACTTTTTCTCTATTATAAGGAGTCTCAAAGTGGCTTACAATCGCCTTCCCTCCCCTCTCCCCACAACAGGCTTTTTGTGAGGTAGGTGGAGCTGAGAGAGTTCTGAGAGAACTGTGACTGACCCAAAGTCACCCAGCAGGCTTCATGTGGAAGAGCAGGGAATCAAACCCAGTTCTCCAGATTAGAGCCCGTCGCTCTTAACCTCTATTCCGCACTGGCAAGCAGTTCAGTTCAAGGTTTCTTCTGGATGCATCTTCATACCGGTAGTTAAAATTAAGTTCCTTCTGGTTATGTGTTGGCTATGTGCCTTGCATGTGGCCTCCATGTTTTGAAGATGAACACATGAAGTTGTCTTATACTGAATCAGACTGTTGGCCTATCAAATTCCATGTTGTCTACTCAAACTAACAGTGGCTTCTCCACCATATTGGTTTCTACTCTCTGGAATGGAAGATTGTGAAACTGCCCTTGCTAATGCTGCCACAACACATCAATAAATGCTGTGCTATTGCTGCGCTTTAGCAGTAATTCATAGAACAGAATCATAAAATCATATAGTTGGAAGGGACCACCAGGGTCATCTAGTCCAACCCCCTGCACAATGCAGGAAACTCACAACTACCTCCCCCCCCCCCCGCACCCCCAGTGACCAGAAGATGGCCAAGATGCCTTCCCTCTCATCATCTGCCTAAGGTCACAGAATCAGCATTGCTGACAGATGGCCATCTAACCTCCTCTTTAAAACCTCCAGGGAAGGAGAGCACACCACCTCCCGAGGAAGCCTGTTCCACTGAGGAACTGCTCTGAGGAATTGCTCTAACTGTTAGAAAATTCTTCCTAATGTCTAGACGGAAACTCTTTTGATTTAATTTCAACCCATTGGTTCTGGTCCGATCCTCTGGGGCAACAGAAGACAACTCGGCACCATCCTCTATATGACAGCCCTTCAAGTACTTGAAGATGGAAAATTCACAACTGAATTTTCCTATGTGAGGCAGACAATCCAAGAGGCATAGGATGTATATAATACTATCACAGCACAATATCCAAAGATGCATGTGGATGCAGCATAAGAGGCTGAAATTCAGATCAACCTAGTGCCAACAGGCTACATTATATAGCCAAATACTATATGCTTACAAATAATACACATTCCAAAATCAGAGGCAAGAAAGCCAACATTTTCCTTGCCTACTAAAATCTAGTGGTCCCTTTGTCTCAGGCTGAGATCCTTCACATCACCTCCTACCTGACCCTTTTAACTGGAGATGTCAGGGACCTTCTGCATGCAAAGCAGAAGCTGAGCCATAGCCCCCAAATACTGAACATGTAATGCTGTCAACCCTTTTATACAGCTTGCTGAATGGGTTTTGACTGCTGGTGACTACTAGCTAATGAACGACATACCCGGCTGCTTGGGTAAAAGAACTGTGGGGAATGTAATCAATGACGGACAAACAAGATTGGGTTTTTGTAGTCTGGACTGGTAAATAAGATCCTTAGTGGATGCTGTACTGCTTTTTGGAAATAGGTGCTTCTGTAGAGGCGCCTCTCTCATGATTCCTCCTGTGGCAACTCCCCCCCCCAAAAAAATTGCTGTTACCTCCTAAAACCCCCTAATGTGCTGTTACTGGGGGAATGGGTAACCTCAATACATTGGGGGGGGGGGAATTTGCGGTCTCTGGGTGGGATCCAAGCCAGTATCTAGTACTCTTTCCGAAAAAGGAGTCTTGAAAAAGGCTGCTAGGGCTGTGCATATTGGTAAACCCAAACCAAAAGTAAACCCAAAAAAGGCATTTCAGCTTTATTCTGGTTTATTTTGGGCTGAATACTAAAACAGAGAATCAAGTCTAAACTGGATAGCAGGTCACTGAAAAAGCCAAATACGTATTCGGCTTTTTCAGCTTTCCCAAGGCTTTTCTCTATGGGAATTTTTTTAGGAGCTCATGTGGGGGCATTTTTTGAAGTAGAGTTACCAAATTTTCAGGGTAGCTGCAAGGGACTCCCCTTGCATGAACCCCAAGGTTTGGTAAAATTTGGGATGGGGGCCCAATGTTATGGGGCTTCGAAGGGGTCATCCCTCCTCCATAGGAAAACATTGTAAAGTTTACAAACTACCCTGAAAATTTGGTAACTTTACCTCCAAAAATGCCCCCACAGGAGTTTTGGGAAAAAATCTATGGACCAGAATTTTTTTGAGAAACTGGGGAGGGGAGGCAAAATGTCCATGTACCGGTATGGGTATTCGTCTTGTTTCAGGTTTCCCCCAAAAAATACCCGGTCCAATTAACCCAAACTTGAAATTTACCGGAAAAAAATAAATAAATGCATAGCCTTAAAAGGTGCCTCTAGAGTTTCTTTCACTCCAGGCAGTAAGAAGAATGAACTAGTACACTGCCTCTGTCATTGAGCCTTTTTGAATACCACTTTGAACTATTAGATGTGAATTAAAAACACACACAACTAAATAATAAAGTAATTAAAAGATTCTGTCGACAAAATCAGCCTCCACTCAATATCATCAGGATTGGCAAGCCAGTCAACTTTCCCCTGGAACACTGGATCTAGAGATGATTTTGAAAGTCTCTCTCAAGTTGATAATACTGGCACAAATGTAGTGGCCTCGTAGCATTCACACTGGCACAAAGTAAGGGATTCTCATCTGCATTCCTTATGCCATGGTTTTCTTCTCACCCCCCTCACCCCTGCTCAGCTTGTTCTTTCCCTGGTGCTTTAGCAGGCAAATGAAAACCTGTAACCCAAGTTATCTACTTCACCTGCTTGAGATTCAGACTTGATTGCCTGATCAAGGGGTTAATCAAAGGCCCGCTGCAAATTGAAAGCGGTGGTGGTGGTGGGGGATTCTGGAATAATTGGGATTGCTAGCTCGCTATTGTCTTACATCAAAGCCATTTCAGATGTGGGGATAAGCAGAGAAGTGGCAGGAAGTTCCGATGATTTGCATGGCCTGGCCTAGGCTTGTTCATCACACATGAACTTTGACATCTGCCCCTGCGAGGGAGATATGTCAGCTCTTCTTGTAATGCCCATCTCTTCAGGACTAGTTGTAGAGGTTCCTCTTTGGATATTATATAGAAGCATGGAGGGGGTGAGTGGGAGAAGTGCAAACCACAAGCCCAGTGATGTGCAGCGTACTCTACACCACCTAGGGTTGCCAACCTCCAGGTACTGGTAGCCCTCATGCTACCATTTTCTTCAACTACGTTAACTTTGGCACAGGTGTTTCTCATTATTGTAACTTCCAGGTACTGGCACGGGAAGAAATCAGTACAATGATACAAACTATGTATATTGTGTTTCAAACATTTCAACAAGTACAATGGACTACAACAAGTGACAATAAACAATATATACCGTCCCCCCCCCACCCATCATGCTTAATGAAGACTTTGTGATCATTTATTCATGTACCTGATGGACTTTTTAAACTACTTTTCTATATACTAAGAAGATTGTACTATTTATAGACTGTACTATTCATAGACTGCATCAAACACGTTTTGTATATTTTGTATATATTGTTTATTGTCACTTGTTGTAGTCCATTGTACTTGTTGAAATGTTTGAAACACAATATACATAGTTTGTATCATTGTACTGATTTCTTCCCTTGCCAGTTTCCAAACCTAACGGTATTAGCACGGAGGTGCTCTTTTCTTGTTTTGCTAACCTCCAGGTACTAGCTGGAGTTCTTGTGCTATTACCACTGATCTAAGGCCAACAGAGATCAGTTCACCTGGAGGAAATGGCCACTTTGGTAATTGGACTTTATGGCATTGAAGTCCTTCCCTTACCCAAACCCTGCCCTTTTCAGGCTCCGCCCCAAAAATCTCCAGGTATTTCCCAACCCGGAGCTAGCATTCCTAATACCACGAGCTCTGTAATTAGGGAAACCAGGTTTACTGCTATAGGGGGAGAACCTCCTGTCCCCAGTCACCTGCTGCTGCCTGCTGTGGCAGTAGTAGCAGTTCCCCAGATCACTCCTTTTGCTCATGATTGTCTGTGGAGTGAGCTGCCAAATTTCTACCAGATCCTCATCCCCTACCCTCCAGCTCCCATTTCCTGCCATTGCAGCTGGTGGGAGAAAAATAATCTAAAAAAAAAAAAAATCTCTGGTGAGCAGCAGTGTGACATCATATCTGGGGAAAACCTGGAAGTGATGTCAGTCCTTTCTAGGAATTACGAGAAACTCGGTGGTTTTCTCTGGAAGTGACATCACGGTGTTGCAATGGCGTCTTCCCATGTACTCCCCCCCCCCCGGGCCTCTATTGTGGAAGGCAAGTCTGGATTCAGGGCTACTCAACCCCAGGACCTTCTTTCTCAAGCAAGACACGCTTCCTCCTCAGCTGTTGGAAGGCACAAATCTGTGCACAGCCTGGCCTCACCCGTCCAAGAGCAGGACCAGTGGGGTCCAAGGGCAGAGCCCACGTGCCCAGGGACAGAGCCAAGGTGTCAAAGGGTGGAGCAAAAAGGTCAAACAGCAAAACCAACAGAAAATGTTAATTCACCTAAAGTATGCATCACTTCTGCATAAGGTTGCCAACCTCCAGATGGTGGCTGAGATCTCCCACTATTACAACTGATCTCCAGCTGACAGAGATCAGTTCACCTGGAGAAAATGGCTGCTTTAGAAGCCCACTGACGTCCCTCAATCACCTTCCCTTCCCCTCTCCACAACAGACACTCTGTGAGGTAGGTGAGGCTGAGAGAGCTTTAAGAGAGCTGTGACTAGCCCCGGGTCACCCAGCTGGCTTCACGTGCAGAAGTGGTAAAACCAACCTGGTTCACCAGATTAGAATCCGCCGCTCATGTGAAGGAGTGGAGAATCAAACCCGGTTCTCCAGATTAGAGCCCATTGCTCCTAACCACCGCTCTTAACCACTACACCATGCTGGCTCTCAAAGAGAAAATCCTAGGCTGAAAGTGAAAAGTTAAGGTTGGCTGCAAACTGAATGCTGCAAAGCCCTTAAAGGTGCACCGCATCCAATCTATCTCCTCTTCTCTCCATCATATGAGGAAAACCTCCTCTGGCAACTGGCCAGGAGGGAAAATTGGCCACGCCAATGGAAAACTGGCCAGTTGGCCACCCTAGGTGGGTGGCGGACTTTTCTTTCCCCTGCAAACAGACTGCCTCTTGAAAGAAGCAGCTGGCCTCTTTCTCCGGCAAGGTGTGGATCAGCACTTCATGCTATTAATAGCCTTCCAGTATAAAATCTGTCTGCTGTTGCAGCAATCTCTCTCTCTCGCTCCTTCTCTCTGATGCTGGATACAAACTGCTGTGCAGAGTAATTGCCAAATGCTTACATCAACGCATAAATAAGACAAATAAATTTAGTTACATTATTCATATTTTCGGTGCTTTCCTCCTCTTTTATTTATGCCTTAAACAACAGTTACAGTAAATATAACAATAAAAAAGAGTGCCTGCAGCGAGGCGGAAGATGATCAAAAAGCCCTGATATAGAGCAATTCATGTTTCTTCTTTACAATCGCTAACGAATCTTAACTTGAGCCGTGTTACGTTCCCATGTGAGTGATAAGCAATGATTTATTATGAAGTGTCATGGAACCGGAATGCCATACAATGAGAAATGAGTGAGTGGGAAACGCGCTCCCAGTTTCCCAGTCTCATTACTCAAAGATGCAGACTCCCTTTGCCTAGCCTAATTTACCGGGGGTTTTAAAGGCCCTTGTTTTGCAAAGGAAAACTGGCTTGGACAGACCCCAAGGCAGCCCTGCCGCCTGCTCACTGTACCAACACAGGTCAGTCACCAAGGGGCCGAATGTGTGTTTATGGGGGGGGGGGTTCCCGCTGCTTTTTTCCGCTCATAGTTTTAGTCTGTGCTACTCACAGGAACGAATAAAATGGTTCTGTTCGAGCATCACTGGAAACCGTCATTTAATTTAACAGTGTGTCGCTTGTGAATCCAGGATTCAGCTCGCTCAAATCCTGGTTTGCTTCAAAAAATTCTGGTTTAATTGCTTTCTGTAGAGTTACCAACCTCCAGGTGGGGCATGGTGAAGGGTTGCCTGGTACCTCTTCGATTTTTTGGGCGGAGCCTGAGGAGGGCAGGGTTTGGGGAGGGACTTCAAATGCCATAGAGTCCAATTGCCAAAGCAGCCATTTTCTCCAGGTGAACTGATCTCTATCAGCTGGAGATCAGTTATAATAGCAGGAGATCTCCAGCTAGTACCTGGAGGTTGGCAACCCTAGCATGGCGCCCTCCAGCCCACAGAGATCCGTTCTAGGTTTGCCAACTCCAGGTGGGAAATTCCTAGAGATCTGAGGGGTTTGCTTGGAGGAGGTGGAATTTGGGGAGGAGCTCAGTGGTAGGGAAAAGCAGGTCTCTTCAGTGGAAGACTTCCTAGACTGCCTCTCCATTGTCTGCCGGCCTACTGAGAGCCAGTGGGGGGGAAATGTTTTAAAAAGCAGTGTCACACCAACAGTGTGACATCACTTCCAGTAAATGCCCAGAAGTTACATCATGTCACCAATGTGACACCAACACAATGCTCTAGGATTCAAGCAAAACACTATTGTTTTACCATAGAGGTTTGTCAGAATCCTATAAAGTTGCATTGACATGGTGCCAGCAATGTGGCATCATTTTACCCCATCCCCATGCCTTGCTGGTTGCTAGTCAATGCTGGCAACACTACTCAGTGGAGATGTGATACCATACAGTCAACCCTTCAAACTGCCAGATTTTTTTTCCACAGGACCTGATCTCTGTAGCAGGGAGATCCACTGTAATTCTGGGAGAACTCCAGGGCCTACCTTAATCACTTCTTCTGGAGGAAATGGCAGCTTCAGAGAATGGACTTTATGGAATTACACTCCTGTTGAGTTCCCTCCCTTCCCCAAACTCCACCTTCCCCAGGTCCCACCTGGAGGCTGGCATCTCTAGGCTGTATTCACAGGGATAAAACTACTCCCAGTCTGCTGTGGTTATATTACTGGGTGAAGGCCTCTATCATGGAAGCCTCTGTGATCTCCAAAGAATGTCTTTAAAAAGGGTAAAGGTAAAGGTCCCCTGTGCAAGCACCGGGTCATTCCTGACCCATGGGGTGACGTCACATCCCAACATTTACTAGGCAGACTTTGTTTACAGGGTGGTTTGCCAGTGCCTTCCCCAGTCATCTTCCCTTTACCCCCAGCAAGCTGGGTACTCAATTTACCGACCTCGGAAGGATGGAAGGCTGAGTCAACCTTGAGCCAGCTACCTGAAACCAACTTCCGTTGGGATCCAACTCAGGTCGTCAGCAGAGCTTGGACTGCAGTACTGCAGCTTACCACTCTGCGCCAGGGGGCTCAGTGAAAGAATGTCTTACAGAATACAAACTCTCCCATGCAAAGAAAATAGCTGGAACTTACACCTACTGCGTTTGCTCTGAAGCACTGGCTCTTTGAGGGACTGCCTCTCCCTATAGAAAACCAGCCTGCCCGCTTAAATCAGTCCAGTGCGTCATGGTTGCTAGCAGTACTCCCCTTTTGAGAGGTGTGTTTTGGCCTCCAAATGAACTATGGGGCTTTCTCAGTGGCACCACCTTCCTGATGGAAAGGCCTGCCAGAGAGGTGTGTAGGGCAGCTACTCCAACCATTTATGAGCCTTTGGAAATTAAGCTTGACTCTTGCTTGGCTCTTTGGATGGAATTTGCTATTGCTTGATTTTCATGGTTTAAGCTCTTTCTGAAGGCAATATTCTTATCGAGTTGAAATATGTATTTGGTGGGGGAACTTCTTTTTCTGCGACAGGATTGTATTTTTTTTTAAAAATTTTTTTTATAAAAGAGGGATACAGAAGGGGGAAAAGGGAAAGGGGAAGATGAGATAAAACAAATCATCGTCCAAGCCTCACATAGTTTAATTGTAAAAGAAAAAAAGAAAAATATTGCCAAATATTCTATCGTTCATCCTAAACAACGCAGCATCTTATCACTCACTAAAAAGCAGACTGTATACTTCCTCCTTCAAGCTTCCACATTAACTAAGCTTAAAAAATAACTTATACCATAACTTCTATCAATTATCTTAAACAGATGAACGTCTTATATATCATTGCAAGTTTCCTTGTAATACAACATTGCTGACTAATTTGTTACTTTTCTAATCTATTAAACTGATTATTTGGCACCTGAATAGTAATCGTAAAAAGGCTGCCATTTCAGCACAAATTCATCTGTTGGTTTCATATTAACCAGTTGTATTTTCATTGTTATAGAGAGGCTGTGTTGTGGAATTGTATTGTGTCGTGACTGGGCTGTATTGAAAGTTGTTCATATGCAGTGGCCTCAGGGTATAATTTTTTTAACATAAACCAAATAGGTTATATATACACACAACTGTTGACAGGGATAAGTGTGGACAGATTCAACACGTGTTCCTGTGTCTTTCACAGTGCAGTCCTAAAGACACTTTCCTGGGATTAAACCCAACTGAATAGTCCTGAGTAGGGTTCTGAATAGACCTGCTTAAGATGGCACTGTAAGACTCGCATACACGGGTGAATTTTGACAGATGCAGCTTACCCTATCACAGTGATGGAAAAACCCACAATGACTGAAATCTTCCTCTGGAAAGCTGAGCAACCCTAACAGTGCAATCCTAGACAGAGTTATACCTTACAATCAAATCATGTTGAATCTAGTAGGCACGTAAGGGGATTTTCTGCAGATATTTCCAAGCTAACAGAAGGAAAACCCTGTTGATGGAAATAGGTATTTATCTTCTACCTTCCAGAAAATTTCTGAGCATGTATTTATTGTTGCAAAATGCTGAGATCCCTGCAGCCAATACAATTTGTCCTTCTCTAGAGAAAGGTTGACATGATGTTTAATTTTGGAAACTTGTCAGTGATGAGCAAAGAAACTTGTACAGAAGCATAATCAGAAAAGAAAAAAAGAAAATAATTTTTAAAAGCTTTGTTTAAAGGTATTGGTTTGGTACATTGCTGACCTACTTTGAACCCCTACATAATCTGGTAAGGGGAAGCTTTCAGCAGAGAAATCTAAGTTTAGACAGATTTCATTTCTTTCCATGTCAGCCAGGACAGCTATTCAATCAGCTATACAATATGATTTTTTTAATATTATCCATATTGTAATGTGCTTAACAAAAACTGGTGGAGACAGCAGCAAAGTTTTTAAAACCTCAGTTCTTGTAGGTTATCCGGGCTGTATGACCGTGGTCTTGGTATTTTCTTTCCTGACGTTTCGCCAGCAGCTGTGGCAGGCATCTTCAGAGGAGTAACACTGAAGGATAGTGTCTCTATTCAGTGTTACTCCTCTGAAGATGCCTGCCACAGCTGCTGGTGAAACGCCAGGAAAGAAAATACCAAGACCACGGTCACACAGCCCGGATAACCTACAAGAATTGATGAACTCTGATCGTGAAAGCCTTCGACAGTACTTTTAAAACCTGTTGGGAAAGCTGAAGTGGAGTCATGGAATGTCCACAAACATTCTGCAGAAAGGATAAAGTTGAAAGCTTCTGTGACGGGACATGCAAGTCAGTTTTGCTGTAAACCCTTTACATGACAATCTTTGCAGGCCGAGACTGGAAGCCCAGTAGTGTAATTTTATGCAGGAGGGGACAGTAGAGGCAGGAGCTTCTGATTTGGCCTTTGTTCAAAGACACCATTGTTGATTGAATAGCTGTCCTGGCTGACATCAGTAGTTTGCTCCTATGCTACAGACTATCCAATCTGCCGCCATATTGCTGCAATTTGCCCTAGCAGGAGAAAAAGACAGGCAACAAAAGGTCACTTGTCTTCTTACACTGCTAGGGCTAATTGAAGAGAGGGCAGTTTTGATCTGGAAAATGGTGCCTGGAGGAAGAGAGAGATCCCCTCTTGCAGCAGCTATTTAGAGTACTAAAAACAAGTTTGGAGATGTGAGCACAGATTGCCAGTGTCATGGGCCTGGATCCTGTGGATCTCTTCGATGTGCAGCGGCACTTCACTCTTGAGCAAGGAGCCTTCCCCTGCCTCCAGAGGCCCTTGTGTCAGAGGAAGGCTTCCTGTGCTAGAGGAAAGTACCACTGCTCATGGAACAAACCTGCAGGTCCCAACCCAACATTTAGTACATCCCATAGTCAATCTCACAGGCTTCGATAGTCTCTCCAGTCTCAGAGGAGCATGCCTATTATCTTAGGTGCTGTGGAACGCAGGCAGGATGGTGCTGCTGCAGTTGTCTTGTTTGGGGGCTTCCTAGAGGCACCTGGTTGGCCACTGTGTGAACAGACTGCTGGACTTGATGGGCCATGGTCTGATCCAGCATGACTTTTCTTATGTCCTTATGTTTTAATAGTGCTGACTCCCATTACATCAGGTGGAGACAGAATTCTCCTTACTCCTGCCTTCAGAGGATTCGCGATCAGGAGAAACATTTTATCTGTGTTACGATGCACTGTTTGTCATCAGGGCATTTTCTGTGGTGGCACCTTGCCTTTGCAACACCCTCCCCCTTGAGGCTTGCTTGGTGCCCACTTTACTTTCTTTGAGGTGCTAGGCTAAACACACACACACCTTTTTGCCAAACTTTTAATTAGGGGTTTATTTGATCAGATTTATTTGCTCTGTTTTATGGATCATTTTAATTACCGCTTTTTTATGGCTTGTGTTTTATACTGTGGCTTTTGGAAGCCACCTCCAGCAGCACTGAAGAGGTGGCATAGAAATATACAAACTAAGGTTTTATACGGGAGATTTACTAAGACTCCCTTTAACAAGAGGGTATGTCCATGCGGAACGGGCCAGCCAGACGCCCTACATCACAGTATCTTAGATTGTCGTTTACATGAAGAACCCCGTAAAAAAATTATATTACCCTTAATCAGCAAACAGATGGCCCCTCATGGAACATCCACTTGCCAATTCTTGCTGAACAACATTACAACTGATGTTACGGTGAAGGTGGCGGAGTTTTTGGCAGAAGTGGTTAAGGTTAAGATTCAAACTTAATTTTAATCTAGATATGTATTATCTGTTTATCTCTGACCTTGGGACCATCAATATTATGCCAATAAAGGTTATCTGAAATAAAATAAAGTAAAATAAAAACCACAGTCAGGATACAATTATGTCTTCAGTGGGAAACCCATAGGGTTGCCAGCTCTGGATTGGGAAATACCTGAAGATTTGCGGGGTGGAGCCTGGGGAGGGTGGGGTTTGTGTAGGGGAGGGACTTCTGCAGGGTATAATGCCATAGAGTCCACCCTCCAAAGCTGTCATTTTCTTCAGGGGAACTGATATGGATTGTCTGGAGATCCGTTGTAGTAGCAGGAGATCTCCAGGGGCCACCTGGAGGTTGGCAACCTGACAAACAAGAGATTCCCAATCTTGTGTTTGTGACCAAATGGCAACATGTCCGCAAGAGAGAGGCCCAGAGGGAGTAAATGGCTCCTGCCCCACCGACTTCTTCTGAATGTGGCATCCCCGTCTCTGGCCTCTTTTCCCTCAGCCAGGGTGGAGGTGTGTTAGTTAGTCACAAGGGAAATGCAGCCTGAGGAGGGCAGGGTTTGGGGAGGGGAGGGACTTCAATGCCATAGAGTCCAATTGCCAAAGTGGCCATTTTCTCCAGGTGCTTGTGTTTCTCTATCAGTTGTAATAGCAGGAGATCACCAGCTAGTACCTGGTGGTTGGCAACTCTAGGTGGTGGTAACGAAGAGTTCAGTGGTCCTTCCTGTTTCCCACCTGCCAATAGCCCCACCTTTGCTTTGCACATTAGCACCAGAAACAGAATGCCTCCTTTGCTACTAAACGCGTATTAGTACCTAGAGAGAAGAGCGATGAAAAGTCTGCCGTTTTGTATAGAGCAGCTGAATCTAGGTCACCGAGGGCACTTACATACGAAAGTGTTCTCTGCCTTCCCTTCTCTAAAGGTGAACCGAGTGACAACCAAAATGAAATTCAGAGCTTACCTTTTGAAGCATTCCTGTTCTTCCCCTCTGTCGCAATCTCCGCTTATCAGCTCCTTTACACTGCAAGCCATGGTGATCATACTGAAGCTCCATGCTTCCTCCTGATGTGCTGTGTTCTCCTGAGAAACAAATTCTGTGTGCACTAGCTAATCTCTAAACCAGTGGTTCCCAAACTTTTCGGGCCACTGCCCCCCTTGGTTCCACAAACTCAGCCCCAGCGCCCCCTACACTATCCAGTGTGTAGGCTATTACAGTGTGCGGCTGCTGTAAAAAAAGGCAAATTCCATGCTGGCCATAATTAGACGAGGAATAGAGAATAAAACTGTTGATATCGTACTGCCCTTGTACAAATCTATGGTGAGACCACACTTGGAATACTGTGTACAGTTCTGGTCACCACACCTAAAAAAGGATATTACAGAGCTTGAGAAGGTGCAGAAAAGAGCAACCAAAATGCTTAGGGGACTAGAGCAACTGTCCTATGGGGAGCGGTTAAGACGCTTAGGGCTGTTTAGCTTGGAAAGAAGGCGGCTAAGGGGAAACATGATAGAGGTCTATAAAATTATGCATGGTTTGGAGAGAGTGGACAGGGAGACGTTTTTCTCCCTCTCCCATAATACTAGAACATGGGGTCATCTGCTAAAGCTGGAGGGTGAGAGATTCAAAACAGATAAAAGGAAGTATTTTTTTCACACAACGCATAGTTAAATTGTGGAACTCCCTGCCCCAGGATGTGGTGATGGCTGCCAGCTTGGAGGGCTTTAAGAGGGGAGTGGACATATTCCTGGAGGAAAGGGGTATTCATGGCTATTAGTTAGAATGGATACTAGTCGTGCTGCATAGCTATTGTCTCTAGTATCAGAGGAGCATGCCTATTATATTAGGTGCTGTGGAACACAGGCAGGATAATGCTGCTGCAGTCATCTTGTTTGTGGCTTCCTAGAGGCACCTGGTTGGCCACTGTGTGAACAGACTGCTGGACTTGATGGGCCTTGGTCTGATCCAGCAGGGCCTTTCTTATGTTCTTATGTTCTTATCCAACAACACAGTTGAAGGGGCCCACCTCTAGAGCCCTCCTGCTGCCCCCTTGTTTCTTAGCACCCCCCTAGGTAATCCCACTGCCCCCCAGGGGGTGGTACTGCCCACTTTGGAAACCACTGCTCTAAACCATTTTGCCCGACCAGCTGATGACCTACGGATGCCAGCCTCCAGGTGGGACCTGGAGATCTCCTGGAATTTACAGCTTATCTCCAGGCAACAGAGATCAGTTCCCCTGCAGAAAATAGCTGCTTTGGAGGGTGGACTGTATGGCACTGTACCCACTGAGGTCCCCGTCCTCCCCAGGCTCCATCCCCAATCTCCAGAGGTTTCCCACCCTGGATCTGGCAACTCTACCCGCCCCCATCCCCGGCTAGTGGCCAGGGGGTTACCTGGCAACCCTACGATGACCTGGTAGCTGTAATTATCCCATGATAAGTGTCACCATATAAAATCAGGGTATAGAATCCTGAATGGAATTGGGGCCCCACACACTTGTGAAGAAACATGGAGCTCCCAGAATGTATCTGTGACCTGACCCAGGGATGTACACTGGAATAACATGAAATGTAGTTAGGCCTTTAGCCATTAGACAAGGGGACCTTGGGCCAGTGAGATTCTTTCGGTCACTGTGAGCTCTTTGAGGACAGGAAAGATAAAAATGTGTTGATAGTTTTGCCCCTGAAAATGAAATCACACTTTAAAAAAAATCATTGGAGGATATTTCCCAGCTTCAGTTAATGCACATTGCCACCATTCAAAAATTATGCTTTCCCCCTAAATATTACAAACATCCTTCCAGTTAGTGAAGGAGAAGACACTTCCATGGTTGCCTACACAATGGCTCACGTTCCAACTACAAGACAGGTTGTGAGTTCTGTGCCCTAGTACACATGCTGGTTCGTAATGGGACAAATAGTGCTTCCCTGATTTCACTTTTGATCCTTTCACCATGGACCTAGTGTGAATCTGGCTTTCTTATAGGGTTACCACCCTCCAGGTGGGGCCTGGAGATCTCCTGGATTTACGGTTGATATCCAGACACCAGAGATTGGTTTCTCTGGAGAAAATGGCTGCTTTGCAACACGGACTTTATGGTTGTACCCCAAATCTTCAGGAATTTCCCAGCCCAGAGTTGGCCACCCTCGGACTCCCTTGTGCCTACTGAGTTTTAGAAGGACGAGTGCTCCCCAAACCCTGTCCTCCTCAGGCTCTGCCCCCCAAACCTCCTGTTGGTGGTGAAGTGGGACCTGGCAACCCTACTGGGCCTAGGGCTGCCAGATAGGGTTGCCAACTGTCAGGTAGTAGCAGGAGATCTACTGCTAATTCAACAGATCTCCAGCCGATAGAGATTGCATCACCTGGAGAAAAATGGCCGCTTTGGCCATTGAGCTATATGGCATTGAAGTCCCTCCCCTCAAAGTGTGTTGGAAGAGTAATATATATAGTCAACAAGGGGGCTGGGTTTGAGCTGAGTCATTGTCCTGCAAAAAGTATCAAATGTAATATGCTAATCATTGTCCTGTAAGTATCAAGATAATGTGCTGATGAGGGTGTGGTATGTTAATGTGGAACCGTTGTATTGTGAAGTGCTCTGTTAATGTGTGAAATCCAAAGCTAATCTGCATGGCTATTGTAGACTGTAGTCTTTGTTAGTCTGGAGGTTTTCAGGACAGGAAGCCAAGCCTTATTCATTCTTAAACTCTCTTCTTTTCTGAAAAGAAAAGAAAAGAAAAGAGTTTAAGAACAGGACAATGATTAGCACATTATCTTTGAAACTTTTTGCAGGACAGTGATTCAGCTCAAACCAAGCCCCCTTTTTGACTATATATATTACTCTTCCAACACACTTTGACACTGAGAGACACTGTCCTTCAGTGTTACTCCTCTGAAGATGCCTACCACAGCTGCTGGCGAAACGTCAGGAAAGAAAATACCAAGACCACGGTCACACAGCCCGGATAACCTACAAGAACCAATGAACTCTGACCATGAAAGCCTTCGACAATATTTTGCTTTTAAAACTGCATTTCGTGTCTTTCACACGGGCACACCAACAGCAGGTGAGTGCCTCAGAAGTGCTTTAAATGGCAAGTTTGAAATAAGTCTGACATCAACACAAAAGGAAAGATACTGGGTTTGAGAAGGACACGCTTGGAGGATGATGTGCATGTTATGTTCATGAAGTAGAAACAATCAAATTTTAATTATTCCTGTTTCAAAAAATTACCAGAGACACATAGATCAGTCCCTTCTATCTCCTGCTGCATTAACTGTTGTCCTTTACAAAATGCTGCCCTTGGGTACTCATAGCTAATTGTGATTCTCTGGCCACTACCAATCCAGTATACACATAGGTCCCAAGAACTCAACTGAAGGCAGATTCCCCCTGGAGAGTTGAAGGTGGTATGATAGACACGTCAATGCCTCGAGGCACAAACTGATCCCATTGTCATCTCTACTTACAGATTTTACAGACTTTTCTAATATGTCAAAGCCATTTTGGACCAGAGATGACAATGGGACAAAATCGATCACTGGGTATACCATTGGCAACAATGGCTGCCCCATAAAATTCAATTCCCATTAAAACCATTCATTTGTTCACACGTGTGACCCATGGCTAGCTCCACCCTGACCCGGCTGGCCCAGTCTGGCCCAGTTTCATCCGATCTCAGAAGCTAGGCAGGGTTGGCCCTGCGTACAATAAGACAGCTGCAGCTCTACTGTGCTTTCCACCACCATAGCTAGCCCCATCCTAAGAGCTGTGGGCAGATAAAAATATAGTGATTATTGTACCCTCTCTCTCCCTATCCATCAAAAGCCACTTTATAAGATGTTTTCATCTTATAATGCTTCCAAAAGATGTACTGGCTCAGTATTTACATTGGAAAAGGATTCTGGGTAGGCCTCTCTGCCCAACTGGCAGACTTGGGACGGACCTTATTAATCTAATCCACTAATGACAAATGCTTCTTGTGGCGGTAGAAGCCTTGCTATGGTGAAACACACTTCTTCTGCTAGAGGAAGGCTCCTTGTCACTTGGGAAAGGTTCTTTGCCATGGAGAACGCCTCCATCATTAATCAAATGGATTCCATGGGTGATTGAACTTAAAGGTTAGAGTGACATGGGGTTGGAGAGACTTATTTAGGGAGGCTAAGTGCTGGCCATTGAATGCCCCATGGACCAGCACCAGCACCTTGAATTGAGCTCAGGAGGTAATGGGGAGGGTTGGGGCCCAGTGGTAGAACACCTGTTTTGCATATAGGAGGTCCCAGGTTCAATCCCTGGCTTCTCCACTGGAAAGGGTCAGGCCGAAGATGATGTGCAAGGCCTTCACCTTACATTCTGATGAACCATTGCCAGAGGAAGAAGAGTTGGATTTTATACTCCAATTTTCTCTACCTTTAAGGAGTCTCAAGCCGGTATAATCTCTTTTCCTTCCCTTCCCCACAACAGGTACCTTGTGAGGTAGGTGAAGCAGAGAGAGTTTGGAGGGAACTGTGACTAGCCCAAGGTTGCCCAGCAGGCTTCATGCATAGGAGTGGGGAAAGAAACCCGGTTCTCCAGATTAGAGTCCGCTGCTCATTTGGAGGAGCAGCGAATCAAACCCGGTTCTCCAGCTTAGAGTCCACTGCTCTTAACCACTACACCACTCTGGCAGGAGGCAACACTGACCATGAGGGACCACACAGTCTGACTCAGTATAAGGCAGCTACATATGTTCCCAACAGAGAACCTTCCGTCTGTCACCACTCTCATTTTCCCATGCTCTGAAACTGGTACACGGGAAAAACCTGTCGGCGCAAAAAGCAGCCGTTTAAAAAACAAAGCTGTGGTTGGAATGTTGTGTGCATTGTTATTTTATTATTATTATTATCTCTGCTTGCAGGACCAATGCCTTAACCCCCCCGCCTTCCCACCCTGACTGCCCACCCTGAGCCCACCTCTGCCCGCTGCTCCGCTTCTGACATTGAACTTCCAACAACCCGGACCGAGAAGACTGCCAAAAGAATAATAAAAAATCTCCAGCTATTCTTCTTCATCCTCACTAACAATTTGGTAATGAAGTATTGATTTCCACTCCCCTGCTTATGGACGATATTAGATTTTCATTGATAAACTGCATCAAGGCTGTCTGATCTCCACTGTCCCTTTTTTGCTGTCACTAAAACAAAGTACCCCTGAAGTAGGATAATGACTGAGAACATTGATGTACTTATTTTGTCAATTTGTAACACTCGACAGGAAAAAAATAGTATAATTCTTCATAGTTTAATGCCCAGACGTGCTCCACAAGATGCAGTCGCACTGGAAGCTCTGCTTTTCATGGTAATGTCCGTTTCCTATTTATAACCCCTTTGGGATAGTTTGTCTAAAGGAAATGTTTCAATTCAGTGCCGCTGTTACTGATGCACCTGGGTTGCCCAATCCAGTCATTGCACTAGGGATCCATACATCACCGTAAGGAGAAGAATTATTAAGTTAAAACAGATTCCGAGCCAAAAAAACTCAGAAAACGTTAATCTTCCCCGCAAGTTGTTCAGATAGTTATGGTTAACCATGTTGCTGCCAAAGATTTGTTGAAAATGGATTGTTTTCGGGTCCGTTACACATGTTGTGTTTGCTTTCTATTTTTTTTCTTTCAAATTTAAAATCTCCATGGCTATGTATTTCAAGATGTATGCAACCGAGTGGTTTTTCTCAATCAAAAGCAACTAGTGTGATTTTTAACATTCCACAGGTGTAATTACAGGTAGAACGCATTTCATGTTTGTGGTCAATGCAACAGCAGACTTTGCCACTGTTGTCCAAAGGTTCGTTCTAGAGCGTCAGTGATGTAAAGAAGATCAGGATCACCTTTCTCCTGTTTTTAAGTTCCAGCCTACGTTTAACGGGAGCTACACTTGTGTTTAGAGGAAGGGAAGAGGAGACTTTCCATTTCAAATTGGCTGTTTTGACTTTTCCCCCATTAAAACTTTTTGAGGTCCCTATTTTAATTTGTGGAATATTCACGTTAATAATGAGATCTAATTAAGACATCCATTAAAAGCCCGTTAAAGTTAATTTAACGTAAAAATTCCAATAGAACTGTATTAGATTTTCTCCATTAAATTAACATTATGGATTTTTAACGGATGTCTTAATTATATGTTATTATTAACGGGAATACTGTATTACACAGATTAAAATCAGGTTCTCTGTCAACTCTGAAAAGCTTCCAAGATGTTTTAATGGTGAAAACTTCCCAGTGTTATTTGCGAGGGTTAAATACAAGCAGGGCCCTCTTTTATCCAGCTAAGCATTTTCTAAACAACAAAGCCAGCCTCTAAGAGACAGTCGGTCTGTGCACATAAAATAATGGATTTTCCCATCTTTAAAGAAGTCAGACTAGATCAAGTCATAAACGACTACTCAAAACATAGGTAGAATTCATTACATAAGTTAGGCATAAATGTGAAATGTTCAGAGAGGAGAGAGAGAAATTCTTAGAGGAACAAATATATTGCAAGGTAATGCTAAAATAAAATGTAAACCTGGACACAGGCACAAATAGGTCACACACAAACACACATATATATAGAATTTCCCCATTTCCAAGAGCAGAAATGTCCTGTGTTGGAATTGTCTGAGAAATTTTGACACGATCCCTAAGCTCCATATATGGGGGAGAAGGAGGGGAGAAAAAAAAATCCCCTTCTTATTTACCTCCTAGGGAAAGTGTTGCCCTTATGCCACATATAATAGCAAATTGCTTTTTTTATGGCATGCATAACCTAGATGGGAAAAAATATGGCGCTTGAGGGAAGGAGGGGAAAAGTAAATGAAGTTCCAGGAATGTCATTCTGAAGTAATGAGGCATGGACAGAAAATATACCCCTCACATCATCGGATTGAGATGGCAGTCGAAATAGCTTCATTGAAGTGTCAGCACTCATCCATCAATCAATCATCCACAAGGAAAAATAGCGACAGTACAACGGGGCAGCTTTTATGGGATTTACTCGTGGGCATAGGGAATAGCAGCTCAAATGTAGTTCTGACATGAAAAGCAAGGTGCTGATATTATTTTTTATGATGGGAGGATCATAAAGTGAATTGAGAACAGTGAGGTCTGTCTTTGCTTAACCTATTCAACTGGAAACAAACGGAGCTCAACTGGAAACGAACAGAGCCTTCAGATGGGTTAAGATTGAAGCATGCATGCGCGGCTGTGAGCAACTGGCCATTGACGGCAAAATTCTATTAAAACCGAATCAGTGCATTAGCATCAGGTTCCTCTGAAGCTGTTAAATTGTGCCAAGGCCAGTCTAGGATCGTTGAATGGAATTATGCAACACACGGCTTTGCATTGCAAATAGGGTGGGAGGGTGGGGTGGGGAGGAAGCAGCACTTTTTACTTGGGGGAGGGGGGAGACGTGGAGTCCATTTCTAATCCCGGATATCCGTCCCCTCCCCCTTTTTTATAGGAGTCGATTTTGCAGCCATAAATGGATTCGCAAGAACAATGGGTCTGATTTTGAATGGCAAGCAGAACTTGAAACTGGTTTATTGCTGGTCAAAATCCAAAAAAAATTGTGAGCCATTTATTCTGAAGGTCACCTTGGGCAGGGTGAAGAGTAGAGTGCTGTAGGAAGTTTCTTCTGCACAAGGTTAAAATGTGGGGAGATTTCCCCAGAGCATCGTGCCTCTCTGTTCATTTCAATGGGTCATATACAGGACAGCTTCCCACTGGAACATACCTGATATAAACAAATTGTGGGTGTGTTGGGTGATTTGACCAATCAAATTCTGTTCCTCACTAGAAGAAATTTATCGCAGTTCATCCAGGCAACTGAGGGATGCACCAGATTCTGTTATTTGAGCATCAGAGCATCTGTGCAGAAATTCATTGGCCTTTGGCAAAATTTCTAGTGGGTGTGAAGCTGTCTCCAAGTAAAAGACTGAAGTGAATTGTAATGCAAGCTGAAACCTGATGCAAAATGCTGCAGAATCAATGGGATCTCTTTTAGACTTCCACAACCTTTGGGTATAATCTAGGGAAATAATTTCTGTTTGTTTTTTTTTAATCTTTTGAGTAGACCAAGGAGAATGCTTAAAGGTGTTGGAGATTCTCCATAAGGTGTTAGGGCCTTCGATTCTAATGAACAAAGTGTAACCTCATTTAACCATCACATTCTCCGCCAAAGTAGTACGCCGATATAAGAGTCCATGAATAATGAGACACAGCCGTGTGAATCCTACCGCTCTGCTAAGCAAAATTTGATGACTTCCTCCATCCTAAAGAACCTTCTACCACCTTAGAGGGCTCTTCCACTAGAAGAAGAGCCATTTGTGTGGGTATGGAGTGCCATGTGGCATCCTGGGACTCTCTCTCTTTTAAAGCTCCTAGTTCTTGTGATGGAACAGAGAAATGAGAGTGGTATTTAGTCAAGATTTAGATGATGGCGCTGGTGTGGTCACTGTTGTAGTGCTTCATGAGCAGCTGGGGTAACATGATCAGCCCTGGACCATCTAGGAGAATATGGTCTATGGACACCACCATTGGCCCAGTTTCACAAAGGGGGATCGAGAGGAGGAGCTGCAACATGGGTTCATCCTGCGTGGTCATTGGCTTTCAACTAATGGTTCAGGAAAGGGAAGTACTAGAGCAGCACAGTCAATTGCAACATAGCATGAGAATGGAATTAAGGATTGTATTATGATTTGGCTAAGAACTAGGATGTGAAACCGTCCTGCACAACCCCCCTAGACTACCATTCCATGCTTCCTGTGTGTCCTCCTCTCCATTTCACTCGCTTCCTCCATTCTTCTACCCTACCACGTTTGGCAGGTATTCAACACCCTGACCTGGGTGGCCCAGGCTAGTCCAATCACGTCAGATCTCAGAAGCTAAGCGGAGTTTAATACTTGGGTGGGAGATAACCAAGAAAGTCCAATTCTGTTATGCAGAAGTAGTTAATGGCAAGCCACCTCTGTTGGTCTCTTGCCTTGAAACCCCTAAGGGTTCACCATAAGTCGGCTGCAACTTGACAGCACTTTCCACCAAGTGTTCTAAATCCCTGGTGAACCCCATTCTTTGAAAGAGGATAGCTTGCCCTTGAGTAAACACATGTAAATTGGACCCAGTTTCTTTCCTGAGCATGAAATGAGGATCTGCTTGATGCGTGGTTTGTAAATTAAAAAGAAATTGGCACAGAGGACACCCAAGAGAATTTCTACCTTATCATCAGCACTTTTATTAGGGCAGCGGCTAAAAGAATGAGTTCGGAATCAGGAAATCTCCCAGTCAAATCTACTATTTGCTATGAACCTTTCATAGGGAGATAATAACGCTGGCCAGCCTTACAGACACAGCTGTTTGAAAGATTACTGAGATAATGTATGTGAAGGGCTTTGTACACTAATCGGCACTGTATAGTATTGATACTATACAATCCTTCCAATAGACCTCTGTTCCTTCTAACAGACCTCTACAACATGTTGACCAACCATACTGAGTGCAACCTGTGTACAAAACTTCCTACATGGAGTAAACAACCATGTCAGGGAGGGAGCTGTACCAAATCTTTTACCCTCATGTGCTAGGAACTCATTAGGAGGGGAAGCATTCAAAAAAATGTGAAAACATAACAGCAGCTGTGCCGAATCCAACCAAAGGTCCGTCTAGTCCTGCATCCTGCTTCATATAACAGCCTATCAGATTGCTTCAAACCAGAGCATGGAGGTTGAACATCTCCCTGTTGCTTCTCTCCACCAGTAACTCTTCATAGAAGAAGGAGAGTTGGTTTTTATATGCTGACTTTCTCTACCACTTAAGAAAGAATCAAACTTGCTGAGAGAGTTCGGAGTGAACTGTGACTAGCCCAAGGTCACCCAACTAGCTTCATGTGTAGGAGTGGGGAAACCAACCTGGTTCACCAGATTGGCGTCCACCACTCATGTGGAGGAGTGGGGAATCAAACCCGGTTCTCCAGATTAGAGTCCAAAGAGTTGCAGCCCCTGAATATGCAAGGTCCATTTAACAATCATGGCTAATATCCATTGGTGGAGATGTTCCTCTGTGAACTGGTCCAATACCCAACCCAACTAAACTAGTGGCCCGTCACTAAAGTGAGTTCCACAAGTTAATATGACCCTCCAGCCCTCTAAGTGATATGGTTCAGAATTTTGATGCTTCACTGTGAGTAACATGAATGATGGGACTTTCTTTATCAAAGGAACAATCTTCCTTTTTATTTTGGCCCCAGGCAGGAGTGGGTGTGGGGGCTGCGGCTGAAATGGCAGGGCACATGCAGAAGGTGCTGTTCCCACCATCTCCAGCTAAAATATTTTAGGTGGCAGGAACTGGGAAAGACAGAGAGGACTGTATCTGTCTCCATGCTCTTTCAGCATTAATCGAAGAAGAAGAAGAAGAAGAGTTGGTTTTTATATGCCCAATTTCTCTACCATTTAAGGGAGACTCAAACCAGTTTACAATCACCTTGCCTTCCCCTCCCCACAACAGACACCCTGTGAGGTAGGTGAAGCTGAGAGAATGTGACTTGCCCAAGGTCACCCAGCTGGCTTCATGTGTAGGAGCAGGGAAACAAATCCAGTTCACCAGATTCGCATCCGCCACTCATGTGGAGGACTGGAGAATCAAACCCGGTTCTCCAGATCAGACTCCACCACTCCAAACCACCACTCTTAACCACTACACCACTACACCACATTTGACATATCCTCCAACTTCAGATGTTAATGTTTAGATGAGGAAATGAACCACAGGAGGTGTCCCCCAGACCACCCAAACAGCCCCCATGCCAATGAATCCCCTGGAATAGCTTCCATTCCCCAGCTGTTTCTGAATTCACCTTCACCAAAAGAACAAAAGAACATGGACAGTCTTGATTTACTCTTGTCAAACTAGAATCCATAGACGGAATCGACCTCTCAAAGAGAATTCCTCGAAAACAAATCACAATACTACAGTACTAAACCTTAATAATTTTGCCTGCCTCACGGTCCTCTGGGAACTTTTTCAAGGCACATTTGAATTAAGCGGTCTTGTTTAAAACAATAAGACTGCTTACCTACCCACCTCTCTGTCACACACACTTCTTCTCTTTCATGGTATAAACCTGGATGAGATGGTAGTTTATCTGTCATATAAATCAGGTGACACAGAAAAATCGTTGCCTCCTTCCTCTGTCGCCTCAGCTCAATATTACCGTCCTGACTTTTATTCTTATTGGAGATCATCAAAACATTAATTAAAAAACTGGTGATCAAACAGCCGAATATTTATGATTTGCATCCCAGCTTATTAACAAGTGGCATATTGATACACCGTATATCCAAGCTGTTTACTCTCCAGCACTGCAATAAAGCAGAAGGAATTGTCACCATCACCTACAGCTTGGAAAGATTTACTCCGAAACATGAGCTCCTTTTTTTCTTTACTGCCAAGAGAGTAATATAAAAAGGCAAGGGGAAGATGGTGCAGATGATGCCTCGTGTTTCCCTTCCCTTGTCCCATGATGACCTTTCCACATCTCATTCGTAAGGTGGGTTTGACCAGTTTACCTTACATAGACTAAACTGAGACTATTGTACTTTGAGAGCCAGCATGGTGTAGTGGTTAAAAGCGGTGTTCTGGAGCGGTGAAGTCTGATCGGGAGAACCGGGTTTGATTCCCCACTCCTCCACATGAGCGGCGGAGGCTAATCTGGTGAACTGGATTTGTTTCCCCACTCCTACACACAAAGCCAGCTGGGTGACCTTGAGCTAGTCACAGTTTTCTTAGAGCTCTCTCAGCCCCACCTACCTCACAGGGAGTCTGTTGTGGGGAGGGGAAGAGAAGGTGATTGTAAGCCGGTTTGAGTCTCCCTTAAGTGGTAGAGAAAGTCGGCATATAAAAACCAACTCTTCTTCTTCTTCTTCTTCTTTGCAACGGATTTCAATCTAGAGAACCAGGTTCAATTCCCCGCTCCTCCACATGAAGCCTACTGGGTAACCTTGGGCCAGTCAAAGAGGCAGGCAATGGCAAACCACCTCCAAAAGTCTCTTGCCTTGAAAACCCTACAGGATGATGTGACTTGATGGCACTTTCCATCGCCACATTGTACTTTTGTTCACATTATGAGAAGACAAGAGTCACTGGAAAAGACCATAATGCAAGGAAAAGTTGAAGGCAGCAGGAAAACAGAAAGACATAACATGAGATGGATTGACTCTCTAAAGGAAGCCACAGTCTTCAGTTTGCAAGACCTGAGCAAGGCTGTTAATGATAGGACGCTTTGGAGGTCATTAATTCACAGGGTTGCCATCAGTCTGAAGCAACTTGACAGCACCGAACACACACAAACACACACACCCCTTACACAGGATCCCATTGTAGCTACAGTAATGCAAGCAACACTGCACGCCACCCAGCTACACAATTCATAGTGCCTAACTCAGCAGACCTGTACAAGCAGCTCTTACTAGTCAATATGATCTTATATATACACCTGCATATGCACTACATTTGTCACAAAAGCGACAAGATAATTTCCAGAAGTCAGTAGATGCTGGTTTGGCCCAAACAATGTAGAATAATGTAGAGCTGAGGTGCCCAAACTGATCTCCATGGAGCACTTGGTGCTCCGCAAAACATCTCCTAGTGCTCCGTGAAGAGATTGGAAAGAAAAATGCTACTGTCATTCGGTTTAGCATATAGTTGCTAGGTGAAAATTAGTGCTCCGTGATGAATTTCTCTCCTGAAAAGCGCTCCATGACTCAAAAAGTTTGGGACCGTTGATGTAGAGCATTAATGCATGTAATGCAAAAGCAGACTATGGATGGTGTTGATTGGCTAGCGCCTGTTCCATCAACAGAGCTCCTCCTCCTAATCCCCAGAGCAGTTTTGCAACTACTTTAAAGATAGTTCTGCTTTTTTTTAATAAATAGAAGGATGGCCATATAAATGAGCTAAAGTAGATGTCACTGTTTTAAAAAATCAACAACAACAAAAGAGAGAGAAAAATCTGCACAAAGCATAAAGAGCAGGGCAAGACCCAGCGCTCAGTTTTCTAGAAAGCTGGGATGCTTGACGGAAAGTAAGTTCATACCATGAAGGAAAGAGCACACGGTGGGTGCAGAATGTACAAGATTTTATCTTTAAATATTATATGTGTCTTCATACATAACTGATGCAAAGTTAGTAAGTGTGCATATATGTGCTCTTTGTATGAGTTACAGTGCAATCCTCAACAGAATTACACTCTCCTGAATCCACTGAAGTCAATAGCCTTAAAAAGGTGTGACTCTGTTTAGGATTATGGTTTTGTTAGTTATGAGTAAAGGCACTGATGCAACCAGCATTAATGGAGAGCCAATGTGGTGTAGTGGCTAAGAGCGATGGTTTGGAGAGGTATACTCTCAATCTGGAGAACCGGGTTCGATTCCCTACTCTTCCACATAAGCAGCGGACACTAATCTGGTGAACTGGGTTGGTTTCCCCACTCCTCCACATGAAGCCTGCTGGGTGACTTTGGACTAGTCACAGTTCTCTCTGAACTGTCTCAGCCTCACCCACCTCACAGGGTGTCTGTTGTGGGGAGGGGGAGGGGAGGTGATTGTAAGCCGGTTTGATTCCTCCTTAAGTGGGAGAGAAAGTCAGCATATAAAAACCAACTCTTCTTCTTCATCATCCCATGATGTACAATGGATGTACTGAACCACTTAAGGCTGCCAATTACTACAGGTCTGGGGGCAATGTCGTAGGAGGGACTTCAGTTTCTCCTAGACTCTATAGTATACCATAGAGTTTGCCCTCAGAAGCTACCCTTTTCTTCAGAGGAATTGATCTCTGTAGTCTGGAGATCCATTGTAATTCCAGGAGAATTTCAGACCCCACCTGGAGATTGGTAACCCTAGCATCAATCCGTCTCTCCAAAAGCTCCATGGAGAAACCTCCCCCCCCCACTTTCATTCTTTCTGAAAACATTTTTCGGTTTGCTAAGCTGTGCAGAAGGTCCCAGGTTCAATCCCCGGCATCTCCAGTTAAAGGGACTAGGCAAGTAAGTAATGCGAAAGACCTCTGCCTGAGACCCTGGTGAGCCGCTGCCAATCTGAGTAGACAATACTGACTTTGATGGACCAAGGGTCTGATTCAGTCTAAGGCAGCTTCATGTGTCCATGTGCCCCCCAGCCCCACTTCCACCCTGTGCAGAAGGCACACAAAGACCTGCTTGTGTGGAAATACATTAACAATATGAAAAAGTGCATTCAAGATTAACTCATCTTGTTTCCTTTGAAATCTAAAAGACATTCTGAAAATCAATAAGTTACATGTTAATGGCTCCCCAAAAAAAGCATTTACAGGAGAACAGTATTAGTCAGAGATATTTCTAGCAATATAAATGAAGGAGAGCTATCTTTTTTCTTTATTACTTAACAATAAATAAAGTACCATATGTACTGTGATATAAATACACTAAGCAGAATTAGACTTTTACAGCAAACGTTAATTTCACCTTCCCACACAAATGGATTAAAAAAATCCATCAACAAGAAAAATGTATACAGAAGTGAAGTAATAAAAACTGCTTTAAAACTTATTTCTCTTCTTTAAAACAGGAGAGTAAAAATACATATGATTCATTGATTAGAGGGCATTTGCATATTCTGACACATAATGTTGACAATTTGCATTTTAGGGCACTAATAAACCTTTGTTGAAATCTCAACCTCCATTATTATTAAACATTTTTTGTCTGACCTCCTTATTTCCCAGACTTGTGAAAGTTTTAGTGAATAAGAAAGAAAGAGAAAAAATCTAACAAACCGTAATTTTCTGACAATAGAAGAATTATTAATAAATCAGGATGAGTGAATAAAATGACCATTAATGTTATTTTTAGAACTTTTTAAAACCTTATTTTTCCCAGAAATAACCTTTGCAAAACAGTGTTGTGGAATCTTGCAAACTGTCCATGGTTCTCTCAAAGACTTGGCTATGATTCGTGGAGTGTAACACTGCTGCAGTCCTTAACAGTGTTGTTCAAGCCTACCCAGTGAAATCAATGGACTTAGACTGGAATAAATCTGTTTAGGATTGCATTGCTGCTTCCTTATTTGCCAAAAAACATAGAGTCCCCCTTCCAAAGCCGCCATTTTCTCCAGGTGAACTGATCTCTGTTACCTGGAGTTTAATTGTAGTGGGAGATCTCCAGCCACCACCTGGAAGCTGGCAACCCTATCCAGTGATCCCATGACCTCTATAAAGGGTTATTCTATCATAGAATCATAGAGTTGGAAGGGGCCATACAGGCCATCTAGTCCAACCCCCTGCTTAATGCAGGATCAGCCTAGAGCATCCCTGACAAGTGCTTGCCCAGCCTCTGCTTAAAGACTGCCAGTGATTCCACTGTTGAACAACTCTTACTGTAAAAAACGTTTTCCTAATATCCAGCCGGTATCTCTCCGCCCATAATTTAAACACATTATTGTGAGTCCTATCCTCTGCTGCCAACAGGAACAGCTCCCTGCCCTCCTCTAAGTGACAGCCATTCAGATACTTAAAGAGATAAATCATGTCCCCCCCTCAACCTCCTCTTCTCCAGACTAAACATTCCCAACTCCCCCAGCCTTTCCTCGTAGGGCTTGGTCTCCAGGCCCCTGATCATCCTGGTAGCTCTCCTCTGCACCCGCTTGATTCTGTCCACATCCTTTTTGAAGTGAGGCCTCCAGAACTGTCAATCAGGAATCAGGGATGTGGAATCAGGGATGTCCAATGTTCAAGGACCATATACCGACATTTCCTTGGCCTGTAGCTATTGCTATTCTTAGCCATAAGAGCTACAGGCCACACTGCCATCATGGCTCCCAATAATCTCTTCCTCCTAAAAGCCTCTTCTCCAAGCCTCCACCAAACACTGCTTTTTCCTCTTTCTCCTATCACCTGGCCTACAACCCCCTTCGTAGGGGAGGCGGTAACAATGGAGAAGGCAAAATTGTCATTTTACTCACTGGGCAATCTGCCTTTGCTGGGCAAAAGCCCTACCTGGCCCCACCTACTTTCTAAAAACACTTGGCAGGCACCAGAAAAAGTGTCAGCAGGTGCCATGGAGCCCACAAGCACCACTTTGGGGGGCCCTGCCTTAAACGGTTGCTTACTTAGATAGAAGAAGAAGAAGAAGAAGAGTTGGTTTTTATATGCTGACTTTCTCTCCCACATAAGGAAGAATCAAACCAGCTTACACTCACCTTCCCTTCCCCTCTCCGCAACAGACACCCTGTGAAGTTGGTGGGGCAGAGAGAGCTGTGACCTGCTCAAGGTCACCCAGCTGGCTTCATATGTAGAAGTGGGGAACCAAATCCAGTTCACCAGATCAGCCTCCGCCACTCATGTGGCAGTAGTAGCTGGAGATCTCCTGCTATTGCAAATTATCTCCAGCTGATAGAGATCAGTTCCCCTGGAGAAAATGGCCGCTTTGGCAATTGGACTCTATGCGATTGAAGTCTCTCCCCTCTCCAAACCCTGCCCTCCTCTTGCTCCGCCCCCAAACCCTCCTGCTGGTGGCAAAGAGGGACCTGGCAACCCTATGTGGAAGAGTAAGGAATCAAACCTGGTTCTCCAGATCAGAGTCCACCACTTCAAACCACTGCTCTTAACCACTGCACCACACTCTTAACCACTACACCACACTTGTACATAAATCTATCTCTGGTCCATCTCCCAAGTCTGTCTGAGAGTACCCATCTTCAGTAATATTTCTGGAATCAGCAACACACCACCAGAGTAATTGTTGGTATATGTTCTATCCTATTTGTTTATTTATTTTCGAATGTATAGCCTGCCCTCCCCACTCACAGCCGGCTCAGGGCGGGTATCGTCATTTAAAAGCCATCGTATTGGCAACAATAAAAATCAACAATAAAATTACAGCTTAAAATCTTAAAACCAGAGATGGTGCACAATTCCCATCATACTGAGAGAGCCACACAGGCAACCACCCCTTCAAATCCGTACAACTAACATATGGGAAGGGGGAAGGTAGGGAGACCAGTAAAGATGATGCCCGCGGCTGTCCTCAACTGTAGGCCTGGCAGAAAAACTCTGTTTTGCAAGCCCTGCGGGACTCCTGAAGGTCCTGCAGGGACCTGCTGTTCCCAGGCAGAGCTTTCCACCAGGCTGGAGCCAGGGCCAAAAAAGCCCTGGCTCTTTTCAAGGACAGCCGCACACTCTTAGGTGCAGGGACCACCAGCAAGTTTTCATCAGAAGATCGTAATGTCCTTCGGGGAGTATACCAGGACAGACGGTCTAAAAGACCATGATCAACCTATTCATTCATTTGCCAGGGTAGCAGGATATCTGGACTGTTCTAAGTTTCACTGCCTCCCTTTGAGAAGTCAACTGAAATTTTCTTTAGCAGAGCTCAACTGAAACCGAAAATAATTTCAGCTATACTGGATTCTTTAATCTGTACATTTTGCAATATTTCAGATTTTTAAAATACCCAACTTGTTGTAGACAAGGTGGGGGCTTCTTTTTCACAGCAGAATTCTGGGGATGGACGGCCAGAAGCTTTGGTTAAAACACAATAACGTAACTGATTCTCACCTTTGCATGACAAAGAGAAAGAGAGGTTTTGAGAAACACGGATGTGCAAAAATGAATTTTGAATGCCATTTTCAGTTCAAAAACACAAGAACTTATATGGGAGTTTTTGCATCAGTGTTTCTAGCTGGCATAGCATCTTATTTCGGGAGCACCAGCTGGTGAGGGGATTAAGTGGAGTGTTATTCCCCTACTGATATTGAGGGGTCGATTGGAGGACAGGAATGTACGTTCTTACTTTTGAGAGCTCCAGTGGAGGCAGGGGACAACTCAATACAGTCTAGCAGTTTTCCCTATTCTGTATGGTAAAGACCATAGAGACTAGAGGAGATCCCCAGAGGGTCACTGTGGAGGCCACGTTTTCTCCCACTTCTCAATTTCTTGAGGGGAGGAGCTTGCGGCTGGGGGGTGGGGAACTGGGAAGCCTATGACTGAGCCTCCTACTCCTTCCACCATAACCTCCAATTGCTTACCCTTCTCCACGATCCCCTCGATCCCCTCTAAGCATGGGTGGGATATACCTACCAGGACACTGCTACACCGACCAGCCACCACTGAATTTCACTGTCCACTGTACTTCTTAGCTGTCCCCTATATGGAATAAGGAGTAGAAGCTTGGATGCTCAGGAGTGCTGGAGCGAGTGTGGGGCTGTGGGTTGGGAGCAGAAAGACATCATTCCATGTATATCATTTTGATCTGTTTTTCCAGTCGTTCATATTTTAAAATATTATTCAGAATAATCTGCCAGTGAGTGTCTCACCACTGCAGATCAGGCCCACCACATACCCATCCAGTCTATTCCAATTAAAATATTTGCGCAAAGCAAAGTCGAATTTCAGCTGGTCCTATCAGAGCATAAGAAAGAAGCCACAGGCAGGCTCATTCATCATGGCCCAGGGAACCTTGTTCAACATTTGCAATGGCATTTTGCTTGGGGGAAAAGCACAGCTGAGCCGGGGCTGTGTCCACACATCACCGGATACTGCATTATCCTTACACTGTAGCAGTGATTCACTACTGGATTTTCCCGGGTGAACAACCCAATCCAGTTGGAAATGACTGCTATTGCGCACGAGAGTGCACTATCCAATGATATGTGGATACAGCCTTGTCCTCACATCTCCTTAACTGTACAAACCCATATTTCATTCAGGTTTCATCCACGCATGGTTGGAAATTGCATTGTAGCAACCATTCACAACTGGATTGTTTTGCACCTACCAGCAAATTCCAGCAGCTATCCACTGCGACTGTGCAATAGTAATGCAATGTCCAGTGATGGACAGATATAACCTAAGGTCACATGACAAAAATCACAACAAATCTACAAAAAGGGCAAGGGTTTTCACTAATCCTTTCAAAGCTCCCCCCTCTGTTATGATACGTTGACTAAATTCACTGGAAAAAAGAAAATCAGACTCAAGAGTGCAGAGTTTGATGCTTAACTGAGAAACGACTTTTTGGTTATGTCTCCAAAGTGAAAGACTTATGTGGAAATGTTTTCACTTGCTCAATGATCCATATTACAGCCTGGGGATTACTTATGAATCAATAGACTCCTAAATTATCTACGATGCTGCCACATATAACTATAGCTAAAGTAAAAACGTACATGGGGAAGGCAAACTAACACCCTGTGAGCCAAATCTGGCTCATGAAACCCACCATCCCTCGATGGCCCTACAAAATTTTGACCACAATTTTACTAGAAAGAACAGATCCGCCCCCCCTCAAACACTGCCTGAGTCAAAGAGGTTCCCATTACTCCTCAGGTTTCCTAGGTAATAATTCAGACCACGCCTGAACTGATGTGCCCCATGACAACTGTGCTAGAAAGTACCAAGGACCTTACAAAGGGTGCCAGGTCTAAGGCAACATTTACTTCCATTCCAGTGCCTACATTGCGGCAAGTGGAAATGAAGAAGCTGGCTGCTCTTGCCCCGCAGAGAATAAGGTTCCCTGCTACCTTTTAGGATTTCATGATGTGGTACTCTTCAAACTGTATGCAAAAAGTTTTTTAAAAAGGTGAATTGTATTGATGCTGCTAGGAGTATTTCACCCTCACATAGACTTTGGAACGATATACTCCTCTGTCAACCACATGGGTATCACACATGGATTCCTTCTTTTGTCTTATTTCCCCCTCCCCGCTTCTTCTCTCTCTCTCTCTCTAACATGTCAGCAAGCATTATAAAGATCCATTCCTATAAACACTGGCAGCTTTTTCTAGCTCGGTGCAAAAAAAAAAAATAAATTCCTGTGGTGCTTTCAGTCAGTGCATTCCTAATAGCATCTTCAGGACATTTCCTGTGACTTCTTGGCAGCGGTCTTTTTCTCAAGCTCCGCTTTGGACAGGCGTAGGGGATTTCGCACACACAGAACTCACACACAGAAAAGGACAGACCAGGTTTTGCTTTTTGGTTTGTTTGTTTTTAAGACAACTGTACAAATGAACCAACCAAGACTAATTTTTTTTCCTCCATGAGAAATTACAGCAAAGTGTATCTGTAAGAATGTTTCGGTGCCTCTGCACTACTTTTTTGTACACGTTGCATGCTGTATAGATTATATTGCCTGTATACTTGGGGCAAAGGGATGAAGGGGGTTCGGGCACGGGCGGGGTGGGCGGGAGAGGAGGGGAACGAGGAACAGCAACCCGCTTTTCCTAGGTGCGCTGCAGCTCGAACGGATGGAAACTGAAGCCTTTGATGCATTTTTATACTGTACATATGTGTATATAATTAACTATATTGCCATGTTAATGAACACAGATTTTTTTTGGGGGGGGTTATATTTGCTTGTTTCCATTTCCTACAAGAACCGGGGGGGGGGGTGACCCTGGCCCATTACATAGTCGCCGTTACTGTTCTCGTTTTCTTTGCTCATCGTCTTTTAAATTCCGCGGCCAGGAATTGAAATAGAGTTTACAGAGGAAAAACGGGGGGAACAAATCTATGATTGCATGTGTCCAGCCCAATTCTGGTGATGGGGGGGGGGGTTGTAAAACGGTGTCCAAGTTTTGCTTAAATGGCATGCTTAACCCCCATGAGAAAACTCATACATGTACAATTTAGTCTCTTTGTATTTTTATCAAATAGTGCCTGAATTTCGTTTATCCTTTTGAAACACACACACACACACACACACACACAAGGAAAAGTCTTCTCCGAAGAACAATTCGTAATTGTCAAAATTTGAAACATTAGCTTAATTTTGTTTTCATGACCTCACAGTTTTTCTTATTTATTTTGTAGCTGTTCTAATGGGCCCCAAGGCCATAGCTGACATTGTAGTTCTGTTCTTCCCCATTAAGGATGTTTTTAAAATTACTAAGATTATTGAGCCAACAGGCTGTTTTAATCAAAACCATGTTTCACTTGGTTTTGATGATTATGAATGGTCCTTACAGTTAAAAAATTTTTTAAAAAAAGAAATAAAAGTTAAACCACAAGGCAGTGACGTTTAGGAATATACCACCACCTAGTGGGGTGAAAAAATCATCACAGATAACTACTCTTAACTACAAAGAAAGACATTTCTCCTTTGCAAAAACCAGGTTTTCAAATATGCAATCTTTTTGTGGTTAAGCGTGGCAAAGCTCCACATACATGCTACAGAGAAGTGAAAGTGTCACTGAGATTTGTGGGACTGAGTGCATGAAGGATTGGGGAAATAGTTAAAAGAAATAGGATGTTTCTAGGTTCGTTCCTTTAAAAAAAATTCCTTAGTAGCATGACTTCAGTTGTTCCCTTTCCTCAAAACAAATTATTTCCACTGCCCGCAAGTCAGATCCAAATGTATCTAGGATGTCTGTATGTCAAACAACCCTTTTCAATTAAGAACAAGGCTCACACTATTGATAGAAGAATTTCTGTGTATGTTTTCCATGCGGTGATATCGAGAGATCATTTATATGCAACACTAAATTAAACTGGAGGTGGGTAAAAGTTCTCTAGTTGCATCGCCAAAAACAATATTTATCACACGCAGGGGTCCCATTTTGAAAAGGGGTCCCCCCACCCGCATTTTGAAAATAAACCTCAAGCAGTAATTAAAGTCCACAATAACAGAAAGGCCACACATCACGGTTATGTTCTGAAGGAGAAGGGGATAATTCTCATACTATGCATATAATCAACAATGCCTCATTTCCATTCAAAAATGTTTCCATGCCTATATTATTTACATTTTTTTTTAAATCAACGGTAATTCTTTGCTCTGTGGCAGGAAAAAAAATGTCTCTTTCTCCCTGCCGGTATTGGACAGCAGCTGTTCCCATCTGAAATGTTATCATAATTTGCATCAGGAAATCCAGCTGTTGTCACTAGAGGCTTGGGTGTGTTCAATTAGGACTTTGCTGGAGGCTGTCCCTCATTTCAATGCCTTGCTCCTGAACTACCTTTCTGAAATCGAGCCGATGCGGTGCGCTGTAGACACGCTTCACAACACCATTCGCTTGGCAAAATAGTTTCATTTCAAGTCAATGCAAGACTTTCGTTTTGGCCAATTGTAAAATGGAAATTTGAAGAAGGAACAATAATTTAAAGGGAAAAAAACCAGATGCACTTAAAAACATGAAAATAATTATTTATATGATAAAAATATATTTAGATTTTCAAAGCACAAGACTGAACAGAAGTGCTCTTTTTATGCTTTCTGAAGATGTTTAAAAAAGTCTTTCTACATCAGGCTTAATAAATCTGTAATGACATTTGATGGATTGATTTCTCTCTCTGTGTGTGTGAATGTGTGTAGGGTTTTTTTTCCCCATTAAAGAAAGACAAGGGAGAACATCTGACCTCAAGAACAGGATGGAAACCACTCATGCCTGCTTTGGGAAGACGGAAATAGTTTTAAGTGTCCACCATATGCGCAAAGAGGTCACAAACCACACACAAGTCGCACATGAGGTTGGCAGCCTTGTTCAAAAGCAGGCACTATTTTGGGCTATGGTAAGAATGACAGTCCAGTGCTTTCACAAATCGTAGCTACCATACCAATGTCCCAATTTAGCAAGCGTTTGTGGGCAGATGATCTATGGGCAGATTTCCACCCCTTCAGCAAAATCTTCCTGTTCATTACAGCAGAATCACTCTGTGCTTGTACAGCAGATTAACATGCAGAGCTAGTCGGGTTGGCAGGTTCCTCTTTGCCATTGGTGAGAGGTTTTCTGGTGGAGCCTGAGGAGGGTGGGGTTTGGGGAGGGGAGGGACTTTAATGCCATAGAGTCCAATTGCCAAAGCAGCCATTTTCTCCAGGTGAACTGATCTCTATCGGCTGGAGATCAGTTGTAATAGCAGGAGATCTTAGGTTTGCCAGGTTCCTCTTCACCACTGGTGGGAGGTTTTTGGGGTGGAGCCTGAGGAGGGTGGGGTTTGGGGAGGGGAGGTACTTCAATGCCATAGAGTCCAAATGCCAAAGCGGCCATTTTCTCCAGGGGAACTGCTCTCTATCGGCTGGAGATCAGTTGCAATAGCAGGAGATCTGCAGCTACTACTTGGAGGCTGGCAACCCTAGGAGATCTCCAGCTACTACCTGGAGGTTAGCAACCCTATCCAGTGTTGAAATGAATGGGAGCATTTGCTGGGGTATTTGCATTTGAGCATCTGGGTTGGAGACCCAGATGTTGGCTCAATATTCACACAAAACAGCCACATTTCTAGGACTCTGGCCTATTAACTACAATGGCTTCTTTTCCCAAGTTATGGTCTGTGGATACCGTGTTCCCCATACTTTTTTTTTTTTTAATGGCCACGGTCAAGATAAAAAGAGTGTTACCGTTATTATGGTGCTGGCCTGTGTCTGGCTGACCCCCTTTCCCAGCCCTTCCCATTCTTCCCTTTTCTGAAATTCAACACTCAAGGTAACCCTGCTGCTCCGTTTGTTTCTGCATCTTTCCCCTTCCTCTCATTTAGATTCTCTGACCACTGCGGACTTGGGTTATTTACGATGCAATCCATGCAAGGCACTGGATTGCTGTCACACAAATTCAAGGATTGCGGGCCATAAACCAGCCATGATTGAGACACCAAATGCTCTCCTCTCCCCTGCTCTCCCTCAGACGGATGGCCCTGTTTAACACTTAGTTTCCCTAAGCACTCCCTCGTTCTCCTTAATGTTTTCAGTGAATTGGGTGATGCTTCACGTTCTGGTGTTTGGAAGTCAAAGCCAATACTCTGCAAGGAACAATTTAGCTTTGCCCCTTCTCTCCTTCCTAACTCTAGACAGGCCGGAGCTATCGAGGGAGGAAGAGGCTTCCAGAGACCGGTGCAGAATTATGACAGATATTTAGGGTTGCCAGCCTCCAGGTACTAGCTGGAGATCTCCTGCTATTGCAACTGATCTCCAGCCGATAGAGATCAGGTCCCCTGGAGAAAATGGCCGCTTTGACAATTGGACTCTATGGCATTGAAGTCCCTCCCCTCCCCAAACCCCGTCCTCCTCAGGCTCTGCCCCAAAAACCTCCCGCTGGTTGCCAAGGGGGACCTGGCAACCCTACAGATATTGCATTTTTAAAAAAATCATGCCCTTCCCTTTGAAGAGTTCAGCTAGGGATGCCAGGTGTCTGAGTTTTTGGCAAATCCTAGAGCGCCACCCACTATGTCATGATGTTATTTGATTTTTTGCAAGAAGTGGCATTGTGCATCCCCCCGCCCGCCCATTTTATCCTTCCACCTGCCTTTGACATGGGAGGACTGGCATCCAGCATGAGCGCTAGTGTGGTGTAGTGGTTAAGAGCGGTGGTTGAAAGTGGTGGAATCAAATCAGGAGAATCGGGTATAATTCCCCACTCCTCTACATGAGCGGCGGAGGCTAATTTGGTGAACTGGGTTGGTTTCCCCACTCCTACACACGAAGCCAGCTGGGTGACCTTGGGCTAGTCACAGCTCTCTTAGAGCTCTCTCAGCCCCACCTACCTCACAGGGTGTCTGTTGTGGGGAGGGGAAGGGAAAGGGATTGTAAGCTGGTTTGAGTCTTCCTTAAGTGGTAGAGAAAGTCAGCATATAAAAACCAATTCTTCTTCTTCATCATCCCTGGCTTCAGGACACTGTCATTACGATTATTTGAGAACTGCACAGCTGGTGACCCTAACATGCCACCCTGCCAACCATCCAGCTTGCCGCGATGGTGGACTACCAAGGGCTTGACAAAACATCTATTTTTGTGGCAGGCAAAAAACACAGGGCGGGATATCAAGTACTCGGCTGACCCCAATCCATAGCTAGCAAGCAGTGGTCAGCCTGGTAGGTTATAAATGGTACAGGTCTCAATGACTCCATTTAATGTCACAATAACCTTGTGAGGTAGGCTTGGCTGACAGTCGCGTGGGCAAGGCCACTCCGGTAAGTTTCATGGTTGAGGAAAAAAACTTGAACACAAGTTTACCAGTGCAGGACCAAAACTTTACTCAACGTTGCTCGCGGCTATGTCAGTAATTTGAAGCCTTCAAGGTTATACTGGCACAACCGCCCACCCTATCGTCGTATAATTGTTGGGCATGTAAGCTATGGAGGCAGGCAGAGAAACGTGCATAGAATAAACACTTCCATATGGATTTGCTGACTCCTCCCTAACCCCCTTCTCTTCCTGCTGTCCTCTCAGAAACTTCACTATCAAATGCAAAGCAGACATGGTTACCATTTGCTATTTCCGACTCCAGCCCCATTCAGCCTCAGGAAGTAGGGTTGCCAACCTCCAGGTACTAGCTGGAGATCTTCTGCTATTGCAACTGATCGACAGCCGATGGAGATTAAATCAGCTGGAGAAAATGGCCGCGTTGGCCATTGGACTCTATGGCTTTGAAGTCCCTCCCCTCCCCAAACCCTGCCCTCCTCAGGCTCCAGCCCAAGAACTGCCCGCCGGTGGTGAAGAGGGACCTGGAAACCCTATCAGGAGGTCTGCCAAAGGCTGCAGCAAAGGCTTCTGAGAATGGAAAATGACAGAGAGAGGACTTTGGGGGAGGAGAAGCTTTCTTCATACATCTACTGTAGATATGCTCCAATGTATTGTGAAAGCATACGGATCAACATTTTAGAAATGGAATTGCCCTTTTCCACTGCATCGGTAAGTTGTTTAAGATGTAGATATTTTGTGTGTGTGTGTGAACTGGGGTTTTCAAAAGCCAGAAGAGGCAACGAATACATTTGCAACATTTCTAAGATAAGCACAGTGACCGTTCCCAAGAGTTATAACGGTGTCGGTGTAAGCCCTGGTTAAATTAAATCTGCAGTCAAATTCTAATTTTAGCAATTATTTATGCCACAATAAAGTCTTTAAGGCGCCACGAAAACTCCCTTTTTTGTTTATAAGGAAGGAAAGAAATCGTAACGCTCATCAAGATGCATTCTGCCATGGGGTTACGATCTCTTGCAATGAATTCATAAATATTATCTATTTTAATGATAAAGAAATTAAAAATAAAATCATAGCCTAGGAAACTGTAGGTGATTTTCCATGAACCCATTTAGAAACTTATCAGGTGGCAGCAAAATTGTATCTCATTCTGGGTGACAAAATACTTCGAATCAGCCCTGCTTGAGAAGGATACCAGCAATCCTGACTTTGTGGCATCTGAGTGTGTGTGTGTGTGGGGGGGGAATGGACATCAAGAGTCATTCTGTGAACAAAAGAACACACACTAACACATCATGGACAACAACAACAACAACAAAAAGGGTCTTTTGAAATGTATACTTTTCTCCTTCACATTAGAGAGGCTTCTTTAGCACTGGATACAGATGTAGAAGTGTGCAGGCGATGTTGTGCACACTTAATAAATCATAAGAAACAAAACCCAGAGGGGATTAAATGCTGTGCCTTATCCTATCTGATGACCAGTCATCAGTGAACTTAGAATAAACCGTTTAAGCCTCTCCAAATATAATTTATGAGCCAATACCTTAAACTCTCGGCAAAACGCAGGAGTTCATATGAACGGGCATGAGGGGTTTTCAGCTGATGTCTACCCCTTCCTTGCCTTACATCACAACATGTTAAGGAAAGGGTGCCTGCAAAGTGCTAGAAGGGATGGACGGGGACGGACGGACTGAGACCACTGAGGGACCCAAACAAGATGGCATTCTTTAGCGGTCACGACCACCACTAATCCACCAACCAAATCTAGGTCCCGTTAAAGGAATCTGTGGATATCTTCACAAGGCCAAATACTGGAGGTCACATGAGGTGCCTCACCAGCCATTGGGCGCACGGCTCTGTTGTCAAGGAATGTTCACAAGCATTTCTGACTGCTGGGAAATTCGTGTTCCCATAATGCTGACCAATTATGCACCTACTAAGAGAGACGTTAAAAAGTGTGAGTCAGTTTGGTTGGGGGCGGAAGACCTCACAATAATCTTTGAGATGGAACATGAGGAGAGAGAGGCCACTTTGGAGATGAAGAGGCAAGGTGCAAGAAAGGCAGGAAATGATAAAGGTGAGAAATACAGTGTTTGAGGGAAGCAGGGATGGGGGCTAAAAAGCTAAAAGAAAGGTGAGAACAAAGTAGGCTTCAATTTCTGCTGTGATTCAAAATAACTCCATCCTTCTTCTAGGACACGTCAACCTTGCTTCCTCATTTTATCTAAAGTTGCCAACCTCCATGTAGGGCTTGGAGTCAAGTCTACAGAGATGTTCCCCTGGAAGAACCATAGAGTCTAGAGTAGCTTCAGAGTGGATTCTCTAGAACCTAAAATTCTCCTATGGTATACCATACAGACTAATTGATAGCTGGCAGTTGGACACTATGAGGGGGATAGGACTGCTGTTGGCCAACAGCCTGCTGCGAGTCTTTTGAGTGAATTTTTCTACTAACAACTTGAAAAACCAGAAGTCAAACTGGTGAACTGGATTGTTTCCCCACTCCTACAGATGAAGCCGGCCGGGTGACCTTGGGCTAGTCACAGAGCTCTCTCAGCCCCACCTACCTCACAGGGTGTCAGTTCTGGGGAGGGGAAGGGAAAGTGATTGTAAGCTGGTTTGATTCTTCCTTAAGTGGTAGAGAAAGGAAGTCTTCAGTTTTGACAGGGTGTATTTTTTTTTAGGTTGAGTGACATGAGGCAGAAAATCTAAATTTAAAATTTGAATTATGGTGAAATGACATCACAGGAAGGGAAAGTTGGAGGGGCTAACCTTTGACCTGGATATGTCATCACAGGTATGATAACATAGGGAGTGCTGACACATCGCTGTAGGGTTACCAGTACTGTCACAGCCTATGCCAGGAGATGGCCATTTTCTAGCCATTTCCCCTACCACTCATCAGTTTCTCAGTGATAGGACAACGGTGGGAGTTTGCCCACCACAGGTAGGCAAATGGCAAGGAGATGTCCCTAAAGAGCTCTCTCCCCTTCCCCTCTGCAAGCACTACCCCCAAATCTTCTGGAATTTCCAAAGCTGAAGCTGGCAACCCTAACTGCATCAGAGAGCTAGAACCGCTCCCTCTCCAAAATGGAGTAAACAGTCACCTTAATTCATCACACTGTTTATTCATTATGTGGCCCAGGTCCCTGTGCTGTGTTTTAATAGCTGTAGTTTATTTCATTGTTGGTGTTCAGAATTTTGGCCCTCTAGGACAGCAGAGTAGGAAAACAAAGAAAAATATGGAGGCCATACTAGAGCAGGGGCTGTTAAGAGGGCAGACAAATAAAACCGTAAGTTATGGGTCCTGTCTCATGTTTTCTCCTTGCTTGCATCAACCTACAAAACTCAGGTGCCAGTATCTGTTATTTAGATTCCTTTGGTGCGTAATTCCAAGGACTAAATTTGGGACTTTGCACATGCTGATAGGGTTGCCAACCTCCAGGTACTAGCTGGAGATCTCCTGCTCTTACAACTGATCTCCAGCTGATAGAGATCAGTTCACCTGGAGAAAATGGCCGCTTTGGCAACTGGACTCTGTGGCAGTGAAGGCCCTCCCCTCTAGGGTTGCCAACCTCCAGGTGGTGGATGGAGATCTCCCACTATTACAATTGATCACCAGCTGATAGAGATCAGTTCCCCTGGAGAAAATGGCCGCTTTGGCAATTGGACTCTATGGCATTGAAGTCCTTCCCCTCCCCAGACCCCGCCCTCCTCAGGCTCCGCCCCTAAAAGCTCCAGGTATTTCCAAACCTGGACCTGGCAACCCTACTCCCCTCCTCAAACCCTGCCCTCCTCAGGCTCTGCCCAAAAAAACCCTGCTGGTTGCGAAGAGGGACCTGGCAACCCTACATGCTGAGCATGAGTTGTGTCTGCTCCCCCTCCCCACCCCAAAGGAGGAAAAAACCTCAAGCCCTATTTTTCCTTCATGATATAGTACTCAATATTAACACAAAAATCTGGTCAGGAAATCATTTATTATATTAGATTCTCTCTGTGTGTGATTACAATCCTCTAATCAGTTGAAAGGGTGTTGTATTTATATGACACCAGAGTTTTGCACGGAAACCTTTACAGGAATATTCTCTGTGTACATTTCATAAGGTCCCTCCTGGGTAAAATAAAACACTTGCGGTGAGAGGAAGAGCAGGAGAGAGATAGCTAAGAATAACAAATGATTCATAGGAAGTTTGAGATTGAAAAGGCCCATTAGATCATTCAGTTCATCTCATGGTCTGCCAGAGCAGGGGTGGTTTTCTGAAGAACAGTTTCCCAAGGCTTTTGTCCAGCTTCCTTGAATTAACTCCTGCCAAGAGATTTGGTCCTTTTCCTTTAGAGAGAACGTCTTGGCCTAGGCAGGCTAATAAATACAATCCCTAGAAACAGTCGTCTCAAAGCAAGAAGGACATCACTGGCAGTGTATAATTAGACAGATCACGATGGGAAGAAGGAGGAGGAGGAGGAGGAGGAAGAAGAAGAGGTTCTTTTTTATATGTCGACTTTCTCCACCACTTAAGGGTCAAACCGGCTTACAATCACCTTTCCCTTCCCCTCCCCACAACAGACACCCTTTAAGAGGGGAGTGGACATATTCATGGAGGAAAGGGGTATTCATGGCTATTAGTTAAAACGGATATTAGTCATGCTGCATACCTATTCTCTCTATTATCAGAGGAGCATGCCTATTATTTTGGGTGCGGTGGAACACAGGCAGGATGGTGCTGCTGCAGTCATCTTGCTTGGGGGCTTCCTTGAGGCACCTGGTTGGCCACTGTGTGAACAGACCGCTGAACTTGATGGGCCTTGGTCTGATCCAGCAGGGCCTTTCTTGTGTTCTTCTGTTCTTCTGAGGTAGGTGAGGCTGAGAGAGTGTGGCTAGCCCAAGGTCACCCAGCTGGCTTCATGTGTAGGAGTGGGGAAACAAATCACCAGGTTAGCGTCTACTCCAAACCATTGCTCTTAACCACCACACCATGCTGGCTCTCTTTCGTGAGTCACAGCTGACTTCTTCAGATAACTTCTTCAGTGTATAAGGAGTTAGATTTAGGTATTTGTACATTGAGGGATATACACCACAGGTAGAGTATCCCTTATCTGGACATCCCATATTCAGACTGATCTGAAAACCGGACCCTTCGAGCGGGTATGCAGGCAGATCCGTGCTGCCTGCTTTCAATGTTTACTCTCACCTAAACAAATAAAATCCAGTGTACACTGCATCATAGGTGGAGACTGAAAGCCTGCCATTGTTAGTGTGTTTGTTGTTTGTTGTTGTTCTTGATTCACAGCTGATACACGTATTCTGGTGAGGTATTTACACCTTTCTGATGGTTCAATGTACATAAAATTATTTTAAAATATTGTTTAAAATTACATTCAGCTATGTGTTATAAAACATGAATAAATGTGGGTCCCATCCCCAACATATCTCATTATGTATATGCCAAAATATTCCAATATATGGAAAGATCCGAAATATGGACCACTTCTGGTCCCAAGCAGTCCGGAGAAGGGATACTCAACCTGTACAGATATAAACTCTTGTAAAAGTAATTAACTGTCCTTCAGAAACCCTGGGAAGGGGAAGTGCTATGAAAGAGAAGCTAGGGATCCCTACTGGACAGGGGTACCAACCTCCAGGTGAAGCCTGGAGATCTCCCAGAATTACAAGTGCTCTCCAGATTACAGTGATCAGTTTCCCTTGGAGAAAATGGCTGCTTTGGAGGATGGACTCTATGTAGGGTTGCCAGGTCCCTCTTCGCCACCAGCGGGAGGTTTTAGGGGTGGAGCCTGAGGAGGGCGGTATTTGGGAAGGGGAGGGACTTCAATGCCATAGAGTCCAATTGCCAAAGCGGCCATGAACTGATCTCTATTGGCTGGATATCAGTTGTAATAGCAGATCTCCAGCTAATACCTGGAGGTTGGCAACCCCACCTCTATGGCATTATACACGACTGAGGTCCCTCCCCTCCCAAAAGCGGCCATTTTCTCCAGGTGAACTGATCTCTATCAACTGGAGACAGTTGTAATAGCAGGAGATCTCCAGCTATTACCTGGAGATTGGCAACCCTAGGTTGGGGGAGGGGTTGGGGTGGACCTGCGCTAGGTATCATGCCATAAAGACCACCCGCCAAAGCAGCCATTTCCTCCAGGGGAAGTGATCTCTGTAATCAGTGGTAATTCTGGGAGATCTCCAGGCCCTATCTGGAGGTGCAACTCCCAGGTGGCCGACACCTGAGTTAGAAGAAGGGACCACCTCACACTGTAATGTTGGATTCCAGCTTTAAATGCTTCTCATAAAAACCCTGTGCAAATAGAAATGTAGCCCAGTAAAGCAAAAAAGAAAAAAGGTTTCCCCTTCTCTCTTTGTTTACTGTGCTTCCTCCTACCAGACATTTTTTAACATAGAGGAGCATTCCAAAATGTGTTCCAATTATTCCGTGTACTCAGCATTCTGCAACTTCATTCTCCTGCATATGTAAACTAGTGTCACTGGTGGTCCTGGTAATATTTCTTTTATTTTACTTATTTTACACCCTTCCTTTCTTCCCAGCTCCACCCCCAAAATCTCCTGCCGGTGGCGAAGAGGGACCTGGAAACCCTAACCTGCCCACCCAAGGCTGCTTCTATGCAGACACCTGCTTGGCTCTCTGAGGGAGTGCACTTCTCTTCTCCATAGGCCTTCTCCCACCGACCCTATGAAGTGACCTAGGATTGCCAACCCCCAGGTGGGACCTGGAGATATCCTAGACTTACAACTGATCTCCAGAGTACACGCATCACTTCCCCGGAGAAAACGGCTGCTTTGCAGGGTGAACTCTATGGCATTATACCCCATTGACGTTCCTCCCCTCCCCATAACCTGCCCTCCAAAGGCTTCACCCCACAAATCTCCAGGAATTTCCCAACCCCGAGTTAGCAACTCTAATCCAACTTGGTCTCCTACTTCCCTGTTGACAGGCAATACCTCTCCATCTACACTTTTATTTCTAGTCCCAAGATGGCAGAATTCTTAGCCCCATCCTTTCTTAAAGACTTACCGGTATGTGTAAAATTATCCACAGTGGTTAAGGGTACAATAAAATTACTGACATATCACCAAACAGCAGTGGTCACAAGTGAAGAAGAAGAAGAGTTGGTTTTTACACCCTGCTTTTCTCTACTTTTAAGTCATCTCAAAGCTGCTTAGAATCGCCTTCCCTTCCTCTCCCCACAACAGGCATCTTGTGAGGTAGGTGAGGCGGAGAGAGTTTGGAGAGAACTGTGACTGGCCCAAGGTGACCTAGCAGGCTTCATGTGTAGGGGTGGGGAAACAAACCCAGTTCACCAGATTAGAGTCTGCCATTGTTAACCACAGCACCACACTGACCCAGTCCAGCCTTCAGTCTCCCTAGTACCCATAACCTCCAAGAAATACCAGGGTTGCGACATGGAGGCAGGCAATGGCAAACCACCTCTGAACATCTCTTGCCTTGAAAACCCCAAGGGGTAGGGTTGCCAGGTCCCTCTTTGCCACTGGTGGGAGATTTTTGGGGAGGGAGCCTGAGGAGGGTGGGGTTTGGGAGGGGAGGGGCTTCAATGCCATAGAGTCCAGTTGCCAAAGTGGCCATTTTCTCCAGGTGAACTGATCTCTATGGGCTGGAGATCAGTTGTAATAGCAGATCTCCAGCTAGTACCTGGAGATTGGCAACCCTACCAAGGGGTCACCATAAGTAAGCTGTGACTTGACTGCAAAAAAAACAACAAAAAACCTACCTGGCAGGGTTGTTGTGAGGAATGGATTGCTGAAGAAACATATGATTGTGTAAAGTTCTATATGAACATACCTAAGTACCCATTTAGTCCCATGTGCCATTTTATAATTAGCTACATTTTTATTTTTAAATAATGTGCAGAAGCAGCATTCTGTAGTAATACAGGTCCATTGCTATTTCCTTACATCACTCATATTTCTTATAAACAAAAAACTACAGCGAAACTTCCCCCCTCTGACTGTCCAACAGCATCATGCCACCCGTAGATGAACTACTTTTCGGAAGAGCTGGATGATTAAGAGGAACCAAAGGGAAAGTACACTTTAAACTCACTTTAGAGAATGGCAACCTGCTTCACTTAATGCTACAATACTCAATTTATGGTCCATTTTGAATCGTTTGGTAATTTACTGCCCTAAGTGCAGAGATTTTAATGTAAAACAATTTTTCCAACCTTATACTAGCTCCCTCCTTTTGTTCCTCAGCCTTCCGCGGAGAAGTTGAACAAACAGATATTTCAAGAAAGAAGCCAAGGCCGTGTTTTTAAATATTACAGTCTTCTGACTTCAGTAATGAAACTGCAGTAACTGTAAACGTTCCTCTTCTAGAGAAAGCTGGGCACCATTAGAGAACCGTTTCAACAGAGTAAAAAATCTGTTTCAAACAGTTTTAAAAACATTTGGGCATTTCTTTGATTATTAGAGATTTCCTTCCTATCCTTCAGATATCTGAGAAGGGTAATTACTAATCCAGTTCCACTGTAGCCCCTCCCAAAATGTTAAAAATAACGAGAGGGGTTTTTAACCCCCCAAAATGGCAAAGGTAGACTGAGATCTCGAGAAATCACATGAGAGCACCTTCGGTGTTGTGCAATCAAGGCCCAGAACGATTGCAGGTTTGTGGGAATGCAGCAGCACTCGCAGGGAGAGAAAGGGGCAATCCTCTACCTCGCAGGATTGTTGTGATGGATGATAAAATGGGGGGGGGTTATTTATTTATTTATTTATTTGACATCTATCCCGGCCAAAGCCGGGCTCAGGGCAGCTAACAACAGTGAAAAGCAGTACAATAAAACATTTAAAAATCAGTTCAGTGTTGATTTAAAACCTAAAATCAAATGGCACTCAATTTTGGCGCACAGGGACCTCGGCCGGCCTAAAGAAGGTAGTCAGGGTCCCCTATTTAAATAGGCCTTTCATTTTCAATGTACGGTATGTGCTGATTATACATCAGTTAGAGAGCAACTACAAGCTAACCTCAACCTTAAGATATTTTTCTCCTCCCCTTCCAATCTCCTTTATCAATGGCTGTGCTTTCTAGGTGCTAACTGTGTGCTCATACTGTCACCTTGTGGTCACAAGACACAAGACCACAGCGCCACATGTTAAAATACACGGGACTTCTTCATGCTGCAGATAGCCAGAACACCTAAATCCGCACAGCTCTCTCTTCTAAAGCAATTAAATGCCATTGGCTTTTGTTGAATAATTTCAACAGTCGGGACTAAAATGTAGGGACAGAGGAGGTGAAATATGTCTACTTCTAGGACATCATTGCTTTGTTTAAAAGCACTTTTGTGATGTTTACGGGGAAGAGAGGGGAAATAGAACCACCTTCAAGGTACACAAGACCCCAAATTCAATCCACAGATCAGGCAATATGCTATATATATAATTATGCCCTTATACAAATCTATGGTGAGACCACACTTGGAATACTGTGTACAGTTCTGGTCACCCACCTAAAAAAAGGATGTTGCAGAGCTTGAGAAGGTGCAGAAAAGAACAACCAAAATGATCAGGGGGCTAGAGCCCACTGCCCTACGAGGAGCAGTTAAAACACTTAGGGCTGTTTAGCTTGGAAAGAAGGCGGTTAAGGGGAGACATGATAGAGGTCTATAAAATTATGCATGGTATGGAGAGAGTGGACAGGGAAAAAGCACCTTTTCTCCCTCTCTCATAATACTAGAACGCGGGCTCATCTTCTGAAGCTGGAGGGTAAGAGATTCAAAACAGATAAAAAGAAGTATTTCTTCAATGTATAGTTAAATTGTGGAACTCCCTGTCCCAGGATATGGTGATGGCTGCCGACTTGGAAGGCTTTAAGAGGGGAGGAGCTACTAGTCAAAATGAATACTAATCATGATGCATACCTATTCTCTACAGTATCAGAGGTGCATACCCATTATATTAGGGGCTGTGAAACACAGGCAAGATGCTGCTGCAGTTGTCTTGCTTGTGGGCTTCCTAGAGTCACCTGGTTGGCCACTGTGTGAACAGACTGCTGGACTTGATGGGCCTTGGTCTGATCCAGCACGACTTTTCTTATGTTCTAATAGGTGGTGTGAAAGATTTCTACCTGAAAATCTGGAGAGCCAGATGCAAGTCTGAGTAGACAATACTTTGATACACCAATGGTCTGATTTTCAGTATAACACAGCTTCATGCACGTGAGTACACAAGCCCTCCCTTGCTTTCTGAAGCTGCTCGGTGTTTCTACTGCCCTGCCTGAAAAAAGCCCTTGTGGAAAAGCAATGGGGTGATCACAAAGTTCAGGCAGTCAAAACTCACAAGAGGAAAAGCCTCCATGCATAGTTAAACTGCAGAACTCCCTGCCCCAGGATGATGTGATGACTACCAACTTGGAAGGCTTTAAGAAGGGAATAGCTACTAGTCAAAATGAATACTAGTCATGATGTATACCTGTTCTCTCCAGGATGAGAGGAGCATGCCCATTAAATTAGGTGCTGTGAAACACAGGCAGGATGCTGCAGCAGTCATCGTGTTTGTGAGCTTCCTAGAAGAACGTGCATAAAACTGCATGTACGAGGCAGCTCTTGGATAAAGCAGGAACATTTTAGGCCCCAGGGTTCCTTTCTGGAAGTGGTCCAAACAACTGCAACAAGACTAAAGTGTCACCACCTACAGCGGAGGCATCAGCTTCTAAACAAGATTTATGCTCCATGCAGCTTTTCAGCACCTACTATCCTTAGCAATCCACCCTCCCTCTGTACCAGGGCATGTCACATACCTGAAAGTATCAGAAAAGGAGAGAAGCAAAGGCTCGACTGAACTCACAGGTCAAACCACAAGGTCTGAACTGTTCTGTTTCATCAGGAATGCTTTGAAATCAGTTCTAAAAGTGGCTGTCGGGATCTTGAGAACTACAGAAGTCCAGTTCAGGCAAGTGATAGCAAAAAGACAGATTCTGACTTATAAACAAAAAATATGGTTGGAGATAACACCATTTTAAAAAATAATAAAATCGCCAACTTTTTCAGAAACCTGTTTGGAAATTTTAAGCTTGCCCAGATTACCCCTCATTAAGAACTAATTGGCTCTGCAGCTGAAGCCTTTGATTTCACTCCTAGATTCCGCATTCCCTTTTATTTGTAGCTTGTCATCTGCCTTGAACATTTGAGGTGCCGGAAAGACATTGCGGGTGACACAAATCTACATCAAAACAGCAGCCGTCACACTGTGAGTGCGCACCCCACCCTTCAGATCAGATGTGTTAGTCTCTGCAAGTGAGTTCGGTGGAAACTGGCTCTGCAGGATTGCAGAAGCAGACTATGCGCAGTGACGATTGGCTGCTAACCGTGTCATCATATCATCCCGCTCCGTGCTCAGAGCAATTTTCCAGTCTGAATAATTGCTTTTTTGGGGGGGGGGGGAGAGAGAAATACAAAGATGCAAAGTGGACGTTGAATTGTGTAATTTGTCAGGTTGTGCTTTACACAAAGATTAAAGCTATGAATGAGTAAATCACCGGAAGTACGGGGGCAGGGGCAGGAGGCAACGGCAAGGACCGAACCAGTGCTGGAGTTACCAGTCAGTATGTACCTCTATCAAAACAGAAGAGAAAGCTGGGGTCAGTGTATGGAGGAGAAAAATCTTGTGGAGACTATTCCATTTTACTTACTGCTCAAAGACCAACAGGTCACAAGCAAAATGCGGAGACTATGCTGCTCTGACATGCTTTTGTCTAGAACCTTAGTATAAAATATTGGCGAAGGCTTTCACGGTCAGAGTTCATTGGTTCTTGTAGGTTATCCGGGCTGTGTAACCGTGGTCTTGGTATTTTCTTTCCTGACATTTCACCAGCAGCTGTGGCAGGCATCTTCACTGAAGGACAGTGTCTCTCAGTGTCAAGTGTGTAGGAAGAGTAATACATAGTCAGAAAGGGGTTTGGTTTGAGCTGAATCATTGTCCTGCAAAAAGTAACAAAGGTAATGTGCTAACCATTGTCCTGTAAGTATCCAGATAATGTGCTAATGAGGGTGTGGTATGTTAATATGGAACCATTGTATCCTGAAGTGATCTGTTAATGTGTGAATTCCAAAGCTAATTCTCTGTGCAATTCTACCAACTATTTTATCAGATTGCACAGAGAAGCCATTGAAATTCATAAACATCAGCACAACTTTAACAGAAAAGAAGAGAGTTTAAGAATGAATAAGGCTTGGCTTCCTGTCTTGAAAACCACCAGACTAACAAAGACTACAGTCAACAATAGCCATGCAGATTAGCTTTGGAATTCACACATTAACAGATCACTTCAGGATACAATGGTTCCATATTAACATACCACACCCTCATTAGCACATTATCTGGATACTTACAGGACAATGATTAGCACATTACCTTTGTTACTTTTTGCAGGACAATGATTCAGCTCAAACCCAACCCCTTTCTGACTATGTATTACTCTTCCAACACACTTTGACACTGAGAGACACTGTCCTTCAGTGTTACTCCTCTGAAGATGCCTCCCACAGCTGCTGGCAAAACATCAGGAAAGAAAATACCAAGACCACGGTTTCACAGCCCGGATAACCTACAAGAACCAACCTTAGTATACATTCTGCCCCAGATGTAATAGTCTGCAAAAGTTTTTAGGGCAGGAGAAACCATGCACCACACTCGCTGCCATGAATATTTCAGGATGAAAGTCAGCGTGCACATTGAGCAGACCATCTTAATTCTGAGTGCAACACACGGGCTCAGTCCCTACATCCCCATTCAAGGAGGGCAGAAAAGACGGAAAATTGGGAGACTTTTCCCTTGAGTCCTGCACTGAAACTTGGTTACATTTTTGATATATTTACGAGTTAAAGATTGTGATTTACTTGTTACCTTTATTTCCTTTCTTAAACTGCACCATCTCTTTGCCTGAAGTCTAAGGAAATGATATGGAAGGAAGGCACCTATTGAAGCTGGGGGGTTTTAAGCACTGGTTTTGTTCAAAACAAGCTAAGGTGCTACGGATCCTGAACTGCTGATATGAACTTTTTCAACCACTCCTAAGCAAGTTCTCAAAACTATTACGCTTGTGCAAAATCAGGGTGTTTTTTTGGTTGAACTCCTCCATGCATCTTCCGTCTAATAAACTACACCCTTCAAAAACCAACTTCCAAGATGCTGGTTGAATGCTCAAAACGGCAGGCGACCAACATTTAGACAAAAATCACACCAGCATTGTCAAAGCACACCCAACAAAACAGAAAGTATATTTAAACATCGTCAGAAGATTACCAAAAACACACACACAAGGACAACAAGGGTATTTGCAAAAACACCAAGTCTATATTTACATCCACATGTAATAACATATTCCACTAAACTGAAAACACATCATAAATTAAATGACTTGTATGGTGTTTACAGCTTGACAACTTAAAGGTTTCACAATTAAAATAAATCAAAGTGGAAGGAAATAAATATAACAAAGCAACAAACCTGTACCGGTATACTTATTGCCAGTGGAAAATAAAGGGGGAACCCCCCCCCCCAGTAGTATCCCATAGTTAATACTGATGGGCAAAACCTACTTTGGAGACCAAGGGTGCAACCTTCAAAGCACTTCCCCATCACATCCTGCATTCTTTCTTGCTGGATTTCCATGGCACTTCCATGCAGAAACGCTTTGGATGATATGGGCCACAGGGCTGGAGGGAAGGGCCCCTTTCTTGTGTTACCTTAACAGCATGGAATTAGCCGCTGCTTGTACTGCGAAAGCAGCATCAAGTGTTGGGGTGTGTAAGAAGAGCCAGTGCTATGGCTCCTGCCATCCCACCGCATCTCCCCTCTAGAAATTTGGTGTAACGCTGGCATGGCAAAGAGCCAAGAGACTTGGGTATTTACCTTAACGGGGTAAGAAGGAACTGTGGCCGTATCAGCTCTCTTCACACACTAAACAGGACTTGAAAAAGAGCCCCCAAGTCGTGTTCAAAGCCACAGGCAGCGTTCTTCTTTGCTCCCTCCCGCCAGCTCAGGAGGGAAAAAAAAACACCCCAGAGCTTCTGAAAAACCTGCACCAACACAAACAGGAGATTGTATTTAAAACCCAATTTGGGGATCTCAATTAAACTCAGACCCTGGTCTTTTAAGTTTGCAAAGAGATGTTACTTTGAAAAGGAACAGAACAGACAAGTAATAGAACACATTCTATAGAAGACTCGAAGGATCGGCAAAAATAGATTAACCATCTTCCATGTGAATTCATCTTTGAAAAATAGGCTATAAAAGTGCAAAACTAGGAAAACAAATCTAGATTTTATGTACATATGGCTCAGCTTATGAACAGGAAAAGGGTAAATTGTGTACAATTTCCTGATACACAGCACTTCATTACATTGCCAGTTTTACAGAGACATCAAAATTATATATTCCTTAATACACAGGAAGTAAGACATACATTTAAAATGTCTCCAAGTTGCATACTGGGTGGGGAGGGGGGAGAAAGAGGAGGACAAACCTCCAGGGACATCTATACTTTGATATTTTACATCTGATACAAAGAAAAGAAACAGTGCAAAAATATTTTTGAAACCATTTTGTCCTGGAACATTTGAAAGTCAAAAATATCTCCCCCCACACACTTCTTTTAAGTTGACATTTGAAGCTTTTCATACACAAGTTGTTCAGAACATAGAACGCGACTGAACGACTGGGAATGGTCAGGTCTCCTAATCAATATTCCGTCACGTGCAGTGGGATTTTTGTTTTTGACTTTTTGTTCAGACCCATTAACTGATCCTTCGATAGATATCAAAGTTTATCTGAGGAAGGATCAATCCCCTTACTGTGTGTGCAGCTCACAACCCTACATGTGGAGGATGAGATACTCAAAGGGAAATCATGAACCCCGCCTAGCTGTCCAGCCACAGTGGCCTGAGTTGATGGAATGCTGGGATATTCTGAAACGTGATGATCACTGACTTGCCAATGGGAATGCTCAGATGAGTAGCTTACGTTGAGGAGAAATGTTGGGTCACATTCCTTCCACTAAACGCACCGGCTGGGGGTGCGGTAGTGTGCCCATGGCTAAACAAGCTCTGCCTTGGGGAAGGACCAGAGAAGGCAGCAGCGCTGTGCCCTGTAGGTCCCATTTGAGCCACCTCCAAGGGGAAAGGTTTTGCCCTTGGTTTGCTTGCTGGATATGTACGGGCTCCCATACCAACAGGATTCATTACAGTGGGAACTTCTGTTGACTATTCCAACGTAAGCTATGGGACACATGTGGGACACATGCTTGTAGCTGAATATTTAGGGGGTGGTAAGCAACAAATTAAACGTGTGTCATGTAGCCCTGACTGTAACTCTCCGGAACACCTAGAGGCTAGAAAGCATTCAACCAAACACCCTCAAGCTCACATAAGTAAGGAGAGGATTGAGACCGGATGGCAAAAATGGGGGGCGGGAGAGAATCTCCCTCTCTATTTACAGAGTTGCCCTCTGAATTTCATTTTGAGAATGGATATACAGGAAACAACATCAATTTGAGGAAGTAAAACTTATTGTTGAATCGTGTATCGTCCTTATTTGGAGCAAACATCCCTGACCTACTCTGGAGTATTTGAACTGTGCATAAGGTGAACATAAAGTACATAATTAATCTGGAAATTGTTTTTTAAAAAATATACATAGTTTAAAGCACAAAGTGAAATCTGACAAACTGTTACCCTTTATAAAAAAAATTGCCTCCCAGTATGGAAACCAGACAAACTCAATGCACAGATTTACCTGAGGTGCAAGGGTTACACACAGCCTTAAAAAAAATGGACCTCTCTTCAGCAGCACTAAAGTTATGCAAAAATATAGTTTATGCTGGATATTTGGTCTATGATCATTCTAAGAAAAATATTATTCAAGATCAGTAAAACTGATACACCCATTTTCCAGTTCTCTGACACACTTTCAGGCAGCCATGTTTACATCCACATGGTACAAATGGGATCACGCTTTCCGTTACGGAACTGTAGTGTTTTCTCTCTATACACAGGACAATCACAGTTTAGTTTTGTAAGCTTCTGTTGCCCATTCTCCTCCGGGACTGAACTGCGAGGAATTCCGAAGTTGCAGCCTTTTATCTAGAACACACAAGCAAGGTTTTGAGGCGATTCGTTGTAACAGCAACACAAAATAGCTCGAATTAACAGGAGATTTTTTGTAAACAGTTTCTGTAGATTGGTTCTTGTAGGTTATCCAAGCCTTCGACAATAGTTTCTGTAGAGACTGCTACAGTACAGTCCTAAACAGAGTTGCACCATTCTAAGCCCACCAGTATCGATGGAATTAAAAGAGTATGTCTCTTCTTACGAAGTTGGCTCAGGGACTTGCGCCGGTGTCGGAGGGCAGTGCTACCACCACCGTCCTGGGGGGGCCGGCGTAAGTTTGTACGGTGTTAAGTGGCACAAACGCCGGCATAGGGGTCACGCCTCCTCCTAAGAGGTTTCGGCTCCCCTTCTCTGGAATGCACTGTAAGTAAGGGGACAGTTCCTGGAATCTTTATATTTTTTTAATGTACATCAGTATATCATTTTCAATATTTAAGGTGAGCGGGACAAGCTGATATAGATGGTATTACAGGGCAAGCCTGAACAATGGAAAAATCAAAGCCAGCACTCTAAAGCCATTTGTCTGCAAGGAGCCCAATCAAAGTCCTTAGGAATGCAGATCCATGTCTGCAGATCAGCAGCTGCAATCCTGAAACTACTCATTCACATAAGTGAATGCTCCTGGGACAGCTATTTGTTGAAGAAAACAAAGGAAACAGGAAAGCAGAAGCATTAGACAACACCTGCCATCATGTTAACTCTGCATAACCAGGTATTTTAAGACAACGATTCTGTGCTTTGTACTAAGGATTTACTTATTTCTTTTGCTGTCAAATCACAGTTGACTTATGGCGACCCTGTAGGGTTTTCAAGGCAAGTGAGGTTGGGAGGTGGTTTGCCATTGCCTGTAGTTTTTATATTCAAGTACATTCTGCAGAGTGGTAAGCTGCAGTACTGCGGTCCAAGCTCTGCTCATGACCTGAGTTTGATCCCAACGGAAGTTGGTTTCAGGTAGCCAGCTCAAGGTTGACGCAGCCTTCCATCCTTCCGAGGTCGGTAAAATGAGTACCCAGCTTGCTGGGGATAAAGGGAAGATAACTGGGGAAGGCACTGGCAAACCACCCCGTAAACAAAGTCTGCCTAGAAAATGTTGGGATGTGACATCGCCCCATGGGTCAGGAATGAACCGGTGCTTGCACAGGGGACCTTTACCTTTTTACATTCCTGAGGCAGGGGGGTGAATCGCCTTAGGAGGCGGCATGATCCCTACGCCGGTGCCCATGCCACTTGCGCTGGCCCCCCTGGACTGTGGTGGCAGGGTGGTCCTCGGATGCTGGCAGCTCCCCCACCCGGCATTTTTCCAGGACAAGTCCCCTTGCCGACATCCCAGAAGGCATTCCCAGGACGTTCTGAGGGGCAGAACGTCCAAACCCCTTTTGCCCTGGGAACACCTCCTGGGAAGCCGGTGGTCCTGCACCACCTCTTTTGGTGGCAGAAGCTCGCTTTCCCCTATGGGGGTGAAAGCCTTTTTCCCGATTTTTATATTGTAAAAAAGGCTTTTTCCTCCTCCATGGCAGCCGGGAAACCTCTGAAGGGGCTTCTCAGCTGCGCCGTCCCAGCCTCCGTGGGGCCCCCTCACCAGTAATGCACTGTTACAGTCTAGTTAGCTGCATCTTGCTAACATGCTGGATAAGAAATTGTTTATTTTACTATTACATAATATTTTTATAGCTTTGACCACTGGTAAGTATATAATGCCTCTTTATATTTCCAGAATAAAGAGGTTTAGAAGATGATCAACAAGTAACATGACATGTCTTCATACTTCTGATGCTGGATTCCCCCCCCCCAAAAAAAGTTTTGTTTTGTTTTCTTTTTTTAAGATGTAGCTTACCATTCATTCAAGCCAAATCATGTTTTCTTGTCATTCGGTCGATAATGTGCATTACCAAAAAGACTCTCATAACTTCGCTTCTGTAGCATGGTGCTGGATAAATGTTGATACGACACTGGCCTTTTTCCTAGGAAAAAGAAGACATTATGAAGAATGCTTGCAGCGATCACAATGCTTATCCTGACCATTTCCTGGAATTGACTCAGGGTCTTTCGCCCACCATTGCTCAAGCCCAGAACATGCCTCCTCTTGCATCTACATCAAGATTACTCACAACAAAGTGGTGAAGCATCTTATCAACAGAAGTTTAGAAGCATAACATGGTGAACGTTTTCAGACTAGGACATGTCTTTAAATGAGAATGCACACCGGACCCAAAGAAGTATGTAGGCCAGGCCCCACAGAATAATGATCTCATGGAATCCAAGATTTCCAAAGAATCATGGTGCTACAGTTTAAGGCTTATTTTTCCTATTACAACTCCACACTCTTCACAGCTCTGCTGGATCACATCTGTGGTCCACCTAGTCTAGCATTCTGTTTCACACAGTTGTCCTGGAGGGCCGAACAAACAGGGCATAGAAGAAGAGTTGTTTTTTATATGCTGACTTTCTCTGCCACTTAAGGAGGAATCAAACTGGCTTACAATGACCTTCCCTTCCCCACAACAGACACCCTGTGAGGTAGGTGGGACTGAGAGCTCTAAGACAACTGTGACTATCCCAAGGTCACCCAGCTGGCTTCGTGTGTAGGAGTGGGGAAACAAATCCAGTTCATCAATTAGCCTCCGCTGCTCATGTGGAGGAGTGGGGAATCAAACCCGGTTCTCCAGATCAGAGTCCACTGCTCCAAACCACTGCTCTTAACCACTACACAATGCTGGCAACTATTTGCATACACCCCCATGAAGTTACCAACTTTTATTTCCCATTTAGTAATTTCATGCCCAGCCTCAGAACTTTCATGCAATACAGACAAATGCAAGAAGAGTGGCCTCATCTCAGACGGAGCAATGAATCTTGACCTAAACAAGCAAAGTAGTTCTATTCTAGAAGATACGGGACAGCACCAAGCAGTCATCTAGTCCAAGCCCTGGCCTGAGGCAACACAATATCAGGAGCAGATATTATGACCAACTGTACTTTCGTCACCCCTTGCAATCTGTATTTGCGCCATCGAAAAAGAAACCAAACAAAGGTATTTGCATCACAGTTTAGCACATATGAATGCTGAATTAATGTAGGAGGGCTGGAATGCATGAGGAAAACCCTCACCAACATGGGAGGGCAGATTCAAGTGGTCACAACATTAGCATGGTAGTTCTTACACGATCCTGCCCCACCTAGGTTTTCTGCATTCCTAAGAATGTAGCATGGAGCCATGGAACAGCAGGAACTAGATCGCACCCGGAACACATGATCTAACCCAAAGAGATTCCTCCAATGAGTTCCTGTTCTGGTAGGAACCAAGTCAGGGGTGCAAATGCCACAGTCCCAGCCTGTGCAAACACTTCCATTAGGACCACATGCAGCCTCTCTGATTTCCTCATATTATGTAAACCGCAGGGCTATGCGTGGCTATCCCTTCCTTCTTGACGAGGAGTGCATTGACTCTCAAAAGCTTATACCCTGGAACTAGGGTTGCCAACTTCCACGTGATGGCTGGAGGTCTCCTAGGATTACAACTTATCTCCAGGCAATAGAGATCACTGCACCTGTAGAAAATGGCCACTTTGGAAGGTGGACTCTATGCCATTATACCACTTTGAAGTCCCTCCTCTCCCCAAACCCCGCCTTCCTCGGGCTCCACCCCCAGGCACTTCCCAACCCAGAGCAGGCAACCCTACCAGGAACTCTTGTTGGTCTTTAAGGTGTTTGGTAACTCGAATCTTGCTCTTCTATTGCAGACCAGCACAGCTACCCACCTGAGACCCCTCCTTCTAAAGCTCTTAACTACACACCCATACAACATAGACAACTTCTCAAGGCCAGCTAAACATGGAAGTGACTGTGTGAAAGACACGGGGGTCAGATCTTAGAAAGCAGCTGCAGTTGGCTACTTCCTTGCGCCCTCGGAAAAGCAGAGCCTAGGATGAGGGACCACTCCCTAACCATTTTTATTTCCAATCGACAATGTGGGGCCCCATGACGATGCAATATTGTAAAAGGCCAAGCGGGTGGGGAAATGAGCAGAGCCTGGCTGAGCAGGCATGCATATCTGATTCAGCAGCCTGCCAGCATCTAGACCAGGGGTGGCAAACGCATAGCCCGCAGGCCGGATCCAGCCCCTTATCTGGCCCATGAGTCAGCCGAGGCAGCCACCCCTGCTCCCGTCTGGGCTGGCAAAGCATGGCACAGCCCAACCAAGTGACAATTATGTCATATCTGACCCTCGTAACAAATGAGTTCAACACTCCTGATCTAGACTGCCTTGGTGTGAGATAAATGGGATCCCCATAAAGAGCTTTCTGAAAGAATGGGATAACATCATAGTAAACTGTGTACTATGCAACTGGTCAATGACAGAATACCAATTCTTTCTTGTTAGGCAATCTAAGAATTTAACTGGAAACACAGTTTGAAAATTGTGAGCACTCTAGCATTTGGGAGCTGGATTGTTTCTTATGACACTGATTATCATGGAAGTATCTATCTGTAAAAAAAGTCTAAGTGGTAGCAAAATGATTGGGGTGGATCTAACAGTGCCTTTCCACTGTTGAACGTCTCTGGTGGATCAGACCAGTGGTCCATCTAGTCCAGCATCCTATCTCACGCAGTTGGCCAACCAGTTACACTGAAGGCCCAATAACACAGCATAGAGGCCAAAGGTTTCATAGAGTTTCAGAGGTTTAGTGCCTCTGAATGTGGAAGTTCCCTTTAGTCAGCATGGCTAGTAGTCCCTGATGGACTTATCCTTACAGCCATCATTGCATCCTCGGGCAGTGAATTCTACATTTTAATCACTCGTTGGGTAAAGAAGTTTTTCCTTTTGTCCATCCTGAATCTAGCTTTATTTCATGAATCTGGGAATGTTAAAGCAGTATACAAACATTTGTGTGTGTGTGTGTGTGTTAAGTGCCGTCAAGTCGCTTTCGACTCATGGCGGCCCTATGAATCAATGTCTTCCAAAGTGTCCTATCTTTGATTTGTCAGGCGCATGAAAAAGAATCCCCTGTATTGGATCAATTAAGTAGTTCTGCCTCTGTTTCCATTTCCACACTGCACATTGTATAGATTAAAAGATAATGAAATGATCAAAGAAAAAGAAACTGAGGCTATCATACTTTGGCCACATTATGAGAAGACAAGAGTCACTGGAAAAGACAATCACGCTAGGAAAAGTTGAAGGCAGCAGGAAAAGAGGAAGACCCAACAAGAGATGGATTGACTCAATAAAGGAAGCCACGGTTCTCAGTTTGCAATACTTGAGAAAGGCTGTTAAAGATAGGATGTTTTGGAGGACATTGATTCATAGGGTCGCCATGGGTGGGCAGCGACTTGACGGCACTTAACACGCACAAAAGATAATGGGGTGGATCCAACAGTGAGCTTCAACATATCCAGATTCATGAAATAGGCCTAGTACAGGATTTAGTAAGGGACAGAGAAGCCCTGGGTCTCTTTCTGGGGCACCTGAAAATCTATTGAGGATTAAGCAAAAGGCTAGGAGAAAAGCAAAAGGCATGAGGAGTATCAATTGTGTCTCCGGTAACCAGTGCTTAACTCAATACCATTTCGTTTGTAAAAACCAAAGACACTGTTGTTTCATAGAATGTTTCCCTACAGAATTATGAAAGCCATAGAGAGCATACCTTCTTTCGAAGAGCTAGGAAGTTGGCTGCTGCTTGATCCGCAGGAACTGTAATAGGGGCCAGGACCGTACGTTTCATATGGCTTTAGAATAGTCACAGGGTTTATAGCATCTACTTCAGTGCTCACAAGCCCTTGCTTGGCAGGCAGGAAAGAGGGTGCGGGTTTGGTGTGTGCACATTCCTGAGGTAGCAGACCGGCATATCTGCCTGCTATGTGAATCCTGCCCGAATCGTTTCTTCTCCGATACAGGGCAGAGTCCATCTGTTCCGGAGCCAAGAGATTGGGTCTCGCTCTTTTCGAGGGCGGTCCATCGAACTCCAAGTTTGTATTCCCCGTGGGTCTGGCACTGAGAAACTCTACGCCGCGACTACTTGGCCAGGAAGCTTCATTCACAGACGTCTCGAGAGAGCCATTGATGTTAGTACTCGAGCCTCTCGCTTTAGAATCCAGCCTTCTCCCTCTATCGTGTACCGCGGCACCGCTAGACCCATGGTGTACTTCGTGATGTCTGAAGCTATTCACCGAAACACCAACCGTCTGCGGTTTGCATGACTTCAAGTTACTCGGTGCCGAGTTACTGGAGCCGAGTCCTGAAAGAAGGGATGCTTTGCTCTGGATGGCAGGACCCTGTTTAACCTTTTCCACATGTGAGGGTTTCGACTGGGCAGGCAGGGAAGCCTTGGCTTTGACAGGGTGAAGAGGCACGGGGGGCACATCTTTGCCCAAGAGGAAAGGCGGGCATCCGGTCCGCCTAGCTTTAATGGCTGCCCTGTTCCGGACCCCGCTCTTATGTGCAGTTTCAGGGTTATATTTATGCATCAACCGCTGATGCATTATCAGGACCTCTGGATATAACGTCCGGTAAGTACAAAAGGGGCAGGTGCTGGTTGCTAAAGATCCTCGACAGAGAGAGATGACTGAAGTGTCTTGGGACGATCCGGTGGATAAATTTAAAGGCTTCTCTTGAGCTATAAGCTTGCATTTCGGGTCTTCCGCGGAATCTCTCACAAGATCCATACTTGTTCTACCTTTTGGAGCTCCAGCATAAACCATGCTGTCTGGCAACACAGAGCTCCTTTTCTCAGCCCTATCAGCAACGTGATTACTTGCCTGAGGTTCCATTGCTCTCTCTTCAGATTTAAGTTTTTCAAGGCAGGGAACTGGCACGCCCTCTTTTAAGCCACTGCAACCAGCACCGTTGTTTGGGTCCTGAGTTACACTGTTCGTTGTGCTCTGGAAGGAGGAGAGGGTCTCTTTCTGCTGCTTAGCAGGGGGGCTTCCTTTAGTATCTTTGGCATCTTCAAGGAGCCTTTTCAGATTTTTGGTTTCTGGAGAACCACTGGTGATTGGTAGGAAGCCTATCTCCTGAGTAGGTGACAAATCTTTATGGTCGTTTTTTGCATCGGCCGCAGCTTCTGCATTTTTGTCCTTGTGATGTCTCTCCAAGTGATACCGCAAAGATGTTTTCTGGGCTGCTGCATACTCACAAAATTCACATTTGTATGGTTTTTCACCTGAAAGAGATGTGAACCAAGAGTCAGAACTTTCATTTCCCCTTTTGCAGGAATACTAAACATTTTGAAATCCTACTCTCTCAGCTCTCCTCCATTCACTCCCAGCCCAGAGCCTCCCTGTTATCTGGTACACCTCAAGGCCTGTTATGAGAAGGCTTCATCATTGCCCTGAGATATGTCCTAAGCCATATAGCAAAATAAGACGACACACACCAAGGGGTTTCTCCATACTCATAAACAGGCTTTGAATGCGTCCAACACCTTCAAGCCTTCATAAGACACAGAACGTGGCAAAGCACACATGAATGCACACATGAAGCTGCCTTATACTGAATCAGACCCTTGGTCCATCAAAGTCAGTATTGTCTACTCAGACTGGCAGCGATTCTCCAGGGTCTCAAGGCAGAGGTCTTTCATATCACCTACATGCCTATTCCCTTTAACTGGAGATGCCGGGGATTGAACCTGGGACCTTCTGCATGCCACATAGATGCTCTACCACTGAGCCACAGCCCCTTCCCAAGCAGATTAACTGCTCCCTCCTTCCATAAGTTAAACATATTTGAGCTCCTGAACTCTGGTATCAAATTTAACATGCAACAGCCTCCCTCATTTATGGAATGTGTCCAGAGGAAGGCAATGAAGATGGTGCGGGGTCTGGAGACAAAGTCATTCGAGGAAAGGCTGAAGGATTTGGGTATGTATATTTAGCCTGGAGAGATGGCTGAGCGATATCATAGCCATCTTCAAGCATTTGAAGGGCTGTCACATAGAGGATGGTGAGGAGTTGTTTTCTGTTGCCCCAAAAGGTCAGACCAGAACCAATGGGTTGAAATTAAATCAAAAGAGTTTCCAGCTAAACATCAGGAAGAACTTCCTGACAGTCAGAGCAGTTCCTCAGTGAACAGGCTTCCTCGGGAGGTGGTGGGCTCTCCTTCTTTGGAGGGTTTAAAGCAGAGGCTAGATGGCCATCTGACACCAAGGCAGATTCTGTGAACTTAGGTAGATAATGAGAGGAAGGGCAGGAAGGGATGAGCCAGTGCTCAGCTCTCGTGGCCCTTTCTCACATGCCCAGGGTAATGCCGATTGCCACTTTGGGGTCAGGAAGGAATTTTCCTCCAGGCCAGATTGGCCAGGGATCCTGGAGGGGTTTTTTGTTTTTGCCTTCCTCTGGGCATAGAGCAGAGGTCACTGGGAGTATGTGGGGAGTTGTGAAATTCCTGCGTTGTGCAGGTGGTTAGAGTAGATGACACTTGATGTCATAGAAACATAGAGTTGCAAGGGACGATTTTCAAACACTAAACGGGTGCTAGAACAGACTAGTCCTGCATGCCAGAAGCTTAGGAAGAGGTTCAAGATCTCCTTTAACTTTATATCATTCATCACTTAATTTCTAAGGTCATTTCATGTTTTCAAAGAGCTTTGTTACAATTCAGAGCACTCGAGGTTAGCAACAGCCTAGTCATTAGCCACCTTACCTATCCAAATGCCACAGCTACTGAGAGAGGACCACCACATTTCCTCAACATGCAACCTACTATTTCCTGAACCTGCACCGTCACCAAGCAAACTTGTTATCACAGTGGAATTTGGTTTGGTTTTCCTTACCTGTGTGAGTTCTGAGATGAATGTTGAGGTAATAGTTTGAGCGGAAATACTTCCCACAGTAGCTGCATTCTCTGGAGGCCCCAAGGTTTTTAACTTTTGCTCTTTCCAGGCTATCGCCATTTTTATCTTTAAATGGGTTAAAAAAAACATACATTATGTTGCACAGCCATGAATGCAAGATCCGTGCATGTTTCACTCACACCTACACGATTAGGGTTGCCAACCTCCAGGTGGTGGCTGGCGATCTCCCAGAATTCTGACTGATCTCCAGGCTATACTGACAAGTTCCCCTGGAGAAAATGGCTGTCGTGGAAGGTGGACCCCGTGGCATCACATCCCTACTGAGCTCCCTGCCCTCCCCAAAATCGCCAGGCATTTCCCAACCTGACCCTTGCTGACCCAGTTAAAAGACTGGAGGTTATACTGGACCCAGCATTACTGCTAAAGAGCAGTGGTGAAAAATGCTCTCTTTCATCTTCCTCCAGAAGACAGCTCCCAACCTTGGGCCCCAGCTGGTCTGGCCACGATGATGCATACCACGGTAAACTCGATGCTAGACTGTCATAATGTGCTCTGGCAGGAGTGCTCTGGAAGACAATGTGCTCTGGAAGACCATCTGCAGTTGCTGCATTGATTACTGATTTAGCTTCTGGATTCAATTCAAGGTGTCAATCATTCACTACTACACTGCCGTTCCGTGGCTGAGGACCCACCGATCTCCAGGACTGCCTCTCTAAACTCCCGTGAGACAGCTTTGCTCATCCAAGCAAGGCCGCCTGAAAGCACCACCTTGCCCGTGGGTAACAGCAACAGCTGCCTGCCCCTGAGATCTCTGTGTTGTGGCTCCCTCCTGGTCAAATGGCTTGTCTGATGAAGTCAATAAGCCTCCCACACCTCTGGGCTTTCATATAAAGAAAACAGAGAAACGGCAAGACAGAACTGTGCAAGAGGGTACCTTCTAATAAAGGCTAACAGGCTAGTCATTTTTATCCGTCTGTGAAAAGTTTAGGCAGCTCTCTTTTCCCTCCCCATTCACACTTCGCTGTTTACTGGATACACTATACAGTTTATTTCATTGTTCTTTAATTGTGCAGTCCAGTTCTATGCCATTGTGTGTACTTAGGGTTGCCAACCTCCAGATACTAGCTGGAGATCTCCTGCTATTACAACTGATCTCCAGCCGATAGAGATCAGTTCACCTGGAGAAAATGGCCGCTTTGCCAATTGGACTCTATGGCATTGAAGTCCCTCCCCTCCTCAGGCTCCACCCCAAAAACCTCCTGCCGGTGGCGAAGAAGACCTGGCAACCCTATGTGTACTCTATGGGCCCTTATTGCATTGTTTCATAATTATGGAATCTGCCTTGAGTCTCAGCATGAAAGGCAGATGATCAATAATTCTTTTTTTGTGATTCTGCAGAGTTGGGCACTTCTCCTAGCGTCTGGTCTTGTTCTGCTCACCCAGCCAGTGTAGCAATTTATATTAGTTTGCTAAGGGTTAGTTCAGTGCAATAAGTGCATATATTTGCAGGATATGGTTTTCTGTGTATAAAACCACAATGTGAATGCACTTTGCATTCACTTTTCATTTCTTTTGCGTATGGGTAGAATAGGACCTCTCTACCCTACTAGCCACAATGGGTGCCAGCTGCCGCTGTTCAATTCAGCCAAAAACTAGAGGGAACAAAGAACTGTAAAGTCCAAGATTTGCCGCTAGAGGGTAGCAAGCACAGCATTTTGCTCAGCCAGGGCATTTTAGGTTGTTACCAGCTGCACTTGAGGAAATTCACTCCCCAGCTGCACTTCAGAGGAAATTCACTCCCCAATCTGTTTATCAGGAGTTATGACGGTGATCAGCCAAAATAACATGGGAAAGAAGACACACAGACTGGATGGTTTTTTTAAATGCAGAAATGTGGCCTTCTTAAAATTTATCATATTCAAAACCATTAATACAGTAGAAGATAGTCATAGCCAAGGCAGCAACTTTCTGTGTTTATAATTTCAGATACACCTGATGCTTATATCATGGCTTATGACAGATTTCACAGAACTGCCCTCAGTTGAGAGAGAAATTATTTGGTTGCAAAGCAATTAACATCAGCGGGATGCCTCTTGCTCCACTGCACCAGCCTAAACAGCAGGTTGCTGGAAAAAGCAACATGCAATGTGTCCCTGAACATGCTGTACATTGTGTCTGTATTGGAGACTACGCAACCGACCTTCCCTTACGTTATGCCATGTCTTCTAAAAGGAGATGTTGAAATTAGGCACAGGAACAAGGATGCAAGTGTGATACTTCTCTCCTTTATCACACACACGCAAACACAGTTTGGATGTAACGTGGAACCACGGTTTATTTTATCTACAGTTAAGTTTGTGAGGCTGGGATCCGGCTTGAAAATGGCTATTCAAATCCTGGTTGGCTTCAACAAATGCTGGTTTCCTCAGCTTCACTCTCCCGCCCTCCACAAGGCAACCGGCTGCCATCCCGGCCAGCACTGCCAGCAGGGGAAGGCATTTTGCCAGGAAGAAGTTAGAACGCCCATGTTCGTACATCTAGTGAAGCCACAGTTAAGCTGTGGTTTCAGACTAGTTTTTCCACTGGTGAAAAAGGGAGGAAAGATTCTCCACCTTTGACTGTCCAAAACTCTGTCTACAGATTTATGGGACCTGCCCGAACAAAAACTACATGGGACAGAGACTATTAAGGAGGGTAACGGGCTGAGATTGAGCAAACAAAAAGCTGGCTGGATCCAACCCAGTAGTCTTAGCATATTATACATCTGAACAAACCCACAGATCTTAGTAGTGCTTACCTAAAGCCTCTGTTAGTCCATCCTCGGAGCCGTCTTCAGAGCCTCCCTCCGCTCGCTCGACTACTCCGTTCTCATCCAGTGGAACCACATCCATGAGACATGACCTCGGTTGCTTCGCTTCGGCAGAGCCGGCTTCTGGGTCATTCCTTCGGTCTCTCTTGTGTACTCTGGAGTGGAGGACTAGCTGGTGGTACGTTCTAAAGGCTTTGCCACACTGCACACAATGTGTGGGCTTGTCTTTGTTCTGGGACAGTTTAGGATCTATGTCTATAGAAGGCACTTCGCCGCCAGGATATTTGAATTTGTCTTGTAGCGCGTTCCCAAGCCCTGCGTAACTTCCGCTTTTGCTCACCTTGGTCTTCCCTGTACTTTCAGACTGGTTTGCTTTGCTTGCACGACAGATTTCCCCAAGCTCTTCTTTATCAGAAGACGAGTCGTCGTTGTCTGTACTTCCTTCTTGTCCCAGTTCTTTTATTTGACCGTGGCCAATAGCAATTTTACCTTTGGTGGCCAGTTGCCAGGCCTGATACGTACTGAACGGATCCAGTTCTGGGATCCATTTCACAGGTTTTTCCATTTTGCTATTGCTGGAAGGCAAACGTGGTTTTAAGTTTAAGAACTGCAGGAACTCTTCTCTGGGCGAGCTACTTCCTTTGCCTCCTCCATCCGCCTGACAGCCATCACCATTGGCTGAGGAATCTTTGGTATGTACTTTACTGTGCTCAATTAAAGTCTCCTTGTTTGGAAATAGGAAGCCACAAACCATGCAGATTTTATAAGGCGATGTAATGCTTTCAGACGCTTGGTCTTGTACAACCTCGTTTATCGTTACGGGGCTCTCAGAACCTTGCGCAGTCTTGCTTCGAGAACCAGGCTTCCCGGTGTGCGTCCTCATGTGATTTTTGAGGAACCAAGGCTCTTTAAATCTCCTTCCGCACACGCTGCACCAGTAAGTGAAGGAGTCCTTATGCTTCCTCATGTGGGCCTCGACATCGAAGACCTCCTCAAACGTCTGCCCGCAGACCTCGCAGCTGAAGCCCTGGTCATCTTTCTGGTCAACGTCCAGCGACAACGAGTCTGTTTTCACTTGTCCTCTGTCGAGATGGCTGAGGTATTCCGCTTCGACGCGCAGGACCGCCGGCTCGCAAAGCGTCGGCCTGTGCTGGGTTAAGACGTGCTTGCCCAGATCCTCCGGGTGCTTGAAGGTCTGGTCGCAAAACATGCAATCCAAAGGCAGGCACCCTTCGCCCTGCATCAAGAACTTCTCTTGCAAGTTCTTGTACGAGATTGTGTTGGTCCCTTTGATTGGCATCGTGGCATCGTTGTTCTCCATGCGTGAACCAACAGTACAGGCTATACCATCTGGCCCATCCATATATGCTAAGAGAGGCTGAGTCGGCATATTTCCTGTCTCGGTGTTAAATGCGAATTTCTGAGGTCTTGTGTTGGAAAGAAGGTCACTTCAGTAAGCTCCCAACTGTTTGCTTGCAAATGTCCAAGTCCAGCCACCTACTTCAGACGCAATTAAACATCGCCTCTCCTCTCTAGATGCAGCTATTGGTGTGCAAGACAAACTACTCATAAAAGCATTCATTAGTTCTCCTAGTAGAGGTATAGGATAACATACACTATTATTCTAGGTTTCGTTTTCTTGTTTTTAATTTGCCTTCTGCAAAACCAGTCCACCTACATCTCCATATGTAACACTTCGGATCTTCTTCTTGAGGCCAAGAAAGCAGAGAAATAGCTTAGCAGCACCAAGAAATTCACCACCTGAGCAGGGGAAAAAAACACAACCTTCCATTAGCTAAGGAAGCCAAAACAGATTTCATTAAACACTTAAATCTCCGAATGAAATATTTCATAGGCTTTCAGATAAAGTTTTAAGTTTAACAGGAGTCACCTTAGGTTAAGATAAGATTATCAGGCAAACTTTCCTTTAAATTCTTCCAAAATCTCATGTATTTTCCTTCCCTCTAAATCTTACCATTTAGATTTCTAGAATTGCTAGAGGGGTGCATTTGTTCAGACATTTCTTTTTTAAAAATGTTCCTAACAAGATATTCCTGTGTTTTAGGTTGTACAGCACAAGTCTGAATTTAAAATTTCACAGCATTGCTTAAATGATGCAACTATCAAAGGAAGTTACTAACTTCTGCAAGGAAACTGCCTTGGGGAATTACGGTAAAACGCAGATTATTTTTTTATATTCAAAGGCAAGAAAGTGCCTCACTGAGTGGAATCTTACTAGTTTATTATTAGATACCTTCCACTTGTAGAAACCTACATTTGGATATTGGCTGGGAGAATAAGCTGACAAAAAAAAAATCTACTCCTTTGAGAAGGTACTGTGATCTTATTTACACAACCACAATTTGGGCTGTCTTATGCAAGATCTCCCCACGCTCAAGTTTCTTGACATGGCTTTACTCACACTTAATAGGCACTTATTCATGATAATGTGTAATGTCTGCTGTGGGCAGTGCCGATCTGGCAGCCATTTTAAAGCTCTGTTGCTTAGCTCAACGCCAGCAGGCTCTGAAAATGGGAGTTTCTACACTTTTGGTTACTTAACAGCACACTAGCATCAAGCCTATCAGATAAGAGACGCCAACGGTAATGCCTGGGATAGCCCTAATACACGAGCGCATGAGCTGCTGTGGACAACGGAGCTCATGAACACGTTTTTAAAACGCAAGAATATATGTGACAAACAACAACATCAAAGACCGTGTTACTTGCATTGACCCATCGGAATGGTCAACCTGTACAGAACTGGTGCACGGTTTTTTCCCAGGCAGAAATGGAAAAGCATAAAAAAATTAAATGCGAGACGTAACAAGAACATTTATAAGACTCTTATGGAGTGTAATCTTTATATCCTTCCTCCAAGGAGGTCAGTTTTTACTAGGGTTGCCAGGTCCCTCTTCGCCACCAGCAGGAGGTTTTTGGGGCGGAGCCCGAAGAGGATAGGGACTTCAATGTCATAAGGGTTCAATTGCCAAAGCGGCCATTGTCTCCAGGGGAACTGATCTCTATCGGCTGGAGATCAGTTGTAATAGCAGGAGATCTCCCGCTAGTTTTTACATTTCTAGGTTGGGGAGAGGAGCAGAGACTGTGAGAGAGTAGTTTGCCAAAGGACACGAGACCATCCTAAGCAGAGTTATACCCTTCTAAAACCATTAACTTCAAGGATGTAACACTGCTAAGGATGGCGATACCGGCAAGTTCATGGAAGTGCCACCCTGGAGACATCCTGATCTTTATTTAGCTCACTCTTAGCCACCACGCTACACTGGACCACACCAATCTGTGGTCTCCCACAAGCACAAACCCGGCCTTCTTGCTTTAATGCTATCCAGGTTAGCTTTCTGCTTCTCTTCCAGCCTGAAAAAATACTTGTGTGATTCTCAAGAACCAGTCAATGTAACTGGCCCAATATTAAGGCTGATATTACAACAAAATATCCCTAAAACACCACAAATGATGCTGTTGAGCATAATACCAGACACCATAGTGACCCAGAGACCTTTTTTGATGTATGCCACTACTGCCGCCAGAATGGTATACGATAGGAGATGGAAAATGACGGATATACCAAATAAATCGGAGTGGACTGAAAAAATGATGGAATTAGTAGAAATGGCAAAATTTACGGCATTGATAAATCAAAAAGATAACAATGAATTTGCAAAAGAATGAAAGGCATGGACAAATTATTGTAGAAATGAACTTAATTGTGATATTAAGAAACATATTATGAAAAAACATAACCTACAAACAGTGTTTAAACCCACCAAGAAAATACAACAAATGCTACGATCAGCAAAAGACAAAAGAGACCCCCTCACCTCTGCAGGAGTATATCGTATACCTTGCAGCTGTGGAGAAGTTTACATCGGGACCACAAAACGCAGCATACAAACAAGGATAAAAGAACATGAAAGATACTGCAGACTGGGCCAACCTGAGAAATCAGCAGTGGCTGAACATGGACTGACACAAACAGGACACAGGGTCTTATTCCAAGACACTGAAAGACTGGACAATTCTACCAACTATTTTGTCAGATTGCACAGAGAAGCCATTGAAATTCATAAACATCAGCACAACTTTAACAGAAAAGAGGAGAGTTTAAGAATGAATAAGGCTTGGCTTCCTGCCCTGAAAAACCTCCAGACAAAGACAACATTCAACAATAGCCATACAGATTAGTTTTGGATTACACACATTAACAGATCACTTCAGGATACAATGGTTCCATATTAACATACCATACCCTCATTAGCACATTATCTTGATACTTACAGGACAATACTTTTGCAGGACAATACTCAGCTCAAACCCAACCCCTTTCTGACTATATATTACTCTTCCTACACCCTTGACACTGAGAGACACTGTCCTTCAGTGTTACTACTCTGAAGATGCCTGCCACAGTTGCTGGCGAAACGTCAGGAAAGAAAATTCCAAGACCACGGTTACACAGCCCGGATAACCTACAAGAACCAATGAACTCTGACCGTGAAAGCCTTCGACAATATATTATGATCTAATTCAGAGTGGATGTATTAGATATGGATGTTTTTGGTATAATTGAGTTAGATAAATAATACAAAGAGATAGACAATATTAAATAAGGGGTCAGAGGAGGGGAGAGGGGAAGTTAAAGAATTATACTTTTTGTTATGTGAACTGGAATGTATAATGATTTGGAAAAATAAAAATTTTATTTAAAAAAAATGTAACTGGCCCAATATGACATCATCATTTGAAACACGTGGAATGCAATTTTGCAATGCAATTTTTTTTAAAAAAAATTGTATCTCGGCTGTATACAATACACTCATTCAGCTACTGCATTTTCATCTTGATTCTTACCCCAGGCAACACAACCACCACTGTAGAATACAATGGCTTAAGTAGTTGCCAAGTTATATTATTTGAGCCACTATCTAAATGGAATGTTGCCTCCACCTCAGAATTCTACTTCTTTTGGAAAGGGCAACATTCTAACTGTAGTAATAATATTCATTGCATATGACCAAATGTTGTTACCATCTTAAGTAAAATTAAAAATACATAAAGCAACAAGAGAACAACAATAAAAATAGTTGAAGTGAAAAATCAATAAGGAACAAAGTGACACCCTGGACAAACCCACAAATCAGACTGCAACGAATTTATAGAATCACAGAGTTGGAAGGGACCACCAGGGTCAACTAGTCCAACCCCCTGCACAATGCAGGAAATTCACAACTACCTCCCCCCCACACCCTCACTGACCCCTACTACATGCCCAGAAAATGGCCAAGATGCCCTCCCTCTCATCATCTACTTAAGGTCATAGAACAGGCATTGTTGACAGATGGCCATCTAACCTCTTCGTAAAAACCTCCAGGGAAGGAGAGCTTACCACTTCCCGAGGAAGCCTGTTCCACTGAGGAACCGCTCTGTTAGAAAATTAGGTCCCCAGCACAACTTTTGCTTGAATTTTGTTAGCTAATGTGAACATTATGTGAAACCATAACGTGAAACCATACAAGTGATACGCACATCTGTATCGGCTAGGCTGAAAATAATTGATGCTGGACCTGGAGACAAGGCTGGCTAAGACTGTAGTAAGAAACTTAGATCTGGGCTCCCTACAGAGAGGGCAGTACAAAACATATTGAGAAAGGTCCTCCGCTTCTAGGGCTCCTCAGGGCTATAAGTGATAGACAACAGGTTTCAGGTTAACATGGCTATTGGCATAGTTTGGAAACGGATGGCTGTCCAGCATTCTAACTGATCACTACTACCTACTGGCAATGGTCACATGGATCACTTAATGCAGGAACTTAGCTGAGGGTTAGTGTGGCCAGTGGCTAACATGGCGCAATGGGACCAAGGTACAAACTCTTGGTCACAAATTATACTAGATGACTCAAGGCACACCACCACTGTTCAGCTTGGGCTACCTTATGTGGTTTTTGTCAAAACCTGGCTTTTGGCAGAAGTTCACTATTGGCCAGCGTGGTGTAGTGGTTAAGAGCGGTAGTTTGGAGCAGTGGACTCTAATCTAGAGAACTGGGTTTGATTCCCCACTCCTCTACATGAGCAGTGGATGCTACTCTGGTGAACCGGGTTGGTTTCCCCACTCCTACACATGAAGCCAGCTGGGTGACATTGGGCTAGCCACAGCTCTCTTAGAGCCTTCTCAGCCCCACCCACTTCACAGGGTGTCTGTTGTGGGGAGGGAAGGGAAGGTGATTGTAAGCTGGTTTGATTCTTCCTTAAGTGGTAGAGAAAGTTGGCATATAAAAACCAACTCTTCTTCTTATCCCCTGAGAGTCATAGGGTGGACAAAGGTCTTTAGAGTAGACACAAAACTCCTGGTTGCTTAACCAGGTGAGTGGGATACACCCTCTCAAATACCTCTCCTGTCTCCTCCTTATGGAAAATGAATGTCCCCACTCTCTCCAGGACCAAAAGCATCAGCATTAACCAGAATTAAAAGCCAACTGGAGTTCCCACAGCTCAGTTCGGAAATTATCATTAAGCATCCACAGTAGTAAACCGCAATACAATTTCTAAGTTACAGATGCATGTTCTGACTTTACCTTTCTCCCTTAAAAAATATTGGGAAGAAAGGGGAGTGACATTTAATAAGTACAAAGGTATTTCAAAGTTTCAAAAGAACACATAAGGAGAAAAGCCATCACTAAACTTACTGCTCCCTGACATTAGAAACAAAGCCCATTTTTCCATGAATTTATCAGCTCTTACATCTTCTTGGTTTGTAATTCAAATGTCAGTTTAGACATGAGAGCAATTTTCCATACTCTCATAATCCAGTCACTAATATGGGAGACCACAGAGGATTTCCAACATAACATTATATTCTTGCAGCAGTTAACAAGCTCATTATAAGCTCTCAATCTAATCTTACATAGATTTACCTTTCTTTGCTTTTAGTCCTGTATACCTTAATGCATGTGGGACATTATTTGTATACAGTTTAACCATGCAGAATTCATTCTAAATCTAAGTTGATACCAACAAATACCTCACACAACATAAATTCCTAGGGGCTTAAGCACACAAGCATTATAGAAGTAAGGAAACTAAACAGCCTAAGGTTTGAGAGGGATTTTAAGAATATAGGAATCCAGTTCACTTCAGTGTCACTTGAATGTACAGTTTCTTTAAACTCCTTTATAAATCCTGGATCAAATTTCCCAGCTGCTAGGACACATGTTAAATTCCGAACTTCCAGTTCTTCAGCAAAACGCATACACAAAAAGTCATACTGATTATTTAAAACCACTTAAAAAACAGATCAGAATTTCATAAATCAGAATGCGCGGGGGTACACAAACCAAACCCATTAGTACATCACACTGCTTTATTTTACACAGATTACAATTATTGAAGGGGAAGATATGAAGAATGAAATTATCAGACCGCTACCCTTGACTTTCCACCCATACTTCTAGACAGGAAGCTTTTCGGAGCAAAAACTGAACTTGGTATGTGGAAGTGACATCTCACCACAGAATGAACACAGTTGAAAATCGAGGATGGGTAACAGAACATTAAATTTGATTTAGCTCAATTCAAATAAATATTAATGATTACTCTGTTTTAAAAAGAGATAATGGATCGGATACATAATAGGTTTCCCCCCAAAAGACAAATAAGTGGGTTCTAGATCAAATCAAGCCTGAATTCTCCCTAGAAGCTAAAATGACTAAACTGAGGCCGTTGGTTACATCGGGAGAAGAAAAGATTCACTGGAAAAGTCAATAATGCTAGGAAGAGTTGAAGGCAGTAGGAAAAGAGGAAGACCCAACAGGAGATGGATTGACTCAATAAAGGAAGCCACAAGCTTCAATTTGCAAGACCTGAGCAAGGCGGTTAATTATATGGACATTTCGGAGAACATTCATTCATAAGGTCGGCATAAGTCGGAAGTGACTTGAACGCACATAACACACACATCCCCCATTATTCCACACTTTTAAGATTTTTACAGCCGGGCCCCCTAAATTCCAAACTGCATAAAGATGAATTTTGTGATGTAACCCCAATCAGGGATGCAAATTAACAAACCACCCGTTTAAACGATCAAAAAAATCACTTAAACATTGGCAAGCTCACTCTCTATTTGTGTGGCTAAGATTGTGCAGCCGCCTTACTGAGAAAGGGGTCAGGGACTTCTTCAAGCCGCGTTACAAGTTTCAAATGAAGACCGCAGTGTAGAGGGGCCAAGAGCTAAAAGTCAAACCATCCCACTTATAATAAGGAATAATTTTTCTTTGTAAAGTTCATTATTTTTTATATGGAAGGCAGACATCTTACAGCCATTCCTCCCTCAGGCTTTAAAGCAGGGGTGTCAAACGTAAGGCCCGAGGGCCGGATCCGGCCCCTTGAGGACTCTTATCTGGCCCGCGAGCCAGTCACACACCCCTCCAACTGTCATTTATGTCATATTCGGCCCTCATTACAATTGAGTTTGACACCCCTGCTTTAGAGCAGGCCTTCTTCCACTTTTTTCCATTTGCGACCCCATTTCACCCGAGACATTTTACGCGACCCCGGGTATAAATCAAGCATTTACTGATAATAAACCATAAAGAAGTTTATTTTAATTTTTTTTAAAAATCACAACCCCCACATTCAGTTACACGACCCCATATGGGGGCGCGACCCACAGTTTAAGAAGCGAATAAACCTTCAATTCGTGACTGGAGAGGGAAATTATGGATGTATATGAGGATGGCCAAATTAACAGAATTCCTACATGGAAATGATATGGGAGAATTAAAAAAAAACTTGGGCAAAGGCCGTCTCATATTGGGATAAACTGGCAAAAATGGATTTTTCTATTTTAGTTAGTGAGTTATAGAAACAAGTTTACTTACTTTTCTATTATTACTATTAACAATTTTCAAAACTGTTTATGGACACTTCTGCGGAAGTCAGGTGATGGGTCACTTTTTAAGGTGGGTGGAGGGTCAAAAGGGTATTTTTGCTTTGTTGAATTTTGTAACTTTGTATAATTATAATTGATACTCTTTTGTATTTTATTTTTATTTTTTGTTATTGCATTTGTTTATTTTGTTTTATATTATAAAAATTATATATATATATATAATTTATAATATATATATATAAAATATAATATATATACATATATATATACAGATATATATAGATATAGATATAGATAGAAGCTTTACTTGGCGGGAAGGAGAGGCCCAGCAGCGGCCAGCCCATACTGTCTGTGTGTGTGTAGGGGGGTTCCTTCCCTTCCCTGAAACGTGCCCCACCCTCCATCCCATGAGATGTGAGACAGGCTAGGCTGCTCAGTGAGCCATGCCACTCACTTCCACGCCCCACCACTATTTTCTGCCTCCCTCGGCCACCCAGTTCTCTTGCTTTGGCAGCCGCCAAGCTCAAGCCAGGGGCAGTGGTCGCAGCTGAGGCAAGGTGAGATGCTGCCGGTTGTGGTCCCCCGTAAGCCTTCCCCTCCAGTACTGTCACCTCAATGCTCACTTGGACTCAGGTCACACCTGCCAGGACTGAGGGCAGCCAAATCTTACAAGGCCTCTGAATTCTCCTCTGGCCAGATGCTGAAGCACTTCTCTCGGCATCCTGCTGTTGCCAGGTATAGCATCAACCTGGGCCACTTTGTCCCTTCTGGCTGAGAAGAGGGACACATGGGTCCTGGCCTTTAGCTGCCAGGAATAAAGTCCAGGACAATCCAAAACTATGCAGTAATACCTGCAGCAAAGACCTGTAGCACAGTCCTTTGCTGAAGAACCTGAGGAAGGAGAGGCGCAGTTCCAGAGCAGCAGCCGGGTTCAAGTCTGTGGCAGCAACAATAAAATAGACCCGGCCTCCATTTTAAAATGATCAACACAACATTCAAAAATGCTTAAACCTTCAATCCCTAGTGTTGATCGTGGAAACTTGTTTTGCATAATTCATCCTGGTTTTTATTAGTGACAGCCAGGACAAGGATGCTCTGTCTCCAGCCACTAAAAGCCTTACTTGGACATCTGGAGTTTCACCAGGCATTGGCCGAATACTTTCAAATCATAAGGACGCAAAACTCTTTGTTGCCAAATTGTTGATTTTACAAAATTGTATCTTGCACTATGACATGTACCACCTTGAATACAAGGTAAGGAGAGACAAGAATCTTTAAAACAAACAAAACCTGCTGTATTTCAGGAAACCGAATTTTGTGCCACAACCACACTTTGTACTTTTCTGCACTCCTGCAGAAACACAGCATATAGATCAAGGAACCACATCAGCCAACAGACTTTAGAAGCAGAAAAAGAAGTGGGACAACTCCAAATTGTCTGGTCAATCTGTAGATTATGCCCTGTTGGTCCCACAAACAGGAAATGGTGTCTTCTACTGGAATGGGTTTATGCATGCTTTTCAATCTAACCCATCGTGCTACGTATCCAGGCAGGTGGCTTATTAAATCCCTCCAAAAGCAATGAACCCAAGGTCGTTGTTTCCTGGGCAATGCCCAGCTAGTTATAATTTAGGTAATGCACATAACCCAGTTTTACTTCCTCTGTTATCAGAAGAGCTGATAGCAAATCACTCAACTTTCCAGTCAGTGGAATGGACCCACTGTAAAGCGCAAGCATCGTTGTTTTTTCCCCTCCTGCCCTCCCTTGCTTTCGTCGAGCCACTTGCCATTTTTCCGAGATTCCCATCCAAGGATTGGGACAGTCTTACAAGCAAAATGCACCCCAGGATTGAGGTGGGGTGTGTGTATGCATGCACCAACAAGGAGAAATAAAGCACACATTGCTTCAGAGCCTGGAAAAGGAGGCATTCTTGATCTCCCCCTCATTGATGCTGCCTCTTCCCTGCACTGCAGAGCATTTTGCTTGCAAGGCTATAGTTAATGGAATCTGGGGACAAAGGGCATGCTATTGGGGAAGGGGATCTGTTCCACTAGCCCCTGTGAACTCTTTTGGTGGGCTTATCCCAGTCATTCCTTGTTCTACCTCTAGTAATGTTTGTGTTTCCCAGAACTTTGTTTTAATGGACATTCCCCTTCCTAATTTTGTTCGGTATCTTCCTAGACAAAGTTGCATAGCATCCTCAAGGGCAGCAGATGATCTCAAGAACTTTGATTGGCACCTTTATGACCCTGAAGAGAAAGCAAGTACTACCCATGAGGTGTGTGTGTGCGTGTGTGTGTGTTAAGTGCTGCAAGTTGCTTCTGACTCATGGCGAACCTATGAATCAACATCCTATCTTCAACAGCCTTGCTCAGGTGTTGCAAACGGAGGGCTGTGGCTTCCTTTAGAGAATCAATCCATCTCATGTTGGGTCTTCGTCTTTTGCTGCTGCCTTCAACTTTTCCTAGCATGATTGCCTTTTCCAGTGACTCTTGTCTTCTCATAATGTGAAGAAAATATCATAGCCTCAGTTTAGTCATTTTAGCTTCTAGGGTCAGTTCTGGCTTGATCTATAACCCACTGATTGCCAAAAAAAAAAAAAAAAAACCAGTCCACAGTATCTGTAACACTCTCCTCCAACACCGCATTTCAAAGGAATCTACTTTCTTCCTATCAGCTTCCTATCCCATGAGGTCTAGCTGCTCCTTTTTACCAGAGTACTTTGGCCAAGGTTCAGGTCTTCAGCTATTCCTAGCACCTAAAATTACAGCGTGCCAGGATTTTAAAATGCAGGAGAGTAAAGAATATGCCTAGAATAGGTGAGCGGGGATCCACACAGTTCCGAGAACAGAAGAGACTCACTGCTTCTGCCTCTGCTAGAAGTCAAGCACAGAGGCCTTATTTTCACTGTGTAACAGGCTTTGAAAGGCAGGCCTACTCCCAATTCATGAGAATACATTATCACTGTGTTAAGAACTTGGGGAGGGGTGGTGACTGGGTCTGCAATCCCAGTTTAAGAGTTAAGCTCAATGCTTGCACAAACTTTCCACATGTTGCGTCATCTGACTTGGGATCACGTGAAGAACACGACAATCTTAGCAGGCCGAACTTTCTCCAGACGTTGTCACTAACACAGAGGTGCTAGCCAGCAAGCTACCATGGTTGTAAACAGGTAAACTCAAAGGTACACTACTCTACACACACACACACACACACACTATGGTAATGAGTGTGAACAAATGGGACAGCCATCCCCAATCCTAGCCACTGAACTCCTGTATTATATTTGTTGCATACATACATTAAGGTTCTGTGTGCATAAGAATAAGGTGCAGATGTCTCTTAAAAGCCGCCTGAACAACTGCTTCCTGTCTTTCCTCAGGGGTGCAGATAACTAATCACTTCTCATCTTTACAGCAGCGGTTTTCATATACATACACACATCAAAGACTATCATGCAAAATGGATAATTCTTGTTCCATACAATTTCTTTAAAATACTTGTTATTCCCTTGGCTTCCTATGTAACCACAAATACTTATCCAAATGGAATTTATGTTCATCCTATTATAAAGACATACTGCTAAAGCAACTACCTAAGCAAAGTACCACTTAAAATCTATGCTAGTGGGGGGGGGGGACGACATTTCTTTCATTTATAGCTGTATGCTAGGATGATTATACATGTTTTTTTGTTACCCGTACCTTTAACCATGAAAAACCTCACCACCAAGAAGCTAGAGCTCTTTGCAATCTTCATTGTTTGGCAAATGCATGGAAGGAAAACATAGCATGTAACTAACTACTCAACTGAAAGACAACCAGCTGTCTTTCTCTGTGCAAAGTATCAGAGTATATGTGCACTACCTATATAAATGGGTACTTAAATCTAAAAACCAGACAAAACAGACACAAGAGTATTATGACTTTCATTTTTCTGACATGGTGAGTTTTGTTCAATTCCCTTTTTGTATAGCAGTAAAGCTCTGGAAATTCTTGGCATAACCTACTATTGCTATTTGAGAAGCGGGTGGGAGGGGGAGATAGGAACAGAAGGGTTAGTAAGATATTTCAACTACAGTTCCATCCAACATTTGCTTTTTAAAATACAGTTGCAATTTTTCCTCCTTAACTGTATGTTTTGTGTGTGTGTGCGCGTGTGTGAGAAAAGATTTTCCAGATTCAGATACAATGACATAAAGCAAAATGTATGCATTAGTGAACGCTATGACTTTCAGATACTTTAACTAAGGAATATTGCAAAGAAAGCGGGTTCAGATATGGTTTTATTTTTGCATTTTCTCTATTGAGAGTTGCAAGAGTTATTTTAAAGGGGTGACGTTCATTCTAAAATGTAACGGATGACTTCTATTCCAGAACATCCCAGCTTCAAAGAACAGACGGCGCTTCCAGAGCAGGGCAACGATTTGGCCAGGCATCCCTCTCCTATTTGTCCCTGGAATCTCACAGCCTAAAACTTCAGAGCTTAAGAGACTTCTTGCAGTACTCTTTTAGTCTACGCTATAAAATCACCTTGTGAGAAAAGGCTTACAGCTCTTTCCTGAGCCGTGCCGGTGGCCAGGACGAAAGGCCTCAGGAGGCTGTTGAAGGCCTGCGCCGGCGCAAGGGCCCAGACGCCAATCGCTGCCATGGCAGAGCCAGGACCGGACGCCGGAGCCTTCTGCCAACGTCCGGACACTGGCAAAGGCCGCAGTGGCATCCCAGGAGGCGTTCCCAGGATGTCATGGCACCATGGCAGCCTCCTGAGCCATTACAACTCGGGAACGCCCTTTCCCCCACCCCCCGCCGAGATACCTATGCGGGTTGCACCGCTCAGGAATGCACTGTTAGTGTTTTACACGCTGACCCAATCATCAGTTATACTGATTCGACTTCAAGAAGGAAGTGTGACGTTGTACCATCCTACGATTTGGTTCGTGTGTGTGTAAAGTGCCGTCAAGTCACCGCTTGTGGCGACCCAGTAGGTTTTCAAGGCAAGAGATGTCCAGAGGTGGTTTGCCATTGCCTGCCTCTGTGCAGCAACCCTGGTATTCCTTGGAGGTCTCCCGCCCAAATACTACCCAGGGCTGACCCCGCCACATGTTAGTCTTTTAGGGAGACGTTATAGGTACAGAAGCCTCTCAGAGAGTCTGTAACGGCGGTCAATTCTGAAAGGATGATGAAGAAGAAGAGTTGGTTTTTATATGCCGACTTTCTCTACCACTTAAGGAAGAATCAAACTGGCTTACAATCACCTTCCCTTCCCCTCCCCACAACAGACACCCTGTGAGGTAGGTGGGGCTGAGAGAGCTCTAAGAGAGCTGTGAGTAGCCCAAGGTCACCCAGTAGGCTTCAGGTGTAGGAGTGGGGAAACAAATCCAGTTCACCCGATTAGCGTCCGCCGCTCACATGGAGCGGGGAATCAAACCCAGTTCTCCAGATCAGACTCCACCGCTCTTAACCACTACACCACACTGGCTCTCAGCGTGGGAGGCAGCAGCTGGAGAACACCTGTGAGCTCTCACCTTGCTCTGTGCTCTGATCAAGGGGAGAGCCACGCCTGCTCACTGACTTTGGACTACTCTTTTTGCATGCAAAAGAGGAATAAGGAAGTTGCTCCTGGGCCATATTCCTTCCTTGTTCTTTCTGTGGCATTCCAAGCTCTTCCCCTTTCCCAAGTGGGAGCAGGAACAGCTGACTTCAGAGTGAAAAACAGCTGGGGAGAGACTTCCCTGGTCCACTTAGCATGGAAAGGACACAGTAGTCCTGGTGAGTAGGCAGCAGCCATTATGGCTTCTGAAGACTCAGAAACCTCATCAGTAAACAAACATGTGAGGACAGCCTTCGTCCGTTTTGGATTCAGGAATCCTTAAGAAATCCAGCTGTGTAGCCAAGAAAGTCAGCTGGGGAAAAAAATCATACTGGGTCAACACTGCTATACCTTTTTAAAAAGACCCTTCCTTACTAACACAAAAGAACAATGAACAGAAGCATTTGTAAATAGTGACAGTACAATACCTTCATACAGTTCATTCAAAACTAATGGTCTTTAATGAGACTGGGTCTCTTATTGGAAACATACGCTCCAAATCTGGATACAATAGGTTGATTTCCATATTTGTGCACTAATGGGCACTCAAAAGAAATATCTTTTAGAAACCACGGCATGTTAATGAATTAACTGAAAATTTCAATGTTAGAACTAGCACCTTTGGTTTGCAGACATTTTTGCATGAAGACATAATTTCTCCAGGCAATATCTGTGATTCAGAAATGGATGTCTCCCCTTTATAAAAGCAAAACAGCATTTAAATAAGACATAATATATTGTATTCTACCTATATGCGGCCTGATTTTTGGAATTCCTATATAATTTTAAGATAACTAAAAGCACACTACAGGTTTGATTCAGAAATATCAGAAACCCACTCCATGAGATGATTTGGTCTGTGGGGTTAGACAAGGTTGCTCCCTGGCTCCTTTATTGTTTAATTTATATTTGAATGATTTAGCAGCAAATTTTCAAGAGGTTTGTCACTCACCAAAGCTAGAAAGCTAGATAGCATTCCAATCTTGCTTTATGCTGACAATGAAGTTCTCTCGTCTCATACAAGAGTTGGATTGCAAAGATCATTACAAATATTTTCTGAGTGGTGTTTTAGGGAAGGTCTTCCAATAAATCACCATAAATTAAAGATTATGATCTTTAGAAAAAGAGAAAACTGCCCGTTGGTTACTAGATGGCATTGATGTTGATCAGGTTAAGGAGTTTATCTTAGTATTCTCTTTTCTTATCATCTGAGCTGGAATGTCCATCAAAAGGCTGTGTCTAATAAAATCAAACCTGGTGTTGGGGCAACTGTTAATTATTTTTATACCAAAGGTAGAAAATATATCCCTGGAGCTATTCAAGCTTTTAATGTAAAAACCATTCCAATAATTCTTTTTGGTGTTGATATTTGGATAACTGCTGTTAATGTCCTCTGCTTCAGTTTTTACAGAGGTTGTTAAATGCCCCTCGGTGTGTTGCTGGTGTTGTCCTTCGACCCGAATTTGGCCAAATGTCTCTTTAAGCAAGGACATGGTTGCTTGCCTTTAAGTTACAATTTAGGCTGTTTTATTAGCGCTGAAGGATATAAAGATTTTTTTAAAACATGACTTGTATAGATCCTCATGGCAAAACGTTTTTGATGAGCAATTGTCATTGGCATATCACGGGATATGATAAGAGATCTTGGGAAACCAGAGGCTTTCTCTGAAAGCAAAATGCGTATTAAAGAGATTGATTATGTTAGCATGTCGTTTTGTGCTCTTTGCGTTTGCTGGTCTCAGTTCTTTGGAATTCCTCCCCCACGTTGCCTGCTTGCTTATACCTATTTCTTGACAACTCCTCATTTCTTAAGAGGTTTTTTTCTTGCTAGACTAAATGCTAACCCTTCTATGGTTATGCAAGGTAGATACATGAACCTACCATATTCGGAAAAGACCTGCCTGTGGTCTTCCGGTTCTACTGATTCTCTCGCACACGTGCTCCTGGAATGTCGTTTTTATGAGGATCTAAGATCAAGTTATATTATTTCTCTTCTAACAGATCAGACCAGTACCCTTGTGTCAGAGTTAATTCCCTATTTATTAAGTGAAAGCCATCCTAAGGTTACATTGGCAGTGGCAAAATTTAGCTCAGTCCTTATAACCCTTAAGCAATAGAATTAGAATTATGCTATTCAAGGTTTATGAATCAAGGAGCTTCTAAGAGAGAAAGGAAAGGAAAACTAGTACCACTTATTTGAGAGGAAAGGATGCTGTATATATTGTTTCAACTGCAGAAGAGATCAATGAAAGGTAATTCCAAAGTTTAGGGCACGCAACCTCTCTTTGTAAATATTTTTAAAAGCTACATAATTTTAGCTCAGAGGGATTCAAAAACAACAACTCCTTCTAAAAATTAAACCATCATATATACAAGCACTCTTGTAAAGGCTATTGTTGTCCACATTAATCCTCTTGTGGGTTTTACTTTTTGCTTACAATTTCTTGTCAGAGGCTTCACTGGACATCTGCCGGGTTCCTTTTCCTTACCAGGACGGCCCACAAAAACAAACCTGGACCTCATTGTATGGAACTCTGATCAATTCTGTTTTACTTTTCCCATCAGACTGCCAGTGGCCTTCTACACACAAATTCATTAGGCAATCATGTTAGCCTGTGGCAGCAAACACAAAGATTATCAGATTTATTGTGGCATAAATGTTCATGGCAATGCGCCCGTTTCAGAGCCACGAAGTATTTACCTGGCCAATACATCCCTGCAAGCACACAGGTACAGAGGGGAAAGCCTGTAAACAGAGAAGCCAAAAAGCCGCGAAATCCCAAAGGACAGCAAGGGTAGCCTGCAATATCCTATGAGATACACAAATGTTTTAAGAGAGAACACTGGAGCGAGGGGTACGCATCAGAAGCCGCTAGGATAATTTTTCCAGCTATGTTAATTTTATGTCTGTCATTGGGGGGGGGGGGGACACGACAACACATGTTGTTCCAAATAAATCTCGAATTAAGTTCGTTGACAAATTCTAGTTTAGCAATTTCACCTTAGAGCCTCCCTTTGAACTTAATTAAAGGCTTCAAAGGGAGGCTCTAAGGTTACTGAATTAGAATTTATCAACAAATTGGATCTAGGATTAAATCAGAACCACAAGTTTCTTTCTCAGTATGGGTGTGAAATTAGCATAGCTTGGAAAGACACGGGAGTGACCACTATTGATTAAAAGGCAACAGATTGGATCATTCCCATTTGGATATCACATAAGAATGTCACTGTATCCCCTTTGCCCCATGTGTTTTATGACCTTTGTCTCCCTGCTTACAAACTCTTTCTCTGAGTGTATCTGCCAACTGAGAATAATATGGTCTTTTTTATTGTGGCACAAGATTACAGGGACTAGAGCCCACTTCATCAGATGCACAAGGTTACCTGAGTCTTATGTTAAATATTTTTATGCTGCCTTTCAACCCCCCTCCCCCACCCAGGGTCCCCAACGTTAAAACCAATTTTAAAAGTTGTATCTACAAAAAACCTGAAACAATTCAGCCAAATATAAACTCACAGGCACATAAATGGGAAGGCGGGTCAATAAGGGAACCCCGAACAAAACAACGAAGACTTCACCTGCTGATGCAAAACAGTGATGCAGGGGGGGTCAAACAGATCTCCCTGGGCAGGGAATGCCACAGTTTCGGCAATCGCAGTAGCAAGGCCTGTTCTCGGGTTGCCACCTGACTAGCCTCAGATGGCGGAGGCACCCAAAGCAGGGCTTCCCAAGATGGCCGTAATGGTTGGGTAACTTCCTACGGAAGTAAGCGGCCCTTCAGGTATGGTGTCCGCAAGGTGTACAAGGCTTTAAAAGATCAATACCAGCACTCTGAATTGAGCCCAGAACCAAATTTGGAGCCAAAGTAGGTGGAACAAGACTGGAGGGATACGGCCTTTACAAACCACTCCAGTAAGCATTCTATAACACTGGTTAATGTGAAATATTCTAGATTCATGTAGTCAAATATTCTAGAACACAAAGTGTTCTACTGATTGAACGTTACACTAAACACACTTCCTGGCATCAAGCCAATCCTAGAAACGGCTTCAACGACTATCTTCTAGAACAGTGGTTCTCAACCTTTTTTGCTCCATTCCAACTTTCAGAATATAATTCCCCCCTTCCCAAAACAGTTATTAAAAACGAACTACAATTTTACAGATTGTACATAATCTACAGGGCCTCACACTTTGCTGAACTGTGGCCCCAATTCCAACCGAACCCTTAAAATTCCCCCCTTGTTGAGACTCCATGTCCCAGAAGTACTTCCACCCTTTGAGTGAATACAACTCACATAGGACCAAAGCCCTCTCTGTGTGGTATATTCAGTTTCTGGAATATAAATGCCAGGATCCAAGGAAATTGTGCAATGAATTTCCCAGGTTCTAGGAAGTTTTAGATTCATGTCCCTTGAAAAGAAGCCTCCAGGCAGTATGGCAAGCTGCTTTTAAAAAGCAACTGCAAAAGTAGTTTGAGATGTGCCACAGGGCCTGTTGTTCAAAGAAAGCTACTGTCTGAAATCTCACCGGGAATGCACAATCCCTTGAGCCAGCTTAATTAACTCTTTGGATCCGTGCCTTTTTCGCTTCAGTCAGGTCTTGTTAGTAGGCCATCCTGATACAGGAAGAAAGCCCGTCCCTCCACTTCTATCAAGTCATACCAACAAATCAATAACTCGCAGGAAGTCGTTACCAGTGAATACCGGGAAGATATCATAGTGACCAAGAAGCCTAAAGGTCCCCAAAGGAAAAAAAAATCACCTTCAATGTTAAACCATCTTAAAACTTCCTTATCTGGGCTTACTCTTTTCTGGCGCTCCCACTCCACATCTGAGAGAAAAGTGCAATAGCACCGAAAGATCTTCAGCCTAGTTTACCTGCAGCCAGGTCTGAATGGGGTGCTAAAAGTCTGCTAAGTGGTACTGGAAGTTCCAGCACAACACAGAGTGAGGACCAATTAGTTCACAGTCTGTGCCAAACCAGATGCAAGCAGCTGAAGCAACAAGCACTGTTTATAAGTCTTCTTTCTGCAAGATGTATGGATTAGGTCCCAAATATCTTGCGCACCTCAAAAAGAACCAGGGGCAAAACTTCTTAGCCCCGCATTTTAATGAGAGGATAATTTCTGCAGTGAAAACTTATCTTTAAAATACTTCACCTTTGGCAGAGGAGAGTATTCTTTCTCCTTGATACATTAGGCTGAAGAAAACGATGGTCCCTGTAAGCAAGCCTGAGGGCACGTCATTGCTGGTAATGCTTTATATGCAAAGACAGGATGGGGGGAAGAGAAAAGGGTATGTCCTGCTGCCTACAATGCCATATGTTTCAACTTTCAAGAGGTTCTACCCCTTACTAGTGCACAAATACTAGTGAATGCTCAAACAGTAAGACACTCCAAGTTACGCAATACTCTTCCACTGTCCTTACCTTCGGGAGCTCATGTATTACCAGCACACACCCAGAAACGTGTCTGCCTTAAGACCTTTCTCTCTCTGAAAAGAAGGGGACAAATCCATTTTCTTCCATTAGCCTATGAGCAAGGTGTTCACTCACATTTTATATACATGACCTCCTTCCAAGAACTAACAGTAATGTTCTTAATTCTCATCAAGTGCCACAATAATAAGGCTACTACAGATGATTTATGGCTGAGGGGGGGAAATCAGTACAAAATAAAACACTATTTGTATTTATCCATTCTAGAGGATCATTCTAAAGGCAGGTCAAGACTTTTCAGAAATCTAAGAAGAAGCAGAGTTGGTTTTTACATGCCGACTTTCTCTATCTTTTAAGGAGAATCAAACCGGCTTATAATCTCCTTACTTTCCTCTCCCCACCACAGACACCTTGTGAGGTAGGTGGGGCTGAGAGAGTTCAGAGAGAACTGTGACTAGCCCAAGGTCACCTAGCTGGCTTCATGAATAGGAGTGGGGAATCAAACCTGGTTCTCCAGATTAGAGTCTGCTGCTCCTAACCACTACACCACGCTGTCTCTCCAGTTAAGTACTGTGTGGTTTCTTATGCTGTTTGTAATATTGTACATAACACTACAGTAAAGAACCTCATCACTCATGCTACTACTATTTAAGACTAACATTTTGCCAATACTGGAAAACCCCTTAATATAGTGATAGTTAGGTGGTGCCTTAATTTTTACCTATCCTGTGCCCCTTGAGTCCTTGGGCACAGCTATACAAACCCAATACATTTGGTTTGGTAGCGTAAGACATTGGGCTATTTTGTACATCTCGATACATTATGGAGATACAAATTTTGCTAGGATTGTACCATGTTCTCCCATATCAAAATCCGTCCGCTTAAGAGAAATTCGCATGTCAGACGTTCTAGTCTTGTATTCTCACAATGGTGCTGATTTTCTGTGTTCACTGAGCCTTTTGATTGGAGGCGGCACTCAAAACATGTAGTTCAAAATGTTCATTCCTAGAATCCTATACCGCATAAATGAACCTGTGACTGAACCTACAGAATTCTATACTACTTATCTGACTCTCAGCCAAGTCTAGAATAGCAGTTTTAAATAAAAGTCCAATGTTCAGCAGGCCTGCATAATGAATCCACAGCTGAACTACAGTCCTAATGTGATACTCCAGCTGCTACAACACATGGGAAAACACTGAATTTGCCTACCCACAGTATGATATGGGATAGCCCCGTGGAAGCAGATTTGCTGTATGAGTCTGTTGATGAGTCCACTAACAGCTGCATACCTTGCCAGCCTCACCTAGCATCTACATCACAAGCACTTTACTAAGTGCTTGGTTTCAAGGCATAGTTATGTAGTTTAAGCAAAAATATAAACAACCAAGAGCATCTTAATCCAAACATCTGTTAGAAGGCCAGTACTTCACTGTGTGATATGGAGATGATGGCTTCCTAAAGATATTCAAATTGCAGGTGAAAAATATGTTGCAACAAGTTTGGTTTTGTTCCAAGTTGCTTTTCTAGAATCGACTTTGTGACACCTACAAGCAAAATGTACTCACAATAAAGGCAAGGCAGCAACATACCAATTTTCATCCTTAATTATTTACATAATTTAAAAATTGGTGAGAACTTGATTATATCTTCTCCCTTGTTTCTAGGGCCGGAGAGAAGTGCAAAAGAAGACATTGGCTGCCCTTAGCCAGATTATGCATGTCTGTATATGCAGGCTATATCTACAGTAAGAGTATTCACTCTCCTTTGGAACTACCATATTTTCTCAAGACAATTCTATCTGTTTTTAAAAATCCAAATTTCTACCACTCATCACTATATGAAAAAGTTTAGACCATTAAGGCAATGTGTCTGAACTCCAGCTATGTGCCCTAAGCATATATTGATTGTAAACTGTATGATTTCTAAAGCCTATTATTCTGAATATTTACTGTTGACGACACTGGGGCCTCTTGATCATTGCAACCATGTAGAAGATTCATCTGGCAAGTAGAGATTTGCTACATTTCCTAAATTGCAGGAAGTTATTCTACTTCTTAAGAAACTACATGTAAAAAAACCTGAAATCAGTATTGGAAGAAGTTAAGAAGACAACGCCAAACTGCTATTCACTGGCATCTTTTGCTTTGTTATCCAAGGATGCTAAACCAAAGCTGCTGACATGGTTGATGTGAACAGTTCACAACAGTTGAAAAACAAGATTTTTTTTTTAATTCTTGGATTTCTTCCAGTCCTTGGGCAGATCAGAGTGCTCCTTGCTTAGAGCAAAATGTTCTTTAACTGCATTGTGAACCAAACTTTTTTTCCCAAAGTGTAAACCAAGAATCCAACTTGCTGATTAGCTACAAAACAGGATTTAAAAACAACCATATGCAGCCACAAACTGGTAAACAGGAACAAAAACTGGAGAAGAGCTACCAGTTCTAGTGATGTGCCATAAACCTCAATTTAAGATTATTAGGCACTACCTGAACACATTCCCCACCCCAGTTTTAAGGCTCTCAAAGTAGACATTTACATAAAACTCTTGAAGTGCTGATTGGATCAGGGAAAAAATAAACAGCATCTCTCTCTCTCTTTTAAAGATCCTTCTATACTTCTTTGTATTATTTCACTACTAATTTTTGTTTGCTGGAGCTTCATACAAGATTTGAGTGTCATTAAATATGCTAAAAGTGCTCATTATGAGTAAATGTATCTTTTATGCCAAAAGCGTAGCAGATGTAATTATGTGAAGTAGAAAGGGGTGGGGAAAAACCCCAATTGTATTGGACTCCTGATGTTCTAATCAAGGGCCTGAGAATAAAGGGAGGCTTGTAAGCCTAGTAATGGCAGCCCTGCTGTGGCAGATATTTTTGCTGATTTTCTACATTTAAACTGAAGGGTGAACTGGAAAGGATGACATGAGATAAATAAGTAAATAGACAGTCCAATATCCTTAGTTATTTAATCATCCCAAATCTCTATGGAAGCAAGTAAACTCAAAGGTCAAACTTCTCTTTCAGATTTGCCTAAGGATAGGAAACCTTACTTCTTTTAACTATAGGCAAAGGGCAGAGAAGATATTCCCTACCATGTGCTTTAGCAAAAGGATTTTGTTGTTGTTTCGTGGCACACTTACTCGAAATGTGAGTTGGGGAGGGGGAGGAAGAGCTTGTTTTAAATAGATATTAAGAAGAATGTGGGACATATTTGCTATTACATGCTTAACCTACAACGCTTCTTAATTACCAAGAACCAGTTTTACATAGATATCGCCATACTGGAAGCCAAACGAGATCTGCAATTCTCTTTTCAACTACTTTGTTTTTCCTTTTCTGGACAACCATCAATAATTTGCACCTTGATTCTGAAGACACGACTTGGAAGTATGCCACACCAATATTACTGGGACTTGCTCCCAAGTAACACGATTAAGACCTGGAGATGTGTTTTTGAACTTATTCAAGACAAATAGATCTTAGACCAAGGGTTCTGAGTAAGCTCAACGTTTAGAAGAGAGGGAGTTAAAGAAGCCGAAACAAAGCAACATAAATGGGGAATGCAGAATACCTTCCTATTTCCAGCCACATACCCCCCCCCCATGCCTTTCCATTCCCCACCAAAACAAAGAAGCTATCCCAAGCCAGGCATAGCTCTCCATCTGGGACCTAATGCAATTCCTGTTGAAAGTCAGTAGCCATTCTGTTAAAGCCTCTATAAATATTAGCCTCGCTTCATAATTATACTTTGTGGGAACTACAAGTTTATAAATAACAGTGCTTAATTAAAACAAATCCAGGAAATGGCTCCCCATCCACTTAAAACATTTCACCATTCTAAGAAATAAACTGTAGTTTAAAGAGGGGGAGACACAAACACCCCCAATATGTATGGGTCGTGAGAATGTTATTCTTACTGAACCTGTACGGGGGGGGGGGGGAGAGAGAGATACTTTAAAAATATGCAAGCTAAACAGGTTTTGTGAAAAGTATTCAGTTGTGGTCTTCTGAAAAAAGATCCCCTTCAGTGGTCTCTCTCTCTCTCTCTATAGTCAGCTCTTTGTTGAACAGGAACATTTGATATTGTAATTTTGCTTCACACAGAAACTTCAGTTAAGACACGTCCCTAAAATAAGACTTCTTTCTCAGCAAGAATCGTCAGCTGCCATTAAAGCCACACCTTAAAAAGTTCTTACCACACAGCAACTGAGCAAGTACATGCGAGTGGTGGCTCTTTTCAGCCAACTCCCCCCCACCCAAAAAAAAAAGAAGAGAAGAGTTAAAAGTTAAGATGATTTGATATTTTAACATCAGTTCTTTTAAAAGTCTGCAGTAAAGATGGGACTATACCCAATTCCATTTTAATAGACTAAATATCCTTTTTCTCCTCTTACACAAATGTAGTCTAACAACCTTTCACAGAAATATAAATATTTAACATTTAAACCTGACAACACAGCACTAAAAGATAAAATGCCTTCCTGCTAAGAGCAATAGTGCCTCAGAACTGGAAGGCAGCTGTTGTTCCCCTGCCTCTTCTTTTGTTGCACCTAATCTCATGTCAAGTCATTCAACCAGCTCCAAAGCGATGAAGACATAATTGAATCAACCTTATACAAAAAAAAAAAAATCAGATCTACTGTTCTTAAATGCACACATTAAGGATTCTAAAAAAGCTAACACTATTCTCCCTTTTCACAAACCCATTTGTGTGTTGTACGCACACAAACACACAATGGAAATGGGAGGGGGAAAAACAACAACCATGGGATTAGCAGAACAGAGTATATATCCAGATAGGTCAGACCAATCAAAAGTCTATTGTAATATCTTTTCAACTATTTCTGTTTGTTATGCACACTCATAACTTGAAATAGAACCTCAGGAGCTACCGCACTTTAAAGAAACCAAGGGAATCCCCCCCTCCCAAAAAAAAACTTGCAACTTGAAATATACACATTTTTAAAATGCTCGAGAGCAGAAGCCTTAAGAACAAGTATCTGGCAACCCATTACAAGCTAGCATTCCTGCTGCAGATCTTAAATACTGACTCATCATTTCACATAAAACTAGTGGGGGGGAGAGAGAGAGGCTCAAACTCCACCTACTCCCTCCCCCATCTCCAAAAGAAAGCAGTTTAGCCTACTTATTTCAGCCAAGTTTTTTTTTTTAATGTTGTTCAAGAAAACATCTCATCATCAGCTCACTCATCACATTTAAAAAAAAAACACACACACACCAAACAAACAAAAAAAAATTCAGGTCCCAAATCGACAGAAGGCCCCCTGAAGTGTAATAAAACATGGCAAGAAAAACATTTTGCGAGCTATTGTTACGAAGCCCAGTGGCTAAGATACCTTTGCAGAGACAAAAACCAACCCCCACCAGCCAACAGCATGTAAGCAAGTGGTCAGCCAGTCAATCCCAGCTATTCAGTTTGCAGTTAGGCGTTTTATTTCTCTGCCTTCCTGATTATATCAGGGAAGCTTTTGCAAGGCCTAATAGGTTGCGAAGAACGACACCACTCTCTCATTCCTCCCCCCCACCCCAATTTTGAAAGTGCATTATTTCCTCCTGTTCCTTCACATATAAGAAACTTCCCTTTTGACACTCTGTAAAGATTTCACTTCTTCTACAGACCTCAGTTCCTATTTCTGCTTTCCACCCTGTTTTAGATTCGTTCTGGTGCTTCCCACCCCCGCCCCTAGAAGAATATTTTTAAAGCTTTCAAGGTCGATTTGGAAAGGACACATTTTGGAGGGGGAGTGGATGGTTTGTATGTCCTTTTTTTTTAAAAAAAAAGCAGCTCTCCTGAACAACAAAACCAAAGTTGTTTTGGAATATTTCCTGGCTTATCCCAAGAAGCCCAGTGTAGAAATGTGTTTTGCTGGCCAAGTACTTCCAAACTACTAGGCTTCATTTCGGATTCTAACAAGAGGTTTCATACAAAACATGGAGGTGGGGTTTAAGGGACTGAATGCAGGAAACCTGGGGTTTGGGCAACAGAATAGCTGCAGCTCAAATAAACAAAACCCACCCCAAGTGGAGCTGGTTCGCCAAGAATTAATGTCTCCCCATATATAGGTAAGGCATCAGCATACGGAAGTGAAATCACATTGCCAAACGCTCCTAGGAATTTTATTACCCTCTCCTAGCAAGGAGCTATTGTTGTCGTAAGAGCCAAGTAGGCTGCTTATTTTTAAGGAGTACTTTGGTGTGTGTGTGTTTTTTAATTAATTAAAAAAAAACCTCTATTAGCTTTATTAAAAATTTGCACACACTCGCCCGAAATACAGAACCACCACCGCTCTGGGGCAGATTAAACCCCGCATGCAAAATGAAACTGACCAAAACGGATCAATGAACTTTTCATTAGCAAATTCGACTCCCCCCCCCTCTCGGTGGGGGGGGGGCAACACATTGCAAACCTTTCTTCTGGGAACATCGGACTCACAAAGAAACCCTTGTCTTTCTCCTCTCCCCCCCCCCAAACAAAAATCGTCACGTTAAAGTATGGAAAACATATCCCTAAATAATAATGGAAGTTTCAAACATCTGCTTGGATGGTTGAGAATTGAGATAGAAGACGGGGGGGGGGAGATATGGGTTGCAAGCCAGCAGAGAGGACCTCCCCCCCACAAAAAAAAAAATCACACATGCACAGCAAGAAGTTTAGAGGAAACCGAAAAAAAAGAAAAGCTTCAGCTCTTCCTCATCAATCTTCCTGCCCTCCTTTATGGGGGAGGGGGGGGGAGAGAGAGAGCCAGAAAGATAAGAAACCTTGCAGAAGAAATAATATATTTTTGGGGGGGAAATGTTTGCATTACCTGCTGATGATCTTCCTCTGCCATCGCCCGGCGGTGGGTTGGAGGAAGGAAGATTAAAACCAAAAAAAAAAAACCTGACACAACAGGAGTTGCAGCGTTTGAATGAGAAAAGAAGAGAAGAAAAGAGGGAGGAGGGATTCTTGCGGGAGGGGGAGGAGGAAGAAGAAAAAGGAGGAGGAAGAGGAGGGCGATTGGGAGGGTGGTGCGTGCGTGGTTGTTTTTTGGAGGCTGGCTGCAACACACACCTGATCCTCTTCTCTGCTCCCCCCCCCTCCTTGCACCGTCGCGGGGGGGGGGAAGAGAAAAGGATTTAGGAGGGAAAGGAAAGGGGAGGGCATTTCCTAATGAGACACGTTGAGAAAGAAGACACTGGGATGCCCTGGGCAGGGCACAGCCGAGCCACAGAGCAATCTTGAATTGGGGGGGAGGGAGGCAGGGGAGGAGGAGGAGGAAAAAAACACACCAAAGCATGCACCTTTCTGGATGCACACCTGTCCATCCATTTTGGAAGGAGTTAATTTGGAGGTGCCAAAAAGGGCAAGAGTCCAGTAGCACCTTAAAGACGAACAAAAATATTTTCTGGTAGGGTATGAGCTTTCGTGAGCCACAGCTCACTTCTTCAGATTTGGAGGTGGTTGACTATAAGAACGCCCTTTCTGGTCTTGTGGGGGGTAAACACACACACACACACACACACACACACAAGCATGGGAGTTTTTGCCTTGGATTTGCAGCTCTCTAGATGCACATTTCCCCCCATCCGAATTCTCAAAACTGCATGGGGGTTTTTTGTTATTTTTGAGTTTTGAGAATTTGGTTGGGGGAAAATGTGCATCTAGAGAGCTGCAAATCCAAGGCACAAACCTCCCCCTGCGTTTTCGCCCACCGTCTTCTTGATCGCCAGCGGTTTCGGGGTGCGAGACCACTTCCTCCTTCCCCACTTGGGATACTTTCCCAGGAGAGGATGCCCACTGGATGGACGCCCCCCACTCCCGCACTCACCCTTCCTCCCCAGAGCCATCCTCGTGCCTCCTCGACACACCCTTTACAAAAAAACACACACACTAAATACAATTCACAGTGGGTAGCTGTGTTAAGTCTGCCTGCAGTAGTAGAAAAGGGCAAGAGTCCAGTAGCACCTTAAAGACGAACAAAAATATTTCCTGGCAGGGTATGAGCTTTCGAGAGCCACAGCTCACTTCTTCAGATACCATATTTAGTGTTAGAAAAGGGCAAGAGTCCAGTAGCACCTTAAAGACTAACAAAAATATTTCCTGGCAGGGTATGAGCTTTCGAGAGCCACAGCTCACTTCTTCAGTATCTGAAGAAGTGAGCTGTGGCTCTCGAAAGCTCATACCCTGCCAGGAAATATTTTGTATTTTCTGTATTTGTACAAAAAAAGTATTTTCTGTAGTAGTAGAAAAAGGCAAGAGTCCAGTAGCACCTTAAAGACGAACAAAAATATTTCCTGGCAGGGTATGAGCTTTCGAGAGCCACAGCTCACTTCTTCAGATACCATATTTAGTGTTAGAAAAGGGCAAGAGTCCAGTAGCACCTTAAAGACTAACAAAAATATTTCCTGGCAGGGTATGAGCTTTCGAGAGCCACAGCTCACTTCTTCAGCATCTGAAGAAGTGAGCTGTGGCTCTCAAAAGCTCATCCCCTGCCAGAAAATATTTTTGTTAGTCTTTTAAGGTGCTACTCGACTCTTGCCCTTTTCTAACACTAAACCCTCTTGCTCTTTTCTAACACTAAATGCAAATGCATGAAGGAGGTTTTGCAGTCCCTGGAGATTTGCAAACCGTCTCAAACAGCAACGCATGCCTCCACCTTTTCCTCCTTGGAGCGTGTTGGGAGACTCTTTGTTTTATTAGGGGAAGGTTTGGTGTCTCCCCCTTTTTCAAGGAAAGAGGGGGGGCGAGCGCTCGTCCTCCACCCCATAGCAAACCCAATTCCAAAAAGACGAGGTGCCACCTGCAGAGAAAACATGGAGTCACTGCCGCCTGTCCTTTAGCAAAACTCTCCTCTCCAAACTGCATTTCCTATAACATGGGGTTTATAAATAGCTGCATATGGCGTGGGGAGGCGGCTCATCCCTCACTAGGGAGGAGCTCCTCCCCTTCTCCTTCCACTCTGGCCGCTGTGCTGGGGGCAAGGGGGGGCAGCATGGCCTGGGGGGGCAGGCTTCCCCCCCCCCCGTCCCTCCTTCCTTGCCCAGCGGGGCTCCTCCTCCGCCTTGCGGTGCCCAAGCTGCTGCCAGGCGGGAAGCAGAGATGGTGTGTTTTGCAAAAAGGAGGATGGGTGGCCATCCCCGGGGAAAGAGGCATTATTTAGGGAGGGATAAATTAGGGGGGGGGCTCCAGGTGGTCTCCCTTGCTTGGGCAAAGGCTGGAGTTTGTTAATAGGCGGGTATTTGGGGGTTGCAGTGGAGAAATCCTATAATAAAGACTAGGCGGAACAGCGGTTCTCAACCTTTCTCGCTCCCTTCCCTCTTTCGCCATTGTTCAGCATATAACCCCCCCTTCCCAAATTAGTCATAAACTTTATGGAATGTCGCAGATTAAAAACAAAGTACTACTTTATAGTAGTGGAAAAGGGCAAGAGTCCAGGAGCACCTTAAAGACTAACAAAAATATTTTCTGGTAGGTATGTGAATAGCAGGCGTGATGGGATTAGGTGTGGTATGCAGAAGAGTCTGTGATGTCCAGGGGAGAGATGGACATCTCCCCTGGACATCACAGACTCTTCTGCATACCACACCTAATCCCATCACGCCTGCTATTCACATTTACATACTGTTAACATTTACATACTAATGCTTGTCTGAATTCCCTCTCCTCTACTTAAAGACAGATGGATTCACATTCTAGCTGTATCTGAAGAAGTGAGCTGTGGCTCACGAAAGCTCATACCCTACCAGAAAATATTTGTGTTAGTCTTTAAGGTGCTACTGGACTCTTGCCCTTCTGCCTTTCTTAGTCTTTAAGGTGCTACTGGACTCTTGCCCTTCTTCGAAGTGAGCTGTGGCTCACGAAAGCTCATACCCTACCAGAAAATATTTTTGTTAGTCTTTAAGGTGCTACTGGACTCTTGCCCTTTTCTACTACTGCAGACAGACTAACACGGCTACCCACCGTGAATTAGATAAATGGGGGGGGGCTCCAGGTGGTCTCCCTTGCTTGGGCAAAGGCTGGAGTTTGTTAATAGGCGGATATTTGGGGGTTACAGCGGAGAAATCCTATAATAAAGACTAGGCAGTAGAAAAGGGCAAGATTCCAGTAGCACCTTAAAGACTAACAAAACTATTTTCTGGTTGGGTATTAGCTTTCGTGAGCCGCAGCTCACTTCTTCAGATGGCTCACGAAAGCTCATACCCGACCAGAAAATATTTTTGTTAGTCTTTAAGGTGCTACTGGACTCTTGCCCTTTTCTACTACTGCAGACAGACTAACACGGCGACCCACTGTGAATTAGGCAGAACAGTGGTTCTCAACCTTTTTCGCTCCCTTCCCCCTTTCGCCATTGTTCAGAACATAACCCCCCCTTCCCAAATTAGTCATAAACTTTATGGAATGTCGCAGATTAAATTAAAAACAAAGTACAACTTTATAGATTGCGCGTAATCTGCAGGGCATCACACATTGCTGAATAGTAGCCCCAATTCCCTTCTCCCTCCCCCCCCCCGGGAACCCTACAATCCCCCCCTTGTTGAGAACCCATGAGTTAGAAAGTTTCAGGGGTGTGTGTAACAAGGCCATTTTATTTGCTAGGGCTTTTCATGAGTTGCGGGCTTCTTTTTTATTATATGTTTATTAATTTGGTAATGGGGGTAGAGAGGGAAATATAGGGATGGGTAAAAATAGAGGGTCTCCGTCTGACAGTGGAAAGGAAAAATATATATACATAAACGTCTTAAAAGCTGATCATGTAGACTGCTTTGTTATTCTTTCTTACTGTTCTCTGAGCAAAATTACAAATGCGTTCATTGAAAGAAAAACCACCCTTTAAATATTACAATAGCAAAACGATATCCTACTCTAGATTTATAATCACGTTTTTGTTATGCGGAGTAAATTTTTGGATTTGTTTTAGTTAACCTTGAGTCTCAACATATCTAGAGAACAGTTTCCATTTGTCATTAAATTGCTCATATGTCATATCATTAGTTGCATTTACTATATGTGTCATTTTGGCCACGGTAGCATAATCCATTGGTTTATCTGCGGTGCAGGCTTCTTTTAAGGGGAGGTGGGGGGTATTGGGGGCTTCATTTTTGTACGTTTTAAAGCATGGGTTCTCAACAAGGGGAGGAATTTTAGGGTTCCAGGGGGGGAATTGGGACCACTATTCAGCCAAGTGTGATGTCATGTAGATTATGTACAATCTGTAAAATTTTAGTTTGTTTTCAATAACTGTTAGACTATCTTGGGAAGGGGGGGATTATATTCTGAACAATGGTGAAACAGGGGACTGGAGCAAAAAAGGTTGAGAACCACTGTTTTAAAGGGTGGTGTTTTACATTGCGGTTTTGGAGCCACCAGCAAAGGCAGGATATAAACATTTAAAGAAATTTACCACCACCCTGATATATTTGAGAGAAAAGCTCTGAGGGGGAAAAAGGAGTTTTTGGCAGGAAGGCTGTAAGGAAAGATGAAGTGTGAAAAAGGAATGGAGGTTTGATATTTGAGCCGGGATATTTTTTGATCCATCTCTTCCCCCCTACCCGCAGTGTCGCTGATATTGGGATAAGTGGCACCGCATTATATCCTTCCAGCTACACTTGCAAGGTAGATGGGACTGAGAGGGAGTCATTAGCTTCTAGTCGATTTTTAAAGCATGGTATTTGAATCTATGTCTCCCCAGAGCAAATGCAACACTAGCCATTACACAGGCTCCCTAAACATAGTATTTAGCATTTATAAAGTGCTTTTTGAGTGTTCACCATGCCGAAAGTACATTATCTCAGTCATCCTTACAACAATCCTATAAGGAAGGCCATCATCCTCTCCAAGTTGCAGATGAGGGTGTGAGGCTGAGTAGCAGTGGCTCGTCTAAATCCGTGGCTGTGGCGATTCACTTTAGGTCATCCCGTGTCATACTCTTGGCTCTTGTATGTATTGACTTTTAAAAAAATTTGACAAATCGATGGACAATATATAGAATAATCAACAGTTATTAGCCATGATAGCTAAATAGAGCCTGCATAGTCAGTGGCAGTATGTCACAGCATACTAGTTTCTGGGGGCAATATTGCGGGGAGAAATATTATTGTCCTTCTGAAAGGCTTCCAAGAAGAATCTGATTGGACACTGTGATGGAAGAAGTTTGATGTAGTGCTTAGGAAGCTGGACCAGGATCTGGGAACCCAGGCTCAGATCCCTACTGGGTCACCTTAAGCCAGCCAATCTTTCACAGCCAAACCTACCTTAAAGGGTTGTTGTAAGGATAGAAGTGAGGAGAGAATTATGTATACAGCTCTGAACTCCTGGGAGACAGGGTCCCAAAAAGTACTAAATAAATGTTGTGGAAAATGAATACTGGGCTAGGTGGAACCTTCTGTCTGATCAAGCAATATATTTTTCCTATTTATTCAGTTTTTTTTTAAAGTAATAGGATGTGTGATTTGAAAGGGGGAAACAGTGGAGAGGAAGACAGTTAATCCCCGCATCTTCCCCTTTCTCTTCCACTATCCATCGCACCTGCCCAAGGCAAATCTAAAAGTAATAAACAAAAAGGCTACACACATTTGGGTGGTTTGGTGAGGGACTTAAGTGCATATTTAAAGGTGGTGTTAGAAATAGACTACTGAAGATGCATGGTGGGGAGGAAGAGTGATATTGGAGTGCAACTGGGGATGGAGAAAGGTAAGGAGGTTGGATTATGAGGCTTCACAAAAGGGATCGAAGAGGCTACCAACAATTGGGAGATACTTGAAAAGGTTAAAAAATATTTGTAAAAGGCAACGGAGTATAGAACAGAGTGAGTGGACAAAGGAAATACGGGGTATTAGAGAGAGCCGCTGATTATAACAACGTAATTTTGTAATTTATTTCCAACTCATAATTGGGGTGTTGAAACACAGCAGATGGTTAAAGAGTCACAATGTATAATGCCTGCCATTAGACCTGGGTTACACAGTGTCTGAGCCACTGTACCTCAAAAGGATGGGAAAGGGAGCTCAGCATCTGGGAATCAAAATAATAGTGCTTAATGTTGCTTTGGAATAGGGACTATTAACAACACTTGAGTTGTTTCTTTGTGCTGCCAAGTGCATTTTGCGAGAACTATGCAAGTGCGTGTCTGGGGGTATGCGCGTGCACATGTAAGTCTCTTCCTTAAACAGCAAAGAAGCAAATGCGTAATTACGTTTTGCTTCTTTTAGCTGGCTCCCTTTGTCATAAATCAAGTAAATAGATGCACAAACCTCTGTGCAAACATGAAACGATCAGAACTGTTTTGGTTTGTTCCGCGATCCTGGACTCTAGAGTTTAAGGAGAGCTGAACAAATAGCCACTGTGCATTTTTGAAGAGCTGCTTTTTATTATCGTGTCAGAAGTATTGTTGTAATCATCATCTCCCACTCTTTGTGACAAACATGCAGGGTTCCAATAAATAATGCCGCCATATATTTAGAAAAAGGTGAATACTTCTCCACGGGTTGGGGATTAAGCAAAAGAGCTGTGGCAGAGATCTTTAAATATGGGGCTGTTCCATTCACATATAAAGCAAGGCACAAGTTGTGCTTTATAGAGAAGGGGGGGTGTTGAAGGGGGGGTGTTGAAGGGGGGGTGCTGAGTCCCTCCTCCTATATTTTTCCCCAGCTGCCTTTTCCCAGGTGCTTCCCAGTCAGGCTCACCTTTGGTATTACAACCTTGCTGGTACAGCTATGCCTAGAGGGACAGATTGCGGAGTTAAGAACAGTGTGTGTCTGTGTGCAGAGGGAAATCAGCGCTTTCTTTCTCCATGCCCCTTTGGAGTGAACTCTCGCTTCCCGCTTTACATTTCAGTGGGGGAAGGCTTGCATTTAAAGATGTGTTCGTATTACCGTCATGTACTTAAAACCTTGGAGGGATTTACTTCCAATGCATGTGCCTAAGATCAGGGTGGCCCGCCTGACAGTCTGAATGTAAAAAAGAAGAATCTTTGGTAAATTGTGTCCTGCCGAAGAACGTATGAGCGGGACAACAAAGAAGTGCGAATCAGGCTGCAGAGGGAGTGAGGGCACATTAGTGTGACTGCAAGAAGGCCACGTAGGGGCTCTGGAGTGGCAGGTAGTCACACACTGGTGCAAAGCAAAGCCCCGAAAACAAAAGCGATGGAATACCTTTAATTAGGATCATCGAAAAGAACAGAAAACAATGTGTGAGATTTCTGGGTGGGGAGAGGGGAGAGAGATGTTACAGGCCCTGATCTCTAGGCTTCCTCTGTACATTTTGTGCAGGATGCCATGTTGATCTGAATAAAGTGTTGGGCGGAGCTGGTTTCAGGTTGCACCTTGGGCCTTCAGGGAAGAATCAAGATCAAGAATACAAAATGCTGTAATTGGACCAATGTCTCTCCCTTAAAAGGCCAAGATCCGGTTAGCGTGGTGACTAACAACGCGAACAGTTAGGTAAACAGGCCTCGTTTCGAATATCTCCTCGGTGGGAGCTTTCCCACATCTGACTTACTTTTCAGCAATTCCGGAAATGCTTGGAGCACTCAAAAAGTGCTACATAAATGATAACTATGATTAGACTAGTGAGATGCCGGACATTATGATAAGTGGGTTTGCAGCGGGGGAGGGGGGTCTGCATGTATCAGAGACTTTGGCAGGGGTTATGGTGTTGCAAAATAGCTTTGTGCACTCTGCACATGGACACGGGTTAAAATTAAATCAAAAGAGTTCCATCTAGACATTAGGAAGAAATTTCTAACAGTTAGAGCGGTTCCTCAGTGGAACAGGCTTCCTTGGGAGGTGGTAAGTGCTCCTTCCCTGGAGGTTTTTAAGCCGAGACTAGATGGCCATCTGACAGCAGTGCTGATACTATGACCTTAGGCAGATCATGAGAGGCAATTTATGAGAGGGAGGGCATCTTGGCCATCTTCTGGGCATGGAGTAGGGGTCACTAGGTGTGTGTGGGGGAGGTAGTTGTGAAATTCCTGCATTGGGCAGGGGGTTTGACTAGATGACCCTGGTGGTCCCTTCCAACTTTATGATTCTATGACATATTGCCCTCACTCAGGTCTCTGTTACTGCAGCCTGGGCCGCTGCCAGCAGTGACCTGAAGAGCAACCCTTAAAAAAAATTCCTTACATAGTAAATGACAGCCGTTCATCTGTACAAAAGAAAGTAAAATGATACACTTGGGTTCACCATGGAAGTGGTGATCCATTTATTTTTCACACATAAGTTGATGGGAACGTGTAGCCCATCTTTTGTCTACTTATTCCCACTAATTGTTCTTTTTCTTTGCAATATTACCAGCCTTGCAAAAATTACTGTACATGCATGATAATTATTTATTCGGAACATTTTTCTGCTACCTCTCCAGGAACCTGCCAGAGGTAGCTTCCAATATATATATATATATATATATATATATATATATATATATATATATATATATATATATATATATATATATATATATATATATATACATCTCATAGTTTTCTTAGGGTTATATTATATTATATTTATATTTTAATCTGTTAGTTTAATGTCGTTATATATTAACCAGGTTTGAATGATATATGCTCTATGTTGTTAGCCGCTCTGAGCCCCGATGAGGCGGGAGAGGGGGTGGGATAGAAATAAAATAAAATATATTAATTAAAATTCAGCATTTAAAAAGCCACATCCCAGTATAAAAACATATAATAAAAACAGACCAGAGACAGTTTAAATAACAGTCTCCAGGCTAAAATAGTTTTTTTAAAAAATAATAATAATCAACCCCTTAATTAAAAGCCTGGGGCAACATAAACATTTAGGTCTGGCATCTAAAACAAAGTATCGTAGATGGTCGCCAGGTGAACGTCAAGGGGAAGAGCATTCAACAAGTGAGGGGCCACTACTGAAAAGCCGTGTCTCTGGCTGCCACCTGCCTCAGCTCTGAAGGTGGGAACGTGGAGAGCAGGGCTTGTAAGGCAGATCTTAACCGATAGGCTGGACAATATGGAAGTAGGTGGACCTTCCTATACCCTGGCCCCAAGCCATTTAGGGCTTTAAAGGTAAGAACCAGCACTTTGAATTCTGCCTGGAATCAGATGAATGGGCTTCTGTATAAATTACAGGCTTCTGTGTGAAGAACTGTGACCCTATGCACTGTTGTGTGCAAATATATGACAATCTAGGATTGCTCAATGCAGCACTAACCAGGGTAGCTCCCAATGAGTCTCAAATAAGAGCATGAATGGGGTGAGAGAATGTGTTGGAGGGTGGCTTTTCCTACCTTACCACTGTTTGATCATAAGGCAAGGTATAAATGTTGAGCGTGTGACAGAATCTTGAGCTTTTAAGAAGTGTGAAAAAACAATGCTGGGGAAAGGCGCTGCTCTCAGCCTAGGATAGCCGCTGAATGTAGTAGTAGTAGAAGAAGAAGAGTTGGTTTTTATATGCCGACTTTCTCTACCACCTAAGGGAGAATCAAACCGGCTTACAATCACCTTCCCTTCCCCTCCCTACAACAGACACCTTGTGAGGTAGGTGGGGCTGAGAGAGTGTGACTAGCCCAAGGTCACCCAGCTGGCTTCATGTGTAGGAGTGGGGAAACCAATCCAGTTCACCAGATTAGCCTCCGCCGCTCCTGTGGAGGAGTGGGGAATCAAACCCAGTTCTCCAGATCAGAGTCCATCGCTCCAAACCACCACTCTTAACCACCATACCACTCTGGTGAGATGATTCCTTGGATAATCTACAGAGTAGGAAAGGCTGATGTGGACACATGGTAGTGACTCGGGGTGCGGGTGATACACAACCCGTTTCTTTTAGGCAGGAACTAGAGAGGCCTCTGTTACCTATTAAAAAGTGAATCATTGTATATCTTTTGAGGCTTGCACAACAATCACTCTTGTATTCGCTATACAGTAGTTCTACTCCTTCCCTGCAAACAGAGTTCATAGTTGCATCAGCACTGCACCAAGCATTTGTGTGTGTGTGTGTGTGGGGGGGGGTGTTCTTGCTTTCTTTTGAAGCTAAAAAGTGAAGGTAAACATGAGTTAAGAAGGCAGCACCGAAACTACAAAGTTATCCTTTGCCAATGTTGTGGCTTGGGTTTGCTGCACCATAGAAACCTTATTTATGCTCATGTATTATCACAAGGGCTGAAAACTCAACAGACATGCATAATTTTGCCTGTGTGAGTTGTCTATTGTTCATTAACATCGTAGTTAGTAACAGTGTGCGGATGGGATGTTTTCTTCACTGCTGAGTAAAACATAACGTATCAGTTCTTGGGAAATCTTTCCATGGTGGTCAACAGAAAGCACGTTTGTCATGGCAAACCTTCACGATTTAACTAGGAATCTTATTTGCTTATTTCTCCCCTTCTGCTCTTGGATTCTTGACTTTCATTTAGAAAAGGGGGGGGGGAGTAAAGATCTTTCCATTCCTACTTGAAGAAATAAAAGAAAACAAAAATCCATACAATTTTGAAAATATTATTTAAGCAGCTTAAAATGTGATTGTCCAGTACGTCGTAGGAAGGCAGGGAAAGATACTTTTCATAGTTTTTTGGTGTTGACATTCCTGAGATGGGAGGAAGTATCCATGAATTTGGGCATTTGTGTAGGAAACAGAAGCTAATTTAACATGCATGTATAAAATTAATGGAAACTGTTTGCTCTTATTTTGCGGATATTAAGGCATCCAGGATGTTGGATCCATGCAGAAATTCAAAACAGTGGCACTGTCCTAGGCTTGAATGAGTTAGATACTGGTGAACAAAGGGCGTAGCTGGGACAGGATAAAGAGTGGAAGCTATGGGATGGATCCAGTGGAAGGGATTTCCATCAGCAGAATGGGGCTTTCTCACCTCCCCCATATTGCTGCAGGCCAAAATGCTCCCTGAAATGCTGCTTCTGAAGAACAAAGGAACCCCTCCCCCCCCCCAGGATCAACATGAGGAGTAAATCTGCCTTGGAAGGAGGGATTCAGAAAAAAAAAACCCCAACCCCCTCTTCTATAGATGGAAATTTGCTGCTGGATCCAATCCCATATGTGCATTTCTGTCCAGTACTGACTATATGTACAATTCTGTCCCAGGTATCCTCTCTTACCATCGCACAGAACAATAAACATGAACTACTTCATTCAAACGGCTAATTATTTGAGGCACAAATACTGGTTGAGAACCCAAATAAATAATATTTATCCCGGAAGTAATTCATTTCCGCTGATAACATTTAGAACTCGCAAGTGGGAACCCCGCAAGGACTTGCGGGAGGCATCTCATTTCTCCCTCCCCCACTGTTTCCTCTTTCCCTTTCCTGAAAGCCCCTGCAGCCGCTCCCCTTTTCCTGCTTCCTTCTCTCCTTCCCATCCAACAGCCTACCTACATTTATCTGCCCCTCTGTCTGCAGCTTTCCCCTACCCCCGCCCGCCCCCCCCCCGTAGCCTCTATCTAGGAAAACTATGGGCGAAAACGCATGGTCACTTTATCCTCCTTTAATCCCTGTTTCAGCCAGGATTCAACCAGGATCGAACACATGCGTTTCGCCTACTGTGAGTTCGATCCTGGCTAAAACAGGGGTTAAAGGAGGATAAAGTGACCATGCGTTTTCGCCCTATGACAGTCGAGATACCAGACAAAAAAGACTGGATAAAAAAAGATGCTGGAATTGACTGAGATGGCGAAGCTTACAGCTTTGATAAACCAGAATGATAATGTACAATTTTGGGGGGAATGGGAGGCTTGGAGAACCTACTGTGAAAATCAATTTTAAATGGGACCATTTAAAGGATACTCTTTGATCTAATCCCTTATTTATACTTTGTATTAATTTTATATTAGGTACTGATTTAATAATGCTGGATAAGATAAGAACAGGTTAATTAAAATAATATTGGGATTAGCTCAGTTAGCAAAAGTTTATGCAATTTATTTTTAGATGGAAGAGGGAGAGGGGGGAGTCATTTTATTGTTAAATTAGTGATATTATTTGTTTTTTTATTATTACTATTATTTTTAGTATTGGATATTGTTTCTATGTTGATATGTTAAATGAAGAAAATAAAAAAATTATTTAAAAAAAATATCTAGGAAAATTATGGCCCAGTTGTGTGGTGGTGGCTACTGGACTTGTGGGGGGTACCTCACTTACTCCTTTATTCCCCTCCCTGCATTATTTCCCCTTTCCCTCCTTCCAGCCCCCCCATATCCTCTTCCTTTTCCCTGCCTCATTCTCTCCTTCGCAGCCATTCACCAACTTACCTTTTATCTATCGCCCATCTTCAGCTCTATTTATTATTTATTATTTTGTTCATCCCCCACCTTTTTCCACAGTGGGGTCACCTAGTGAGCTTCCACAGCCAGATGGCGATTTGAACCTGGCTCTCCCAGACCCCACTCTGAAGCTCTAACCACTAGGCCACAGTGGCTTTCATAGGGTGGCTGCTGTTGAAGAGTAGTAAGCAGCCAGGTCTAGCTGAGTCATACAAGTCAGGTGGCATCAAGTCACTCAGAGGTTGTTGCCAGGACTAGGGTTGCCAACTTCCAGGTAGGACCCGGAGATCTCCCACAATTACAACTCCAGACAACAGAGATCTGTCCCCCTGGAGAAAAGGGCTGTTTTGAAAGATGGACTCTATGGCATTATATCCAGCTGAGGACCCTTCCCAAGCCCTGCCCTTCTCAGACTCTACCACAAAATCTCCAGTGATTTCTCTACCTGGAGCTGGCAGCCCTAGCTGACTTTTACTGACAAAACCAAGCCTGGAATCTGGTTGCCTAGCAAGAGCCACTTAGCGAATACATTGCTTAAAGCTATAGGCGCTCTGTCTATCATTATGGGTTTTTTAAACTCCCAAATAATCTATTTTTTTAGATCTCACATTTTTTTATGTAAACCCGGGGCCCTTTTCAGGTTTGTAGGAAGACCTGTCTTGCCTGTTCACAGTTCTAGACACCAGATTTAAGTATCCTCAGATTTGGTTGACTTGGCTATTCGTATATAGATTTACATTTTCATTTTGAATACCTGAAAATGGAGGAATAAGGAGATGGTTTCAAGACTATTTATTAATGTTAATTTATTAAAGTATTTGTATCCCACCTGTCCTCTCCAAAGGGGGGCTGTAGGAAAGGGATCCTGAACCCTTCCTCCACCAGCACTGGACATCTTCTTCCCTGTGCTGTTCTTCTTCTAGCTAAGCTAAAGAGAACTAAGACAGGGAGGAGGAGCGTTGGGGGGAGAAGATATCAGGCAGAGAAAGAGTCTACACCAGGGGTGTCGAACTCAATTGTTACGAGGACTGGATATGACATAAATGTCACTTGGCCGGGCTGGGTCATGCCTTGCCCGCCTAGATTGAGAATGGGTGGGCTGGCTGCCTCAGCTGATTTGTGGGCCGCATAAGACCTCTCAAGGGGCTGGATCTGGCTCTTGGGCCTTGTGTTTGACACCCCTGGTCTACACTCTTCTTGCTCTGTCTTCTGTTGTGCTACTTTACAGCTGTTCAGTACAACCAGGATTCTAAGACATGAATCTGCAACAGCCATAGTCTCCTTTTACTTCCATGCAAGTTGTTTTTTGTTTTGTTTTTTAGTCTTGGGGTTTTGCGATTATCATTTAGGTTGTGATCCTAAGCACTGTTTCTTGGAAGCAATTGTCATTGAAGACAATTAGTCTTCCAAAATAGTGTACTTTGGTCTGTGTTGTAAATTGTTTAATGGAAATGGGCAGGGACGGATAAACTTCTCCTAAGGCTTCCTATAACTCAAAGGCCATAACTGAAGGGTCACAACTGGCAAAGAAATGAATCTCTGTGGCTTTTCCAGGACAAACAAGCATGATCTACTCATGGCTGTTTAAGTAAAGGATGCATGGCATATTTGGAGGATTGGGACTTTTGTTAAAACACTTTAATATCACGTTAGGGCTGTACTCCTAAGGATACTTTTCTGGGAGAAAGCCCCACTGAATGAAACGGGACTTACTTCCAAATATACTTTCCTAGGATTGCTCCCTAGGAGATTCCTAACAGGTTATACCATTAACTTTTGATGATTGGCTGCATTGATGATGGATATTTATGAAGCGTTGCATTTCTGGCCGTTTTGATTAATGGGAGGAATCATCATGTACAAATTGCTATGTTTTCCCTTGGTGAAAGGATTCTCTCCACTTTTTAAAGCTGTTGTTTGTTTGTATATTTATTTATTAAAACATTTATATCCGGCCTTTCTTTATGGTTCAAGGCAGCAACTGATTATATATAAATAAGAAATATCCTAGTCTAATGCACAGGAAATGTTAATGAGACCATGTTCATAGCTTTCAGCTATGAACCAGCATGGTGTAGTGGTTAAGAGCGGTGGTTTGGAGCAGTGGACTCTGATCTGGAGAACCGGGTTTGATTCCCCACTCCTACACATGAAGCCAGCTGGGTGACCTTGGCCCAGTCACACTCTCACGCTTCCATTTCCATTTTATAACAAGCTGTATTGTAATAAAACTAGGTATCCTTTTCCTATATGATTTTTTAAACAGGGGCTTACTTAAAGGCTGGGAGAATCTTCTTTATTTGCCTTGCTTACTGAAGAGCAGCTGATAATTTAAAATAACTATGAAAATAGTGTTATACAATAACTGTATATTGAGTTTACAGTTCATAATTTAGAACATCTATGAAAAACACGATTAATTATATTTATATAGTACTTACAGAGCCAACTTCAGCAGAGTTACACCCTTCTACTGAAATCAGTGGATGGTGGACTGCACTTTTCATGATGTACTACAGTGCTTTACAGTGGTGAAAAATAGTCCTGCCAGAAGAAATTCCATATACCCCCCAAAAGTTTACATTTATATGGTAACGTTAAATGAATGTTTGTGCATGGTGATGTTGCATGAATTTTATTTTATTTGAGCAGGGCTAATTATGTGTTTGTAAATTATGAAAATAGACAAGTGCAATAAAATTTTGCCCTAGGTTGTTGGCAGTTACAGAATTATACTTGCACAGAATAAAACAAATAAGTAAAACATAAAATAGGATTTGTATATTTATACAAGACAAAGCAAAAGTAGAGAGACGGTTTGTTCTGTGTGTCAGTTAGAGAAAATATTGCCACATTGTGGTAAAAGTTCTCTGGTCTAGCTCAGTTATAATGCATTATTATTTTTCTTTATCAAATAAATAAATAAATAAATAAATGGTCAGTTCAGTTTATAGGTGCAGACTTCCAAAGCTGGAAAATAATATGCTTTGCTCCCAGTGAAGCTTTGGCAATCCAGCATATATCTGGTTCCAGAAGCTTCAAAATCACAGGAATATATTCAAGGGGAGGGGCCGTGGCTCAGTGTTAGAGCATCTGCTCGGAATGCAGAAGGTCCCAGGTTCAATCCCCGGCATCTCCAGTTACAGGGGCTAGGCAAGTAGGTGGCATGAAAGACCTCTGGATGAGACCCTGGAGAGCCGCTGCCAGTCTGAGTAGACAATTCTGACTTTGATGGAAATATATGTAGGAAAAGTTGTTCCTTTACTAAAGTTCTTGGGAAACTGGGGCATTTCTGTTTTGTTTTTGGATAGCTTGGACATTAGCTAAACAAGGAAATTCTTTGGCTGACTTCATGTTTCTTCTCCTCCTCCCCCTTATGTTAAATCCTACCCAGTAGTATGTTTACAGGAAGTTCTTGCTATGCAGGCACTTTGGTAGTCTTGATGTGGTAGCTGATTTGACTAATATACTCATATGGTTACATTTACAAAATTGCAGACAAGATCTCTGATGAGAGTATTTCAAGTCACTGCATTCTCCAGCCATCAGTTAATCACATAATTTGCTCTTTTAAAATGCTGCACCTTTTTGAGAGCCAGCGTGGTGTAGTGGTTAAGGGTGGTGGTCTGGAGCGGTGGACTCTGATCTGGTGAACTGGATTTGTTTCCCCACTCCTACACATGAAGCCAGCTGGGTGACCTTGGGCTAGTCACAGCTCTCTTAGAGCTCTCTCAGCCCCACCTACCTCACAAAGTGTCTGTTGTGGGGAGGGGAAGGGAAGGTGATTGTAAGCCAGTTTGATTCTTTCTTAAGTGGTAGAGAAAGTTGGTATATACAAACCAACTCTTCTTCTTCTTCTTCGGTGATCAGTAAATATGAGAGGGCTTCCTATCCCGAGCCCCCAAACCCACAGAGGTGTATGATCCATTTGCTCAATACGAACATTTTTCACCGCTATTTACTTAAGGCAATTTATCCCATTCCTCCTCCAATACAAAGGTTTCCCTTATTTTATCTTCACAACAACTCCATGAGTAGGGTTGCCAGGTCTGGGTTGGGAAATACCTGGAGATTTTGGGGGTGGAGCCTGAGGAGGGTGGGATTTGTTAAGGGGAGGGACTTCCATGCCATAAAGCCAATATCTCCAGGGGAACTGATCTCTGTTGCCTGGAGATCAGTTGTAACAGCAGGAGATCTCCAGCCACCACCTGGTAGCTATCCAAATGAGGCTAGGTTGGCAACCCTACTTATACTGAATCACACCCTTGGTCCATCAAAGTCAGTATTGTCTACTCAGACTGGCAGCAGCTCTCCAGGGTGTCAGGGAGAGGGCTTTCACATCATCTATTTGCCTAGTCCCTTTAACTGGAGATGCGGGGATTGAACATAAGACCTGCATGCCAAACAAATGCTCTACCACTGAGCCACAGTCGCTCCCCAGTGTCCACATTGCTGGGGGGGGGGGCGTATATTCAGTGGGTTACATGCATCAGAAGCAGGTAGCTTTCAAATACTGGCTGCAAAGTTATAGTAAATGTGTTACTCTATATTTAGTTATAGTCACATGTTTTTCTTTCTTTCTTTTAGCTGATTTGAATCATTTGAGTTCTACTTCCTTGTTGTCTTATCACGGCAGTCAGATGCAAAGGTGGTGAGCGGTGTCGTTTCCGTAAAGGCATTTCCCTACCAGACCTTTGGCTTTAAAATAAAGGCTTTTGATGTAATTTTTTTGCTGAGTGAAAAAAACTTCAAACTTTGTTGATCTTTCAAGCCTCAGCAACACAGCTCCGGACTACTATTGCTGTCTGTGTGCTATGTTGCTTCAAAAGACATCATAGCCCGATAATCAGATTTTAAGAATGACCGTTTCTAAAATACTGCTGGTGTCAGATTGTGCAGTTGGAGAAGACTTGTGCAGGCGGCTATCTTTGATCCCACCAGATAACAAGCATCCTATTAAAATTCTTGGACTTTTTCATATCGCTGAGGATACATTTTCCCAGCGATTGATAAAGTACAGCAACTTTACCCTCCATCTACATATCTTTAGGCGAGGACAGTTAATGTCCTCTAGCGAGGACAGCTAGATTTGTGATTGCATGCAAATTGTACATTGCATGCAAATTGTACATATCCTTGCATCTTCAGTGCTGCCCATGATTGAACAAACAGAACTATGTTCCCCACAGAACTGTGCAAACTGCATAGTTAATTAAAGGATAGTTCATGCAGTTATTGAATTGGGACTTAGGTCACGTTTGCCAGGACTGTTGTATGCCTTGGTGTTTTTCATGGACTTGTGGAAAGCGGGGTGTGCCTGTGCTTGTACTATGCCATAACATGTATTAAATCCTTATTGATAGCTAGTCCTTGCATGTTCGCTAACTCGGGTTAAAAAGTACATTCTGCAAGGACATACTGTTGCTTGAATCTATCTCTGAGTTATGTCCATGAGCAGAGATAGGATCACTAGGTTTGCCAACCTCCAGGTACTAGCTGGAGATCTCCTGCTATTGCAACTGATCTCCAGCCGGCAGAGATCAGTTCCCCTGGAGAAAATGGCCGCTTTGGCATTTGGACTCTATGGCATTGAAGTCCCTCCCCTCCCCAAACTCCACCCTCCTCAGGCTCCGCCCCAAAAACCTCCCGCCGATAGCGAAGAGGGACCTGGCAACTCTAAGGATCACCCCTAAAATTGCCCTGTGCTCGAAGGAGCCTTGAATACGCTAGCATAGTGATAGCAAGTTTTTGTTGGAAGGCTGCTGCTGACTGAATCCAAACACTGACAGATTATCTCCTGAGCACAAGGGAGAAAATTGAGTGGAGTGGGGGGTGGGGGTGGGTGGGGAGAGAGTAACAGATGCGGTAGATATGGCTGTTGATGTTACTATATTACTGTGCCTCTGTTACAGTATATAAATTAAGCTCTTTACATGCTTGGAAAAACTGTTTCGCAACCTGATCCTAAATGCTTCTATTCAGGGATAAATCCCAGTATGTTCACTGGGACTTGCTTGCTTGTTTAAAAGTTTAAACAGTGTATGGCTTATATTCAGGTAACTTAAAATCTTGCAGTTGAACCGTTGAAAAAGTTCTCTTTGGTTAACATACTGTTATATTTTAAAATTGATAATGTACAAAAGCACAATTGTAGTTCTTTCTTTCTTTCTTTCTTTCTTTCTTTCTTTCTTTCTTTCTTTCTTTCTTTCTTTCTTTCTTTCTTTCTTTCTTTCTTTCTTTCTTTCTTTCTCAGCAGATAATTTTCTGTCAATGTAATATAACCAGAAAAATGCACAAATCCCTATACACTTGCTTTTGAGGAATCAAAATGTGGGAAGTATTTGTTTCAGGCTGCAGAGAAAATTTCCAGATGTTGGGTTCTAGACATCGTAATTAATGATAGGATGGTTTTTTCTTCCCTCCTTCCCCCATTGTGTTCTAAGGAGACAGGAAAAAGGCATGTGTTTACCCAAAACTAGTGCTGGAAGAACACATTTTGCATTACAGTCCCACAACTGGTCTTATTTTTGAACAATGATTGCTTCATTCAGAAATCCATGGCTTGTTTGGTTTTTACTGGGGTTAAAAACAGGTTGTGAGTCACCTTGCTGCTTAGACTGTTACAATTAAGCTAAGGTGAAGAGCTGTGATTGCATAAGAGATGTAAATTACCCATGTCTGCTTCAAGTAATCCAGTCTTTCTTTCCCAATCATCTATTGATGGGATTAATTTTCCACATTTTAGACAATACCTATTGTTGGAGAAATCAAATTCTTAGGATCAGAATCCAACCACACCCCCTTTAAAGACAACAGTTGAGAACAGATTCAATACCTAGTATACAAACTGTAAATTAAGGAATTGTTTATCTGCTTAAATTATGAACAGTACACTTACTGAACAAGGCATAAAAAGCAGAAGGTAAGTAACTTTTCTTGTTTTGCTTTAGTAGAAAAAAAAACTGCATTAGAGGAAGTCCAAGAAGAATTCCTCTTTAGGGAAATGAATTGAAACTTAAAATGAAATAATTGTTTTGCAATATTTTGTTGTTATTTTTAGAAGTTCGTTTAGCTTTTCTCAGGATCGTTTACCAGGATTCAAACATGAATACATGTGAGAAGGAAAATCAGTATCAATCAGATCCAGAAGGGTAGTATGCTAGGCTGCGCCAGCTAAAATAACAGAATGTCTGTGGGGCAGCAAATTAAAGTCTAACCAATTTATTGAGGGGGGGACTGTGCTTTTGCAAGCCAGAGGCCCTTTTTATCACATGCATGAATTGCTACATTCAGTTGTCAGAGATATAGAAAATATCAACGTATACCTTAAACGTGGGGCAAAACTCTCCACTACCACGCCTTTCCCCGAGGAATAAAAATTGAAAGAGAGAAAACACATTTGGACAAAGTGCGTGTGAGAGAGGGAAAGTGAAAGAGAAGGGAAGAAATTAAAAACAATACCCTCTTCCCTAAATTGGAAGCGAACTGAGGATAAAACCCCAGTTCAATTGAATTATCAGGATTATAACTATTTGCCACCTCGGTATTAAACACATTTACTTTGAAGCAATCATCATTGAATTTAGGTTGAATTTATTACCAAGGAAGTGCCCTGAGAGAAGTTAATCAGATTTGGGCTGTGAGTGATCCATGTACTTTGACCGACTGAGACTGTGGGTTTGAAATGCATTTCTATAGTCTTTAACTTTGAAGCCTGTTATAGTATAGTGTGAACAGGGCATTGTCTAACGATTGAGAAACAATTACTCTCTTATAAAAGGTTCCCCCCCCCCCAAAAAAAAGAGAAACCAAAACCATTACATTATGTTGCTCTATTTTAAACCACTTTATGGTTCTGGAGTGTAGTGGAAAGTAATATGGTTTTGCCACTCAGCAGTATTAAGCAGTTCTGGAGTGGCAAGAGTACCTCCCACATAATCCTCAAGGGGATTCAAACATTCTTGGCGCCCAAGAGTTTCAGAGTTAAAAAGAGAACGCTTTTATCTTTCGAAACTGGTTTTACTATTTTACTATTCCCCTTTGAGTCGGTTGAAGATACTCTGTTTTCTGTGTTGCTCTCTGGTGAAAGAACGCCCCCCCCCCCAAAAAAAAAATAGCGATCAGGATCTCTCTTTAAGATTTTGGACCTTGGAATGACAAAAATGTGCTGTTTGAAAGGTTATAAAAAAGACACAAGAATCGGTTGAAAACAGGAAATTAGCATGATAGTTGACAAAGGCAAGCCAGGCTATCGGATTCTGCTGGCTCATTCCCAATGTTTATAGGAGAGAAAGATACATCCTTTGAGGCAAGTTAATTCAAAGATTTTAATACGGCAAAAGGGTGTACTCTCGATTTAAAGAATTATAAATGTAATCCCTGAGATAAAATTGTAAAGAAATGTTGGCAAAACAAAGCCCCCTTTCCCAATTTATTGTAATACAGTTTCTAAATGCTGTAAAGATAGGTGTGCCGTGAATATCAGGTGTAATCCCTAAAGCCCAGGTAAACTCAGAGAGCTTCCTCGTGACCAAGGCGGAGCATTTCTGATTATTTATGATAGCACTACTTTGATTTTTAGGGTTGCCAGCCTCCAGGTACTAGCTGGAGATCTCCTGCTATTACGACTGATCTCCAGCCGATAGACATCAGTTTACCTGGACAAAATGGCCGCTTTGGCAATTGGACTCTATGGCATTGAAGTCCTTCCCCTCCCCAAACCCTGCCCTCCTCAGGCTCCGCCCCAAAAAACGCCTGCCGGTAGCGAAGAGGGACCTGGCAACCCTATTGATTCTGCCCTTTCTTAAAGGAGCACAAGGCAATACTTTATTTTTTCGTTACATTCTGGGGAGATTTGCCATTGCCTGCTTCTGTGTAGCGACCCTGGTATTCCTTGGTGGTCTCCCATCGCATTAGTATTTACTAACCAGAGCCGATCCTGGTATTCCTTGCTGGTCTCTCATCCCATTAGTATTTCCTAACCAGGTCTGACCCCACTTAGCTTCCAACGAGATTGGACTACCCTGGCTACCCAGGCCCAGGCACAAGGCACTATACAGGCAAGTGATTCATTTCCCCCTCCTTACAGCAACTTCAGTGAGGTAGATGGGACTGAGAGAAACTGGTCTCGAGCACCCAGAGAACTTCACAACTGAGTGAAAATTCGAACCCGCATCTTTGCAGTCCATGTCCAGTGTTCGCTGCATCACTGTAGATGTACAGCAGCCTGCATTGCTCTTTACCTTTGTTGAAAACAGGTGGTAGCTAGGGTTGCCAGGTCCCTCTTCACCACCGGCGGGAGAGTTTTGGGTGGAGCCTGAGGAGGGCAGGGTTTGGGGAGGGGAGGGACTCCAATGCCATAGAGTCCAATTGCCAAAGCGGCCATTTCCTCCAGGGAAACTGATCTCCATCGGCTGGAGGTCAGTTGTAATAGCGGGAGATCTCCAGCTAGGACCTGGAGGTTGGCAACCATAGCAGTAGCAGAAGAAATTGTGCAAATGTATGCATGCTGGTTTAATTTGCAGGATTTAAGGGTGGTGGTATATGGTGTGTTTTTGTAAAAAAAAACACAAAAAAAAAACACAACAACCCATCCCTATCTGTTTCTGTGGATGTCACAGCTTTTGAGCATGATGCCATAAACCACATGCTATTATTGGGAGCCAGCGTGGTATAGTGGTTAAGAGCGGTGGTTTGTACCGGTGGACTCTGATCTGGAGAACCAGGTTTGATTCCCCACTCCTCCACATGAGCGGCGGAGGCTAATCTGGTGAACTGGATTTGTTCCCCCACTCCTACACATGAAGCCAGCTGGGTGACCTTGGGCAAGTTACAGCTCTGTTAGAGCTCTCTCAGCCCCACTTACCTCACAGGGTGTCTGTTGTATGGAGGGGAAGGTGATTGTAAGCCTGTTTTGAATCTCCCTTAAGTGGTAGAGAAAGTCAGTATATAAAAACCAACTCTTCTTCTTCTTCTATCCTCCTTTTTCAGAGAGGGAAGACAATGGGTTCAATCCAGCCAGCTCTTCAGCTCAAATCGTGCTTGGTCCTACGTGGTTTTTGTCCATTCAGGTCCCATGATCGCCAGCACAACCTTTTGGGTGAACTCACCCCTCCCTTTTTCACCAACAGAGAAGCTGGTTGGATCCAACCCAATGGCAGGGCTTCAAATGACTTCTGGTGCAAGTGGAGGGGAAGCTCCACTGCTTGTGCAATGGTGAATCTCCAGTTTTTGCTGATCCCCCTCTCCAGCTGTGGACCCCCCCAGCACACCTCACACCATTTCATTGTGCCCCCCATACCTCAATAGTAGGTTAGCACCAACACGTCACTTCCAGTTTACACTCGGAAGTGCTGCATCACAAGGGGCCTTTTACCACTCAAACATGGCGCCACGGGTAGGCATGTGTGAACGCGTTGTCTGCCGACCTTCTAACCTAGTATTTAGAGAGCCCCGTGGTGCAGAATGGTAAGCTGCAGTACTGCAGTCAAAAACTCTGCTCACGACCTGAGTTCGATCCCAACGGAAGTCAGTTTTAGGTAGTTGGCTCAAGGTTGATTCAGCCTTCCATACTTCTGAGGTCGGTAAAATGAGTCCCCAGCTTGCTGGGGGTAAAGTGTAGATGACTGGGGAAGGCAATGGCAAACCACCCCGTAAACATAGTCTGCCTAGTAAACGTTGGAAGATGGCATCACCCCATGGGTCAGGAATGACCAGGTGCTTGCGCAGGGGACTAACTATACCTTTTAACCCAGTATTTGCATCAGATCTCACCTCATGTTTCCACCAGGGGTCAAATGTGGTTTGTTTCCTGTAATGTTTGAAGGGCGTTCAGGTGACCGAAAACATGGATAGCGAGGGTGTTTTGCGATTGGCTGACTCTCCTGATTGCCCCCGGATGCAACACATGAACTCGGGTTTGACCAGTCGACAATTCTGTTGAAAGTATTGCAGCGCGGTTAAATCAAGTCTCGGTGTACTGCCAAACCCAGGGGAAAAGAAACCCTAGTTGCCAACTCCAGGTTGGGAAATTCCTGGTGATTTGAGGGTAGAGCATAGGGAGGGACCGCAGCAAGGTATAATGCCATGGAGTCCACACTCCAAAGCAGCCATTTCCTCCAATGGAACAGGAGATCAGTTGTAATTCTGGGAGATCTCCAAGCCCCTCCTGAAGGTTGGCTACCCTACAGCCACCACTAGGCTTACCAGGTCCCTCCTCTGCTCCAGCGGGAGGTTTTTTGGGCAGTGGTGAGGTATGATCATGCGCTCGCACCAGCACACTGACTCGATCTCGTCGCTTCCAGTTTACACTCGGAAGTGCTGCATCACAAGGGGCCTTTTACCACTCAAACGTGGCGCCATGGGTAGGCACGCGTGAACGCATTGTCTGCCGACCTTCAGCTGGTCGTCGGGCGGCCAGGTGGTTTGGTGGGGTTTGCCCGCCACCACCTGGCACTTGGCAACCCTAGCCACCACAGGCTTAGAGGGTAGTGATGCCAATAAGCTGCTATAATGGGACCACAACTGATAGGCAGAACATTACAGCCCTTCTTCCCATGTACAGGATGCAGCTGTAGCTGTGCTAAAAAAAGCAGCTGCTCTGTCTTGTTGTTGTGGCTCGGCGTATCTTCCAGATCTGGTTGTAGTAACAGGCTTCTAATTTACCTGCCCATGCACAATGAGAATAGCAATGGCCTCTGGGGTGGGTGAGCCCTGCAGTAGCAAGCGATTCCCTCCTCTGTTAGACTACCTAGGCCTTTAGGACTACCTCAGAAGACTACCTAGGCCTTTAGGACTACAAGAGCAAGTCAAGCTTTGGGCACAACCATCTTAGTATAACCCCCGTGTGTTTAATATGGAGGGTGCTGCAGGCTTAATGGAAATTGTGGGGAGGGGGGAGAGAATGCATGATGAGTCTGGCCTCTGTTTTAGAACATAAGAAAGGCCATGATGGTGGGGTTTGTTTCAGACCAAGGTCCACCTAATATAACCGGCAAGCTCCTCTGATCCTGGGAAGAATAGGCATGCATCATGACTAGCATTCATTTTGACTAGTAGCCATGGATAGCCCTCTCCTCCATGAACATGTCCACTCCTCTCTTAAAGCCTTCCAAGCTGGCAGCTATCACCACACCCTGGAGCAGGGAGTTCCACAATTTAACTATGTGTTGTGTGAAGAAATACTTCCTTTTATCTGTTTTGACTCTCTCACCCTCCAGCTTCAGCAGATGACCCCGCGTTCTGGTATTATGAGAGAGGAAGAAAAGCTTCTCCCTGTCCACTCTCTCCATACCATGCATAATTTTATAGACCTCTATCAAGTCTACCCTTAACCACCTTCTTTAAAAGCTAAACAGCCCTAAGCGTTTCAACCGCTCCTCATAGGGCCACAGAGGAACAGGCTGCAGACAGCAGGACACACTCTTTGTGAGCCCTCCATGAGAGGGCAGCATCTGAAAAACACTACTATTATCAGATATCCTTTACAAAAATAGGATTGTCTGTTGTTCCAAATCCTTCTTGTCCTAATGCAACCTATAAGGTTACATAGTCCACTTAGGGTTGCCAGGTCCCTTTTTGCCAATGGCTGGAGATTTTTGGGGCGGAGCCTGAGGAGGGCGGGATTTGGGGAGGGGAAGGACTTCAATGCCATAGATTCTACTCCAGCCAAACTGATCTATATCGGCTGGAGATCAGTTGTAAAAGCAGGAGATCTCCAGCTAGTACTTGGAGGTTGGCAACCCTAAATCCACTACAGATGCACATCCCGTACATCAGTTTAATTGTTGTGGCAAACCTCCTTATCCCCATCGGTTATGTAATTATGTATTCAGACTATTTTGGACTGAGTTCCTAGGAAGAATGATTATGTTGTATCAGCATATAGTATGCATATGAGCATATGTATTTTTTCTGGCAAGGCCATAATAAAGTGTTTGGTTTGATTAATTGTTGTGGCTTCCCACAAAGACAAGCTGCAATTAGACTCCAGTGGAGCTCACTGTGCCTTGCATGTGCCCCTCTCCCTTAGCAAACCGGAGTTTGTTTATTCCACGCAAACTGGGATTCCAGGCCTTGGTTTAATCCCAGTGTTTGCATGAAGGAAAACTCAGAGTAACTGAGCTGACTGCATTTTGATGTCACGGCCAATTGGAGCAAATTGGAGTTTCCTCAAGCCAGGAAGTTCTCTGCACGTGAAAAGGAGAGAGAGGAGTGAGGAATGTGTACAAGCATGTGACAAACTGAGGTTTGTGCACAATTGGAGTTCACCTGGCATTTGTGTGTGTGTAAAGTGCCGTCAAGTCGCAGCCGACTTATGGCGACCCCTTTTTTTGGGTTTTCATGGCAAGAGACTAACAGAGGTGGTTTGCCAGTGCCTTCCTGTGCACAGCAACCCTGGTATTCCTTGGTGGTCTCCCATCCAAATACTAACCAGGCCTGACCCTGCTTAGCTTCTGAGATCTGACGAGATCAGGCTAGCCTGGGCCATCCAGTTCAGGGCCACCTGGCATTTAGGTGATGTCTAAATGCAGTCATTTTCAGAGAAGGCACTAGCTTATTACAGAAAACAGTTGCCCCTCCTTAGAGATTCATGTGCATTATTCAACTTGGTTTGCCAATCTATCATCGCCAAATGGGAGCGGTCCACACCCACTCTGATGGGATCATTTACACTTTTGACTGAATCTTGTTTTCCTATGAGCTCTACCTAGTAATTTAAGACACCTGTCATCACTTGGATTGCCTGACTTTCTCATTTTGTAATTAATCTCTCCCGCCCTTCTACATACAAACATATAGCACACACATACTAAGGCTAACACTACGCCTCTGACAAAATAGGCTCTGTTTCCAAGCGTTTATGCTAACAATACATTTGTTAAGACTTTTAAGATGCTACAAGAGTCCATTGTTGTTTTGGCTACAACAAACTAACACAAGATTAACCATTTTTTAAAAAATCTCAAAAAAGAAAATGAGAGGGGAATAATATTACAGAGCTTTAAAGTAATGCTCAAATTTTGCTTCTCTGCTACCAAAAGCAATTCACTGATCAACGCTAATATCCTTCTCTTTAAGAGGAAATGTACTAAATGCAACTTAGATATGGTGAGAGCTGACAATTCTGTCCTGGTCTTGCAGGATGTTCTAGTTTCAAAAGTACCTTTTTCCCCCCCACAGGTCTTCTCTTTATGGCACAGAGGGTTGATGGTACATGTTTGTGGGAAAATGAGCGGTGGTTCTCCCACTAAAAATACCAGAAGCTTGAAACAGGAAGAACTTTGAAATTCTCATCATTTATGCAGTTACCAAAAACGCTAGAAAAAGATATAACTTGCATCTGCTGAGCATTGCCTTGGGCAAAGCTGAAAGGGGATCTCAGCAGATGTGAAATTAGGGAAGAGCTGGGATCTTTTCTTTTAAAAAAAATGTTGGATGGTTGACACATTTTAGTTGTGGGGCCAAAAGAACAGATACAAGAATGTTGTTTAAGTGTGGGTGATCCACAAAGTATAATCCAAGTTTGCCATATTTCTTACAAACACAATCAGAAACATAGTTTACATAATCAGTGCTTCAGAATTAATTTTACAAACCCAAACCCTGCAATCCACTGAAACTCATGCATTGGGTTGCCAGCTCCAGACTAAAAAATATGTGGGGATGGTGGGGTTTGGGGAAGGTAGGAACCTCAGTGGGGTATAACACCACATAATCTACTCTCCAAAGCAACTTGAGCTGCCATCTCTGGGTTGGGAAATACCTGGAGGTTTTGGGGGTGGAGCCTGAGGAGGGCGGAGTTTGGAGAGGGGAGAGACTTCAATGGGGTAAGATGCCATAGAGTCTGCCTTGCAAAGGGGCCATTTTCTCCAGGTGAACTGATCCTTGTCATCTGGAGATTAGATGTAATAGGGGGAGATCACCAGCCACTGCCTGGACGTTGGCAACCTTAAAAGCAACCGTTTCGTCCATGGTAACTGATTCCTGTAGTCTGGAGATCAGTTGTAATTCTGGGAGATCTCCAGGCCCCACATGGAGGTTGGCAACCCTAGGATCATCAGTCTGCTCCAGTTCCTTGTTCTTCTGTCCTGTTCTTTCTGTCTCTACCCTCATCCCCTGATGGTAGCGAAGGGCAACTGATTTGCTTAGCTTCCGCCACCATAGCTGCACCAGGAAAATAAGCACAGTGGTACATTCCCTGTCGCCTCTTCTCTTGGTCTAAAGGAAGCGCCAGCAGAGATGCCATGCCACCACTATGTTAGTCTGTGCGCATAGCTCTCTTTTCCTTTTCTCTTATATTAGGTGCTGTGGAACACAGGCATGATGGTGCTGCTGCAGCTGTCTTGTTTGGGGGCTTCCTAGAGGCACCTGGTTGGCCACTGTGTTAACAGACTGCTGGACTTGATGGGCCTTGGTCTGATCCAACATGGCTTGCAGTCACAACTGTATCGGGCAGCCATTTGGATTACTGGAGTTGATAGTTCTACTGATTGACATTTGGAGGCTTTTCTTTGGAAAATTAACGGGGTTCCCCGTCGCATTGCCTCTGTGGTTCCCTTATTGGAAATGGGTCTTCGATCAGGGGAATGCCAAGCTTGGAAATTGGGTTTCTACTTTTACAGCTTTGTTTTCTAAGCAAGATTTTGGTGTCCTTTCTGTTTTATTTTCTGGCTGTGTTACACAATGGAGATCTAATCTGGAATCTAAACTCCACATTTTAGGGCTGTCCCCTTCATTTCTGTTGTCCATTGACCCTCAGGCTGCTAGACTTTCCCTAGATAAAACAGTGAAGACATTAGATTGCTGATCAATCCTTGCTGGTGCTTGTAGGGTGTATTCTATGTTATTTTTTGGCACTGTGCCTACTTCTGCTCTTCCATCCTATTTTTTATGCTAAATATTGGAGGGCTTTTCTCTTGGCTATCTTACATGCTTTCCCCACCACTATTTTGTTGTGTAGATTCCAAGGAGTAGCCTACGTGAACCAGCGTGGTGTAGTGGTTAAGAACAGTAGACTCTAATCTGACATTAGATTAGATCTCTGGCCCTCTGCTATGACTCTGATGGGTTCTCCTCCTCTTAGGAACATTTTTTTATTGCAGGAAGTGATATCAGATGGTCTTTTTAAATTGTATGTATCTTCTGTGTTTTAATCTACGTTTTAATTATTGTGTACATATTCATGGCTACTAGTAAAAATGGATACTAGCCATTATGCATACCTATTCTCTCCAGGATCAGAGGAGCATGCCGAATTTATTAGGTGCTGTGAAACACAGGCAGGATGGTGCTGCTGCAGTTGTCTTGTTTTGGGGCTTCCTAGAGGCACATGGTTGGCCACTGAGTGAACAGACTGCTGGACTTGATGGGCCTTGGTCTGATCCAGCATGGCTTTTCTTATGTTCTTATGTTGCTGGAGGCCATCCTGAGCCTGGGTTGGGTTGAGAAGGGACGGGGTATACATTGAATAAAATAAAAATAAATAATGTACTGTTCCATTCCAAAACATATTCATGTAAATAAATATGCAGGCACAGAGACATGTAGTTGTCTGGGACTTTGCCATAGTTTTATTAATGTGTTCCCCATGTCCACAGATGCCGATGAAATGGTGCAGTAAAGCAGTACCAACCCTGATATAATTCTCTGGATGGCAGTGGTTAATCTCCTTTGCTCAGTGGAGTACAGCTTCCTCTTGTTTTCATTGGAAGGGAACAATTTGCATTTTTTTAAAAAGGCAAACACATGCATACTGAGTCAGAATAGCCGCTATCCTAATGATATATATGCACTGTTCCCATTTGGAAATTGCCTGGGTGGAAGAAGCAGTTAGATAAAAAGAACAAAGGCCACAATCTGGGTAACAATATGCTCTTTCAGTTGCCCTGATCTCAAAAATTATGGCAGATCAAAGTATCAGTTTTGTTGATCCCCTAGAATAAGATCCAGAGCAAAGAATGAGGAAGTAATTACTAAATGAAGAAGAAAAAGAATAAATGTGCAGTAATTTTAATAAGATTCTAATTTTAATTTAATAAGACACATAATTTTAATAAGATCATTCTTTAGACTTCTCAGACTTCAGACTGAGAGATCATATCACTCCAGAGTACGGTTGCCAAGTAAGGTTGTTTAGACATTCCTGGAGACTTGATGGCAGAACCTGGGGAGGGCGAGGTTTGGGGAGGGGAGGAAACCCAGTGGGGCATAATGCCAAAGACCAGGGATGTTGAACACATTTGTTACGAGGGCTGGAGATGACATAAATGTCACTTGGTCAAGTCAGGCCATGCCTTGCCAGCCCAGATCAAGGGAGGGGTGGCTGGATTGCTGGCCGGATAAGAGCTCTCAAGGGGCCAAATCCGGCCCCCGGGCCGTATATTTGACACCCCTGCCATAGGGTCTCTCGCTCCAAAGCAGCCATTTTGTCCAAGAGAACTGAGATAAGTGGTAATTCTGGGAGATCTCCAGGCTTTACCTGGAGGTTGGCAACCCTATTCCTGAGTGAGGAGTGCAACCACGGAGAAGGGTAAATAATGATGATAAGAACAATTAACTTAGTAGTTATAAAGCAAATTTTGAGAATTGTGTGTAGATCCAGAACTGATAAAAGGGAGTACAGGATGCATAATTAATGTGGGAAGCTACCTCAGGATGCAGTGACGGCCTCTAGCTTAGATGGCTTTAAAGGAGGACAGACAAATTCATGGAGAACAGGGTCCATCACTGGCTATTAGCCATGATAGCTAAATGGAACCTCCATGTTCAGAGGCAGTATATTCTGGATGTCAGTTGCAGGATGGGGGAGGCAATAGCCAGGAGCCTCTGTGCTCCGTTTATGGGCCTTCTGGGAGATCTGTTTTGCCACTGTGAGAACCTGGATGTTGGTCTAGAAGAGATGGACCATTAATCTGAGGAAGCCGGATTATCCTCATTTAGAAAACGTACCTGCTGCCTCTCTGGAGGCCTGCTTATGTTCTCCACGCACATTTTCTCAACAAAAACCCTGCTGGGTCATTACCAGACTACTTTTCTTCGAACCGATAAACACATTATGAGTGGTCTTTTGTGGCATTTATTCTATAAAGCTTGAACCTGCTGATAGCCAGCAGTAATGTACCTACATGGCATTGACATTAAATGAACGTTTTAGAAGCTAGTTATTTATTCTTTATTTCATTTATTTACTTTTGGTGTACCCAGAGGAGACCCAAAGCAGCTTAAATTGTTCCCCTCTCCCCCATTTTATCTTCACAACGGTCCTGTGAGGTAGGCAAGGCTGAGAGAGTGTGACTGGCCCAAGGTCACCCAGCAAGCTTCCATGGCACAGTGGAGATTTGAAGCTGGAGTTTCCTAGACCCTAGTGGCAACACTTTGACCACTATGCCACACCGGCTCTGTTTATGTCTCTTTATTATGTCACACTTAAAATTATACACTCTTTTTCTCTGTCACATTACTAAGATAAAGAACAGTATCGTTAATAAATTTCCCTGTACAAACATGGGTGTTTGCATAGAGCCCCATTCCTGGCGGACAGATTTGGAATTCCATGTAATTAGCAACTTGCCTTAAAAAGCATGGCCGAATTGACCTGAAGAAACGAGGGGGAATGGATAAAACTTTATTTCAATCTCCTGCGGTGTCATATCCCAAGTATTCCTCAACCTTAGCGAGATCAGTTTCCATGCAGCATTTCATGCCCCCACCACGAGTAATTTGTAAATTCTGATGGCCTTCCCCCCATTGCACAGTTATAGCAAAACAGGCAAAATATGGAGTCCATTTTTTCGTTCTCCAAATCTGAATATTACTCCCCTGCGTGGACAAAAAAATCTGCAAGGAAGCACCATGCTGGAATGGGGGGATTGCAGAAAAACCAGAACAAAAAGGTGAGAATGGGTTATAACCCTTCTCCCCGTCCCCCCAAATGCTGAAATGACGTCTGAGTTTGTGCAAGCATCAGAATTTACAGGGGGAGTAAGATCTCGCTTTGGTATGTCACACGATCTCAGCTGCTGTTGGGGGGTTGCCTGTCAACCCCAAGAAACATTACCGAAATGGCAGTGGCAGCAGGAATTCTGGGGTGGGAAGGAAGGATGAATGGAGGCAGAAGTGGTAGGAGGAGAGAAGGCAGGGCAGACTCGGTGGCATTAGAAGAAGGAAAGATGGAGGTGACGTAGGGTTGCCAGGTCCCTCTTCACCACTGGCGGGAGGTTTTTGGGGCAGAGCCTGAGGAGGGCGGGGTTTGGGGAGGGGAGGGACTTCAATGCCATAGAGTCCAATTGTCAAAGCGCCCATTTTCTCCAGGGGAATTGATCTCTATCGGCTGGCGGCCAGTTGTAATAGCAGGAGATCTCCAGCTAGTACCTGGAGGTTAAGCAACCAAAACACACACCACCATACTATTACTAGCAGTCAGAAAATCAGTATGGACTTGGCCCCAACTTAAAGTCAATCACTATAACAAACAGGTCCACAAACTCACTATATATCACAATTTATCACAATTTAGTGCAAAGGTGCAGTGAAAGACATGCAACATACAATGCTATATTACAATCCTATGTTCACAATCCTACAAGGTATTAATCTCCATAGTATTATCCAGACAAATCTTCATAAATAACAAGTAAGAAGGTAAGATTCAAAACAGTCCATAAGGGTAAAGTCCAATAATATGGCAATCTTCTTAGAGAAATGATGAGGGGTACCTGGAGGTTGGCAACCCTAAGGTGGCTTGAGGATGGAAAGAAGGAGGTATCAGAAGGACAGGAACGGATGGAGGGATGTAGCAGAGGAGCTGGTGGTGGGAGAGGGAGAAAGGGCGTGACAGGAGGGTGGGGAGGGTCGCCAACCTCCAGGTGATGGCTGGAGACCTCCCACTGTTACAACTGATCTCCAGCGACACAGATCAGTTCACCTGGAGGACATGGCCGCATACCCCATTGAAATCCCTCCCCTCCTCAAAGCCCGCTCTCAGGCTCCGCCCCAAAAATCTCCAGGTATTTCCCAACCCGGAGTTGGCAGCCTGAAGGATAGGACAGGGGGGTGAGCTTCTTTGCAGGCCCTTTGTTTTCCTATATTCCCCCACCCCAGTTGAATGAAACCTTTAATGGCATAAGTAATATTACAATTATTACAGAAGGTACATTAAGATAAAAACATAGGCCAGTAACGTCAGGAAAGAAAATTGCAAGACCACAATTACACAGTCCGGATAACCTACAAGAACCAATAGGCCAGTAAATTCCAAAAATAGAAATTACAAACTTTGGGCTTTTTGAACTTTCATCACTTCCACTAGAAAATTGGCAACATCTACAGTAACCTCCGGATCGGAGTCATTTAATAAAAATTGACCTTTTGCTTGGGTAGATAGGTGATATTTGGAAAGAAGCCAATTTTTTAACCATTTCCCACGGGGTGTTTCATATAGAGGGCAAACCAACAGAATATGATCAATTGAGTCCAGGGAATAGGTATCACAGGGACAAGTCCTTTCCTGGATTGGTGTTTGTTGATACCTTCCATATAGCATCCTTGAAGGAAAGGCATTAAGCCCACCCCAGTTTTTTGCTGCTGTTCTATTCCTCTAGTACCAAACGGAAATAACATTGGCAGCTACTGGCAAGCTCAGCAGAACCTCCATGACTTACTTTGGGTTCTGTTTGACCCCCCCACCCCATGCCCCATTAGTGAAGTATGCTTTTTGATCCAGCAATGTAAGGGACTGCAGCTCACTCAGCATGACGCAGTAGAATCTGCTCTTCCTGCCTTTCTCACAGATACTTCCCTTCAATAGAGAAAGGAAGTGCTTTCAAAACGTAAGAATTTTTCTTTTATGTGCCGGAGAAATAGACACTTCCTTAATAAGAATGCGACTCAAGCTAGATGGTATCTAAATAAACCCTCCACATGGAAAACACCTGATGTGTCATCTGGCAAGGTGGGGGCTGAAAGGAACACTTTGGGGAGGGGCCATGCCTTGCTGGCAGAGCATCTCCTTCGCATGCAGAAAGTCCCAAGTTCAATTCCCGGCCTCTCCAGTTAGGGAACAGGCAGTTGGTGATGTGAAAGACCCCTGCCTCAGGCTCTGGAGAGCTGTTGCCAGTCTTAGTAGTCAATACTGACTTTGATGGACCAAGGGTCTGATTCAGTATAAGGCAGCTTCATGTGTGTGTTCATGTGTGCACAGGTGTGATTTGTATAGAAAGATAAAGTAGCTATATGATTTTGGTTCTGGCTCACAATAAGCCGCTATAGATAGAGTCGCCAACCTCAAGGTGGTGGCTGGAGATCTCTTGCTATTACAACTGATCTCCAGGTGACAGAGATGAGTTCATGTGGAAAAAATGGTGGCTTTGGAAGGTGGACTCTATGGCATTATACCTGCTGAGGTCCCTCCCCTCCCTGAACTCCTCCCTCCCTCCACAAGCTCCACCTCCCAAATATCCAGGCATTTCCCAACCCAGAGCTGGTAACCTTAGCCGGCGTGGTGTAGTGGTTAAGAACGGTGGTTTGGAGCGGTGGGCTCTGACCTGGAGAACTGGGCTTGATTCCACACTCCTCCACATGAGTAGCGGAGGCTAATCTGGTGGACTGGATTTGTTTCCCCTCTCCTACACGTGAAGCCAGCTGGGTTACCTTGGGATAGTCACACTCTCTCAGCCTCATCTACTTCACAGGGTGTCTGTTGTGGGGAGGGGAAGGGAAAGGGAGTTTGTCAGCTGGTTTGATTCTCCCTTAAGTGGTAGAGAAAGTCGGCATATAAAAACCAACCCCTCCTCTTTCTCCTTCTTCTTAGAATCCTAGAATCATAGAGTTGGAAGGGGCCACCAGAGTCATCTAGTCCAACCCCCTGCACAATGCAGGAAATTCACAACTTCCACACACACCTCCAGTGACCCCTACTCCATGCCCAAAAGATGGCCAAGATGCCCTCCCTCTCATGATCTGCCTAAAGTCATAGAATCAGCATTGCTGACAGGTGGCCATCTAGCCTTTGCTTAAAAACCTCCAGGGAAGGAGCATTCTTCTTCTTCTTTCTTCTTCCTCCTCCTCCTCCTCTCCGCCCCCCCAGACTCAAATCTTGCTGCTGTGTTTAGGTACTGCTGTTGTTTTTAGGTACTGTTTTAAGATGAATACCATGTTTTCCAGCATTCATGGATGAGAACCTTGTAACATTCCAATTCCCATACAAAAGATCACTAGCTAAGGCCTGTTCGTAATTCACATTGGGTCGCCGTGTTCGTCTGTCTGCAGTAGTAGAAAAGGGCAAGAGTCCAGTAGCACCTTAAAGACTAACAAAAATATTTTCTGGTAGGGTATGAGCTTTCGTGAGCCACAGCTCACTTCTTCAGAAAGCTCATACCCTACCAGAAAATATTCTTGTTAGTCTTTAAGGTGCTACTGGACTCTTGCCCTTTTCTACTAAGGCCTGTTCGTCACCCAAAAGGTAGCTGTGTATTGTAGCAAAATAAAACAGAAGTCCAGTGGCACCTTGAAAACTAACATTTATTTCAATATGAGCTTCCGTGAGTCATAGAGTGAAACAACAGAGTTTCAGCCGAAATCTCTAGAGTGTCCGGGTAAACCTGGAAGTGACGTAGGTGCGTTGTGTGGGGTGTGTGCACGTGCTGCACCAGGCGCGTGCATCACGCAACTTAGCCATGGCCCCGCAAAGCCCTCGCCAGTGGAGGTACAGGGCCTGGCAAACCTACCTGATGAATTCCTGGAAATTTGAGGGTGGAGCCTGGGGAGGGCAGTATTTGGGGAGGGAGCTCAGCGGGGATATGATTCCTTAGAGTCTACCCTCCAAAGCTGCCATGTCCTCCAGGGGAACTAATCTCTGTTGCCTGGAGATTAGTTGTAAGTCTGGGAGATCTCCGGCCACCACCTGGAGGTTGGCAACTCTAAGCTGCAGTCAGGGCCAATCAGAAGGGGTGCCAGGAATGCCCTTTGGCCTGGGCCTCAAACTGAAAGGGCTCAGATTTAGACATTGGTTAATACTTTGGCATTTGATACGTTTCACAACTTTTTCTTACTCTTCTCCCTTTCAGAGCAAAACCTGACATACTCTCTCAGCTGAAAGCTGCAAATCTAAGCCTTTTGTCATTTTTAATTGTCATTAGAGCTTGGAGCTTCAAAAACTGCAAGCGGCCCAGTCTTCTCCAGACCTCTGAGAGTGCCTGGCTGCAGGACAAGATATAGCAACCTGCGCACCGCATGGCATCTTAATGCTCATGCGTGTGCATTTAAGTGCACATGCAATAGAAACAAGAGTTCCGCACACCGAAATTTAATTGCTTGAGACTCTGGGGAGGGAACTAAATCTTGACGAAATCGGCAGCAGCAAAATGTTAACAAGGAGTTCCCCAAAGGCAAAAATTGGGAGACTGGTTTACCAGGAGCATGGACCAGAAACAGGCAATCCTCTCTGCGCTGTGCACTTCCTTGTTTCCGCCTGCTCTGCCTGTATGTTGGCGGGTGGATGTTACCCAAAAAAATCATATGGCTCCAGTATGCTCTCTTTACAAGGCAGCTGCTCTCATAAAGCTGCCCTGGAGCTTCCTTCTGCTCTAGCAAATGGGACCAGGCGAAATCAGAGATGGCAACCCAAAACATGCAGTATGTTTTCCGTCTTTTTTTGCACTGGGTGCCGAGCATGGCTGCTGAACAGGTGATTTTGTGTGTGTGTGTGTGCACTCAAGTTCATGTGAAAATATTCGAAGGAATCATGCGCCCAGTGCGAACTTCAGTAGAAAATTATTCACCATGAAACTATAACTGAAACGTCTCTTACTGATGATTACATATCCCACATAAGGGAACTCACAGCAATTTCCTAATCAGGGTTGTACTTTTCTGAGGCAGTTGACTTCAATGTCTTCGAAGGGGGTAACCCTGTGTATGATTGCGCTGCTAATAGCTGAGATTTTCCTGGACAGCGCCAAAGCACATAATAGAGAGAGAACTGGATTTTTTAAAATCAAATTTTTTATTCTGAGGGATCTATCATTGATTGGAATAATTATGCCAAATAAGAGTAATCAACATATAGTTATCCATATGTGTGTGTAGCTGTAAAATGTTCCACACCTTATATTTTATAAACTCCTGCCTTGCTTCATACCGTTATGAGGCAGGACTTTTCAGAGCCAACAAGGAACAATCGCCAATGTGAGATGAGTAGGGTTGCCAACCTCCAGGTATTAGCTGGAGATCTCCTGCTATTACAACTGAGCTCCAGCTGATAGAGATCAGTTCCCCTGGAGAAAATGGCTGCTTTGGCAATTGGAGTCTATGGCACTGAACTCCCTCCCCTCCCCGCCCTAGTACCTGGTGGCTGGCAACCCTAGTTAACAGTGTCAGGCTAGTATCTGGAACACAACTGAAGAAAGGGGGAACAAAGAAACTCAACCTAAAAGTCAAGGGAAACCAAAAGGGCTGAGCTAAACACTATCTAATATAACAACCCAACAAGAGATATTGGGAAGACCCAACAAGAGATGGATTGACTCAATAAAGGAAGCCACAGCCTTCAATTTGCAAGATCTGAGCAAGGCTGTCAAAGATAGGACATTTTGGAGGACTTTCATTCATAGGGTCGCCATGAGTCGGAAGCGACTTGACGGCACTAAACGCACACACAAATCTATTTTTATCATATATTGTGCACAAATGTATTTAAAAACACAGGGCCTAAAATACAGGGTTCTTAAAAAGCACAAACATAGTTACAAATATTACCAACACAATTGATGTTAGTACATGAAATGACCAAAATCGGACCAGATGCGTTTCGGCCTTTTACAGGCCTTCCTCAGTGGTCATGCATACACAATTTTTACAATACACATCCTGTTGTATTAGATAGTATCTGGAACATCCCGTTCTGCACGTTTGCCCGCTGACCCTCAGGTGGTCGGCGGGCAGAGGGGTAAATGGCCGGGGGTTTGCCCGCCACCAGCGGGCACCTGGCAACCCTAAATGAATTTGATAAATAGTTTCCCATGCATCGCCTGGCCTCTCCTTGCACTTGACTGGGTAGATTGCTAGATGCGGTAGTTTTGTTTGTTTTAGTTCAGGGTATTTTGGGCAATACACACAGAATTAGCAACAACTTGGATCCGGGGCCACAGTAGAGCCACACAGCGTTGCCTGTTTCTGCTAGAGGATCTCTCTAACAAGTCTGAGGCAATCCCTTTTGCCAAAATCTACAGAATCACTTGTTATGTGAATGTATTGCAAAGAGAATTGGAAAAAAATCAAAACCAACACTAGAGTGCAAAGATGCCACCAGCACAGAAGAGTTCTGTGGAATTCAAAAAGCAGGCACAGTCCTGAGCCACCAAATACCAGTCTCTTAACAAGAAACATACTACTGCATTCGTTCATAATATCTTGTCCTCAGAGAACTGTTTTGCAAGTGCTGTGTTTTTTGTTTTTTTGTTTGTTTCTCTTTTTTTACTGTCAAGTCACAGCTGATTTATGGTGACCCCATAGGGTTTTCAAGGCAAGAGAGGTTCAGAGGTGGTTGCCATTGGTTGCCTCTGTGTAGCAACCCTGGCCTTCCTTGGTAGTCTCTCATCCAAGTACTAACCAGGGCCGACTGTGCCTAGCTTCCAAGATCTGATGCTGTGTCCATCCATAATACTTTGCAACATAATAAGGTGAATTTTGTGACGGGTGTTTTTTTACTGGATGTTTTTATAAAACATGTTTTTATGATCAAGTGATGGTTCCTTGGTGTGTCCAACATGGAATTTAGTCAGTGACATGTCAGTGACATGTGAGGTAGAGACTGGGGATAGTGTGTTGATGATAATTTAAGATGTGGGTTCAAATTCCCACTGCATTGTGAGGCCCAATTGCAGTATGTTGGTCAGAAAACTTTCTGGGAGTGAGATCCATTGAGTAGACTTGAGTATGATTCTGGGCAGAACTGCTGGGGATGCCACTGTTTGTGATAGTGGGCATTTGCCTTTGTTCTGCTATGAACACCCTATGATAAAATGAAGTCCAATAAGTGGACTTCAATGGGGTATAATGCCATAGAGTCCACCTTCCAAAGCAGCCATTTTCTCCAGGTGAACTGATCTCTGTCGCCTGGAGATCAGTTGTAATAGTGGGAGATCTCCAGCCACCACCTGAAGGTTAACAACCCTGGTGATAAATAATAACTTTGGCAATGCAGGGGAAACCGGGCTTTTGGTAAAGTTATCGTTGTAGAGGATTAGTTAGAACAAGGGGCATACGTACCATATTGAGAGAAACTGCTTACACCATATGGAAGCTACCAGTTGTCACAGCTATTTTAAGGCAACGTTACATTGCCAACTGACTGTCAACTAGTTTGCCAAGGCTTTTAAAACTGTGAGCGAGATTTAAAAAAGAAAAAAAAGAAAAAGCTGAAGTGTTTGCTTTTGTTTCAATCAGAACATTCATTTTGAAAGTGAGAGCCAACACAGTTGTAATAACCTCTTCTCCTCTCATCCTGTTGGAAAATATTTACAAATACGGTTCCTTGAGTGACATGTGTCAGTCCTGTTTAATAATACTGAAAAGAAAACAAGTTGCACATCTAGCGGTAGCCTGCCAATGATCTGCTTTTATTGGTCGGAAGGGAAAATACCAAATGAATTAGTTTTATCTAATAGCAGACGCTAGACCCGTTACTAGCTGATAGGGAATGGTTACCTGCCAAATCTACGGTGTCCCACCTTATGACCACACAGGATCCGATAATTATTGACTCGGTGGCAAGGTTTTTTCAGCTCGTAATTAGAGAATGCAGTTGTTACTCTGCACCACGTAACGGTTAAGTCAGGATTGAATAACCAAGTAACCGATTTAGTGGGATTTGCATGCTCTTATAAAAAAGATTTTATAGTAAATTTTATTGTATGACATCTGCCTGCCCTTATATCATGATTTCACTGTACACTTCACTGTACGATTCCTTTCAATGGCAAGGGTGATTTCGTCAGAGTTCAGAAGCTAAGCAGGGTCAGCCCTGGTTGGTACTAGGATGGGAAACCACCAAGGAAGTCTAGGGTTGCCACACAGAGGTAGACAATGGCAAACCACCTCTGTTCGTCTCTAGCCTTAAAAACCCCATGACAGGATCACCATAAATCTGCTGTAACTTCATGGCACTTTCCACCCATAGTATAAGTAGGGTTGCCACTGCCAGCCTGCTTTGGAAAGTGGACTCTATGACAATATGCCCCACTGAAGTCCCTCCCCTCCCCAGACCCCTCCCTCCTCAGGCTCCACCTCCAAAATCTCCAGGTATGTCCCAACCTGGAGCTGGCAACCCTAAGTATAAGCATGTATCACTTGGATAGGAAACCACCGAGGAAGTCCAGGGTTGCTATGCAGAGGCAAGTAATGACAAACCATCTAAATTTCATCTCTTGCCTTGAAAAACCTGTGAGGTTGCCATAAGTCATCTGCAACTTGACGGCACTTTACTCACACATATGCATGTATTAGTCAGTGTCATAGAAAAAAAGGTAAAGGAGTAACTCAGCAATGATACTTCTAGAACCAGGATAGTGCAGTAGTTAGAGCATTGGATGAAGTTCTGAAAGAGCTCACTCAGACAGAAATACCCCTAGATGACCTTTGGCCAATCAAATACTCTCTCAGCCAACCTACCACACAGGGTTATTACAAAAATAAAATAAATGATGGAGGACCATATTTGCTGGTTTGAGGAAGGGTAGGATTCAAATGGCCTAGGCAGATACAACCAAAACATGACCTGTAAAGAAATAAAAGTGCACTCAGGTGCCGAGAATCTAGGCCAGTAGCACCTCAACTCGATTCTAGCTGTTCTACTGCACAACTACCCTCTAAAATACAGATATCAAAATATGAATCCGTGTATGCAATGCAATTAAAAAGAAAAGCCAGGTGTGTGTGTATTAAGTGCCAAGTCACTTCCGACTTCTGGCGACCCTATGAGTCAAAGTCCTCCAAAACGTACTATAGTTAACTGCCTTGCTCAGGTCTTGCAAACTGAAGGCTGTGGTTTCCTGGACAGATTCAGTCCGTCTCTTGTTGGGGCTTCCTCTTTTCCTGTTGCCTTCAACTTTTCCTAGCATTATTGTCTTTTCCAGTGACTCTTGTCTTAGAATGTGACCAAAATACAATATCCTCAGTTTAGTCATTTTAGCCTCTAGGGAGAGCTGTGGCTTGATTTGATCTAGAACCCACGTATTTGTCTTTTTGGCGGTCCACGGGACCTGTAACACTCTCCTCCAACACCACATTTCACATAAATCAGCTTTCTTCATTGTCCAGCTTTCACACACACAGTAATGGGAAATACCATTGTATGAATTATCTCAGTCTTGGTCTCCAGCAACATATCCTTACACTTAAGAATCTTTTCTAGCTCCTTCACAGTTGCCCTTCCCTGACTCAGTCTCCTTCCGATTTCTTGCCTGCTGTCTCCCTTTTAGTTGATGACTGATCGTAGGAATTAAAAAAATCTCTAACAATTTCATTTTCTTCATCGTCAGCCTTAAAGTTGTATAATTCCCCAGTAGTCATTACTTTTGTCTTCTTGATGTTCAGCTGTAGTCCTGCTTTGGCACTTTCTGCTTTCACCTTTATCCGGAGTCATTTCAGGTCTTCACTATTTTCTGTCAGTAATGTGGTGTCATCTGCATATCTCAAATTGCTAACGTTCCTTCCACCAATTTTCATTCCAGTTGCATGTTTCAGACTACTTTTCTTAATTTGCTTACTATGAGCTTTTTGTAGACTATTATCCACTTTACCACATACTAGTGGGACTCTCCAATGCACACTAAGGAAAGCAACTGGAATGTTTATGCGAAAACTTTTAAACTTACATTTCTCAGTAAGGATTATACAGGTGTAAATCAGGAGGAAAAACCAATGTTACACTCAGAGCTCATTGTGCAATAAGAAACCGTAATCCCTGGCTGCATCCACATGGTGACAATTCTCTATGTTGGTTTCTGTCAGACCTCAGCAACACGTTGCGTTTCTTGTGAAGGGACTTCACTCCAGACGTTGCAGCGAGTTAAAAGTTTTATTCAGAAAGTCAGCGAGTTCAGCAAGTCATAGAAACTTAAGGCTAGAATACAGGCATGGGGAAAACTCGGTACATATATAGGATAAATACAATGGGGTTGATTAGGTTTGAGATACAAAGAAACATTGGAAGTTAACTGCCGGTAATGACTTAAGACAACGCATACAGGAATTTAACGTGTGCATTAACTGGCTGATCTTCCCAAGCTCCTGACATTGTTCCGCGGGACTTGGTATCAGATCAGCGATTACTCGGGCGGGTCTCCATTGAGGTTCAGATGCCGGGCGGGAGACAGGGTGCAAAACGAGGGGGACGGAGTGCACAAAAACTACATTTTGTCTGTGTGGGGAACCATCTTGTTTTTACCTGGGGCTGGCAGGGAACCTAGCTGACAGTTTCATTGCCCCTTTGAATGCAGATGCATTTGCAGTGTTAGTGGAACATCCACACAATTGGTGGAATAGTGAATTCCTGCCCCACTTCAGCTGTCTTGGTTCTTCTCTTTCCATTCCCTTCCAGACAGTCTTCCAAAAACCTCCAGCACATTCCTCTTTATATCTCCACAATGAAAAAGGCCAGAGAGCTACCTTGCTTAAAAGAAAAGTGTAGGATTCAGAGCATCTAATCGATCTTGGAAATAGATTTTTACAACTTTATTGCCCTATAGTGGAATGGCAATTACCAATTTTTTAAAGCCCCAAAGCCCTCAGGTGGTGTGCTAGAGAAAATTGCAACCACAAGGAGCTGACCAAAGAAAAGGGGTGTAGATGTGGGTGGAACCTTTGAAAATATGCACCTTCTCATCCAGATGGTGTTCAATTGTGCTTTTCTTTTTCTTTTTTTTCTTTTTAAAGAAAAGATGGTAACAAAGCAGGTTTAGAAAAGATCAGAGCAAAGCTGGGGGAAACCTGAAAAGTGGCCAATGAGAAGACAAAAAAAGGAATCCAGTTTGAAAGAAAAAGCAGAGCAAAATATCTATATGGAAGCAGCCTGTGTTTAGATTTTTTGTGATAAAATTTTAATGTCCAATTTATGTCCATTTGACCTTTCCCTCAAACAGCCCTGTCTGTCAAATATAGACAGCTGATAGACATTCTCTAGATCTTGCATATATAACATAGCTAGAATTGTTTGAATAATCTGGTAATGACTCCACTATAGAGTAAAAGAATTTATCATAGAAATATGGGTCTTCTATATCACTTTGTTTAGAGAGCCAGCGTGGTATAGTGGTTAAGGTGTCGGATCAGCACCTGGAAAACCTGGGTTCGAATCCCCATTCTGTCATGGAAGCTTGCTGGGTGACTTAGGGCCAGTCACACACTCTTAGTCCTGACCCTGACTAGTATTTGGATGGGAGACCTCCAAGGAATACCAGGGTCATGACGTAGAGGCAGGCAATGGTAAACCATCTGTGAACAACTCTTGCCTTGAAAACAGTCACCATAAGTCAGCTGTGACTTGATGGCAATACTGAAAGCATACGGGCCACCTAAACTCCTGGACTGGACCTGGCAACCCGATATGTAGGCACATGACTACTGTTCCAGCCGTGCGCCCGCCCCAAACGCTACGGGATGGCCGCTGCATGCTCCATTGAAACTGACACGGCCGCTCCTGCGAGCTCCGTGAAGCCAGCAGCTATGAAACAGAAGAAAGGGCAACCTCCAGCGAACCTGAGAAACTCCATGTTCCTGTGCAAACTCTGTTCCAGCCGCAGCCATGTCGTGGAAAGCAGACAGTCACGTAGTCAGTGCCAACACCCCCCTTTCCCATTGCAACATCAGCAGCTTAATGGGCAGTCAGCAGCGATCCTGATATCAGTGATGAGTCGTTCCCCCAGCTATGCAGCAGCGATCCCCAGACATTTGCAGAGATCGTGCCTATTGTTCTAGAACGTTAATCACTTCAGTAGAGATCTCCCGGTTCCTCCCGGGTGGCAAAAGCCATTGGAATCAGAATAGATTTCCAAATTCTCACTAGCCCACCCCGACAGCCACAGATTAATCCTTTTGTCACCTTTTGTCACCTGGGAACCTAAGAGGGGTAAATCCCCTCTCTCCGCCCCCAGAAAAACAGTATATCTAGGGTGCCCCCAGCCCATAATGTTACCTTAGGTCTTTCCTGGCATCTTTGTATCCCCAAATCTCTAGGGCCATTTATTCATGGTCAATTTTGATGCTTGCTCAAAGCTCTTTTTTAAAATGCGACTTTAAAAATGCCTATTCATGTTCCCGACGCAAAAGGAGAAATTCCACCCCACCACTCACCTGGTCCTTTGTTCCTGTTTGCACAGTTATTAGCATGTGTTTAGCTAACGCGCCGCTGTTGTTATGCATAGTTCCATGAGGAGAATTCTTCGCGGCAAATGCCAAAGATCGCGTTAAGTGGGCTCTTTAGTAACGCGAAGCAGGTATGTGCCGGCTTCGCAGTCACTTCCGGAATGACAATTCAGCATGTAAAATTCAAAAAAAATATGTGGGGCAATTCAGCCTGGAACGCGCTGCTAATTACCATGAATAAATGGCCTAGGTGTTTCTCAACCTGGATCTGGAACCCTCATCCGCCGGTGGCCAGGGGAAGAAGAGGAAGAAGAAGAGTTGGTTTTTATATGCCGATTTTCTCTTACCACTTAAGGAAGAATCAAACTTGCTTACAATCACCTTCCCTTCGCCTCCCCACAACAGACACCCTGTGAGGTAGGTGGGGCTGAGAGAGTGTGACTAGCCCAAGGTCACCCAGCTGGCTTTGTGTGTAGGAGTGGGGAAACAAATCCAGTTCACCAGATTAGCCTCCACCGCTCATGTGACGGAGTGGGGAATCAAACCCAGTTCTCCAGATTAGAGTCCACCGCTCCAAACCACTGCTCTTAACCACTACACCACGCTGGCTCCTGGCGACCCTATGGAGGTATGTTATCGTTTTGGCTACTCAAACCTGCAGTGGCTGCAGCACCTGTCTATTTGGACTGCGGTTGATTTCACAGAGCATCTGATCGCTTAAATTAGAGCCATCTGGATATGCCCCGAGAAGTGAGAGTGTGGCAGAAGGGGTGGTGGTGGAGGGAAAGGGAATCACAGCACGAGCCCGTGGAAGAGACTAACATTAAATAAGGAACCCATAATATGAAACTAGAAACCTGTCCGCTGAGCCAGTGTATAGAGGCCGATCGGCAACTGGCTTTTTCTGCAACCTATTAAGCAAGCTGTGGAAGCTTTAGCAGAAGTGGATTTGTGAAAGGGGGGGCTCAATGCCTTTTCAAATATTAAAGATTGCTTAAGGGTCCCTACAGTGCTGAGAATTCATACAGGGTGGATTTCTCTGGGATGCAGCCTCTAATCTCTCTTCCCAGCTGCTTTCACTTCTTACAGGTGGCAAAAAGCTGTTTTTGTTCCTCCTGCAGTACTGTTTACTTCATACCCTTTAATACAGATGAAAACAGAGACATCCTTGTGTTCTCTGGACTCAGGGATCGCTGCGTCCCCTACACTGCTGAAGAAGAAGAAGAGTTGGTTTTTATATGCCGACTTTCTCTACCATTTAAGGAAGAATCAAACCAGTTTACAATCACCCACCCTGTCAGGTAGGTGGGGCTGAGAGAGCTGTGATTAGCCCAAGGTCACCCAGCTGGCTTCATGCAAAGGAGTGGGGAAACCAACCCAGTTCACCAGATTAGCATTCGCTGCTCATGTGGAGGAGTGTGGAATCAAGATCAGTGTCCACCGCTCCAAACCACCCCTCTTAACCACTACACCCCACTGGCTCTCTTACCCCAAAGCAAATTGGTAGGCATCGTGGTATTCCTGAGGATCACTGCTTTATTATTATAATTATATATTTATTCGTTTACTTCATTGATAACCCACCTTTCTCCCCAATGGGGACCCAAAGCAGCTTGCGTCATTTTCCTCTCCTCCATTTTATCCTCACAACAACCCTGTGGGGTAGGTTAGTCTGAGACTTTGTGACTGGCCCAAGGCCACCCAGGAAGCTTCCATGGCAGAGCAGGGATTTGAACCTGGGTCTCCCATATCTTCATCTGACAATCTAACCACTACCCCACTGGTTTTAGGAAACAGGAGTTCTCTCCTCTCCCTCTCATATCCCAGGATAAGTAAGTATGTCAGCAATCCTATCTGTACTTAGTTTGGGGTGAGTCTCATTGAACCCAGAGAATTTATTTCTTCCCCAAAGGCAAAATAGGAGAAAGTGCGGATAGTGATTTTTCAGGGACAGGAATGAGAAAATAGGGACTGCCCCGGTTAAATAGGGGCAGTCAGAGCGTAGGTTATTTATTTTGCTACTGCTCTGGCTGGCTTCGACTGTCTTGCTGCTAACCGCCTCGACGAAATGAGATGGTAATAAATCAGACCTCTTAAAATACAAATCTGGAGAAGAGATGTTCTCCAGTGAAGCAGAGGAAGGCCTGGTGTGAAAGATTTTGGAATTCTGTCTTTCTGTCTGTTCTCCCCCTGGGCTTCTTTCCCCGAGTCCCTTGCTTTCATGTTTTCAAATTTTTCAGGTGTCAAGCACGGTGCGGTGTTGAAGAGACTGACCTATAACTCAAGAAGCCTCTGGTATGAATCTCGTGTTTGTCATAGTTGTGCTGGGAGGCCGGCGGTGAGACACACCTTCCCCATCTGCAACATGGGATGAATAATCATGACCTGCCATGCAGGTTGTTGTAAGGATTATAATAGCCGGATAATATATCTGAACGTTCAGTAGCGCCGTAAAAATGCTAAGCATCATTGTAATAACAATACCGTGAACCATTTGGGGGCCTGCGATCCAAAAGCAGATCTAAGAAGTAACTGGCGAGAAGGAGGAACACAACGACTCCGTTTTTGCTAGCAACGTTGAGTTGATTCATTCTCTGTTTTGCCACATTAAGAGTCAGTCCTGCTTCCACTCAGACACATAACAGGCTTTTCCTGTGCGCCCATCGAGACTTGCACACAGATTTTGTACTTGGCTAGGGTAGGATTCTTCTCCTAATTAGTTTTTCGGTTGTGGTTGTGGTTGAATTTGCTGACACCATGTCCTTCCTATCTCGATGAGCCAGCTGTTTGGGCAGGAGGGAAGACGGTTCTTCTTATTATTGGAACAAGTTAGCGGCTGAGTATTCTCTTTGCAGACCTTCACCCAGAAGAGTGTTTGGATGTTTCTTGCAAGACAGTAAATAGCGCCCCGGAGGAAGTGTCTTCATAAAAAGAAGTGCTTACAAAGATACCAAAACAACCAGAAAGGAAGCTTTGCTTTTCCCCTTGCATTTTTGACCGCAGTATTTGTTGTATCTTTCAGTAAGCAAAGAAAGTTATTACCAGTGTAATCCTAGGAAGACTTAACTCCAGTCTAAGCCTACTGATTTCTGTGTGTCAGGATTGCACTGTTAATAGTACTACAAATAAAACCAGCATATCGTTTGGGTAAGCAGTTTCTCATTAAAGTGTAGCTTTAAACTGTTACCTGTATTAAAACTTTGGGGCAATAGTTAGTGCAGCCTCCTTTCCAGAAACACCACAGGGGCCTGATTCTGCTGGAGATTATGGCACGGGGTTGAGGGGATGAGGGGCTCGTGTCTTCCCCATTTTAGTTTGGCTCCCAGGTGAGCGAAGCTGTTACAGTACACCCAAAACCTTGTACGATGCTAGTGAGAATTTGGAGGGGTGGGGAAGGCTTCAAATTGTAAGCTTCCCAAAAGCATGTCCCAGACTGCTTCTGAAACTGTTCCACATCATACTCAGGATTTTTGTGAGATCGGTTCCAGAGTTTAATCTGTTTTGTAGGAACCCTTCTGAGAGCCCGTGTTAAGAGCAGACTCTAATCTGTAGAATTAGGTTTAATTCCCCGCTCTTCCACATGAGCAGCGGACTCTAATCTGGTGAACCAGGTTTGTTTCCCTGCTCCTCCCCATGAAGCCTGCTGGGTAGGGTTGCCAGCTCCAGGTTGGGAAATACCTGGAGATTTTGGGGGTGGATCCTGAGGGCAGAGTTTGGAGAGGGGAGGTACTTCAATGCCACAGAGTCCAATTGCCAAAGCTGCCATTTTCTCCAGGTGACCTGATCTCTGTTGGCTGGAGATCAGTTGTAACAGTGGGAGATCTCCAGCCACCACCTGGAGGTTGGCAATCCTACTGCTGGGTGACCTTGGGCTAGGCACAGTTCTTTTTGAATTCTCTCAACCCCACCTACCTCACAAGGTGTCTGTTGTGGGGAGGGGAAGGGAAGGTAAAACGCTTTGAGACTCCTTAAAGGTAGAGAAAAAGTGGGGTATAAAAACCAGCTCCTCCTCCTCCTCCTCCTCCTCCTCCTCCTCCTCCTCCTTCTTCTTCTTCTTCTTCTTCTTCTTCTTCTTCTTCTTCTTCTTCTTCCTCCTCCTCCTCCTCCTCCTGATTTAAAGCATCCCAAAGCATTTAAAGGTCTCCAGTGTATCTTAGTGTTAGATGGTGCCAACTGGGTTATTATCTGGACTGTAGTAGAACAATTTCCTTTTCTTCTGCAATTTAAAGAAGTCCAGTGTGGGGAACAGTAGCCTTTAAATGTCAGTTTCCCTTTTCTGTAATTGTTGGCTAAAGAAACAGAAACGCTGCAACTACATGGAGTCTGGGAGGGACCTGCAGTGAGGACACTAAATCAACTTTGTACTTTCTTGTACGGTGCATAGTAAATAAACTAGTTTTTAATACCTACAGCACCCTTCCTGTATGCCTTGCCATACACTCCAGGGCAAGTGAGTAAGGTACATGTAGTGAGCACAATTATTACTCACCTGGGATTAACAAGTCAGAATCTGCAGGTATTGTTCAACAAAACCCTAAGCCAAACCCAACCAAAGAAGCGCCGGTTCCGTTTGGCAAGTCCAGCCTTCAGCAAGACCTACGAGCTGGATCCATTTGGCACCTCTAATCCACCCTCGCTCAGCGACTGGATTGTGATTTCAGCTCCCATCTTTTAATAACATTGGACGCATTGTTAAGACTGCAATCACATTAGCTCATCTTTATGACCTAAGCTGTTAGGAGGAAGGAATCCTGAATTCCATAAAGAATAACCTTTTACCCTGTTTTCTGGTCTCTGTACCTGGGAAATAATGTTGTCTATATTTCCTCTTTATTCTGCCATTAGGGTATACCTTTGTTCAAATACAAGGAGCAGCCCTGATAACCCCGACTTGTCTGATCTCACCAGTACGTGGAAACTAAGCAGGGTCAGCCACGGTCAGTACTTGGATGGGAAATTGCCAAGGAACATTGGAACTGCTATACAAAAGTGGGCAGTGACAAATGCACATGAACACATGAAGCTACCTTATACTGAATCAGACCCTTGGTCCATCGAAGTCAGTATTGTCTAAGACTGGCAGCGGCTCTCCAGGGTCTCAGGCGGAGGTCTTTCACATCACCTACCTGCCTAGTCCCTTTAACTGGAGATGCTGGGGATTGAGCCAGCGTGGTGTAGTGGTTTGGAGCGGTGGACTCTGAGTCCCCAGAGTCCCCACTCCTCCACATGAGCGGCAGACACTAATCTGGTGAACTGGATTTGTTTCCCCACTCTTCCACGTGAAGCCAGCTGGGTGACCTCGGGCTAGTCACAGCTCTTTTAGTGCTCTCTCAGCCCCACCTACCTCACAGGGTGTCTGTTGTGGGGAGGGGAAGGGGAAGTGATTGTAAGCTGGTTTGAATCTCCCCTAAGTACTAGAGAACAAATGCTAGATAACAACTCTTCTTCTTCTTCTTCTTACCTTCTGCATGCCAAGTAGATGCTCTACCACTGAGCCCCACAGCCCCACCTCTGTTCATCTCTTGCTTTGAAAACCCCATGGAGTAGAACTTAATGGGGTCACCATGAGTCAGTTGAGGCTTGATGGCACACTTTACCCTTTTTTCAAATGCATACATTTTGTGCACTGATGTTCTTCCCATGCATACTTCCCATATATCTGGGGGTAAGGTTTGGTTCAGATGGAACAATGTATCATGGTTTGCCACTCCCTTATTTTCTCCCCTGACCAATGCCTTATTCGTTCTCTGCCTCACAGGGTTGTTGTGCGAATGCAATGGAAAGGAAGCGGGGAGCCATGTACACAGGGCTTCTGGCAGGAAAGGCAGGACACGAATGAGAGGAAGGGAGGGAGAGATTGATGGATTAATCACTTGACTCAGCCAAGGTCTCTCAGCCTTACCTACCTCGCAGGAATGTTGTATAAATCATATACGCTGTCCAGAGCTCTTGAGAGGAATGGAAGATGGAAAAAAGGATAGACAGAGCCAGCATGGGATATTGATCAGTGTGTCAGATAAAGATCTGGGCTATCCAAGTTTCATTTATTTATGGAATTTTTATTCTTTTCCAGAATCTTTCTTGATGCCTCTTACAGGCAAAAACAATATCATCAAAACATCTTAAATGGTCAACATAAAAAACAAGCCATTGCAAATAAACTAGGGAACAGCATAATGCAACCATTGAGTACCCTACAAATATCCATTAAACAGACTTCCAACTCAAAAACAGACCATAGAACAGCTAAAACAGTTTTTAAAAACCATAGTTAAAAGCCTGGGTATAAAGATGGCATCTTGGCCATCTTCTGGTCACTGGTGTGTGTGTGTGTGGGGGGGGTAGTTGTGAATTTCCTGCATTGTTTAGGGGGTTGGACTAGATGACCCTGGTGGTCCCTTCCAATTCTATGATTCTATTAAAGGCATGTTTTGGTATGCCACTTAGGGTTGCCAACTGCTTGAAGGAGGGGAATGCCCTGTCCCTTTAATAAAGGCTTCATGGGCTGTCATTTACCAGGTGATGTCATTTACCTCTGTGCCATGAAAAGTTTCAGCTGCCTATTTCCAAACAACTGAATTTCTGAATTCTACTCAATGCAGAACCACGTTTTTGCTTACTGAGTGCTTGTAGTGGCAACCGTCACATAGGACTGAGGAAATCTACCTGGATGAAACAGCTGAGTATCATAGAATCATAGAATTGGAAGGTACCATAAGGGTCATCTAGTCCAACCCCCTGCACAATGCAGGAAATTCCAAACTACCTCCCCCCACACACCCCCAATGACCCCTACTCCATGCCCAGAAAATGGTCAAGATGCCCTCCCTCTCATCATCTGCCTAAGGTCATAGAATCAGCATTGCTGACAGATTGCTATCTAACCTCTTCTTTAAAACCTCCATGGAAGGAGCGCTTACCACCTCCAGAGGAAGCCTGTTCCACTGAGGAACCGCTCTAACTGTTAGAAAATTCTTCCTAATGTCTAGATGGAAACTCTTTTGATTTCATTTCAACCCGTTGATTCTGGTCCAACCTTCTGGGGCAACAGAAAACAACTTGGCACCCTCCTCTACAGTATATGACAGCCTTTCAAGTACTTGAAGATGATTATCATATCACCTCTCAGTCTTCTCCTCTTCAGGCTAAACATACCCAGCTCCTTCAACCGTTCCTCATAGGACTTGGTCTCTAGACCCCTCACCATCTTTGTTGCCCTCCTCTGGACATGTTCCAGCTTGTCTACATCAATCCTGAAGTCCCGTCTCCTGCCTAAATTTCCTGTTGATGAATGGTTCTCATCTCAAACAGCATTGGACTCTGGTTGAATACTTAGATTTATTGGATTCTCAGATGTTGCTGATACACATGTAGACTTTTTGATGACTGATGTATTGACATACAATTGGGTATGCTTGCACTTGTAATATATGTTTGGTAGGCATTTATGTCAAAAATATATATACTCTTTAATTATGTTTAGCTACACATGCTGTTATTTTTTGATACTTTGTTGTATTCAGCATAGGTTTTTGTTTTGTATTGTATCCTTTAATAAAGGCTTCATTTACCAGGTGATGTCATTTGCCTCTGTGCCATAAAAGTTTCACCCGCCTCTTTCCATATGTTAAGCCTCTATTAAAGGGACAGGCTTTTCCTTTTTTTTGCTCCCAATTGTTGGCAACCCTCCCTGCTTCATTTCAAGGGTGAATGTTCAAACACAGGGAACTATTGGAAAACAACCACACTCCTGCCTTTTCCATGTCCTATTGTCATTCTGCATCAAGCATAGCCCCGATAGCCGTTTCCCCTTACCTCACCCCTGTTTTATTATGCTGTGATAGGCTGCGAGTCTGAAATGAGATGCTCAGCAGTACATCATCAGTGACAGAATGCGGCAGTGTTTTATGAACCCTTTCTCCCCCTCACGCTACCTTCTCTAACCTTCTGCTTTGACCCCACGTGTATCATGTCTGGGCCAGTGTGCATTCTGTCCTAAAAATAAAGTAAAATTGTGCATCTAGACCAGTGGTTCCCAACCTTTTTTTGACCAGGGACCACTAGGACTTTTTTGTTCGGAGCAGGGACCCCAAGGTTCAAAATAAAAATTCCGAGAATTTGAAAATAAACTTTAATCATAACTGTTAGTTCAACATTAAACTTAGAATAATATTTGAATATATATTTTTATAATAGAGAACTTTTAATTGAAAATATTAATTTATTATGGGTTTATAACTTTGTTTCACGGACCTTAATTTAGTTCTCGCGGACCCCTGGGGGTCCACGGACCCCCGGTTGGGAACCAGTGATCTAGACAGTTAACATTCCACAAAAAGCCAAATTCTGCATTAAGTGAGAAAACTGACATACTTCCTCTTCGTTTGTACCACTTCTTTGCCAATTTGCATAACTTAATGTGCGTATGGTAGTAGGGTTGCCAGGTACCCCCGGCAGGGGAGTGTGGAAGGGTGTTATCAAATAGAGGCCTAGGCCTCGGCCCTGTCAGCACGATGCCATTGTTTCCAGAAGCAACGTCATCACGTCACTGACAACGTGGAAGACGCGCTGCTTCTACCATAGAGTTTTTGCCCAAATACCTAGGGTTGCCAGGTCCCTCTTTGCCACCAGCGGGATATTTTGGGGGCAGAGCCTGAGAAGGGCAGGGTTTGGGGAGGGGAGGGGCTTCAATGCCATAGAGTCCAATTGCCAACATGGCCATTTCCTCCAGGTGAACTGATCTCCATCGGCTGGAGATCAGTTGTAATAACAGGAGATCTCCAGCTAGTACCTGGAGGTTGGCAACCCTACAAATACTGGAGCGTCTCCAACGTTGTCGGCAACGTGATGGCGTCACTTCCGGAAGTGATTGCACTGATAAGGCTGAGGCTTAGGCCTCAATTTACAGCTGGTAAGACCCCCACTGGCCGGCTGAACAGCGATGGGAGGAGGGTCCTGAAGCAGGGGATCCCATGTCCTCAGCGGGGGCCTGGCAACCATTCATGGTAGTTAGGGGAAGGTCAAGTACAATAAAGGCCAACCTCAGCCAAAGAAAATTATATTCAGGTTCCATTTGGGTTTCCAAGATTTCAACAACCATTCCTGTAAACATCTCTTCAAATCAAAACGTCTAAAAACGTAAATTTTCTGAAATGCTTTCAGAGAGTTATCATGTTGGTCTGCAGTAGAATGGCTAGATTCAAGTCCAGCAGCATCTTAAAGACCAACATGACTTTTGGGGTATGAGCTTCGATAGTCAAAACTCTGAGGAACGGAGCTTTGACTCTTGAAAGCTCATACCCCGAAAACCTTGTTGGTCTCTAAGGTATTACTGGATCAAATCTAGATTTTCTGAAATGGACGCTTAGATTCTCAGCACGATTAATTCTGTGACCCTACTGCATTCTGATTCAATTCAAATTATGCTTAGTTGAGAGATATCAAACCAGGATCTGAAACCATGACTTGAAGTTGTTTTATTATACCCACCTACCAATAGACATTTTCAGGGTGGTTTCCAATATATTTTAAAAAGATAAAAACATAAGTCTATCATTGCTGGATCAAACTAATATCCCTGAACATGGAGGGTTCATTTAGCGATCGTGGCTAATAGCCATTGATGGACCTACCCCCCAAAAAGAAGTTGCCTAATTTCCTTTAAAAACTCTCTAAGCTGGATGGTGTGTGAAATGGTATGGTATAACCAGATCTCAGAAGCTAAGCAGGGTTGGTGGTTGGATGGGGGACCAACAAGGAAGACTCTGCAAAGGAAGGCAATGGCAAATCTAATCACTTGTCTTGAAAGCCCCTTGCTGGGGTTGCCATAAATTGGTTATGACTTGACGGCATATATGTATATAAGCTAGGGGACATCACTATATCCCAAGGCAGTGAGTTCCACAGGTTAGCACTGCATTGTCCTGCTGTACTTTCTTTTGTCTGCCCTGAATCTACCACCCCTGATCTCCATTGCCTGCCCCTACCTTCTCTTATTTGGTCCAAGAGGGAAAAGTGATCTCTTTCCCTTTTCTCCACCCTATGCAGAATTTTATGAACTTACCAGCCCCGGGTTGGGAAATACCTGGAGATTTTGAGGGCAGAGCCTGAGGATGGCGGGGTTTGGGGAGGGGAGGGACTTCAATGCCATAGAGCCCAGTTGCCAAAGCAGCCATTTTTTCCTGGTGAACTGATCTCTATCAGCTGGAGATCAGTTGTACACATGAAGCTGCCTTCTACTGAATCAGATCCTTGGTCCATCCAAGTCAGTATTGTCTACTCAGTTGTAATAGTGTGAGATCTCCAGCCACCACCTGGAGGCTGGCAACCCTATCATGCCCTTTGCAAATGGTTGCCTGGTTTTTGAAATCTGAATGTTTCCCCCCCCCCCCAATGCTCAATGCCAATGCTTATAGTATGTACTCCGAATGTATTAGTACTTCTAATACCTGGGAGTGTTGTGACACTGGAGTCTTACATCACCAGATCAGTGTTAAGTGCTTTCACTCACTGGAACACTCCTAATCCTGCCTCCAAATTGGGACAGAAGCCTATCGGGGAAAGTGCCGGCCACTCCGCATGATTACATGCCTTTGGCGTGCGGTTGGGCTGGATTCATCATTCCCAAACCCTCCGCAACAACAAAGTTTTAATGATAGGTTGCAAGGTGTATGATTCGAGAGGTGGCCCTAAACCAGCAGACGGCAGCTCAACAAGACAGATCGTCTGCTAGAGTTGTTTTCTTGAGTTAACGCCAGCTACACCCAGCTGGAAAGATAGAAAGCCTCATGCAGCAGGCTCAAGGACAGCGCGGTCCTAGATTGGGAAGCCAGCATATAAAAACCATCTCTTCTTCTCCTCCTCCTCCTCCTCCTCCTCCTCCTCCTCCTCCTCATTCTAGCGGGGTAGTTTTCCCCCCATCCAACCCAAAAAGGAGCTTTTTGTGACATATGTATTTATTTAATTAATTCATTTATATCCCACCTTTCTCTCCAATGGGGCCCCAAAGTGGCTTACATAATTCTCCTCTCCTCCATTTTACCCTCGCAACAACCCTGAGAAGTAGGTTTGACTGCGACTGTGGGACTGGCCCGAAGTTTACTGTGCTGTGAATCTATTCAAGGTGCCACAAGGCTCCTTTTCAGTGTTATGCTTTTTATGGCATTCTCATTTCTGTGGACGGAAGTTGTGGCCATTCCATATGTTCTAATCACTTATATAGACCCGCCCATGAGTTAGTTAACCATCAGTCCAATACATAATTAACTGATGTGTACCAAATCATCGCTTACCACTCGAGCGTCTCTGACGGCTTTAATCTGTGGTGACCTAAGTGTTTTAGAACAGAGTTGTATAACTTTGGTAGCGTATACTGAAAACACTCCTATTTTTTGTTTGGCTTTTTAAAGAGGAATTGTACATACTTACATGATATCTGGATTTGAATATTTGCCCTTGGAGGCTTGTAGAGGAAGGAGATACATCAGTATTAAGCATTCAAACATTATAAATGCAATCTTAAACAGAGTTATACTCTTCTGAATTCATTTAAGGCAATGGGAGTAGACCAGTATAGTTCTGTTTAGGGCTGCATTGTATATTTTATTTATTTTAAATATTTCTATCTCATTTTTCTCTCCAACAGAGACTTAAAGCAGCTTATATGTTCTCTTTCCTCCTCAATTTTATAACAACAATCTTGTGAGGTAGTTTAGGCTGAGAGTATTAGGGTTGCCAGCTCTGGGTTGGAAAATACCTGCAGATTTTGGGAGTGGAACCTGGGGAGGGACAGGTTTGGGGAGGGGAGGGACTTCAATGCCATAGAGTCCAATTGCTAAAGCGGCCATTTTCTCCAGGTGAACTGATCTCTGTCGCCTGGAGATAAGTTGTAATAGCCACCACCTGGTAGTTGGCAACCCTACAGAGTATATGACTGGCCCAAAGACAACTAACAAGCTTCCAGGTCCCTCTTTGCCACCAGCAGGAGGTTTTTGGGGCGGACCCTGAGGAGGGTGGAGTTTGGGGAGGGGGGGACTTCACTGGCCAAAGCGGCCATTTTCTCCAGGTGAACTGATCTTTTATCAGCTGGAGATCCGTTGGAATAGCAGGAGATCTCCAGCTAGTATCTGGAGGTTGGCAACTCTACTTCCATGGCAGAGGGACGATTCAAACTCCCGTCTCCCAGATCCTAGTCCAACACTCTAACTACTACGCCGTGCTGTATCTCACCATGGCCCTTCCACATCCCACGGGCATGGCTTGTTTATTTGCCTTACTATCATCCTATCATGAAAGTTGTGCAAATATCTGATCATAGAATGTGTGCCAAACTGTGCAGCTTCTAGTAAGATTGGGAAGTTTCGTTTTGCTTGGGAAAACCTCAGATTGGGCTGTTGACAGGAAGGGAGGAAGGGAGGCAAAGAACCCTTGTAGGTCAAGAGGCTGGGGAGCCAAGGATACCGCAGCCAGATCAAAGGGAGAGGCCGCTGAATGTGACATTATCGATTTGAACTAATCTGCCAGGGCTGTCTTTGGCTTCACGTTCCTTTATGTATTTGAACCCTCGACTTCCTCTGGCTCGTTACATCTGCAAGCTGCCGTGTCATTTCGAGGCCCTGCACAAGTGGAGGCCGGACCCTGGAGATGCTGACCCTTTGCTTTTGGCCACACGACTCACCAGCTTTCGTTGTCGAAACCGGGAATCGATCCAAGGGGGTGTCGCAACCAGCAGCCGCGTTGGAATAGCTGGCGGAAGGGTGACTCATCACATTTGGGCAGCCCAGCAAACAGCAGGGCCTTCTCGCAAGGAATTCTGCTCTCTTCGTCAGGGCAAGGCAGAGGAAAGTAGAGATGCAGCTCAGCAAAACACAGAATAGCAGACAGAATATGATTCCTAGGTGGAAAATAGCAATGCCAACAGCATTATTGGCTGGTAGATACTCTTGATTACCAAGGGAATAATGCATGCGCATTTGCAGATCCTCAAAACCAGAAGACTTACCAAACTGTATCCTTTCTTGCCCCCTGTATGATGGTCCCAGGGCCAAATTCTTAGCAGGAATATTATCCGTTATTATTGTATATTCGGAGGAGGATAAAATTAAATTTCTGCTGCTTGAAGTAGATGCTTATGTAATACATAGGGTTTCTTTGTTTGCCCTAGCCGTAAAGAAAATAAGATCTAAGGTTTCTGAAGGAGCTATCAGTTAAGTTTAAAACAATGAGTCAGTAGGTTTTGGTATCTATGATAATATTTTAATTGCTGGTTTGTTTTTTGTTTATTGCTGTATTACTACGTTTTAGCCAGCGTGGTGTAGTGGTTTAGAGTGATGGTTTGGAGCGGTGGACTCTGATTTGGAGAACTGGGTTTGATTCCCCACTCCTACACATGAAGCCAGCTGGGTGACCTTGGGCTAGTCACAGCTCTCTCAGCCCCACCTACCTCACAGGGTGTCTGTTGTGGAGAGGGGAAGGGAAGGTGATTGTAGGCTGGTTTGATTCTTCCTTAAGTGGTAGAGAAAGTTGACATATAAAAACCAACTCTTCTTCTTCCTCCTCTTCCTCTTCTTCTTCTTCTTCGTTTTAGTTATTTGTGATGGCCAATGGCCATATACAATAAACTTTTCTGACTTCTAGGTAGAAAGTGACTAAGAATTATGTACACTTGATGCCGTTCCAGGGATTCTGCAGTTGAAGACGCTTTCTCTTCGTCAAAGCTTTTATGAATGAAAGAATGTCCTGGGTTAAAAGTATCGGGAAGAGGCTTCCAGGTGATGACACATGCAGGGGTGGAGACGGGGGTGGCAAATTTGGAAACCTATTGCATAAAGTCCACGGCACATTGATAACTGCGTGTTACAAGCTCATGTGCTCCTTGCAGTGGGGCAGGGCACTTGCAGAGAAGGAATGGCAAGCAAGAAAGGGGACACATGAACACATGAAGCTGCCATATATTGAATCAGACCCTTGGTCCATCAAAGTCAGTATTGTCTACTCAGACCGGCAGCAGCTCTCCAGGGTTTCAGGCTGAGGTCTTTCACATCACCTACGTGCCTGGTTCCTTTAACTGAAGATGCCAGGGATTGAACCTGGGACCTTCTGCATGCCAAGCAAATGCTCTACCACTGAGCCAAGATCCCTCCCCTGCCGATTCCTTCTACAATTTTTCCATTCCCCACTCCTGCACATGAGCGGCAGAGGCTAATCTGGTGAACTGGATTTGTTTCCCCACTCCTACACACGAAGCCAGCTGGGTGTCCTTGGGATAGTCACACTCTCTCAGCCCCACCTACTTCATAGGGTGTCTATTGTGGGGAGGGGAAGGGAAGGTGAATGTAAACTAGTTTGATTTTCCCTTAGGTGGTAGAGAAAGTCAGCATATAAAAAACCATCTCTTCTTCTTCTGCTGCTTTCCGCAAGTTCAATGAGTTTAAACCTTAGTTTAGCGGTGCAATCCTATGCAGAGTTACTCCAGTATAAGCCCATTGGTTTCAATGGGTATAGATTTCTCTAATTCTACACAGGATTACTCTGATAAGTGTTTAACTTTGTCTGGATAGTGCCTGTGCTGCTTTCTAACCACAGGTTTTTCCTGTTACTCTTTTATAGATGCAAACTCATTACGCTTCCTCCAGATAGTCTATAAGGCTGGTTTTAATTTACCTGTGATACAATACTAGCAAGAATGCATAACTGTTAACAACTGAGAATGCATATTGCTGGGATGTTTCATGCTTTTAATTAAAATATTTATGGATTGGAAACTGGTCTGCATTTCACATGGTTATCATCACATTTGTGTGAATTTATTGAGGATGTTTTCCTGCTACTGATACACACAGGGTAAATGGAAGTCTTTATTAGAAACAAAGCACTTCAGAATGTCAAAGGGCTAGGCACAGTTCTCTCAGAATTCTCTCAGCCCCACTTATCTCTCAAGGTGTCTGTTGTGGGGAAAAGAAGGGAAGGCAATTGTAAACCAGTTTGAGTCTCCTTAAAAAGGTAGAGAAAATCAGGGTATAAAAACCAACTCCAACTCCTCCTCCTCCTCCAAGTACTTACTCATGAGGTTTCTGCTTATGCTCATCCAAGGGAAAGCCAAAACAGTTTGACTGAATGGCCTTCCTTGAAGTGAATCCTCTGGTTGCAATGTATGAGGACATTGACCCAAGGCATGTTGAGGCAAGAGACGACTCTACTGCTGCCCTTCCTTAGAGGGCAAGCAGAATTTAACTACCTGAAGAGACTTAGAGCAAAGCGCTGCTTTATGAAAAGCCATAATGAGACACACTGGAATGTCGTAGCAGAATCAGGAATAGAAGATTAACATTTGGATAGTTCTTTATTCACCCCAACTGGGATTCAAAGCCATTCGCCTCCGTTAATATCTGCAATTTTGAATACAGGAAATGCCCAACTATCCCTCGTCATCTGTTAAAGTAATAATGTCATTGGAAATAGGAGGGCAGGTAGAGAATCTTCTTTTAAGATTGTGAAGTTCAGGGCTAGTTCTTCCAAAGAGGGACATAATCGATCTTTCATAATAAGGCCCTGGCCAAGTGAGAAAAGATCGCCTGTCAGAACTAATGCTTTGTCTGTTCACCTACATACCACCACCGTGCATGCAGTAACTCCAAGAAACAGCCCAAACACTTAATTCCTTCCAACCAACAGACCAAATCGTCCAGAGTCTAAAGATCAGTCCTAGTTCTGTCTAATTATTTGCTAATAATTTGCCCTTCACCACCTCAGCTGTATAGATAAAGCTAGTATGGAAATGAAGAAGAAGAAGAGTTGTTTTTATATGCTGTGTGTGTGTGTGTGTGTGTGTGTGTGTGTTAAGTGCCATCAAGTCGCTTCCGATTCATGGCGACCCTATGAATGAAAGTCCTCCAGGTCTTGCTCAGGTCTTTCAAATTGAGGGCTGTGACTTCCTTTATTGAGTCCATCCATCTCTTGTTCGGTCTTCCTCTTTTCCTGCTGCCCTCAACTTTTCCTAGCATGACTGCCTTTTCAAGTGACTCTTGTCGTCTTATGATGTGACCAAAATATGATAGCACTTAAGAAAGAATCAAACCAGTTTACAATCTCCTTCTCTTTCCCTCCCCACAACAGATACCCTGTGAGGTAGGTAGGGCTGAGAGAGCTCTAAGAGAGCTGTGACTAGCCCAAGGTCACCCAGCTGCCTTCATGTGGTGAAGTGGGGAATCCAACCCAGTTCACTGGATTAGCGTCCGCCGCTCATGTGGAGGATAGGGGAATCAAACCTGATTCTCCAGATTAGAGTCCAAATAAATGATGCTATGTTTAATTGAGAGCAATGACCATGGAGTAGTGGGGGTGTTCCAAATCTTCATTGTGGCCCATATTGCCGTTTGGAGCTTGGATATGTCAAACATGCAAATAGGATAGAACATTAGGAAAGGACTGGTGTACTTGCTGCCTGTCAGAATAGCTGTTGCCTCTGTATTGACCGAGCTGCTTACTTTATTGTTTTTACAAGGAGAATGGATTTGTGAGGCTCTTTCCAAGGTGAAAAGTCACATTTCTCTTAGTTTAGATTTCTGATAATACTCCTCTCTGCCCACACCAGTTAAACAGCATAGCAGTAGGAAGCAGAGAGGCATCTGTGTTTGATCAAAAACCCAGAAGACAATCCACAAAATTCCTTTTCTTAGGACCAACCAAATGACACATAACCATGTGGCAGCTTTCAAGTTCTTCAGAACTCTTCTTCAGGCTGGATGTTACAAAAAAAAAAAAAAAATAGGAAAAGAAAGATGTATTTATTTATTACGTTTCTATACCACATCCTCTCCTGAACAGTCTCTCGGAGCAGTTTACAATAAAACGTTCCACAATAAACATTTAATGAAACTAGGGTTGCCAGGTCCCTCTTCACCACCAGTGGGAGGTTTTTTGGGTAGAGCCTGAGGAGGGCAGGGTTTGGGGAGGGGAGAGACTACAATGCCATAGAGTCCAGTGACCAAAGTGGCCATTTTCTCCAGGTGAAGGGATCTCTATCGGCTGGGGATCAGTAGTAATAGCGGGAGATCTCCAGCTACAACCTGGAGGTTATACAATTCAACCTGGAGGTTGGCAACCCTAAATCAAATACATCTCAACATTAAAATAGAACCAGCTTGTTTATACAATTACAATATGAGATTCATTAAACATGAATGTGTATAAATAAACAATTTCCCAGAGTGTAAGCCAGTCAACAATTACCACGTAAAGGCCAAAGGCCTTATATCCCTCAAACATTAGATTTACACTGCTCAAGATCAATGGATCAAGGAGCTTCTAAGGGATAAAGGAAGGAAGGCTAAAGGCCTGATGGAATAAAGCAGCTTTACATGCCCTGAAGAACGCAAGAAGATCCCACAAAGCGCGGGCCTCATCAGGCAGCTGGTTCCAAAGGGAAGGAACAACAACCAGGAAGGCCCTAGTGGAAGGTAAATGGGAAATCTGGGGGCCAGGCTCCTGCAAGAAGCCCAGAGATTAGGGTTGCCAGCTCTGGGTTAGGAAATACCTGGAGATTTTGGGGGCAGAGCCCGAGGAGGGCAGGGTTTGGAGAGGGGAGGGACTTCAATGCCGTAGAGTCCAATTACCAAAGCGATCCCTTCCAATTACCAAAGCGATCCCTTCCCTTCCAATTACCAAATCGATTCCATTCTTTCATTTTCTCCAGGAGAACTGGTCAGTTATAACAGCAGATCTTCAGCCACCACCTGGAGATTGGCATCCTTATTTCTCGAGCAGGAGGTAGGGCTGGGTGTCATCAGCATATTGGTGACACCCAACTCCAAACCTCCTTATGACCTCTGTGAGAGGTTGCGTATAGCTATTAAAGAGCATCGGGGAGAAGATAGACCCTTGCAGAACCCCACAGCTCAGTGGCTACTGTGTTGACCACTTGCCCCCGATGGCCACCTTCTCTGAGAGTCCCTGCAGGAAAGAGGAGAGTCACCGCAAGGCAGTATCCCAGGGAAGAAAGGCGGTTGACCAAATGGTCAACTGTGTCAAAAGCAGCTGACAGATCCAAAAGGATCCTCAGCGCTGAATCTTGTCAAGATGGAGCCAGAGATCGTCCACCAGAGAGACCGAAGCAGTCTCGGTTCGAAGCACAGCCTGAAGCCAGACTGGAAGGGATCGAGCACCAATGTTTCATCCAGGAAAGACAGAATAAAATCAAAGCATTCCCAGTAAAATAATGTCTGGGCTGAGATTTTAATTCAGAGTTCTCTAGTCCAAAACTAAGGAATTATCTGCTTCATCACACCCCTTTTGTATTGTCCATTCCCTATTATCAACATAATGTCTCCATTTCTGGGCATTCGTGCAGGATTTCCCAATACCTTTATATCTTCCCAAGCTCTCTTAATTAAGAGAGCGTTGTAACAGATCCTCTTTCTTTCACAAAAAATAACCTGGAAGATTTACAGACATGCTAATTCTCTATGGCACTAGCTGGTCTTCAAGCCGTGGTTTATAACAGAGCCATAAATTCCTGAATGAGTGGACTTTGAAATGCTTTTAAAACACGCACACACGATTGTTTTGATTTCATTATGTCACTTAGCCGGCTGAGTTGACATCGTGGCCGGTCTTCAGCGAGAATTTAAGTAAACAGAAAATCAGCTACCTGAAGAATCGAGAGACTAGAACACACCATACAAAAAAAAAAGCATAAACTTTGGCCTGGTAAAAGACAGAGCCCAGCCCCGTTTCCTCAATCAACCCCATGTATCTCAGCGTTGCGGCTTGTTCAGACATGCAGCATGGCCAGTGGATGACTGCGGGGTCAAGCATTGACTGGCATGTGGGAATGGTTCACCATAGAAATAGCATCACAGATTTTTTTTTTAAAAAGGCAAATAAACCAATAAACAAGTACCCCAGCCCAGTTGCCATGCCTCCGCTTCCTCAATTCAGCTGCCAGTCATTATAGGCTGATCCAAACTCAGGGCTGCTAAATCAGGCGATAATTCGCATGTGTGACTGGCCAATATAAACCCCCAGACAGAACTATCTTATTTCCTCACATCATGTCAAACAGAATGTTTTTCAGTGGGCCCAGTTCACATATCCTGTAAACAAGCATATAGCAATTGTGTGTGTGTGTGACATTAAGTCACAGCTGACTTATGATAACCCAGCAGGCTTCATGTGGAGGAGTGGACAATCGAACCCGGTTCTCCAGATTGGAGTCCCACCATGATTCCCCACTCCTCCACATGAAGCCTGCTGGGTGACCTTGGGCCATTCACAGTTCTCTCAAAACGCTCTCAGCCCACACAGAGGCAGGCAATGGCAAACCACCCCTGAACGCCTCTTGCCTTGAAAACCCTATGGGGTTGCCATAAGTCAGCTGTGATTTGACGGCAAAATCACACACATATAGCAATTAGGTGTGGGGAAATCAAGTAATGCATATTCATCTCATAAGAGCAGACTTAAAACTTATTAAGAGTTAAATAGAAACACCCCTATCCAGTGGGTCTTACATATGAGAAACTGTACATAGGGTTGCAGCCTTGGTATATTAGATCAGGAAAGAACGCCTATTGGCACACATTTTACTGGAAAAAAACATTGGGACTAGACAGCTAGAATTCATCGATAATCTCCCAAAATAATTTTAAAAATAAGTCTCTCTTTCTCCCTACAGAAGGTCCAAACGGGCAACCATGTATATTTCTTCTGCACTCCTAAGCTTCCCTTACAAACTTGTCCACTCAAAAGTAGCAGATACAAATAAATGCACATATGAAATCTGTCTTGCAAAACCTTGTGGTTGATTGCACACACTGATGATGCATATTCACATAACTTAGGTAAGTGGACATATCAGGAATTTGCCAAACAAAAACAAAATTTGCAATTGAGCAAGATGTTTCCTCTTAAAACAAATGGAATCGGATCAAATCATCCTTGTGTCTGTTTTTTGAATTTAGAATACCTTTTTTGTTTTCCTTTAAAAACAAAACAAAACAATCCTCTGTGATGAGTGCATGGTTTTGCCATGTGAACACAGTTTTGCCATGTGAACACACACTGAAATCTGACCCTCACAAGGGTACCAAACCAAACCCCAACAACAACAAAACAAAACAATTAAAACCAGAGCTAAAATACATCCAAAGACATAAAAACAACAATTAAAACATTGGGGAAAGAAGGAGGGATCACTGAGAGAAGGCCTCATGAAACAAAAAGTCTTCTCCCGCTGGTGTAAGATGGCAATAGAAGGGGACAGATGACTCTCCATGGGGAGAGAGTGTTACAGAGTTCGGGTGTGACAACTGAGAAGGCTGACATGGTTAACCCCTGGCTGTGTCTTTTGAGTCATTTAACATTACCCCATATGCAGAGGACCTGGTTACTGAAAAGCAACTAGGGTTTCCAGGTACCCCCTGGCAACTGGTAGGGGTGAGGGGATTTACCAGGTGCAAATTGAGGCCTAAGGTTGCCAACCTCCAGGTGGTGGCAGGAGATCTCCTGCTATTACAACTGATCTCCAGCCGACAGAGATCAGATCACCTGGAGAAAATGGCCGCTTTGGCCATTGGACTCTATGGCATTGAAGTCCCTCCCCTCCCCAAACCCCGCCCTCCTCAGGCTCTGCCCCCAAAACCTTCCGCCGGTGGCAAAGAGGGACCTGGCGACCCTAGCCACGATGCCATCTCTTCTGCAAGTGACATCATCACGTCGCTGATGATGTGGGAGACATTCTGGGTTTTTGGTAGAAGCTGTTTTTACCATAGGGTTTTGCCCAAATACCACAGCATCTTCCACATCGTCAGCAACATGATCACATCACTTCCGGAAGTGCTGTCAATGCTCTGATGGCATTGAGGCCTAGACCTCATTTTGCACCTGGTAAGACCCCCGCTGGCTGGCTGAACAATGCTGGGGGCCCCAAAGTGGGGGACCCTATGGCTTGCATCAATTTACAAAAACGTTCTTTAGAATTTTCATACCTGCACACCACAAATATATCTACATTGCAACTGCAGAAGTGCTACTTGTTCTTTTCTGTTTCAAAACAGTAGTCTTCATCTTGATTTTTCCTTTCTTGTATGTTCTGCATTTCAGGTTTGCCTGTTCTGTCAGCCACAGACAGTTCCCCTGCCTAGCACACCCCTAGACAGGTTTGGCAGCTTTTTCCAGCTTGCTACTTCCAACCTTTGCTCTGCTTCCGGGATCTGAGTTGTGTGTTTTTTTTAAGAGCTGGCGGTCCTTTCCTCCTCTAGTGTTGTGCGGCTGTTTTTCTTTCCGTATAGCAAGAAGTTGAGTCATCGGTCGTACCGTATGGTAACTTCAGGAAGGAATTAAAAAAAAAAACTGCTAAAAAATTGCGAAGTACTTCCAAAGTAAGAGGGCTATTCTACGCAGGCAATAGGGTAGCACAGTACAAAATTATTCACAAGGTTGCTTGGACAAATTATTAAGGACTGTGGTGTATACTTAAGATTGCCACGTCCCTCCTGGCAACCCCCGGGGAATGTGGGGGTAGGGCTGCCAGATCCAGGTTGGGAAACTCCTGGATATTTGGGGGTGGAATCTGGGGAGGACAGGGACCTCAGTGGGTTACAATACCCCAGAGTCCACTCTCCAACAAAGCATCCGTTTTCTCCAAAGGAACTGATGTCTATATTCTGGAGATGAGCTATAATTTTGGGGGATCCCCAGGACTCACCTGGAGGATGGCATCCCTATCTATACTACTGTGTATAGTTCACTGTAAACTGGATTCTATTATTTAATTTTGCATACTGGGGAGGGGCTGTGGCTCAGTGGTAGAGCATCTGCTTGGCATGCAGAAGGTCCCAGGTTCAGTCTCTAGCATCTCCAGTTATGGGACTAGGCAAGTAGGGGATGTGAAAGACCTCTACCTGAGTGCAAAATGAGCCATGACTGGACTTCTCATGTGTCTTCTGCTTCACCTGTAAATATGACTGAACATGTCTTCTTTTTATCCCAAACCAGATAGGAGAGCTAAATCCAGCCTTCTCCCTCATCTTGCCTCAGTGCACTCCATTGTTTAAATGATTTCTTCCCCCTTCAAGCCTAGCTCTGGTATTAAGAGTAAGTCCGGCTGCTTTGACCTGGGGACACGAAAATGTGCCCTGCATTCTCCATATTGTCTAATTTTACCTAAAACTTTCTGAATAGGGTTGCCAGGTCCCTCTTTGCCACCAGTGGGAGGTTTTGGGGGCAGAGCCTGGGGAGGGCGGGGTTTGGGGAAGGGAGGGACTTCAATGTCATAGAGTCCAATTGCCAAAGTGGCCATTTTCTCCAGGTGAACTGATCTCCATCGGCTGGAGATCAGTTGTAATAGCAGATCTCCAGCTAATACCTGGAGGATGGCAACCCTATTTCTGAATAATCTCTGAATCCCTGTGTTTTATACTGCTACTGCAAAGCTGCCTGGATATTTATGTTTCAAATAGATTTTTGTTTGTTTCACCTGTTCTTAGCTATTTGTTGTACTTTTTTTGTTTTATGGGTGTTGTTATATTGTTATTCATTGTAAGCTGCCTTTATATAAAGAGGCAGGATGCAGATATCTTAAATAAATGTCATGTATATAATACTTCTGCTAATAATGATTTGTCAGTTGCAAGCGGCATCTACCATGTTCCAGGAAACACTAGGCAAAATCTGTTAATAAACTGGGCTTTCAGGCAAATCTCTATAGCTTTGCGCTTCGTGTTGAATTTGCCCTGAGTTGAAGCAAAGAAATAGAAGCAGAAGACAGCAGCTGTGAAATATCCAAATCTATACATTCCAGAGGACAAATAATCCATATGATCCAACCTTTGCAACATGTTATTATGCGACTGATTATTCATCAGCCGGACAAATTATTTATTGATTTTTTTTAACCCTTCTGATGTTATTAAGTTCTAAAGAACAATTACTTCCACGATCGTTGGCCAAGTTGTTACGAGGATTGTAAGGCCTTTTAGTTAATGCACGGCATATGTCAGTAGCATTCAGCTAATTCACATATCTGTCTGCACTATTAATAGAGAAGGTTACATGGTGATTATCCGGGGTTCAATCGGCGCTCTTCGGACACAATGGCCGCAGTGTTCACACACTTGATGAGCCACATTCCACACAGACATTATAAGCAGCTGGTCTACATAAGATCACTGGCGTTTCGATCCTCCGGAATTGCTCCTCTTTTTCCAACCAGGAACCGTAACTTTTATTGTGAAATTAATCACTGTGCCCGGGCATTATCTCTTCTGCAAGAACAATCCCGTGCCTCTTCACTTAGAAGCACGTCCTGCTGAATTCTGTGGGATTTAATTTCATGCAACTGTCCGTAGAACTGTAATCAGTCAATCAATAACTTTAATACGGTCCAAGACCAGCAGATAAAAAGATATACATAATAAAAATAATTCTCCCATTTCTCTCACTTTGTGAGAAGCACATTGTAGAAACTGCAATTATTAATGCTTGTGTGTATGTTTTTTTTAAAATGAAAACATTATTTATATTTAATGTTATTTAAATAAAAGGTTATGTATATACACCACTATATTTCTTGATTTCATGTCAACAAAAAAAAGGGGAGCAGGACTGTGAATTGTGATACCTGAAAATCAGGCATTCATCTGTTTCCATGGTGATAGCCCTTCTCTGAGTCAATCAATCACACAATGGGTTCTCCTCTCCTCCACCTCCCATAACCAAGAGACCATTTTCTTTTTCTTTCTTAGTAACTTTTAAATGTCCCAGAAATTAAAAACAATTAAAAACAAGTAAAACACATTCAGCCTCACCTCAGGTTTGCTGCTGTTCACCAAACAAACCCCAGCATCTAGGGCTGCCAACCTCCAGGTGGTGGCTGGAGATCTCCTGTTATTACAACTGATCTCCAGCTGATAGAGATCAGTTCACCTGGAGAAAATGGCCGCTTTGGCAATTGGACTCTATGGCATTGAAGTCCTTTCCCTCTCCAAACTCCACCCTCCTCAGGCTCCACCCTCAAAATCTCCAGGTATTTCCCAACCTGGAGCTGGCAACCCTACCAGCATCGCAGCTGTTCACAACTCTCGCCCTACTCTGCAGTTCTGCAGGCCACTAATTTCTTTCCACTTAACTAGTATAACTATGGGAAAACCTACAGTTCTGAAATGAGCTTAAAACATTAACTAATGCTAACACCGCAGAGAATTCCATCACACTTGTCCCTTATAACTGTATATTACCTGAAAGGATATCCACCATTTAATCTCACGACAACCCTGTGAAGTTGCTAAAGCTGTCATATAGTTGAAGATGAAGGGCTGTCATATAGAGGAGGGTGCCAAGTTGTTTTCTGTTGCTCCAGAAGGTCGGACCAGAACCAACAAGTTAAAATTAAATCAAAAGAGTTTCCGTCTAGACCCAGGGGTCCATGAGAACTAAATTAAGGTCCGCGAAACAAAGTTATACGGTAAACCCATAATAAATTAATATTTTCAATTAAACGTTCTCTATTATAAAAATATATATATTCAAATATTATTCTAAGTTTAATGTTTAACTAACAGTTATGATTAAAGTTTATTTTCAAATTCTCAGAATTTTTATTTTGAACCTTGGGGTCCCTGCAACGAACAAAAAAGTCCTAGTGGTCCCTGGTCAAAAAAAGGTTGGGAACCACTGGTCTAGACATTAGGAAGAATTTTCTAACAGTTAGAGCGGTTCCTCAGTGGAACAGGCTTTCTCGGGAGGTGGTGAGCTCTCCTTCCCTGGAGGTTTTTAAGCAGAGGCTAGATAGCCATCTGTCAGCAATGATCTGCCTAAGGTCAGCAGTTGTAATAGCAGGAGATCTCCAGCTAGTACCGGGAGGTTGGCAACCCAACCCCATGTGGAGGCTGGCACCAGTTGCAAAATGGACTGAGATCCATTTTTTGTGCGTTCTTTTCTGAAGGGATGTACTCGAACCTTGTTTAGTCTAAAGCACAGACGTGGCATTAAAAAGGACATTTTGTTCATTTTAAATTTCACAGCAATATCACTTTTTTGAGGGGGGTGGGGAGAACCCAATTGCCTCAGCTCGCTGAATAAAAGATAAGGCAGGACGCTAAAATGACATTGACAATCTGGACAGCATGATTAAGTCCCTAGCTTCCTCTTAATAAAGTCACTCTAGGAAAGCAGGCGAGTAAATAAGGCTTAATTCTCCTGGTTTGAAGTGGAAACTGGCCCGGCCTGTTTTACAACTTCACACTAAATTGCATTTACATCCCTCGCATGGGGGAGGTTTCATTTCTCTGAACTGTTGGGCTAGAACAAAGAAATCTGATCTCTCTGAATCTTCCTGGAGCTGGCCCAGCCGAAGGGATAACCTTTGAAAGCCCTGTGGAGAGACTATACTAAAGGACGAAGGAGCTCATAAAAAAGAGGGCAAAATTATGTTTAGCAATAACTGGATCTCGACCTCAGTGCATTTGAGGTTCTTTAGCGAGAACAAAGGCATGCCTGCACCAGCTGCCCTTTCCAAGAGTGTTTCTGCAAGTGACCTGCAAAACACAGGGGGGGAGGCTCATAGCTTCACACCTGTCTGTTGAAGAAATCTAATGCAGACAGGAAAACATGGATCCAGTGGATGAACAGGAGTCTAGTGGCACCTTCAAACTAACAAATTTTTTATCCCAGCACGAATAGTTAGGGCTCTAGTCCACAAAAATTTATGCCGGGATAATCTTGTTTGTCTTTAAAGAAGAAGAGTTGGTTTTTATATGCCGACTTTCTCTACCACTTAAGGGAGACGCAAACCGGCTTACAATCACCTTCCCTTCCCCTCTCCACGACAGACACCCTGTGAGGTCGGTGGGGCTGAGAGAATGTGACTTGCTCAAGGTCACCCAGCTGGCTTCGTGTGTAGGAGTGGGGAAACAGATCCAGTTCACCAGATTAGTGTCCATCACTCATGTGGAGGAGTGGGGAATCAAACCCGGTTCTCCAGATCAGATTCCACCGCTCCAAACCACCGCTCTTAACCACTATACCACACTCCACCAGATTAACAGGGCAGTCCTATGCAGAGCTACTCTATCAGTTGACACCAGTGCTGGCCTCCCTCTTCCTTCCCCCCCACCCCCAAGCATGGTGTACTGGTGCATTTCCTCCTGATAATACAAACACCTGGAACAGTGAACACTTTGAGTTCTCCTGCTCTTTTCTTGCAGCACACAAAAAATCTTATCTGTAATGTGGTTGACTCAATATCTGTACCCAGAATGGAAGCTCGCAAGGAGAACATGAGTGAAGGGAAGACAACCCCCTCTCCAACACTGGCATGACCGACTATTTTGCTTGGTAGGGTTGCCAGGCCCCTCTTCACCACCTGCGGGAGGTTTTTGGGGCGGAGCCTGAGGAGGAGGGCGGGGTTTGGGGAGGGACTTCAATGCCATAGAGTCCAATTGCCAAAGCGGCCGTTTTCTCCAGGTGAACTGATCTCTATCGGCTGGAGATCAGTTGTAATAGCAGGAGATCTCCAGCTGCTACCTGGAGGTTGGCAACCCTATTGAGCCTTGTGCTATTTTTTTTTGTTGCCAGACCACATTGTTATAGCATTGGTGTTTGTTTCTCTCCAACCTCCAGGTGGTGCCTGGAGATTTCCTGACATTGCATCTGATCTCCACACAACAGAGATCAGCTTCCCTGGTGAAAATGGCTCCTTTGGAGGGTGGACCGCCCCTCACCAAACCCCATCCTCCCCAAGCTCCACCTCCAAAGCGCCAGGAATTTTCCAACCCAGAGTTGGCAACACTATGGGTGTTGCATTCCCCCCCCCCCCTTTGACATTTGGGCCAAAAATGCTGCCTACTTCTGAAATAAATTAATGGTAATGAAGGCTATAGACTTACACAACAACACAGGATCTTTGCCAGACTGTGGCAAAGAGGTGTATAATGTCAGCCCCCACCCCAAATTGGAGAGAAAGCCCTGGTTTACTCCTGCAACAGAATGAGTTGGTAGAATTGCTTGATCCCTTTCAGTTTGTGAATGAAGGATTATATTTTTGTCAAAGCTCCTGTAGATGAAACATTCCCTGCCACTCTCAGAAGCACTATATAAATGCTAAGAATTATTAGAATGAACATTTTCTCTTATAACTCTGTAACAAAAAGGGCCAGAGCCTTTTTTTTTTTTACAAAAAGAATGAAAACTTGGAAATAATAGACCATGGTAACAGATTTCTGCAATGTTATTGCATTGTTGTGATCTGTCAGGTACTGATTTTTTTTTCTTAAATTGCTCTCAATTTCAAAATATTATGTATTAACATTTTCCCCTTCCAAAACAAAAATACTGATTTTTTAAAACTGGAAATAAATAGAAACAGGTGTTTTGGTGACCAGTCTTTATAAATTTTCTCCACTCCTTTTGTATTGGCCTTGTTGTTGGATTTTGGCTTTTTTTTTAAAAAAAGTTATGTTTTGTGTTCTATTGAAAAACATTATATTAATATTTTACATCAAATATTTTAAACTGCAAAATTAATAATCCTTCCTTTATAATGCCGACTTCCATTTTTTCTGTAATCAGACCTGAGGCTTTAAAACTGGACCTCTTCTGAGTTCTTCTCCCCAAGAGCAAAACTTCATTTGTGTCCTAAGCATTATGGGATGTCACATTTCTAAATGGTGCTTGTCTGCTGTCTCAGCATACGGCTTTTGTCACTGCAAAGCTGGGGCATTGTTGCAGGGCCGTATGCAAATCGAGCTCAAAAATAGCTTACAGGAGGAACCGATCAGTATCTTTTGCTCTGTTGATTTCCAAGCTGCATTCAAACTTCCAGATCACCATGACTGCAAAACAATACCTTTATGCACCCAGAGGTTACACCTTAAATGCATCCCATTTCCTTTTCATCACAATGCCCAGAATTTCTTGGAAAATGCAGCAAGTTTGAAGGGATACTTTTATCCTTTCTAAGGAGCTGTCAAATAGATATCAAGCTTACCCCCATGGGAAAACAAAATGGGGTAGGAGGGGGTTGGTTCTGCAATGCCAGTAGTACTGAGGAACTCCCTCATTAGATTATATTTATTGAGGAACAAAAAATGGATGACATTTCCTTTGGGTTGAGAGTCGATCCTTTTCTTTCCCGCACTCTAGAAACTGATGCATCTGCCAGGCAAACAAATGAAAATGTCATTAATTCATTCCACTGTCAACGTTTGTGTAAGAATCGGATTAGACGAGAGCAAATGCTACCAATCTATGTATATGCATAATCTTGTATTCCAGCCATTTATAGCAACTGTTAAATCTTTGGCTTTGATTTTTTAAAAACTGTTTTCAGTCTTCAAATGGCAGGTGAGAAAGCGCTTACAAATAAACACTCATTCAAGAAGATATTTGGCAAAATGTGTGTGTGTGCAGAGTCATCATTCGGGAAAAGCAAAAAACAACAACACTGTTTGTTTCAACACTCTGGGTCATTAATGCTTTCATTTATTATATTTACATACGACAAATAATGCTGCTTTCACAAAAACAGATGTTGTATTTTGTCAATATGACAGGGTAGGCTTGGCCAGAAGTGGAAATTGTAAATTGTCATAAGATATTTTCAAGATGTTTCAGTTAGCAAAATTCTATGGCGGCCGTGGCCTGCAAAGGTTTGGCCCAGTCTCAGCCCCACGGGACAGGAAATAAATTAAAATAGAAATAGAACACAACAGAAAAAACTGTTAATTCTTGATTAGTCATTTCAACATAAACATATATTTTTATGCTGTCTGTAATGAGTCATCTCAAATTTTCAGGAGTTGGTTCCCAGTGTCGCTAAATCCAGCACAGTAGACTTGTTAGCCTGCTTGAGATGGGGAAAAAATGTCAAAAAACTAGAAAAGCCCTGAAAACAGATTTATTGCAACATAAGCTTGAATAGCCTGTCCACTTCATCGGATGCATGAAATGGATCAGTCAGCAGAAATGCTGTTTTTATGTCTTTTAAGTCTGCAATCCTGAAGGGGGGCAAATCTCCTTAGGAGCCGGCATGACCCCGTGCCAGCGTTAGGGTTGCCAACCTCCAGGAAGTAGCTGGAGATCTCCTGCTATTACCACTGATCTCCAGCTGATAGAGATCAGTTCACCTGGAGAAAATGGCCCCTTTGGCAATTGGACTCTATGGAATTGAAGTCCCTCCCCTCTCCAAACCCCACCCTCCTCAGGCTCTGTCCCAAAAACTTCCCGACGGTGGCGAAGAGGGACCTGGCAACCCTAGCCAGTGTAGGTGCCACCTTATAGCGGAATAAAGTGGCACTTACGCCAGCATGGGGGCAAACACGCCGGCATCCAGGAGACAGAGCACTTCCGGCAGGTGGTAATGTTTGGGACAATTCAGTGCAAAACACAAGACAAGCGTCCATTCATAACAGCTATAAATGGTCGGTGACAACAATTTAACCTAGTTATGCGAAGCAATTTAACACCTGAAGTTAAGTATGAGTCAGCTCTGTTTAACATCCGGTTGATGTAATCAAACCTAATGATGAATTAAAACTCTTCATGGTCATCCCCCCGCCCTTCCCTGTTGGCCTCTGAACATTCTTGGCTGTAGGATCTGGAGTTTCAGGTCAGATGGCTAACAGCGCAATCCTATGCAGAGTTAACTCCAAATTAACCCATTGATTTCAGTGGATTTAGACTAGAGTAATTCCATTCCGACAGTGAAACTTTAAGCAGATTTACAGCTCTTCTAAACCCACTGACATCTGTTTAGGATTGCATCGTGAGTTACATACCACAGAGTTCCTGGTTTGGGTATTGCCTCTGCAGTAGGTTGTCAACCTCCAGATGGTGGCTGGAGCTCTTTTGGGATTACAACTGATCTCCAGGCAACAGAGACCAGTATACCTGCAGAAAATGGCAGCTTTGAAAGGTGGATTCTATGGCATTATATCCCATTGAAGTCGCCCCTCCCCGAACCCCACCCTCCTCAGGCTCCACCCCCAAAACCTCCAGGTATTTCCCAACCTGGAGCTGGCAACCACACTCTCTAGGAGATCTTAGGCAAGCCATACTACTTGAGTCTGTCCCTGTGAAATATGGGTTCAGGAACACTGTCCTACCTTACAAGGCTGCTGTTAACGTTTTCAGCAACACATTGGGGAAGTGCTTTGGAGACTGAAACTGCTATATAAATACTAAGTTGTGCTGTTAATAAACAGAAAAACAACCCTGTTCCACTCTATTATAGTTATGTCTTGTATTATTTTAGATGTCTCACCCCATAGAAATTAACATTGCAGCCAGCCTTCAAAGGCATAGGGTTTTGGGGATGGAGCCTGGAGAGGGAGAGGTTTGGGAAGGGGAGGGAACTCAGTGGGGTATAATGCCAGACAGCTCATCATCCAAAGCAGCCATTTCTCCCGGGGAACTGATCCCTATTGTCTGGAGATCAATTGTAATTCGGGGAGATCTCCAGGCCCCACCTGGAGGCTGGCAACCCTTGAATGCTGACATAAAAATGACATTGTGGCTTTTATGGAGTCCGTTGCATGTAGTAACATTTCCTTGTTTTATTGCAAGTCTTATTGTTAGGCGCTTCGGGACCTTTGGCGGGTTAAAGATTGAATATTTCAATGAATACACTGATATTACTTGTATCTCAAAAAATTGCTTTGATAAATCAACTATTTTATGGGGGACAGGCTTTCTTTCCTCTTAATGTTGCTCAGTCCACGTGTTTTTGATCATGGGAAACCTCTGATTTCCATACAGAAATGACCTCTTCCTTGTTTGCCCCTCCTGCACTGTATCGAGCACCGAGGCTTCTAGCCTGGAGTCGCAGAAATCTGCGAAAAGACAATATTAACATATCAATGCAGCGGGCACCCCAGGGACCCAGAACTGAGGGCAATATTTGCTTCTCCATTTGTTAACAATGGAAGCAAAAAGCCGCGACTTAATCACCAAAATTTGTTCTTAACCTGATGGCTTGATTTTTGTTTTTAAAGGAAGAGTCAAGAGCAGCAGATTTAAAAAGAAAGGATTATATTCTGGATGTCAGCAGACAGTCAAAAGACCCTAGCTAGTGGAATGCTATGCTTACCAACGCTTATTGGAAGTTAAAGGCCTCAAATTATGACCCGTAACTGGAGTTATAGGTGTTTGTGTTGCCAATCTCCGTTAAGAGAAAACGGGGTTTCCAACAATTTGGCTCTTGCCAAATATACAGCCCATTAAAAAAAAAATCCACTATAAATCACTGGAAGCACGTTGCTTATTAACTGACGAAGTATCTGGATGGGTTTCTGAGACATTTTAGAACAGCCGACAGTGGATGGCACAGATTGAATCAATTCACGGTTGATTTCTCCATATTCCCCTTTAGTGGAGGGTATGCATTTTAAGTTGGAGCCTGTCCTTTTTTAATTGTAGAAGTGTTGTTTTGAAATATAATGTTCTCAGCATATGTTGGAAGCCTGGTTTGCACATGCAGGAGACTGAGTGGTCAAACTGACGGAGCTAACACAGCAGGGGGAAAATTGCCGTCTGCTCTTTGTGCTCCTTGTGCTGTTTTGCTGTTTTCCTTCCCAAATGTGATCCTCCACCTCAAAGTTGCAGAGCAGCGAATTTTCCACAGAAAAATTTCCAGTGCCTTATTTCCCCACAAAGTTCCCATTTCTAAAGATTCATTGTTTTGTTAAAAGTATGGATACCACGAATAATAAATATTAGGCAAACTGGGCAGTTTCAAAGGCATAATGTTTTTTTTGAGGTGATTGTCCCTAGGATTTTTATGAGATTGTTTTGTTCGTTGGTAAACCAGGGATGGGAGGATAAAAGCACAAATTGCCAACCTCCAGGTAGTAGCTGGAGAAATTGTATTAAAAAATAGGTATTCATATACAGTATGATGGGTACCATTTTACGTTGTTTAACCTCCAGGTAGTAGCTGGAGCTCTCCTGCTATTACAACTGATCTCCAGCCAATAGAAATCAGTTCACCTGGAGAAAATGTTAATTGGACTCTATGGCATTGAACTCCCTCCCCTCCCCAAACCCCGCCCTTCTCAGGCTCAGGTTCATTCCCCCCTCCCCCAAATATTATATGTATTTGTGCTAGGGTTGCCAGGTCCCTCTTCGCCATCGGTGGGAGATCTTTGGGGTGGAGCTTACAATCACCTTCCCTTCCCCTCCCCACAACAGACATCCTGTGAGGTAGGTGGGGCTGAAAGAGTTCTGAGAGAGCTGTGACTAGCCCAAGCTGGCTTTGTGTGTAGGAGTGAGGAAACCAACCCAGTGCACCAGATTAGCGTCCGCCGCTCACGTGGAGGAGTGGGGAGCCAAACCCAGTTCTCCTGATCAGAGTCCACCGCTCCAAACCACTGCTCCTAACCACTACACCACGCTGGCAATCTAGTGCCTTACATAGCAACATCTGTGGAATTGATAGCCACACCGAATCTTTATATTCAGAAGCAGCATTGCTCCATCAGTTTCTGAGACCTAAACAAGGGAAGACTGTCACCTTTGTATACCTGTTTGCAGGCATCCAGAAGCATCTGCCTGCTTTGTGCGAGAACGATGGGCCAGATAGACCTTGGCCTGAGCCACTGAAATCCTGGTGGATAAAGATAATAAAACAGGGGAAGCCATTTTTACTGAGGCAGTTTGCTACGATTCACTGCTTGTTGCTGGGTTTTAAATCCGAAGCTGCGTAAAGTAACAACTTCTACGGAGCCTTTTAAAAATGCCAAATGTTAGGCGAGTCTCCGTTTCATGAGGGTTGGAACCGAAGCACAGGGTTATCGCATGACTCAGATGAATACAAGACGCTTCTTTCCGCAGAGAGCAAAAACGAAGCGCCAAAGCTTGAAGACAAGAATCAATTACTTTGAGCACATCTTGATATTAAGCCCTGACTCTTATTCAAGGAGAGTGTTACGGATTCCGTGGACTGCCAAAAACACAAATCAGTGGGTCAAATCAAGCCGGAACTGACCCTAGAAGCTAAAATGACTAAACTGAGGCTGTCGTATTTTGGTCACGTCATGAGACGACAAGAGTCACTGGAAAAGACCGTCATGCTAGGAAAAGTGGAGGGCAGCAGGAAAAGAGGAAGACCCAACAAGAGATGGATTGACTCAATAAAGGAAGCCTCAGCCCTCAATTTGCAAGATCTGAGCAAGGCTGTCAAAGACAGGACATTTTGGAGGACTTTCATCCATAGAGTCGCCATGAGTCGGAAGCGACTTGACGGCACTTAACACACACACACACTTATTCAAGGAAGTACACATTCAGTGGGGCTCTTTTGTTCCTGATGGAAGGAAACACGCACACGCGCACACACACACAACGTTGTGTGGTATAAAATGGAAAATGGCTCTAATTCATTGGAGGACGGTGGCTCAGTGTTTGCGTTCAGGAATGTCTGATGAGTAAACGAAATGCACTTTTTTTTCACTGCTTTTTAATATTGATTGTCCTGTAATTGTCGACTTTTCAAGTGGCCTGAAGGATAAACCTGAACGGACAGCCATCAGCTCCTTCATGAACAACTCCCCCCCCCGCCAAAAAAAGAAAGAAAAACCTTGCACATATTATTACAATTTTATTATAAAGTCTTCCCACTTTTCTAATTCTAAATCTTAAGAATACTTCCTGGTTTGCTGAGCTAATTACTGGCTAGGGTTTTTGCAAATACAGACCACCACCACCCCGCCCCGCAAAGGCAGCCATTATAAAATCTAAAGAGGGTATACGGCTGGAGAGCCGAAATTTTTTGGCAAAATGCCATTTCCGGATGTAAGGTGGTGGGTTTTGCCTCAGCGAATTTAGCAAGCTGCTGCTTGCGTTTTGGGATACTGTTATATACAGTGAGATCTCCAGTCCTAAAATGGAGAGAAACAGAAATACCCCCTCTGCCTTTTCCCTTTCCTCTATGGTTGCCAATTTGGGATCGAAAAAAAATTCCAGATTTGGGGGCAGATCCTGAGAAGGGCACAGTTTGGGGAGGGCAGGGACCTCAGTGGGGATGTGATAGTGTAGAGTTTATTCTCCCAAACTGCCATTTTCCCCAGGGGAACTGATCTCTAGTCTGGAGATCAGTTGTAATTCTGGGAGAACTCCAGGCCCCGCCTGCAGGTTGGCAACCCTACTTTCCTCACAAAAGCTACATTCATTTGCCGATAGTCAGCTCAGATGTTTGTGAACATTTTGCAGTGTTAGAATCGCTTAACTGGGCAGGAGTTGCAGGTGGCAACCCCTCTTTTCAGTCTATTGTATAGACATAAACCACCCTAAGAGCCCTTTTCCTGGGTGTAAGCTAGGGTTACCAATCTCCAGGTACTAGCTGGAGATCTCCTGCTATTACAGCTGATCTCCAGCCGATAGAGATCAGTTCACCTGGAGACAAGGGCCGCTTTGGCCATTGGACTCTATGGCATTGAAGTCCCTCCCCTCCCCAAACCCTGCCCTCCTCAGGCTCCGCCCCCCAAACTTCCCACCAGTGGCGAAGAGGGGCCTGGAAACCCTAATGTAAGCTCATTGAATAAAATGGGACTTACTTCCAAATAGACATGCTTAGGATTGCTCCCCTAAGCACCAACTGATGGCGGCAGCAACAGGCTACAAAAACTCACTACCATTCTTTTGCGAAATGATGACTTTAAAAAAATCGATTATCTCTAGTATTCTGTTGTCTTAAGACTAATTCTTCCCTGACCTGGATAGCCCAGGCTAGCCTGATCTTGTCAGATCTCAGAAGCTAAGCAGGGTCGACCCTGGCAAGTATTTGGATGGGAGACTATCATGGAATACCAGGGTCGTGACACGGAGGCAGGCAATGGCAAACCACCTCTGAATGTTTCTTGCCTTGAAAACCCCACCAGGAGTCACCATAAGTCAGATGTGATTTGATGGGAAAAAATAAAAGACTAATTGTTGGGATGTGTCCAGATGCATACTTCCACATCTGCATCTTGAGCTGGTCAAGGATCCATTCAGTGGTGCAGCATGATGTGCTTCCTCTTCCCAATCCAGCCGCTGGGGCTGAACACATGAAGCCCCGTTAATAGGGTTGCCAGGTCCCTCTTCGCCACCAGCGAGAGGTTTTTGGGGCAGAGCCTGAAGAGGGCGGGGTTTGGGGAGGGAAGAGACTTCAAGGCCATAGAGTCCAGTTGCCAAAGCAGCCGTTTTCTCCAGGTGAACTGATCTCTATCAGCTGGAGATCAGTTGTAATAGCAGGAGATCTCCAGCTACTACCTGGAGGTTTAACAACATAAAATGGTACCCATCATACTGTATAGAATACCTATTTTTAAATACCATTTCTATATATACATTTTTTTGCAAATAGCAATGGGTTGTTGATTTTAGCAGCAGTGTATAATGTAGTGTAAATTGATATAAATACAGAGTATATTTCTACCAATTCGTCATATAGTCTTTAGTCTATTATACATACAATCACAAAATATATTTGTGACTACCTGGAGGTTGGCAACGCGACCCCTTAGAAAAGCGTTATTTGGCCCAATCAGCCATTGAGAATGAGGAGAGCTGGCACAACACGATTACTGCTTTTCTGCAATGACCTTTCATTTGCTCGCAGTCTGTTTAGGGCACATTTGTTTGTTTGCAGCACACCCTTCGGCTCCAAAGCAGCTGAATCGAAAGCTAAAAACAAAACAAAAACCTGGATCTGTTGCTGCACGTCTTATGAGATTGCAATGGCTGTAAGCATTCCATGATATATTTGACCCACAGGCAATATTTTCCCTATCATATGGTCCAGTATATTTCCAGTAATCCAAGCACATTCCCAGATTAGCTACCTTTCCAAAAATCTGGCATGACCTTTGGAGTGAGCTGGGTAGGTTTCCTTAGGCTAGGAGTCCCAAAGGGAGGGGGGCCAGGGTGTAGAAGGCCTTGAACCTTTTATCTATTGGCCAAATATTTTACAAAAGGACACCAAAAACAATGCCTTAACTGATTACCGTAAACATAAGAACGAACATACGTACTTAAAAAGTAAACGTATTTTCTGGGTTGCAGTTTGACCAGCCTAGGTGACCTCATGAACTTTTGGTAGACATAGTTTCCATCTTCCAGGTGGGACCTGGAGATCTCCTGGAATTACAACTGATAGCCAGACTACATCTATCAGCTCCCTTGGAGAACATGGCTTCTTTGGAAGGTGGGCTTTATGGCATTATACCCCATTGAGTCCTTCCCGTCCCCAAACCCTGCTCTTCCCAGGCTCCACCCACCAATTCTCCAGGAATTTCCCAACTCAAGAGTTGGCAACCCCAGGTGACAGTATAGGTAGGGTTCCCAACTGCCCAGTTATGGCAGGCAATCTACTGCTCTTTGCTGTTGTTGTCTGCCGACTATTAGCTGGTCGTCGGGTGGAAGTAGGCGGGGGAAGAGAGGGGACGTGACCAGTGTCATCTACGCGATGACATCACTTACTGTATAAGCAGAAATGCCAGGGTGAGGCTTTTCCTGCCCTCTCCTGTTCCTCAGTCTCCAGGCAGCTGGTTTTGCCCCCCCCCACACCGTCGCTCAGCTGTTTGGCGGTGGTGCAGTCTTTTTTTTCTCCACGGCTTCCCTGGCCGCCCCAGTGGTGCGAGACTTCTCTGCCTTTCCTCCCAGGGAAAGCTGCCTGGAAAACCAGGGTGGTTGGGCAGAGCAGCAGAGAGCTCCCACACACACACACACAGCCACTCAGCTGTTTGGCAGCGGCACGGGCTTTCTCTTTAGCTCTGCCTCATCTCCTCGGTTCCCCTGGCTGCCCCAGCAGTACGAGCCTTCTCTGCCGCTCTGCCTGACATCCCTGCTTCCCAAGCAGCTTTCCCTGGGAGGAAAGGCAGTGAAGGCTTGCACCGCTGGGGCGGCTAGGGAATCCATGGAGATGCGGAAGAAGGAAAAAGAAAGCCTGCACCGCTGCCAAACAGCTGAGCGGCGGTGGGTGGGGTGCGAAACCAGCTGCCTGGAGACTGAGGAACAGGAGGAGCCAGGAAAAGCCTTACCCCACCACTTCCACTTAAACAGTGAGTGACGTCAATCGCATAGATGATGCTGGCCACCGCCCCTAACCCCACCTCCCTAAATCTCCCGCCGGTTGCGAGGTGGGGCCTGGCAACCTTAAGTATAGGATTCAAATGTCTCCCATAACATTTTTTGTGTACAATATTTATATACCGCCTCTCTGCCAACATAAACCTAAGGCAGTTTACAAGGTGAATGTAAAGAACACATCAAAAATGCAATTCATAAAACAAAAACAAAAAATCCAAATGATCTTAAACCCAGTAACAACTATGTAAGTCACATATCAACCATAGAAAACTGTAGTAGGAACCTTTTATAAGAGCTCTGAGAGTCGTATGACTGATAAAAGTGAGTTTGAAATTTCAGTATACATTAAAAATACACAAAAGACATAAATGGGAACTATACAGGATTGTAAAAAGAACAGCAATGCTGTTCAATGACTTTTATTCAGAACCTGTTAAGAAGTTGAGTGAGTTGAGTTGCGGGAATAAGGTTGAAAGGAGATGCTAGGTATGAATCTTCATGTTTATGACCACCATACTGTACTGTCAGAAGGCCGATAATAATTGTCTGGGGAAGGCAATGGCAAACCACCCTGTATACATAGTCTGCCTAGTAAATGTTGGGATGTGACATCACCCCATGGGTCAGGAATGACCCGGTGCTTGCACAGGGGACTACCTTTACCTTTACCTATAACAAGGGATACTCTTAGAGTTGCCAGGCCTCTCTTCGCCACCAGCGTGGTTTGGGGAGGGGAGGAACTTCAATGCTGTAGAGTCCAATTGCCAAAGCAGCCATTTTCTCCAGGTGAACTGATCTCTATCAGCTGGAGGTTGGAAATCCTAGACACTCTGTACATGCTCAGACCCACTACTCCTTAAGACAACCTGTAGTTTCGAATGAGATACAAATAGCAACTCAGACAGGGCAACTTTATATATGTATATTTATGCATATGAACGGAGTACTTGTAGATTTCATAAGAACCTTCGGCCTGTTGGCCATCAGTCAGCTTCTTAATGTTAGGTTTGATCCTTATTGCCTATATGTCACTATGTGTGTGGAGAAATCTAGCATCTAGGATCTGGGATTTTACCGTTGGGGCAGAGTCATCACCTTTCCCACTGGCTGCCAGAAGCCAGTGTAAGCGGGTAGGTGCCCCCCAAAAGGGTCTGCTTGGTTGTGGCGCTGAAATTTCGGAACTTCCTCTGGACTTCTAGATTTTTTTGTTTGGTGTTCCCTCACTAACTCTTATTAGTAGGGTTGCCAACCTCCAGATACTAGCTGGAGATCTCCTGCTATTACAACTGATCTCCAGCCGACAGAGATCATTCTCCTGGAGAAAATGGCCGCTTTGGCCATTGGATTCTATGGCATTGAAGTCCCTCCCCTCCCCAAAACCCACCCTCCTCAGGCTCTGCCCCCAAAACCTCCCGCTGGTGGTTTCAAGTTCAATTATATCATTGTTTTGCATTAAGTCTGAATCAACCTTAATCATCACACAAGCCATTAATTAGGGTTGCCACCTGCCAGGTCCTTCTTCGCCCCTGCCAAGATATTTTGGGGGCGGAGCCTGAGGAGGGCGGGGTTTGGGGAGGGGAGGGACTTCAATGCCATTGAGGCCAATTGCCAAAACAGCCATTTTTTCCAGGTGAACTGATCCCTATCGGCTGGAGATCAGTTGTAATAGCAGGAGATCTCCAGCTAGTACCTGGAGGTTGACAACCCTAGATCCAGCCCTGGGGTCAAATTTAACAGAACAATGTTCAAGTGATATCCCTGTTTGTCAAACTCTGTCACATTTAAAACATTTGCTGTATTCTTCAGTCATTCCTTTCCTAATTTCCCCCCCTAGCAATAAATCTTCCTGTCTGCAGTTCTGTTTTGCTAAAAATAAAACCCACACCGAATCTTGTTGTGCTTGTTTCCCCTAACAGGATTTCATTGTCAACTCACATTCAGTAAGGAGACAGAAAGTAATAGACAAGGTTAAATAAGTGTCCAGAGCCATAGCAAATATAATGACATTAACCATCCCGGTAAAGACTAGCCAAGCCCCAGAGAGCTGTTAACGCTGTTTGCTGTTTTGCTGTTACACCACAGCAAGAAACCATCTACTTTGAACTGCTGGCAGACACCCTTTGCATTGAATAATTGCACCCACTGGAAAGAATTTACTGCAGATATCACATGGTTTGTCGCTAACAACAGGTATATGTCTTTGAAAAGGCTGGAAACCACAAAGATCAAACGAAAATGGAGGTATTGTGTGTGTGCCTATTTCAGGCCCAGGACACCCTCAGAGATAAGTGTGCCACTCAGTTATTCAGCCTCATAGCAAAAGTTCATTAGCTCTTTAACAGGGTGTGGTTTCAAAGAGAGAGAGAGAGAGAGAGAGAGAGAAAGAAACACCCAAAACAAACTTAAGAAGAACTATAGCAGTTTAGATTATAGCAGCAAGTAGAACATGACTCATGCCTTCCAACATTTGTTTTTTAAAGTAGACTACTCTTTCCTAAATTTTCTTGCCCTGTCTCCTCATGCCACACCCTCATCCATGTGGAAAGTAAGGCCAAGAATTCGAGGTCAAAGTACTTCCCTTTTTTTTGGGTCAAAGTCCACCTAGATGCTAAAACTAGAAACTTTTTTAAAAAGATGCCCTCTTGCCAGTTCTGCATAACATATTATAATCCGCTCTATGTTTACTTTCAACTGGCCTCTTGCAAAGTTTATCTTAATGGCAGGATAAGCTCTTGCAAGGCAGTCTGTTAAATGTTTCTAACTGGGTTCAATCTGCTCAAGTGGAACATGCTGTAGAGATTCTTAAACTGTCAACAACTCGGAGGGGAAAAAATGTGCTGTCCTTTTCACAGAGGCTTAAAGGGCTGTTGTTTACTAGAGGATGTTGCTTACCCAGCCATTTCCATACATTAAGGCTCTATTCAAGGGACAGGAAATTTCCCCCCAGATATTTGGCAACCCTAAATCCCACAGAAAGCAGTAGGACGTACTTCTGAGAGCAGGATCAGACTCATTTCACAATTTTATCTGCTAAATCCAGAAATTCACATCATGCCTTTAAAATGTACCATGAAGGTGAAACAGTGGTAGCTTCTTCCCTGTTTTCCTTCCCTGTGCTTTTCTTTTTGCCCCTTGCCTGTCCACTGTACCAAACAGGACTCCAGGTGGTGCTGCAGAAATTTAGCAAAGGAATCACAGAGTTGGAAGGGACCACCAGGGTCATCTAGGGGTTTCACTTTAACCACACTACTGTCTGACACTTTAACCACAACACCCCACCGGATCTCTTACAGTGTTATCCTAAGCAGAGTTGCACTTGACTAAACCCACTAAATTCAGTGAACTTGAAGGGGTGGAGCTGTGCTTCAGATTGCTCTGCCAGTCATTCTAGCGGTGCGCACATGTACGGTAAGTGCCATCAAGCCACTTCTGACTTATGGAGACCCTATGAATCAACGACCTCCATAATGTCCCATAGTTAACAGCCTTGCTCAGGGCTTGCAAACTGAGGGCCGTGGCGTCCTAATCCATCTCATGTTGGGTCTTCCTCTTTTCCTGCTGCCTTCCACTTTTCCTAGCATTATAGTCTTTTCCAGTGACTCTTGTCTTCTCAGAATGCGACCCAAGTACCATAACCTCAGTTTAGTCATTTTAGCTTTTAGGGAGAGTTCAGGCTTGATTTGATCTAGAACCCACGTATTTGTCTTTTTTGGCAGTCCACGGGATCTGTAAAAATCTCCTCCAACACTATATTTCAAATGAGTCAGCTTTTTTCATCGTCCACTTTCCACACCCGTACATAGTAATGGGGAATACTACGGCATGAATTATCTTGATCACCAGTGTCACATCCTTACACTTCAGAATCTTTTCTAGTGCCTCTTCCTTTCCTGAATCCAGCTTGAACATCTGGCTTTTCTACCCTTGATTTTAGCCAAAAGGCCGAGAAGCAAAACATCTGGTATTTCTCATTCCATGAATGGTAACAGTCTTTGTTAGAAGAGTTTGAGCATCACTTTACTCATGTTAAAAATTAATGCGATGATCCAATAATTGTTGCAGTCTTTGACATCTCAGCACTAGTCGCTTTCATTTTGGTAGGGAACATAGTGAGGATTCAAAGGGTGGGTTCGTTTTGCCCCATACTGAGAAGAAAAGTACTTGTTCTCCCATACTTTCCCCCCAGCCTCTCCTCTTCTGTGGCTTAAACAGCAGCTGCAACAGGCACAGGTGATCTTTATCTTCATGCCATAAAATGCTCCACCTATTATTCTCTGCAAGTTAAAGTCACAAGGACAGGCGAAGCCATTTATTTTTAATCTGGTTAGTTGGTCGCTTTACATTGAATAAGGGGATTTGACCATGACAGTCTATCCAACTATTTCTGGAGTAATTTAACAACAAATTACTGCTGGTGAAGGGTGAAATGTAACAACAGTGTAGAGTGCATCCAGCGATAAATCAGTGCTAAATTGCCATGCAAATTAGAAGCAGTGTATTTTTGTATATGTACCATAGAATGAGGAGGGAAATGGCCAAAATTGAAGGGACATGCTTCCTTATCTGTGTACATTTTGAAGGGAGAGAGGCCTCATTCAGCATAGGCACCAAACTCCAGGTGGGGGCCTGGAGTTCTGGAATCACAGCTGATCTACAGAGATCAGGTCCCCTAGAGGAAATGGCAGCTTCAGAGGGTGGACTGTATGGCATCACATCCCCGCTAAGCATCCTCCCCTCCCCAAACTCTGGGCATCACCCCCAAATCTTCAGGAATTTCCCAGGCTGGAAATAGCGACCCTAATTCAGAACCTGAAATCCAGACCTTGCAATCATAGAATCATAGAGTTGGAAGGGACCACCTGGGTCATCTAGTCCAACCCCCTGCACAATTCAGGAAATTCACAACTACCTCCCCCCCACACACCCCAGTGACCCCTACCCCATACCCAGAAGATGCCCAAGATGCCCGCCCTCTCATGAGCTGCCTAAGGTCACAGAATCAGCATTGCTGACAGATGGCCATCTAGCCTCTGCTTAAAAACCTCCAATTCAGGCAATCTAATACAGCAGCTCTCTCTGGCGTTTGGCAATAGATGGGCCAATTCTAGAAACACAAAAGCATTCCTTGCAAAATAAGAGACATTTGGAAGACCAAAATTGTCTGAACAAACTAGATAAACGGGATGCCTGAACCAACAGCTATCAAAATTGCTCCTATGTATTTTGCAGCAACGCCCAGGAGAGAGATAGTTACTTGTGCTCATTCTCTTTTCTTTCTGCCAGTTATCCAATACTAGCATGGTAATAAATGGCTTCGAAGGGCGTAGCACAGGGCACATCATTGCGCATTCCCAAAAAACAACAGGATAAACATTTTTTCCCTTTCTTTTTCACAGGGTCACTTCCCACTGCCAACAAATGTGGGGGAAGAGAAAATACTCCGGTGTTCCTGATAGAGTTTAAACATCTTTATATATTGGAGAGACTTGATAACCTGTGATTTAAAAACCAGTATCTGCTGATCAAAGAGATAAACTGTCTCCCGTCTGTCTGGTGACTTTCAAGTCCTTCTATACCTTCAATTAATTTCCCCCCCTTCTCTCCCTGCCCCACATGCATATGAGTTGATAGAAAAGTCAGGTTTTATGCATGCTTGGTTTACCAGAGAACCCTGGAAGAGGCATTTGAAGTTTGAACAGCAGCCAGAGAAGATTGCATGCAAAGGGATAATCCAGAGCAAAGGTAGCTACTTTGAAGCTGCACGTTCCCAACAAAACCTGCGGTTTCTTGCTAGAGTTGGGGTAGGGGGTAGGACTCATAAGGGCTCAGTATGGACAGGATTAAAGCATTTGTTCCCAGATCCTGAAAAGTGTGGGGGGTGGGGGGGGGTAGGGATGGCTGGGAAGAAGAAGAGTTGGTTTTTATATGCCAACTTTCTCTACCACTTAAGGGAGAATCAAGCCAGTTTACAATCACCTTTCCTTCCCGTCCTCACAACAGACACCCTGTGAGGTAGGTGAGGCTGAGAGAGCTCTAAGGGAGCTGTGACTAGCCCAAGGTTACCAATCTGGCTTCATGGGTAGGGGTGGGGAAACGAACCCAGTTCACCAGATTAGAGTCCACCACTCTTAGCCCCTACACCACGCTGACTCTCTAATTCCATATTTTATTCTTCTGCATGCTACTTTGCAGAGCTACAAGAGACGTTTGACCCAACTTCCTTTTTGCCCGTGAAGATGTATTTATATACACAACCAAACATAAAAGAATCTGGCTACACGGCAGCCCACTTCCTGAATGAAGCAGAAATCTGCACTGGGTGCAACCTGCACTGGAAAATGGTGATACCATCAGCGACGCAAGAAAAAAAGGAGGGGAATAAAACCTAACCTAAAAACAGAAGCTGGGTACCCAAGTTGGGTGAAAAGAAAATATATATAAGCCTATGTATAAATACTGAAAGTATAATTTATTGGAAGCGCTATATAAAAGTTAAAATTATTTAAAACATTAAAATAGCACAATGGCATTTCCTGAGGTTGATAACTGTAACCACATAGCAAATGCGTTTTGGCCTATGGGGCCTTCATCAGTGGTTAACTAGGTTGATACCTGCACACATAGTATATGAGAGAGATATACTAACCAGTATTACAACTAGAACCTATTAAACCAGATGTTTGAGTAATTGGGAATAGATTTTACAACATATACACATGCCTGGTTGAGTTTGAACTGTTTGTATTTATTAATGTATTTCTGTAAATGTGTGCAGGCTTAACAAGGGTTTTAATTAACCACTGATGAAGGCCCTCCAGGTACTAGCTAGAGATCTCCTGCTATTACAGCTGATCTCCAGCCAATGTTCTATTGATTTGGGTGTTACTTGAAAGCTTCCAGTCTGAAGGCAGCAGAGTACTTAGGCTTGCCATTTGCCCAGTGGTGGGGGGCGTTAGCTCCTAGCCCTTGGGTTGTGATTGCCTGGTCACTGGTGGGAAGGTTAGGGTGGGGACATGGGGGAGGGCTGTAACATTATCTGCATCGCTATGCCAGTTTCGGGGGAAGCCTGGAATTGATATAGAGTAGCTCTAGAAATTGCATGAAAAGAAAACGTAGAGTTTCTGGCAATTCCTAGAGCTACCCTACATCACTTCTAGGTTTCCCCTGAAAGTGACATAGTGCTACAGATGCCCCTGCCATTTGCACTGTTGGGGGCTCCACATGTACCATTAACTGTCATTTTTAATGGTACATGTGGAGCCCCCAACAGTGCAAATAGCTCCTCCTGGAGCCATGTCAGTTTGGGAAAATGATGTGGGAAGGGCTTAAGCCTCCTCTTCTTGTGGATTGTGGTCCTGATTCAAATCGGGTTTGTACATGCATGGGATTAAGTTCCCATCCTGGAACATCCAATACATGTTTGATCAGACTGGGATAAGGACTTCAATGGGGTATAATTAGGGTTGCCAGATGTCTCTTTTGCCACCGGTGGGAGATTTGGGGGCAGAGCCTGAGGAGGGTGGGGTTTGGGGATGGGAGAGACTTCAATGCTATAGAGTCCAATTGCCAAAGCAGCCATTTTCTCCAGGGGAACTGATCTCTATCGGCTGGAGATCAGTTGTAATAGCAGGAGATCTTCAGCTAGTACCCTAGATATAATGCCATAGAGTCCACCCTTCCTAGAAGCCATTTTCTGCAGGTGAACTGATCAGTGTTGCCTGGAGATCAGTTGTAATACCAGGAGATCTCCAGCCACCACCTGGCGATTGTCAACTCTAGCAATAGAACAGCTAGATTCGAGTCCAGTAGCGCCTTAGCACCCAACAAAATTTTCAGGGAGTCAAATCTTCCTTTATCAGATATCTGGTATCTGACAAAGAGAGCTTTGCATCTCAAAAGCTCATACCCCGAAAATCTTTTTGGTCTCTAACGTACTTCTGGACTCGAATCTAGCTGTTAAAAAATCTTCTTGAACTGGAGCTGGAAGCTAGATTTCAAGCGAAGGAGTTGTAGAAAGCAAAGTCGCTGGAATAAATCCCTTGAACTCAACCAGATTTTAGCATTTTGTGTAATGTCATGCAAGTGTAATTGTCTGCAGTTTGTGTTTGTTTTCCCCCTTTAATGAGAGGAGGCCAGTCTAGGGCTAATTACATCCATGCACTGAATGTATTTAATCTTTAAAATTAGAATGTGCATGTGGAAGAAAGGGCGCCAGTTAAATAATGAGTTTGTAAAAATGGCACTGTCTCTTTCATTTAGCCTTTATTAGATCGATTACAAGTCCTTTATTCACTTCCAAGTTTTATTAGGTAAATTTCATAGCCTTTCCTACTTGCAGCAAGCCTGCTTTTTTCTACTTTTAGATATTTTAGGGCATGATCCAGCCCAACACTTCTAAACACAGAGCAACATTTGAGTCCAGTAGCACCTTCAAAACCAACTAGATTTCCAGCGTATAAGCTTTTGAGCGTCAAAGTGCCCTTTGTCAGCTCCACCTCTCGAAAGCTCATACTCTGGAAATGTTGGTTGGTCTCTAAGGAACTACTGGACTGAAATCTTGCTCTTATTCTGCAAACCAACATGGCTACACAGCTCTAAATGTCTCTAAATCAACTTAACTCTTCCAAAGAAATTGTTAATGGGATATGAAGTTTCTTAACTTTTGACGGAGTCATGCTGTTACTGAAGATGAAATCAGAGTATGTTGGGTGTGTGTTAAGTGCCGTCAAGTCGCTACGACTCATGGGGACCCTATGAATTAATGCCCTCCAAAACATCCTGTCTTTAACAGCCTTGCTCAGTATGTTACACACAACAATTACATCTGTTTTATTTTTAATAGTAAAACCCCCCCTAAAATCAAAGCACTGCCTCAATTTCATAATTTAATATGTGATAGTATTTCATAGTTCTGTCTGATCTGCATTTAACTTTGCACTAAGATTCCCAGCATGCATATTCTATCTTCTGCAGTCATACAGGATATGCTATCTGAACTTGCATTTGGGGGTGGTGGTGGCAGCGGGGTGGGGGAAGATGAGTGGTTTTGCTATGGCAGGCAGTTCACCCCAACCTACGTCCATTCATTCTGCAGAACTTCTATGGGCATGCATAGTGCATGCATGTAGTTTTGTCACATGCCCAGGAACTAGGGTTGCTGGCAGCCTGAAGAACAATTGTCCTGCCCCTTTAGTAGAAGCTTGTGTGTGTGTTAAGTGCCTTCAAGTTGCTTCTGACTCATGGTGACCCTATGAATCAATGTCCTCCAGAACGTCCTATCTTTAACAGCCTTGCTCAGGTCTTGCAAACTGAGGGCTGTGGCTTCCTTTAGAGAGTCAATCCACCTCTTGCTGGGTCTTCCTCTTTTCCTGCTACCTTCAACTTTTCCTAGCATGATGGTCTTTTCCACTGACTCTTGTCTTCTCGTAATGTGACCAAAGTACAACAGCCTCAGTTTAGTCATTTTAGCTTCTAGGGCCAGTTCAGGCTTGATTTGATCTACAACTCACTGATTTGTTTTTTTTGGCAGCTCTGGGAATCCGTAACACTCTCCTCCAACACCACATTTCAAAGGAATCTAGTTTCTTCCTATCAGCTTTCTTTATGGTCCAGCTTTCACACCCATACAAAGTAACAGGGAATATGATGGCATGAATTAACTTGATCTTGGTTGCCAGTGACACATCCTTACACTTAAGAATCTTTTCTAGCTCCTTCATGTCTGCCATTAGAAGCTTAGTAGGGTGTTATTTACCAGCTGCTGCTGCTTATCTCCACATGAAAAACTTCACCTGCCCATTTCCCCACATTAAGATTCTATTAAAGGGACAGGACATTTTGTTCTCAAGGTTGTTGGCAGCCCTGCTGGGAACTGTGTTTGACAAGGTTCCTGTTTTCATATACTATGCATATGCACTAGTACATGCATAGATTTCGTGCAGACTGTAGACTGAACTTGATAGGGCAGGGGTGGATATGACCGCTGCACTCCTATTTCCCACAGTCGCATGTGTTCAGTCTGCCTAAACAGAACATCTGCAAATGTCTAGTGTTACACTTCTGACATATGAATGATTTTGAACCTTCATTAATGTGTCGGTCTAGACAACGTTTTACCCTAACAAAGCAGTTACCAATGACTAAGCATTCATATTTCATTAAAATACAAGTTGCCATCTATCTTACAACTAATTCCCCATGGGTGGTCCCACCACACAGATCAAAAACAATCCACGCAATGGGGCCACCCAAGCAGGGCAAGGAGATGAAAACTTGTGTGTGTGTGGGGGTAATCTGAAAAATAAAATAATAGGAGTAAAAAACACCCACCACAAAGCCATGGGATTGATGATCATGCCTGGTCATTTTAAAAGAAAAATCAGAATGCTGTCTGAGATCTCGCAGGCGTACATTGTGAGATCTCGGCTGCCATTTTGAGGTTGCTTGGCAACTGCAAACCACTTTGTTGAGACCAGTTTCTTTCCAAATGATCAGTAGTGGGTATATAGCTCTAGTGTTAAACTATTATGGTGATACACCTACTATTGTTTTTTTTTTTTTTTAAATAAAAATCCTGACAGAGGAGAGAGGGGGGAACGGTAGGCAGAAGGAGAAAGAACCGGGAATTGCCACATGAGGACATGTCATTGTTATCATGAATTCCTTTGCAGTTGAAGCAGCAATGAAACTGTGGTGCACCTGTTTGGAAGCAACCTTACTAAAAAAAAATAAAAAAAATGAACAGCATTACGAATTCAAAGAAGGGGCCTTGAGTCTCCTCGACCTGAGGAAACTGAGTCCTCGGATGCCCCTAAAGTTTCTCCTGATTGTGACTGTGGGTGCCTGTGGTTCAAGAAATCTGTCTGCTGTTAATGGCTTTTTCCTTGCTTGTTTTTTGGCCCCATCACTCTTTGCTTTGGGGGAAAAAGAGTGCCAGAGTGATATCCCTTGAGAAGAGGGATAAGAGTGATATCCCTTGAGAAGACCTGAACGTCAGGCTGTCCCACTCCTGCTGCTCCTCAAGAGGAAATGCCATCTACCACGATGAGTGTGAACCGAATTAGCTTGCAAAGATTCCCCCATGTTTCATGATGAATCGATAGTGAAACGTAGAAAGATATCAATGACTCACAGTCAGCAACAGTGTGATGGGAGTAGCAAGGGCTGGAAGACACCGGAAGGCCGCAGAGTTCAACCCACAGAGCCAATGTAGAATCCTCCTCCTCTCAGCACCCTATTGCCTGATGCATAGAACCCAAACCACATGTTACTCTGCAGAAAATGTCTTCTGGATAGTGTTGCCAACCTCCAGGTAGTAGCTAGAGATCCCCTGCTATTACAACTGGTCTCCAGCCGATAGAGATCAGTTCATCTGGAGAAAACGGCTGCTTTGGCAATTGGACTCTATGGCATTGAAGTCCCTCCCCTCACCAAACCCTGCCCTCCTCAGGCTCCGCCCCCAAAATCTCCAGGTATTTTCCTACCCAGAGCTGGCAACCCTACTTCTGGGACAAAACCACCTTACACACCTTCCTGAAGGCAGTGAATGAAGGTGCCCTCCGCACCCACTCTGGCCGGCTGTTCCAGGGGAATGGACTTCACCACAGAAAAATCCAGTGTCTTAACTGTTGCCATATGGACAATCTTAGGTGAGCGTACCCCACAGAGATGGTTGCCTGAGGGATGTAAATAGCATGTGGAATTATACAGGAAGATACAATTTGGGAAGCACCAAAAATGGTGCAGTTGTTTGCATGCAAATGTGTTGTTTGGATAAGCTTATTGGAGAGCCAGAATTTTTTGTGGCTACTTGGCAAATGTGTACTAACTTGGTTGGCCCAGGCTAGCCTGATCTCATCAGATCTTGGAAGCTATGCAGGGTCAGCCTTGGTTAGTACTTGGATAGGAGACCATGGAGGAAGTCCAGGGTAGCTACCCCTATAGGAATGTCAGCCTCCAGGTGGGACTTGGGGATCCTCTGGAATTACAGCTCATCTCCAGACTACAGAGATCCATTCCCCTGGACAAAATGGATGCTTTGGAGGGTGGACTGTATGGCATTGTACCCCACTGAAGTCTCTGTCCTCCCCAAGCTCCATTACCATATCTCCCAAGAGTTTCCCAACCTAGGTCTGGTAAACCTACCGCTGGTGACCAAGGGAACCTGGCTACCCTAGACCCAGAGTCAGGCAATGACAAACCACCTCAGTTTGTCTCTTGCCTTGAAAATCCTGCGACATGATGGCACTTTCCTCCACCACCACTTGACAAATGTATGTGTGGTGGAAAACATAGAGCAGCAGTGCCGCCAGCTAGGGGTGCCAAGTCCCTCTTCGCCACCGGCGGGAGGTTTTTGGGGCGGAGCCTGAGGAGGGCGGCATTTGGGGAGAGGAGGAACTTCCATGCCATAGAGTCCAATTGGCCATTTTCTCCAGGTGAACTGATCACTATCAGCTGGAGATCAGTTGTAATAGCAGGAGATCTCTAGCTAGCACCCGGAGGTTGGTAACCCTACCACTGACAGAGGCTGCCGTCAATCGTCATAGTAGTTGTGCTTCCTCTCCCAGACGGTCAGCAAGTATACAGAGCAAATTTCTTGGCTCCCGTGAATGTTATGTGAGCATCTGATGCAATCCCATTTCTAAACCAAGACAGGCACTGGCCCGATCAATATTTGGGACGAACGATTACTAGGATCCCTGTGTAAGTTTTTATTTATTATTTTAAAAAATCACATCCTGCCTTTCTCTAAAGACCCAAGCAGCTAAAAGTGTGGTATGCATTTAATGCATTTTTTAAAAGCTGAAGTTCCTTCTAATCTTCTAATTTTATATTTATTTGAAATATTCCCATTCTGCTAAAGTAGTTTAAATTGCAATTTGATCAACCCAGCAAGAGACAACGAGCTAGATTTTAAGTTACTCTTCTTCTGTTTATGCTAGCAAAACGGCCTCCCCCACATTGTTTCTGAGAATCCTCTGGCTCCAGGAGAAGAAAAAGGAAAGAGTAGTGAATTACAGCAGCAACGTGGCAGAGAAAATGTTTCATTCCGTGAATCACAAACCTGGCCACTGTTTTCTAAAAAGACACACGGTTTCCTGAGCACCTAGACAGATAAATATCGGTGGGTTTCCTTGGGAATGGAATTCCCTAACTGCAGCGCCACATCAGAAAAAGGACTGTATTAGCGAAACACTTTCTAAATTAAACCGGGGTATCACTATTAAATCCTGCTCTTCCCCATACACAATACAGAGGAGGCGAGGCATTCTGCTGCCCTTTACTGCAACGGGTAGCTAATAGAGGAAAGCATCTGTGGAAATCAAAGGATATGTTTTATTACCTCTGCCTGTTATTGAATTTAACAGATAGCATTTGCCGCCAGCCTTTTGAGGCAGAGGCAGAACAGATGTTCAAGAAAAGCCTGTTAATTTCCTGCCATTTGGGAACCTGTTAGAAACCTTCTAAAACTTTAGTGCTCCAAGTACTCTTTTTTTTAAAAAAAAGATTTCTCCATCTTGCATATTGAACTGGGAAGAGAAAGCTAGTAGGACCTACGCCAGTTGAATATTTGAGAAAGGAACTGCTATACGTTTTGGTTTCCTGTATCATTTAGGGTGAGGAAATCTGAAAGAATGCAGTCAACTTGTGGCAATCCTCTTACAATTCACAGATGCTATCACTTGGGGATATGGAACGCCAGGCACAGAGTACTGGTGGAGCTGTACAGTCTAACCAGGGGATTTATAACAGAATTTAAGTGAATCTTCCGTATTTATTCAGCAAATACTCTTTTTAATTTTTTATTGTTTTTGCTCATTCTGTGTTTGGATAACTTGTCTGCGCTGAATTATTACCTGTTGCTAAAGGTAGCTTCATATATTAGAACCAAGGAGATGGAGAAGAACTGTGAGTGAGCTGCAGTTCCCAAAGATTAGGGTTGCCAGGTCCCTCTTCGCCAACGGCGGGAGGTTTTTGGGGCGGAGCCTGAGGAGGGCGGGGTTTGGAAAGGGGAGGGACTTCAATGCCATAGAGTCCAATTGCCAAAGCGGCCATTTTCTCCAGGTGAGCTGATCTCTATCTGCTGGAGATCAGTTGTAATAGCAGGAGATCTCCAGCTAGTACCTGGAGGTTGGCAACCCTACAAAATATATCTACACATGCCTTCCAGGTGGATCTGATGCTTACAGCGCAATCCAAAAGAGAGTTACTCCAGCCTGCGCTCATTCATTTCAATGTGTGTAGACTGGAGAAATTCTGCATAGGATTGCACTGCAAGTTACCTCCCTGCAGGTGAAATGTAGCACTCCACATCCCCATCAGACATTGCACAGCAAATCCTGCTCCCTTTCCTTTCCATTGCTTGTGCTGTGTGAATTTTGACAGGGTTGGCAACTGGATACCATAAGCTGCAGACCTGGCTGAACATCTGCTATCACATTGGCATCTGTTATGTGACTGTGTCTGTCAGTGTGCACTCCACGCTCCATTCCTATGACCTTTCCTTCTCCCTCTTTTTGGAACACGATAGTGAGGACTAAAATGACATGTGTGTCTCATGACATATAAATTATAGTTATGGTGGACCAATGCTCCTCTGATATGAGAAAAGGAAGTATTTCAGATAAAAGGAAGCATTTCTTCACACAATGCATATTTGCATTGTGGAACTCCCTGCCCCAGGATGCTGTGATGGCTGCCAACTTGGAAGGCTTTAAGAGGGGAGTGGACATGTTCATGGAGGAGAGGGGTATTCATGGCTACTAATAAAAATGGATACTAGTCATGATGCATACCTATTCTCTCTAGTATCAGAGGTGCATGCCTATTATATTAGGTGCTGTGGAACACAGGCAGGATAATGCTGCTGCAGTTGTCTTGTTTGTGGCTTCTTAGAGGCACCTGGTTGGCCACTGTGGACAGACTGCTGGACTTGATGTGCCTTGGTCTGATCCAGCATGGCCTTTCTTATGTTCTTATGATACCACATGATACACCTAGACTGATTACCTTGAGAACCACAAGTCCTGAATATTAACGTCCTGAAAAATCTTTAGTGTTTTGGAAGTGAGCTGATGCAGGACAACAACTATCACACATGCACGGCTTTTCCTCTAGAGAGCTCAAGTTGGCCATGTGAACATATGAAGCTGCCTTAGCATAGCCCGGTTCACCAGGGAACAACATACAATCCATGTGCAGTGTACACTTGATTTTTCTTTATAGATATGATGAATAATTCAACATATGTATGATTTATCCATTTCATTTGTAAAATGAATACATGTTGGCTCTTCCTTACAAACAGATAAATGCACACATATACAGGATTTACAGGCATTCACTGTAACATCTGAACATGGCTACTGAGTCAGACCATGGGTGTACTGGTGTATCAGTTAGTATTGGTATTTCCACATCACCTACTTCCTGACCCTTTTAAGGGGAGATGTCAGAGATTGAACCTGGGCTGTTCTGTATGCCAAGCAGATGCTCTGCCGGTGAGAAGAAGGAGGAGAAGAGTTGGCTTTTATACTCTGATTTTCTCTACCTTTTTAAGGAGACTCAAACCGGCTTGCAATTGTTTTTCCTTCCTCTCCCCACAACACACACCCTGTGAGGTAGGTGGGGCTGAAAGAGTTCGGAGAGAACTGTGACTAGCCCAAGGTCACCCTGCAGGCTTCGTGTGTAGGAGTGAGAAAACCAACCCAGTTCACTTGATTAGAGTCTGCTGCTCATGTGGAGGAGTAGGGAATCAAACCCGGTTGTCCAGATTAGAGACCATCGCTCCTAACCCCTACACCATGCTGGCTCTCATGGCCCCTGCCCTGAGATATCGCTCTCAGGCAGTCTCCCTTCCTACCTTGTCACCCTAGCCCAAGGGTTCCCACCTTTTTGACCCTATGGGAAAGAGGAAACAGAGTGGGGAGGGGGATACAGAGGAAAATTAGGTATCCTCGCAAGTCTCTGCAGGTTCCCCACTTCATATATTATCAACCCCTAGTCCAAGGGCAGCTTGATCCTATCCCCTGTTTTAATACTACGAAACTGTGCAGCATCCAGTTTTCCTCAAATTGTGATGGTGCCAACTTCCACCGAACAGTGGTTGTATTGACATCTCCAGCTAAATGAAATGCTGCGGGGCACTGGTAGGGTTGCCAACCTCCAGGTGGTGGCTAGAGATCTCCCCTATTACAACTGATCTCCAGGCAACAGAGATCAGTTCACTTGGAGAAAATGGCCACTTTGGCAATTGGACCCTACGGCACTGAAGTCCCTCCCCTCTCTAAACCCCGCCCTCCTCAGGCTCCACCCCCAAAATCTCCAGGTCTTTCTCAACCCGGAGCTAGCAACCCTAGGCCCTGAAGTCATTGGGGCCCTAGCATCTGATCCTAGCAGTGTGTAGGATCAAGAAGCTAATATACTTTGAGGGTAACTCAGAGACTTCAGTTTGAGCAAAATGCATAAACGTGGCTTTTTGTTGGGATTGGGCATGGTGTCCCTATAATCCTGATATCACCACAATCTGTTTCTGGGCTCAGGTTTTAACCTTTGAACCCTTCACCACTGAGGAATCTCATAGTTGGAGATTGCCTCTCTCCATAAAGACCTGAACACCAGCTCCGCTCAGCCAAGCAATGGTTGTTTCCTCTTTTGGGGAAGTTCTCCTGAACTGAGTGAGAACTGTGACTTGAGTAGGGTAGTGGCCCCTACTCTAAAGACGAGCCTACTAGAGGAAGAGCATGAAGGTCCTCCAGAGTGACCGTGCTTGACAAATCTGTCTCAGTGGGCTTTAGGTGCTGATTTTTTTGACACCAACGGATTCAAGAGGGCATTATGAAGGCGGCTGAGGGGAGACATGATAGAGGTCTATAAAATTAGGCATGGTTTGGAGAGAGTGGACAGGGAGAAGCTTTTCTCCCTCTCCCATAATACTAGAACGCGGGGTCATCTGCTAAAGCTGGAGGGTGAGAGATTCAAAACAGATAAAAGGAAGTATTTTTTCACACAACGCATAGTTAAATTGTGGAACTCCCTGCCCCAGGATGTGGTGATGGCTGCCAGCTTGGAGGGCTTTAAGAGGGGAGTGGAAGGAAAGGGGTATTCATGGCTATTAATTAGAATGGATACTAGTCATGATGTATACCTATTCTCTCTGGTATCAGAGGAGCATGCGCATTATATCAGGTGCTGTGGGACATAGGCAGGATGCTGCTGCAGTTGTCTTGTTTGTGGTCTTCCTAGAGGCACCTGGTTGGCCACTGTGTGAACAGACTGCTGGACTTGATGGGCCTTGGTCTGACCCAGCATGGCTTTTCTTATGTTCTTATGTTCTTATGAAAGTATGGGTTTTTTCCCCTGAAGGGCTGTGCATTAAAGTTCTGTCGTTTTGTGGGTTCCATCGTAGTGCTTTTTTATTGGAAACTGCTGGGAGCGGAGTAAGCAGCAGGGTAGAAATTTTCAGAAATAAAGATCCGGTCTGTTACGCGTGTGAGGGTATGGAGAGGAGAAGGCTTTTGTGTTTGGTAGGCCAGCACTGTGTGAGCGGGCAGGCGCTCCAAAGAGAATGGAAAGTGTTTTGTAACTTTCCTAACATGAAGAACAATGACTTAGGACAAACAATATACCTTTTTTTGCTGCTTTAAATCTTGCTTGAAAGACAGGCAGGCTCACAATGCATATTATTACCAGAAAGGCGTTGTAAAGGAGGAACAAGGAAAAAGGAACCGTTCCAGCACTCGTTTTCAAAAGCACTATTTATGTTGGATCAATTTGTTTTGTTCTAAAACTTTCTCTGAATGGCAGCTCTGAATCAAATCTAGACTTCTTGTACGCTAGGGTTGCCAACCTCCAGATACTAGCTGGAGATCTGCTATTACAACTGGTCGCCAGCCGATAGAGAACAGTCCAGCTGGAGAAAATGGCCGCTTTGGCAATTGGACTCTATGGCATTGAAGTCCCTCCCCTCCCCAAACCCCAACCTCCTCAGGCTGCACCCCAAAAACCTCCCGCCAGTGTCCAAGAGGGACCTGGCAACCCTAAGGTGGGAGGTGGGGTTTTCCTGGCATTTCAACTGGTCTCCAGACTACATAAATAGCTAATTTATTTATTATGTATTTATTTCAAACATTCTCCTGGATAAAATGGACACTTTGGAAGGATCCCTGAGGTCCCTGCCCTCCCTAAATCCCACTCTCTCAGGCTTCACCCTCAAATTTCCAGGTATTTCCGGACCCGGGGTTGGCAACCCAGTCTCCAGACTTCAGAAATCAGTTCCCCTGGGGGAAATGGCCGCTGCTGAGTGTGAACTCTATAGCATTATATCTCTGCTGAGCTCCCTCCCTTCTCCAAACTCTGCCCTCCTCTGCCCTTAAATCTCCAGGAATTTCCCAGCCCAGAGGTGGCAGAGTGGTTTATTTTTGTGTATTTTATTTGCTTTATGTATGGCCTGCCTTTCTCGCTAAGACTCAGTCTGGGACAATCTGGGACACTGTTGACCAGGGGTTGTGATGGTGGTAGGGAAACTAGCTCTCTGGTGGATTGGGTATGAACTTGGGTTGCCAACCTCCACATAGTAGCTGGAGTCTCCCGCTATTACAACAGATCTCCAGCTGATAGAGATCAGCTCCCCTGGAGAAAATGGCTGCTTTGGCAATTGGACTCTATGACATTGAAGTCCCTCCCCTCCCCAACCCCGCCCTCCTCAGGCTCTGCCCCAAAAACCTCCTGCTGGTGGCAAAGAGGGACCTGGCAACCCTAGTATGGATGCATCAGTTGTACGTGTGTAACCCATTGTTGGTTTTTAATTGTGCTTTTTAAAAGATATGTACTGGTTTTAAAGTTTTATTGTCTATTTAATTGTTGTTTGCATCCTTGAGGGCCCCAACTGGGCGAAAAGGCAGGATACAAATGTTTTAAATAAACAAACAAATAACTCTGATTTGTGGTCTGTACCTCATTTCCCACCACTACAATTGTGGATTAAGTAACTCTTTGCCAAGACCCTATTAAACTGTATACCTAATGGAATTCATAGGGTTGCCAGGTCCCTCTTCGCTACCGGTGGGAAGTTTTTGGGGCGGAGCCTGAGGAGTGCGGGGTTTGGGGAGGGGAGGGACGTCAATGCCATAGAGTCCAATTGCCAAAGCAGCCATTTTCTCCAGGGGAGCTGATCTCTATTGGCTGGAGAGCCGTTGTAATAGCGGGAGATCTCCAGCTAGTACCTGGAAGTTGGCAACACTAGGCATTCACTCCGACAAACAAACACATGATTATCAAAACAGGGAATCATTTCACAATGATTTGCAAGCGAAAGGATGAAGAATTGGGTCTCATAGGCTGATGACACAGTGACTTAGAGAAAGGCTATGAGGCCTTTCTGGAAGTATTTAGGGTGTTGGCATTCAGGAGATTGGTGAGTAATGCAGGCTGAGAGGAAACCAACCCACAGACGAACTGGGTCGGTCTAGTGCTGTGTAACAGAAGTGGAAGAAGTCTGAATGACAAAAGCTAATAGCGTTAGAGGCATTACAGCTGGGCAAATGGTAATTTACAATTGTAAATGTAAATCTGACATGGGGAGGAGAAGGCATCTGTTGTACCTCCTGAAGAGAGAAGGAGAATGGTACATACCACAGCTGCATGTCATATATTTGGGAAGGCAGGGAAGTTGAAATATGGGTCTTGACACATAGGTATTGCATAGCATAATACATTAGTGCTTGATCAACAGTTTTCTGTATACAACCCTGAGAGATTAACAACATATATTTGGATATCTTTTCCATATGATTTACCATGCTCAAATGTTAGTGTACAAGCTCTGCTTTTAACTTCCGCACGTTGCTTAGCTCTGCACGCTCTGAAATAGATATTCAATAGTTTAATCTCAGAGATTAGTGTAATCTCAGTGGTTATAATCTCAGAGGTTAAAACAAGCAACAGGTGAAGTGCAAATCTAAAGGTAGCACAGGGTTGCTATCTCCAGATTGGGAAATACCTGGAGATTTTGGGGGTGGAGCCTGAGGAGGGTGGGGCTTGGAGAGGTGAGGGACTTCAATGTCATAGAGTACAACTGCCAAATTTTCTCCAGGTGAACGGATCACTGTCACCTGGAGATCAGTTGTAATAGCAGAAGATCTCCAGCCACCACCTGGAGGTTGGCAATCCTAAGGTAGCACAAGGTAGTAGAAGAAGAAGAGTTGGTTTTTATATGCCAACTTTCTCTACCACTTAAGGAAGAATCAAATTTGCTTACAATCACCTTCCCTTCCCCTCCCCACAACAGCACCCTGTGAGGTAGGTGCGGCTGAGAGAGCTCTAAGAGAGCTGTGACTAGCCCAAGGTTATCCAGCTGGGTTCATGTGGAGGAGTGGGGAAACTAACCCAGTTCACCCGAATAGCGTTCACCGCTCATGTGGAGAAGTGGGGAATCAAACCCGGTTCTCCAGATTAAAGTCCACTGCTCCAAATCACCGCTCTCAACCACTACTCCACACTGGTTGCCAACTTTGGGTTGAGAAATAGCTGGAGATTTTGGGGGTGGAGCCTGGGGAAGGCAGCATTTGGAGAAGAGAGGGCCCTTGGCAAGATATAATGTCAGAGAGTCCACTCTCCAAAGCAGCCATTTTCTCCAGGGGAACTGATCTCTGTTGTCTGGAGATCACCTGTAATGTCAGGGGAACTCCAGGCCCCACCTGAAGGTTGGCAACCCTAGTCCTATACCATGCAAGCTTCAAAACGTACCCATGAGACATCTCAACTGACTATACATCAAACGATGCGTCAGAAGACTGGCTGATAACCTGCCTCTGCATGTGAGGGTAATGGAACCCTTTTAAGATGATTCCTTTACAATAGCTTGACATGTCCTATGACAGACAGACGGGCCGTGATTGTTCTATCGGCTTTTGTTTCCAGAGTCTTTTGATATCAATTGTCAACTTTCCCATTTCTTTTCCTTTTCATCTTTCTCTGTCTTTCATGGCAGCAAGCATGTTTGGGATCTGTACGCTAGGAACACCAAGAGAGCCCCAGTCGAACCATCTATTTTCAACAACTGGCAGTCCCGAAGCATTGGCTCTAATCAACAAGCACTGGAAAAAAAATGCCTTTTCTTCTCTATTTATAAAGAAATTTAGGAGCTGTCTCCCTACCAAGTGTTCAAAGTGATGAACATGGAACAAAAGCTAGTTCTAAGACAATGGTAAAATAAAGTCAATCAAGCCACAAAAGGCAAAATAAAACAGACTCAATAAAAATCATTCCAACATATAAAATGCCTTTGTGAAATGAAAACGTGCTGGTAAAAAGGATGCAGGATTTTGGATTGAAAGGTCATCTAATGAGAATGTTCCAAAAGTGGGCAGCTAGGGTTGCCAACCTCCAGGTGGGGCCCAGAGTTCTCCCAGACTTACAACTGATCTCCAGAGATCAGCTGCCCTGGTGGAAATGGCAGCTTTGGAGGGCAGGCTGTATGACGGGGGTGTCGAACTCAGTTTTTACGAGGGGCAAATATGACATAAATGTCACTTGGTCAGGACGGGCCACGCCTCGTCAGCCCAGATCGAGACTGGGGAGGGGGTAGGTGGCTGCCTTGCGGGCTGGATAAGACCTCTCAAGCGGTCGTATCCGGCCCGCGGGCCATATGTTTGACAACCCTGCTCTGTATGACATCACATGCCCTGTGGGCTTTGCAGGAAATGTCCTGTGCAGATTGCTTGCCTTGGTGCAGCAGACTGCTCAGGCGGTGGCGTGGTGGTGCCGTGGCTGCGGCGTCCCTGGCAAAACTCCCCCTCCCCCTTTGGATTGTGCTGCCTGTCGCATCAATAATCTACCCCTGTAAAACCAGTAAATGTCGAAAAACAGAGCCAGTTCATTCAAAACAGGAAAACAAACAAAAACAGAGGATAAATGGAAGAGGTTTAATGGAAGAGTGATAACTTCTAGTACTACAAAGAGTGTATTCTGACAACGGCATTCGAGTCTTTTCCTCTGGAGCAAATGTTTGTGCAACAGTTCTTTGTTTCAAAATCTTGGTGCTGCAAGTACATATGACCTTTGTGAAGTTCTAGAAAGAATACCCAGCAAGGGCTGCCATATATTTTTTTTCTGGCCCTGTGTTTGTATAGCAAGGAGCTTAAGCAGGAGATTCCCCAGCCACTCTGCCCCCAAATACATTCTCCTCGCACAGCCCCCTCAGATCCAACACATACTCCATTTCCAGACCCAGAGGACTTGGCTATCCTCGCACGAGGCCTGCTCAGATACCAACATTTTTTGCTTTCAGGACTTGCCAACTCTGATCCTCAGGCCAGGGAAAGGATTACCTGCTTCATGGCTGCCAAAGACAGAGGAGCAGGCCAGAAACACATTAGAGGGTGTACACTAGACCACTGGAAATTCATTTGGTGCCAAAGTTGGTGTAAATAAGGAGCTGCTTTCTTGAAAGTGAATCCCAATAATTTGAAAAGGAAACATAAGAACATAAGAAAAGGCCCTGCTGGATCGGACCAAGGTCCATCAAGTCCAGCAGTCTGTTCACACAGTGGCCAACCAGGTGCCTCTAGGAAGCCCACAAACAAGACGAGTGCAGCAGCGTTATCCTGACTGTGTCCAAAGCACCTAATATAATAGGCATGATCCTCTGATCCTGGAGAGAAACAACTTGCAGGTCAGTGTAGGATCAGTGTGCTGGTTCAAACGCTTCCGATTCACGGGAGTTGTAGACTGAAATGGGTTGTCTGCGTGTGAAAGAGGCTTCCCGTCCCCTCTGTTCTCGCACTGCTCTTTCCAGATGACTCGTGTTTACTCCCACATCAACTTCCTCAGTCAGACTATTCACTTATGTACCATTTGCTCAGATGCTTCAGTGGGGACTAAAGTGCTTGTTCCTCTTTTCTTTTGATTTTGTGCTGCAGGAAAAAAAATAGCGGCTATCCCACAATCCCTTGAATTGCACATGGCTACATGTAAGGTTGCCAACCGCCAGGTACTAGCTGGAGATCTCCTATTACAACGGATCTCCAGCCAGTAGAGATCAGTTCACCTGGAGAAAATGGCCGCTTTGGCAATTGGACTCTATGGCATTGAAGTCCCTCCCCTCCTTAAACCCCGCCCTCCTCAGGCTCCACCTCCAAAATCCTCCCGCTGGTGGTGAAGAGGGACGTGGCAACCCTAACTACCTGACATAGCTTCAATAGGCCAGTACTAGCAGAGTTTGTGAGAGCTCTGGAGCTAAGCAGGGTTGGCCATGATCCGTACCTTCAATAGGAGACCACCAAAACAGACCTGTGTTGCTATCCAGAGGAAGGCAATGGCAAACCATCTCTGTTCATATCTTTCCCTGAAGACCCAATGAGGGTTCTCTGATAGCATCATTTTCATCATCATCATCATCATCATCATCATCATCATCATCATCATCATTATTATTAATGAAGGACTGAACTTCTGAAAAGGGCACTTTTTAGGAATGCCAGCCTCCAGATGGCACCTGGGGACCCCCCAGAATTACATGTCATCTCCAGACTACAGAGATCAGTTCCCCTGGAGAAAATTGATGCTTTGAAGGGTGTACTATGTGGCATTGTACCCCAATGAGGTCCCTGTCCTCCCCAGGCTCCACCCCCAAATCTCTAGGAGTTTCCCAATCTGGAGCTGGCAACCCTACACCAACCCCACCAGTTGCCAGGGAGGATCTGGCAACCCTAGTACTCTAGCCTGTGAGGAAATGCCTCCCTGAACCTTTTCATTGTCTCTTTCACACATCGCACATGCTGAGGAAAGTGCAAAATAGCAATAAATTATTCCAACAATGCAGGCATATTCAGCGGTAAAACATATTGCTGTTGCATTATGTTAGTACAGTTTACTGGTTTCATGTCACAGGTTGCAAAGAGCTCTTCAGTGAAGAGAAATGAATAAATCTTACTAATAAAGCTTTACAATGAATAAGTGAGTGATAAATTGCCAGTGTGGACACACGAGGTCTGTTTCAGCCAGCTCAAGCACTGAGGTAGGAAGGAAAGTCTTATCACGCGCAAATAACGCCTAACCATTCTGAGGTAGGGTTGCCAACCTCCAGGTACTAGCCAGGGATCTCCTGCTATTACAACTGACCTCCAGTTCCCCTGGAGAAAATGGCCGCTTTGGCCATTGGACTCTATGGCATTGAAGTCCCTCCCCTCCCCAAACCCCGCCCTTCTCAGGCTCCGCCCCCAAAACCTCTCGCCGGTCCCCGAAAATGCTGGCAAAACACAGAGGGAGATCAAGGTGGCCTCTGATGGTCAGAAACGACATGCATAATCAAAACCAAGACCTGAAGTCGTTGGAGAGGTGACCATGAAGGAAACAGCCATGCATTAAAGGCCTAGGATTGAGATCTGGATTTGAATCCCCACTTTGCCTCAAAGCTCACTGCAGGAGTTCTCTCTCTCTCTCAGGTTGCTGCGAGGATAAAGTGAAGAGGGGTTAGGAATGGACCCATGTACATCTAGGCAAAAAGACAAGATAGAAATGTAATAGATAAATCAACACAATCTGGGAAAAGCACACAACAAATTCCACATGCATACATGTCCTCAGTTTAGTACCTCCAAGAATCAAAACGAGAGTATGTAGAAAATTTATTTAGTTTATTTCCTTATGTAGACTGAGATGATTTCCGGTGATCTCTGGTGCGAAAGACAAGATGCACATAATGTTGAATCCAATATTCGTTCTGTCAAATTTTTTCCATCCCCCCATGCTTCCAGCAGTCTTTCCACCTTTTTAAAAAACCACAGACAGACAGACAGACAGACAGACAGACAGACAGACAGACAGACAGACAGATAGATAGATAGATAGATAGATAGATAGATAGATAGATACCGGTAGATAGATACCGGTAGATAGATAGATAGATAGATAGATAGATAGATAGATAGATAGATAGATAGATAGATAGATAGATAGATAGATAGATAGATAGAGAAAATGTACAAAAGGTGGACAACCCATATGTACATTTTTTTCAATTAAATGTATGTTTATTCCCTTGTTTTTCGTAATAAAAAACCCACACACACCAAGGATTTAAATTTTGTTACAGAATTGCAACTATCAGACTTCTGACTTTAGCTGGAAACTGACAGAATCAGGTTTTTACTTTAAAACGACCTCAACGATCATCCGCCTGACCCGAACATAGACAATGTGCTACTACAGCCACTCCAGTGCTCATATTGGTACCCTGGAGAGGAAAGCACATTTGTGTATGTCAAAAAAATAATAATTGTGCTCTACCTTTTACTAGGTAACCAAATTAACCAAATTAACCAAAATGCTTCCGTTTCAGCCCCCAGAAAGTAAATCTCAGCGCCCTCTGCTGGCCATTGGAGGCTAAAGCTTCGGCGAGAACAACGCAGCTGCGGGAAGGGAAATTAAGCAACAGTTGGAAGGACGATCAAGTGTGCAAGAGGCTTCAGCCTGACAACTGCACGCACATCCAGTTAGGACTGTCTAATTCACTGGTTCCCAACCAGGGGTCCGTGGACCCCCAGGGGTCCGCGAGAACTAAATTAAGGTCCGCGAAACAAAGTTATAAACCCATAATAAATTAATATTTTCAATTAAAAGTTCTCTATTATAAATATATATATTCAAATATTATTCTAAGCTTAATGTTTAACTAACAGTTATGATTAAAGTTTATTTTCAAATTCTCAGAATTTTTATTTTGAACCTTGGGGTCCCTGCACCGAACAAAAAAGTCCTAGTGGTCCCTGTCAAAAAAAGGTTGGGAACCAGCCCCCCCACCCTTTTTTTTTTTGCTGAATCTGGGTGTGTGTGAGCAATTCAGAATGTTGGAAACAGAAATTATTAGGACTAAAAAAAAGAAAGAAAGGAAAATAATGGACTCCTGACTACCTTTTCAGCTATTCCCCCCACCCCTCCAGTTCGGAAAGTTTCATTGCAGTAGCTTTGTATAGAGTTGGCAGTTCCTTCTGAACTTTGTTTAGAGGATGATAACGGCTGGGATAAAATGGCTTTGTCAACCCCAAGATTGCCAGCTTGTAGGGTTGCCCGGACCTGGCAATCCTAAGTGGAGCCTGAGGAGGGCAGGGTTTGGGGAAGGGAGGGAGTTCAATGCTATAGAGTCCAATTGCCAAAGTGGCCATTTTCTCCGGGGGAACTGATTTCTATTGCCTGGAGATCGGTTGTAATAGCGGGAGATCTCCAGCCATGACCTGGAGGTTTAGATAAATAAAAAACTAGCACTAATGGCTAAATGAAAATCCAGATTTCTACAATACAAACAGCATTACTTATTGGATGCCCCATCTTGTTGATTGTTATTGACTTGCTTTGTGTAATTCTCCTTGAGTTCTCCTTAAGGGGGTTGCCCGGACCCTCTTTGCCACCAGTGGGAGGTTTTTGGGGTGGATCCTGAAGAGGGCAGGGTTTGGGGAGGGGAGGGACATCAATGCCATAGAGCCCAATTGCCAAAGCAGCCATTTTCTCCAGGGGAGCTGATCTCTATCGGCTGGAGATCAGTTGTAATAGCAGGAGATCTTCAGCTAGTACCTGGAGGTTGGCAACCCTACTTGAGTCCCACTGAGAAAGGGGAATTATAAATAGGCTTGCCAGGCCCCGTAGCTCCACCGGCGGGAGCTTTGCGGGGCGGCAGCCAAGGTGTGCGATACGTGCACGCACTTGTTTACCTGGAAGCGACGTGGACGCTCTAGCGGATGCTCTAGCGATCTCAGCCGAAACTCTGGTTTCATTGAGTTTTAGCCATACAATTTTAGCCGAGGTTGCCAGAGTGTCCGCATCGCATCCGGGTAAACCCGAAAGTGGCATGCGGGCTGCATGCGCTCGCGCGTGCACGCAGTGTCCGCCGTCCCTCAGCTGGATTTTACCCGCCACCACCAGGCACTTGGCAACCCTAATTATAAATAACATAAATAAATAAAGCAGGAAGCGATAGGCTGGTAAGGATTATTATATTGCATTTTGAAATTCACTGGGCAGGAGACGGAGTGGAAAAGGGAAGAGGGAAGAGGAAAAAAGCATTTTTAAAGCAAGGCAATGTTCAACAATCACTGCTGCCTATTCACATTTTGTTATGGATTCCTTTCCTGCCTGAGACAAGGAGAATATCTGTGCTAGAAAGAGTTTGCATTCATTGTGTGGAGATGTGAGTGTGTGTCTGGACAAATTTCAGTCAATCGTGCCTTCGTTCTGTGGGACATTGTGTCTGAGCGGGCAGTCCGGAACAATGCCAGGGTTGCTTCCAGAAAGAGAATGAAGACGAGGGATCCATTTTGTAGCACGATTAGCGTGTGCGGCTTTGTTATGCTCTGGGCAGGATAATAAGAGGTTGTTAATGCCCATTAGGCATCACTGGCCTATCTGCGCTTTGGTATTTAATAATTAAAATAATGTACTTAGAGAGCAATGATTATCCTGCTGCTGTAGGATACCTTTTAATTACTGACTTGCTTATTTATGTATGTATTAAATTTTTGGTCTCTCTGAGAGGGCAAATGACTGCACGGTCCAACTGTTCTCTAGTTTCGAAAGCTGCAATCCTGGCCAAGTTGAGGGAATCAGAGGAGCATGCCTAATATATTAGGTGCGGTGGAACACAGGCAGGATAATGCCGCTTCAGTCGTCTTGTTTGTGGGCTTCCTGGAGGCACCTGATTGGCCACTGTGAGAAGAGACTGCTGGACTTGATGGTCTGATCCAGCATGGCCTTTCTTATGTTCTTATGTTCTAATCACCATCATACCAATTTAGGAAGGACCTCCCTGTGTGGTTGGTTTCTGCAGCCCAAGGAGCTAAAAATTAGAGAAGCTGCTGAGGGAGGGGGGATCCATTCACTCATCCCCGTTAACCTTGAATTTGAAGGAAGGAAGGAAAAAACTGGGGAAGCATATTTAGGGTTGCCAACCTCCAGGTACTGGCTGGAGATCTCCTGCTATTACAACTGATCTCCAGCCGACAGAGAACAGTTCACCTGGAGAAAATGGCCTCTTTGGCAATTGAACTCTATTTGGCAATTGAGCCCATTTAATACTTAAGCTTTACTTCAGTTTGGTTTTCAGATCCAGGTTGGGAAACTCCTGGAGATTTTGGGGTGGAGCCTGGGGAGGACAAGGACCTTAGTGGGGTATAATGCCATAGAGTCCATCCTCCAAAGTATCAATTTTCTCCAAAGGAATTGATCTCTGTAGTCCGGAGATAAACTCTTTGCCAATTGGACTCTATGTATGCCTAGCCCCAGAAGCACCGTCAGTATTTCAGCCATTTGTCTTGGACTCAACTGGTGGCCGTACAGGTATGAGATGCGATGAGAGGCATAAGGCATACCTCTTGCCTCTTCCTGCACTACTGACTCCAGCAGTATTGCCAGTGCCTCAGTTGCTTGGGTGGAGATCTGGCCCGGGCAGGGGTGCCAACCTCCAGGTACTACAATTCAAAATAAAGGGGAAGAACTGCTGATCACGTAAGTTTGTAAAAATGGCAGCAACGTAGGCTGTTATCTAACAATGCCAAGAAATATATTCACATATGAGTTCACAGTGGAAGGAACCAGCAAAATTGCGGTCAGTTTCCATATACAGTCCATCAACGATTTCTGAGGAAGAAGTTTTGTCAAAACAGATGGATACCGGAGCCCTGTAAAAAGAAAAGAAGAGATAAGATGGACTTGGCAATTTATACTTAATCAAAATATTAGCCACAGATTTGGTACAAGTGGCCAACTGATAATCTGAGTCAGATAAGGATTCAGTCAATTTCAAGGACTTGTTGTTCTGGAACTGTTTTCAGCTTGATCATCATTGTCTGTGAATGTAATTTTTGGTATTGTTGTACATAATGTCATTGGATTCTTTAATGTGAATATATTTCTTGGCATTGTCCGATAATAGCCTGAATTGCTGTCATTTTTACAAACCTCCAGGTATTATCTGGAGATCTCCTGCTATTACAGCTCTATACAGCCGATAGAGATACGTTCACCTGGAGAAAGGGGCCGCTTTGCCAATTGGACTCTATGGCATTAAAGTCCCTCCCTTCCCCAAACCCTGCCCTGCTCAGGCTCCACCCCCAAAACCTCCTGCCAGTGGGGAAGAGGGACCTGGTAACCCTACCCCCTTTTCCGGCTTTGCTCGGTTGTACATAATGGGGGAGGGGGGCTCTGTCTGACTTTCAAGTGTTCTGCAGCCATTAGACTTTATTGCAAGTGACAGCACATTCCTGAGGTGCGCTGGTGGCCAGGACCAAAAGCCTTTGGAGGCTGGCGAAGGCCTTTGCCGGCACAAGGGCCCACAGCGCTGGCATTTGGGTGGTGCACGCCAGCGTTTGTGGCCCCAGCGCCAGCATGCAGGTCTGGACGCCGGTCACCAGATGCTGCCGTGGCAGCGCCGGGCCCGAATGCCACCAGAGCCTGCCGCCAGCGTGTGTACGCTGGCAAAGGCTGCGTCGTTGTCCCAGGAGGCGTTCCTGGGGCGTACCGGTGTCCTGGGAGGTTTTCCCGGGGCGCCATGGTGTCGAACAGGGGGCGAGGCTGCCGTTAAGCGGCCTCCTGAGCCATTATGGCTCGGGAAAACCCCCTTTTTTGGGTGGTTTATCTCCCATGCAACCCTATGAGGGTTGTTTGGATTTTTGCGCCAGGCGGAGGCAGCACTGCTGCGTTGCCTCCTAAGTCCGGCTTAGGCATTCCGCTCAGGAATGCACGGTAAGATTACTGGATTTTGTTTTAACGTTTGAATGATGTTGGGTTTTTTAATATTAATATGTATTATGTTGTATTTATAATTTTACTGTTGTTACCCGCCCTGAGTCTGGCCTGGCTGGGTAGGGTGGGTTAGAAATTTAACAAACAAACAAATAAGTTGGGAACAACTTGATGGCTAGGGTTGGCAGCTTTGGGTTGGGAAATACCTAGACATTTTTGGGGTGGAGCCTGAGGAGGCGGGGTTTTGGAGGGGAGGCACTTCAATGCCACAGTTTCCAATTGCCAAAGTGGCCATTTTCTCCAGGTGAACTGATCTCTGTCGGCTGGAGATCAGTTGTAATAGCAGGAGATCTCCAGCCACTACCTGGAGGTTGGCTATTGATGGCACATAACACTATTGATGGCACATAACACGCATATCATAGACAGAACAGGATTGATAGTCTCAGTTATGGAGCTGGAGGATCTGATGGCATTCCCTTAGCCAAGAGCATGTGAATTCTGAGCCAGCTCATAAAATGGAGAGAGGAGTTATTTTTTTGTTTATTTTCATTCTCTTTCTGGATAGATTTTAATTCTATCCAGGCAGCAGGTTCCAGGTGGGCCTGCTTGAAGTTCTGATGAAGTCACCTTATTACTCCGACTGTCAAGTGGCATTATTAGAAAAAGCGGATTAGGACTTTCTCATGACAACGTTTGCATTTGTTACAAAACGTTTGGATGAAACTAGTGCTAAATGAAACACATCTAAAGATTATTTTTATGACAGAGAGTTGGAAATCCGTCAAATGCTATGAAGAAATATGGGGATGAACAGCTATTTTAACTAAGCAGCATGTAATCATAACCACCCACTTCCATGTGAATCAAGATATGGGTGAGCCAGAAATGTAAATTCCAGTGAATCATCACAATGCCAGAAACAGGTTTCTAGTAAGATTTTCAATAGGTGTGGGGAGAGAAGGTAATGTTGCCAGCCAGTGGTTTTCAACACACTTCTAGACAAGCCCATGATCCAGTTAAATGACAATGTTTGGCTTTTGGAGTCCTGGTCCTCAATGTGTATCACAGCCAAGTACATGTTTCTGTGACACCAATCAAGTTCCACCGCGGTGTAACTGTGTCTTCTTGCGTCCCAATCTGTAGATGGATCTTCAAAACCTCTTAGTTCTTGTGCATAAATATTTTCTGGTTTGGATATGCCCAGACTATTTTTAAAACTTACTATTTGTAGATACAAATACATGAAACTGCCTTCTCTTTGGTCTGTCCAGGTCACTATTTTTCTACCGCAACTGGCCGTTGCTCTTCAGGTAGCTTCTGATTGTCCAGATGATGAAGAAAAATAGTTGGTTTTTATACCCCAATGTTCTCTACCTTTAAGGAGTCTCAATCAGCTTCCAATCACCTTCCCTTCTCCATCCCACAACAGACACCTTCTGAGGTAGGTGGGGTGGAGAGATTTCGGAGAGAACTTTGACTAGCCCAAGGTCACCCAGCAGGCTTCATGTGGAAGTGTGGGGAAACAAACCCGGTTCCCCAGATTAGCCTCCGTTGCTCATGTGGAGGAGTGGGGAATCAAACCCGGTTCTTCAGATTAGAGTCTGCTGCTCTTAACCACTGCACCACACTGGCTCTCCACTCTGATTTGTAGTTTGAGAGCCAGCGTGGTGTAGTGGTTAAGAGCGGTGGTTTGGAGCAGTGGAGTCTGATCTGGAGAACCGGGTTTGATTCCCCACTCCTCCACATGAGCGGCAGAGGCTAATCTGGTGGACTGGATTTGTTTCCCCCACTCCTACACACGAAGCTAGCTAGGTGACCTTGGGCAAGTCACGCTCTCTCAGCCTCACCTACCTCACAGGGTGTCTGTTGTGGGGAGGGGAAGGGAAGGTGATTGTCAGCTGGTTTGATTCTCCCTTAAGTGGTAGAGAAAGTCGGCATATAAAAACCAACTCTTCTTCTTCTTCTTCTTCTTCTTATTATTATTATTATTATTATTATTATTATTATTATTTGCTTTTTGGTACAAATGAAAATATCATCTATCAGTGCCATGCTCATATCTATTGATGTTAGAGTGCTATTAAAAAGAGTCACGCCTATGTAAGAGACTTCAACTACCCTCACATTGGGTAGTTGACTGGGTAAACATTGACTGGGTAAACACGTGCTTGAGTCATGCTGTAGAAATGAGATTCCTAGCCATCATAAGTGACTGTGCACTGGAACAATTGGTCGCAGAGCCAACCGGAGGGGTAGTGGATCTTGGACTTAGTTCTGAGAGTGGCTCAAGACCTGATGAGAGATATAGAGGTTGTTGCGCCAGTTGGGGACAGCGTCCACAATGCTATTAAGTTCAGCATTCATGTCAGTGGAAAGTTACCCCTAAAGTCCAAAACTGTAACATTTGATTTCAAAAGAGGGACCTTTACGAAAATGAAGAGGATAGTCAACAGGAGGCTGAAAGGGAAGCACAAGAGAGTAAAATCCCTAGAGGATGCTTGGAAGCCATTTAAAACCACACTTCCTGAAGCTCAGACTGAAAGCATTCCCTAGGTTAGGAAAAGCACTGCCAAGTCTAAAAGAATGCCTGCATGGTTAACAATGCAAGTCAAGGAAGCTATAAATAGTAATGAGGCTTCTTTTATAAAGTGGAAGGTCTGCCTCAGTGAATTGAACAAAAAGAAAAACAGGCTCTGGCAAAAGAAATTTAAGTAGATAATCAGGCATGCAAAAAAAAAAAAAAGAATTTGAGGAGCAGGCTGCTAAAAGCATCAAGACAAACAATAAAAATTTCTTTAAATATATCCAGATCAGGAAACCAGCCAGAGAAGCAGCTGGGCCTTTGCATGACCAAGGAATGACAGGATTGCTAAAGGAAGATGGAGAGATGTCCAAGCAGCTCGATGCATTTTTTGCTTCTGTGTTCGCTGTGGAAAGTGTGGGGTTTGTACCCATGCTACAGCCACTATTTTCAGGAAGGGTGTCTGAAGAACTGAGTCAAATCGAGGCGACGAGAGATGACGTTCTAGACCCATTGAAGCCGCTTTGAATGCCATTGCATCAGGTTTCAGAAGTGGTTGAAGGTCACGCAGGAATGTCATCGGCAACTGCATCTCAGTCTCCCTGCGTTTTGCAACATGCGGGTGATTTCTGGATCATGTGAGCTCAAGACAGAAGCTGTGGAAAAAAGAACTGGCACCTGCTGAAGGAGAGCATAGATTGAAGAGCCTGATTTCGACAGCTGCCAAGGAAGTGAGTGCTGTTGGGCCTTCCTCCTCCTGTTGCCAAGTGCTACTAATCATCTTCCCCACTTCCCCGTGGCACTGCTAGTTTTGGCTGACTTTGGACGAGGAAGTGCTGGAGACTCAGTGTGCCTTTCTAACATTTGCTGGGTTAAAAATATATATACCTGTCGAGCACAAATTGGGGTATAGGAACAAGTTTGCACAAGGCAGTTTCTCTTGAGTGCAACTTGGACAGCCTCCTATGCTGGATCCTGGTTTCATGTCACTCCGTTGAGAAATGCTCTGCTCTTTTTCTCGGCCTCTTTCGACCTCCTCTATCTCACACACGATCTCTTCTTCAGCTCCACCACTGCAGGCGAAATGGCCATTCAGGTAACAGCCACAGTCATTTGAGCAGAGTAGCATTCTTTAACCAAAGGCCCCGACTCTCTTACAGGCACATTCACAATAACTGTCCTTTCAAAATTGTGAGAGGGGAGGAAGGAAGGAAGGCTGAGGAAAAGGAGGAGGTTAATTTGTATTAGAGCCAGTGTGGTGTAATGGTGTCAGACTACGATCTGGGAAACCCAGGTTCAAATCTGGTGAACTAGATTTGTTTCCCCGCTCCTACACACGAAGCCAGCTGGGTGACCTTGGGCCAGTCACGCTCTCTCAGCCTCACCTACCTCATAGGGTGTCTGATGTGGGGAGGGGGAAGAGAAGGTGATTGTAAGCCAGTTTGAGTCTTAAGTGGTGGAGAAAGTCACCATATAAAAACCTCTTCTTCTTCTTCTTCTTCTTCTTCTTCTTCTTCTTCTTCTTCATCTTCTTCTTCTTCTGTGTAGTGGTTAAGAGCGGTGATTTGGAGTGGTGGAGTCTGATCTGGAGAACAGGGTTTGATTCCCCACTCCTCCACATGAGCGGAGGAAGCTAATCTGGTGAACTAGATTTGTTTCCCCACTCCTACCCACGAAGCCAGCTGGGTGACCTTGGGCAAGTCATTCTCTCTCAGCCTCACCTGCCTCACAGGGTGTCTGTTGTGGGGAGAGGAGGGGAAGGTGATTGTAAGCTGGTTTGATTCTGCCTTAAGTGGTAGAAAAAGACGGCATATAAAAACCATCTCTTCCTCCTTCTTCTTCTTCTTCTTCTTCTTCTTCTTCTTCTTCTTCTTCTTCTTCTTCTTCTTCTTCTTCTTCTTCTTCTTCTTCTTCTTCTTCTTCTTCTTCTTCTTCTTCTTCTTCTTCTTCTTCTTCCTGCCATGGAAACTTGCTGGGTGACTTTGGACCAGTCACACACTCTCAGCCTCGACCTTGACAAATATTTGGAAGGGAGACCTCCAACAACTACCAGGGGAGTGACGTGGAGGCAGGTAATGGCAAACCACCTTCAAGCGTCTCTTGTCTTGAAATTCCCACCAGGGGTCGCCATAAGTCAGCTGTGACTTGAACAGCAAAAAAAAGGAAAAAAAGTTCTATGCAGGTTGGGGTTGCCAACCTCCAGGTAGTGACTGGAGATATCCTGGAATTACAGTTGGTCTCTAGACAACAGAGATCAGTTCATGGGGAGAAAATGGCTGCTTTGGAAGGTGAACTATATGGCATTATACCCTGCTGAGGTCCCTCTCCTCCCCAAACCCCCGTTCTACCCAGGTAGCACCTCAGAAATCTCCACCAGGATGATTTCAGTTTTAAACAAAAACAAAAAAAACCCCTGGGTGTTGGGGAGGGGAAAATAGCTGCTGTGGTAGGGTTGCCAGATCCCTCTTCGCAACTGGCGGGTAGGGCTGCAAAAAAAAAAAAATTCGGTACAGTTCGGATTCGGATCCAATATGATTCCATTTGTATCCAATATAAGATCCATATGTATGCATCTCTCGAGGGTGATCCATTCATCCCAATAGGGAAAAGGGGAAAGCCCATATCTCGGGGGGCCCTGACCCAATGTTTACAAAACTTGGGTGGTCTCTTAAAAAGCCTTGACTGAAGCTCCGCTGAAAGTCTGGGGTCGGCACACCCAAAAATGCGCCCCCTGCAGCCACGGAAAGAGAAAAGGGGGGGGGAGCTGATATTTCAGCCCCCACTGAACCCATCTTTACAAAACTTGGGTGGTCTCTTAAGAGGAATTCTCTGAAGCTATGATAAAAGTTTGGGGGCTGCACCCCCAAAAAAGCGCCCCCTGCAGCCACGAAAATGGAAAAGGGGGGAGAGGAAAAAGGGGTGGAGCCCATATCTCGGGGGGCCCTGACCCAATGTTTACAAAACTTGGGGGGTATCTTAAGAAGCCTTGTCTGATGCTCCGCTGAAAGTTTGGGGTCGGCACACCCAAAAATGCACCCTCTGCAGCCATGGAAAGAAAAAGGGGGGAGCCCATATCTCGGGACCCCCTGACCCAATGTTTACAAAACTTGGGTGGTCTCTTAAGAAAACCTGTCTGAATATCCCCTGAAAGTTTGGGGTTGGTACCCCAAAAAATGCACCCCCTGCAGCCACGGAAAGGAGCGAATGTGCACAAGCACCCCCTCACACACACATGAGGATTTCCCTCTCTCTCTTTCCCCGGCCGGCCGCACATCAGCTGATTCCTCCAGTACTCAATCCTGACTGATTGGCCAGAAGAAGACCCAGCTTGGCCACCGATTGGCCGGGGGAGGAGAATGCTGCTTACTGAAGGTTATGCTGCTTACTGACGGCCCCGAATTGGCCGAATTTATTCGCGAACTCCCGAACTCGCTGAATTCGGCCCCCCCCCGGTTGCCCGCCAGTTTTGAGTTCGGTTCCTCCTGAACTAAAAACCGCCGAATCAAGGGAAATTCGGCTGATTTTCAGTTCGGGCCGAACCGAATTGACAGCCCTACTAGCGGGAGGTTTTTGGGGCAGAGCCTGAGGAGGGCGGGGTTTGGAAAGCGGCCGTTTTCTCCAGGGGAACTGATCTCTATCGGCTGGAGATCAGTTGTAATAGCAGGAGCTCTCCAGCTAGTACCTGGAGGGTGGCAACTCTATGCTGTGGGGACAATGGCCACCATGGGGGTGGGACTGGGTAAATCTAACCTTTTTCCTACTCACACAGGTCTGGGAAAGCTGAAGGAAAAGCCCAGGAAATCCCAAGAGGTGCAGAAATGCACCGCGAGAAGCAGGAAACAAACCCGCTTTCCAACAGCATCAAACCCAGGGCAAATAACTTGTGTGGAAAAGGCTCTAGAATACCCAAGCCTAAAACCAGCAAGCTTGATTCCCTGCAGAGCACCAGCTGTCCCATGAATAGTCTACCATGGTATCTGTGTTAATCTGTTGCAGAAGACAAAACAAATGAGTGAAAATAATGAGCTTTGTGGCACCTTCGCGACTAACCCTTTTCTTCCAGCACAAATGTCTGGAGGCAAGAGCCTCTTCGTGCCACTATAAATTCCTTCATCTTCAAACAACTACAAATCTCCTTTGCAGCAGACGGGCACGAGCGACGTGCACTTAAGGTCATATATTTCTGTGATGGATTGTGGTCCTGGTCTGTAGGAAACGAACAACAAAAACAAATCGAGAAAGATCCGGGATCCTTTGCAGTTTCTTTAAGCAAATTATTCAGCTTGTTAACTCACCACTATAACCTTTGCCAGCGCTGGGTGCAGAATTTCCTGTTTTTGCAGTTTGTACATTGCTAAGCCGGGTTGTCAGCAAATTCTGGGGTGTGTGTGTGTGTATGATCTGGATGAAAAAGGGATTTGTGGTGCTCCTGGATTCTTTGTTTTAGTACTTGCAAGTGAAGAGTTAGGAATATAAAGCAGTTCCACAGCGAATGCTGTCTCAAATGCGAGGGGCGTCAGATAAATGTGTTGCCCATCTGGTTCTCCCCCCACCCTTCATTCTTAACAAAATAAGTTAAAAAACCAGAAGACGTTTAATTGCATAAGACAAGTCTTTAGAAAGTAATCACCCCGCACATGACAACACACCAGCGTCCTGCGTTCTTACTCAGCAAACGGTATGTTCCTCAACCTACTGACAGTCGTGTTTATTTCATTTATACCCAGTTGTTCTCTGCAATGGGGACCCAAGATGGCTCACAATGGGGGGACACCAAGATGGGTCTCCACCATTTTATCCTCACAGCAACAGCTCTGTGAGGCAAATTAGGCTGAGGTAGGGTTGCCAGGTCCCTCTTTGCCACTGGCAGAAGGTTTCTGGGGTGGAGCCTGAGGAGAGTGGGGTTTGGGGAGGGGAGGGATTTCAATGCCATAGAGTCCAATTGCCAAAGCGGCCATTTTCTCCAGGTGAACGGATCTCTATCAGCTGGAGATCAGCTGTAATAGCAGGAGATCTACAGTTAGTACCGGGTGGTTGGCAACCCTAGGCTGAGGGTACATGACTGGCACAACCTCTAGGTGGTGCCAACCTCCAGGTGATTGTTGGAGATCTTCCACTATTACAACAGAAATCCAGGCGATGGAGATCAGTTCCCCTGGAGAAAATGGCCGCTTTGGCAATTGGACTCTATGGCACTGAAGTCCCTCCCCTCCCCAAACCCCGCCCTCTTCAGGCTCCACCCCCAAAATCTCCAGGTATGTCCCAACCCAGAGCTAGCAACCCTAACACCCACCCATGGCAGAGTTGGGATCCTGGTCCAACACTAACCACTACACCACATTGTCAGTGATCTGAAGTGGAACAAGATGTAGGTTTCTGAATGCCCCGGCTAGTTTGCACTGAGGCCATGGTAAGAGGGGTGGACTTAAGGCAGCCCTTTGGGATCTACTGGAAACATTGGGATCTAGTGGCAACATTATCTATGGGATTTAGCTTTCCCTGGCCATTTAGGCTTGCAGCCTTGAGATCCTTTGAAGCCCTTTACAGCATTTAATAGGAGTGACAATCAGGATCATGTTTCACCCACTGTCCCTTTGTCAGTATTTTGGAAGTCAGCTTTGTATTGAAGGGAGCAACTTGTGTCCTAGGATGAGTGGATTCTTTCAGGCCTAGTACAGACATAACCGATAATTATGGTTAGCGCTAACCACAAGGTCTTAACCCTGGTTACCATGACAGATCTGCAGAGAAATTATAGTTCAACTCGCTAAAAGAGATTCCAGCGAAACGTATTGGCTTTCTTGCTTGAAGACATGGTGAAGAAGAAGAAGATAATCTGCCTTAACTACAGCTTCCTCAGGGTAGATGTGACATCACCATGGTGAATACAAAATCTGGGAGTGGTCCCAGCTATTCCACTGAGCAAAGTCTGAAGCCTTAAGAACATCAGAAAGGCCATGCTGGATCAGACCAAGGTTCATCAACTCTGCTCACACGGTGGCCAACCAGGTGCCTCTAGGAAGCCCACAAACAAGGCTACTGCAGCAGCACCATCCTGCCTGGGTTCCACAGCAGGAAGCAGTTCTTCGTCCGACCATCAGAGGTTGCCTCGCTCTCCCCCGGCGTTTCCCGGTATTTTGCCCTCATTTTCATATTTGAGATAAAGCAGATAAATTCCCTGAAAACGAGGGGCAAAACGCGGAGAAAAGCAGGGGGAGAGCGAGGCGACCTCTGATGGTCGGAAACGGCACGTATGATCAGAATAAAGACCCTAAGTCGTCAGAAGGGTGACGGCGAGGGAAACAGCCATGCATAAAAGACCTGAGTAGACAATACTGATCTTGATGGAGCAAAGGTCTGATTCAGTATAAGGCAGGTTCGTGTGTTTGTGCTTACCTAAGTAAACCCACTTGGGATAGGTCTGTTTATATTGCTGCTCTCCTTGAACCTTACGAGACAGGATGCTTTTAAAAATTCCAAATTAATAAATGCCACTCGGGGAATGTCCTTTTACAACTTCCCTTGGCAACATCGTCTATCTACTAAGTCATCTTTACAAAGAGGAAGTATTGCCCGATATCCAACCTGAATCTTGTTTGAGCTCATTGCTGCTAATCCTTTCTTTAAGGGCCTCGCTGTGTCAGTGGAGATGTTGCAAATCAGCTGAAGAGATGATTCAAAGCTTTCTGGCCTGGGAGAAGCAAACTGCAGAGATCTGAAATATATTGATTTCGCAATCCAGGTCCAACCTTAGAAGCTTGCTCACAAGTTTACTTCCTACTAACCTTCAAGTGTGAAAAAACAATGCCGCTATAAACTTACGTGAGCCATCAAGCTCTAGTGCGATCAAAGAGAAGTGTTATTTATTCATTTAGAAAAAACATTTCTCTCCCCGCCTTTCTACCCAATTCAGTGTCCCCAAGGTAAAAAACTGGAAATCAACTTCAGTCAAGGCAAACCAGGATCTGAGTGATCATTAGTCAGCTGGAAACCTTGTTTCACGAATAAGCCAGCATGGAGTAGTGGTTAAGAGCAGTGGTTTGGAGCGGTGGACTCTAATCTGGAGACCTGGGTTTGATTCCCCACTCCTCCACATGAGCAGCGGACGCTAATCTGGTGAATCAGGTTCGTTTCCCCACTCCTCCACATGAAGCCGGCTGGGTGACCTTGGGCTAGTCACAGTTCTCTTAAAGCTCTCACCGCCCCACCTACTTCACAGGGTGTCTGCTGTGGGGAGGGGAAGGGAAGGTGATTGTCAGCTGGTTTGATTCTCCCTTAAGTGGTAGAGAAAGTCGGCATATAAAAACCAACTCTTCTTCTTAAAATAAACCATGCTTTCGCTGTGGTATCTCAACCGGGCCTGGTTCTTCCTCAAGCAATCAGCAAATGTATGTGAGTGTATGTGCTTGTATAATATTGCCCTTATGTAACAGCGTTCTTGCACACATAACCTATCATTAAAATACAGCAAGATTTTGAATGACGACTCTCATTAGAGACTGAGAATGCAAATGAGTTTTCTTACTGAACGTTTATTGAATCAGAAGGAAATCGAAATATACACTTATCTAGAGTTCAGATGCTAGCTTTGAATTATAGCATTAGTCATTTCCCCTCCCTGTTACAGTAATGCAGATTTCTGGATTTTCTATCCGCGGTATCAAACTTGCACGTCACAGGATCTTCATAAAGCTGGTACAATTGTGTCCAGTCTTAGGATTTGGTGGGTTTTTTGTTTTGTTTTTAAAGAATGTCGCTTTAAGCACAGACATAAATTAAGAAAACTGCCTGCAAAACTGTTCCCTCCCCTCAAGATAGAAAAAAAAAATTAGTCACACAGAAGTAGATACATCTCTGAATTAGTAAGAAAAAGGAGATCAGGTCTGCCCCCTTGTGTCGCTTTCTTGTTAATACTTTAATTACTTTTCACCCCCCAAGAAGTTAATTTCTCCCATTTTATTACATCAAGGAAGAAACAGATACGAATGAATGATAAACTCTGTACATTTCAGCCTTTAAATAATATTAATAGCTGGATAACGAAACTGAAGCATACCTTAAAAGCTGATGATTCTACATTTATGATCCTTTTAAACATGAACCCACTTTTAAAAAAATTACTGTATAGTTTATTCATAGGCAATTTCGATGGCTTCTGTAAATCTCTATGATATCTCTTGTCTTCCTCGCATACCCAAACCATAATTTTAAAAAATGGTCCCCTTTCTTATCTTGGAGAGGTCTTAAAACTTATTAGTTTAAGGCCACATTGGTTCTGTACAGCTACAACATGTGTTATCTCCCTTGGTTAAGTGCTTCATCTGGATCCTTAAACCATGCTTAAGGGTCAACAGAAAATGGGATGTTGAAATCGTAGGATTGGACCCAGTAGAAGATTTCCATAGAAGAAGGAGGGATAACTTTTTGCTGAACCCCTCCCTCTGCAAACCTCTGACTCCTCCCTCGAAGATGTTCCTGGGCATTTTGGGCTGCAGAGGGAGAGGAAAGGCATGGCAGTCCCACTCCGTAGATGGAAATCTAGTCCGTCGAAATCTCTGGTGGAGCCAAGCTATGGTTTGAACCGAGCTTGCAAACTATTGTTTATGTTGGCCATGGATACGTCAGATTTCTGCCTACAGCAAGCCACAATTTCTGTATCTTCTCATGTCTCACTGGTGTTTCCCAGTGTGTGGCCTTTGGGACAGAGCTTGGTTTGGCAAGCCTAAACCACCGTTTCGCTGCACGTGGGGTTAAGGCAATCATATCCGTTGTTAACTGTTAAGGCTGCACCTTTGCGAGAAGACCGTTTCCTTCCCAAAAGAGGGCTTGCTGGACTATTGTTCCATCCTCCCAACAGAACTCCCACTAAGACAAAAGTGTCATTCCTAGACCAGCTACAGCAGATAGGCTTATATGAACACATGCTTTGCAAGCAGAATGCCCACATTCAATCCCTTGGCTTTTTAGTTAAAGGATCTTAGGTAACAAGAAAGATCTTTACTCAGGGCACTGGAGAGCTGCAGAATTAAGAGGAGATAGTCGTGGGTTACATGGGGAAGGCTGTGGCTCAGTGGCAGAGCATCTGCTTGGCTTTCAGAAGGTCCCCGGTTCAATCACCGGCATCTCCAGTTAAAGGAACCAGGCAAGTAGGTAATGTGAAAGACCTCTACCTGAGACCTTGGAGAACCGCTGTCAGTCTGAGTAGACAATATTGACTTTGATGGACCAAGGATCTGATTCAGTATAAGGCAGCTTCATGTGTGTTCATGTGTGTACATGGATCAGTAGCCTGATAACAGTATAATGTACTGGTTGGTGGTAGAAAAAACTGACTCTTTAGTCCGCAGTTTTGCTGGCCATTGCGAATGTCATGTTTGAACACCCTTTCCTAGATAAACCTCCCCTCTCAGTCTATGCTGTCTTCTTGCCTATAGCAAGGAAGGAATCTTTGCCTCTCGATCGCTCCTTCAGCTGCAGCTGCAGGCTCATAGCTGTCCTAAATCTATGGATTAGAATTGCCAGCTTGAAGTGGGGAAATTCCTGGAGATTTTGGGGGGTGGAGCCTGGGGAGGGCGGGGTTTGAGGAGGTGAGGGAGCTCAGCAGGGGTGTGATGCCCTAGAGTCCACCATCTGAAGCTACTCTTTCTCCAGGGGAACTGATCTCTGTAGTCTTGGAGATCCATTGTAATTCTGGGATAACTGCAAGGCTCCACCTAAAGGTCGGTAACCCTATCATGAATCCAGATTAAACGGATTCAATGCATTGCAAGGATTATTAATAAATGGGGAAACAATGGCCTTTTCTTAATTCAACTGCATATTTATGCGAGAATTGGGGGAAGGGGCTGGAGAAAGATAAGATACAGCCAGGACTGTGATACCATAGCCCCACAAAGAGCAGAGGACATAACTTGCATAGTATATATGTTCCCAATTAATACACAGATGATGAAGGTGCGGATTGGGTGTACATTAAGTGAAAGTACCGCAGAACTCAACAAACTCCAATCAGGATCAGAGGTGAACCAGTCATCTTACTTCTAGCTAGGGTTGCCAAGTGGCATTGTGAGTGTGTGTGTCCTGTCCCTTTCATAAAAACTTAATGGAATTTACCAAGGAGGTGTTATTTACCCCCATGTCATGAAACGATCAGCTGCCCATTATCACATGGCAAGCCTCAGGAAAAGGGCCAGGACATTTCCCCCCCCCTCCAGGACAGTTGGCAACCCGAGCTCTAACCTAAGGGACTATGCACTGAAATTTGTTAAGTAGGGTTGCCAACCTCCAGGTAGAAGCTGGAGATCTCCCGCTATCACAACTGATCTCCAGCTGATAGAAATCAGTTCACCTGGAGAAAATGTCCGTGTTGGTTATTGTACTCTATGGCATTGAAGTCCCTCCCCTCCCCAAACCCCACCCTCCTCAGGCTCTGCCCCAAAAACCTTCCGCTGGTGACGAAGAGGGACCTGGCAACCCTATTGGTAAGAAAAGAGATTGGCAGTGGGTGTGGCCACACAGGTGTGGGGTGTGGGGGTTAGGTTGACATAAGGGGGCAGGTCCAAGCCAAATGTGGGAATAGAAGCCCATACCTTAAAATTGTGATTTAAAAAAAAGGGGGGGAAGGCTTTATACAGTCAAGGGATGACTCTGGTAATCCTTTTAAATTAATCTAACACCCCCCATCATTCATTTACTCTCACAGCATACCCACTGTTTCTAAGTGACCCTTTGTTATTTACTAGTCTTTTAAAAGAAAACATTCTGTAAATGATGGTTTCAAAATGTACACCTGCTTTTGCCTTAGGCCTAGCATTCATTTTGGCAGGAGGCATCTGAAAGCGGGGTGGAAGGGAGATAGGAACCAAACCCGGAAGTCATTTTTCCCCCCACTGCAGGGTTAAGAAATTATCGAGATCCAGTGATTCTCCGATAGCTTTAGAGGATTCGTTACTTGGGTTTCACAGGAGCAGGCACAAAAGACACTGGATCTGTTTGCACTTCAGCGTCAGACATCCGTTTGGGGCTCTGTGGAAGGGGAGAGAGAGACAGAGAAAGAGAGATTTAGAGCTCAAGTGTATTTTGGAGCGTCGCATAGGCATTAAAAAAAAACCCTCTAGGCCTCTTTGCACAGATGATGAAGTAGGCTGAAGTCGGAGCTGTTTTGCACTTAAAATTTTTTATTATGGTAACTCAAAGTCCGTGTCAAGAAAAGATGAGTTCTGCAACTTTGGGCTTCTGGCTGAATTTTGCACAATTTAATCTGCTCTTACTAATTATGGTGTGCAGAGGGTGGAATGGACCTACACAGGCTCTGAAGCTAGTGTTGACAGGTCCCTCTTCACTATTAGCGGGAGATTTTCGGGGCGGAGCCTGAGGAGGGTGGGGTTTGGGAGGGGAGGGACTTAAATGCCATAGAGTCCAATGCCAAAGATGCCATTTTCTCCAGGTGAACTGATCTCTATCGGCTGGAGATCAGTTGTAATAGCAGGAGATCTTCTGCTATTACCTGGAGGTTGGCAACCCTATCTGAAGCTCTATACCTTGACCCTTCAAAATCTCATTCAGTGTTCTCTTTGGCTTCTGTTATTTCACCAGGCATTGTTCATAAACTTTCAGGTGTGGCTCTGCAGACGCGAGGCCTAGATACTTATTTGTAATTTGCAAAAACCAAAACAAATGAGATTCTGCACACATTCTGCACTTTTTTTCTGTGCTTGCCTGGAATCACAGAATACAAACAGCTCTGGTACAGCACACAAAAGATCCTGACGTAATTAATACTTTTCTTGGCCACAGAACACTTTTTTGGGTTGGTAGATTGCTAGCTGTTATCTTTTTCTGAATTGCTCCTGCAGAAAGGCTGTAAACAGTAGGTCTTGGTGTGGTTTGAATGTTAGGGACAGATAATCAGGACCAGCTTCTTTAATTCCAACACATCAATATTTCTGGTCCTGCTTACAAAAACTGAAATTTCACCAACAGCTCTTCCACCTATAAGGAACATTAAAGCCAAATATTCTGTTTGGATCACAATGGTCTGTATTTGACTTTGGGCAGACAACAGGATTAAGCGAACAGTTTTAGTAGCACCTAAAAGTTGGTGGGTTGGATCCTACCAGTCTATTCCAAGTAGGGAAGCCAACTTCCAGGCAGTGGCTGGAGATCTCCCGCCATTACAACCAATCTCCAGGCGACAGAAATCTGTTCACCTGGAGAAAATGGCAGCTCTGGAAAGTGTACTCTATGGCATTATACCACATTGAAGCCCCTCCCCAAACCCCACCCTCCTCAGGCTCCACCCCCAAAATCTCCAGGTATTTCACAACCCACTGCTGGCAACCCTAGTTCTAATGGAGACAACGTGTTTCTCTGGTGCAAGGAGCCTAATGGAAAGAGCCTTCTCTGCCAGAGGACGACATCTTGGGGTCAGCCGAAGCTTCACTGGGCCGGAGGAACACACCGGTGCTATTGATCACACTGGTCGGATCCAACCCATAATTATCGCATTTCATTTAAACAATGCCTACTACTCAGTGACTTGCAGTTAGAAACCAAGGACCCTGCCCAAAGGCTCACAATCTCAAATGCCGACAGCCAGGTCCTCAGTGACACTTGAAACACGGAAACTGACAATCGAGCGCTGGATGTTGTGTCAAAGTTTAGCAAAAGGATACAGTAGTACCTCTAATAAAAAAAAATACCATTAAATACAATTGTGGATTTCTGACATCAATCTTTTTAAATTAAACAAACAAAATACAGGTTATCAATGCACCAAGTAAAGTTTCAAAATAAACATATGCTTAAGGAAAATTCAACAATTTGAGATTGTGGTTACGTCAAACCAATTCAAGTAACAAGTTAATGTTCAAAATATAGAGGTACTACTGTATCCTTTTGCATATCTGATATTTCTAGTACCTTCATTCCCCCTTGGGTCTATTGTTTATATTATGTGCCAAGGTTTAGAGCAGGGATGTCAATAGGGTTGCCAGCTCTGGGTTGGGAAATACCTGGAGATTTTGGGGGCGGAGCCTGAGGAGGGTGGGGTTTGGAGAGGGGAGGGACTTCAATGCCATAGAGTCCAATTGCCAAAGCGGCCATTTTCTCCAGGGAAACTGAACTCGATCGGCTGGAGATCAGTTGTAATAGCAGGAGATCTCCAGCTAGTAACTGGAGGTTGTAAGCCAAAATAGACACCTCTGTGTATAAATGTAGTTACTCCTAATCTAACACAGTGTTAGATTTGGAGTACCTAGAGGTTGGCAACCCTACATGTCAAACATAAGGCCCGAGGGCCAGATTTGGCCCCCTGAGAGCTCTTATCCGGCCCACAAGTTGGCCGAGGTCACCGCCACCCCCCCACTCTCGAGGCATGGCGAGGCTGGCGAGGCATGGCCTGGCCCGACCAAGAGGCATTTATGTCATATCAGGCCCTCCTAACACTTGAGTTCAACTCCCCTGCTTTAGAAAGTCTGGGGTGGGGTTTCGTCAGTTCAAAGACTAGGTCTGAAAGCACTTGTGTTCTAAGCGCTGGCAGGGATGAATTAGTCAAAGGACATTGATGTATGTGGGACTGGTTTGTTTGTCGGCTTAAATTGTACTACAGTGGCTTCTGTCTGTGTCAAAAGAGGCATGCGCAGCGGATTTTAACGGAGTTGGGCTCACTTGCATGGTCGTCATTTTGATGCTCTATTCTAAGAGTAGGTAGCTTAATATAGCCCACAGGCTATATAGACTTCCTTCCATACATCCTGCTAGCTGGAGATAATATTCTATACGAATGCCACAAGTCTGGGGAACTCATTCTAAATTCCATCAGCATCCAAAGGATTAAGGGGGAAAAAAAGATTTCCAATGTTTGAAGAGGAGTTGATAGAGGCTGGGATCAGACAGTATTTTTCCAGAGAGCTGAAAATGGTATGGTACGGCTGTCGTTGCCTGTGGTATGCATACTCATTTCTGTAATTCCTTTATCATCTCTGAGTAAAACAGGTTTTGTGGATTTTTGAAGCTCATCAACAACAGCTTTATCGTACCACTTACAACTATATCTTACACACACACAAACACATATTTATATTACTAATATCTAATATAACTAATTATGGATTCCATGGACTGCCAAAAAAACAAATCAGTGGGTTATAGATCAAATCAAGCCTGAACTGACCCTAGAAGCTAAAATGACTAAACTGCGGCTATCCTATTTTGGTCACACCATGAGACGACAAGAGTCACTGGAAAAGACAGTCATGCTAGGAAAAGTTGAGGGCAGCAGGAAAAGAGGAAGACCCAACAAGAGATGGATTGACTCAATAAAGGAAGCCACAGCCTTCAATTTGCAAGATCTGAGCAAGGCTGTCAAAGATAGGACATTTTGGAGGACTTTCATTCATAGGGTCGCCATGAGTCGGAAGTGACTTGACGGCACTTAACACACACACACAATATAACTAATATATATTTATATATATAAAGATATATTACTGACCCATGGCACATTGGGTCTTTCCCTTGATGAGTTGTATATGCTTCCACAAAAGGAAGCATTTCAAACAATTAAAGGTAGAATTTTGGATATTCAATTTTAAGATCTTGGAAGTGTAGCTGACAAAAGCTGTTCCCCCTTAAGGCTGGGGCTTTCACTGAAGGCAGGTAGCATAGCCTCATATCTTCATCTTTTAGAAAATCCACATCTGCATAGAGCTTTTTCCCTGGCTAGATTCAATGTTATGCCATCAGCAGTTTTATTTGGTAGATTCCAAAAAGTGGACTATGATGACAGACTTTGCCCATGCACACTGAAAAGCGTTGAATCAATCTGGCACATCCTTTTCCATTGCCCATTCTATACAGATATACAGCTTAAATATATTGACCCCGTCTTTACAAACCTGGTGGGCCTGTCTGATTAAGCTAAAGAACAATATATACAGAAAGATACTTCTCCAGGCATAACTGAGGAGGTTACCAAATTCCTTAATAACACTCTAATGAGTCACAAAAAAAGGGAACTGGGAGTTAATTGTTGTACCTAATTTGTGTATATATCTGATGTTTGACATTTTAATTGGTATTTTGTACTGGCCTGATATTATATCCCATTAAAGGCTTTTGATTGATTGATTGATTGATTGATTGATTGATTGATACTGACCCATAGGGTGACGTCACATCCTGTGTTTACTGGGCAGACTATGTTTATGGGGTGGTTTGCCATTGCCTTCCCCAGTCATCTACACTTTACCCCCAGCAAGCTGGGTACTCGGAAGGATGGAAGGCTGCATTACCCTTGAGCCGGCTACCTAAAACCGACTTCTGTCGGGATTGAACTCAGGTCATGAGCAGAGCTTCGACTGCAGTACTGCAGCTTACCACTCTGAGCCATGGGGCTCTAGTTGCATCTCAACTTTATGCAAATATCCTGCAGAACATAGAAAGTTGTTACCAGTGGCTATGAGCCTGCTCTCAATCACCAGTGCAATGCATTCAAATCCCAACTGATATTTTCAGAGGAAAAAAACGATTGTCAGAGATTGATACCTGTATACAAACCTGGCAGGTAGGTAATTCTTATGGCGAGTGCAACAAAACTTATTTAATAAGTGAGTGCTTATTGGAAAACCCTGCAGGAGGACAAACCTGGCAAGCGCATGTTTCTGACAGCAACAGAAATAATGTTTTTGTTGTTGACCTGACCAACAGAAAATGTGCCTCGTGTACACTACTGACATGCATAACACGTCTGCTGCTGTATCAGCGCAGGAAATGGATCCCAAGGCCCTGCTTGGCCCACACGAGAAAGGTTCCCAGCACTGTGGCTACATGCAGATTGCTAAAGAAAGAGGAAAGGTAACGTACAAGACCCTTAAAAAACCCTCCGAACGACTGTCTCTTCTCTATCTTCTTGGGAGTGTTTTCCTTTGCAGCATCCCCTCCGTTCTGAAGGGAGTCCGTCTCGGCTCTTTCTTGCTCCTGGGGCTGTTGCTGTTCTCCGACTTCCGCTTTGCTTCCTTGCGTCTTGCTCAGCATCTCCGTTGAGCTCGCTTTGCTCCGCGCACCTGCTGTTTCTCTGCTCTCAGCCTGGGCAAAGGGCCTGTCTGGGAAGTCCAGGGTCTAAAGCAGTTTCAAACAGTAGTTATTGTTTTTTTTAGAGTAAGAAACACATTTGATTTGGCAGGAGGATCCCCAGTTCAGTAAATTAAAGTTTGGCCCCTTGACATCAACTGGGTGGAAACCCAAGGCTGGTCCCAAAATATCATGTTGTCCCAAGCTAGAGTCACCGATTGTTTCCTTCCATGCCGCCAATGTCCATTTCCGAGCTCAGACCCTGCGGATTCGGCTCAGACACGGCCAGTGGCAGCGGGAGTCTGGAGTAGGGTTGCCAGGTCCCTCATTGCCCCTGGCTGGAGGTTTTTGGGGTGGAGCCTGAGGAGTACGGGGTTTGGGGGAGGGGAGGGACTTCAATGCCATAGAGTCTAATTACCAAAGCAGACATTTTCTCCAGGTGAACTGATCTCTATCAGCTTGAGATCAGTTGTAATAGCAGGAGATCTCCAGCTACTACCTGGACGTTACATCAAAATAGACACTTCTGTGTACAAACAAGTTCAACCCAAAGACACACAGAATATTGACTCATATAAACATAACCCAAAATGTAATGGGAATCAAAATATAGAATACAAAGGTATCATGGAATCAACAATGCACCGAAAAATGGTGTTCCGTTATATGTTACAATGCAGATATGTTGACCAGGTAAGTATACAACCAATCACAATATCTCATATTAATGTCATAAATCCTCTTTTGTCTTTTTTACAGGAACAATATGAGATATTGTGACTGATTGTATACTTACCTGGTCAACATCTCTGAATTGTAACATATAAGGGAACACCATTTTTCGGTACATTGTTGATTCCATGATACCTTTGTATTCTATATTTTGATTCCCATTACATTTTGGGTTATGTTTATATGAGTACCTGGAGGTTGTCAACCCTAGTCTGGAGGCAGTGCTCGTCTCCCCCCACCCACACCATTGAAGGCTGGGAGCAAACCAAGCCCATGCACTGCACCAGCGTGCCCCCTGCCCTATTGTGCCACCCCAAGCAGATGTATGGAGGGCATGGCTATAGTACCAGCCCTGTGGAAACCACTTTACCCAGTATGTCCGATTCCGAACCATTGATCCTCTACCTGCTCAACTCAGAATGAGCCCCACTGAAATATCTGGGACTGACTTCTAAGCCAACGTGCAGAGGATCAAGATGTATCATTAGGGTTGCCAACCTCCAGGTACTAGCAGGACATCTCCCGCTATTACAACTGATCTCCAGCCGATAGAGATCAGTTCACCTGGAGAAAAGGGCCGCTTTGGGAATTGGACTCTATGGCATTGAAGTCCCTCCCCTCCCCAAACCCCACCCTCCTCAGGCTCCACCCCAAAAACCTCCCGCCAGTGGCAAAGAGGGACTTGGTAACCCTATGTATCACATATGGGAAAAAAGGAGTTCATCCTGCTACCCTTGCTCACATGAGTAGGCCCTCACAACAACTGTGGGGTTGCTCATGTGAATGAAAACTGCACTCTTTGCAAAGCATTTCTTCATACAAATTTCTGCATTTTTCTTATTCCTTCTTGCACAAAGAAATTTTTTTTTTGACACAGGGCATGTCCAGAGGGCTCTCATTTTGGCAACTGACCGTGCCATTTTAGCATTTTCTTATAGTACAGATGATGACAAATAACAATAATTATAGCTGTTGTTCCTAGGGTGGGGCCATGGTTCAGCGAGAGAGCATCTGCTTGGCATGCAGAAGGTCCCATCTTCAGTCCCTGGGATCTCCAGTTAAACTAATCAGGGAAAGATTATGAGAAAGACCTCTACTTGAGCCCCTGGAGGGCCACTGCCGGTCAGAGCAGACAATACTGATTTTGATAGACCAAGGGTCTGACTCATCAGAAGGCAGCTTCAAGTGTTGGTGCACATAATGCTTTAGGGTGTCACACGCTTTCTTCTCAATTACCTCTACTACACCCACAATAAAGCAACTCTTTATCTACTCCATACTACAGAGGGGGTGCTCAGATGGAGAGACAGGGTCTTGTCTAAGGCTACATAGGCTGAGATGAAATATGTTCTGGGGGCTTCCTTGCTGACGGTTGAGCGTTACACTATGTCAGCTTCCATTTGACAGGTGGGCAGGATGCCCACGCCAATGCTAGCCATCCATCAATCAATGTAGTGGGTAAGAGTCTAGCAGGGGGAAGGTATGCACTGAGCACTCCTGAATTCAAGCACCAGTCTTCCTTGGGGAAAAGGTACCCTGAGACATCTCCCCACCTTCCGCCGTGCATGTTGCCCGGGACCAGCCTGGAGCCCACGAGGCTGCTGTCTGGACATACCCCTCGAGGTAGAGGCTTGGATCATATGAACAAGTTCAGTACGTGCTAGATTTTCTCCGCACTGCAGCATGCTTCCTCTTGCACTAGCGCTTCCATTGGAGCAAGGTTGTTTCCAACCAGCCTTGCACAAACACAAGAGGAAGTGTGCTATCTAATGCATGCGCAGGGCTGCCGAGAGCCACCATGGGCCCCCAGACAAAGGGCGAAAATGCATGGTCGCTTTAGCCTCCTTTACTCCCTGTTTCAGCCAGGATTCAGCCAGGATCGAACACATGCGTTTTGCCGAATGTGCGTTCGATCCTGGCTGAATCCTGGCTGAAACAGGGAATAAAGGAGGCTAAAGCGACCATGCGTTTTAGCCCAAATATTCCACTTGGGCTCTCCGTATGACCCCGATCCAAAACAAATCACTTGGCTGGTGGTTATCATGCACCTATAATAATAAAAGAATCTGCACGTCCACCTGCCTGTCCATTTGTGACAGGCAGATCTCATCAGAAAATAAAACAAGGTATCCCAAAATGGGCCACCAGCTTCAGGGTGACCGTGGGAGTTCCAGAGCCAAAAATGAAAGGAATCAGAACATCCTGGCCCAGGTTACTTCCGGACACCTCCCATGCTATTTGCAAGGGAAACTAAACTAACTTCTGTTCCTCATTTATTACCACTAAGCCAGATTAACATTCTATTACGGTACTATACAAGTGAAGGGGGAAGGAAGCATCCTTTTACTAGTTTGATGTATCATGGTGAAATAATAACTCTGCTCTTCTATTGCTGCTATACTACTATTAAATACTTTCTAAGTTGCCAACTAGGGCTGAGAAGGAGTTGAGACCAAGACTGACAAATAAGGGGGAGGGGGGAAAATCAGAAGTGGGGACAGGGGTATGGCATATCATAAAAGAAAAACAGCAAAACAAAGGAGGAGAAAAGCATGGAAAAGAGTTGGAAAAATTAAGGAGAAGACCTTGAAAAGTTTTTTTAAAAAAATATTTGCTACCACACATTGATAGGGCTGCCCCTTTGCAAGATGTGGCTGTGCAGACAAAACTATGGAGCTGCGTGGAACTAAAAGAAGAGGGAAACCATAGACTGCTGGAGATTATGACCCTATTAGGCAATGACTGTACTTTGTCCTGGCTGGTTTTGCCTTGCTCCAATACTGGCTTGGCTGATGGGTTTAGCAGGATCTGAGAAAAGCCAGGGTTTCCCTCAGCCGCCTAATAAACATTGCAGAAAAACGCAGCCTGCAGAGTCAGAACAACTCCTGCTTACCATGCTCTGCCCTCCCTGCACCCCTAGTGGATGCAGCGCAAGTGCTTTGGGGGGGGGGAGCAAATGCATGACTGCAACATGACACTGGGTTCAGGGGCTTTCCGGCTGACTCTGGCCCTGGGAATTTTGTCCTCCCAGCCTCCCCCCCCCCACTTAGCAGCCCTGCGCACACAGAACTCGTTCATAGGATCCCAGCAAGTTTTCACATGTATGCAAACACCAGCAACACCATCACCAAAACATTAACAAGGTTCCTCTAATCCCAAGCCATGAAGCAAGAAACCAAAAGAGAGGGGGGTGAGGAGAAAGAGATTTGAAAGACACTGGATACATGACACCGGGTTACAGAAAGGAAAGGTGATCGGAACAGATTTCATTGTGTAAAATCAAAATACTCCACCAGAAGATTGACAAGCCATGATCTGATCAAGGAAATCCAATGCCACAGAACATTCTGCACGGAATTGCAAATGGAGAAAATGTGATTTCCCCCCTTTTTCTTTTTTTCTTTTGCAAAGCAAGAACTATTATCAAGCAATTTATTACACCACAGAAAGGAGGGAAAAAAGAGCAGGACATGGACAAGGCTTAAGGTTTACAAGATTTACAATGATACAGCTTTTGAAAGAATGAGAAAACAAAGTGGCACTGGTTCTTGTAGGTTATCCGGGCTGTGTAACCGTGGTCTTGGAATTTTCTTTCCTGACGTTTCGCCAGCAACTGTGGCAGGCATCTTCAGAGTAGTAACACTGAAGGACAGTGTCTCTCAGTGTCAAGGGTGTAGAAAGAGTAATATATAGTCAGAAAGGGGTTGGGTTTGAGCTGAGTATTGTCCTGCAAAAGTATTGTCCTGTAAGTATCAAGATAATGTGCTAATGAGGGTATGGTATGTTAATATGGAACCATTGTATCCTGAAGTGATCTGTTAATGTGTGTAATCCAAAACTAATCTGTATGGCTATTGTTGAATGTTGTCTTTGTCTGGAGGTGTTTCAGGGCAGGAAGCCAAGCCTTATTCATTCTTAAACTCTCCTCTTTTCTGTTAAAGTTGTGCTGATGTTTGTGAATTTCAATGGCTTCTCTGTGCAATCTGACAAAATAGTTGGTAGAATTGTCCAGTCTTTCAGTGTCTTGGAATAAGACCCTGTGTCCTGTTTGTGTCAGTCCATGTTCAGCCACTGCTGATTTCTCAGGTTGGCCAAGTCTGCAGTATCTTTCATGTTCTTTTATCCTTGTTTGTATGCTGCGTTTTGTGGTCCCGATGTAAACTTCTCCACAGCTGCAAGGTATACGATATACTCCTGCAGAGGTGAGGGGGTCTCTTTTGTCTTTTGCTGATCGTAGCATTTGTTGTATTTTCTTGGTGGGTTTAAACACTGTTTGTAGGTTATGTTTTTTCAAAAGTTTCTCCATCCTATCAGTGACTCCTTTAATAAATGGCAAGAATACCTTTCCTATGGGAGACTGTTTTTCTTGAGTTTTCTGATTTTTGTTTGGTTCAATGGCCCTTCTGATTTCATTCTTGGAGTAGCCGTTTGCTAGCAGTGCGTGATTTAGATGGTTAGTTTCTTCCTTGAGAAACTGTGGTTCACAGATCCGTCTTGCACGGTCCATTAATGTTTTGATTATTCCTCTTTTCTGTCGGGGGTGGTGGTTGGAGTTTTTGTGTAAGTAGCGATCTGTGTGAGTTGGTTTCCGGTAGACCTTGTGACCTAACTGAAGGTTTGATTTACGGATGACAAGGGTATCAAGAAATGGGAGTTTACCCTCAATTTCCTTTTCCATGGTAAACTGAATGTTTGGATGGATATTATTAAGATGGTTTAGAAAGTCCATTAATTTTTCTTCACCATGGCTCCAAATGGTAAATGTATCATCTACGAACCTGAACCAGACTGTAGGTTTGTAAGGTGCTGATTCTAATGCTGTCTTTTCAAAATATTCCATGTAAAAGTTTGCTATTACTGGACTGAGTGGACTTCCCATAGCTACTCCATCAATCTGTTCATAAAATTCTTGATCCCATAGGATATAACAGCCTTATTTCACCATTGTTTGACAACAAGTTATTTCCTATGGGATCAAGAATTTTATGAACAGATTGATGGAGTAGCTATGGGAAGTCCACTCAGTCCAGTAATAGCAAACTTTTACATGGAATATTTTGAAAAGACAGCATTAGAATCAGCACCTTACAAACCTACAGTCTGGTTCAGGTTCGTAGATGATACATTTACCATTTGGAGCCATGGTGAAGAAAAATTAATGGACTTTCTAAACCATCTTAATAATATCCATCCAAACATTCAGTTTACCATGGAAAAGGAAATTGAGGGTAAACTCCCATTTCTTGATACCCTTGTCATCCGTAAATCAAACCTTCAGTTAGGTCACAAGGTCTACCGGAAACCAACTCACACAGATCGCTACTTACACAAAAACTCCAACCACCACCCCCGACAGAAAAGAGGAATAATCAAAACATTAATGGACCGTGCAAGACGGATCTGTGAACCACAGTTTCTCAAGGAAGAAACTAACCATCTAAATCACGCACTGCTAGCAAACGGCTACTCCAAGAATGAAATCAGAAGGGCCATTGAACCAAACAAAAATCAGAAAACTCAAGAAAAACAGTCTCCCATAGGAAAGGTATTCTTGCCATTTATTAAAGGAGTCACTGATAGGATGGAGAAACTTTTGAAAAAACATAACCTACAAACAGTGTTTAAACCCACCAAGAAAATACAACAAATGCTACGATCAGCAAAAGACAAAAGAGACCCCCTCACCTCTGCAGGAGTATATCGTATACCTTGCAGCTGTGGAGAAGTTTACATCGGGACCACAAAACGCAGCATACAAACAAGGATAAAAGAACATGAAAGATACTGCAGACTTGGCCAACCTGAGAAATCAGCAGTGGCTGAACATGGACTGACACAAACAGGACACAGGGTCTTATTCCAAGACACTGAAAGACTGGACAATTCTACCAACTATTTTGTCAGATTGCACAGAGAAGCCATTGAAATTCACAAACATCAGCACAACTTTAACAGAAAAGAGGAGAGTTTAAGAATGAATAAGGCTTGGCTTCCTGCCCTGAAACACCTCCAGACAAAGACAACATTCAACAATAGCCATACAGATTAGTTTTGGATTACACACATTAACAGATCACTTCAGGATACAATGGTTCCATATTAACATACCATACCCTCATTAGCACATTATCTTGATACTTACAGGACAATACTTTTGCAGGACAATACTCAGCTCAAACCCAACCCCTTTCTGACTATATATTACTCTTTCTACACCCTTGACACTGAGAGACACTGTCCTTCAGTGTTACTACTCTGAAGATGCCTGCCACAGTTGCTGGCGAAACGTCAGGAAAGAAAATTCCAAGACCACGGTTACACAGCCCGGATAACCTACAAGAACCAATGAACTCTGACCGTGAAAGCCTTCGACAAAGTGGCACTGTTAGTATTCTGGCATTCCAAGATAACCAAGTGAATTGTTTTGGCTCTCCAATTATTATTTATCCCTCCCCACGCTCAGGTCTGTATCCATCAGTCTTGGATGTCATGTCCACGTCAGGCACTGAGAAACAAATGTTTGTGGATCCAGTCCGGTGTTTCCTTGGGCAGACGGATTTTTCATTTGTGGAGTGTGACTTTCCTTCCTCCCCAGTCCCACTATAGCCCTAATTGGAGTGTTTCAGGCTATGGTGGGAAGGGAGTGGCAAGAAAGTCACTCTGTGGATGGAAATCCTTCCACCCATGGAAAAACTGCACTGGGTCCAAGCCATAGACTCTTCAAAAGTGGTTCTTAGATGGCGTGACTCTCAGTATTTACAGAAACAAGACATGTATGGGAAAAAATTGAGCATTCCATTTTATTATCATTATTATATCAGATCTTATATCTAATAGTCAAGTTTGGGCCCATCTGCAGATACTTAAATCCATAGATTGGGGCCACACTGACAGAAAACAGTTTTGCAAACTTGGGGGACCCCCCAGGTTTGCAGAAAAACCTGAAAACATTAAAATACAATTGAGGGGGTTAAATCCCTTCACTGTGTTGAGGCAGTGAAGTTGCGTTTTGGTGGGAGGGGGAAATCCCCGCCACAATTTTCTCAGGTCCCCACTGGTTTTTATATAAAAGACACACTGACAGGTCAATCGTACTCAGAGCTATCCCAGTTTAAGTCCACTGAAATCAGTCAGTGTAGACTGAAGCCACTCTACTGATTTGCTAAGCCACCATTCCTTAGTGTTTAAAAAAATCTGGTTTCATAACAATTATAGATTGTACAACTCTCTTTGAGAGTCTGCATGGGTACTTAATTCATTAAAAAAATGTGGGTAATGAAAATTTCCCCTAGCTGGTAACTCCAAATAGGTCCTCCTTTATTGCATAGAACTGCTACGGAATGATCAATTACCTCAGTCTTTTTGGTTAGAGAGACAGCGTAGTGTAGTGGTTAAGAGCGGCAGCCTCTAATCTGGTGAACTGGGTTTGGTTTCCCCACTCTTACACATGAAGCCTGCTCAGTGATCTTGGGCCAGTCACAGTTCTCTCAGAACTCTCTCAGCCCACACAGAGACAGGCAATGGCAAACCACTTCTTAACGTGTCTTGCTTTGAAAACCCTGCCGTCAGCTGTGACTTGACAGCACACACATACAAGTTTTGGTTAAGGTTCAAATCTTGGTTAGGAGGTTGAGGATGGGCCTTGGAGTTGTGAGGTTCTCCCTTCTCATCCCCTCTTCTTTTGTGTGCACCTGTGCTCCTGTTCACATCTTACACTGACATTAAAGTTAATTTCATCATGTCTCCTATTTTATGTTTCAGCGGAAGATAATGGGGATGTCAAGAAAAGCCTCTGCTGGAGCCATGTAAAGGATGTCATTTTATCCCTGGATCAGCCAGAATACTGGTAGATTTTCTCCTGAATCTCAGGAAAAACAATACAGGCAGATAATCTGCCAGACGTCTCCATATTAATGTTGTAAAGCCTGAAATCGACCCTTTTAATATTGATGGAAGCGAGAGCGGGAAATACAAAACGAAAGCTATAAATAATGAACCATACATTCACCCCTCTTATTGTTATGGCAGATCCAGACCTGACAGCCTGTCTCATCTCATAAGCAGTTAGTGCTTCCCGAGAAAGGGAAACCGGATTAACAGGATGGCATGTTTTCCTAAGGATTTCTTCTCACGTCAGCCCCAGAGGCTGAAGGAAAGATTCTCATTGACTTTGGAGTGGAATCAGTCATTCTTTGATATATGACATTTTAGTAAAGACCCAGCAAGTGAGATCAGAGCATCCGAGGAGATGGCTGCCCCCCACCCCCAAAATGGGATATTCCACTGCAGATCCAGAATGGACCGCTGAACAGTCAGATTCAATTGCTGTTCAGTGACTTCCCCTTCTTCACTCGCCTGCCCTGTTGTCACTGTAAGGATAAATGGAGGTGATGGTTTCTCTTGGCAACGGTGAAATATTGCAAGTGGTGAAGTTGGGTATGGGCCATGCTAATGCCGGGGCTCCCTGATAAGCCTTGGTGCCAGTTTAAGGGCTCCTTTACAAAGCTGCTGCCAAGGGGACAGTCAACTGAACAAACTGCTCACCAGTGCCGTCTTTGCAAAACTCAATGTTAAAAGTTGAATAACTGCCAGCTTTCAAGCTATGCATACATAGAATGGTTTTCTGTTTCTTTATTACAGTTGTACGCTGCTCTTCCTTTGAAGAAAACCAAGGGCCCTTTCATACATGCCTAATAATGCACTTTCAATCCACTTTCAATGCACTTTGCAGCTGGATTTCACTGTGTGAAACGTCAAAATCCATTTGCAAACCAAAGTGGATTGAAAGCACATCATCCAAGGTGTGTGAAAGTGCCATAGGAGTGGCAGGTAGGGTTGCCAACCTCCAGGTATCAGCTGGAGATCTGCTATTACAACGGATCTCCAGCCAATAGAGATCAGTTCACCTGGAGAAAATGGCCGCTTTGGGAATTGGACTCTATGACATTGAAGTCCCTCCCCTCCCCAAATCCTGCCCTCCTCAGGCTCCTCCCCCCAAATCTCCAGGTATTTCCCAACCCGAAGCTGGCAGCCCTACAGGCAGGCATGCTTGCCACTTGGTCCTTTGCAGTGGGCCAAATAGTTCCTTCTTCGGACTGTTTCTGTTTGGGGTAACAGCACAGGGACCGTAGGGTTACCATCCTCCAGGTGGCGACCGGAGATCGCCCAGAATTGCAACTGATCTCCAGTTAACAGAGATCAGTTCCCCTAGATAAAATGGTTGTTTTGGAAAGTGGAATCTATGGCATTATATGCTGTTGAGGTCCCTCCCCTCTCCAAACCGCACCTGCTCCAGGTTCCACCCCAATAATCTCCAGTAATTTCCCCACCCAGAAGTTAAGGGAGGGGGTTGAATCTCCTCCTGCACCACACTGCCTGATCCAGAAAGGAAACATCACTTGCAGGAATAGAGGACAACAGACAAATGTTGAACAACTATGGAGGAGTTCACAGTTAGGGTCTGTGGGCCCCATTCTGTGAATTCTGTCTCATGGAAATCAGCCTGTAGGTAGCTGACCTCTTATCCAGGCAACTGAGAGGGCTTAGCCTGTGGAACTGAGGCTGCATTTTGTCCTTTACATGACAATTACTGCTTGTATAAAAATAATAATAATTAGATGCTGTGAAGTCACACCTTCATGGAGTTTTCAAGGCAAGAGATGAGCAGAGGTGGTTTGCCATTGCCTGCCTCTGGGTAGCAACCCCGGTCTTCCTTGGTGGTTTCCCATCCAAATATCCAGCTATGGCCAACCCTGCTTAGCTTCCAAGCTCCAACAAGCTTAGGCTAGTTTGGCCTATTCAGGCTGCTCAAATGGTCCACATTTTATACTGGAGAGATTCCAGAGTTCAGACCAACTAGTCCAGTGTACGAAGACTGTAATGGAACAATTTTTAACTTAACCAATTTTCAAGATTTGCTTTCAAAGAAAGTTAAAAAAACAACAACTAACAGTGCCACATTAAATCTGAACATTATTAGGAAACAAAGAATGAATGGAATACAACAGGTCAGAGGCCGAACTTGACATAACAAGAGTATTCTATGAAACGGTGACAAATGTTATCATTAGAAACCAAAGCAAAGGCAGGGCTGGTTCAAGGTATTTGGTCACCACAAATTCATCACCTGCTGAACCTGCCACTACTGGACACGTCTGGGCAGTTCACTGTCTTGGACCTGGCTGGCAGGGGCACAGGACCAGGAGGTGATACTGCTCCCCTCCTGTACCACTGATGCCCAGGAGTGAGTTGAGCCCCTGAAGGCCATAAGTGCCCTCTTCATTGCACCACCCCAAGCATTTGCTTGGGTGGTTTGGCTGGAGAACTGGCCCTGAGTAAAGCTCTGAGCAGCTGAGCCCATCACCAAGGTAAGATTGGAGCCGGACACTTACTTGCTCATCAGGCGCTCGATCGTTTACCTCTTCTGAAGGGGTTACCCCTGCATCACTTCTGCCTGACTAAAATAACAAAGGATTACGTGCATTTCTAGAGTGCTTCTGTGGTAATCTGCTCAAATAGGTGACACCGGTCAGGCCCCTGTGCCTCTAACTCTGCCTTTGCGAAGGGAGAAGGCAGATCACAACTCTCAGATCACAACTTTCGGACAGCACAGCCCCTCCTCTTCCTAAGCTGGGGAGATTCCTGGGCTTATCCTATTCAGACTCAATTGGGGACTCCTCACTTCTTCAGTAGACATGTCCTTTGAAGGACCTATGTAGCTTTGAGAACGGACAGCTCTTTTGGGCAAGTCCAAGAGGCTTCTCCCAGTGCATGGGATGGAAGGCCACTAAGGAAGAGGGCCCGTTATGGCTACCAGAACAGTCTCTGGCCCTGATATTTTGGGGGCTCATTCTCAGAGCTTCAGGACGCTAGGCTGAAATCTCAGGACTGCCAGCTAGAATTTCCTGTACACAGTAACCAGTGTACATATGTTATGCAGAGGAGAGGCAATAATCTGGTATCATCAGATCAAGTATGTTTTATGTTTAGCACATAATTCATTTCCACAGTATTAAAAAAAATTCTTCAATTGGTAAATAGTCCATTCTCTTCAAAATGACAAAGTGACTACATTCATTCGCAGTTACCATCCAGTGGAGTGAGCAAATACTGCCGTTATTATTGCTATTCATCATCAGGCCCCACCCTATGATATTATCAACCCATGACTCAGACCTTGACATGTTGGGGACCTGGCCCATTTAAGAGGTCTTGGGCCACAGAGCTGGAGAGACCTTCACCTTAGGCCTGAGAGAGAGCTGCCTGTTAGCTGAAGGAGATTGTTCTGGTCTAAATGGACTATTAGTCTGATTTAGTATAAGGCAGCTTCCCAGCTGTAATTCTTTTTTAAAATGTTTAAAAATGTTTTAAGACTCGGACTGTAATTCTTTGATTGTAAGAATCTATTAGTCCATGCTTTCGGTTTTATCATGTTTTGACTGGCTAAGTGCCGCAAATAAATTATCTATCTATCTATCTATCTATCTATCTATCTATCTATCTATCTATCTATCTATCTATCTATCTATCTATCTATCTATCTATCTATCTATCTATCTATCTATCTATCTATCTATCTGGCAGCTTCATATATTACACACTAGGTATGTTTGCATGACAGGGCTGTTGATGAATCAACATTAGATGAGGTTGTTCTCCACCTTAGCGAATAGCTTACAAATAGCTGCTTGGGTCAGATTGAAACTGAAATTGATCTGATAGGCTTTCCCCCCAGCATATATGATTGTCGGTTTAAAAATTATATAGAAGCATGTTGTTTGTCAATACCCATTCATGTAGGGTTGCCAACCTGCAGGTGGGGCCTGGGGATCCCCTGGTATTACAACTAATCTTCAGACCACAGAGATCAGTTCCCCTGGAGAAAATGGCTGCGTTGGAGGGAGGACTCAACGGCATCAGACACTGCTGAGGTCCCTCTGCAGGCTCCACTCCCAAATCTCTGGGAATTTCCCAACCCTGAGTTGGCAACCCTGCATTCATGCCTTATAAACTTAATTATCAAACAGGAAACATTCTTAAAGGGCAAATGTCCTCAAGAAATAAAAATTCAGCATCTGTATGAAGAACAACAACCATGAGGTTTGCTGTTTGTTTATGAAAGAACTATTAAGGATAGGTGAGTAATAATAACTGTGCCTTCTGACCTCGCTTTTCTCTGACCTTTCTTTGACAGACCTCTCTTTGTCATTCCCCAACCCCTTCCATCCTCCCGCAGAAGATTTAGGTATAAATCTCTCTGCCAACTGAGAATAACACTTCGTGCATCTTCATGCCACCTTTTCACATACTCTGCCTTGTCTGTTAAGGCCTTTGGTGTTGTGTCAGAAGGACGCCTGAATAACAGAGTCCTGTTATATCCCCTTGACATAAATAGTTGAAACCCACATAATACAGATTATGTGACAACTTTCCCTTTCCTTGAAATCAGGGACTTCAGTGCATGCTTCATGGGGTTCATCCCAGAGACTGATATAGCTATTCCATGTATCGGGAATGCATGGACTCTTATTCTATTTCCCACAACTGTGCGATTTGTGAAAAGGATAGCACAGCTCAATGCATCTGAGGACATGCTCCGTGGTCAATTTAGAGAGGACGACAATGGTCATTCAACAAGGTGCAAGCAGCAGTATTAGCTTTAAGACACTGAGTAGTTCAGCCAAAGACATCTTATAGACTTTTTGGGTGCTTTCGCACACGCCAAATAATACTTTCAATGCACTTTGCAGCTGGATTTTGCTGTGTGAAATGGCAAAACCCACTTCCAAACAATCATCAAACTGCATTGAAAGTGGATTGAACGTGTATTATTCAGCATGTGTGAAAGCGCAGTTTATGTTTCTATCTCTGGGACAAACCAATAAGTTTGCTAGCCCTATGGCAATGGAAGCCAGTTTATTAAACGATTTGGAAGTCTACTGTACTAACAGCCCATTCCTGAAAAGTCGGTGTGCAGAGTTGGCGGGGAAGAGGCACAGCGGCAACTCTTCCTAAGCTGATTTGCGCACTCCGTGGGAACAAAAAAAGATGTTTTGCGGCTTTTTTTGTTTTCAACGGGGCCAAAAGCCCCCGTTGAAAACAGCAAGGCTGCGCCTGCTAAATACTCTGCTAAATAGCAGGAGCAGCACTGCCGTTCCCGCAACCGGCGTAACCGGCCAGACCAGGATAGGAGGCCGCCTAACCGGTGGCTCCTCCCCCAGGCCTTCCCCTGGAATGCCCCCTGCACCGGTGCGCCCTCTCTATGCTGTTGCCGGTGCCATGGAAAGGCCGCGCTGGCGGAGAGGCGAGTTGCGGTCCCGCAGCACTCTCCCGTCGGCGGGACTGGCCTCGCTGCCAGCGTAAGTACATGTAATCGTGCTATTACACGCACTTACGCTGGCGGCGGGGTCACGCTGCCTCCTAAGGACTTTCGGCCCATTTTTTCAGGAACGGGCTGTAAGGCTTTAAAGATACATTAGTGTGTTGTTTTTTATCACAGTCTTCCAATGCTTGTTTGCATGCATATTGCTAATGCACAGCAAGGAAGGCAGGCCAGATCTTTTGCTTCCCTCCAAGGTTCTCCCCTTCCTGCTTACTCATTATAAAAACAGAAGAAAAAAGTTCTGTGCCAGCGACACAAATGGTGATGCCAGTGTTCAAGTCTGGAGACACGGGCTCTTCACAAACTGAGCGTGAGAAGGAAGGGCCTCATTTTGTCCATTTAATTGCTACACAACATCCTCTGAAACTATTTTGAAAGGCATTGGGAATCCATCTTTGAAACCGTACTTGCATCTATCTGTTTTTGTTTGTCGAAGGGGAAAACCTATTGTGAACCCACTGACTGATTCGAATAGGATTCTTTCTGCAGGTCAAAGGGGTTGGAGAGGAACTAGGGAAGCCATGTATTTATTTATTTAAATGATTTCTAGACCCTCCATATGGACTCAAGCACCGGTCCAGCCATAGGACACCAATGATTGACGGCTGCTGTCTCAAGAGACAGTGTGGGATAGTGATTAAAGCGCTGGACTAGAAACTGGGGGATCTGGTTCAAATTCCCACTCAGCCGTAAAGGTCACTGGGTGACCTTAGGCTGGTCATTTTCTCTGCCCAACCTAACGCATAGGGTTGTTGTGAAGATAAAATGGAGAAAGGAAAACCACAGACACTCCCCTGAGCTTCGTGGAGGAAGGATGGGATAAAATGTCCTAGACAAACAGAATACACAGACAACTTTGACTGCTAATGGCTACCTGGAACATGTTTTACATTTCTTCCATGTACGTTCAAAAAATACCCTTCTTACCAACTTGAAGAATTTCCTCAGGTTTGTTTTGGAAGGCTTTTCCTCTCCTTTGGATCTTGTTTCTGCAGCTTCCAGGCTTCTGCTTTCATCTTTTGCGGGGGCTTCAGGGACGGCTTCCATCCTCTCTGTGTTTATCACCTCTATGTCATCTGTCGGAGTCTGCAGATTATTGGCATCAATTTAAAAAATATATGCAAGTATTTCATCCATGGCAATGCAGCTAGGTATATCAAGACATTCTGTTTTCCCGAATCTCATCCAAAAACCAATTTTGCCAACATTTAAGGGCTAGAGAGATTTCCCCAGGAGCCAGTTTGGAAGAAGGGAGACAGAAGGACCTGAGTATGCTAATCATCTGCCTCCCAACCATACCTGACCCCACTCCAGACATTATATAGTAGGTCTGTGATTAGATTTCTCTGAATTTATTCGAACATTAGAAACAATCTATGGGGAAGGAGGAGGCTAATTTGGATTTGGTCATGGTGTTGGGGCAAGGAGGGGCATTTAATCATTTCCCTTGAACACATGATCACAGGAAGCTGCCTTATACTGAATAAGACCATTGGTCCATCACGCCAAGGTCAATATTGTCTCCTCAGACTGGCAGCAGCTCTCCAACTGCTTGGTTCTTTTAACTGGAGATGCCAGGGATCTTCTGCAAGCCAAGCAGATGCTTTTCTGCTGAGCCATGGCCCCTTCCCCTTGATAAAAATCTCCCCCCTCCAGAGGCTCCTAGCCCAAGTAGGAAGAAAGACAAGTATCCTTGTTAGCTTTTGTGGCTAACGGCAGTTTGAGGAGGGGGGATTCCTACTGGAGAAAGTGGGAAGACCCTGATCTAAATTAATCCCTCCCCACACCTGCTTTTTTAAATATTAAAGCAAACATTATGAGATCTGATCCCAGATCTCCCAACATAGTATGGGTTCAGCCCTCCATCATACAAATAATATGTAGGATTCTGATACAATTAACATTAAAAAGAATCGGCGCTATTCTTCATCACAGCAGCCGTCTGTGTGACAGTTCTTGGGATATTCCGTTTTTAGTCTTGAATACAAAGTACCACACCATAACGCTGTAATGCATCAGACAACACAAAAAGAGAAACACGGGAAGACACCACTCAGTCAAAGATGATATCTAATGTTAATAGCACTTAACTACTGCCATTAAATAAACTCATAAAAACTGAAATCAAATGGTCCTGCTCACAGAAGGCCTTTGAATAATTTAAACCTAACCAATATTTATGTGATGTTTGTAAAACTGCATCCCCTCCAAGTTCATTTTTTAAGCCAACATGTCTTGGATGGGATTTTGCCATGACAATTGTGTTGTTGTTTTTTAAAAAAAACACACAACAACAACCCTACTTTAGCGGTTAATCTCCGTTGCTTCTTCTGCAGTAATGCCATTAGCTCCAGAAAGCCAGACAAACCGTCCCCACTTATTTAGGTGCAGCTATCGCTTCTCTCCACAAAGCAGAACACATCCTCAATAAAGCAGACACTGTCTTCCAGGAGTTCATTTTTTAAAAAACATTATAGTGTAGATCAGATTACAGCTACCGCTGCTGCAGCTGTAGACCAAATGCATTCGTCTCCGAGGCTATGTTGATGCAGTGGGTTTAGTTTCACTAGTGACAACAGTTGTATCCTGGAAGGAAATTCCAGACACCCCTCTGTTCAGAAAAAAAACGTGGGATCTACAATTACTCTGAAAACCTAATCACCTGGAAAGAAGGCGGTTAAGGGGAGACATGATAGAGGTCTATAAAATTATGCATTGTTTGGAGAGAGTGGACAGGGAGAAGCTTTTCTCCCTCATAACACTAGAATGTGGGGTTATCTGCTGAAGCTGGAGGGTGAGATTTTCAAAACTTATAAAAGGAAATGTTTCTTTACACAATGCATAGTTAAATTGTGGAACTCCCTGCCCCAGGATGTGGTGATGGCTGCCAACTTGGAAGGCTTGAAGAGGGGAGTGGATATGTTCATGGAAGAGCGGAGTATTTAGGGCTGCTAGTAAAAATGGATACTAGTCATGATGCATACCTGTTCTCTCCAGGATCAGAGGAGCATGCCTGTTATATTAGGTACTGTGGAACAAAGGCAGGACAATGCTGCTGCAGTCGTCTTGTTTGTGGGCTTCCTAGAGGCACCTGGTTGGCCGCTGTGTGAACAGACTGCTGGACTTGATGGGCCTTGGTCTGATCCAGCATGGCTTTTCTTATGTTCTTATACCTGGCTATTTTATGGTTTGCTTAAAGCATAATAAGAACTATAGATCCTGGATCCAAGTCAGTTACTTTTTCTGGTTGCCAGTTTCAGGATCTAGGTGCCTTAAAGAATTACCTTTTTAAAAATGGCTTTTTGTATTGCACATGCTTTCTTTAGATTCAGCTGCAAGAAAACTTTACTTTTCCCTTTCTGGGATTTGGTGTTATTGTTTTGTAATTTTTTAATGCTTTACTACTCTTTCTCACCTTGGGAATCACTGCCTTGAAATGTGAGCTACAAATGAATGAAACAAATTTGTACCATATCTAGGATCCGCACGTACCTTTTTCCAAAAGAATTTACTTAGAGGTGTGGGGGTAGAAGCCGATCTCTCCTTCGTTGTCTCTTTTGGAATTTCATTGGTGATGACGGCTGGTGCCGGGGGCACCGGCGGTTGGACCGGAGGTTCGGGGGCTTTTGTGTTCTGCTTTGTTGCTGGCATCTCCTGCGATGGAGGGATGTTTGCTTCTGATTTCACATTATCAGTGCTGACAGTGACAGGCTGCTCAGTACTCTAGACACATGTATAACAAGAATTGGTAAGACCAAAGACAAGGTAAACAATTTCCACATGACTGATGGGAAAAATCCCACATATGATGATGATGATGAAGAATAAGGTGTCGTCAAGTTGCGATTGACTCATGGCAACCCCTTCAAGGGGGTGTTCCAGGCATGAGAGGAGCAGAGGTGGTTTGCCATTGCCTTCCTCCATGTGGTACCCCTGGTCTTCCTTGGTGGTCTCCCATCCAAGTACTGACCATGGCCAGTCCTGCTTAGATCCCAAGCCCTGACAAGCTCAGGCCAAACTGGGCTAATCATGCTGATCACGTGTGATGACAAAGAAGAAATTGTACCACTTGTATCTTGTACTGTCTTGTACATTTGTATTTATCTTCAGAAACCTATGCAATGGCAAACTACATCTGCTCCTCTCATTCATTCATTTATTCATTAATTCATTCGACCTACTACCCCACTCTACCCAGCCAGGACCAGGCTCAGAGTGGCTTGTGTGTGTGTTAAGTGCCATCAAGTCGCTTCTGACTCATGGCGACCCTATGAATCAAAGTCCTCCAAAATCTTTGACAGCCTTGCTCAGATCTTGCAAATTGAGGGCTGAGGCTTCCTTTATTGAATCATCTCTTGCTAGGTCTTCCTCTTTTCCTGCTGCCCTCAACTTTTCCTAGTTGCTTACAAGGAATATAATATCCCCTTAAATCAATAAAAACAACATTTAAAATAACCCTGTAAAAAGTAATATAAAACAATTATCCTAATTTACCTAAGGCACCTCTAGAGTGCAAAACATAAAACTACAATGAGGTGAGCAGGTGGAATAAAGTTCCAGTTTGATATAAAAGGTAAAGGTCCCCTGTGCAAGCACCGGGTCATTCCCGACCCATGGGGTGATGTCACATCTCGACATTTACTAGGCAGACTTTGTTTACGGGGTGGTTTGCCAGTGCCTTCCCCAGTCATCTTCCTTTTATCCCCAGCAAGCTGGGTACTCATTTTACCGACCTCGGAAGGATGGAAGGCTGAGTCAATCTTGAGCCGGCTACCTGAAACCAACTTCCGTTGGGATCGAACTCAGTTTGATATAGGGAAAAATAAAACAGAAATTTGTATTCATCCTCAGAAACCTCAGAGGTAAATAAGACAGGCTTATGGCAATGATGAAGGTTTCATGGTAACTGAATTCTGATCCCTTTGACCCTAAAACTGAAAAGCATAGCAGTCTTACTTGCAATTGGAAAGCAGGGCCCACATGAATGCTTTTCAACAGTGTTACTCACTTTGGTATTGGCCATTTGCTGGGCATCTTTCTTTGACTGCAACAGAGAAAACGAGCACAAAGTGAAGTCACTGGTCAACGGCCATTCCGTATTGGCAGGCGGTATTTGTAGTCTTTGTTACTTTCAGGAATCAATGATATAAGGCAGCTTCACACATTTTGCCTCATGGCTGACATGGTTAACCACACACATTCAGGTTTTTCAGGAAAGCAAATTAGGGTTTAGAATTGGAGATGAGATGGACCATTCATACCAATGGTTAGTACGCTTGTTATCATCTGATGAATACACTGCAAAATTACTGTGATGTCCCAGTTCTCTAACTATGGTAAAGAAAATGAATGCATTAAATTACCTGTTGATTTTTACTTCATCTGATGTAAATTTTGGTAGCATCTACCCATTGGGTAAGCATTTCCTACAACATTATTTATTATAACCAATCATTAGCTTACAACGCTGCTCTTCGTGTGTTCAAATGTACATTGCCAGTCATTTCAGGCACGGGATTAAATTGATTGCTACCACACCCACATTTCCAAATGTGACATAATTATGACAGAACCCACTAGAATGTGATACAATTCCACAGTGACTTTATGGGAATCACTGCCACAAGATATAAGGGTGTGGCACCAAAAACATTCCAAAATTGCTCATGGTAGAGCCTCCTCACACGATCAGTTTGCTTTGAGCAAACTGCTTTGACCTTTACACTCAGATCTTCAGGCTGTGATCCATAACATGCTTACTTGGAATTAAGTTCTGTTCAGGTCGTTTAAGCTTATTTACAAGTAACAGTAATAAGATCAGGAAGTTCATTTCTCCTCTCTTGCGTGTTGGTAGACAGAGGACAGTAGGACCATAGCCAGTTTCCCAGGAGATGCCCTATGTGGCAGAAGAAGGGAAACACTGGAATAATTTTCCTGCTTGTTTGGAACATGGATCTCTTTGTGGGGATGAATCTACCAGTCTCTTAGTTGAAGAGTCAGGCTTTATACTCAGTCTCCTGTGTTCTATCAGCCCCAAATTGTGAGTCATGCTATTGTTTCATAGTATTCTCAGATCTCTCCAAGCAAGAGATCCATGCTTCCATGGCTAATCACTAGGTTCCAATTTACCGTTCTGAGATTCACAGTTAAAGACCTAAAAACTGGCGAATTCTTCCCTCTGCTGATACATTCTAACACAGTGGACTGAATCTGCTAAGTTAGCACCAATTACTCCTTTTTACTAAGAATTCCTATAACACAGAAAGTCTTCCATTGTTGTTGTTGATTGGAGGCTTTTGCCATCAAAGGAAAACTCGGTGGTTGAAACCTTTACATCCAAATTAGCAAAAAAAATCCAGGTATCATCTGTATAACTCTGGTAATAGCATTTTCTTGCCTTCTCCCTCCCCCTATAGCCCACTGACTTCCCTGCATTGTTGTTTCTGGGGGACAGTGATCCCTCAAGAATAGCATAGATGGGCAAAACTGTGGGAAGGGGAACCCACTGCTTTCAATGGAACTTTGTTGTGAACAATTTTTCTAGAATTTCTCTCTTTGCCAAGAATGCATTGCATCCCAACGACGTGACTCCAAACCCCTCGTATTTAATGAAATATTTGGCACCACACATCTAATTTGGCTTTAACTTGCCTCCACTGTGTGAATCAAAAAAATATGCACCATTGGACTGCACATGGCTAGAGTAGATGTTTCTGCATCAGCTTTGCGGAAAAAATATTACTTTTAGAAAAAAAGGTGGCAAAGTAAAACAAATAAATTTATAATGCCCAAGACCTTGTGAGACTAGCTCACAAGATCATGCCAGCTATTTGGGATTGTCTAGGCAAGCACATCTCTGATGTCAGCACAGGCATACCTCCTTTTATTGCGCTTTGCCATTATTGCATTTTGAGCAAGTCTATCGGTGCCATTTTCCCAACAGCATGCGCTCATTTCGTGTCTCTGTGTCCCATTTTGGTAATTCTCACAATATTTCAAACTTTTCTATTATTATTACAGTACTTTTTTTTTTAGACATAATGCTATTTCGCACTTAACAGACTACAGTATAGTGCAATCACAACTTTGATATGCACTCGGAAACCAAAAAAGTTGTGTGACCTGAACCCGCAATATCTCCGAGGTATGCTTGCAGTTGCCTCTATAATCTAAAATGGCCCACAAGATCTTATGAAATCTCATGAGATCTTCGTAGTTTCAAAGAACTGAGGTAAGAAAATGAGCGAACGGCAGGAATATTGGAGGTGAGGAGGGAAGCAGAGTTGGAGTGGGGGTAGGGAAAATAGAATAAAATGGAGACGGGGAGGAAATTGTCCTCTCTCTTGAGTTTTTGCGGATCCTTCACTTGAATATTAATATTTTGAAAGTGAAGACATGCACGGATAAATCTTTACATACAAATTTCCCATTCGGAAATATTTTACTTCTTTTGTGATCCAAATGCAGCAATGAACTTTTATCCAGCTGTTAGATCCATGATCAGTTGATGAGAAAATTAGTTTAAAAAAAGGGGGGGTTGCCTTTTGTTTGAAGTTAGTATTTAAGAAAAAAGACCTGAAAAACAATGCTTTCTTGCAAAAAAAAAAAAAAAAAAACCCAAAATAGAATAAAGGTAACTTTACAAGGAGGACAGGAAGCAGAAGTGACTGGTGGTTCCTGTTCTCCATCCACCATACCACTTCATCATGGGATGTGCAAGGAGAGGATGCACATGAGACAGGGCCTTTTCTATGATGGTGCCTAAACTGCAACATTCCTTTCCCAGGGAGTCTTGTCTCATCTCATGAACGTTCAGAATGGTTGGCAGGTTAAGCTTTGGGGTTTGAAAAAGCATTTGGGACAATCAATGATTGATTGTCCCCCCTGAGTGAGCTGAGGCTGCTCCATTTCAGTGTTACACATGGCGCTCCGCATGAGCAGAGGCTGCTCCACTCAGTCCAGCATTAAGTTAGGTGTGGCACACATGGAGCTCAGCATGAGCAGAGGCTACGCCACTCATGCCAGTGTTAAGTTTGGCACCGCACACACGGAGCTCCCCATGAGCAGAGGCTGCTCTGCTCACTCCTGTGTTGGGGATTGCTCTGAAGAGGTTGGAAAGATGCATCTGGTGAGAGGATGTCGGGTCTCTGCCTTGTTTGTTTAGCCTTCCAGATGGAGCTAGCTGGCCTGTTTGCACTGGGGAAGCTCACTAGCTGATATCCTGTCCAACCAAGCGTGTTTAGAACTAAGTGCCTCTGAATTATTTGGAACTGATGTCCTTGAAAATACAATTAGAGCTGCTGTTTTAAACTTGACCCAAAACAGGGTCTGGTGCGCACAACCGTTGTGCTAAAGGTATAATTAGGCCTTTTAGCAAAATGTGTGATTTTCCCTTTAAAAATAATATCAAATATAATACATTTTTATAGGATCCCCCTCGAGTGTCTTGTCCACTGACATTCCATTATAAATAAATGTACTTTATTATACAAGCCCCCTACTCACAAAAATGCCATGTGGGTGTCAGTGGAATTTTTGCATGAGGTTAATATTTTCCACCCGCATCTCAAGGGTCTTTGTCCTTACACATTCTGGAGGATACAATGCTGCCATTCTTTCCCTCCATCCCCCTACTCATCAGTGGGTCAAACTATTGAGTAATGGGCAAATTTAAGAATATTGATGGAGTTATAGTCAGGATGCCTAGAACTGCGGACTAACCCAAATCCTATTAGAATAAATTTTGCAAAATTAAACAAGTACATTTTACTATTGGTAAACTGCTGGAACTATTTAGAGAATAAGTCCATCGATAGCTAGTAGCTGTGATGGCTAAATGGAACCTCCATATTCATAGGTAGTATACCTTAACACTAGTTGGTGGTAGGGACAATAGCTGGGAAAGGCTTTAGCCTATGTGCCCTACTTGTGGCTTTCCAGGACCATCTGGTTTACCACTGAGGAGAAAAGGGTACTGGAATAGATATACCCTGGTCCAATCCGGCAGGATTCTTATGTTCTTAGCTTTAGTTCTGAAGGCCTGCAAAGCATATACAGTTTGCAAATTCACACCTGCAAATCAACACTTAGATGTACTCCTATTCACGTATGGTTTACAGGTGATCAGAATATTAAATTATTGCTGGAAGGTACATTGGTAGTTTTAGAAGTTTCCTCCAAACTGCTAGTGAGAGACAGCCTAACCAGAGGAGTACACAGTAACTACTTATTCCCCCTGGGAAGAAACAGGTACATAAGAACATAAGAACATAAGAAAGGCCATGCTGGATCAGACCAAGGTCGATCAAGTCCAGCAGTCTGTTCACACCGTGGCCAACTAGGTGTCTCTAGGAAGCCTACAAACAAGACGACTGAAGTAGCATTGTCCTGCCTGTGTTCCAAGCACCTAATATGATAGGCATGCTTATTTGATCCTGGAGAGAATAGGTATGCATCACGACTAGTATCCATTTTTACTAGGTAGGCAGACTTATTCTTTTTCAAAGCAGCATCATTCATATCCTCTTACGGAAGTTAAGAGAATATGGGGTAACGTATATTCTTTTCACTCTGGAGACCCAGCAGAGAAGACCCAAAATGGTGTATTCCACAATGGCCTGGCAGTACAAACAATACAGAAGTGAAGGGACTTTCCTGCCGAAGTTAATGCGGTAGAAAATTACTGCTGTTCAAAAAGGTTGCTGCCGATGCACCCTGTGGCAGAACCAAAGTCAACCTGCCAGCAGAAATTACTCCTGGCCCTGCCAAAGAGACGATCAGCACGGCGGCTTCAGTTTGCTTCCTGCTTGACTCTCACCGGGGGATCAGCGCTGTCAGACTGTGGGGAAGGAAAGGGGGTGAGACAGGGAGCAGAAGGGCCAGTTGCCGGCAGGTGCATCGCTGCAGTCACGCATCTCTGTCTCAAAGCCAGAAAAACTAGAATCCTCCTTGCAAGCACTGTTAGAACAGCTGGGAGTGGACTGCTACCATTATACAGAGTTTATTTGGTGCATGAGCAGAAATATAGCTATATAAAGCGCTGGACTGTGTAATATTTGGAACGAGGACGTTGGTCAGCTAGGCCAATGGAAAATGAGCCTTGAGACCAATTTGGTTCTCTGTCCTTGGTTAACATCAGCAACAGTCTGCCCTATGCCTGTTGGGTTCCTGTGCAACTTAAAAGTTTAAACAGGGGAAAAGTTGAAGGCATGCTGCCGTCTCCGTACGAAAAATGTGTCTGCTCTGTTCTGGAATTGCCTAAATGGTAATGCCATTCTTGTAAGTGCTTGTTCACTGTGATAAATCTAATTCTGGCTGCCGTTTGCTCATTTTCTGTAATCTGCCTTGAGTCTTAGCAAGAAAGGCACAGTGTAAATGAATATTTTTGAACCTTGATGAGCTATTGACAGTGTTTTTCCTGTTAGGGGGGATCTAAAATATGAGCAGCAAAGATGGTTATGGAAGGGTATGAGTTATGATTGCTTTGTGAATAGGGTTGCCAGCTCCGGGCTGCAAAATACCTGGAGATATTTGGGGTGGAACCTGAGGAGGGTGGGGTTTGGGGAGGGGAGGGACTTCAATGCCACAGAGTCCGGTTGCCAAAGCGGCCATTTTCTCCAGGTGAACTGATCTTTATTGGCTGCAATAGCAGGAGATCTCCAGCTAGCACCTGGAGGTTGGCAATGGCAACCCTATTTGTGAAGGGATCTATTTTAAGGCACTGGGTAGGGAAGGAAATGTCTCCATTATACCTAACTGGATTTTGGAAACATGGGATAAGTTATGCTTCATATACGTGGAAGCTGATTTTTCATTTAACCAGATCTAATCCCTTTTCAGATGTTCTAAGGAAATGGAACATGCATGTGACATGGGGAGTAGAATTGTGACTGTGAGCTCCACCTCCAACCCGAATAAATATAAATAAACCTACTCAGATCTGTTGGATGTAAATGTATTCAATCTATGAATGAATACATCTATGTAGGTACAGCGCTGTCCCTATGGTTAGGAGCATTGCATTTTCAGTATTTCTGATTGCCTGAACAGAGACCTATGAATACACACTTGTGCATGAGCAGGTTCTATACATACCAACTAGCACGTGTGGATTAGGCACAAATTTTGCTGTCACAACCCCCCCCCCCATGCATTCATTTTACCCCCTTAGAACAGTTAAAAAAGGGTTCAGGACTACATTTTTGGAACATTACACATTATTACTTGAAACACGATATATAAATGCTAAGCATTACTATTATATAAGGCAGGCGGTTTGCCTTTCACTCTTCATTGTTTGTCAGCTCTAAGTTCTAGTTAAGGGAAACACAGGTTTTGTTAGCAAAAGGGACTTATGACGACACAGGAAATGGTTATGATGGTTCAGAGGGATTTGTTTTTACCGAACCCTGAATTCACAGATGTTATAAATTTCCAGACTTGCAAAATGCTCAAGTTGCTTCCCTCCCCTCTCTCTGTCGGGATCAGTTTTTAAATCAAAACACCTGCCAAGATTTTGCCCTTTATGAAGTCTGATAAGCGACATTTCGTCCTGTGTTTAACTAAAGACTCATCTGTTGCCATTCAGGGTTCTCTTTTTTGTTATTCTCCAGTACCGACCTTGTGCCTAAACAGTTTGCTAAATGTACTGTGTCCTAATCTGGGGCTGTCTGCTTTCTTTTTCTTGGTGCCTTTCACGTGGGAACCGGCTGCCGTCGTCTCAGCAAGCTGTCCTCCATGGGTCTTGCCTGCCTGGGTTGCCTTTGTGCGACATCATTTCAAGTTGAGTCTCCATGACAAGTTCCATTTTTCCTTTTGCTCACCATACACATCAGTGGCATTATTATAACACAATATTACATCCGCGGTCAATGCCGCACTGAAGATAATTCCATATTTTACTGTGTCGATCACCCTCTCTATTTAGAAATGTGTTAGAGTGCATTTTAAAGTGGGGCTGCGGCTCGGTGATTTGCATGCAGAAGGACTCAGATTCAGCCTTCAGTATCTCCAGGTAGCCAGATTTGGGTCCAATAGCACCTTAGGTATTTTCAGGGTATAAGCTTTCGAGAGCCAAAGCTCCCTTCCTCAGAAGCTATGCCCCCTCTCCCACATTTTGTTGGTCTCTAAGTTAGGGTTGCCAGCTCCGGGTTGGGAAATGCCTGGAGATTTTGGGGGTGGAGCCTGAAGAGGGGGGTTTGGTGAGGGGAGGGACTTCAGTGCCATAGAGTCCAATTGCCAAAGCAGACATTTTCTCCAGGTGATCTGATCTCTATCGGCTGGAGATCAGTTGTAATAGTGGGAGATTTCCAACTATTACCTGGAGGTTGGTAGCCCTACTCTAAGTTGCTACTGGACTCATATCTAGCTCTTCTACTACAGACCAGCACAGTTACCCTCTGAAACCATCTTCCAAGTAGCAAGTCTTGTTGGGAAAGGCCTTTCTCTGCCTGAATCCCTGGAGAGCTGCTGCAAGTCAGAGAAGATGGACCAATGACCTGACTCAATAGAAGGCAACTTCATATGTTTAACAGCTTGGTACAATTTCTTACATTATATGTACTGCTGGAGTGGTTTGCAAACACTCTGCTGATTGGCAGGCCTGGTGAGAGTCATGAATCCACTCCCCTCTTTGTGCCTAGAATAATGCTTTCCAACTTCATCTGCTGAGAAACCCCTGAGCATTTTGGGACAAAATTAAGGACACATGCTCATAATCTGCAGGTCATTGCCTAAACTAGAAGAAACCCAGCAGGGTTTCTCATGAGGGTTGCCAACCTCCAGGTACTGAATCAAAATAATGCACTTGTATAGCTAACAATAAAAGCTCAGACTCAAACTGAAATGCAATTAGGTCTATTCAAAGGAACAACCTTAATTATAAGAATAAATACGTGCTCAAAGAGCAAAAGACAAAAATCAAACAAAATTCACAGTTACAGTATCCCAAAGGTAAGTATAAGTATACAATTTCTCTAAAAGGTAAGTCGAGGTATAATAGGCCAAAAGTCCAAACATCCAACTGGTAAGTATGCACAGGCAACGGAGTAGTTATAAACCGCAATGGGCTTCCGGTAAAGTCTGTCCATATTTAATTGCAAGCTTACAAGCTTCTTTTCCCATAAGGGTTATAGGCACACGGAAACATTTGAAGTTTGAAAAAAGAATATGAAATGGGGACTTTACCGGAAGCCCATTGCGGTTTATAACTACTCCGTTGCCTGTGCATATTTACCAGTTGGATGTTTGGACTTTGGGCCTATTATACCTCGACTTACCCTTTAGAGAAATTGTATACTTATACTTACCTTTGGGATACTGTAACTGTGAATTTTGTTTGATTTTTGTCTTTTGCTCTTTGAGCACGTATTTATTCTTATAATTAAGGTTGTTCCTTTGAATAGACCTAATTGCATTTCAGTTTGAGTCTGAGCTTTTATTGTTAGCTATACAAGTGCATTATTTTGATTCCTTGCCTTCCTTGTGTACTTGGAGCCAGTTTTTGATTACTCATCAACCTCCAGGTACTAGCTGAAGATCTCCCGCTATTACAACTGATCTCCAGCCAATAGAGATCAGTTCACCTGGAGAAAATGGCCGCTTTGGCCATTGGACTCTATGGCATTGAAGTTCCTCCCCAAACCCCGCTCTCCTCAGGCTTTGCCCCAAAAACCTCCCGTCGGTGTCAAAGACAACCCTAGCTGCAACCCCACTTACTTTTAGAGGTTTTGAAAACAAAGGAATAATTAAGGCATTACCAGTTCCCAGAGTAAAATAAATGTGTATAACCTAATGGATAATAGGTTGGGTTTGCCTGGGAAACTTGTGTTCAAATCTTTGGTCAGCTATGGATGCGGTAGGAAAGCAGAGGGAGAAAGGCTCTCTTAGAGCCCATTTTTTCCTTTAAAATGGGAATAACTGTGAGGGCAACATTTTGAACATGCATAACTAAGATCAAGTGTGTAATCCAAGTCAACATTTTAGTTCTTACAGCAGGGTCCCCAACCTTTTTGAGCCTGCAGGCATATTTGGAATTCTGACATGGCATGGTGGGCGCAGCCACAAAACGGCTGCCCAAGAGGCGGAGCCAGCCACAAAATGATTGCCACAGCTTAACTTCAGTAACACAGTGCAGATCCTTGTGCCGTAGTGGCAGCTGCTGCCAAAGCAATGTTAAAAAAAAATCTAAATCAAACCTCCAAAAGTCAAAAGCACCAGAAAAGGAACCACATTGGGGACCCCTGTCTTACAGTGTACAATGCTGTTTGCTAAGAAGGAGACCCATCTCACTGACCTTGAGAGGTCAGGTTCTCCAAGGGGGAAGGACCTTCAGGCTCTACCCAAAAGCATGGAGCATGAGAAACCCTACTGAATTTCCTCTAAGACAGGAGTCATCAACATATAGCACCTTGAACAAATCTGACTGCCTGAGTTATCCTGTCTGATGCTTCAGTGCAAAACCAGAAGTGAAGAGGATTATGAAGGGAGTTGTAGCTGGGCTAGCAACATTCACCAATGTGTTACTTTGCCCCACAACTCTGAACCCTGCTCTCAAATGGCCCATCGAGAATGGAGGACTCTTACAGTGCCTTCCTAAGGAGAGTTAGTCCTGTCTAAGTCCATTGAAATGAATGGGCTTAGACTGGAGTAACTCTCCTTAGGAATGTACTGTTAGGGTTGCCAACCTCCAGGTACTAGCTGGTGATCTCCTGCTATTACAACTGATCTCCAGCTGATAGCGATCAGTTCACCTGGAGAAAATGGCCACTTTGGCCATTGGACTCTATGGCATTGAAGTCCCTCCCCTCCCCAAACCCCGCCCTCCTCAGGCTCCACCCTAAAAACCTCCTGCCGGTGGGGAAGAGGGACCTGGCAACCCTAAGGACTCTGCAAAGCACCACTTACTCTTAGGTCCTGAACTGTCCACATCGCAACAATCCAGAAGGATTTTGTTTAGCAAATGATTTCATAATAAAGCAATGAATTCTAACCTATGGCAGCCTGGACTTGACCCACATTGGCTACTGCTTATTCTGTGGGGCCAAGAAGATGATAAACACACTGACTTTAGGAAATGACCTTGTCTTTTTACTCTGTATTCCCTGTATTAAAATCAGTGGGAACTTGGCACAGGTAGGACTAGACCACTTGGAAGCAAATATACTATATGGGTTTGGTCTGCTTTGAATGCAAACACAGCTGGATAATTTAAGAAGGACATGCAAAATCATTTCTGTGCAGAGCACAGCCACAACTTATGTTGGTTGGAGCATTCTTTTGGAGCCTGTTTAAACTCCTGTTTAATAATTCCCAAAGGATGCCTAGTTTCAATAGTGTCCCCGGCCATATAATATGGTAACAGAAACATAGATTTGGAAGGTACCTCCAGGGTCATCTAGTCCAACCCTCTGCACAATGCAGGACATTCACAACTACCCACCACCACACCCCCGTGACCCCTACTCCATGCCCAGAAGATGGCAAAAAAAAAAAAAAAATTCTCCATGATATTCTCCATATGGTGGCCCAGGGACAGAAATGGTCAGCCTCATAATAGAATTGGCACCAGAAAGGATTTCACAGCACTAGATATAAAATAAATACATTTTATAGAAAAATAGATCCTTGATGTAGTTATGAATGAACAGACAGGTTGTAATACACAAAGGTCCCCCTATTATGTCTAGTGTGGCCTTAAGATCCTAAGAAATTCAGGTCTGCCACTGAGTATTTCAATTTATCTATTACATTTTTATCCTACCATTCCTCCAAAGGGCTCAGAACACCATATGCATAATGTTTGGGAAGGAGTTTAATGCATATGGGCTGCTTCACACATGTATAGGGTTGCCAGGTCCCTCTTCACCACCGGTGGGAGGTTTTTGGGGCGGAGCCTGAGGAGGGCAAGGTTTGGAGAGGGAAGGGACCTCAATGCCATAGAGTCCATTTGGCAAAGCGGCCATTATCTCCAGGTGAACTGATCTCTATTGGCTGGAGATCAGTTGGAATAGCAGGAGATCTCCAGCTAGTACCTGGAGGTTGGCAACTCTACACATGTGTGATGATCCCTTGAAAGACTTGCAAGTGTGAATGAGCCAATCATATGTCTGATGGACTGTCAAAGTGTCAAATCATCAGGTGACAATGATCCAGTCCTTATCTGGGTACAGTATCTGGAACTCCTTGGAGGAAAGGGCAGATACAAGTGCCACAAATGAAGTCATAATAAATAAATCAGAACTTCTGTATCACATGAGACCTACTCAAATGCAATTATTTTAAATGGAGACAGTTCCCATAGTCAAATGAGACAGGTACGCACAAACTAGCACTAAATCACATTAATCCAAATTAGACAGAAATGGACAGAACACTCACCTTGTCCTCTGAATCACTCTTAGAATCTGCTTTACTTGGAGAAACCTTAGAATTCAAGAAGAAGAAAAATCCATTGAATGTGCCTCATCAAATAAATGAAAGTACGTGAAGAAGAATAGTTGGTCTAGGGTCAAAAGTGAAAACTATAGACGTGCACATTTAAAATTAAGGACAGAATGAGGGCCAGACAAGGAGAAAGACACCTCCTCTGATATGCTCCCATGTGGCAACTGTGGTCTTCAGCCTGACACCTGCTGCCTGCTTTCCCACTTAGGGCGGCCCCCCTGACATCAACCAGAGCCTGGGTCTTTTCTATCATGGCTCCCACTCTGTGGAATGGGCTCCTTGAAGAGTTTTAGGAGACCCCCTCCCAGTGGAGATCTTTAGGAGTCACTTGCAGAGTGTGCCTGTTTGCCAGGGCTTTTGTTGGGGTATGAACAGCAGGCATTTGGGTGGGAGGAGAAGGGAAGAATTTGTGATTTGTATTCTATTTGGTTGTAATTTGAAATGTTTTAACTGTTCTTTCTAAGATGCTTTGAGCCAAAAGGAAAGAGAGGGTAAGAACATAAGAACATAAGAAAAGCCCTGCTGGATCAGACCAAGGCCCATCAAGTCCAGCAGTCTGTTCACACAGTGGCCAACCAGGTGCCTCTAGGAAGCCCACAAACAAGACGACTGCAGCAGCACCATCCTGTCTGTGTTCCAAAGCACCTAATATATTAGGCATGCTCCTCTGATCCTGGAGAGAATAGGGATGCATCATGACTAGTATCCATTTTGACTAGTAGCCATGAATACCCCTTTCCTCCATAAACATGTCCACTATATAAATTGTATAAATAAATTGTTAAATAAAGCTATAAAGGTATAAATTGTTAAATAAAGTTAGGGCATAACTATCAGCGCCATCCTAAGAACACTTTCCTGGGAGTAAGCCCCAATGAATAGAATTAAGTTCAAAAGCAAGGAATTAAGTTCAAAGCAAGTGGTTTCCAGCATACATCTGGTCGACAGGACTGGGGCAGACATGACATTGTAACCTATAGGTAGATCCTGAAATGCTAGGGAGGATTTGCTAGCTGCAACAGCAGTTGAGAGCTAAGACAAGGTACTGAGGTGGGGCCTATGAAGCTTTCTTCAACAGACAGATGATGGGAGTTTTTGCCCTCAGAATGACAGAAATATATTCACAGAGATGCAATCAAATTGAAACTCTGTATGCAGAGGCAGTAGACAACTGGACACCACATGCAGTGGACACATTTATTTTTTAAAACTATTTTAAATATAATTCCTCTAGGACGTTCATGGAAGCACGCTGGGTTCCCTTCCCCTCCACATTGTCATCACAACTACCCTATAAGACTGGATTCTCAATTGCTGAAAACCCATTGTTGTATAATTAGATGGACCCTAGGTCTGATCCAAACAAGCAATTCTTATGTTCTTGAACTAGCTTAATTCAGTTCTAGAATGTACATAAGAAAGCATGACTGAAGAGTCTAACAGACAAAACCAAACACGTGTTGGAAAGTTTCTAGGTCTCCAGTAAAATGATAATATGTAGGGTTGCCAGCCTCCAGGTGGTAGCTGGAGATCTCCTGCTATTACAACTGATTTCCAGCCGATAGAGATCAGTTCACCTGGAGAAAATGGTCGCTTTGGCCATTGGACTCTATGGCATTGAAGTCCCCTCTCCAAACCCCGCCCTCCTCAGGCTCCACCCCAAAAATCTCCAGGTATTTCCCAACCTGGAGCTGGCAACCCTAATAATATGCCTTGGTAATATTTCCACTGATATTTGATTAGTTTAGTGCAACCATTCCTTTCTATAACACTGAATTCTCTTAGTTGTGCCCTATTGGGAAGGATTTATGCTGCAAATAGCTGATTTTGTTCATATTTTCAGTTAGTTAAAACCATCAACATACATTTCCCCCTAGCTTAATTACATTTCAAAACTTCTTTTAAGACAAATAATTATCTGCTTAGCTAAAAATTCCTGGTACTAGATTATATACAGGTCTGCTCAGCTAGCGACTTCCTCCAATGCAAGAAACCTTACTCTAATGCTCTTTAGCTGAGCAGACAAGTAGGATACAAGCTGGTATTTTCATTTTTAAATGTTCCTAACTCCACTTCCAACCCCCTAATTCCACATACAGACTGATAAAGGGAGCTTAGGCTCTCGAAAGCTTACACCATGGAAACCTCTTTGGCCTTTAAAGTGCTGCTGGATTCGAATCTAGCTCTTCTACTGCAGACCAACACAGCCAAGGACGTGAAACATCTGAACCCAAGTTTCTGTAGCCCAATGGTGTTTTCTGCTTAGAATGAAAAGTCCCCCCTCCCTAACATTTACCTCCACATCTGCACAAAAGAGACTCACAATTCACGTCAACACAACAAAGTAAAATCGAAGGCAAAGTCTTACCAGGGTTTTGAAGAAACTCATGACGCTGTTGTTATAGTCTGTTCCGGCTGCTGTTTTCACGCTCTCTGGCTTGACCTCTTCTTGGGCAAGATCCTCAGAGGCTAAGCAAACGACACCCGGAGATTCCTGCTGCACAGAGCTTTCTTCACACTCTACGTCCTGCAAAAAGGGAGAACCGTTCCTTCAGTCCCTTGCCCGCTGAATGCCCAGCAGAAGGCTTGAAAAGTAATCTACTTTCCACTTGCATCAATGTGCTCTCTGAGTCACAATCCTAATTCCATCCATATTTCTTCAGCCTACAGAGTCAGAACAATCGGCCATTGATGTCCACCATGTCTAATATATGCAGTATTTGCCGCTGGTAGGGGGAACATTGTTCTGAACGACAGAGGACAACAAACACAAGAAGTCAAGTTGCATATGGCACTCCGGACAAACCGCCTCTTCTGTTCGATGCAGCTGAACACTGACTAGTAAGTGACGCATGGCTCCCGGGTTGGTTTCCGAATCCTTCAGGTCAGATCACAATACACACTGGGAACCTTTAGTGTTCCGTTTACCACTCCTTATGGGAAGGACGGATTCTAATTTGTGCAAGTTAGGAGAATTCAGGCTAGATTTCATTTATTTGGTACAGTTGAGATTTGGCTAAAAAGTTAGTCTAGGAAGCTAGTGTGAACTTGGATTGGACCATAAGCATTCTAGTATCTAACCTTCCCTCCAAGGTGACTCAAGGTGACACCCACTGTTCCCCCATATCTATTTTAATATTCCCATTAGGGAAGTTAGACTGAGAGAGAGTGTGACTACCCCAAAGTGAGTTTCATAACTGAGGAAGGATTTGAAACCATGTCTCCAGATCATAGCCTGTCCCTCTGACCACTACCCCATACTGGTTCCTGAGACCGAGAGGATAAAGAGTACAAGTAGAGTCCAAATAATGAGGTCTTATTTAATCTTCTCCACTGTAAGGAGTCTCAAAGTGGCTTACAATTGCCTTCCCTTCTGCCCCCCCCCCAAACAGGCACCTTGTGAGGTAGGTGGGGCTGAGAGAGTTTGGAGAGAACTGTGACTAGCCCAAGGTCACCCAGCAGGGGTGAGGAATCATAGAGTTGGAAGGGACCATCAGGGTCATCAAGTCCAACTCCCTGCACAATGCAGGAAATTCACAATCAAACCTGGTTCTCCAGATTAGAATCTACCATTCATGTGGAAGAGCGGGGGATCAAACACAGTTCTCCAGGTAAGAGTCCGCCGCTCTTAACCACTACACCATTCTGGAAGTGAAGGTGCATTCTATCTGGTGCCTTTAGGGAATCTGGGCCATTGGCAGCTTGGGTGGCAAACCTACCAGGGAGTACAGCTGGAGATTCTGCTGTCACTTGACTTTTAGGAAAAGCCATATATGAAGCTGCTTTATACACAGAGTTAGACTGTTGGTTCTCCAGAGGTCCCTCCCAATCATGCCAGGATCCTTTAACTGGGAATGTAGCTAGGACCTTATGCATAGAAAATAGGACTCTATCCTAGGGTTTGGGTTTTCCATCTCCCCTGCAGAGTCAAATCTATTATAATTTTGTTTTAGCTGTCACGTCACAGACAACCTATGGGGACCTCACAGGGTTTTCAAGGCAAGAGATGTTCAGAGGTGCCTGGCCATTGTCTGGCTCTGCGTAGCAACCCTGGCCTTCCTTGGTGGTCTCCCATCCAAGTACTGACCAGGGCCGACCCTGCTTAGCTTCTGAGATCTGATGAGAGTGACCTACCTTGGGCAATCCAAGTCTGGGCAAAAGCCTATTAACAGGGACCATTAATGTCTGAAAAGTCAGGAGCTTTATCCTCCATGCTGAGTTTAGCCAGTCAGTTCAAAGTTGGCAACTATTTGTTTTGACACAGTTCCCTGAAAAGCCAGGCTGCCCATGATGCCCTTCCTCTAGATTCTTACTTGAGCACAGAGGATCATGTGACAGTGTCTGAATGCTAGGAATGTTCAGCTCTGAGGGAGGTCTTGCATGACAATTATATTCTTATCCTTTCCTTGCCTTTTAAATTAGCATTCCATTTTATCTGAAGAACCATTCCAGCTAATTTAAGCCATGTCTCAACCTTCTGTACTCTCAGAGCCGGAGAAAGGGCTTTGTTCTTTGTCACTGAAGAGCAATTCGACTACAATGTTTGTTCCCCAGCTACGTAAGATGAAGCTAGCAATCACGTCTGGCTGCTGTGTAGCTCCCAACACTCAACTGACAATACAGTATCAAAACAATGGCTCAGTTCAGACGTAAGCTGGAACCACGGTTAGTAGTTAGTTGATTATCTGAATGAGGATCACTCCATAACTAAGATAGGACCTGCCAAACCTGACACCTGGCTGTAAAATTGGTTCATTAACCACAGTGGATTAGACAGATACATGGAGGGTAGGTCTATCAGTGGCTACCAGCCACCAAAGGAACTGGTTAGTCACTGTATGAGACAGGATGCTGGATTAGATGGACCACTGGTCTGATCCAGCAGAGCTCTTCTTATGTTCTTAACTCTGGTTTTGTGTGGTGTACAAACACAAACATCTTAGCTTAATCTGGTTTATCCCTGGTTTATTCACCAGCATCACCTTCCCAGTCAACTGCAAAAAGATGACGAAACCACCATTTGTAGATGCAGACCACGTTTGTGGATTCAGACCATGAACACATGAAGTATTGTCTACTCAGACCGTCAGGGTCTCAGGCAGAGGTCTTTCACATCACCTACTTGCCTAGTCCCTTTAACTGGAGATGCCGAGGATTGAACCTGGACCTTCTGCATGCCAAGCAGATGTTCTACCAATGAGCCACAGTCCCTCCCTGGTTTAGGTGATATCTGAAATGAGCCAATGGACTAGATCCTTTGCACAACCAGCAACAGAGATGTACGGTATCTGTCTCTCCTTCCCCTTCCACTGATAGCTCCGGTAAGCCCTGAAACGTATGGGTGTTAGGGAACCTATCTAGGTAAAAAGCCACACAATATTGGCAGCTGCAATGAGGAAGGAAAAGCAGGCAAAATGCCCCCCCCCCCAGTCTCTTCCAATCACAGAAGTGCTGCCGGAAAAAGAGACAGGAAGAGCAATTTTTCTGACTTTCCCCTCCTCACTGCAGCCAACAATGCTGCACAGCTTTTTGTTCACATGGATCTCCTAACCAGCAGCATTGCCTTTTCAGGGCTCCCAGGGGAATGCTGAGGAGGGGGAAAGGCTGGGGGGAAAGCCACTTCCACTAGTACCTTATGCTGGCAGTACATAAGATCCCACCTAACAGGTCCACGATACCCAAAAATAATCTGAAGAAAGTACATCATTGTCAAACACTATACATTAATGTACTTTGAGAGCTGCTCTTTGCTAAGGGGGACATGTTAAAACTGGGAGAATGAGCCGCAGCGTTCCCCACAAAAGCATGTTTAATCATGTGTTATGAAATATCCCATGTGACCATTGTACGTGTGTGACTACGATGGCTGGGTAGATGGGGCTGCTGGACCACCATTCCATTGGAAGAAGGACTGCAGTTGGGTGAGAAAACCCACAAAAGCATTGCTTCCTGTGTGATTGTGCCCTTCACACTTCAAGGACACCCCTTCCCTTGGCAAAGGACTTGTGTATGCATGAATAGGTTTGCCCGGTCCCTCTTGGCCACTGATGGGAGATTTTGGGGGCGGAGCCTGAGGAGGGTGGGTTTTGGGGAGGGGAGGAACTTCAATGCCATAGAGTTCAATTGCCAAAGCGGCCATTTTCTCCAGGTGAACTGATCTCTGTCGGCTGGAGATCAGTTGCAACAGTGGGAGATCTCCAGCTACTACCTGGAGGTTGGCAACCCTATGCATAGGGTTGCCAGGTCCCTCTTCGCAACCGGTGGGAGATTTTGGGGGCGGAGCCTGAAGAGGGCAGGGTTTGGGGAGGTGAGGGACTTCAATGCCATAGAGTTCAATTGCCAAAGCGGCCATTTTTCTCCAGGTGATCTGATCTCTATCGGCTGGAGATCAGTTGAATTAGCAGGAGATCTCCTGCTACTACCTGGCAGTTGGCAACCCTACCTATGCATGAAGCTGGCCTACAAGATGTCATGGCGACTGGTGGACATTTCATGAGAAATTGGAGGGAACGTGGCTCAAAGAAAGGGAGTTTTCAAGGCTCAATCGGTATAGGCTTCATACAGTCCACCTCACAGCTTCAAGAAAGCCGGATAGGGTGTGTGTGTATACGTGCGAGACACATATTTCTAGGGAACATGTCCCATTAAACTCGGCCTGAAAGTTTCTCACAGGTATCTTGACTTACACCACTATGCCTTATCTGTCAGATATCACAAATCATGAATATCATAGGGCTTTTATGCTCCTTCGATATAATGCTCTTCTAAGTTTCTCGAAGGGATATATAATAAAAGGCCAATGGATGTACGAAAATGTATATGCAGCCAGGATGCATTAGAGACCACTGAACACGTCTTTTTTGAGTGCATGCTCTACGATCATATACGTTCAGGCCCTCTGATTCCCCTGTTAGTGGATTGTCCCAGACCTCTCAGAAAACATCGTCTAGAACTCCTTTTGTCAGATACAACACCAAATTTATCTCTTAGTATGGCTAGATTTGCCTGGCTGGCAACTAAAAGAAGACAAAATGCACTTAAGGCTCTGGAATAACCAATCTGTGGTTAGAATCGCTACTGTTTTATGCGTATCTTGGAGGATTTTAACCCTTTATCCCAGTTTTTAATCTTCACTACATTTTTCCTTTTTATATTATCAGTCCATAACTATTATGTATTTAATTTCATTTTTTAGGATATGTGATGGCTTCATCCGATCCTCTTTCCTGAGGACTCTTCCTCTGCCCACAAGCTGTATGCAGTTCAGAGTGTCTATGCGCATGAGTTTGATGGGTGTCCCTGCTCTGCCCCCCCCCCACCTTGCTTTCAAACTGTGCCAAACGTCCCGATGTGAAAAGCAAAGGAAGAAACGTGTTTTCTTCTTTCCACAGCTGACTCCTACAAAGCGCAGAAGACAGGTCACGGTCCAAAGTTCAGCATCCACACCTGTTGTGTGTCTGCTCCCCTTTTTTCCACTCCTTCCTCTTCTTTTCTCTGCCTGCCCAGCAGCAACCCTTAATCGATTTCATAGCATCCGACACTTTGCAGACAAAAAGGACACTCTCAAAATGCATGCCACAGCCCTTGAACAAAGGCTCTTTTCCTGCCGTGTTCATCGACTCTGCAAAAGCTTCTCCGGCACTGACTGCTGTGTTAGTCAGCTGACTGTTATGAATCCCTTCGCTAACCCCCACCCCCACCCCAAGAATACAACTGCAACTCAGTCAGCATCCTTTAGAGCCCTAATTGGTCTGAGACCAGGTTACTCAGGTTGCAATCCTAAGCACACATACTCGGGGGTCTCAAAATTATTTCAGTGATGCTTAAAATTGACAGGCCCTGACCTAGATAGCCCCAGGCTAGCCGGATCTTGTCAGATCTCAGAGCCTAAGCAGGGTCGACCCTGGCAAGTATTTGGGTGGGAGACCTCCAAGGAATACCAGGGTCGTGACATGGAGGCAGATAACGGCAAACCACCTTCAAACGTCTGGTGCCTTGAAAACCCCACCAGGGTTGCCATAAGTCAGATGTGGCTTGACGGCAGAAGAAGAAGAAGAAGAGGAAGAAGAATACAGGCCAGGAATTCTGAAGCATGTGGGTGCCCTTAAACTCCCTTTTAAAAGTCACGCTAACAAAAATCTCCCCAAAAGACAACATATGCACAATAATTGACCAGAGGTAAGATCCCCCAATAATGGCCGTGCTTGCAAATTAGGACGGGTAGAGTAAAGCGGACATGATTTATGGGACTCGCTTTCACCTGGGAGAAAATGTTCTGTACTTGTTCACTGTCCTTATTTCTGCTGCTTAGCATGACATCAAATGTTTAACCCTAAACAAGTAATCAAACAGCAAACTGGTTGGAAATGGTTTTGCCTGATACCAGGTCGTTTTTGATGCCAAGCAGAATCTAAAGAGGTTGAAAGCTCATGCTGGAATAAATAGTGTTCATCTTTAAAGGGCCACTGGACTTCTGTTTTGATAACTAGTAATATCACAATTGAGGCTATCACACTTTGGCTGCATCATGAGAAGATAAGACTCACCAGAAAAGACAATAATTTCAGGAAAATCTGAAGGCCGTAGGAAAAGAGGAAGACACAACATGAAATGGAACGACTCAATAAAGGAAGCCACAGCCTTCAGTTTGCAAGACCTGCGTAAGGCTGTTAATGATGGGACGTTTTGGAGGACATTGATTCATAGGGTCGCCATAAGTCAGAAGCAACTTGACAGGACACACATACACAGCCTCAAATGGCTGATGGAAAACCAGGCAAATGGTGCTGAGGGAGGATATGTTTCATTTTCTCTCCCCATGCAAATCACACATTTTGCAAAGCTGCAGTTTGTGCTACAGGAAGTACTTTTTTACTCAATGAATAACTAAATTGTGGAATTTACTACAAGTGGGCATAGTGATGGTCGCAAGCATAGATGGCTTTAAGAGGGAATTAGACAGATTCCTGGAGGATAGGTGCATCTGTGGCCACTAGCCCTGGTTACTAAAAGGAACTTTCATTGTCAGAGGCAGGAAACCTCTGGACCCAGTGCTAGGATGGCCTTGGCCCCTATGCCTTGTTCGATAACCCTTCAGGGCAGTTGGTTGGCCACTGTGTGAAAAAGGATGCTGGACTAGATACACCAATGGACCAATCCAGCAGGACACTTCTAATACTCTTATCATGAGATGATCACGCATCTTCAGAACGAGTGTGATGTAGTGGTTAAGAACGGTGGTCCTTTTTTCCTTTTATCCCTTAGAAGCTCCTTGATCAATTGATCTTGAGCAGCACATATCTAGTGTTGGAGGGATATAAGGACTGAAACAAATCTTGCCACTGACAATGTAGCCTTGGGGTCCCTGTCGCTTAGTAAAAAAGGCATTATGTCAGTCACAGAGGCATTGGATTTGTATATTAAAAGGGGGGAGAACGGTGGTCTGGAACGGTGGACTCTAATCTGGAGAACTGGGTTTGATACCCCACTCCTCCACATGAGTGGCGGATGCTAATCTGGTGAACCGGGTTGGTTTCCCCACTCCTCCATGTGAAGCCAGCTGGGTGACCTTGAGCCAGTCACAGCTCTCTTAGAGCTCTCTCAGCCCCACCTACCTCACAGGGTGTCTGTTGTGGAGAGGGGAAGGGAAGGTGATTGTAAACTGGTTTGATTCTTCCTTAAGTGGTAAAGAAAGTCGGCATATAAAAACCAACTCTTCTTCATCCTCTTTATCCACCTGTAAAATGCACATTGCAGCCTAATAGAGACCTAATTAGCATCTGGGCAATGCAGGGAAGGGAGAGGGGGGTTAACCCTTCAGTGGCCTCTTGCTTTTTAAAATGGGAACATCCCCCCATGCTACTGTTAGCATTTTAAAGGGGGGAAAGCCCTTCAAAACACATCTTTTATCCTTTAAGATGGTAATGAATTTGGGTACTCGGTTTCAACTGGCAAAACTAAGAGGAGATTGAAGTTTTAAACCTCCATTTCCCTTCCCCACATGGCCGTGATAGAAACTGGGGCTGTTAACAGCACTTATAAAAATTCCCCATCCTCCATTTTATCCTCACAACAACCCTATAAGGTAGGTTAGGCTGAAAGAGAGAGCAACTAGTCCAAGGTTACCCAGCAAGATTTCTTGGCAGAATGGGGATTTCAAACTGGCTCTCCAAGATCCCAGTCTAACACTTTAACAGTTATAACATACTTACTGTAGAAATTTTGCCAGAAGATATCCCTGAGCTGAAGATAATCTTTTTGTAATTTGCCAAGATTCTTTTGGGCACATTGTAGGGCCTGCTCCTAACTTTGGCTTCCCTCCTCTCCCCTTTTCACTCTTCTTACAAGGAATTTATATGGAGAATGGTTTACATATTATTAAGAAGAGAGCAAACATTTGAGTGGGACTGCAGTGGGCGGGGGACAGCGATGCGTGTGAAATCTTGCATGCATGGAATTGCAGGATAACAAAAGTCCTCCTTAGTTTCATGAAAAAATCACGGAAGAAGGATTCCTTTTAGGCTGGCATCCAGAGAGTTAAATGAATCCGTTGAAGTTGACCCCCCCCCCCCAAGGTAATCCCTCCTACCACTTAACATTTTGCAAGCTGATCCCCAAAAGTAATGGTTTCAAGTGTTTTGATGAGTTTTAAAAGGCCTTTTAAGAAACTTCATGCAAAGTTTAAAAGTAGCTGCCAATAAGCAGGGAAAATACTTTCCAAAGGGAGGAAAACGCAATGAAGATTGTTTGCTGCATTAGTAACAACGATGACAAAGATATAAACAAGGCAGAATAATTCTGGAACTATTGTTCTGAAGAGATAGGATGAAAATAAAATAGTATATCATTGAGCAAAATTATTGTTGTAATAGCATGGTTATAAGCCTCTGCCATCAGGAAGAGAGGTAGGGTTGCTAGGTCCCTCTTTGCCACCGGCGGGAGGTTTTTAGGGTGGAGCCTGGGGAGGGCAGGGTTTGGGGGGGGGGCTTCAATGCCATAGTGTCCAATTGCCAACGCAGCCATTTTCTCCAGGTGAACTGATCTCTGTCGGCTGGAAATCAGCTGGAACAGCCGAAGATCTCCAGCTAGTACCTGGAGGTTGGCAACCCTAAAGAGAAGTCGTGTCAAAAAGAACTGCTGAAGTTCTGGTGAGCCACATATGGCTTATAATTAGGGTTGCCAGGTAGCTTGGAACGGTGGGCAAATGCCCGCCAATCCATCTGCTGGCTGACAGCAAGGATGGCGTGCGGCCGGGAGCAATGCGATCCCTGGTGGAATGAGATCAGGGCCTTGTGGGACCTTAAGGAATTCTGCAGGGCCTGCAAAATGGAGCTATTTCGCCAAGCCTATAACTGAGGGCAACAACGATTTACCCCCATACCCCTTTCCCCCCCTTGTTTGTGGGAGCCCTGCTTGCTCATTGGGCCTTTGGCCGACTCTATGACCCGATGGTGAGCGCCATTGGCCTGTTTTAACTTGATGCTTTAATCTGATGTTGTATTTAAATCAATGTTTTACTGTTGATGTTTTATTAAGTTAGTTTATGGGGCTGTCAAATGTTTTCTATTTTTATTCTGTTGTGATTTTACGGTATTCATTACGCAACAGGTTGTTAGCCACCTTGAGCCCAGTCTTGGCCGGGGAGTGAGGACAGGATACAAATCGGAACAATAAACAAACAAACAAACAAAATGTGTTTCTAGTCCTCAACAACCTGGTGAACCTATTGTCTGTATCAAGAGGCAGCTTTCAAAGGGAACCAATAACTGAATGAAAACCCCTGTGAACAAAACGACTCCTTCAGGCTTCAGTTCTCCGGGTAGGGTTGCCAGGTCCCTCTTCGTCACCGGCGGGAGATTTTTGGGGCGGAGCCTGAGGAGGGTGGGTTTTGGGGAGGGGAGGGACTTCAATGCCATAGACTCCAATGGCCAAAGCAGCCAATTTCTCCAGGGGAACTGATCTCTATTGGCTGGAGATCAGTTGTAATAGCAGGAGATCTCCAGCTAGTACCTGGAGGTTGGCAACCCTATCTCCAGGCCTGGTACAAACATGTAACTCAAGGTTACAAACACATGCAATCCCATTCTGTATATGCAATTTCATGGGTCATGAAAGGGACATGTTTATTTCACTTCTGAAATGACAAACATAGACCATGTCAGGTCAATGGGATTGTGGCATTGTGGCATGGGCCCTGCTGGGACACCTAGGCCATTTCCCACTCTCCCCCCTATATGGGCCCTGCCTCCTTCATCTGCCTGTGACCAGTGTGGTACAGTAGCTAGAGCGTAGGGTAGGGTTGCCAGTCTCCAGGCAAATCATAGATAGGGTTGCCAACCTCCATGCTATTACAACTGATCTCCAGATGGTAGAGATCAGTTCACCTGGCGAAAATAGCCGCTTTGGCAATTGGACTCTATGGTATTGAAGTCCCTCCCCTTCCCAAACACCTCCATCCTCAGGCTCCACCACAAAAACCTCCCCCGGAGGTGAAGAAGGACTTGGCAACCCTAATCCTAGAACATCAGTCCTGATATCATGGCAACATTTCCAGTTTTTGCCGGAAGGGACATCATGTGCTGGCACACCGGTGGGCAACAGGGAGGATTGTCCGCAGATCTCTCACCATACTGGGAGACCTGGCATCCCTATCTCAGCCTAACCTCCCTGACATGGCTGTTGTTATGAGGATAAAATAGAGGACAGGAGAGTGATGTTGTAAGCTGCTTTTGGTTGCCCCTGGGGAAAAAAGAGGGGTATAAATATACAAATACATTTGAAAAATCATAATTTGTTGTGTAATGATACCTTTTTCAAAAAGGAAGAAAAAAAATGGAAGAAATCCATAGCACTAAAAGAAGAAATGTCAGCCCTGCGACTTTAGCATTCTATACCTGTTGAGTTGACTCAATAAAGGAAGCCACAACCTTCAATTTGCAAGATCTGAACAAGGCTGTCAAAGATAGGACATTTTGGAGGACTTTCATTCATAGGGTCGCCATGAATCGGAAGTGACTTGACGGCACACACACACACACCTGTTGAGTACATCTCTACGAGAAAACGGCTTCCAAAATTCATAAAGGCCAGTATCAGTTCTGCCATTTTGGGGGGCACGTTGGTGGGGGAGGGACCCGCATGAAAAGGACGCACTCCCGCCAAGACCTCTTTGTCCACGGAGAAGCACAACTCAGTCAGTGAAACATTTCAGGCACATCATTTACCTTGGCTTGAACAGTAAATGCTTCATCGATTCATGAATCCGGCCCTTGTTTTAATTATGCAGCTTCCTGAATGTAGTTTTGTGGGGCTTGCAAATAAGGCTGTGGTTCACCAAACACAGAATTGCCTGTGTCCTTCCTGAACCAAAACTGAAAATGGAGGCCCCCCTCTCTCTCTCTCTTTCTCACTCAGCATTACTTGTTGTTTGTTGGAAATGTGACATGCGGGGGGGGGGGAGAGAAAGAAGCTTTGATGTGATTCAGCTCCCACAGAAGCTGTCCGTCACGGCTTGCTAAAAGAGTGATGTGTGCCTGGAGTGAAATCTGGATAATTATGATCATATCAAATTATTTAGCCTCCCAGTATAACGGTATCACCCATATAATCAGAAATTAGGCTGACTGCCACTGGTCAGGGAAAAAAACCAGTTTCATGGGAAACGCACCGCCTGACCCGTTTAATCTGAATCGGCGCATTTATTTTTCGGAATAAAACCCACGCTGGTTGGTAAGGAATTATTAGCAGTTTTTAGCAGACAAGGCACAATTCAGAATCAAACTACTTTACACCATGCAAAGAACCTCACAAACCCTCCCATTTCCAGATTGTAAACTGGTTTGATTCTCCCTTAAGTGGTAGAGAAAGTCAGCATATGAAAACCAACTCTTCTTCTCCTTGGCCATCAGCTACAGCATCAAATAACTTATCTGGAATTCCAGTCAAGGCACCGCGCCTTGACTGGAATTCCAGATAAGTTATTTGATGCTTTAAAAAAGCACCCACTGGGGGCCGGAAGGTGGCTCGGAGCTGTGGTTTTTAGGGAATGGAACTCCAGAGGTTTCTGGAAATGTGAGGGTTTGTGAGGTTCTTTGCAAGGTGTAAAGGAGGAAGGGCTGTAGCTGATGGCCGAGGAGAAGAAGAGTTGGTTTTCATATGCCGACTTTCTCTACCACTTAAGGGAGAATCAAACCAGCTTACAATCACCTTCCCCTCCCCACAACAGACACCCTGTGAGGTAGGTGGGGCTGAGAGAGCTCTAAGAGAGCTGGGACTAGCCCAAGGTCTCTCAGCTGGCTTCATGTGGTGAGCTCTCCTTCCCTGGAGGTTTTTAAGAGGAGGTTAGATGGCCATCTGTCTGCAGTGCTGATTCTGTGACCTTCGGCAGATGATGAGAGGTGTGTATGGGGGGGGGAGGTAGTTGTGAGTTTCCTGCATTGTGCAGGGGGTTGGACTAGATGACCCTGGTGGTACCTTCCAGTTCTTTGATTCTATGATTCTATGTGTAGGAGTGGGGAATGAAACCCAGTTCTCCAGATTAGAGTCCACCACTCCAAACCACCATTCTTAACCACTATAGCTCTTGCATTTTAAGGGCTGCCACAATCCAGTCTTACACAATGAAGTGGTTAACATTTCTTTAATCAAGCAAATATCTCTGATAATAACATCTAGCACTTTAGAGGGAGAAAGCCAAGGAATATATCAACGTGTGGTAGACTGCCTCAGATCACTGGTCTACAAGGCTAGCCTTGAACCTTCTAAGAATGAGGCACGGGTAGGGTTGCCACATTTTAATTAAAAAATACTGGTTTGGGGGAAGGAGCTAAAGAAAAGTGTTGGCTGAGGCAAAGCCAATACCAGACCCAATAGACAGTTTACGGGTGGAAACTGTTGGGACATGTTGGGGAAGCCAGACAAGACTCTTGAATTGATTGGTTTTTCATACCATAATACTGGTTACCTGCCAGAACATAGTTTACGAGTTGAACCAGACAAGTGCTAATTGGCAACTCAAGCCCCGGGATTGCTAAGTATTGTTTCACCTTGTAGACAGTTTCTGCAATTGCTTCTGGTTTCTGCAATAGGTCACCATGACTTATAAAATGGTGGAAGACAAGCTGGTTGTACATCATTTGATGAGAATCCAGCAATGATTTCAGTTCTAAAGACCCCCTTCTTCAAAAAAAGCAGGCTTTATGATTGTGAACACATGAACACATGAAGCTGTCTTATACTGAATCAGACCCTTGGTCCATCAAAGTCAGTACTGTCTACTCAGACCAGCAGTGGCTCTCCAGGGTCTCAGGCAGAGGTCCTGTTAACTGGAGATGCCGGGGATTGAGCCTAGGACCTTCTGCATGCCAAGCAGATGCTGTACAAACTGAGCCACAGCCCCTCCCAAAACCTACAGCAGGATGTTTTGACCTGAGCTTTGGTTCAGCCAGACATATGTTAAAAAATGCATCTGCTTTGAATCCAGTGAACCAATAGGTGCATTTTTAAAGAGATGTTTACATTTTAGTTTCAATAGAAATACAAACAGGAACAATGAATAAAAAATGAAAAGCATACCTAGAAAAATAAAAACCGTATACCCATTAAAGAAACAGAGATATAGGATCTGAGTCACCAATAGGTGCATTTTTGTAGAGCTTTTAAAAATCACGTTTATAGAAATGTTAGGTATCATCATATGCCAGCATGGCTGACTATTGAAGATCTTCAGATATAACCTGGAGATGTTATTCAGAAACTGGATTATAAGGAGACTCTTGGGCCTTTTATGCATGGCCGTTTCCCTTGCAGTCACCCCTCCAACAACTTCGGGTCTTAGTGTTGCTTATGAATGCCATTTCCAACCGTCAGAGGTCGCCTCACTCTCCCCCTGCGTTTCCCTGCATTTTGACCCTGCATTTTCAGAGACCTGTTTTATCTCGAATTTGAAAACGTGAGCAAAACGCGGGGAAACACAGAGGGAGGGGGAGGTGACCTCTGACGGTCAGAAACAGCATGTGTAATAAAAACAAAAGACACAAAGTTGTCGGAGGAGTGAAGGCGAGTGGAACAGCCATGCATAAATGACCTTGTATTCAACTGCTTCCATAGGTGTTCAAATAATTCTTTAAAAACCACATTTGTTCAGAAGAAACAACTTTCTAAATGCTTTTAAGGAAGTAATCTTTTGATACAAGATGGTATTCGAGCTCTCATCTAATGTTTTGAATACTTAGATATATTTTGATAGTTCCTTGATTGTGGGTGGTATATAGAATTACTTGTGGAATTGGTTTATGCGTGATCAGTGTTCATCTCCAGATCTTTTTCATGTTGACATGGCTTGGTGTTGTATGTAATTATTAACAGCCACTATGCCTATATGTTTTATATATCTTGGGGCCCAACATAAAGCCCAACAGGGAACTTCTCTTCTCACCTTCTCCTGGGACTCAGTGGCACGTGGTGGAGACAGTTCCAGTATTCATAGCCCATTGCAACAAACCTGCCAGTCTTTCCACATACACATGCTCACCTTCATTTGAAACTCCCTTACAATGCTATCTTCAGCAGAGTTACACCCTTCTAAGCCCGCTGAATTCAATGGACTTAGAAAGGACGCTTCAGGTGGTACTGTTAGATCTAAGTCCAGTAGCACCTTAGAGACCAACAAGATTTTGGGGGGTATACGCTTTTGGGAGTCAAAGCTCCCTTCGTCAGATACAAGTAGGAATGGAGATCTCTGAGTCTTTGTATCAGATGGCACTGTTAATGTCTGTGAAACAGGGATGCACAGTTAGACATTCACCAGCCAAGAGTCAAACTGGGTATGTCCCATTCTTTAATATATTTTTGTATAACTAATTTGAAGTGGAAAATTACCACCATTGATAATATTTGGAAACAGCTGGATCTGGTCATTACTCTGATATCTGTTTGTCTGGCTAGGAGTTCAAAAAGTTCAAAAGGAAGATATATGCTGCTCAAGATCAATTGATCAAGGAGCTTCTAAGGGATAAAAGGAAAGGAAGGGAAGAGCAAGCAGAGAATTACTCGGCACACACATAATCGGCAGGAACACTTACCAATCAGCAGAGTCACACACTCCCTGACCTAGATGGCCCAGGCTAGCCCAATCTTGTCAGATCTCGGAAGCTAAGAATGGTCGGCCCTGGTTAACATTTGGATGGGAAACCACAAAGGAAGCCCAGGGTCATTATGCAGAGGCAGGCAATGGCAAACTAGCTCTGGACATCTCTTTCCTTGAAAACCCTACTGGTTCCCTATAAGTCAGGTACAACTTGATGGCACTTTCTACCACCACCAGAGTCACACACAGATCCTACCACTGAAGAGGACTGCACTTTTTATACCAATCATCTTGGCAACTGACTGTACTTATGGATCACAAGAATATTTTAGGATATTACATTTGGAGTAATCAAAAGCATGCTTGTAAATATAAGCTACAGGCTTTCCCCGACGACGGCTAAATATTGCAGACAGGAGCAAAAACTGAACTGGACATTTCAAAGTCCACAAAGTAAAAACAAAAGCAAGGTGTTTGTATATGTGAAAAGATGTATTAGGAGGGAAATTTTTTTTTTAATGGCCAAAGGAATCTTGTTATGATCCCCAAGTCTCTTCCCTGCCTTTAAAAAATCTACCTACACTATTTAACTTCATAATTTTATAATACTGCCTAATAATAATATTGATTATAAAGAATTAAAGAAAGTATTTTATGGTTTATGCTAAGAATATTAAGAGAATAATTGTTTAATGGTCATTATTATTTACTATATTAATTGACTCTAATGACAAGATAATTTAAACTGTAAACCACTTCAGTGTTCTCTGTGGTCACCCCAATTGCCAGAAGTCTGTTTTACCACTTATCCCAACCTGACTCTATGTAGATGTGAAGCTCTATAATAAAGCTGGTGATAGCCAGCAGAACGAATTTGTGATTTGGGAGCTCTTGAACTGAACCTTGTATATCAAACCCAAAGATAATGGAACATCCCCCAAGTTTTCTTGCAACTTTAGGAAATAATTATGAGAAATTGTGAACCACTTTTAAAAATTAACCACACCTTGGTTAAAGTTTGATAAGGTGGTACTGTGTAGTGTTTACAGTGTGCATAACTAGGAACACAGAGACCCCAGTTCAAATCCATGGTCAGCCATGAGACTTGAGCCAGTCATTCTCTCTCCATCTTACCTACATCACAGGGTTGTTGTCAGGATAAAATGGAGGCTAGGAGAACAATGTTCACTGCCCTCACTCCTTGAAGAAAGAGCTGAATTTTTAAAAATTCACTAAATAAATACTGTAAGGCAGGTTATATTGCTTTGCATGCCATATTTGGTTTGTAGGCCTCAAGTTGGCAATGGGTGCTGTGGACCATCAACATTCCAGTTGCAATTTTAACCTCCATCTCACCTGTACAATACAATGCTATCTTGCCCCATAAATACTTTTTACAGGTTCAGTAAAGAAACAAATCCGGTATTTTTGTTTAAATACTTGCCTTTCCCGGCAGGGCATTATCCGATGCACTTTGTAATCCCGAAGTTTCTTCTACCGTGATGGACACGCCAGGGTTCTCTGCCTTTACCTCCCCTTGGCTCTGGGCTTGCGTCTGGTTCTTGTCCTTCCCCTTTTCCAGTTTGAAGAGTCTGTCGAAAAAGGTTAATTCTTTGGGCTTGGAGGAAGCGGCATCCTCCGCCTCAGACGAGGCTGGCTCAGAGAGTTCGATTTCAGTAAGAGGCAGTTCGCTTAGGGCTTTATCTGATGCTTCCTCTGGCACAGCTGCAGCAGGGAGATCCACGGTCTCACTTGTCGCTTTGTTTGCCCGGGCTGCTTCTGAACTGGCATCCAGTGGAGCCGATGCAACCAATGCATTTGTCGCCGGTTCTTCGGTACGTCCTGGTACGGGCCGTGAAAATGCAAGGACAAAACGAGATTTGGCAGCTGGCGGGGCCGTTTTGGCTTCCTTCCCGAGATTATTTCCCGGGGCCTCAGAGACGGAGCTGATCTCCATTGTCTTTGGGGAAGAAGCAGCCACATTATCCTGGACGCTGTTCACTCTCGCATCCACTACAAGTGCAAACAAGAAAACAGCCATTATCCTTCCTGACAGGAAAGAAGCACCATTAATCTTAACTGCTTGGATCTTCAATGGACTGTCAGCTGCACGGCCTGAATGTGCACTGTAGCCTTTTCGGATGCTACACTCCACGTGTACCTGGAGGCCAGCAACCATCAACAGGTCCTCCCTAAACACCTCGTCATCGCATTGTTTGAAATGGATAACATGCGGGTAGTCAGCTTCAAGACACATGAACCAGAACTCTGAAAAATCACAGGATGTATGTGCATGCAAAACCCATCCATTTCCCCTTTCAAAAACATGACCACCACCCATACCTAGAGGATTGCTGGTAATGCACACTCCTGCTACATGTGGTTGAGAGGCTCTTGGTATGTGCGATCGTAACGTGAAAACAGCTAATGAATGGGCAGTAATTCTAGGAAAAGTTGAAGGCAACAGAAAAAGAGGACGACACAACATGCAATGGATTGACTTCATACAGGAAGCCACGACCCTCAGTTTACAAGACCTGAGCAAGGCTGTTAATGATAGGATGTTTTGGACAATATTGATTGATAGGGTTGCCATGAGTCCGAAGCAACTTGATGGCACTTAACACAATGAATGTGTCATCTTCTTTATAAAGTGTGAGCTTTGGCTTAACAACATGCAGGTGGATCTAAGTGATCAAGACCTTTCACACTGTCATGTAGGGTTCATCTTGTAGGGTTGCCAGCATTCAGATGGGGCCTGGAGATCTCCCAGAATTATAACGGATCTCCAGATTACAGAGATCACTTTCCCTGGAGAAGATGGCAGTTTTGGAGGGAAGGCTCTACGATATTATATGCCACTGAGATCCCTCTCTTACCCAAACTCTTCCCTCCCCAGGCTATACCCCCAAACCTCCAGGAATTTCCCAACATGGAGTTGGCAACCCTGCCTTCTTGTGGCCCAGTCTGATAATGCCTCAAATCATAGGTTGACAGCAGCAGCAGGAGAAGAAGAAGAGTTGGTTTTTATATGCTGATTTTCTCTACCTTTTAAGGAGAATCAAACCGGCTTACAATCTCCTTCCCTTCCTCTCCCCACAACAGACACATGGTGAGGCAGGTGAGTAGGGTAGGCAGGTCCCTCTATGCCACCAGCAGGAGGTTTTTGGGGCGGAGACTGAGGAGGGCGGGGTTTGGAGGAGAGAGAAGGGACTTCAATGCCATAGAGTCTAATTGCCAAAGCGGCCATTTTCTCCAGGTAAACTGATCTCTATTGGTTGGAGATCAGTTGTAATAGCAGGAGATCTCCAGCTTGTACCTGGAGGTTGGCAATCCTACATGTGAGGCTGAGAAAGCTCGGAGAGAACTATGACTAGCCCAGGGTCACCCAGCAGGCTTCATGTGTAGGAGTGGGGAATCAAACCCGGTTCTCCCTATTAGAGTCCATCACTCCTAACCACTATGCAACGCTGCCTATAGCACTATTTAAATTGTTACACCCAGTATAATCTTTACTGTTCATGCTCTGTGAGATAAAAGGTCACCATTACTGTTTGTTACGAGATCACTGCATTATAAGTCTGGTTGAAATGAATAGGAGTTACAAGGGGGAATGAACTACGTCAAGTTGGTCTGTCTGACACTCTCGGCCTGAATAGTACCCCAAATGCACTTCCTGAGATGGTCATACTTGCCTAATGGCATCCCATTCTCAAGGTAGTGATTGTCCTACTTACTCCCCACAACTCCCTCAAGTGTAGGGTTACCAGGTCCCTCTTTGCCACCGGTGGGAGATTTTAGGGGTGGAGCCTGAGGATGGCGGGTTTGGGGAGGGGAGGGACTTCAATACCATAGAGTCCAATTGCAACAGTGGCCATTTTCTCTGGGTAAACTGATCTATATCGGCTGGAGATCAGTTGTAATAGCAGATCTCCAGCTAGTACCTGGAGGTTTAGCAAAAGATAGACACTACTGTATAATTGTTAGTTACAAGCCAAAGAATACAGTCACGATATTATTTAAATGCAAATTCTCTATTACAAAATTGTCAACTCTCATATATACATCACCAAAAAGTACAAAACACCAACTGTGCACATCTATCCAACAGTCACATTGGTATCAGATCTATCCTATATAAGGTAAGTATTACAATGTTGTTGATATCACTATTTGTTCACAGTATATTGTCTGTAGGAGACTAATGTTTGTTGTATTTTTATTTCAGATGTCAGGTAGAAGAAGAAGACAGCCATTTCATTCTTCTTCAGTTCCTCTTCAAACCCTTGATAATACAAGTTGGTCTATTCCTTCAATTACACATTTTCATTTCTTTATTCAATACTCCACATGGGTAGTATAAAAATCATGTCCTCTGCTCTTCAGAGCTAGTCAAGGTTCATGGATTCCTCCTTGGGATCTCCAGCTAGTACCTGGAGGTTGGCAAGCCTACTCAAGTGGCCTACCTCATCCTTCGAGAATTTGGGTCCTACTGCGACGGTTCAAAAGCCTTGCCGTTGACTCATTAGTCAAGATGCAGACCAAGGCAGCTTTTGGCCTCAAAATGAAATCCTGTCACTTATCTAAGTGAAGCCAAACACAGAGATAAAAGCAGGTTATGGTAGACTGACACACCTTTGACTTCGGAAGCAGCAACTGAAGCAAGAACAAGAAAATGATTTCTAAGGGCATTTCTTAAACAGCTGTAAGACGATATGAGCTAAGGGGCTCAGTGAAGGGTAAAACAAGGAAAAGGAAAGATCCGAGGGAGGTGAACTTTCTTTCTGCATGCACTGAGCAATTCTTATATTAATTCAATGCATCCCTTTTATTAATTCAATTATATTATATTAATTCAATGCATCCCTTTTCAGTTATTACAATTACACGTACTGGGAGCTCCTCAACGGTAACACACAGTACCCACAAAGTTATCAAAGTTATTTTCTATGGACCTACAGCTTTGGTACAGACTACGCCAAACCTATGTGTACACTCATGGGTTTCCCCAATGGGCCATACGCAGGATTGCCAACCTCCAGGTGGGATCTGGAGAGCTCCTGCTATGACAACTGCTGTCCAGACAATAAAGGCTGGTTCCTCTGGAGAAAATTCTTCTTTGGAGGGTGGACTCTTTATCACACAAATAAAATAACACAAATGTGTTGATGCAAGTTAGGATTTGAGTGATCACCTATAAGCCAGCTCATGTTTTCACAAACTAACCAAAGTTAAAAAATAAACCACGGTTTGTGAGATGTCTGAATGGAGCCTGCATATTGAGCTGCACATTAGATTCTACAGTGGGGAAAATAGGCTCCCCAGGGCCAGACCAAGTTGGGAACACAGCACTAGGGGCAAGGTTTACACCCCTCTCCTTACAGTCCCAATACAAAACAGGGTCCTATACAGCTGAGAATTAAATTTGAAAAAATCACTGAGCACTCCAAACAAGAATTCCAAGCACACATTTAGTTTGACAAAATCCAGGGCGGACCTGTAGACGGTGTAATGTATGTATAGCGAGGCCCTTATAATTGCACATTAATCTGAAATTACACATGAGAGAGAGCCAGCGTGGTGTAGTGGTTAAGGGGTCAGACTAGGATCTGGGAAACCCAGGTTCGAATCCCCACTCAGCCATGGAACCTTGGGCCGGTCACACACTCTCAACCTTGACCCTGGCAAGTATTGGATGGGAGACCTCCAAAGAATACCAGGGGCATGATGTGGAGGCAGGCAATGGCAAACCACCTCCTAACATCTCTTGCCTTGAAAACCCTACAGGGTCGCCATAAGTCAGCTGGGACATGATGGCCCCAAAAATATACACAAGAGAAAGGCAGGTAGATGAGAATATAGGCAAACAAATTTTTTTTCTTTTACTGAAAACACAATGTGGAAGACAGCAGTGACAAACTGTATGAATCAGAACCAAACCAAATACCATTAATCATTCCAAGCTAACACCCACAGTTCATACATGAGTTTGACATATCAGCTTCTTTGTACTGAAACATTGTGCCTCCGCCTCTGTACACAACATACACAAATAGTCTGGTAAGTTCGGACAGCAGACAATTAAGAATCTCAAGAAAGAAAGGGTTGTTGCCAATGCTGTACACAAAATTTATGAGTATACATCTTAAAATAATCATATGGTCTTGGGAATGGCAGGAATAGCTTAAAAGAAAACGTGTGTGTGTGTGTAGTGTCAGCAAGTCGCTTCCAATTCATGGCAACCCTATGAATCAATGTCCTTCAAAATGTCCTTTCGTTAACAGCCTTGCTCAGGTCTTGCAGACCGAAGGCTGTGGCTTCCTTTATAGACTCAATCCATCTCATGTTGGGTCTTCCTCTTTTCCTGCTGCCTTCAACTTTTCCTAGCATGATTGTCTTTTCCAGTGACTCTGGTCTTCCATTGATGTGACCAAAGTATGATAATCTCAGTTTAGTCATTTTAGCTTCTGGGGAAAGTTCACACTTGATTTGATCTAGAACCCACTCATATGTCTTTTTGGTGGTCCACGGTATCCGTAACTCTCTCTTCCAACACCACATTTCAAAGGAATCAACTTTCTTCCTGTCAGCTTTCTTCATTGTCAAACTTTCACACCCATACATAGTAATAGGGAATACTATGGCATGAATTAACTTGATCCTGGTTGCCAGCAACACATCCTTACACTTAAGAATCTTGGAGCTGCCTAATGAGTGCATTACAATCTCATACACAGTGCATGCCACTACAACACACCTGTTGATCAGGACAAGAGGTTCAAGATGAGCCTGATCTACTCACTTTTGTTTTCACATTATCAGTCGCTTGTTCCATAACATAACACAACTTTTGTATGGCCTTTGAGCTGTACACATGCTATTTTGGAACTGCACATTTTTGTCTGGAGCTTCTTGGATCCAGAGGAACTCATGCGTGCACAGAAATATTTCCTCCTGTGGATAGGGGTAACTGGGGGTGTGGGGGGAGGCCGTTGTGAATTTCCTGCATCGTGCAGGGGGTTGGACTAGATGACCCTGCGGTCCCTTCCAACTCTATGGTTCTACGATAATGACTTTCTTGCCTTCCCCCTCCCACTGCAGCCAAAAGTGCTCCCGAAATGCTGTTCTAGTGTGTCCCCAAAATACATTGGGGGGAAGCAAGAAACTTGTACTCCACATACAGAAGTCCTTCTGCCCATGGAAAACACAGTTGGATACCAGCCCATGTATGTGCCTGAGATCCATGGAGGAAGTGTAAAGTGTAATAAAAATGGGGTGGGTGGGAGATAATGGAGGCTCAAAAATCCCCGACCATTCTGCTGCTTTATCTGGAGGCTGCAAAGATATGTAGTTACCCAAGACTCCCCAAACCAAAGGGGGGAAGCTTAGATAAATGATCTGAGATTCTGGGGTGCCAGCAATGGGCTGGAATCCCTCCAACCAGGGAAGGCTGCGGGCAGTTAGAATAATCCATTCTGTCCGTCATCCATGTTCCGCCCAAAAAAAAAGACCTACTCTTTTATCCTATCATTCCTGTGATTTTAGACTTCGTGCAACAGCCAAAGGTTGTATGTATCCATTTTAGGAGGTGCCCTTTCACAGTCTTAAGCAGAGCCCTTTCAATCTGATTGAAGAGCCCATTACATTAATACTCACCATCCAAGATGCATAGGGTTACCAGATCTGGGTTAGGAAATACCTGGAAATTTTGGGGGTGGAGCCTGAGGAGGGTGGGGTTTGGGGAGGGGAGGGACTTCTATGGGGTGTAACGTCATAGATTCCACCTTCCAAAGTGACTATTTTCTCCAGGTGAACTGATCTCTGTCGCTTACATATCAATTGTAATCCCAGGAGATCTCCAGCCACCACCTGGAGGCTGGCAACCCTAAGGGACTCCTGAGATGCAGGTTCTCTGTGTTTCAAACTGATTCGCCATATCCTGATTTTAAAACACACACCTTTATGGACTAATCAGTCATGCAAAGCCAGGGAGCTCAGAAGCAAGCAGGTGTTTCCTCAGGGGGTGTGATCGGTCTTGCAGTGTTTGCCTTGCTTGGTTTTATCTCATGCCTTTTTTTAGCTCCTAGCTTTTGCCCATGCTAAAGGTGACTAACAGCGCATTCCTGAGCCTCCAGGGCAAAAGCCCTTAGGAGGCCAGGAGGGTGCTGCACCAGCATCTGGGGGCCCCGCACCGGTGTCCGGGCAGCCAATGCCGGTTCAAGTGGCCCATACGATGGCAGGAAGGCCTGTACGCTGGTTGCAGGCCACTGCAGCACCGGCCTGGGACGCTGACAGAGCCTTCCGCCGGCATCCGAACGCCGGCAAAGGCCACACCGGCGTCCCGGGATGTAATGGCATCCAAGGAGGCGTTCACCTTTTAGATGGTGTATCTCCCGTGCAACCCTATGAGGGTTGCCCGGATTTTTTGTGCCGGGAGGAGGATTCGGCAGGGCCGAAACTTCCTTTGGAGGCAGCGCAGCCGCGTTGCCTCCTAAACCCAGCGCAGGCATTCCACTCAGGAACGCATTGTAAGAGAGCAACCCTAAAAAGGTGTGCTCAGAGAATCCTGCTCAGGTCTACTCAATGGGGCTTCCTTGCAGGAAAGTGTTCTTAGGTTTGAACTGTACTTCTTCTTTAATGTATATGAATTGAAATATCCGTTGTACCTGTGAAAGAGATACCATCAGTTGATCTCTTTTATGGGTCCAACTTTTTGTTGGTACAGAAAAGAAAAATAAGTTTATGAATTACAGAGACCAGAAAGCCAGCATGGTGTAGTGGTTAAGAGTGGCCAACTCTAATCTGGAGAACCGGGTTTGAGTCCCCACTCCTCCACATGAGCGGCAGACTCTAATCTGGTGAACTGGGTTTGTTTCCCCACTCTTCCACATGAAGCCTGCTGGGTGACCTTGGGCCAGTCACAGTTCTCTCTGAACTCTCTCAGCCCCACCTACCTCACACAAGGGGGTCTGTTGTGGGGAGAGAAAGGGATTGTGATTGTAAGCCGCTTTGAGACTCCTTAAGGTAGAGAAAAGTGGGGTATAAAAACCAACTCTTCTTCTTCTTCTAAAAGTAAATTACTTTGTGACTACCTACCTAGTTCTATATGAACTAGCCAATAAACATCCTTAGGTCCCTATATAGACAAGAGAATGAAGGCAACATCATACTTCATACAACAAACACACTTCCCACATGAATGCCAGTTTGGCATTGAACACCAATTTGGCATTTGACAATCTTATAAAATGTGAAAGCCATACAGACTGTGTACATGCAAGGCAGCCCTGACTGAGTATGGTTCCCAGGCACATGGCTATGGCCATCAAAGGTTTATGCATAGGGGATGACCCCATGTTATGTGGAAACACCTATGTAACACCAGTGTACACACATCAGTCAAGTTTGCTGTCTAAAACAAACCACCTTAAACTTCCTTTGCATACCAACCAGAGCGAGCGCCTCCACTGAAAAGAGCTAGACTCAATAAAATGTATCATCTTCACCCAATTATTTATTTACCTTTCCTATCCCTGAAGGGCACATGGTAGATAACAATGACAAATCAAACACAATCCAATCAAATGTGGTCAAATATTTTCTTTTCCCCCCCTTCTTTTTAATTAAAAACCCAATCCACAAAGTATATCAAAGACATGACTTGGATGATAACGACAAAGTATGGTTAAGCGGGGGATGCAAAAGTCATCAATTCCCAAGCCATTGGTGGGTGGGGAGGGAAGAGGGAGAATGAGAGATAGGATTCCCAGCTCTGGGTTGGGAAATGCTTGAAGATTTGGGAGTGGAGCCTGGGAAAAGCATGGTTTGGGGAAGGGAGGGTCCTCAGCAGGGTGTAATGCCATACAGCCCTCCCTCCAAAGCAGCCATATTCTCCAGGGAAACTAATCTCTAACCTACTGAGATCAGTTGTAATTCTGGGAGATCTCCAGTCTCCACCTGGAGGGTGGCAACCCTCGAAGAGAAGCCCATGAGCTCAAGGTTTATCATTATATCTGAATGTACCCAGTGAATGCCCCCCAGCTGAGCCAGTTTCCTCAAGTGTAAGTGCAACACAGTGACATCTTAACCAGAATTACACCCTTCTAATCAAGCTCCTTGACTTCAGCAGACTCCACTTAGGACGGCGCTGTAATTCTACCTACCAAGCTACACAAGCTGCAAATATATCACTTTACCTTATGTGTGACCAGCACAGCATGGGGACAATTATACTAGACGATGAGAACAGATAGAACAGGGGCGTTTATGCATGGGAGTTTTACCTGGGGTTCGATGCTCGCTCGACCCACACTTTTCTGTTGTGAATCCAAAAATTGCTATGCACCAGCAAAGTCACCAGGCTCAAATCTGGAAACGTTTGCATCCCCGCCCCTTGGAATGCTGCTTTGTAATTGGCTGTAGTGTCACACACACATCCCAGATTTCTTTTCCCAAATTTTGGCTTATGCAAGGAGAGGAGGATGATTTCACCCGGGTTGATCTCAAGGGAAATCGAAGAATCGGGTTTTAACAGGAATGGGAAGACCCGGGATTTGCGAGGGCTGGCTGTGAGGTCATCTCTAATGGACAGAAAACTCATGCATAATTCCAAGGAACAACTGAGTCAGTCCGGGGGTGAACGTGAGTGAAAGTATCCATGCATAAAGGACCCAGGTCTTCCTTTCCATAACATACCTGTTTCTCCCTTTGTGGAAGAGATTTGTACAGCCTCAATTGTGACAGGTCCGTTCTTAATATTGTCAGGTGGTTCAGAAGAGATCTAGAGCAACACAGTGTAAGTTAGTCATCGGAATCACCTCACCACAGTCTGCTGTACTACTTCATACACTAATGCAGCAAAAAAAAAATCTGGAAAGTTATTACAAGAGTACTATGCATGCTTGGGAGGGAAGGCAACATGGTATAGCCCGATCTTGTCACATCTCGGAAACTAAGCAGGGTCAGTGCCCGGAAGGAAGACTACCAAGGAAGACTCTGCAGAAGAAGACAAAGGCACACCACCTCTGCTTCTCACTTGCCTTGAAAGCCCTTTGCTGGGGTGGCCATAAGTCGGCATTTTACACATGATGGCAACTTGATGGCACTTTACACATAGTATGCACGCTAATTGCTCCCAATCCTCACCAGTAGGGTTGGCAACAGGCCTGGCGGGGGGGGGGGGGGGAAAGCCCTGTGCCTTTAGTAATGTGGGGAAACAGGCAGTTGAAGATTTTCACAGCATGGAGGGAAATAACCTGGTAAATAACATCCCATAAATGCTGTGGGGAAGCAGGCAAAAAAACAAACACAACTTCCCAGTAGCATCCATCCCAAGACAAAGAATCATTGTGTGAGTGACCTATGTCTTAATACCTGAATACAAGCCTAAGAAAAACACATCCAAAAAGAAAATCCAGATTCTAATCCCTTACTGTGTAGTTGGCTAGCCTCTTCATTCCAAATATCTCGTCTCTGTCTTTAAATATCACCGGTATTAACTGTAATGCAGCACGTGTTATGCTGGGCAATTAAAGAACGAGCTTATGAATTTTAAAATGCCATTCGATCTCTCCAGAGAGCAACATCCAAGCAAAACATGACAAAGCTTTCTACTGAAAGTTACCTCTGAGTATGAAGTTCTATGAATGATTTCTTGATCTGGAAGTTCCTCTTCTTTTGTTAGTGTGTTCCCCATTGTAGCTGTATTTGAGAAATCCCAAAATAGAAGTTTAGGAAATGCAGGATTGAACACACATGAAGCTGCCTCATACTGAATCAGATCATTTGTCCACCAAAGTAAGTGTTGCCTACTCAGGCTAGCAGCGGCTTTCCAGGGTCTCAGGCTGAGGTCTTTCATTAGGGTTGCCAACCTCCAGGTACTAGCTGGAGATCTCCTGTTTATTACAACTGATCTCCAGCCGATATAGATCAGTTCACCTGAAGAAAATGGCCACTTTGGCAATTGGACTCTATAGCATTGAAGTCCTTCCCCTCCCCAAACCCCGCCCTCCTCAGGCTCCGCCCCAGAAACCTCCCGCAGGTGGTGAAGAGGGACCTGGCAACCCTAGTCTTTCATACCAGCCAGTGCCTGAACTCTCCCTAGAAGCTAAAATGACCAAACTGAAGCTATCATACTATGGTCACATTATGAGAAGACAAGAGTCACTGGAAAAGACAAGAATGCTAGGAAAAGTGGAAGGCAGCAGGAAAAGAGGAAGACCCAACAGGAGATGGATTGACTCAAGTCATGGAAACCACGGCCCTCAGTTTGCAAGACCTGAGCGAGGCTGTTAAAGATAGGACAGTTTGGAGGACAGGGTTGCTGTGAGTGGGAAGCAACTTGACAGCATTTAACACACGCACACACACCACCTGATCCTTAACTGGAAGTTCTGGGGGTTGAATCTGGGACCTTCTCTTTGCCAAGCAGATACTCTACCACTGAGCCACAGCAGGTTTTCGCCATGAGCAGAATTTAGCTGTGCCTTCAGATCTGAGAATGCACCTGATCCCTATGTAGAATTATACGATTATTTATTTATTTAAGAAATTTATATGCTCCTTTCTCCAGCGACCTGCTCAAGACATGAGCTAAAAGAATACAACAAAACCGACAGCATAAAAACAATCTATTAAAACCGAGGCAGGGGCAGAAAACAGCATAAAAGAATAATGAGCCACATAAAATGATATTGATAAAGCAGTCCAACATCCGGTAAGAATGGTGTCTGGTGCAGACATCCTGAGATCTTGCCCCTTCTAATCTGTTTTAATTTGTTTTAATCGGTATAATAAATTTTCCTCCCTGGGAAGCAAGAGACACAGACTTTTGAAGGCTGGAGGGTTCCTTTATGAAGAGAACATTATAATTTGTTTGCAATTCATTTTATCTCCGGAGCTTCAGTGAAATTTTGATTGAACGTTATGATATGGAAACCACTAAGGTTTGCTAACAGACTTCCAGAGCTTGGCTCTTTCCTTAGTTTCATTTTAACTTATTTTAACTCATTTTGATGGCACAGCCTGCTCCCCTGTACAAGATAAGAGAAACAACAAGGGTGGGTAAGAAAGACAGTCAGGCGCAGGGAGGATATCTCTTGTTGTAAGATTTTAAGACTTTACGGGTTTTAATTAATGCCTCTAGTAGCCAGGGAAGAGGCTACTAACAGGGCTTCTGCCTCATCCCTAACCTGTAGCTTTTAGCTCAAGGTGTTGTGAGAAGCTGAATTCTCTCCTGTACACTAGAGGAAAGGAAGGATTTACTCCTGGCAAAATGCTCCGTGAAATGTCCACTGAAATTAGGGTTGCCAGGTTCCCCCTGGCCACAGTGGGGGGTGATGGAGTAGAGTTGTTAGATCCAGGTTGGGAAACTCCTGGAGATTTGGGTGTGGAGCCTGGAGTGGACGGGGCCTCAGTGGGGTACGCTGCAACAGAGTCCAGCCTCCAAAGCACCCCTTTTCTCCAGGGGAACTGATCTATGTAGTCTGGAGATGAGCTGTAATTCCAGGGGATCCCCAGGTCCCGTTTGGAAGCTGGCATCCCTAGCTGAAATCTCTCAGAGGTGTCTTGTTAAGGTCTTTGGCTTCAGCTAGCTCTTTCCGGAGGCTGGAAGATAACCCTTTGAGATAAAGTGGTATCTTGCACCTGTTTCAGTTTCTACCAGCAGTAGTAACACCTTATGATAATGTTCCTATCAGGCTTTTGAAGTACCTGAGTGGAGGAGGACCCCAGAGGAAGGTTTGCTTGATTCACAGTCATTCTGTGTAGTCAGTGTGCCAGAGGTCTTCATCTTGGTCAAAATGCTGAGATTTCACTTGGATTTTTTTTTTTAAAAAAATTCATTCATCTGCTTTGGCCTGCAGTTTGGAATCTGAACTGTTTTGGGGAGGGGCTGGCTAGTTATTTGAACTGTTTTCGAGAGCTGCCAGTTTGGGACCTGAATAGACTCTGGGAGTTGTTGGCCCTGTTTGAAGATATTATTCTGCTCACAAGATGTTTCTTTGTGATCCTGCTTTCAGCAGAATGCCAAGTGTTGTTCCATTCCTTACTACTTACGCTTTGATTGACTTATTTTGTATCTTAAAATCTGGTTAGACATAGGCAGTTTATGCCTAGTAATAAGCAGCGCGTTCCAGGCTGAAGTGCACTGCATATTTTTTTTATTTCTTCACGCTGAACCGTCATTCCAGCCGTCACTGTGAAGCCGGCACATACCTGCTTCACATTTCTTAAGAGCCCCTTTAACACGACCTTTTGTATTTGCTCTGCCCCCCTATCGAAACATTTACGGAAGGAACCATGAAAAATCACAGTAGCGGCTTAGCTATGCAAACAACCGTTGCTAATGGCTATGCAAATGAAGAAACAAAGCAGCAGGCAAGTGGGGGATGGAATTTCTCCTCTTGCATGAATAGTCATTTTAAAGAGTGGGTTTAAAAAAGCAGCTTTGAGCAAGCCTCAAAATCAACCCTGCATAAATGGCCTTAGTATTTTCCCCTGGTTTTTTCCTCTGTTTTTGCTTTGTTTTGTTTCTTCACATTGTTCTCTCCCTTTCTTTCATTTCCCATTTTCCTTTGCTCCTTTTTAGATTGTGAATATTTAAACATTGCACTTGCTACAGGTGCTCTTGTCTTGGGTTTTTTATAATTATTTTAATTGACCATCTTATCAATTATTAATTGTTTAATTGTTAGTTCATAATTCTTTGGGTTAAAATCGGAAGGAAATGTCAGCAGCTTGACCATAACTCAGGGTCCTCTCACTATAAACAAATTAAGTTAGATTCTTTGATATGTACTACTCCCCCCCCCCCAATTATGTTCTACTGTCTCTTTGCCTGACTCATCTGTTTTGTTGCAGCCTGATCCCCCAGCCCCTCCAGCGGACTCCAGTACTGTGAATAAGGCCCACAAGGTATTTTCAGAGGTCAAACATAAGGATTCTCCCGATCCCAGTAATTTTCAGCTTTTAGACTCACAAACCTTTTTTAATTGCTGAAACTTTACAGAAGATCTATGATAAATGAGATGATTTGGCCAGTAATATTTCTGATCGGAACTCCTGCCATATTAAATTGCTTTCACCAGCACAAATGGTGCCTGACACAGCCTATTCAGAGAAAAGAAAATATACCCCACATTGGTGTAAGTGCCCCTTACCTGGGTTAAAGGAGCACTTACACCGTAAGGTGTTAGGACACTGCCTAAAGGCAGCTCCACCCCCAGGAATGCCCTGGAAACGCCCCCTCAGGCTGGCATAGGCTTTCCCTTCAGGAATTCCCTGCCGGCGTGGCTACACTGGCGGTAGGGGTTGGCATAACTCTGTGGCTCCCTGGCGTCGGTGTGTTTGGCCCCAGGACGGTGTAAGTGCTCCTTTAACCCAGATAAGGGGCACTTACACCGGTGTGGGGTCACACCGGCTCCTAAGGAGCTTCGCTCCCTCCCCTTAGGATTGCATGCTTCAGCATGTATTTCTTTCCAACATTTCTTTGTCTTTTTGCACATTCGCCACATATGATAAAGAGTACCGTCCACCTCTTTACATTTCCAACATTTCCCTTTGTAGTTCTTGTCCATCTCCACGCTATCCTTTGGGGTAATATACTACCAATAAAACATCTTATACCAATTTTCTCTTATTGTTTAACTTGCTGTAAATTGTATAACTTTCGTTCATAAGGTTTCCCATTGTTGGAGAGATATTTCTTCCTCAAACTTTTGAATCCGTCTAACCATACATGTTTTAACTTGTTCTGTTTTTCGTGTCAAATTGATGTAATAGCTTGTAAATTAGTTCTACTAAATGTTCCTCAAACCTTTTTAAGGTAATATGAAAGACGAATGCGGTCTAACTGGTTTAAAGGAGAAAGCGTTTAGTGTTCGCTATTGCTGCTTTCACAAAGAGGCTGAGCACAGGAGGACACAGTTTCAGCCCAGAGAAATTCATTTTCAAATTGCCAATTGCCAAAGCGGCCATTTTCTCCAGGTTGGCCTGATGTTCCCCTCCCTCGGGGCTCAGCTTGCTTCCGCGATTTCCCCAGGTTTTCCAATCCCTGTTTTATCCCGAAAATAAATTTACTTCCAAGCTTATCTCTGATGTGAGTAGGTGCATAGTTCAGCCGCGGGTTGATCTTTCCATGTCACAGCATGCCACCATTCTCCTACCCCTTCTCCAACTGAGCTCCAGGGAGTGTGGGGGGTGGGAGGTAGTTGTCAATTTCCTGCATTATGCAGGGGGCTGGACTAGATGACCCTGGTGGTCCCTTCCAACCCTATAATTCTATGAACTCCTTCTTCAGCCATCCCCTCGCCGCATTTTTTTAATTCTGCTGATTTGATGGTATACCAATATATTATCATATCATCCAAAATACTATTAAAAATTGCAGCGAGAGCCAGCAGAAGCTAGGATGGTGCGTTCACTCCCCCACCCCCGCATTTGGGTGATGACTTGCCCATGGGGAGGGGTGAGCAATTGCACGATCCTAGGTTTTAACGTATTGTCTAATGTTTAAGGGGGCCATTTCCCCAGGGGCCCACAGGGCCCACTTGCCATTGGGCAAGCTGAACCCCTGGCCGGTCCAGCCCGCCACTGCACACAACCCCTCTTCTAGCTGGGTTCATTTCCAGCATTTGCACTTGGCTGGATAAGGAACTACCTGGGGTGGGGCAGGGGCTGCAGGGGGGTAAAGTTGTAGATCCCACCACCCTACCTTCCCCACACATACCCTGCTTTATACATAATTGGGAAGGACTGCATTTAAATATCCAGGCCTGCCTCTGTCACATGTAAGAAGGGCCTTTAGATGCTGCAGAGAGCCGGGTTTACAGCTTTGAGTTGCCTCAGCTATTTCAATGCCCAAACATCCTGTATGATACACTTAATTGTTATGTCTAATGCACTTTAAGAGAGGAAGCTCGGTTACACAGTTCAGGAACAACAGGATTGGATCATGAGTCTGGAACCCAGAAGTCTCGGGCGCCCGATTACATTCTGCTAGGTGAAGGGGAGGGGGAATATGTTGAACACACATGTCTACCTGTTGCTAAAGTAAATATCCGGTTACACTCCCTGCAACTGTTTGGAAAAGGATTCTACCTGTGTACCTTCCCAAGGACGGAAGGCATAAAAGTGGGAAAGAGACTTCTGAAATACTATTTTTTCCCCGCAGTTTTTGCAGCTTAGCAGTCGTCCTACAGATAGGATAGCCCACTTTGGAACTAGTGCTGATTTGCAGAAATGATTTAAAAAACAAACAAACAAACAAACAAAAACCTTCAATTGCTGATTTCTGCATGTTAAAGGGGGACAGAAACCAGCCAGGCTGATTTTCTTCTGGCCAGTTGTTAACCTAGAGACAGACGGATCCCGAGGTCATACGATATAAAGAAGCGAAAGTGGACCCCATGGATCTGGAAGGGGAAAAAAGAAACTATCTTCACTTTTTAAAAGTATGCCTGCCTCAAAGTTGACAGCGAAGGGTAGGGACTGGAATGAGTCAAGCAGAGTAAACAAGACCCACCCTTGAGCAATACAAAGTGGAGCACAGCTGAGCTCGTGCCATATTTTCAGCCGGTGCTTCCACTTGACTTCAGAGTGCTCATTCCCTGCATTTAAATTTAAATAGGGCTGGTTCATACATTATACTCAGCAGAACAACACACTATTGGAATCCCGCAAGGGGAAAAGCAGCTTTGGGTGGGAGATATCTAGGGTTGGCATGTCCCTCTTTGCCACCGGCAGGAGGTTTTGGGGCCTGAGGAGGGCGGGGTTTAGGGAGGGACTTCAATGCCATAGAGTCCAATTGCCAAAGTGGCCATTTTCTCCAGGGGAACTGTTCTCTATCGGATGGAGATCAGTTATAATAGCAGGAGATCTCCAGCTATTACCTGGAGGTTGGCAACCTTAGAGATACCGAGTTTTAAAAAAACTGGCTGGTGGAGAAAGGGTTAAGACTGCCTCTTTGTTAAGAGCCTCTCTGTTAGTTCTCCAAAATGGGTATTCCCCAAAGCTGTGTTTCTTTAGATAAGGTAGACACCCATGCGGCTTCCCTTTTTCTTTAGCTGCTTGGACAAGTCTGCTTATGGTGACCAGGGTAGTGTATAAGCCCCAACACAACGTTATTCTTACAGAGCTGTGGAAATCCCTGTCTGGTTCAGTATGTTGTTCACTAGAGTGGATCACTTGTGTGAGCAGAAAGAGAGGTGGGGGGAAGAGGGAGGGAAAGAGGGAGGAATTATGCAGTCCATCATTCAAAACATGTGAACTGCCTCTAAAAATAGCATGCTTTCCTGACCTCTTTGCTTCATTGAACACGGGAGACATTAAATTCCGCCACAAAACTCACCTGCTCCATAAAGCCCTTAATCTTTTTTTTAACAGAAACGAAGTTAAAGCACATGTAGTTGGGTTACCTGTGTCTCACTTATCTTTATCTCACTTATCTTTCTCTCCCCTCCCTTAAATTTGTATTGTAAGCTAACCGGGGCAGAGACCTTTTTGCTTATGTGACTTTGTGAAACACCATCTGCACTGACTGGGCATGGGACAGATCCAACATAGGATTTCCACGGATAGGAGGCCATTTTCATGGATTCCCTCCTCCCATGGCGTACCTCTGATTCCCCGTGTGCTGTTTCTTGGGAGTCTCACATCCCCAAGGGGAAATGTGGGGGGTGCGCGTTTTGGGCTACCCCAGAGAGAAGGCGGCAAGGGAGTCAAGTCCCTCTGTTCTTGACAATGCGCAAAAACAGGCTGTAAACCTCATGTGCCCAGAATGAATAAGGCCTGCATGTTAGAGATTCGCTTGGGTCAAATCCCTGCTCAGGACTGGTTCTCACATGACAGTAACGAGAAACAAGAATCATTTATACGTCTTGGTATGGTGCAAAGGATTAAATGTGTAAGCTGTACATACACAGTGAAATCACAATGTACAGGTTTCTAGTTGGCACAAGGCCCAGGAGGATTGCCAACCTCGAGGCAGAGCCTGGAGATCTCCCAGAATTACAACTGATCTCCAGACTACACAAATCAGGTCCCTTGGAGAAAATGGCTGCTTTGGAGCGTGACGTCCATCGCATTATGGCCCTGCCCAACATCTGCTCTCTCTGGGCTCCATCTCCAAATCTTCAGGAATTTCCCAGCCCCATGTGTTGATGGTGCATGTCACCCATGCAATCTGGATTAGAGTTTCCTACCATGGAATGGATGTCAGTCTGGACTTGCTCTGTTTGAAGCACTGTTCCTTCTTCTCTGCAGTTCCCTTTTATAAAATAGAAGCAATCGTGGCCTGCCTCACAGTACTGTTGTGTGAATTCTTGAGATGAACATACATGGTTACAGCACTATGGAAACCATTTCAAAATTAGAGGCTGGTGTTCCCATTACATTTTATCCCACCCTTCCTCCAAGGAGTTCAGGGCAACATACATATGGCTCTTACAGGAACCTGATGAGGGAGGTTAGAACCATGTGAGCTGGAGGATAGAGCAGGTCCTTCCAATGGAGCCTTTCCAGTCTGACTGCCCACTGCCTCACTGAGAGGCTGAATGGTGTAATGGCTGGAGTTCTGGTGGGCCCAAACTGGGCAGATCAGGCTCCAAATGATCTTGGGCCAATCCCTTACTCTCTGTCAGCTTAACTTTCCTCTCAGGGTTATTGTGAGAATGAAGTTCCACGGCTCTCCATTGACCCCACAATGGGCTCATAGGGAGGTCATATAGGGGCTTGGATAACATATCCATCCTGCCCTCTTCCAGGGTTGAGCCCCCATTTTGCCCGATCTCCATCAGCTTTTCCTCCACTAGTTTCCACCCCATAGCAGTGGGAAGGGGATTTAACTATTAATGTTGTTTGTTTGTTTGCTGCAAACCCAATCATTATATAAATATGCATTTTCTCTCTTTATTGTCCCAGCGCACACAATCTGTCTCCCTGGTCCCACATGGACAACTTAGGTGGGTAACTTATGCCTTTGAGCTGGCCCGATCTATCAGAGATCTGAGTTTGGCAGGAAAAGTTCTGCCTCCCCTTGTGGCATATTTTGCATTCAGCTCAGCGGCACCAACCTCCAGCAGGGAGGAATAACCGACCCGCTAGCCACGTTGGCAAGCAAACAAAAACTCCACTCTTGTTTTGCAACTGGAGAAGTTGGCAGAGAGTTTCACTAAAGGTTCAGCCTACACAGCTTTCCAAAAGGCTCAGGGCAAGAGGACAGAGAAGAAGGAAAGAAAGAAGGAGTGCGGGGGTGGGGGAATATCACCCGTCTTATTTTATTTTTAATTAACCAAGAAAGAAGCAAATACACATGAGAGAATCGCTTACCTGGAGGAGATGTTCAGCCAACAGGCTGGCTCTTCTGAGCTCCCGTAGAGCTGGATATAACCCTTCCCAGAGGTCAGCCAGTAACTTACTTCACCTTAGGCAGACTTCAGAATGAAACGTCACAGACACTAAAGTGGAAACACACTGACAGGGTGGAGTTTGTGACACTCAACTGCCCTGCTAAACTATTTTCCCTACCTGGCCTGCAGGGCAACTCAAACCTGTTCAGTTAAAGGCACACTATGTATTTTTTTCTAAAAAGACAAATAGTTCTTTTCAAACAAATGGTTTGTGCAGCCAATCGCATTGCCTTGCTAGGAAAGAAGCATACAAAGGACTGAAGGAAACCAGAATACACCCTTTTAGTGGACCTCCTTCCGTATTTGACACCTAAGAGGGCACACAAAGGGCCCTTGGCTGAACACTGCATACTGTGGCAAGGAGTTCCACTGCCAAACGATCAAAGCATTGGGTGGAGAGAGAAAGAGGGCTATTTGTCTTGCAATGCCCAAATGCTAGAACTCTGGGGCATCCAGTGACGTTTATGGGTGGTGGATTCAGGATGAACAAAAGGAAGTAGTTCTTCAGGTGCGTGTGTGTGAAGTGCCGTCAAGTCGCAGCCGACTTATGGCGACCCCTTTTGGGGGTTTTCAAGGCAAGAGACTAACAGAGGTGGTTTGCCAGTGCCTTCCTCTGCACAGCAACCCTGGTATTCCTTGGTAGTCTCCCATCCAAGTACTAACCAGGGCTGACCCTGCTTAGCTTCTGAGATCTGACGAGATCAGGCTAGCCTGGGCCATCCAGGTCAGGGCAGGTGCTTCATGTACCAGAGACAATACACCTCTTTAAATCAGTTGCCGGTAGGGTTGCCAGGTCCCCTCCTGGCCACTGGTGAGGGATGGGGGGTAGGGTTGCCAGGTCCCCCTCTCCATCAGCGGGAGGTTTTAGGGGCTGGGGCGGTTGCGCATGTGCGACACCATTATGTCACTGCCGGGTTTTAGTACTCAAAGGGCTAAAGCAGCCACGGCGATGCGGAGCTTCCAGGGGTAAACCTGGAAGTGACGTAATCATGTTGCGTGCGGCCGCATGCGCAATCCCCACTCCAGAGCAGCCGGATGGATTCTTCCAATACTCAGCCTTTTAAAGGAGGTGTTTACCCTGTGCTTTGACTGCTGGATTTTGTATTTTCAAAGGGATGCATCCTTTTTTGTTTATTTGTTTATTTCTTTTTCCCAGCATGCCAGGGATACAATTTGAAACCAGCGAAGTGGTTAAGAGCGGCGGACTCCGATCTGGCGAACCGGGTTCTATTCCCCACTCCTCCACACGAAGCCTGCTGGGTGATCTTGGACCAGTCACAGTTCTCTCAGGACTCTCTCGGCCCACGCGGAGGCAGGCAGTGGCAAACCACCTCCCAACGTCTCTTGCCTTGAAAACCCTACGGGGTTGCCATAAGTCAGCCGTGACTATGACAGTTTCCACCACCAAGAACACTGAAATCAATGGGCTCCGTCATAGGGTTGCCAGGGTTGGCAAATTCCTGGAAATTTTGGAGTGGCGCCTGGGGAGGGCAGGGTTTGGGGAGGGAACTCAGCAGGGATATGATTCCAGAGTCCACCCTCCAAAGCAGGAATTTTCTCCAAGGGAACTCTTCTGTGTACTCTGGAGATAAGCTACAATTCTGGAAGAATACCAGGACTCATCCATCTGGAGGTGGGAGCCCTAGCTTAGAAGGGAGTAACTCTGTTTAGGATGGCATTTGTAAGTATCCTACAGACATCTTACAGGATGCACAGATGAGACCTTTATGTCAGGCTGTCTGTAAACACCTCACTTCGCCTTGACGTCAAGGCTGTTTGCTGGCGGAGCTACCAATTGCTTTGCTTAGCTTAGCTTCCCAGGATCTGAAGTCGGTGGGAGCTTGGTATTTCCAGGCTGCTTCTGTAATCATGATGTGACTGTAGGTCTGTGTCTGTAATTCTCCATATAACCAAGTGTACCCCCATCCCCCTCCGTTCCTGCCTTTTTGTTTCTAAGCTCTGCATAACTGTTACCAATAAACCAACTCTTTTGGACTTCTGTCTCCTGATGTGGCTGTTGGATTTCAGTGAACACAAGTGCTTACACTTTACACCGTACCCTGAATGAGTCATAGGGTTGCCAGGTCCAGGCTGGGAAATACTTGGAGGTTTTTGGGGTGGAGCCTGAGGAGGGCGGGGTTTGGAGAGGGGAGGGACTTCAATGCCATGGAGTCCAATTGCCAAAGCAGCCTTTTTTTCTAGGTGAACTGAACCCTATCAGCTGGAGATCAGTTGTAATAGCAGGAGATCTCCAGCTACCAAGCTATAGAGCAACAGACTTCCGATAAAGCTGATATTCAAAACAAGGATAAATTGCAAAACCTTGTATAGTTTGTTTTGTGTTGACAGAAGTGTTTTGGAAATTATATGTTGATATTTAAAATTATAAGTCACTTTTTGGAAAATTATGTAATTCATTATATTCAGGTATATAGTGGTATTCTCTCTCTCTCTCTCTCTCTCTCTCTCTCTCTCTCTGTATATATATATATATATATATATATAGAGAGAGAGAGAGAGAGAGAGAGAGAGAGAGAGAGAGAGAGAGAGAGAGAGAGAGAGAGAGAGAGAGAGAAAGAGAAAAAATACCACTATATACCTGAATATAATGAATTATATAATTTTCCAAAAAGTATATATATTTTATATATTTATATTTTATATTTTGCACCACCTGAAGGCTGGCAACTTTAACAATGAGTCTCTCCTCCACCCCCACCCCCAATTCTGCTGTTAATATTCAGCCTGGTGAAGAGCTATGGAGAACTTGAAAGCTGGCATATGTCTTTTTGGTTGGCTTTTGTTTCTGGATTCCTGTACAAGGAATTGGAGTTTGTCTGAAGGCTTTTCAAAGCCAGAAACGGTCAGTTGTGCTCTACACACAAAAAGGAGAGGTGAGAAGACCAGGGGCACATGTCAAGAAGGTGCTTTCATGCCCACCACACACCGACCTCAGTGTTTTGTGATGAAGCCAACATTACCTGAGCAGAAATAGGGTCAACTTTTCTAAGTGTTTTATTTCAATGAAACCATAATCAAGGCTGTTTCTTCCCAATGACACCATACATCACTGTTCCTGGACAGGAAATTAATCTTTTTTTGTGTGTATGCATCACCATGAGAATTCTGATTTATGCTCATTATTTCTCTGTCTTGTCTAGTAAGATGCTACTGCGCTGGATTCCTACCTCATGGACTCCTTGCCACATTGATTTGTTTGCTGAATCCAGATAACTGGATCCAGATAACTGTTGACTGCTGCAGACGATTCTGGGTCATGTTGTCATCTAGGGCACACTCTCAAGGTCACAGTACATGTTACATGGGCAAGCCCGTGATGAAATCTGATTTTTTTTTAAAAAAAACAACCCAAAAACCTAAAAATAGCTGAAATGTGGTAAGGATTAGAGTTGTGATGGTGTGGGGAGGAGACGACTCATTCTTTACCTCCCCATTATTTTCCTGATTGAATCATCCTTCCAAGTTGAAGTTAGTCATTAGGGAAAAAGACAGGCAAAAACAGTACCTGTCTTCTTTCCCTACTGGGGCTAATTCTAGCCTTTGAGAGATGCTGGCACTAAGGAAACCGTTAACCCTTCCCTTCTTGCCTAGAACGGCAGCTCTGAACTCTCCTATAGATGATTTTTTTTAAAAAAAAAAATGGGGGCGGGGGTGCCACAAGCCAGGAGATTCAGTCATGGGTATGCTATATAATGTCCAGTTAGGCCCTCGGTTTAGTGTCTGGCCCATGAGATCTAATTGTCCTCCTCTGCAAACTGTGCTCTACAATGCAATCTGTCAGGATACTGGGGGTTGGTTAACATAGTTAGGCCTTAGGTGGTTGCTTCCCAAGTAAAAGAACAACTCGCCTCTCTTCAGATCCAAACAACTATATTCTTTAATGTGTAACAGCAACAACAGGAACAATAGAAAAATGCAGAACTGGATACAGGTGAACTGTCTTTGTTCTTATTCTGTATGAATTCCAGTTTACAACCTTCTGAGGCCTTTTCTGCCAGCATTCTCATGGTAGGGCTGCTAATCTCCAGGTGGTGGTTTTTGGGGAGGGGACTTCAATGCCGTAGAGTCCAATTGCCAAAGCAGCCATTTTCTCCAGGTGATCTGATCTCTGTCGGCTGGAGGTCAGTTGTAATAGCAGGGGATCTCCAGCTAGTACCTGGAGGCTGGCAACCCTAAAGGGTATACATAAATACAAAAAATTGCAGGAAAGCTCTGTGATGGGTAAACTATCCAGAGAATGGAAAATAGCGGCATTGGGGCAATACAGCTGAAGAAACTGAGGAGCTCTAGTGCTGAGCGCTACCCCAATAGGCAACTACCTGGAACCTGTATGTAAGTTGTTCTGAGCGCTGTGGAGGAAAAATGAGGAAATTATTCCAGTAAATATTTAAAAAAGCATCATTTGCCATGCTGTCTGGGATGCGGAATAAGGTATCAGCCCCCTTTTTCTCTTCAAAGATCCTTTTGTGCTTGCAGCAGAAGTGGAAAGGGAAAGAGGATTATCAGTGATTGCTGAACCAACCCTTGAACACAGAGTCAACGCGGAGAGAGAAAAGCTGCATGGTCATCTTGGTGACCACACTCAGGGCCGGGGCCAATCATTTTTGTGCCCTAGGCAAAGCTAACTATTTGTGCCCCCCCATTGCTAACCAATTTTCAAAAACACATGTCTTGTGGAAAAAATAAAAGCAAAAACTTTTAATAATTATATTCCATAGCACTGTTGTGGTACTTATCTTAAAATAAAAAATACAAATTCTCAGTTGCATTTTTTTCAAAAACAAAACAAAAACCCTAATCTGTTTAAAACTGTTTAATCTGTTTATATCGGGACCACACAACACAGCATACAAACAAGGATAAAAGAACATGAAAGATACTGCAGACTTGGCCAACCTGAGAAATCAGCAGTGGCTGAACATGGACTGACACAAACAGGACACAGGGTTCTTGTAGGTTATCCGGGCTGTGTGACCGTGGTCTTGGTATTTTCTTTCCTGACGTTTCGCCAGCAGCTCCTTCAGTGCTACTCCTCTGAAGATGCCTGCCACAGCTGCTGGCGAAACGTCAGGAAAGAAAATACCAAGACCACGGACACACAGCCCGGATAACCTACAAGAACCAATGAACTCTGACTGTGAAAGCCTTAGACTATATTTAGGACACAGGGTCTTATTCCAAGACGCTGAAATACTGGACAATTCTACCAACTATTTTGTCAGATTGCACAGAGAAGCCATTGAAATTCATAAACATCAGCACAACTTTAACAGAAAAGAAGAGTGTTTAAGAATGAATAAGGCTTGGCTTCCTGTCCTGAAAACCTCCAGACTAACAAAGACGACAGTCCACAATAGCCATGCGGATTAGCTTTGGATTTCACACATTAACAGATCACTTCACGATACAACGGTTCCACATTAACATACCACACCCTCATTAGCACATTATCTTGATACTTACAGGACAATGACTCAGCTCAAACCCAGCCCCTTTCTGACTATGTATTACTCTTCCTACACACTTGACACTGAGAGACACTGTGCTTCAGTGTTACTCCTCTGAAGATGCCGGCCACAGCTGCTGGCGAAACGTCAGGAAAGAAAATACCAAGACCACGGTCACACAGCCCGGATAACCTACAAGAACCAATGAACTCTGACCGTGAAAGCCTTCGACAATATTCTGTTTAAAACTGTTCCCCTCGGGCCAGTTCTGCGCCCCTCTGAGGTCTGCACCCTAGGCGACCGCCTAGTTCGCCTAATGGTAGCACTGGCCCTGAACAAACCCAATCCTCGGTGCTGCTCCCTCAAGACAATGGCTCATAGAGACAGGCCATCATGCAAATCATAAATTGCTACCCGATGAGAAGCAGAATGTCTTCTTTCATGAGCTTGCCATGTTTACACTGGAGAAAGACTGCTTTCCCTTATTTGCCAGAGGATTTCTCTCTCTCTCTTTCTCTTTCTCTCTCTCTCTTTCTCTCTCTTGTTTTTATGCAGCATTTCTCTCCTTCATGTCACCTGATTTGGCTTGGTCTTGGCCTGAGTCATGCATTTCAGTCACTGAAAATAAACCCTTGCTTTCTGCCAACCTGCAGATAGCATCAGCAATGCAAAAGAATTAACTTTTCTTCGGGAAATTGCTTCCTGGCCCTCCCACTAGGGAAGTGAATGGACGCTTTCCAGACAAGTACTTGGGGGGGGGGGTGTTGCACATACAGGGGTGAGGTCTTTTGTTCTCAATTCCTGCATGTTTAAAAAGCAGCCGCACCAAATCAGCTATTCTCATCTGCTATTCTTCTGGGCATGGAGTAGGGCGGGGTGGGGTGAGGTAGTTGTGGGTGGGGTGGGGGTGAGGTAGTTGTGAATTTCCTGCATTGTTCAGGGGGTTAGAGTAGATGACCTCGGTGGTCCCTTCTAGCTCTCTGATTCTACGATTCTAAGAAGCAACTAAAAACTCCCTTGCTCTAGTATACCTGAGCTTCCTGGCTTGTGACTAATACTTAGATCCCTGTTTACCCTGGGATTGAAGGACTGATCTTCAAAACAGGTGAACTAGAGACTTCCTTCCTTCCTTCCTTCCTTCCTTCCTTCCTTCCTTCCTTCCTTCCTTCTTCCTTTCTTTCTTTCTTTCTTTCTTTCTTTCTTTCTTTCTTTCTTTCTTTCTTTCTTTCTTTCTTTCTTCCTTCCTTCCTTCCTTCCTTCCTTCCTTCCTTCCTTCCTTCCTTCCTTCCTTCCTTCCTTTCTTTCTTTCTTTCTTTCTTTCTTTCTTTCTTTCTTTCTTTCTTTCTTTCTTTCTTCCTGCCTGCCTGCCTGCCTGCCTGCCTGCCTGCCTGCCTGCCTGCCTGCCTGCTATCTAAAAGGAAACTGGCTGGTCTCTATGTGGCATCTCAAAATGGGTTCACCCTCATATTAGGTATATGCATTGGTTAGTATATAGCAAAGCTGTACAGAAAGGAAAGTGTGAAATCACACACAGGGAGCCAGTGTCGTGTAGTGGTTCAAGTGTCAGTCTAGAATCTGTGAAACCCATGTTTGAATCACCACCCTGCCATGGAAGCTTCCTGGGTGACCTTGGGCCAGTCTCACACTCTCAGCCTAACCTACCTGACAGGGTTGTTGTGAAGGTAAAATGGAGATGAGGAGAACAATGTAAGCTGCTTTCAGTTCCCATTGAGGAGAAAGGTGGGATATGAATAAATGTGCAGTAAACTGCCTTCAAGTCAGTATGCAACTGAAATAAGAACTTGTTTTTATGGAAGCTTATTCACAATCACATGCATTTGTAGTGATAGAAGAAACAGAAACCTAATCAAAATGATATTATGAGTGGCCAGCTAATCCAGATGCACATGTATGGAAGAATGAGCTCATGGGTGTGGTCCTGATTTGTTTGCACAGGAGTGATCTGCAGACGCATCTTGCCTCTTGCCAGACCATGAGGAGTAGGGTTGCCAACCTCCAGGTAGGGGCTGAAGATCTCCCGCTATTACAACTGATCTCCAGTAGACAGAGATCAGTTCCCCTGGAGAAAATGGTGTAGTGGTTAAGAGTGGTGGTTTGGAGCAGTGGACTCTGATCTGGAGAACCGGGTTTGATTCCCCACTCCTCCACATGAGCAGAGGATGCTAATCTGGTGAACTGTATTTGTTTCCCCACTCTTCCACGTGACGCCAGCTGGGTGACCTCGGGCTAGTCACAGCTCTCTTAGTGCTCTCTCAGCCCCACCTACCTCACAGGGTGTCTGTTGTGGGGAGGGGAAGGGAAGGTGATTGTAAGCTGGTTTGATTCTTCCTTAAGTGGTAGAGAAAGTCGGCATCTAAAAACCAACTCTTCTTCTTAACCACTATACCACACTGTCTTCAGTACTGTAGATTGAAATCTTGGGGGTAGTAGCTAGCCCACTCTTTTGATGGCTTCTTCTAAAGTTTTTTCCCCCATGCCTACTTGTAGTAAAAACTGTACATACAAGTTGAAAGTGGACAGCAATCCTTTGGCATTTACAGATCAACTGCATCTTATATTTTCTGCATTATTCCATGTTTTTTTTAATTAGTGTGTTTCATGAATTGCCCAGCTCTTCAAAGCCACGTGATTGTGACTAAACACATTCACAAATATCATGTGGTACAATTCCTAGCGCGTGCCGTGCGTGCCAGTGTGCCCGGCCAGGAAAATCCAAGAGATGAATGGTTGCCATAGTGATAACCCAGCCTGGGTTGGGATGCTGATGACCTGACAATCCTATTCCAAGGCAAGAGTCTCTAGGTAGCTGGGTTATTTTGGATCAGGTAGAGAAGCATGTTTAGGAATGGAAACTTGGAAGACAAGCTGCCATGTTCAAAACCATCACTGAAAAGTTATCATGGACAGCCCCTTGCAGGTTTGAAGATTATCAAGGCATTAAGAATATGACTGAGCTAGGGTTCCCGACACTGCCTCAGCAAATACCAGGAGATTTGGGGGGGGGGGGGGCTGGGAAGGGCAGAGTTGGTGGATGATGTGATGTCACTTCCAGGTGATGCTTTGAGTTGCTTCTCCTAGTCACTATCATCTTTACCACAGAAAACTAGGAGAAATTCCTAGAGTTCCACTATGTGGAAGTAAGGCTTTCTCCTCCTTGTAAGTTTCTTGGGTGTAGGAAATTGGGGCTGGGGGCAGATAATTCTCCACTCTGCGTGGGTAAATGGGAGGCCTGGACAAGGTCCACCTATGAAAGAGGGTGTTAGCCTTTGCAATAAATGAAACGCATGGAGTAAACCTGGCTACCGCTTGGGCCTATGTCGGATTGCCAAAAGCTGAGGAGATACAATAGGAAAGGGTATTGTAATTGTGGAACTCCCTGCCCAAGGATGTGGTGATGGCTGCCAACTTGGGCGGCTTTAAGAGGGATGTGGATATGTTCATGGAGGAGAGGGTTATCCATGGCTAGTAGTCAAAATGGACACTAGTCATGATGCATACCTATTCTCTCCAGGATCAGAGGAGCATGCCTCTTATCATAGGTGCTGTGGAACACAGGCAGGATAATGCTGCTGCCATTGTCTTGCTTGTGGGCTTCCTAGAGGCACCTGGTTGGCCACTGTGTGAACAGACTGCTGGACTTGATGGGCCTTGGTCTGATCCAGCATGGCCTTTCTTATGTTCTTAATGCCCTATGTGTGAACTTCCCAGGATCATCTGCTTGGCTACTATCAGAGGCCAAATGAAGAATAAGATGAATCCTTGGTCCAGTAAGGTAATTTCTTATGTTCAGAGGATATTTTTAGTTTGAAGATAAATTCCAGCTGGTTTAAAAATGTAGCTGATCTAGTGCTGACATGAAGGGTGTGTGCTTTAAAAGAGAATAATGGATTAAAGGGAATATTAGTAACACTCGTTAAACATTGTGGTTTTACTCAGTGTTTACTTAGCAAGCCTTCTATTTGCTCCCATCTTATCTGTCATCTGCCTGTTCACCTGAGTGAGGAAATTAACGTTTAGATCCACAAGAGTTAAAACTGAAGGCGGTGCCATTGTCTCACATGTCAAGTGATGGAAAACTCTAATGCAGGGGTGTCGAACATACGGCCCACGGGCCGGATCCTGCCCCTTGAGAGCTCTTATCCGGTCAGCCGAGGCAGCCACCCTCCCCAGTCCTGAGATGTCATTGATCAAAGACTGTTAAATAAAAGAAAATACTGTAGAGTGTTATTGTTTAAAGCATGTATTTTAGGTAAAAAATAATATCAGTAACTGGCTTTGCCTGTGTCTTCTATAAAGTTTGTATCTCTGGTACCTGGCATTACACGTTATCATACACATGGCCTGGCCCGGCCATATGTCATATCCGGCACTTGTAGCAAATGAGTTCGACAACCCTGTCTAATGCATAATGAAAATTGGCATAGCATGGTGGACGAGGGCAAAAACAACCTGGTTAAAGTCCCCTCCAAGCCACATAGGTTTGCCAGGGGACTTTGTGCATGTCGCAGTCTCTCAACCTGACCTAGTCCACAGGATTGTTCTTGTAAGGATAAAGTGGAGGAAGAGTGAATGATGTGATAAGTCCATTTGGGGAGAAAAGCAGGATATAATAAAATTAAAAAAGAATAAACCATTATGCTTTGTATCAGTGGCAGCAAAGGTATTGTTTTTGTGGTTGCTTCCATAGATCACGAAGAGTGGTGTGGAACTAAGCCACATGACATGAGCTACCTACATGATCATAAGATATGTCTGTTACCAGCAATGATGTAGTGCTTAGGAGCAGTGGACTCTAATCTGGAGGACCGGGTTTAATTCCGCACACCTCCACACGAGTGGTGGACTCTAAACTGGTGAACCAGGTTGGTTTCCCCACTCCTACACATGAAGCCAGCTGGGTGACCTTGGGCTAGTCAGTTCTCTGTTGTGGGGAGAGGAAGGGAAGAATATTGGAAGCCAGTTTAATTCTTCTTAAAAGGTAGAGAAAGTCAGCACATAAAAAACTTCTCCTTCTCCTTCTTCAATGGGAGCCCACAGTGGAGAACCAACTTGGAAATATCAGAGTCTAACATCTGAACAGGTAAATGAATAGGAAAGTTTGCTGGAAGGAACAAGGTGTTGCAATATTTCTTTTCATACAGACATGGCTATAGTCAGCCTTTTTGACTGACTGGGGCTGCCATTATTTCCCAGGTACAGTTTTAAAGAAATGAATAGAAAAATCAGAGGTAGAGTTATTTAGGTAGGATACTTGTGGCCACTTTTCAGGGAAATTACCATGGGGCCGTTTTTGCCAGTTCTTCCTTCCTGCTTCAGACTTCTATTTCACCTTGGCCCCCTGTTTCAGGGGGTGTCCACTGACCCACACAAGCACAGTAGTGGGAGAGAGAGAGGGAAGCTGCCTTCCTCAAGGATAACTGTGCTCACATGTCTTAGGATCCAAGTGGTGGTTTTCCAAATATAATAATTTACTCATAACCTGCGACAACCCCCAAATCTACTTCATCAGGACACTGCCATAAATTGGCTCATACGAGGACTGACCCTTGAAAACGACAGGTTTTTGTAAAGCGATAAGAAGGGGTAATGTACCATTAGTATTTTTTTTAATTAGGATAACGTTTAGAAGAATGACAAAATTGAAAACAGCTATTTCTTCATGTGGGAGCTTCCAGAAAAGATAGAAGGTTACTGTGTCGGAACCAAAAACGAAAACAGAAAACCATTGTGTGGATGCAAGGGAGGTGGGTGAGACAGGCATTTTGGAAGCACAATCGGTCCCCTGTGTGAGCTGTTTTGCGTTCCCACCAAATATGCCCCATTGATTGCAATACTATGCTAAACATTTCACTTCATTAATAGTTTGCTGCAAAGCTGAGATAATGATTCTCCTCCTCTGTCACCGATTTCACACAACATCGTTTTCTTCAACACTCCCCCCCCCCCATACACACACCGGCCCGGTCTTCCTCTCTTTCTCCCTTTCGTTTGAAGCATGAAGAAAACCCAGTTGACCGAATAAACAACAGATTCATGTCTAGACTGATCTCTTTCAAGCCACGCTTTGCTGTGATGGGACTTGTGTACTGCATTTTGTCGCGGCATTAGCTCCGAAGCTACTGCTCTGTCCGGAATCAAACAGTGATCTGTCTTGTCACATTAGCCTTAGGCCTTTAACGGCAAAGGCAAATATATACCCTCTAATTTTTTATAGTTGAAAGAGGGCCATACTTGCATCAACTCCCTGCCTTACCCGCAATATTTTGGATTCCTAAAAATTCTCTTCAAATGTCTGTATGTTGTAAAAATATTGTCGAAGGCTTTCACGGTCAGAGTTCATTGGTTCTTGTAGGTTATCCGGGCTGTGTAACCGTGGTCTTGGAATTTTCTTTCCTGACGTTTCGCCAGCAACTGTGGCAGGCATCTTCAGAGTAGTAACACTGAAGGACAGTGTCTCTCAGTGTCAAGGGTGTAGGAAGAGTAATATATAGTCAGAAAGGGGTTGGGTTTGAGCTGAGTATTGTCCTGCAAAAGTATTGTCCTGTAAGTATCAAGATAATGTGCTAATGAGGGTATGGTATGTTAATATGGAACCATTGTATCCTGAAGTGATCTGTTAATGTGTGTAATCCAAAACTAATCTGTATGGCTATTGTTGAATGTTGTCTTTGTCTGGAGGTTTTTCAGGGCAGGAAGCCAAGCCTTATTCATTCTTAAACTCTCCTCTTTTCTGTTAAAGTTGTGCTGATGTTTATGAATTTCAATGGCTTCTCTGTGCAATCTGACAAAATAGTTGGTAGAATTGTCCAGTCTTTCAGTGTCTTGGAATAAGACCCTGTGTCCTGTTTGTGTCAGTCCATGTTCAGCCACTGCTGATTTCTCAGGTTGGCCAAGTCTGCAGTATCTTTCATGTTCTTTTATCCTTGTTTGTATGCTGCGTTTTGTGGTCCCGATGTAAACTTCTCCACAGCTGCAAGGTATACGATATACTCCTGCAGAGGTGAGGGGGTCTCTTTTGTCTTTTGCTGATCGTAGCATTTGTTGTATTTTCTTGGTGGGTTTAAACACTGTTTGTAGGTTATGTTTTTTCAAAAGTTTCTCCATCCTATCAGTGACTCCTTTAATAAATGGCAAGAATACCTTTCCTATGGGAGACTGTTTTTCTTGAGTTTTCTGATTTTTGTTTGGTTCAATGGCCCTTCTGATTTCATTCTTGGAGTAGCCGTTTGCTAGCAGTTGCTGGCGAAACGTCAGGAAAGAAAATTCCAAGACCACGGTTACACAGCCCGGATAACCTACAAGAACCAATGAGTCTGTATGTTGTGTTTGTGTTATGGGCTGTCAAGTCACTTCTGACTTATTGCAACCCTATGAAACAATGGCCTCCAAAACGCCCTGTCTTTAACAGCCTTGCTTAGGTCTTGCAATCTGAGGGCCATAGCTTGTTTTATAGAGTCCATCCATCTCATCTTGGGGCTTCCTCTTTTCCTGCTGCCTTCAACTTTCCCTAGGATTATTGTCTTTTCCAGTGACTCTTGTCTTCTCATGATGTGACCAAAGTACAGCGAGGAAATGGAAGCAGTTGCTCCTCCCAGATATAGAAGAATGGAAAGATAAACTAATGGAATATGCTAGCTTGGCAAGAATGACCAATATGATAAATGCAAGTAATTATATGATCTTTGAGCAACATAATGAAAAATGGGAATTATTCTATAACTATGTTGAGGCTCATGAAACTCTAACTGAGAAATTAGACAGTATTTTGTGGTATAACATTGTAGTTTCAACTTTACATTTTGATTATGTGGTGTGAGGAGATACTAAATAGTTATAGATGATGATTACTTACTGATTATGTTAATCGTATATCTTGCCCAACAATATAAATGCAAAGTAATGTTGATTGCTTGGTCTGCATTGTAACTGCTACCTTTTAGTTTGTTAATGGTATGACAGATATTTCCATTTTTCCCCTTTCCCGTTTTCCTTCTGTACCCCTTTATTAACATAAAATTAAAAATTATGATGTGACCAAAGTACTATAGCCTCATTTTAGTAATTTTAGCGCTAAGAGAAAGTTCAGGCTTGATTTGATCGATAACTCACTTATTTGACTTTTTGGCGATCCACAATATCTGCAAAACTCTCCTCCAACACCACATTTCAATTGAATCAATTTTGTTCCTGTCAACCTCCTTCACCTTCCAATTTTCACATCCATACATCATAATGGGGAATACCATAGTGTGAATTATATATTGAATTGATTTAATCTTTAATAACCAGTTTTTCTCAATTTGTTGCTTTGATTAAAGATATGCTTGAAAAACCTAATTGTCCAACAACAGATCTGCTCCATTTCTGTCCTACCATTCCCCCAGGGATGTCTGGGCAGAGTACATGGTTCTCCCATGCCTACTTCAATCCTCACAACAACCTTGTGAGGTAGGTTAGGGGGAGAGAGAGTTCCCGGTCCAAGGTCACCCTATAAATTTTGTGGCAGAGTGGGGATTCGACCTTGGGTCTCCCCAACTCAAAATATACCTCAGCACATACAGAGTGGTCAATGCAGCATGTTGGCTATATAATGAAAATTAATCTTATTTACAAAAAATGTGTTAAATAACACCAAGTGAATGATGACAAAAATACAGGTGAAGTAGAACCAGGAGTTAGCAAATAATAGTCAATTAAGAAGTCAAAAACCAAGTTCAGGGATCCAGGTCTTCCATAACAATCACCTTTCTCTTCTTAAACAGTCTAATTCAATTGCAGGACAGCATTTCAGTGGCAGGTCAAAACAATTTTCTTGTCTTAAACAATCCGATTCAATTGCAGGACAACGTTCCAACAGCAGATCAAGACGGAGACTCCAGCTATAATTTCATCTGTTTACACAGCCAGCTTCATCAGTCAATGATTGTCCAGTGTCCTTACTCTCAAAGCTTTAAAGTATTGCCATCCTTGTCCAAGGTCACCCTATAAATTTTGTGGCAGAGTGGGGATTCGAACTCGGGTCTCCCCAACTCCAAATATACCTCAGCACATACTTGCACTTTCACACAGCCCAAATAATGCACTTTCAATTCACTTTCAGTGCACCTTAACGATCGTTTGCAAGTGGATTTTGCCAGTTCACACAGTAAAATCCCCCTTCAAAGAGGAGGGGGGGATATACTGCCATGGGGTCCACCTTCCAAAGTGGCCATTTTCTCCAGGTTAACTGATTCTCTGTTTCCTGGTGATCAATTTTAATCCCAGGAGATCTCCAGTCACCACCTGGAGGCTGGTAACCCTAGTTTCTAAAGGGCACTAATCAGCCAGCAGTTTATTTTATTTATTTATTCATTCATTTACCTGCTTGTCTCCCCATTGGGAATCCAAAGCATCTTACAGTACGAAGGGGAAAAAATGCAACACAAACAGGAGAAGGAAGGAAGCTTAAGCTTCTGAGTGAGGAGCAGGGGTATGGGTCTCCCAGATTTTTCCACCTAGCTCTAGGTTATCACTTCAACTCATGCCTCTGGGCACACCTAGGCCTTAAATACCAGAAAGAATAGGGTTGCCAGGTCCCTCTTCACTGGGGTTGCCAACCTCCAGGTGGTGGCTGGAGATCTCCTGCTATTACAACTGATCTCCAGCTGATAGACATCAGCTCACCTGGAGAAAATGGCCACTTTGGCAATTGGGCTCTATGGCATTGAAGTTCCTGACCTCCCCAAACCTTGCCTTCCTTAGGCTCCACCCCCAAAATCTCCCACCGGTGGCGAAGAGGGACCTGGCAACCCTGCTCTTCACCACCGGTGGGAGGTTTTGGGGGCAGAGTCTGAGGAGGGCAGGGTTTGGGAAGGGGAGGGACTGTAACGTCATTGAGCCCAGTTGCCAAAGTGGCCATTTTCTCCAGGTGAACTCATCTCTGTCGGCTGGAGATCAGTTGTAATAGCAGATCTCCAGCTAGTACCTGGAGGTTGGCAACCCTAAGTAAGAAGCAAAGGAGAAACAGATTCAGCCTGGTCTTATTCTGCTGCGACTAGCCAGCTTGCAAGCTCTTCCCTGTTTCCTCCCCTGGTTTGTCAGTATGCCTCAAGAAGTTGTCTTTTGTTCCATAATTAATTACAGGTATGTGTTTGGGCCTGGTAAATAATGCCCTGCCTTCCCTCCCACTGAGCTTTCACACAGGACATATGTCAGGCTGGTTTCTTTCAGGGCTACTCCAGGAAACACTAGGTTTACAAGGCACTGTTTTACAGTGATTCCTATCTTTCCTGGTGGGCAGGTTTCCGAAGGTAGTCTGGAAAACCTTTGCTACTTGCATGGCCGTCTTGGCCAGTGAAGGGCCACCAGGTTCTGTCTTGTCATACATGTTGTTTTAACATTTACTTGAAAATTGCTGGTAGAGATAATCTGGAGATTTAAAGAGAGAAAGCTATCTCTTCCTTGCCATCTAATTCCTGGGGGTGCGGGATCAGTTCTACAATATCTCGACCAGCGTAGCACTCGATGTGTGACCAACTGTGGCTGTTCTTGGAGAAAGCAGACCTGGCAATTGCACACATGCTTTGGTAAAATCAAGATTAGACTACTGTAATGCATGCTATGTGGGGCTTCCTTTGAACACTGTCCAAAAAGTTCAAAAGACGCAAACCACGGCAGCCGGGATTTTAACAGTGTAATGAACTTAGTGTAATGAACATCAATCGATCAGTTGTTTCCAGATTGTTTCTGGGCCCGGACCAAAATGCTGGTTTTGAAAATATCTTGTATCCAAAGTACCGGAAGGATTGCCTCCATACACATGACCCTGTCCAGGACATGGCAGATATCCACAGTACATAGGGCTGCCAGCCTCCAGGTGGTAGCTGGAGATCTCCCGCTATTACAACTTATCTCCAGGTGACAGAGATCAGTTCACCTGGAGAAAATGGCTGCTTTGGAAATGACATTATACCCCACTAAAGTCCCTCCCCTTGCCAAACCCTGTCTTCCTTGGGCCCCACCCCCAAAATCTCCAGGTATTTCCCATCTCGGAGCCGGCAACCCTAACAGTACAGCTTTTTAAAGCTGCTGGCTCCAGTATTTGGAACTCATTGGAAGTATCCTGGCTTGGATCCTATAGCTAATCTCTGCTGATGTAATAGATTTCCGTTGGCAAGACAAAACTTCCTTGGCCCCCTCTCTCCACAGCAGCCCCCAAATGATGCTGCTGGTGGAATGAGGGAATCCCCGGAAAAGCATCAGGGAGATTGGGAAAAGGGGATCAGTGAAAAGTTTCATTAGCAGAAATTTTCCATAGGGTTCGACCTCCTGTCTCTTTTGGTATTTTGTTTCTGAAAACCTGTTTAGATGGCCTTTGACTTTGCAGATTGGACTGATCTTTGCTGTGATGATTGAAATGAGTACCCAGCTTGCTGGGGGTAAAGGGAAGATGACTGGGGAAGGCACTGGCAAACCACCCCGTAAACATAGTCTGCCTAGTAAATGTCAGGATGTGACGTCACCCCATGGGTCAGGAATGACCCGGTGCTTGCACAGGGGACTACCTTTACCTTTACTGTGATGATTGATAATGAAAATTGTAACTAAGAACTGTTATGGCTGTTCTTATTTCCTCCAGTTGCAAAGTATATTGTTAATTTTTTCAGACATATCAACCATCCATTAAAAATACCATTCTGTTTACTTCATATTTCTCTGTATTTTCAGACTGCTGATACACACCAACCAAGGGCAGGGTACATTATTGTCATCACCTATTTGGGCAGCAGATGGCAGTATTGAATTATTTTAAGGACAGGTTGTTCCCTATTGTGCTTGGGTTAAGTGCTCATGTTCACTAATACCAGCAAACTATTAACATGTTTTGTTTTTTAAAGAAAATCTCTTTAATTGGGGACTTGCTTTGCAGTGTTTGAATTCAGCTTCTTTATTTTTAATTTTCTCAGCTTTCATAGTAAGAGAATTTATTTGTTTTTAAACACTTGCCTATGAAGCATCAACTTTTTAGCTGAGAAAGGGGCGTGTCATGATAGAGGTCTACAAAACTTAGGTGTTGTGTGACAGTGGGGACAGAGAAAGGGGACAGAGAGAAACTTTTCTGTCTCTTTCACAATACCATAACTTGGGGTCACTGTCAACTCACAGTAGATTTAAGACAGACAAAAGGAAGTGCTGCACATACATGCCAGACATGTAGCTTCCTTATGCTAAATCAAACCAAGGACAGCATTGTATGGCTCTTAGCAGTGTCTAAGGTGCCTGAATCTATCTCTTGGTGGTCTTTCACATCACCTATTATCTGCTCCTTTCAATTGGAGATGCCTGAGTATTGAACCTGGGACCTTCAGCATGTCAAGCAGGTGCTCTACCACTGAGCCATGGCTTCTCTCCAGTTGTGTGCTGGTTGCCACAATTAGTAGCTGACTTGTGGAATTCACAGCCACAAGGTGTGGTGGTCATTAGCTTTTATGGCTTTAAAGGGGACAGATGGACAAATTTATGGAGGACAAATCAATAGTGATGATATCTGAATGGGACTTCCGGGTTCTGAGGTTGAATGCCTCTGAATGTGAGATTCTGGGTGTTGGAAGTGAAGGACTTTATGCTGTCCCTTACCTCAGATTCCAGAGGGGGACAAGACTAGTGAGTCAGAGAGATAGAGGGGACAAGACACTGGGGCACCCTTTCTCTACTGCACTGAACTATCCCTTTGATTTCTACTCTTAGGGAAAACTTCCTTCCTTCCTGCTTCTTCCTTGCCTCCTCACACACACAGGCACTCTTCTCCATCTTGCCACCATGAGGGAAGGATGCAAGTCCTGGATCTCTCTCCACCCTAGTTAGTTAGAATAGATAGGGAACTATATTTTACTCGATCCTATCCTACAATAAATAAAGTATATTAGTTGAATAGACAAAAGGCTCTGAGCCTACTTCCCCATCCCTAAGGGGAGGTACAATGCAGCTTACCACATCTAAGCACCTTCACAAACATGTAAACATAATAAAGCGATAACAAATTTAATGCTATACCCCATTGTTGATAGGCACCAAAAGCCAACAGAGAGGGGAAAAATCAATAACCCATCCTATAAGAGAGAGCTAGCGTGGTGTAGTGATTAAGAAAGTTGGCATATAAAAATCAACTCTTCTTCTTCTTCTTCTTCTTCTTCTTCTTCTTCTTCTTCTTCTTCTTCTTCTTCTTCTTCTTCTTCTTCTTCTATAACTTCAACAAGTACCCTCAGAAATAGTCTTGTCTTACCATCCCTTCTAAAAGCCATAACCGAAAGCACTTTCTTACCACCTCTGGCCACTCCACAGGGTTAGGGTTATGATAGAAAAGGCCCATGAAGTGAGCCATTAATCCCTTCACAGTCCTGTGAGTTGGAATGGCAAACCAAAACCACAGGGAGGAGCCACTGGTACAAACATTCTTACCTCTTTGAAGGAATAAATCGCATGCTTTGTCGCTAGGTTTCCAATTTCAGTCAAGGAAAACAGAGGAGAAATGCAGGACCAAACATTACATTGAGATCTGAGTTAGGTCTATTAGGCAAACATATCAAGACTTGGTGAATCCCTTATTTAATACTAGCCCCCACCCACTTACCAACCCTTCAGCTCGTTTCAGTATCATTTTATAGGGTTTCTGCCCCTGAGTGTTCTGTGGGCTGACCCCCAAAGTGGTGTTTGGCCATGTTTTTCTCCTATAATGATAAGCCTTTTCAATACAGTTGCTTCCTTTAGAACTTCCTCTGCTGCTTCCTCTAGATTACTGTTCCAGTGTGCGTCATGCTCAAACCACCTCAAACAGGACTCTGAAGATGCAGCATAGAAATATTCTAAATAACATTAATAAATAAAATAAGAAGCCCCCTTCATTTGCAAATTGCCTGAAGATGAATTGTATAAAGGAGGGAATAGACTGGGTTCAATTCCCCATTCCTCCACATGAAGACCATTTATGCTTGGGAGGTTTTGCCTTGGATTTGCCACTCTCTAGATGCACATTTTTCTTGTCCAGATTCTCAGAACTCAAAAATAAGCCCCCATGCAGAGTTCTGAGAATTTGGATGGGGAAAATGTGCATCGAGAGAGCAGCAAACCCAAGGCAAAACCTCCCATTCATAAATGGCCTTCTGCTGGGTGACCTTGGGCTAGTCACAGTTCTCTCCGAACTCTCAGCCCCACCTAGCTCACAAGGTGTCTGTTGTGGGGAGAGGTAGGGAATGTGATTGTAAGCCGCTTTGTAGTAGTAGTAGCAGCAGCAGCTTTTTATACCCTGCTTTTCTCTACCGTAAGGAGTCTCAAAGCGGTTTACAATCCAGAGATTTGCTTGAGGTGCTGGAGCACAGAGCTCTTGCTTTGAGAGAGCCAGCATGGTGTAGTGGTTATGAGTGGTGGACTCTAATCTGAAGAACCGGATTTGATTCCCCGCTCTTCCACATGAGCAGCGGACTCTGGAGAACCAGTTTTTTCCCCCTCCTGCTATCTTTGGGTCCATTTGGATATTATTTTTATGGTCTGGGAGTTTATTTATTTAGAACATTAATATGGAAGCTATCTGGAGACCTGCTTGAAGTGCTGGAGCACAGAGCTCTTGCTCTGTGAGAGCCAGTGTGGTGTAGCGGCTAAGAAAATCAGATTAGATTCCCCCCTCCTACACATGAAGCCTGCTGGCTGACCTTGGGCTAGTCACAGTTCTCTCTGAACTCTCTCAGCCTCACCTACCTCACAAGGTGTCTGTTGTGGGACCGGGAAGGGAAGGTGATTGTAAGCTGCTTTGAGACTCCTTAAAGGCAGAGAAAAGTGGGGTATAAAAACCAACTCTTGTTCTTCTTCAATCACAATCCCTTCCTCTCCCCACAACAGGCACCTTGTGTGGTAGGTGGGGCTGAGAGTTCTGAGAAAACTGTGACTAACACAAGGTTAAAGAGCACCTCAAGCAGGTCTCCGGATAGGTTCGATATGAATGTTCTAAATAAATAACCTCCCAGACCATAAAAATATGTCCAAATGGACCCAAAGATAGCATTGGGAGTGACCCTCAATGAAAACTGCTGTTTGTTCAGAAGTGGGGATATTCTTGATTGCTACACTGCACAAACATCTTCCCCTGGGAATCTGGGCTCTGCTAAATCATGCTCATTAGAATGAACTCAGATGGCCTCATGCTCCCAATATAAGTTCCAGAGAAAGATTTAGGAAAAGCGAAAGCCTTTTCTATCTCACCGCAAAAAAGTTTTAGGACTTGTTTTCACTTCTGGCAAGTATGCTACTCAATGAGTTTTCAAATGCCAGCTCCTACGTTAATCACATTTCTTTCGGAATTGGAAGATGTGAAATGGGTTCATAAATTTTATGGGTAGTCCCTTGTAGATTTATATTTCATCTTTACAAAAGCCTTCCAGACAAGCTTTGGAAGGTCAGATTCTTCCCCATGGCTGTATGCAGCTAATTTAATTAGAAAATGATAGGGGAAAGTCAAACATCATTATTTATTTATTTTTAAAAAAAATAACTTCAATGTAAAGAGCAGCAGTACAAGCTGGTTTACATTATAAATGCTTTTACTTTAATTGAGATATTTTAAAAAATTTTTTTGGGAGGAATCAGGATTTCCTGCTCTGATTCTCTCTTGGGATATTGATCTGTGATGCAACTTGCCTATTATATTAAGTGCTGTGGAACACAAGCAGGATAATGCTGCTGCAGTCTTGTTTGGGGGCTTCCTAGAGGCACTTGGTTGGCCACTGTGTGAACAGACTGCTGGACTTGATGGGCCTTGGTCTGATAATCCAGCAGGGCCTTTCAATCAATATTTATTACGGTCATGGACCATCAAATAAAACATAATATTACAAAATATATGGTAAAACACAAATATTCAGGATAAAACAAAATTCTAATATTTAAAGGAACATAGACATTACTGAAATAACCAAAATACAGAAATTCATAGGGTTCCAAACAATATTCAGCCCATACTTCCATAGCTATTGTATAGATTTGGTCCAGCACTGTCTTATTTTTATTGCTAACCAAGCAAATCTAGCAACTCCATTTGTTAAGACCTCATTTGTATCTGACAGCAATAATTTTAAGACATTGCTTCCTCAAAGCTCTACGGCTTCTTTGGACTGTGACTAGTCCAAGGTCACCCAGATGGCTTCATGTGGAGGAGTGGGGAATCAAACCCAGTCTCCAGATTAGGGTCCACCATTCTTAACCACTACACCATGCTGGCTTTCCTTGAAAGCCTTAAACTCACCCTGCAAAAGATTCCTTGTATTATCAAAAGAGCAAATGGAGCCTTTTGGAGATTCCTCTCCTGGGAAAGCCACTTATTTTTTCTTAGGCATTTTTAACCAAGCAAAAAGAATAGTCTTATCACTAAATAACCTTAAATTAAATTAATTACAGATATTACTCCTTCTGTTTACCATGTACTGTTAGATGGAACTATCTACTTAATTAATTAATCACCATTAATAGAAGTTAACTATGTAATCTTACAATACAGTCTGCCAACATTTACCTTCTGTTTTCCATGCTGCACACAATCTTCCAAGAATTAATAATGTAAGTAAGGTAAAGGGCAATAATGAGCAAATTATTGCTTAGGAGTTGTAAAACTGACCTTATCATTCTAAGAAAGGAAATAATTATATAACCAAGAGTTCCATGCCTGTACCTATATTTATCAAGTTGAACTAATGTAATACTCAAGTTCTGAGAGTCATGGAGCTTAGGTCAAAGTAAGCAAACAGGAAAAGTGAACCTATAGCATCCCATGCCCAACTGAGGGCTGAGCCAGAGGGCTACGTCCCTCTGGCACTGCCCTTACAGCATTTTACCTATGGCACAGCCACAGGCCACAGCCATAAGGGAGGCCCCAGAAGGGTTCCTGCCAGAGTCAGGTGGAGGAAGCATAATTCTGCGCTGGTGTCACTACTATGTAGCTGACTTGTGTTGGCTCTTCTTTTGGTGATGCTGATCTTCTCTGCCACCCACTCCACATGCCCCGCCTTTTCTATTTTTTCAATAATTGTATTTATTTTTGTATTTGAAAATCTGGTCCCTCTTACATGCATTCGCTTGAAGCAGCTTACAAAAGCTAGCTGATTGAAAATACAATGTCAGATACAAAAACAAAGTCTGAAATATGATTAAACAGTAATAGCCCATTCCTGAAATAAAGGCGTGCGGAGTCGGCGGGGAAGAGGCACAGTGGCGCAGTGGCGCCTCTTCCTAAGCCGATTCGCACACGCCGTAAAACAAACAAAAAAGCCGTTTCGCAGCTTTTTGGGGGGTTTACCGGGGCTAAAAGCCCCATTGAAAACAGCAAGGCTGTGCCTGCTCAAAAGCAGGCGCTGCACCGCCGTTTCCGGTGCCGGCAAAACCGGCTGAACCAGGATAGGAAGCTGCCTAACTGGTGGCTCCTCCCCCTGGCCCACCCCCAGAACGCCCCCTGCACCAGTGCGGCCTCTCTACGCCGTGGCCTGTGCCACAGAGAGGCCGCACCGGTGGAGGGGTGAGGCACGGGCCCGCAGTACTCGGCCACCAGCGGGACTGGCCTCGCCACCAGCGTAAGTGCGTGTAATCACAGTTTTACACGCATTTACGCTGGCGGAGGGGAAACGCCGCCTCCTAAAGACTTTCAGCCCAAATTTTCAGGAATGGGCTATAAATGCACCACCAAGGAACGATTTGCATTAAGCATCGCACACTAGTCTAGCTCTGCTAATAACAACTTTATCATCAGTCATTCAGCACTCCCCTAAAGAAGGGCAGCTTTGTACTGCTTGCAAAATATTTGAAAACTGAAAACTGTCAGTATGGATGGGTTTCTTAATCTGCCACCCCCACCCCAGATTAATGGCAGAGGGATGACAACATCAGGTCTATATGATATATAGTTGGGCTAGGGTTGCCAGCTCCGGGTTGGGAAATACCTGGAGATTTTTGGGTGAAACCTGAGGAGGCCAGGGTTTGGGGAGGGGAGTGACTTCAATGCCATGGAGTCCAATTGCCAAAGCAGCCATTTTCTCCAGGGAAACTGTTCTCTACTGGCTGGGGATCAGTTGTAATAGCGGGAGATCTCCAGCTAGTACCTGGAGGTTGGCAACCCTAAGTTCGGCCCTGAATTACTTTGACCTGTATCATAGTGGTATAGAGTTAATGTCCTCGAAAAACTCATTCACTTGAATCTCAGCCTTGCCCAACATTCGGAGGCCTGTAGGGTAAGTAACCTCAGAGAAACCTGGGTCTTGAATTTCTTGACTGAGTCTATTTTGGATTTTCCCAGGCCATGGGCCACCACGGCCCTAAAATAGATCTTTTTGTGTCTTTTTAAAACTTTCTGGTGCTTTGAGAAGCCATTTTTGGAGGTTTACATTCCTGGAAATGGACATTCCCACTCCAAAATAACCACTAAGTAGACCCTCGGAGTTCTCCAGTGGCTTTTTTTGAGCCCTTTTAACAATAACAGGGATTCTGTAGCTGTATTTTTGGCTAGAGGAAATCTGTGGTTTTGGTTAGAGAAACTCCGTGTTTTTTGTTGAGCTGTACATTTTTCTTTGCTGGAGGAATAGGAGAAATGGTAGCAGATACAATGGAACATGTAAACATATTTTGTGGAGAGGTCCTAGAGCTTACTGGCAGAGCACTGGCTTTGCTTCTTGAAAGACCCTGTCTCATCCTTGACATCACCCATAAAAAATGGTCTCAGGTAGCATGCTGTTTGTGCTGGTGATCTGACTCGGTATAAGGCTACCATTAGTTCCCATTTTTACCTCCAGTCTATAGGAAAGGAATTAATAGCTTTTTGTCCAGCTCCCTGTTTAGCTTCTGGGATTCTTCCTCTTTTCTAATGGAAATTTATGCAGAGATGTTTCCCTGCGGTCACCCCTGTCAATTGCTTTGGGGCTTCCTTTTGATCATACATGCCTTTTCCACCCATCAAAGGTTGCCTCGCTCTCCCTGTGGTCATTTTTTCACGGAGGCTTGCAGCAGTTTCACTTTTGTTTTGCCACGCTGCTAATTTTTGATTTTTCTTGACTGTTTCGAATTTGAGGGGAAAAAACCTTTCATCCCCGTGTCAAGTCAAACCTGTTTTGGTCCTTTGGTTCTTGTAGGTTATCTGGGCTGTGTAACCGTGGTCTTGGTATTTTCTTTCCTGATGTTTCGCCAGCAGCTGTGGCCGGCATCTTCAGAGGAGTAACACTGAAGGACAGTGTCTCTCAGTGTCAAGTGTGTAGGAAGAGTAATATATAGTCAGAAAGGGGTTGGGTTTGAGCTGAATCATTGTCCTGCATTGTCTTCCTGTACAGGGGCTGTACTGTGGGGGGGACACAATGATGACCGTCTGTCAAATTCTGGGAAAGGGGGGGAGCATTGCCAAGTATGGGGGTGGGGGAAACGGGGAGCATGCTAAATAGAAAAATTATATAAGGAAACCAGAGGGACTGGTGCTTGTTTTTCTGCGCTGGGGCCTTGTCCACAGAGGTGAAACACACAAGGTAATCCGCTGGGTGGAGTTGGGGCGGAGTTGGGAGCGGGCATAATCAATAAGCTTATCAGAAGGGGAGGGCTCCAGCAAAGGGACAGACCAAACCGTTGTAAAATACTGCCTGCTTTGTTCCCATGAAAAACCAAAACTACTTCGGGATTGACGGGGATGATCCACGGCCATAAAAAAAATTTACATCTTTTTTTTTTTTTTTGCTCCATGGCAAAATTGTCCATGAAAAGTTGGCCTGTGTGTTTTGCTCCCGTTTTCCAGATTCTGGCTAAAACAGCATCTGGAAAATGCTGGCAAAACGTGCAGGGAGAGCGACGTGTCCCAGCACAGTATGAGTCCACTGAGGCTTTGCAGAGTAAATCTGGACTTCAAACTATGAGTGTATGTGTGTAGCGGTGGAAAGTGCTGTCAAGTCACAGCTGACTTATTACAGTGACCCTGTAGGGTTTTCACGCAAGAGATAAACAGAGGTGGTTTGCCATCACCTTCCTCTGCATAGCAACCCTGGATTTCCTTGGTGGTCTTCCATCCAAGAACTAGCCAACTGGAAATCAGTCATAATAACAGGAGATCTCCAGTTAGTACCTGGAGGTTGGCAACCCTAGGGTATTGCCATGTGCACTCAACATGGCAACTGGACATATTGGGGAGATCCTGTGTAGCAGGGACTCCTCTTATGTGTAGTTGGTGGGCTCCCAGTATGTATGACTATAACATCTGAAAAGGATTACTATCTCTTATATAAGGACAATGCCTTTTGTATTATGAAGGTGTAGCCTTGCTAGTCATAGCAAAATAAGGTGCTGCTCAACTTTTCCTTTAGTTTGTATTATAAGCAATGATGTAGAAAACAAATTTCTTTCTTTCTTTCTTTCTTTCTTTCTTTCTTTCTTTCTTTCTTTCTTTCTTTCTTCCTTCCTTCCTTCCTTCCTTCCTTCCTTCCTTCCTTCCTTCCTTCCTTCCTTCCTTCCTTCCTTCCTCCCTTCCCTCCCCTCCCCTCCCCTTCCCTTCCTTCCTTCCTTCCTTCCTTCCTTCCTTCCTTCCTTCCTTCCTTCCTTCCTTCCTTCCTTCCACCTAAAAATTACTAATGCAGTTGGAGAGATGTTTCCATGGTTTGTTCCAAATTTGACAAGATCCCTCCATAAAACATGTCATAAAATGGAATTTCTCTTGTAAAATTCCAGTGCAGAACCCCCCACCCTCGTGGGTTGAACTTTCATAGTGTGCAAACTCACCCTCTCAGCCATGGATTTCTAGTCTAGCAGAATCAGGGGGATCAAGAATACTGAGGGAATTGATGGGAAAGTCTTGCTCAGTACAGGAAAGGAAGTTGGTGATTCAGTGAAATGAAAAGTTTCTGCTTTGAGTCAGGGCTGGGTGGGTGTTTTCATTGCTCCAGCTAAGTCAAGGTCACAATGTTAGCCCAATGTGGAGTGCAAGCTAATCTGCATGCTACCAGGCTATGTATGGTTGTGGCCAGAGCAGAGAGTTAGAATCATAGAGCTGGAAGGGGCCATACAGGCCATCTAGTCAACCCCCCTGCTCAATGCAGGATCAGCCTAGAGCATCCCTGACAAGTGTTTGTCCGGCCTCTGCTTAGAGGCTGCCGGTGAGGGGGAGCTCCCCACCTCCCTAGGTAGCTGATTTAGGGTTGCCAACTGCCCTCCTGCTAATTCAACTGATCTCCAGCCGATAGAGATCAGATCACCTGGAGAAAAATGGCTGCTTTGGCAATTGAACTCTATGGCATTGAAGTCCCTCCCCTCCCCAAACCCTTCCCTCTTCAGGCTTCACCCCCAAAATCTCCCACTGGTTGCGAAGAGGGACCTGGCAACCCTAAGCTGATTCCACTGTCAAACAAATCTTATTGTAATTCCCCCCCCCCCTAATATCTAGCCAGTACCTTTCTGCCAACAATTTAAACCCATTATTGGGAGTCGTATCCTCTGCTGCCAACAGGAATAGTTTTGCGCGCCTTGCCAAGATGTTCCTTTTCCCCCTTAAATAGAACCCATCCTCGCCCTCCCTCCCTGCCTTTTATGGTTGTGGCAGTTCCAAGTTTCAATACATGCATCTGCCATACATTAATCCTTACAATAACCCTGTTAGGTAGGTCAGTATAATTATAGTTCCATATTGCAATTTGGAGCTAAGGACAGGAGACTATAGTCACTTAGCGCAGAACTATATTCTAACGCGTCGTTCCACTATTCTGTTCCTTCTAGGGTTGCCAGCTCTAGGTTGGGAAATACCTGGAGATTTCGGGGGTGGAGCATGGAAAGGGCAGGGTTTGGGGAGGGGAGGGACCTCAACAGGTTATAACGCCATAGAGTTCAACCAACTGAAGCAGCCATTTTCTCCAGGGGAACTGATCTTCGTTGTCTGGAGATCAGTTATAAAAGTGGGAGGTCTTCTCTTTATCTGCTTGTTCAATTGTGTAGAGAAACATAATACATCTATGGTTAAAACTGTATTTCAGTGCTGTGGCTAATGAAGACCACAGTGTCTAATCATCTTCAGGTATTTCTCATATCAAAAGATGAACTGTAATATCATCAACAATTCAAAGCAGGTATTTTTAATTCCAATCCAATTAAGGTGCACATATTTTGCAACAGATCCACAACCTTCAGAATTAATTAAACTGCACTGATGAGTCAAGAAAGGAATTTGCTGCTTCAAGCAAATGGCTTTCTTTGTTGTTTTGTTGACATGGAATTTATGCACTAGAAGGTGTTACATGGTAAGCAAGCTTCAGGAATAGGTTTGCCAGCTCTGGGTTGGGAAATACCTGGAGATTTTAAGGGTGGAGCCTGAGAAGGGCGGGAATTGGAGAGGGGAGGGACTTCAATGCCATAGAGTCCAATTGCCAAAGCGGCCATTTGATGCAAATATATCAATTGGAAACGGTCTCTGGATTGACTGTCTTGTTTTCACCACAAATTGTGGCTTCTTCAGCTAATACTTATAGTTTTTAGTGATAATTTCCATGCGCCATAAGGATGCCCGTGTTCAACGATCCTGTGAGTTCACTCCCTGAGCTCACAGGATCGTGGTGAAAACGAGAAAGTCAATCCGGAAACCGTTTCCAATTGATATATTTGCATGTTCACATTGAACACGAAAGATGTTTCTGCTTCTCAAGCCAAGCCCAAAAGAGAATCCACAGTTTGAAGGACTTTCCTTTGGCAAAGAAAATTCCAAAGTCCTTGGGCACATTGATCAACTCTTTGGACTAGCTATTATTTGGACTTACCTGTACTTGAAAAGTTATACCATCCTCCTTTAGGAGACATTCTTTGTATATATTGTATAGAATTTTTATGTTTCATGTTTGATATTATGCACTATGTCCTTGTCTATTTTCACTGAATTGGGAATAAGTACAAAGTAGTTTGTTTCTATACAAATGCTTGAGTTGAACATTAGTATTTGAGCCTTATACTGGTTTTTTGCTGAACTACCTGGAGCTTGGCAACCCTAGCAATCCTATACACACTAACTTGGGAGTAAGTAAGTCCCACTGCATTCAGTGAGACTTACGTCAGACTAAACGTGCATAGAATAGGGTTGTTACAAATGCTTAACTTCAAATGATTCCCCAGGGATGACATTTAGGAAATCTCATAACATTTTGACACAGCTCTCTATTGTTTTCACTACAGTAGCCTGATATGCACCATTAGCCTATGATGCACCAGATCTTGAACACAGAATTGGCATGTTTGTTTGTGTTTATAGACACATATATATATATATATGAGAGAGAGAGAGAGAGAGAGAGAGAGAGAGAGAGAGAGAGAGAGAGAGAGAGAGAGAGAGAGAGAGAGAGAGAGAGAGAGAGAGAGAGAGAGAGAGTCAGAAGACCGCTTCATACATTTGACAATATGGACTCTGTCCCACAAACACCGTTGCCAGGACAAGAACATAAGAACATAAGAAAGGCCCTACTGGATCAGACCAAGGCCCATCAAGTCCAGCAGTCTGTTCACACAGTGGCCAACCAGGGGCCTCTAGGAAGCCACAAAACAAGACGACTGCAGCAGCATTATCCTGCCTGTGTTCCACAGCACCTAACATAATAGGCATGCTCCTCTGATCCTGGAGAGAATAGGTATGCATCATGACTAGTATTCATTTTTACTAGTATCCAATGATAGCCCTTTCCTCCATTAATATGTCCACTCCCCTCTTAAAGCCTTCCACGTTGGCAGCCATCCCCACTCCCGGGGCAGGGAGTTCCACAATTTAACTATGTGTTGTGTGAAAAAAATACTTCCTCAAACTTGCGTTGTTTGCGTTTAAGGTGTCACAAGATTCTTTGCCACAATCTCCCCCTCCCCTTATTGAAATCTGAAATGGCACCTCTGGATGGATTATGCCTTATTTTTTTAAGCAGGGTGGGGTTTTGGAGGGGTGGCCAGGTTGTGTACTTCTCAGACCTGTTCTCTAGCTGTTGTGGCTCTGGGGTCATGCGGTGCATCGCCGAGTTGCCAGGGGTGGTTAATTATTTAATGAACTTCGTCTGTCACTTTTACCTGCAGTTTGTGTCACAGCTCTTTGAACACATCTGACTCACCGGGCTTTCTTATCACTGCATGGTAGCAAAGTTGTCCAGGGTTCATAAGAGAGAGAGAGAGAGAGAGAGAGAGAGAGAGAGAGAGAGAGAGAGAGAGAGAGAGAGAGAGAATGTGCATAATTATCTTTTCATTGAATCTGTCTCAATTGTCTCTACTATTTGCTCCCACAGTGTAAAATGGTTAGATACGGCTTATCAGGGAAAGGGGAAAAAAAGGATTGTGTTGCTCTGAAAAGCCTGCTCTGTGGCCTTCTGCTGATAACAGCAAGTTGGGTTTACAGAGGACAGAATGATGAATAATGTGTAGTTAAATAGTGTCTGCAAGCCCCAAGGGTGTACAGAAAGGAGAAACGCGATCAAGGCGGTGTTACCAAATGCAACCGCAAATCTGTTTAAGGGCAACCCCATTGGCTTCCCTTTGAAGGTGACAGAAAAAAACCTGTGCTCCTAATCTTTAGACCAGGCCACTCAGTTCATATGAAACCAGGCTTCCCATTTTCCCGCTTTGGAGCCTGATGTTAAGGCTGCAGTCTTCCTCTACTCGGACATAAGCCCCGTTGACCCCAGTGAGACCTCGGCCAGTCGGCCTTAACAAGTTGTGACATTTCCCCATTCGTTCATTTATTTAGAACGTTTCCATGCCCCCTCTCCAGATGGCCAGCTTGAGGCGTTCAATTAGGGGTTAACTGTAAGTATGGCAGATGTCTGGTTAGACCCATTTTTCTCTTGGTCACCCTTCCCTGAAAACAGTTTCCCCAGACGATAGACAGTGTGGTAACTACTTGCTCTCTGCGGTTCTGGGACAAAGCATGAGTGAGTGAGGGATAGTGAGCCGAGGTTCAGTGGGAGAATCAGAGAAGGGATGTGATGTAGTTTGCCTGAACTTGGGTCCTGATGGTCAAAGCTCGGAAGAAAGGGACAAGAAGGAGACCGTCTATTGTATGAGAAAGCTGTTTTTTGGACACATCTGGGTCTAACACGATATACAGTCTTATAAATCATGATGGGTAGCCGTGTTAGTCTGTTTGTAGCAGCAGAAAAGAGCAAGAGTCCAGTAGCACCTTACAGCCCATTCCTGAAAAGGGGGGCCGAAACCTCTTAGGAGGCGGCCGAGCACCACAGGACCGCACCTTGCCCCTCCGCTGGTGTGGCCTCTCCATGGCACAGGCCACGGCGTAGAGAGGCTGCGCCAGCGCAGGGGGCATTCCAGGGGCAGGGCGGGGAGAGGAGCCGCCGGTTAGGTGGCTTCCTATCCTGGTTCGGCTGGTTATGCTGGTGCTGGGAATGGCGGTGCTGCGCCTGCTTTTGAGTAGGCGCAGCCTTGCTGTTTTAAATGGGGCTTTTAGCCCCGGTAAAACAAAACAAAAAAGCTGCGAAATGGCTTTTTGTTTTTGTTTTACGGCATGCACGAATCTGCTTAGGAAGAGGCGCCGCTGCGCCTCTTCCCCGCAGACTCTGCACGCCGTTATTTCAGGAATGGGCTGCAAAAGACTAACAAAATTTCTGGCAGGGTATGAGCATTTGTGAGCCACGGCTCACTTCTTCAGATAACCTGAAATGAAGCAGTATCTGAAGAAGTGAGCTGAGGCTCACGGAAGCTTATACCCTGCCAGAAATTGTGTTAGTCTTTAAGGGGCTACTAGTCACTAGAAAAGACAGTCATGCTAGGAAAAGCTGGGGGCAGCAGGAAAAGAGGAAGTCCCAAAAAGAGGTGGATTTAAAGGAAGCCACAGCCCTCTGTTTGCAAAAAAGACCTGAGCAAGGCTGTCAAAGATAGGACATTTTGGAGGACTTTCATTCATAGGGTCCCCATGAGTTGGAAGCAACTTGATGGCACTTAACACACACACAAGGTGCTACTGGACTCTTGCTCTTTTCGACTGCTACAGTCTTATAGGTAACTCATAAGTAAACATCTGTCCAGTTAGTCTCTGGCTCTTGAGTCAACACGCTTCAAACTGGTCTGCAGGTCTAGTCTCTTTCCTTAAATGCAAAGGCCTTTGTATTTCTGTAGTGGAAAGAATGTTGGTCTGCGCTGCTTGATATACAGGTTCCGAATTTTGGTCCACAGCCGCTAAAATGTACTCTTCTGTGTAACTATTCAAGGGTCAAGAGTTCCATCTTCCGGTGCCTCTGGTTTAACCTCCTCCTTTGAAAACAGATTGCCTTGCTGACACAGATACCAGTACATTTACCTCAAGAGGACCAATAGCAGCTCCCTCAGGCTATTTCAGTGGCAAAACAGCCGGGGAGGGCAGGGTATAAATCTAACGAATGAATGAATGAATGAATGAATGAATGAATGAATGCATAAATAGATAAAGCTTGTGGGAAAGGCTTAAGCTCCCCCCCCCCGCCCTCCCTTTGTGCCATGGTTCTGATCCAAAAAGGGCCCTTGTGTACCTGACTTTTATGGGGAACAAAATACTGGGAGCTCTATTAATAATGGGCCATCCAGTATCATATAATTTTGAGAAGTTTTGATGAGAAGTAGAATTGTTAGAACATCTCACACCCCTCTCCATAATTCTATGTCTTGTTTTGAGAATAGGGACAGAGATAATGCTTCAAATTTCCCTTAAAAAAGCCTTCCTTCAAAAAATTGCCTCAAATGTCCCTCTCCCAAAGGCAGGCCTAAAGTGTAATTAGTGGGACAGGCAGGGATTAGTCTTAGATAGGGTTGCCAACTTCCAGGTACTAGTTGTTCTCCTGCTATTACAACTAATCTCCAACCGATAGAGATCAGTTCACCTGGAGACAATGGCCGCTTTGGCAATTGGACACTATGGCATTGAAGTCCCTCCCCTCCCCAAACCCTGCCCTCCTCAGGCTCCGCCCCAAAAACCTCCCGCTGGTGGCAAAGAGGGACCTGGCAATCCTAAAGTAGAGTCTGGAGATCTCCTGGAATTATAACTGATCTCCAATGACAGAGATCAGTTCCCCTGGAGAAAATGGGTGCTTTGGAAGGTGGACTCTATGGTATTGTATCCCAAATCCTGCCCCCCCCCCCCCCCCCGGCTCTATCCACAAAATCACCAGGAATTTCCCGACCTGTAACTGGCAATCATAATCTTGGGCCAAAAAAACCTTTTGCATTCCATCGATGGGCCATGTCTTTTATCTAGGGTTGCCAGGTCCCTTTTCACCACCGACAGGAGGTTTTGGGGGCAGAGTCTCCGGAGGGCAGGGTTCAGGGAGGGGAGGGACTTCAATGCCATAGAGTCCAATTGTTCTTATAAATATTGGGGTAAATTTGGGGTATATTTTCAGAAACTTGATGTACAAAATTGATTTACAAGTTTTATAAAATTCATTTACCCATAGAATAATGCTTGGCTGGGAATATGTGTTTCTATGTCTGAAAATAAAAAAGCATCAATGGATACTGGATAATACATTGAATTGTTTGACAGGAGTAAATAGTATACCTAAAAGTTCCTGGGAGGTCCTGGGAGACCAACAGTTCCTGGAAAAAGTCCTGGAAGACTGGAAAAAAAATTAAACATTTCTAACCTCTAGCTTCTGAGGAAATTAATGCTAATGCTTGCTTCCACAGTATTAAATATCAAGTGATTGTTAAATGTCCTTTTCGAGGTGTGCCCATTGACTCACACTTCCGTCCTGCATTTAGCAGAACAGTCTTGTGACCGAGCCCTTGACCTTAATGTGTTTATTACTCACCACTTGGGAAACAAAAGTTATTGAAACTCACCCTTGAAATTGATACGGGTAACCACAGAGAGAGGGAGGGAGGGATAGAGGGAGAAATAAGGTTCCATAGTAGGACATATTCATATAACCAGATTGAAATCTGGTTAAAGCTGGAGGGTGAGAGATTCAAAACAGATAAAAGGAAGTATTTTTTCACACAACGCATAGTTAAATTGTGGAACTCCCTGCCCCAGGATGTGGTGATGGCTGCCAGCTTGGAGGGCTTTAAGAGGGGAATGGACATATTCATGGAGGAGAGGGATATTCATGGCTGTTAGTTAGAATGGATACTAGTCATGCTGCATACCTATTCTCTCTAGTATCAGAGGAGCATGCCTATTATTTTGGGTGCGGTGGAACACAGGCAGGATGGTGCTGCTGCACTCGTCTTGTTAGTGGCTTCCTAGAGGCACCTGGTTGGCCACTGTGTGAACAGACTGCTGGACTTGATGGGCCTTAGTCTGATCCAGCAGGGCCTTTCTTATGTTCTTATGTTCTTAAATGGGCAAACTCTGAGCAAACATTTTTTGCTTGTCCAGACTGAACCAGTTTACGACATTTAAAGTGTAAGGATCTATTACTTTTCTTCATCTGTGAGCAAAAGTTACTAATACATTTCTGATGAGCTGACATCTCATAAGAACATAAGAAAGGCCACACTGGATCAGGCCAAGGCCCATCAAGCCCAGCAGTCTGTTCACACAGTGGCCAACCAGGTGCCTCCAGGAAGCCCACAAACAAGACAACTGCAGCAGCACCATCCTGCCTGTGTTCCAAAGCACCTAATGTAATAGGCATGGTCCTCATTGTAGCTTAGAGTCGGCTTCATTGTGTCCACTTGATATAGCTACCAAACCGGCACCATGATATGACATCTAATGCTACAGTACATTTTGTTAACTTTTAAGGTGTCAGAGGTCTTTATTGTTTTGCATTCCTTCTGGAATTTCCAGGGACGCTGCAAACCTCACGGCAAGCAGATTCAGCCCATGAACATATTGCATTTGATTTAGGGATGCCAACTCCAGATTGGGAAATTCCTGGCATTATTGGGGGGGGGGAGCCTGGGGAGAGCAGAGTTTGGGGAGGGAACTTAGCAGGGTATAATGCCATAGAGCCCACCCTCTGAAACCGCCACCTCTTCCAGGGGAACTAATCTCTGTAGTCTGGAGATCAGCTGTAATTCCAGGAGATCTCCAAGCCCCACTTGAAGGCTGGCAACCCTATTCGACAGCCGTGATATATTTATCTTTCTGTAGCCCAATTCAAGCACTTGTTGAACAGCTTTGCAGCTGCACAGTAGCTGTAATGTTTCAGTTTCATTTCCTTCAGCCTTGCAAGCCACTTTTGCGTATGCACAGTAGGTGAACTCGATTCTTCCCCAGGGGTATGGATAGGGTTGTCCAGTCTCTCTTTGCCACTGGCGGGAGGATTTTGGGTGGAGCCTGAAGAGGGTGGGGTTTGGAGAGGGGAGGGACTTCAGTGCCATAGAGTCCAATATTTGGGGGAGGTAAAAGCTTTCGAGAGTCAAAGCTCCCTTCGTCAGATATAAGAACGAACGACTCTATGCTGTTAGTTTCTGTATATGGTGAGTGAATGAGGGATCTTTCCTCCCTCCACAGGGAACCATTCAGTCATGTAATTTGTTCCTCCATATTCTGAAGTGATGTAGTTCCAGTAAGGGCTTCACATGGGAATCTTCTTTATGTAGCTCAGCTGACTGAAGGGCCTGTGAGGTAGAAAGCGAACACGGCAGCAGAATGGGTTCTCTGCTATGTGTTTTGCAGATTATGGCTTTATGTAACTTCTGATCAATGGTTCATAGGAATGTGAACTCTGGACTCCCCAGGTCTACCTCTGGTGCAAAGAGCTTCTCTTGCAGCCAGAGATATGTACAACCAGGAACGAGATTGCGAATCATAACTTGCTTTCTGGTTTAATGCCATCTGTTGCCGCATGCCCAGGGTCTGTACCCGGCAGCCTAGTGTTTTTTATACTGTTTAATGAAGGTATCAAGTCCACACAACTAAGGGAAAGGACAAAGGCTGATTTTTTTCCCATAAATTTTTTATTATTTTTAAAATATTTTACTGTCTGGTACTTTTCAACAACACATTCATTTCATAAATCATACAATAAAAAACTTTAACAGTTTCATCGAAAAGCATATTCATCTATTAATGAAAAGATATTCAAATAAGAGACTTCCCCCTCACCTTCCTCCATCTTGCTATAAATTTATCTATTCTTTTGCAAAGAAGTTCTAATCCAGAAAAATACATCAAGCTTGATTACTAAGTTAATTCTAAATTATTCATTTACAATTAGTACGTGTTTATTATTGATTTCATATATAGTAACAGATTTTATTTCAAAACCGTTCTTAAGGTAAAAGGATTAGATCAGTAAATACAAAATTCCCTAGTCATCATTTAAATCCCTGTTTAGCCCTCTGTTTCTCTCTATCACCCATAAACTGCATGTTTCCTTTTAGTTTTGTTCTTGCTGTGAATTTTTGTTTTTCCAACACTTCTGTTATTTTTGATGTCCTGTCTTTTTTGTCCAGATGTCGAGGCCAGGGAAAGGACAAAGGCTGATTTGAAACACTTACTGTGGTCTATGATTAAGTATCTATGAAACATCTCACACAGGTTGTAAACCTGTATCTGGGCAATACCACTACAGACTGCAGGTGGCAACTCACATGATTAAAATAATACTCCATGCAAATAAGACCCTGCCTGCCTATATAATAGGGTTGCCAGGTCACTCTTTGCCACCAGTGGGAGGATTTTGGGGTGAAGAGGGTGGGGTTCGGGGAGGGGGAGACTTCAATGCCATAACATCCAATTGCTAAAGCGGCTGTTTTCTCCAGGTGAACAGATCTCTATTGGCTGGAGATCAGTTGTAATAGCAGGAGATCTCCAGCTAGTCAGTTGTAATAGCAGGAGATCAGTTGTAATAGCAGGAGATCTCCAGCTAGTACCTGGAGGTTAGCAACCTTGCTATAGAAACTAGGGGGTCTGGCTTCACCATTCCATAACATGGTAGTGGTTTTTTTTAAGTGTGCAGGGAATTCTTGTTTGGTGTAGAAGAAATTTCAATCATGTGAGATCCTGCTTGCTTTCTGAGCTGGTACAGCCCAGAAAAAGGTTTACCGCCTCAGTGAGAACCGAGGCAAAGTTCCTTTCTATTAATAGTACACCCGACCTCAGGGTGTCAATTTTCTAGGTTCACCCAGGGCAGTTTTCTATGAAAGAGAGTTAAAAATAGACAAAAGTCCAACTCTGGTAAAATTTTAATTTGCTGAGATAAAAATAAGAACCACACTAGGACAGGCAGGCCAAACAAAACATTCCTCGGGGTCACAGTACATTCAGCAGCTGCTTAAACTGTGGAATAAGCATAATAGCAAACAATTCAGCTTTTGAAAGGCAACATTTGGCCAAAATGCAGAAAGAATTAAAGTTGGCCTCTGCCAGTGGAGACATTTGTGGATAGGGTTGCCAACCTCCAGGTAGTTGCTGGAAAAATAGACACCACTGTGCAAGTAACACGAGGTTTTGGAAATTAGCACAGACACGAAGGATGTAACGAAGTGCAACAAGTATATTAATATGCTGCACAATTATACAATGAAATAGACTATACTCCTCTAATATAACAACTACATCTATCCTAAACTAAAGTGCAAAAAATCACCATAATGGACATGAAAGTTTCAATAGTACATTCAAGTCTCCATACAGGTAAGGTGGTGGAGTATTCACAAGAGTGAGATATAATGCTGATATATCAATATGTTCTTCTTATTCTCTAGGATCCTTCACCAGGTATCTGAACAGGAGAAATATCATCCAGAAGGGGATATGGCCGTTTCGGAGTCTTCAACAGTCCCACTTCTGATCAATGCAGATTTTCACAATTCAGTCTCATCTTCAAATACCAGATTCTCAGCATCACATAAGGTAATGTTCCATCTTCCTACTTTAGGATAGCTCTCTGAGTTCCCAGCAGGGATATGATGAGACTGAATTGTCCAGATCTCCTGGAATTATAACTGCTCTCTGGACTACATACATCTCTTATTCATTCGTTTCTTTGTTTAAACCATTTATTCCACTTGTCCTGGTTGCTTTGGAAGGAGGACTGCATGGCACCATACCCTACTGAGGTCTCTCCCCTCCCTAAACCCCACTCTCCGGTGTGGCACCCACCTTGTGGAAAGCTCCCACTCTCCCAGCTTTCTGCACACTATGCAAAATGGAATTATTCAAGACGGCTTTTCTCTTCAAGCAATAGAGTTGCACTTAGGGATGCCAGCCTCCAGGTGGGACCTGGGGATCCCCTGGAATTACAGCTCATCTCCAGATTACAGAGATCAGTTCCCCTGGAGAAAAAGGATGCTTTGGAGGGTGGACTCTGTGGCAGTGTACCCCCCTAAGGTCCCTGTCCTCCTCAGGCTCCTTCCCCAAATCTCCAGGAGTTTCCCAACCTGGATCTGGCAACCCTACACCCCCATCCCCTGCCAGATGCCAGGGGGGACCTGGCAACCCTAGTTGCGCTATACTAAATGATTCACAAAGTTACTTGGATAAATCATTAGGGACGGTGGTCTATATTACTGTGTTTAGCTTGCTGTAACTTGGATCAGGGATTTAGATTTAGATGAAGGTGGAGTGAGAATTGGAGGGAGGAACGTTAACAATTTGAGATATGCCGATGATACTACATTAATGGCAGAAAATAGCGAAGATCTGAAACGACTACTGCTGAAAGTTAAAAGAGAAAGTGCCAAAGCAGGACTACAGTTGAACATCAAGAAGACAAAAGTAATGACTACAGGAGAATTACACAACTTTAAGGTTGATGATGAGGAAATTGAAATTGTTGAAGACTTTCTATTCCTTGGCTCCATCATCAACCAAAAGGGAGACTGCAGCCAAGAAATCAGAAGGACGTTGAGACTGGGAAGGGCAGTCATGAAGGAGCTAGAAAAGATTCTGAAGTGTAAGGATGTGTCACTGGCCACCAAGATTAGGTTAATTCATGCCATTGTATTCCCTATTACTATGTAGAGATGTGAAAGCTGGACAATGAAGAAAGCTGACAGGAAGAAAGTAGACTCCTTTGAAATGTGGTGTTGGAGGAGAGTGTTACGAATACCGTGGGCTGCCAAAAAAACCAATCAGTGGGTTATAGATCAAATCAAGCCTGAACTGACCCTAGAAGCTAAAATGACTAAACTGAGGCTATCGTATTTTGGTCACATTATGAGAAGGCAAGAGTCACTGGAAAAGACAGTCTTGCTAGGAAAAGCTGAGGGCAGCAGGAAAGGAGGAAGACCCAACAGGAGATGGATTGACTCAATAAAGGAAGCCACAGCCCTCAATTTGCAAGATCTGAGCAAGGCTGTCAAAATATTGTCGAAGGCTTTCACGGTCAGAGTTCATTGGTTCTTGTAGGTTATCCGGGCTGTGTAACCGTCCTTCAGTGTTACTACTCTGAAGATGCCTGCCACAGTTGCTGGCGAAACGTCAGGAAAGAAAATTCCAAGACCACGGTTACACAGCCCGGATAACCTACAAGAACCAAGGCTGTCAAAGATAGGACATTTTGGAGGACACTGATTCATAGGGTCTCCATGAGTCGGAAGCGAATTGACGGCACTTAACACACACACACAACTTGGATCCTACTATGGACTTTTTGCTTCATTTGATATGTCATGTTACCTCTTATGCTTTGCTTCAGTTCTGTTTTTAGATTTCTGGTTGGTTCTACAACCCTAATCCTATTGTATTGTTAATTGAAAGTCCCATCATGTTGATGATCCTGAATCATTCTGTGTAATCCACCTTGAGCCCAAGTGAGAAAGGCTGAATATAAATAATATATATTAAAATAATTTTGTGTTGAAGTTAATGAGGTCGGAGCAAATTGATTCACAGCATTATCAGCCATGTGTGTCTCTTCTAGCAAAGGTGAGTGGTTCATTTTAATGCAGATCTCTCTGCAAGGCTTCCAATTAGTAGGCCAAAAGCAAGAGAAAAGGTTTGACAGAAATATTTTCCCTATCTTGCGAGCAAAGCCCAGGAAATCTTTCCTTGCTGACCTTCCTGTCCAAAAGGAGATATTGCCTAGTTGAACGCGTGCCAGAAAATATGCAAAAACCTTTGACAGCCTGGCTCCTATCCAAGGACTTCATGGTGTTCCTTCAACATTTGGTGCGCTTGCAAACACACTTTTACAGTGCAAAGTCAAGGTTGCAGCAAAGTACAAATGTACCTATCTGGCTTTTGATCACTATCCTAAAGTCAGCATAAAAAAGGCGGAGCAACCCTGCCAAATGGCTAGGGTTGCCAGGTCCCTCTTTGCCACCGGTGGGAGGTTTTCAGGGTGGAGCTTGAGGAAGGTGGGGTTTGGGGAGGGACTTCAACGCCATAGAGTCCAATTGCTGAAACAGCCATTTTCTCGAGGTGAACTGATCTCTATCGGCTGGAGATCAGCTGTAATAGCAGATCTCCAGCTAGTACCTGGAGGTTGGCAATCCTATGAATAACGTGTGTTTTTGAACTGTAAACAATTTATGCAAAAGAGCAAAAACTACAAAGTTTCTTTTGGGATTCATAGAAAGTAGCCCTTCTATAGGGATGATTTCAAACATCTCCTTTCTGCTGTGTCAGCCTGAAAAATCTCTGTTTTGATTTTGTTTCTCCCTGAATCTATGATTCTTTATTTGGCACTGTTTTCTATTTCCTTGCACCAAACAGTTCCTGCAAAATGTATGAATGGAACTGACCATCCATGGCCCTGGAGGGAAATCAGTTTCACCTGCTGCACAGATAAAAAGCACCTGCAAGGCAAAGAAATTAAACTCCATCACTACAAGGAAATGAACAGCACCACAGCTACAGCATAAGACTGCCATTCTCCCACCAGGTTTGGAGGATCCCCTCCTCCTGGCTCCTGTTTACTGCCACATCTCCACTGCTTAATGCAGGATCAGCCTAGAGCATCCCTGACAAAGTGAGTGACTTCCTGTTACATGCCTTGGCACTATTGAAGAACCCGAGCAAAGTAATTGAAGCACGAAACAACCTGAATCAAAATTTGAAAGAAAAACAATTCCATGCACATTTCTTCTGTTGTTCTTGACCAGAGGGGAAGGCCTGAGCAAAGGAAAGAGTAATCGCCTTTTTACCTGATGTAGAATGCACAGTGGTGGTTGTGTTACAGAAACAAGCGACGGCTGGGAATCTTAATCAGGTCAGTTGAAAGTTTCCAACAGATGGACCGTTCAAGAAGATTCTTGAGGTTGGTTGTATAATAAGCCATTGGGTTTCTTCAAGCATCCCGACATGTTATTGTTGTCAAGTAACTTAGCATTTGATCTGAAACAATCTCTTCTGCCTCCAGCCATTGTGAATCATGAGGCAGCTGGCAGCAAGTAAAAATGTGTGTTTATCCTCTAATAAGTAGGTTAACACAATTAGCATGAATGAGGGGATGTTACAGAGGGATGATTACTCTGTTCTTGGAAGGCAAAATGTTCTTCATGCTGTTTGTTTTGATGTTGAGCCTGACTTTCAGTACATGCTGTTGCGGGATCCGTCTTGGAGACTGCATGCATGTCATACAGGGTGTGGGAGGAAGATGGTAAAGATGGAAATGGAATTGACTTTCATTTTTTTCTTTTTTCTTTTTTGCCTAGCTACAGGGTCACTGAGTTTCTCAGCCTGAAGACAAGCCAAACCATACAATCACACAGCATCGCCATACTGAAGCTTGCTATGTTCAATCATAGAGTTGGAAGGGACCACCAGGGTCATCTAGTCCTTTTGCCTCTGTCTTGATTTCAAAGGTCACAGATTATTGACTGTGGTATACATAGGCTGATCTCGCTATATAAATATTAAGGTTACCGATCTGCTCAGCTAATTCCCCATTCAAAGAGCATTTCGGGTAACAACATTGTGGAGGTAAATGAAATCTTCGGGCTGATTCACACTTGCTCACAGTTGATGGTTCCCCACTTGAGGACTGCAACATTAAGTTATTACTCAGGGGTATGAATAGGTTCACCAACCTCCAGGTACTAGCTGGAGATCTCCTGCTATTACAACTGATCTCCAGCCGATAGAGATCAGTTCCCCTGGAAAAAAGGGCCGCTTTGGCAATTGGACTCTATGGTATTGAAGTCCCTCCCCTCCCCAAACCCCACCCTCCTCAGGCTCTGCCCCAAAAATATCCCGCCAATGGTGAAGAAGGACCTGGCAACCCTAGGTATGAATGAATGGGACATCATGGGTCTAGTGAACCCCAAATAACTTCTGCATCATGGCTACCCTTCTGGAATAGGCATTACACTCTGGATGCTGGGGAAATGTATCCCATGAACAATGGAAACACCATCGTAGATTAAAATTATCGAGATCTGGTGAAGCAACTATGCATTGCTGATAGAAAGAAAGAAAGAAAGAAAGAAAGAAAGAAAGAAAGAAAGAAAGAAAGAAAGAAAGAAAGAAAGAAAGAAAGTTTAAGCAAATTTGAAAGCTGGTACTGTTTTAGAATCATAGAGTTGGAAGGGGCCATACAGGCTATCTCGCCCAACCCCCTGCTCAATGCAGGATCAGCCTTATAGTTAATTATTTGATGTCTGTATTATAACAGGTTACATAAGAACATAAGAAAGAACATAAGAAAGGCCCTGCTGGATCAGACTAAGGCCCATCAAGTCCAGCAGTCTGTTCACACAGTGGCCAACCAGGTGCCTCTAGGAAGCCACTAACAAGACGAGTGCAGCAGCACCATCCTGCCCGTGTTCCACAGCACCCAAAATAATAGGCATGCTCCTCTGATACTAGAGAGAATAGGTATGCAGCATGACTAGTATCCATTCTAACTAATAGCCATGAATACCCCTTTCCTTCATGAATATGTCCACTCCCCTCTTAAAGCCCTCCAGGCTGGCAGCCATCACCACATCCTGGGGCAGGGAGTTCCACAATTTAACTATGCGTTGTGTGAAAAAATACTTCCTTTTATCTGTTTTGAATCTCTCGCCCTCCAGCTTTAGCAGATGACCCCGTGCTCTAGTATTATGGGAGAGGGAGAAAAACTTCTCCCTGTCCACTCTCTCCAAACCATGCATAATTTTTTAGACCTCTATCATGTCTCCCCTCAGCCGCCTTCTTTCCAAGCTAAACAGCCCTGAGCGTCTTAACCGCTCCCCATAGGACAGTTGCTCTAGTCCCCTAATCATTTTGGTTGCTCTTTTCTGCACCTTCTCAAGCTCTGTAATATCCTTTTTTAGGTGTGGTGACCAGAACTGTACACAGTATTCCAAGTGTGGTCTCACCATAGATTTGTACAAGGGCAGTATGATATCAGCAGTTTTATTCTCTATTCCTCGTCTAATTTTGGCCAACATGGAATTTGCCTTTTTTACAGCAGCCGCACACTGGGTTGACATCTTCATTGAGCTATCCACTACCACCCCAAGATCCCTTTCTTGGTCTGTTGCTGCCAGCACAGATCCCATCAGTGTATATGTGAAGTTGGGATTTTTTGTCCCAGTATGCATCACTTTACACTTACTCACATTGAATCTCACTTGCCATTCTAATGCCCATTCTTCCAGTATGCAGAGATCCTTCTGGAGCTCTTCACAGTCCGATTTTGTTTTAACCACCCTAAGTAATTTGGTGTCATCTGCAAACTTGGCTACTTCACTGTTTAACCCCTGCTACAGGTCATTGATGAACAGGTTGAAAAGCACCGGTCCCAACATAGATCCCTGAAGCACCCCACTGCTCACATCCCGCCATTGGGAGAACTGACCATTGATTCCTACTCTCTGCTTCCTATTTCTCAGCCAGCTGTCAATCCATAAGAGGACTTGTCCTCTTATCCCATGACTATGAAGTTTGCTTAGCAGTCTTTGGTGGGGGACTTTGTCAAAAGCTTTTTGGAAATCCACATGCTTATTGACGCTTTCAAAAAACTCTAATAGGTTAGTGAGACAGGACCTACCCTTACAGAAGCCATGTTGGGTTTTGCCCAGCGGACCTTGCCCTTCTATATGCTTGACAATTCTATTTTTAATAATACTTTCCACTAATTTACCCGGAACAGACGTTAAGCTAACTGGCCTGTAATTTCCTGGGTCCCCCCTGGAACCTTTTTTATAAATGGGTGTTTCATATTCATTAGTTGATCTGTTGAACAGAAAGGTGGGATGTAAATACATACATATATAGATACAGACAGACGGACACACACAAATAAATGGCTTGGATGCAGTGCAGTGGAGTGCTTCGGCAAACAAAGTGATTTCCACCCTCGGACAGTATCTTTCTCATCTGTCCCTCCTGCTATAACTCCAAATGTCCCCCCCTGAAAATGCTGATCCTTCCTTGGGGGGTAGATAGGGGGGTGGCAGACAGGTGGATAAGATTTTCCCTCCTTCGTAAGTCCTTATGAATTTTCCCACTTCCCTTGTTGTAGAAAGGGATATGAGCCCGAGAGGCAGAGATGATCACCTCCTTTCGGCCAATAAATTTATGGCAAATGCAAAATCTGAGTTGTAAACTTTCAGTCCAATATAATGCATGAATACTTGGAACCAAGTCCCACTGAATTCAAAGGGGCGTGCTTCCAAGTAAATATGGATAGGCGGTATGATTGCCACATCCTCCACACGAGCGGCGGACTCTAATCTGGAGAACCAGGTTCGATTCCCACTCCTCCACATGAAGCTTGCTGGGTGACCTTGGGTCAGTCACAGTTCTCTCAGAACTCTCTCCGCCCTTCTTGCCTCACAAGTAGGGTCGCCAGGTCCCTCTTTTCCACCGGCGGGAGGTTTTTGGGGTAGAGCCTGAGGAGGGTGGGGTTTGAGGAGGGGAGGGACTTCAATGCCATAGAGTCCAATGGCCAAAGCGGCCATTTTCTCCGGGTGAACTGATCTCTGTCGGATGGAGATTAGTTGTAATAGCAGGAGATCTCCAGCTAGTACTTGGAGGTTGGCAACCCTAACTCCAGGGTTGTGGGAGTAAAGTATCTTTAGAAAGTATAGAAAGTTGTTTGTTATCAAGTAGCTTTTCTATAGAGATTCCCATTTTTGACAGGGCTGCAAGCGCCCCTTTGTTTAGTCGGTAGATGTATCAAGTAAAACATCCATAGACGATTACCATCCATAGGTGAATACCAAACTGTGTGCGAGCTTTCAGTCTTGCAATTCTTAATCCAGCTGGGTGTTTGGTACAAAAAAAGGGGGAGGGGGTAAATTGTTTCAGACACAGTGGCAAAGCTCAAAGTCTGCCGCTGTACTCTTCCAATGGAAAAACAAACAAACCCAGAAAGTGATGCAGACTATCAGTGCAATATTATGCAGAGTTATTCCTGTCTAAGCCAACATCATTAGATTAGTTTAAATAGAGCTTGGCACACAACAGGTTTTCGAGCTGCATCAGCTTGCTGGGACGAAGGACAGGAAAAAAACCCACCTTTGCAAACATGAAAGGCAGCACTTAGTCAAATGTCTCTCCAGCACTAAACGGGACTCCTTTCAACTCTCATCGAAATCCGTGAATATCGTGACTAACCTACGCAGTTTAATTCAATCAACTTTTAAGTGAAATTTAAGGCTGGCTCTAGACACACAGTAGCATGTGGTTGAAATGAGATGGTACACATTTATTTGTTTTGTTTTATTTGGTGGTGGAAAGTGCCATTAAATCACAGACAACTTATGGGCACTCTAGGATTTTCAAGGAAGGAGATGAACGGAGGAGGTTTGCCATCGTCTGCCTCTGCATAGCAACCCTGGACTTTCTCGGTGGTCTCCCATCCAAGTACTAACTAGGACCGACCCTGCTTATCTTGCAAGATCTAATGAGATTGATCTAGGTCTTTTATGCATGACTGTTTTCACTCTCCATCACCCCTCTGATGACTTTGGGTCTTCATGTTGATTATGTATGCTGTTTCCGACCGTCAGAGGTCGCTTCGCTTTCCCCTTGCATTTCCCAGTGTTTTGTTCATGTTTTCAGAGACCTATTTAATCTCAAATTTGAAAACGTGGGCAAAACGCAGGGAAACACAGGGGGAGAGTGAAGCAACCTCTGCTCTGATGGTTGGAAACAGCATACATAATCAACACAAGGACCCGAGTTGTTGGAGGGGTGACAGCGAGTGAAACAGCTATGCATAAAAGACCCTAGCCTGGGCCATCCTGGTCAGGGCATGGATTTTATTTCCAGAATTGATATTCTGCCCATCTGCCCAATCAGGGCCATCAAGGTGGTTAACATGCAAAGCTGCCATCTATCAAAGGAAGTATCACCTGCTCTGACTGGCAGAGGCTCTCCAGGGTCTCAGGTCTTTCACATCACCTCCTACCCGATCCTTTAAAATGGAGATGCAAGCAAAGCTGTTGCTATTATCACTGAGCAGCAGCTCCTCCCTGGTAGGGTGCTGAGGTGTCAGAATGGGTTGTACCATTTTTAGATTCCAGGTGGGAAATCACATTTCTGAATGCTCCACCATGTTTAAAACTCCTTCCCAATAGAAAATTAGCACAGCAGGTAAAAAACACAGGGCTAGATCCCTTTCTCTTTGATGTATTAGTTTTATATGTGAAGGGAGTTTTCTGTGGGGAGCCGCATTCAAAACCAGCAGCATCCATCATCTACAGTCTGAAATGGTGCACATAAGAACATAAGAAAAGCCATGCTGGATCAGACCATGGCCCATCAAGTCCAGCAGTCTGTTCACACAGTGGCCAACCAGGTGCCTCTAGGAAGCCCCCGAACAAGACGACTGCAGCAGCACCATCCTGCCTGTGTTCCACAGCACCTAATATAATGGGCCTGCTCCTCACTCCACCATCTCTGCATTCCACCACCTCATTGTATGGCACATGTAGCCCAGCCCTAACATGAATAATATCCTTTGGACAAATGAATTTGTTTCTCAGCAGCCATTCCAAACAATCATTTGGCTTGTGTACAAGTAGCATTTTCGCTATGTTCTATGTGTGTGTTTTTTGTCCAAACACATTCCTCTGGGTTTTGCTCATCCCAAACCAAACAGATTGATTACTTCACAATGAACCTTATTCTTTCCTGAGTCAGGAATGAATCAAAATAGTGAAATTCAAAGGAAAGACTCCACACTTATTTTCCCCCAGAATGAACCCGTTGACCGTAAATCCTTCTAATTGTCTGGATAGAGTTTCCACATTTGTTCTTTCTCATAATGTGTAACTGAGCTGGGTTAAAGCAAATGGTGGTGGTGGGGGCTCTCCTTTGAAACAAAAAATAAAATAAAATGTGATTGAAATCAATAGGAGGTGGATACACAAGCATGGCCTCTAGGGAAAGGGCAACGGGGACTCATAACTTTGGGGCAACCAATGAAGCTGATGGGACACTAGGTCAGGACTTGAAGAGGGATTAAATTGTGGGATTCACTACTAAAGGAAGCAGTGATGGCCACAAGCACTGATGGTTTTAAAAGGGGGATTAGACAGATGCACAGATGATAAGGTCTATCTAGCCAATGCCATTGGTGACCAAAGGGAACCTCCACATTCAAGTTCAGTAAACAATTTGGATACCAGTGCCATGAGGCAACACTGGGAAATGTCTCAGCCTCTGTGTCCTGTTGTTGTCCCCCCCCCAGAGGAACTGGTTGGCCACTTTGTAAGACAGGATGCTGGACTAGATGGACCACTAGTCTGATCCAGCTAGGCTCTTCTCATATTCTTAGCATGCTCTTGTTCCTGCAAAAGATGTTCACCTTACATTGCCAAGAAATGGTAACACGTTATTGCACCACTTGCCATAGAAGCCAAGGAAAGATCAGCTGCTATCAAGGGCTGAGCAAGATCCCAGGCAACTGCCAATGGCCAAGAAAGGGAAAACCCATTGCCACCATGAGCATAGGGTGACTGCTCAAGTTGATAGCACATCAGAAAGCTTTCTGTTGTATTGTGGCTCAAAAACAACAACAATGGGGCATGCAGTTCCTTTGGAGGAGATGGCCGTGTCCATGCCTACTGATTTGGCCTCCATCAATAAGAGATAAGATAACTTTGGGGTTGAGGACAGGATTCGAATGCAATGAATGGAAGCAATCATAGAGACAAAAGGTAGTAGAATACCAGATCTGAACCTAGGGGCAACCTAAGGAGTTTTGCTATTACAGTTTATGTAGTCAGCAAATCTTCTGTTGTATTCAATTGATTTCACGTCAATGGAAGTGGAGAATATTGTTGCATCTAATGACATAAATATAACCGCTTGGTCTTGTGCTGTTTGTGGCTAAATAACACATTAGCAGTGCCATTTTAAGCAGAGTTATACCATTAAGTTCAGCTAGCGTGGTGTAGTAGTTAGGAGCAGTGGACTCTAATCTTGAGAACCGGGTTTGATTCCCCACTCCTCCACATGAGTGGTGGACTCTAATCTGGTGAACCAGGTTGGTTTCCCCGCTCCTACACATGAAGCCTGCTGGATGACCTTGGGCTAGTCAGAATACTCTCTAAACTCTCTGAGCCTCATCTACCTCACAAGGTAGTCTGTTGTAGGGAGGGGAAAGGAAGGTGATTGTAAGCTGGTTTGATTCTCCTTAAAAGGTAGAGAAAGTTGGCATATAAACACCAACTCTTCTTCTTCATCATCATCATCATCATCTTCTTCTTCTTCTTCAATGGACTTAGAAGGGGGTAGCTTCGCTGAGGATGGCGCTGTAGGCTCCCTAACACTTTATATGCAAAAAGGGATTCAGTTGTTTTTAATCCTTCAAAGTCAATGAGAGGTTTCACAATGTTGCCAGTTGTGCAATATTTCTTAATGGGCTGGAAAATCCTATGTGCTCATGAGTTTAGCCCTTAACTATTAAAAATGCCCCTTTGTGGGTATGCCAGCGGCTGGTAAATTCATTATGGGTGAGGCCACTCTTGTATCTGCCAATAATGGTTTAATAATAGGCTTAAGGTGTCCAATTAGTGGAGAGAAATAAAGCAGCTTGTTTTAGTAGATGAGTACAAGATCACTCATGCTCAGCTCCTGGCTTTCTGACATGCCCTTCTGAAGCTTCATTGCATTCCTTGAAATTTAGACTATGGGTTCATGTGCCAAGTTATTACAGCGCTAGCAAAAATACTAAGAGGGCAAAGGGTGGTTCAGCTGGACTGAGAACATGAAGACCTCTGATAAGCATTTCAAAATTTACTGTGCTGTGCCTCAGGGCTAGAGCATTGCCTTGGCATGCAGAAGGTCCTGTGTTCAATCTGCAGCATCTCCAGTTGAAAGGATCCATTAACAGGTGATGTGAAAGACTTCTTCCTGAGACCACAGAGAGCTGCTGCCAATCAGTACTGACTCAGTAGAAGGTAGCTTCAAGTGTTCATGTACTGTGTGTGTACCTCGTGGAACCTGTGAGCCTGTGGAGAGATAGACACTACCATAATGGCTAAGTGCAACATCACTACCTTATCCTAAGATTGAACACTGGTCTGCTTATCCCAATAGTGTTTACTCCCACAGGCAGTAGATCTCCAGAGTAACTGTCAGAGGGCCTTCGTAGCCCAACAATGTGAGATAATTTTAAACAGAGAAGACAGGGACTCAAGCTGAGACCTTCAACATGTGAAATGTGTGTAATACATAGGAACGATAGCCTGAATGAGGATTTGTGTAGCAGTAAATTATGGACTCCCTCTAAAATCCAGGGAAATGTAGGAATGGTCTTAACGAACTGAAGGCTACTGCCTCCCCACACTAACTAATCTGAAATAGAATCATAAGAGTCATAGAAACATAGAGTTGGAAGGGATCTCCAGGATCATCGAATCCAACCCCCTGCACAATGCAGGAAATTCACAACTACCTCTCCCCCCCCCACACACACCCAGTGACCCCTGCTCCATGCCCAGAAGATGGCAAAAAAAAAAAAAAAAACCTCCAGGATCCCTAGCCAATCCGGCCTGGAGGAAAATTACCCTGGGCATGTAAGAAAGGGCCCTGAGAGTCAAGCACCGACGCAACCTTCCCTCCCTTCCTCTCATGAACTGCCTAAGTTCACAGAATCAGCATTGCTGTCAGATGGCCATCTAGCCTATGCTTAAAATTTTCCAAAGCAGACTCTACCACCTCCCAAGGAAGCCTGTTCTACTGAGGAATTGCTCTAACTGCCAGGAATTGCTCTAACTGCCGGTTTTTGTTCCCGGCTTGGGTTGGGAGAACTCTTCCCGGCTTGGGTTGGGAGAAGGGTGGTATATAAGACTAAAAACAAATTAAAAATAATAATTTCAACCTGTTGGTTTTGGTCTGACCTTCTGGGGCAACAGAAAACAACTCCACACCATCCTCTGTATCACAACTTTTTGAGTATTTGAAGATGGTTATCATATCGCCTCTCAGTTGTCTCCTCTCCAGGTGAAACATACCCAGCTCCTTCAACCTTTCCTCATAGGACTGGGTCTCCAGACCCCTAACCATCTGGACATATTCCAGCTTGTCTACATCCTTCTTAAATCGTAGTGCCCAAAACTGAACACAATACTCTAGGTGAGTGTCAGGCCTTTGCCTTCTAGCGGGAGCAAAGGCTCTTGACATGAGCTAGGCCAGGTTCTGGCTGCGAGTCATGTCCTTGGTTCTCATGCCTCTGAACGTCTGTGTATGGTTTCGCTCATCCTGTTTTCTGCAGCTGAGATAACGTTTCATCTGCCTTTCCTGGGGACTGCTTATCTCGGGGATGCTTTGCAATGTTTACTTTTTCCAGTCTGTATTGTCTTAAGCATGCAACCTGTATTCCCCATTACTGGCCTCACCTGCGTGGTAGCCAGTCAGTTCTTTAATCTGCCTTTTTGCTCCTAATAAAGTATTACTGCTTCAGAGCTACCTGCCTGGATGAGTTGGCTTTTGGGATGCTAGGGACAGACGCCTGATCTTGACAGTGAGGAGAGCAGAGTAAGGCGATACCATCATTTTCATGTGATACTATACTTCTGTTGATACAGCCCCAAATCGCATTTGCCTTTTTAGCTACCGCATCACACTGCTGACTCATGTTCAGTGTGTGGTCTGCTAAGACCCCTAGATCCTTTTCGCACACACTACTGCCAAGACAAGTCTCCCCCATCCTATAATTATGCATTTGATTTTTCTACCTAAATGCAAGTAATACAAGAGGCAGTGGGGTGTAGGGGTTAGATTTGAACTGGGCAGACCTGGTCTCAAATCCATGCTCAGCCATAAAGATCACTTGCTGACAGTGCTTTAAAAACAAAACAAAACGATACCAGTGCTCATATATAAAGTTGTGCCAATTTTCACCAATTCCCCCATCCCTCTTCAGATTCCACTAGGCTGTTCATGAGGGTCCACTCTTTTTCTGTGGCTGAGAAGGGCAGGCCAGCACATGAGGATCAGGACAAAAGGTGCTGGTGCTCTATACTGGTGAGTACTGTCACACTGCCCTGAGGCCCAGGCGAGCCCAATCTCGTCAGATCTTAGAAGCTAAACAGGGTCGGCCCTGGTTAGTATTTGGATGGGAGAACACTAAGGAAGTCCGGGGTCACGACACAGAGGCAGGCGATCGCAAACCACTTTTGAATGTCTGTTGCCTTAAAAACCCCACAGGTTGGGTTGCCAACCCCCAGGTGGCGGCTGGAGATCTCCTGCTATTACAACTGATCTCCAGCCGATAGAGATCAGTTCACCTGGAGAAAATGGCCGCTTTGGCAATTGGACTCTATGGCATTGAAGTCACTCCCCTCCCCAAACTCCGACCTTCCCAGGTTCCACCCCCAAAACCTCACACCGATGGTGAAGAGGGACCTGGGTACCCTATTTGGAGTTCAGACATGTTCCCATTTACCAAAAGGGAATCTTTCTGCATATGACAACTGTGAGCGGCTCTGGGCTTCTGTCAGCTTGAAATCTATCTATGCCCAATTGATTGTGCTGCTAATTCTGTGCACCCTTGTGCACTTCTTTCCGTGTCAATGAGCACATGACCTGCCATCTCGTCTTCATTTCCATCCAGCTTCAAGTTCAGTGGGCACATGCTCCGCAAAGTGCCAAACTGTTCTGGCTCGTCAGCAAAAACATTTCCAAGAAAGCAAAGTGTAATTTCCCCAGATAATGAACTACATTCCTCCCTGGTATTGTTTTGAAGCTATCCCTTGGAACTATTTTTTTTTTTTTTTTGCGTTTCATAAGGTAGCTCATCATGGCTGCAGTAGGATTGCTGGGGTCATTGACACTGGACAATGACTCCCATTTCCAATTCTGAGCACTTACACACTTCATAAACTGAGCACTAATACACAAGATGGGCAGCCCAATCCTGAAGGGAGGGGGCACTTCCAAGGTGTTCGGGGACAGCACAACCACGCTGCCTCCTGAGCAGCTTGTAGTGGCGTGGGGGGGGGGAGTGACTTTCTCCCAAGCCCCGTAAAACTTGCTTATAGAGTTTCATGGGGCTATGTAACTCGAAACCCATGAAAAGGGGGTTTCTGGACTGAAAGGGCTTTGGGAGCTGACTAATGTCAGCTCCCCCCCCCCCGAGAATGCCCCAGGAACACCCCCCTGGATGTCGGCAGGAGGACTTGCACCAGAAAAACTCTGCTGGGGAGGCTGCACCGGTGCCTAATCCTCACGCTGCCACGTGGTGCCTCTACACTAATGTAAGTGCTCTTGTGCCAGCGTCTGCGCCCACTTAGCTGGCGCAAGTGGCACTTAGGCCAGTGTAGGGGTCATGCCGTCTCCTCAGAAGCTCTGCCCCTTCTGGATTGCTCAGTTAATCTCTTTCTCCAAACCTTGGTCAGGACCTTAGAGAGGCCAATGCATGCCTTCCACATATGCCTGGATATATGCATGTATGCTGATCTTTCGTTCCAGTGATAGCTTTTCTTCACTCTTGAAATGGGGGGTGGGGGAGCTACCATTTTTATAACAAAATTTTATGTTATTGTCAACTTCCACATGAATTATAAAAATACATTAAAACTTGGAAGATCTGATGACTTCAATGGAAGTTCCAATTAGGTGCATTATGCATTTTTGCCCTGCAGCCCAATTGGGTTTGTTTACTATTTGTTTTATTTAAAATGTTTATTAGCCACCTTTCTCCCTTGCAGAACTCATGACGGTTTACAATATAAATAGGGTTGCCAGGTCCCTCTTCGCAACTGGCGGGAGGTTTTTGGGTTGGATCCTGAAGAGGGCATGGTTTGGGGAGGGGAGGGACTTCAATGCCATAGAGTCCAATTGCCAAAGCGGCCATTTTCTCCAGGTGAACTGATCTCTATCGGCTGGAGATCAGTTGTAATAGCAGGAGATCTCCAGCTAGTACCTGGTAGTTGGCAACCCTAAATATAAAACATTATAAAAATGTAATAAAACAAACAATTATAAAACCCATAAAACAATTATAGCAACTTATAATTTAAAAAACTGCTTGGGGATTGCATGATGAGTCATAATCAAGCCCCACTGTATTTTTTAGAATATCACTGCATTATTTGCACTGTGTTATTTTGCACAGGTAAGATACATTACATTACATCATGCCACTGTCTGCATCAAACCACAAACACTGAAAACTCAAAAAACCCCACCTGTCCCCACCCAATTTCTAAAAACACTCGGTGAGCACCAGGAAAGGTGCCAGCAGACACCATGGCTCCCATGGGCACCATGCCAGGGAGCCCTGCTCTAGGAATTTCCCTAATCTCTAAGGTAAAGACATGGAGATATATCTTGAAATTCCTTGAGTGTTACTTTGGTGGCCATTTTCTGGTCATTTTTTTCTCCTCAATTTCTCGAGGATGGGGGTGGGCGGCGGGTCTGGGGATGAGGTTCTCTGCAGGGAAGGAAATGGCCATCCTACTACCTCTTGTATGTTGGGGTTGGGACATAGATGAAGCAAATAAGTTTTTGTTATCTTCCAATGCATACCTGCCCTGACCGGGATGGCTCAAGCTAGCCTGATTTTGTCAGATCTGAGAAGTTAAGCAGGGTTGGCCCTGGTTAGTATTTGGATGGGAGATCTCCAAGTAATACCAGGGTTGCTAAACAGAGGCAGGCAATGGCAAACCACCTCTATTAGTCTCTTGACTTGAAAACCCTACTGGGTTGCCACAAGTCGGCTGCGACTTGATGGCACTTGACACACACAGTGTATACTTATAAGTGAAGAAGACTAGTTGGTTTTTTATGCCAACTTTCTCTACCACTTAAGGCAGAATCAAACCGGCTTACAATCACTTTCCCTTCCCTTCCCCATAACAGACACCCTGTGAGGTAGGTGGGGCTGAGAGAGCTCTTAATAGAACTGTGACTAGCCTAAGGTCACCCAGCTGGCTTCATGTGTAGGAGTGGGGAATCAAACCCAGTTCTACAGATCTGAGTCCACTGCTCCAAACCTCCGCTCTTAACCACTACGCCATGGTGGCAATGTGAACAGATGTTCACGCTGGTGTTCATTATGGCATTTGTGGAATGAGAGATTATCATAGCAATTCTGGATTCTCCAAAATAGAAGAATGTAGATGTACAACTTAACTCCAGTAGATTTTTGTTCTGATGAAAGCAGAATCAGGAACTTTAGGTGTGTGTACTCAATGACCCCGTTGTTCTTTTGGTTCTCTCTCCCTCTTTTTCCCTCCACCGTGCCAACTCACATTCCATAGCTTGGGATCAGTCCATTTCCTTTCGGCATTTCTCACAGCTTGGCACTCTTTAAAGTACGCCAAGTGTATAAATTAAATAAGGGGATATGAATTCAGTTTCATAACACTTGTTGTAAAGGATGCATTTCAAGCCTTACATCTAGCTTACATTTGCCGACAGAGCCATGCTTAATGCCACCCATGCTCTGAGGCACATTCCTATAGGAGGCTAATTTTTTTTCCAGATCTGTTTGCTACTGACTATCCTGGAAATCCAGGATGAACTCTGAATCATTTAGCCAAGGCTAAAAAAAGATCCTGAAGATTCCTGGGGTTCGGCGAGACCCCCTGTGTACTATTGTGGGTACAGCTAGTATGAGCCCGTGACTCACACCGTCCCTTCAAGTGGGTGTGCAAATCCCATAGCTCAGTAGTAGAGGACATGCTTTGTATGTAGGAGTTGCAAGATTCAATCTACACTTTTAAAGGGTCTCAGACCTGGAAAGACCCTTTGGAAAGCTGCTGTTGGTCAGAGAAGACAACACTAGGCTAGATGGTTTGACATGTTTGAAGTTTAATAATCTGATTCCAGTGATCAGAAGTGGTCTCAGTCTTCTTCTATGTGTGTTTTTTTATAGTCTCATATGGAGGAACAAACACAAATAAACACATACATGAAGCTGCCTTATTCGGAATCAAACCATTGGTCTATCAAGGTCATTATTCTATTCAGACTGGCAGTGGTGCTCCAAGGTCTCAGACTGAGGTCTTTCACATCGCCTGCTTCCTGGTCCTTTTACCCTAAGATGCCAGGGATTGAACCAGGGATCTTCTACATAAAAAAGAGAGGCCATGGCCCCTCCGTGGAACAGGTGACAAGGTCTGGAATGATACACATGAACACATGAAGCTGCCTTCTACTGAATCAGACCCTTGGTCCATCAAAGTCAGTATTGTCCACTCAGACAGGCAGGGTCTCAGGCTGAGGTCTTTCACATCACCTACTTGCCTAGTTCCTTTAACTGGAGATACCAGGGATTGAACCTGAGAACATGCAAAGCAGAGGCTCTACCACTGAGCCACAGCTGACTGGATATTGCTTGGGACCCAACATTTCCTTCAGGAGATGTTACCAATATGCCTTGAACGGATCTCGTCTAGAGTACATTACTTCTTGCTACCCAGTTTTTTTCATCATTCATAAATATGGTGCTCCAATGGAGGAAAGCCACCCTTAGCAAGGTAGTCATGCGCATAATTTCTCATGTTCCTGGTGTGCACAATAGAGCTATAACAGAAGAAATTTCCATCCAGTGCAGGAATGATGTGATCAACACTGTATTTTATATTATGTAACTGCAGGAAATAATGTATGCAGAAAAGCATAATGTGGACTGAATGCGTGTCAGAGCACATCCTTTGGGGTGTGGTGCGCTGTGTCCCATCAAAGTTGCAGAGGGAGAAGAGAATCCCATTGCCTCTTTCAACATGTTGTTTATTTAGGGATTCATCTGATATGAATCTGAGCCCTGAAATATTAAGTAGTGCAGACACAGCTCGGGGGGAGGGTGTGCTCGGCAAGTCGAATTGCTCGCCATTATTTTTATTGCAATTGGCAAGCAGGGGACTTGGGCCCACTGGCGCTCTCCTCTGGCACAGGTTCAGAGGAGGACAAGAAAGATGGTCAGGCAGGGTTCTGGAAAACGAGTTCTATGAAGAGAAGAGGAAGGGCCGTGGCTCAGTGGTAGAGCATCTGCTTGGCATGCAGAAGGTCCCAGGTTCAATCCCCAGCATCTCCAGTTAAAGGGACCGGGCAAGTAGGTGGTGTGAAAGACCCCTGCATAAGACCCTGGAGAGCCACTGCTGGTCTGAGTAGGCAGTACTGACTCTGATGGGTCTGATTCAGTAGAAGGCAGCTTCATGTGTTCAAGATGAATGAACTGGCTATGTTTAGTCTGGAGACGAGAAGACTGCAGAGAGACATGATCACGTTCTTCAGATACCTGCCGCTCGGAAGAGGGGAAAGAGTGTACTGTTCCAGAGGGCAAGACTAGATCTAATGGGCTTACATTACAGGAAGGCAGATTTCAATGGAAATTTAGGGAGAACATTAGGTAAGAATGGTTTGACAATGAAACTAGATAGCTGTCTCACAGGAGGGCTTGAAGCAGAAGTTGGACTAATATACACTGGAAATGTTCTAGCTTTGGATTTTCTGCATGCAACAGGGGGTGGGACTGAATGGTCTATAAGGACCGCTGTGATTTTATAATTCTATCATCAGAAGAACCCCCAACAAGCTTCAGGAATGAAAAGGAAACAGCTTAAAATATCTTGGGGGCATATGCAGGATTACCGTACATAATAATGAACCATAACAGTTAAGAAGAAAAAGAAGAGTTGGTTTTTATACCCTGCTTTTCTCTACCTTTAAGGAGTCTCAAAACAGCTAACTGTTGCAGAGGATGAATTTTGAAAAAAAGAAAAGAAAAGGATGCTAATGTAGCAATGAATTAAACAACTAACTCCTGAAAATCTTCCACACCCAAAATGTTCACAAAAGAACTTTCAGCACATTCACATTAAATAACCTAGAGTCATTTGTCTGGGATGCAGCAGTATATGTTAACCTACACTAAGAAAGAGAGTCAGCATGGTGTAGTGGTTAAGAGTGGCGGGCTCTAATTTGGAGAACCGGGTTTGATTCCCTGTTCCTCCACATGAAGCCTGCTGAGTGACCTTGGACCAGTCACAGTTCTCTCAGAACTCTTTCAGCCCCACCTACCTCATGAGATGTCTGTTATAGGGAGGGGAAGGGAAGGCGATTATTTTACCTTTAATAGATAACACTACCTTGACCAAAAACTTTTTAAAAACACCTAATTCTTTTGCATTGATTTCCTCTAACAAATACAGGTAAAGATTCTAATATGCAAATATTGAAACTGGAAGTGTAATGTCAATGTATATGATGGGGTACATAGAACACCTGTCCTTTTTTTTCTCTGAACACAAAACCAAACCCATAAACTTCCCGTGAATTGCTTCCTGATGCTCTGTCTGAGGCTAATGTTACAGGCAAAGTCTAAACCTGGAAATTGTTTTGTAAGCGTTGATGCGATTGTTTATCATTATATCACCAGCTTGGCTTGAGGTCCAACTCCATCCTGCTTTCATAACTAAGGTGAGTAGATGGTAATCTCAGGAACAACAAGCATATGCTTGTGCCCAAGAATGTGAATGGCAGCAGTTCAAAGAGGGAAATATATGCATTAGAGATAATGTCCTGGCTTTATGGATAGTGGATCCAATTCAGAAGAAGAAGAAGAAGAAGAAGAAGAAGAAGAAGAAGAAGAAGAAGAAGAAGAAGAAGAAGAAGAAGAAGAAGAAGTTGGTTTTTATATGCTGACTTTCTGTACCACTTAAGGGACAATCAAACTGGCTTACAATCACCTTCCCTCCCCCTCCCCACAACAGACACCCTGTGAGCTAGGTGGGGCTGAGAGAGTGTGACTAGCCCAAGGTCACCCAGCTGGCTTCATGTGTAGGAGTGGGGAAACAAATCCAGTTCACCAGATTAGCTTCCACTGCTCATGTGGAGGAGTGGGGAATCAAACCTGGTTCTCCAGATCAGACTCCACCACTCCAACCCACCGCTCTTAACCACTACACCATGTTGGAATAACCAGCTACAGGCCATTTCGACAGGTTATTTGACCTGGGGTTCGATGGCACTGGGAAATGCTGCTTTCCCTCAGCATTGTAGCACCTCCATGCACCTCCCATGGTTTCCCAGATATCTCCCAAACATGTTTTGTTTCGAGTTTTGGGGGAAATCATAACAAAGCATGGATGATTGCCATGTGAGAGGAATAGTTCAGATTTGCTTGGTCCCACCGACATAGCAGCAATTCCCTCCACGGTGGCCATTTCCTCCCCTGCCAGTCGGTGCTTAAAAAAACAACAGGAATTTAATATTGTAATACCAACATATAATGAGTTCCCAGCTTTTCTTTCTTTCTTTCTTTCTTTCTTTCTTTCTTTCTTTCTTTCTTTCTTTCTTTCTTTCTTTCTTTCTTTCTTTCTTTCTTTCTTTCTTTCTTTCATTTTATTTTTTTCTTTCTTTCTTTCTTTCTTTCTTTCTTTCTTTCTTTCTTTCTTTCTTTCTTTCTTTCTTTCTTTCTTTCTTTCTTTCTTTCTTTCTTTCTTTCATCTCTAGATCCTTAAGCATAAGGACGTGTTGCTGGCAACCAAGATAATTCATACTATAGTATTCCCCATTACTATGTATGGATGTGAAAACTGGACAGTGAAGAAAGCTGACAGGAAGAAAGTTGATTCATTTGAAACATAGTCTTGGAGGACACTTTTATAGATACCGTGGACTGCCAAAAAGACAAATAAGTGGATTCTCGATCAAATCAAGCCTGAACTCTCCACAGAAGCTAAAAAGACTAAATTGTGGCTATTGTACTTTGGTCAGGTCATGAGAAGACAAGAGTCACTGGAAAAGACAATAATGCTAGGAAAAGTTGAAGGCAGCAGGAAAAGAGGAAGACCCAACATGAGATGGATTGACTCTATAAAGGAAGCCATGGGCCTGTTTGCAAGACCTGAGCAAGGCTGTTAATGATAGGATGTTTTAAGATGTCGATGAACATTCAATCAAGCAATAATACACATTGGAATATTGATCTAAGACAGAGTGGACCTAGATTGAAACCAGCTGACAGAAGAATTGGGGAACAAAGCTCAGCAGATTATGCAGAGTATGAAAGTCAAGGAATTGGTTGGGGAATTCCTTATGGAAGAAGAGACAGAAGTAATCCTGAACAAATTCATAATAATTCAAGCTTTTTAAGCCCAATTATTCAGAAGAAGATGGTTTGACTCTGAATGAAGAGGATGGTTTAGAAAGATAGGGGGTTACCGCACTTGGTATTCCCAGCGATGTATTAAGAGTTTGAAAATGTTATAAAAAACATCGCTTTAAAAGGGTTTTTGATACCATGGCTAATAAATGGTTGGAAGATGTCTTCACAGCTAAAGGGGCCAAACAAAGTGCGAACAGTATTTTTTATAACGTTTTCAAACCTTTAATACATCACTGGGAATACAAAGTGCGGTCACAGCCATCTGTTTATTGTCAGCAGTCTCCAAGCTTTGCTCTGTTTATCTGAATGGTAGGTGAATGAAAAAATTATTATTCAGGAATAGTCAGGATTTCAAAGAGGTTTAGGTAGCACAGACCATGGGTTAGTGCTTTGTTTTCTGGCAGAGAAATATGTTTCTATTATGACAGGAAGACGTTTATATACAGCTTTCATGAATTTATGTAGTGCTTTTGATTCTACCTCACAAGAGATTGTGGGATAAGTTGGAGAAATCCTCAATTAGCCGCAGGCTCTTATGGCTAATGAAAAATGTTCGTAATGGTATTTACATGAGAGTGAGGTGTGGGCTTCATGGTAATCTGTAAAATAGGATTAAGCAGGATAGATGAGTACAGCAAAGCTCAATGCTAGCACCAACACTAGTCAAACTTTACTTCAATAATCTTTCGAGCTACTTAGGAGATTCCCGTTACCATTACCCCATACCGGCTAATAAGGTTGCATTTCTGCTGTATGCAAATGGTAAGGTTTTGCTTTCTCACACAGAAATTGGCTTACGCTGAGCTGTAAGGTCTTTCTCAAAATTGTGTAGATGAGGAATAAATAATTTTTATGGCAAATCAAAGGTAATGATTTTTACTTGTCACATGGGCCTTAATAAAGGTAATTGGTCAGTGGATGGTCAGACTTCAGATCAGGTACAACAATTTAAATATCTAGGGACCCTTTTTAGGTATCACATAAGCTGGAAATACCATTGGACGTTAGCGCTAGAAAAGGCCAGAGCAACAGCTAATGCTGTCTTAGCACTGCCCCCCACTCAGCCATTCAGTTCACTGGGTGATCTTTTACCTACCTCACAAGATTGTTGGGACAGAGAACCCCAACAGGGCACCCAAGCATCTACTTGTGCATATGCTTGGGGGGCGGGGGTTGTTGGCACTTGCTTTTTTGAATCTTAAGGACAAAATGCAAAGGTTTGTGTATGGAACAAGAAAAATAGCGGCGTTTTAAGCCAATCCCTACCCACTGGCTGACTAGCAAAGCCTTGAGCCTATCCTGGCCAGAGGCATCAGTTGTGAACTTGTGAGCCAGCGTGGTATAGTGGTTAAGAGCGGCGGACTCTAATCTGGTGGACCGGGTTGGTTTCCCCACACCTGCACAAGAAGCCTGCTGGGTGACCTTGGGCTAGTCATAGTTCTCTCCAAACTCTCTCAGCCCCAACTCCCTCACAGGGTGTCTGCGGAGGGGAAGGGAAAGTGATTGTAAGCCATTTTGAGACTTCTTAAAAAAAACCAACTTTTCTTCTTCATCATCCTTTTCTTGGTTCTAGACTCAGCCTTTCCCTTCTCTAGGGGCTTGGCAACCTCTCCCCATGGAAACACAAGAAGCAAACCCTCCTTTCTTTTAAAATTAAACCAATCCACGTTTCATCCTCAAAGCAAAGTGTTGATCCTGCCCCAGCAGCTATTTTGCGATTGGCCTCACCCTCCGTGACTCCCATTTTGGAGTGTGCTTTCTCAATGTTCTTTCGATACCCGTTTCTCTGTTTCAGAAGTGCTTCCATGCGCCACAAGGTTGGAGGGAGCCCTGCCTAGATGAAACATGACACATTCCCTCTGGTAGCTCAAAGGAATTGAATGGGGTTGGACTGTGATCCATAAATGGCTCATTAGACTAGAGGCTAAATGTAAACAAACCAATCTCACAGGATTTCAAATTATGCCAACAAGATTACGTTGGGACACAAGATTATTGAATAAAACAGACGTCACGTGTGAAAAAGAACTCGCTTTATTACAAAAGTCTTCAGTATCAAAAACAGAAACATTGAGTAAGTGACAGAAATTCAAATTGTGCTTTAGGTATGTACAACTGTTAAGGCACGTAACAACTATTAAGTTTTCCAAAGCACACAGCTTTTTTTTTTATAAAAACCCCTCTAAATATAAAAATGTACAAAAGAGACACATTTATGTACAATTTTTAAAAAGAGAACGCACATCTTTATTACAAAGGAATGGGGGAAAACACTGGTAAGCTCTATTGATCATATTTTACAATGTGTCATGCTGCCAGAGAGGCAGTCTGCACAACTGACCATGTATCAAACTCAGTACAGCACTCCAGCCATATATTTGGCCCCTGAGTATTCTCATAGGCTCAGTGGATCTCTGTTTATATGCAGCCCATCCAATTCTTTTGCTTAGCTGCAGTCATGTTACTAGTCCTCAAGAGCCTCAGGCAAAGATAGAAGACTGGATGGGGATCCAGAAGGTGTATCCAGACACACACAGCCCCATGGCAAGTGGGGAAAGGGGAGAAAAGGGCTCAGCTGAGCCTGCAGGAATGCTGATGTTTTCCTCCCGTAATGCTGCAACTCTCCTGGAAGGCTTCTTTTATCAACTTTTTAAAAGAGAGACAAATTAGAAGAAGCCCCCCCCCCCAGCGGTCAATTAAAATCCTCAAACACTGTACAATATGTCCAAAAAAGAGGTCCTCATTCCATATTCTCATCCCTGTACCTCAGTACTGAGCTGCCAGTGACATGCCATCCATTCCTGGGAAGGTGACTTCCCCCCTCCCGAAACAAAGCTCGGAAGACTAGTGGATTTCACGCTAACAGCCAAACAATAAAGGATTTATGTCAGGTCTACCTGAAGAGATCCACTATCCACTAGCAGTATTTCAACCTCCATCGTTCCTCCATTTAATCCCTTTACAAATAAACTCAGGTGTGTGTGTGGTGGGGGGGAGGCTCTCTCAGGTTTCACTTTAGTGCTTGAAGGGTTGCAGCCATTTGACAGATTTCCCCCTCTAAACAATGGCAGAACAAACACCGGCTAGTCCTTGTTTTCTCCCTGCCGTCAGCATACTGCCATAAAAATACGCCTGTATATTGCTGTTTCCTTGCTGAGGTGGCAGGAGTTGGGACTCCAGGCATTCTCGGGCATCGTCTTCAGAAAAAGCAGCCGGATAACATCTTATTCTTTCCTTTTAACAGTATCTGAGGGGAAAGTGAGAAGATTGCTTTACTCTGCGGTTCTGAAAAGGCCAAGGGACCATACTGGCACAAGCTCCATTCACATTACTGACATATTCGTTTCATGGTAAAAATTACTGACTCGTAATGCAAGGCTGTGTATATCAGCATAACATATCTGAATAACAGATAACAATCTGGGTCAAGGAGGAAGAGGAGAAGAAAAGTTGTTTTTTATATACAGACTTTCTCTACCACTTAAGGAAGAATCAAACTGGCTTACAATCACCTTCCCTTCCCCTCCCCACAACAGACACCCTGTGAGGTAGGTGGGGCTGAGAGAGTGTGACTAGCCCAAGGTCACCCAGCTGGCTTCATGTGTAGGAGTGGGGAAACAAATCCAGTTCACCAGATTAGCCTCTGCCACTCATGTGGAGGAGTAGGGAATCAAACCTAGTTTTCCAGATCAGAGTTCACCACTCCAAACCACCGCTCTTAACTACTACACCCCACTGGTGCTCAAGTGTGAGGAAGAAACCTTGCCAGTAGTATTAGTTAGAGAAGGAACCTGCTCAATAGTTGAGTGGGCAGCTTGCTCACTGGAAATTTATTATGGCCCAGATACATTAATTTACATAGGGTTGAATTCAATTATTCTCCTTTGCTTTCTCTACCAGAAGAGGTCTTAGTGGAAAGAAGTCATCAGATCCAACTTAGCAAGAAAGGAATTACTGAAATGCCTTCCAATCCTTTTCAAATACGTTAAGAGATCGGTGGCTTCTCTCAAAATGCAGACAAATTCTTTCCAAGTATTCTTACAGTTTCAGTGGCTTCCACAAGGCATAGATATGGCCACCAATGTGCAAGCTACCACAGAAGCAGACGGAAGTAGGCAAAGAAAATGTCTCAAATTGCACCCATGCCTACTGGGAAGTGTGCACAACTTTTTGAATTTCCCAAAGTTGTTCTTCAGGCAGGTCTGTGATGCTCAGGAACTGCCACACTGTCAGCAGTACAAACAGGACCAAAGATAGCTTGACTCTCCCATTCTCTGGGAACATGACCACAAAATTCCCCAAGGAAGCCCTTCTCTTTACCTGATCGTATTCTGAAGGCAACAGGGATTTCACGGTTGGGGATCAGGAGTCCCGAGTGCAGGGTTTCAACTGGCTTGTCATCGGTTGCAATAACCTGGTACTTCCGTACAACCTGCAAGAAAAAGAGAAACTAGTTGGGTCTCTGGAACTTGCCCATAGCAAGGCTTCCTGGGAACCAATTATTTTCAGCCTGTCCAACTGGGCGGAGATTTTTTTCTTTCTTTTTTGCCGTCAGGTTGGAGCCAACTAATGGAGACCCCATAGTGTTTTCAAGGCAAGAGACATTCAGAGGTGGTTTGTCATGGCTTGCCCCTGCATAGCAATCCTGGACTTCCAAGGTGATTTCCCACTCAAGAACTAACCAGGGCTGAAGCTGAATAACGTCTGAGATCTGACGATATGGGGCTAGCCTGGCAATCCAGGTTTGGGCAAATTTAATTTAACCAAAACTAAACTGGTAATTCTTGGAACTCACAAAATCTGTTTCTGTGCAAGTTATAATCAACAGTGCAAACCAGTCACAGTAAAATAAGGCTAAAGTCCCACATTTCAACAGGAGAGCCCCCTGACATGATGATCCTGAGGGTCAGCAGGCCCTTTAACAGAACAAGGGGAAAACTGGGAGCCTGCTGGGTGAGAAAGAAATTAGCAGAAATCGCTCCCCCTGCCTTCTCTACACTTCTGCTTCTTCCTCTGTTCTCAGTGGGATTTTTTTTTTGCTGTCAAGTCACAGTTGACTTATGGCTACCCCATAGGGTTTTCAAGGCAAGAGTGGTGGGATGTGGTTTGCCATTGCCTGCCTCCACATCACGATCCTGGTATTTCTTGGAAGTCTCTCATCCAAATACTTGCCAGAGTCAGGGCTGAGAGTGTGTGACTGAACCAAGGTCACCCAGCAAGCTTCCATGGCACGAGCAGGATTTGAACCTGGGTTTCCCACATCCTAGTCCGATACCTTAACCACTACACCACACTGGCTCTCCAGGATCTTGGGTGGAGGTCTTACATATTGCCTACTACCTGATCCTCCATACTTTAGATACAAGCTATTAACAATAGGTCTCCTTTAACAGAATTTTGTCAGAAAATGGGGAACATTCAGGGATTCAGCAAATCCCCTTTCCCTTGTATACATTATGAAAAGCAAAGGTCATGCGGCATACTTCCCCTCTCAATTGTGCTTTTTATTAAATTGAGATAACAAGAAAAAAATGGCGTAATGGCAAGCTTACCCAGAAGAGAGCCAAATGAAGCTGCAACTCAGCCAAACGGCGTCCGATGCACATCCGCTTCCCAATGCCGAAAGGAATGTGAGCGAACGGGTTGATGTTCTTTTGCAGCCACCGTTCTGGCTTAAACTGAGTCCAGTCGCTGAAGTTTTCTTCACAGCATCCCAGGATATGACTATTTAACATCAATACTGTCTGTAAAGATGAAAACAGCAGGGGTGGAGATGGTAAGTTCTGTTTTTGCTAATGGAAAAGGGCGGTGTGCGAGTCAAAGAAAATGGTTTTCTCCACCAAAAACCATGATACTGCATTGAAGCTCACAACATGTTACATTGACCATGTGATTGCCATAGGGATGCACAGCTGTGCAACAGCTGCAATGCCCCCTGTGAGAACTCGATTCACAAGTGCCACAGGGCCCAGTTCAGATTGGGACTGTGGCACGGGGTGGATAAAGGAGGGAATCCAACCTGCCCCCACCACTGTTTTCCTGACCTGAAATGGTCATGGGGTATGTTATTTGCCCTATGGGAAAGGTGCATGTGAACATACAGCCATCTGAGGAAGCAAATAATGCCCCTGAAGCCATTTCAGGTTGGGAAAATGTCACAGGGAAGGAAGGAGCACCCCCCGCCCCGGTGCCATGGTCGTGATCCAAATTGGGCCCCTGATGCTTCTGAACTGAGTTCCCACAGGGAACTCTCAGCTGTCATACAGCTGCAAGTCCCTGTGGCTATCACATGATAGATGTAACGTGTAGTTGGGACCTAAGCTTCATATGCAAGCAAAACAAAAACAAAAACCTGGAGAATATGTCTGGGGTTTCAGTTCAGGTTTTGTTGTTGTTGTTGTTGTTTAAAAAGGCAGTTACCTGCTTCTCCTTTAACAATGAAATGGCTATCGCAACACAGAATGTGTCTTGCCTGGAAGCTTTCAGCCTTTAAATACTTTCAGGTTTCAAACAAAGTTGCAACAGAGGTCAATATTTTGACCCTGGGTATGTCAAGCCTTAGCCAGCAGCCTACTTTCAACACTTGGACTCACCTGTAGGTTGCACAAAATAATGCTATAACCTTGTCTGAATTCACACAGAGACAGACCTTCCCTTATCACAGAAACATCAGGAGAAAGGGCTTTAAGAAAAAGGGCTGCTATCGACCCTTGCAAGGGCACTTATGTCTTTAAAAGAACATAAATTCAGCTAAGGACGTGACTCACAAGATGGCATCTCCATGTTGTGAAAAGGCTGTACCTATTGATTTTCTTTTTTTCTTTCTTCTGCCTGCCATGCAACTATTAAAGCCTCGAAAACCATGCTGGGGTCCTTGTCATTTCAGAAACTGTCAAGCTGACCCACACTGTAAAGTGATAAGAATACCAAGCCGGCTTTTCAAGCACGCTGGTTTGTCGCAACAATCGCAGTTGCAACCCTACAAACATTTTATGGCCCTTGCATCCCCCTGGACGAAGCACGCTCAACTGGGCGCTGGGCTGCAAATCTGTTGAGGGTCCAGTTCTGTGGTGCGCAGGGAATAATCAGGACAGGCAGGTCGAGCGGCTGGGTGCAATTAGGAGCGTTGCAATACAGCAACTGCAACGCTCGCCTGGGCAATAGGACTCAGCCCAGCATGCTACCACACAGCAGCTCAAAGTACAAAAGCAACAAAACACACACGTGTTTTGCCACACGTCCAACTCTTTAGGGATCCTCTCGAACCACATTCTTGCCACATTTACATAAAAGGAGCTACCCACTGACAAGGGATGAAGCACTTTTCGGGACGGGGCTGCGAGCGTTTGGTATGTTCAGCTGCTTTGGGTAGCGGGAACATATACTGACCCCTTTAGGAAGCGCGTAGTCACCAAGGACTGTTTCTTTGTCGAGAGTCCGAGTGGTAAATGGCACAGAGGGGGTCAGCCTAGAGAAAAATAAATACAGTCACTTTTATTATTTTTGCTCTTTCACGCCAATCGTACAAGATACTTCTAACAGAGGTATCGGATAGAAGGGAAGGCTTCAGTTCAAATGGAACCCCTATATCAATAGGTACTGTGCCTGAGTTTACCAAGTGTCCAGAACAAACAACGGACAAGGTTTATCTGCTAATGCCTTCTGCCAAGGATGGTGTGCATAGTTCTTCCCTCCATTTTACTCTCACAACCACCCTGTGAAGTACAGAAAAAACTGAAATTTTGCTCTAATCTTACCTACCAAGCTTCATGACCGGGCAGGCATTTCTACTTGAAGCGTGCTATACCAGATCAACCCGCTCTGTTTCTTGATACTGAAGGTTTCTTCTTCTTCTGAAAAACCATTCCTTTTTATGCCAGGAAGTGTATGCAGAGCATCTTACCTCATAGACTCTTTCAGGCAGGCCTTTAAGTAGGGCATTTGCTTCAGGTGTTCAGCGCTTGGGCTCTCTCCAGCCACGGGCGCACTCTGTATTTCCTCAAGCAGCTTCGCCTGGACGTGCGGGTTGCGTGAGATGTTGTAGAGAGCCCAGAGTAAACTGTTGGCAGTCTGAAACATTGGCAGATAAATGCAGCTCCTCAGAACCTGGCAGGCTCAGCGGTTAACATGACTAATCAACGGTAAAAAATTCCAAATACGTATAATTTTTTTCCACAGTGGGCTGTGGCTCGCAAATGTGTATACCACAATTAATTTATTAGTCACAACAGCTCTTTTGCCACAACTCTGTTATTTTGGCTATGGCGGACTCACAGCACCGTGCCCCAGGAATATATTTGCAGCTGTCTGCTTTCTATTATAAAAAAGAAGGCCAGAACCTAGCCTAGGATTGTGCAATGAATCGGGCCACCTGTTCTCTGTAGGAGTACAGGATTTAAGCCGCAAGAATGAGGATTTCTTATTCAGCTAAAAAGTTGGCTTACATAAAAGCTGGCTTGCATGTATGTAACTTTACATGGTCCAGGGACGACCTGACAAGTGCAGGTTTACATAACCTGTCATGTCGTAACTTGGGCCGCCACATGAAAGACTGGCTATCACTGTCAAATTTACCCTTCCAGCAAGGAGCTCAAAACGGGATTTGTGGGACTATCACATATTCACAACCACCCTTTTTGGCTGAGAGTTCAAGATGGCATATGTGGGACTACCTCATTGTATCTTCACAACCACCCTTTTTGGCCAAGACTTCAAGAAGGCTGAGAGTTCAAGATGGCACGTATGGGACTGCCCCGCTGTATTTTCACAACCACCCCTTTGGGGCGAGATTTCAAGATGGCCGAGAATTCAAAGTGGGATATGTGGGACTACTCCGTTGTATCTTCACAACCACCCTTTTTGAGCGAGAGGGGATGGCTTTCCAAAGATGCTGGGTGGGCCTTGTAGCCGAGTGGGACTTTGGACCCACATCTAATATATGGATTCATCCACAGTGGCTGTGTGAAGCAGTTAACTTTGAAAGAAGTATTACTTTCCCATGGATTTCAACAGCAAAGAAACCTGATCTGAGCCCAAAGTCAATTCTGTTCCTCTTTGGCCATCTGCCCCAAATCAGGGCCGGTTCCAGTTTTGTGTTTTTTTTGGGGGGGGGGATAACACGTTTTTCGTTAATGCAGAAAAGCAACATATGCTTACCGTTTCCACTCCTGCAATCTGAAACTCAGTGATGGCAGCATACAATTCTTTCTTGGAAAGCTGGTTCTCAAAATAAATATCACAAAGGAAATCTTCACTGGGATTGGCCGAGTATTTCTTCAGCCTGCTGTTGATGGAACGTTTTGCTGAGGAAGGAAAGGAGAAAAGCCATGAGTCATCACTGAGAAGTAAAAGGGGTCTTCCACATTTAAAAAAATTAAAATCTCCACACGCATAAAATGAGCATGTCAAGGAAAACCATCCTAGCCTAGCCTTCTTCCAGATATGATCAGCCGAACTCACTCTGCAGCTCACGGAGAGCCACGTTCACACTTAACCATCAACGAAAAGAGCCACATTTACTTCCATCCCTGGTAGGAGGCCTACACTTCAGGGAGGCTTACCTGACCCTCTGGCATTGTCCACTTCAAGGTGGGAACCACCTGCCAACCACAAACCCCACCAGGCGAGGAGGGCCTTGCCCACCGTCCTAAAACATGGGGCAGGTGCCACATTGTGGAACAGTGCTCAGAAGAGCCACAGATGAGCCACACGGGGCTCCCAAGCCACTCAATGAATATCGCTGGCTTTCTATGTTGGGGGTTTTTCGTTTTTGGTAGGGGATTTTCGTTTTTGGTACAGAAAAGCATTTGATCATTTAAGTCCCACACAAGAAGCTGCCTTATACGGAATCAGAAACAAAATCAAACAAATCAGTGTTGTGCAAGCTATGAAATTATCAAAACAAAACAATACTAGGCTATAAAGTCTTATGAGCTATATTCACAATAGATGACAATCAATGTGACAAGAAAACAAATAACATATAATGTACAGATAATGAGCGCAGTAGCACAAAAGCCCAACCCCCAACGGAGGTGAAAGCAAACCCGAGAGTTCAATAGGTAAGTCTGTGTTTATCTATCCCTTTAAAACATAAACACAGAGCTACTTTCTATCTTCAGACCCTTGGTCCATCAAAGTCAGTATTGTCTACTCAGACCGGCAGCAGCTCTCCAGGGTCTCAGGCAGAGGTCTTTCACGTCACCTACTACCTGATCCTTTTAACTGGAGATGCCGGGGCATGAACCTGGGACCTTCTGCATGCGAAGCAGATGCTCTGCCACTGAGCCATGCCCCCTCCCCTCCACCTGACTTTCCAATTTCTCTTCCAGTCAGAAGTTGGTAACTGCTTTTGCAATACAAGTTTTTTCCCGAGGGGGGGAGGTTTAAACCAGAACCAGTTTACCTGTCTTGAAGATATGGTCCCATGCCTTTGTGTGAGCCTGCCAAACTTTTGTGTTTAGACTTTTGTGGAGCTCAACCGGAGTCACCATCATCATCCCAAAAGTGCTCATCATCTACAAGAGAAAGGAGTAAATGTCAGTTTTAAAATATGCAAAAAAAAAAAAAATACAGAACGGAAGCAAAAGAGACAAGGGAGAGCTGGGACTTTCCATGGTAGCAGAGACCTGTGGTTTGACCAAATTGGCTGAACTTTTTAGGGGCCCCCAAGAACAAGCCAGAATGAGGGGCAAAATAAGTCATTGGTTCAAGACCTGACAAAGGAGAATTAGTCTAATGAAATACAGAAACATCACATAGATGGAAGAGCAGGGAAGACACCTCCCACCTCTATCCTGGATGTCTTCTTTGTTTGTTCATTTCATCAATTCCAGGTAGAATATATCATCTAGCCTAAGTCTGCAAAGTTTCCATGAATTGCTGGCAGGGTGGTTACATGGTAATTACCATGGAAACTGACAAGAGTAGGGAAAGCTTTAACATCAAGTATGTTAGTTCCTGAATAAAGAGAAGCTACCTTGCTAACTGATAAAATTCTGTTGTGCAGAACCCCTGAGAAGGAAGAGGATACTGCCCTAACAGAAGCAATCTGGAGATAGATTTGGTTTTTATATCCCACTTTTTCTCTACCTTTAAGGAGTCTCAAAGCGGTTTACAATCGCCTTCTCCTTCTTTCTCCTCACAACAGATACCTTGTGAGGTAGGTGGGGCTGAGAAAGTTCTGAGAGATCCGTAACTGCCCCAAGGTCACCCAGCAGGCTTCTCATGGAGGAGTGGGAAATTGAACCTGGTTCTCCAGATTAGAGTCCGCCACTCTTAACCACTATACCACACTGGCTCTCATACCTGGGAAGAAGGGGCTGGCCCCACTTCCCTATCTAACTAGCCTTTGCTGACCCTGCAGGGTTGTCTTCTTTTGTACACCAGACATTGCTTACTCAAACATGAATGACCCCCATTCCCTCTCAATGCAGATTGCACAGGATATGCCCATAAGGACCTCTGGACCTTCACTTCAGTATGGCGCATCAACTGTAGAACATGGTTAGAAAAGAAAACTTCTTACCGTCTTGATGGCCTTGATAAAGCTCAAACCTTCATCTCCCACCTTCTTCTGCAGGAGCCCAAACCTCTTCCCGTACAGTACCAGACAGATACCTATTTGGAAAACAGGGTCATTTATTCAGTGCTGTTGGTGTGTGTGGTCTTCTTTTTTTTAAACAATGTAAACACAAACAAATAGATACCCCTTTAGTTCCTTGCCCCAAGGAGCTTCCAGTTGAAATTCCAATCGTAGGGGAAGGGAAAAAAGGGACGACAGGGAATAAGTACAAGCAAACGAAGGTGCATATTGCTGTGTTTGCACACATCACAGGCTTCATTTTGTTTGACAATTAGGACTAAGGGAGAAAACTCTAATTTCTACACAACAGCATCCAGGTGTTCACCAGGATGCATCTTTTACCTTGACCTACAATATGAGAACCCACTTTTGAACCTGAAGAAGACGACGAAGAAGAGGGGTTGGTTTTGATACCCCACTTTTCTTTACCTTTAAGGAGTCTCAAAGTGACTTACCATCCCTTCCCTTCCCTCCCCACAATAGACACCTTGTGAGGTAGGTGGGGCTGAGAAAGTTTGGAGAGAACTGTGACTGGCCCAAGGTCACCCAGCAGGCTTCATGTGGAGGAGTGGGGAAACAAATCCGGTTCACCAGATTAGTGTCCGCCACTCAAGTGGAGTGGGGAATCAAACCTGGTTCTCCAGATTAGAGTCCACCACTCCTAACCACTACACCACGCTGGCTATGTATGTCCATCTTTCACCTTGTTTTTAAGAGCTAGGGAAGCAAAACAAACAGCAAAATAGGGTATCTGTACAAAATTATACAAAAGACAACATTTTGGTGAGCACACCTTGTTAAAAAGGAAGAGATAATATCTGTGGAATTTTGCTTTTCCTCACAATCATTTCTAAGTTTGTTCACTTTCTATTTCTGCCTGCAAGCATTTACTTCTGCTTTTCTTTCTCTGCCATTTCCACACACCCCCGCCCCAAACAGCGGGAGAATATTCTGGTCCCCATATATGGAGCAGGATGTACGCTCAACTTGGTTTTCTCTGGGGTCATCAAAGTCCATACTTTGCAGAGTTGTACTGCATTGTTTTCAATGGGTTTGCATTGATGCATTGCTCTAAACCAGAGGTGTCAAACTCAATTGTTACGAGGGCTGGATATGACATAAATACCACTTGGTTGGGCATTGCCTCGCCAGCCCAGATTGAGAGTTGGGGGGGTGGCGGCTGCCTGGCGGGCTTGCAGGCCAGATAAAAGCTCTCAAGGGGCCGGATCCGTCCCGCGGGCCTTATGTTTGACACCCCTGCTCTAAACTGTATCTTTTATTGTCCATTCTCATTTGATAGCTGGCTTCATACGTTTCTGGAGAGGTTGTGTATAAGTGACCGAAAATAAACAAACACGCTTTAGATCAAGGTGTGATCGGTTTGTGAGTCCTAATCCACCAATTGAAGATCAGTGATCTAGACTATACCCTATTACTATGTGGCTATTCCTAACCAATTGAGCGTTCAAAGGTACTTTCAGTTTTTCCTTCACACTGAAAAGGATCTGTCAAAGCCAGAAACTGGATGTCGGAAAAGAATCAAGCGTACAGTACAACACATCTAAACCAGTTTCGAATTAAAAAGAAAACTTACTTTCAAATGACCATTTGTTCAGTTCAGAATATAAATCTTCTATTTCTCCATTCTTGTTACAAAGTGTGTCCATTCGATCCATGAAATCTGCTAAAACCTACAAAAGAAACGTTAAAAATATCAGTGTAAATCACAAGTATACGTTGCTCGTTTTTAAAAAGTGTTGCAAAGTTTTCTGCAGCAAGTGAATGAATTATTTCCCCGCTTAAAACTCCAGAGAAAGACTTACACACAATTCAGTTTCGTCCTCCGAAAGATTCGTAAACTATTCCAAGGATTTTCAAATCGTTATTTGACTCACTAGCCCCACCTCCCGTCCATATGGTTTTTCATCCAAACCCTTCAAACTACTAACTGCAGCGTAATTGTCAGCAGTGGGGAGACCTGCCAAATTGTACTTCACAAATGCATCTTGGCCCCGATTTGTTTATAAGAGTAGGCGCTAAATATTTAAAGTGAAGCAACCCAACATGTAGCCAAGTCTACATATAATCTCTGTTTGGAAGTAGCGTAATCAATGAATAAAGAGAGGGATTCTTCAAATGGAAGTCCCCAAACTTATTGGGGTCCTTGCCCCCCCATTAGAAAGTACTATTACCCAATCAGACACTGTTTACATAGTGCATCATCCAAAATAAAGTTTCCAGATTGGTTGACCTTCCAACTACCACACTTTCCCGCAGCTCTCAGCCTTTTAAGTGACCTATTCTATTTGGCATTTGATCATCTTTTTTCTCTCTCAATAAAACCTTTTTTTGATTTTCAACAGATTTATTGGTTTTCATATTTTCAATCGGAGGCTGCCATTTTCCCTTCTTGTCAGAAGGCTGCTCTACCTAATCTATTCAACACAGGATTTAGCACATAGCCGTAAGATCAGGGCCAGACATACCCCCCACCCTGGCCCAGAAATTCTGAAGAACTCAAAAGCTTCCAAAATATTTTGTGTTATTTTGGTGGGTCCTAACAAGAAAAAGCAGGGCAACCAGGAACATCTGCTAACTGTACTGTATTTTTGCTCGACAGGGGAATTAGATCAAGGTTCTACCAACCCATCGGGGCTTTTTAGAAGGAGATAGGGAGAAGGACGCAAAGAAATATGCCATTTACAGTGTGATCGTAAAGAGAGTTACTCCCGTCTAAACCCATTCATTTCAATGGGCGTAGACTGGAGTAACTCTCTTTAGGGCTGCACTGAGAGTCCTATGAATGAATTTAGACTGTCAGTTCTTTCCCTTCAGTGAGTGCTGACATTTTCAGAGGACATGTGACAGAATGGTACCAGAATGTCTGAACATGTCCAGCGAGCGATGGAATCTGTAGCCACAACTTGTTGATTCAACCAGGGTTTTGCTACTTGGTCATGGCAAGAGCCAGTGCTCATGAAAATATCATGATTGTCAGTATCCACTCAAAGAGAATCCCCAAAGGGCATGTACATCTCCTGCTAAACTGGAGTTACACATTCATCCTACACAAGTGGTAGAGTCCTTCCTTTATTTTACCATTTGAGGCTGAAGGTGGAGGATTTTAATGCTCCCCTGCACACACACAAAATCCCCACACGTGGAAAACTAGCACATCACAGTGCATACATGAGCCTAGCATGCCAATTTCCTACTTATAGAACCACTTGCAACTGGAAGGGAAAAGGCCTTTTAAACAAATAAAAGTATCATTTTTGTGAGTGCATTCAAAAATACATTCCTTTAACTTGGACCTGAAATGAATCTGTGCAAGGAAGACTCTATCACACTGTTTTTTTCAGGGACAGTTTCTTGTCTGCCCTCCTCAAGCAATCAAAACACACACAGCAACCAGACTCATCGAAATCTTCAGTCGCGCCTGTGTCTGGATCGGTCTTAAATGACAAGACTATCTTATTGATTTGGAGGATAACATCAAACACAACTCCCCAATCTGGTACCTCGTTGATTTTGGAATCCAGCTTCACAATCTCCGTGGGCTTCATTAATTTCTGCTGAAACGCGCTTCTTACTCTCTGCCAGTCCTTCCCTTCTCTGCATGAAATAAAAATGCAAAGAGTTAAAGGAGATCCTCATTTTAAACAAGTCTACCACATTCATTTGCACATGTTCTTTCGATTTGGACATTTTTTGTAAACATTTTGGGGAAACTCCTGAAAAATGCCGCTAAATATAAATAATTACACAAACTGTACAACCCTATGCAGAATTACATTGTTTTAAGTGCACTGAAAACAATGGGTTTAGCCGCTCTGAGCCCTGCTTCAGTGGGGTAAGGGCAGGATAAAAATATAATTCAATAAAGAGTGTGACTCTATGGCATTGTAAGGGTTCTTTAGCCAAGACCCATGTTTGTAGGACTTACAAGTAAATGCTGATGCTTACCAAAAAAGTTTATTTTGGGCACCTCTTGGACCAAGTTATATGTTTTCAAAAAACCTGATCTTAGATTCAAATGCATCCTGCTTCAGGCTGTAATGCTTAAATCTGTATTATGTTTCCTACCCCAAATTTTGCATTTTCCTTTGGAATCAAACGGTGGCTTAAAATATACATTTGCTCTAAAAACACTTATCTCCCGACTTTCTCCTCCACACCAACAACATTCACAAGTGACACAGTAAGGTAAAGGGTGCTGTCCAGTCCCAACTGGCTCATATTGATCCCATGAAGTTCCACCGTATGTGATTGTCAAGGCAAGAGATGAGCAGAGGCGGTCTGCCATTGCCTTCCTCTGCAGAGTCTTCCTTGATGGGCCTCCATCCAAGTACTGACCCTGCTTAGCTTCGGAGATCTGACAAGATCAGGCTAGTCTGGGCTATTAGGGCTGCTACCGAGCAACATGATCCAAGTACAAAAGCGGTCTCAATCACATTTGCAACACTGGCTTTAGATTGGTATAGAAGGAACCCATCTTTAAACAAAAAGCACATCCTTAAAATGGTTGCTTAAGATGCTTAAAACAGTTTTTGTAATTCTCTGCATCTAAGGCAAAATATAAACATGTTGGCTAGAACAGCCATTCAATTTTAAATCATTTTCTGCTTTCTAAGACTCATTAACAACATTCACTGCTGACCCAGTCCAAATTAGCAGCCTGCTCTGATAATACAGTTGTTGGCAGTCCCCTTGCCTTCAAATAGGAGTGCAGCCCACTGATAGTTTGACACACGGCTTAGCGCACTTTGTGTTTAAAGAGGTCTGTAAAGCTTCCGCTGGCCAGAATGTACCTTAGTTTACTTTTCCATAGTCTGTTGTATATTTTAATAAATATTCATATATGGCTCAAAGAGCATGAGAGATGCTCACAGATTTGGGAGGGGGATGGTCACCACACATGAAAATCACTTCAAAGCCATTAAATATGGTGTTCAGCCTTGATCAGCGTGGATTGAGAAGCATGGAAAATTCAGGCTGTGTACTTGTGCCCTGACCTGGGTGGCCCAGCCTAGCCCAGTCTTGTCAGATCTTGGAAGTGGGCCCTGTTTGGTGCTTGTATGGGTGCCCAACAGGGAAGTCCAGGGTCCCGACGCAGAGGCAAGCAATGGCCAGCCACTTCTGAACATCTCTTGCCTTGAAAACCCTACAGGGTTGCTGTAAGTCAGCTGCAACGTGAAAGCACTTTCCCCCACTACTTTGCATCATTTCGGGTGCAATAACTAAACAAATCTAATGCAATCCACAGGGAGTTTGTGACACTTGGATAGCCCAACCCAGCCCGATTGCCTCAGATCTTTGAAGCTAAGCAGGGCTGGCCCTGGTCAGTATTTGGATGGGAGATGACCAACACCAGGGTCGCTACGCAAAGGGAGGCAATGGCAAACGACCTCTGAATGTCTCCCACGGGGTCACCATAAGTCAGCTATGACTTGACAGCAAAAGAAAAAAAGTGACATGGGGAGAGAAGGCGCATGGAAGCAGGACTTCTTCCCCTAAACGGGCCTTAGAGCCCACCTCTTCCCCAGCCCCATTCCCACTCACAGGATGAGCAGTCCGTAGCCCTCGTCCCTGTAGTCCCGGTAGGCTTTCCAGGGCTTGATTTCCAGGCGCTGCGGATAGGTGCTTTCCTTCCTATAGAGAGCCTCGAGCAAGCAGGGCGCGCCGATGTGCACCGAGTCAAAGGCGCCCAGTTTCATGCGGAAGATCTTGCCAAACTTGTGGTGGTAATCAGCCTGCAGGCAGAGCACACGGAAAGCTGCCTTCGTCAGACCCCTCGGTCCATCAAAGTCAGGACTGTCTATTCAGACCGGCAGTGGCTTTCCAGGGTCTTTCACATCTCTCCCTCCCCCCACCCCTTTTAACTGGAGATGCTGGGGACTGAACCTGGGACCTTCTGCATGCCAAGCAAATGTTCTGGATTCTCCCAGAAGGGGACAATAAGCCTGTCTGCTGGACTCAACGTGCTGATTTGGGCACTAGGGCCATGCCAAGACACTTGGTTAATCTAAGCGATTTCGCTGCACACTAAGAGAGGTTCACCCCCGGATGTCCTGCAAAGTCGCCGAAGATGCTGAAGTGCAGCTCTCAGGTTGCACCAAGATACTCAAGTGCAGCATTGCATGCAAGAGCTCCAGTGCTCACCTGTCATGCAAGATGAGCATAGGAGTTGAGGCAGCCCGCTGGGACAGGCAGCAGAGATTCTCTGGGGTTTCAAGAGGGTTTTTTCCCCCCAGCACCTGCTTCCTAAAATCACTTGAGATTGAACAGGGGACCTTCTGCATGCAAAGAAGACGACGAGTTGGTTTTTACATGCCAACTTTCTCTACCACTGAAGGAAGGCTCAAACTGGCTTACAATCACCTTCCCTTCCCCTCCCCACATCAGACACCCTGTGAGGTAGGTGGGACTGAGAGAGTTCTAAGAGAGCTGTGACGAGCCCAAGGTCACCCAGCTGGCTTCATATGTAGGAGTGGGGCAACAAATCCAGTTCACCAGATTAGCGTCTGCCGCTCTTGGGGACGAGTGGGGAGTCAAACCCGGTTCTCCAGATCAGAGCCCACCCTCCAAACCACCACTCTTAACCACTACACCACACTGGCAGGTGCTTTGCCATTGATGGGTTCTCAAGCCACTGCCTCCCCCAAAAGGAGCCTGGGGTGACTCACCAGCGTCTTTTTTTTAAAAAAATAATTTTTTAAATTGTTTTTCATTTAACATATCCACATGGAAACAATATCCAATAGTAAAAATAATAATAGTGATTAAAAAACCCCCAAGTAATATTACTAATTGGTTTTTGCAGGTTATCCGGGCTGTGTAACCGTGGTCTTGGAATTTTCTTTCCTGACAGTTTCGCCAGCAACTGTGGCAGGCATCTTGAAGATGCCTGCCACAGTTGCTGGCGAAACGTCAGGAAAGAAAATTCCAAGACCACGGTTACACAGCCCGGATAACCTACAAAAACCAATGAACTCTGACCGTGAAAGCCTTCGACAATAATATTACTAATTTAACAATAAAATGACTTCCCCCTCTCCCTCTCCCATCTAAAAATAAATTGTATAAACTTTTGCTAAGGGAACTAATCCCGATAATATTTTAATTAACCTGTTCTTATCCGACCCAACATTATTCGATCAGTACCCAATGCAAAAGGAACACCAAGTGTAGACTCACCAGCGTCTCGTGCTGCTTCTTGAGGCCGCCTTTCCGCAGGATCTGGACCAGGCTGCCCACCAAGGGCCACTTGGTGGGGCCGGGCAGGGCGGCGAGGGCGTGGGGCGAGCGGAAGGGGCACGCAGGCGCCTCCTCCTTGGGCTGCAAGGCGCACGCCGACGAGGTGGGCAGCAGCTGCTGCCGGTGCGGCGGGGGCGGCGCGCGGCCCGGCCGGCGGCGCTCCAGCAGGGAGCCGAGCAGCGGGGCTCGCTTGCCAGGGGTGGCCATGGCTCCGGGCACGGGGCGGTGGGGCAGGGCAGGAGAGCGGGCGGGACCGGGGCACGTGGCCCACTGCACACCTGCCGCCGGAGCCTCGAACCCGAACTAACCTCACCTCGTAGAAAAGGGCAAGAGTCCAGTTGCACCTTCAAGACGCAGAAGGGCAAGAGTCCAGTTGCACCTTAAAGACTAAGAAAGGCAGAAGGGCAAGAGTCCAGTTGCACCTTAAAGACTAAGAAGGGCAGAAGGGCAAGAGTCCAGTTGCACCTTAAAGACTAAGAAGGGCAGAAGGGCAAGAGTCCAGGAGCACCTTAAAGACTAAGAAAGGCAGAAGGACAAGAGTCCAGTTGCACCTTAAAGACTAAGAAGGGCAGAAGGGCAAGAGTCCAGTTGCACCTTAAAGACTAAGAAAGGCAGAAGGGCAAGAGTCCAGTTGCACCTTAAAGACTAAGAAGGGCAGAAGGGCAAGAGTCCAGTTGCACCTTAAAGACTAAGAAGGGCAGAAGGGCAAGAGTCCAGTTGCACCTTAAAGACTAAGAAGGGCAGAAGGGCAAGAGTCCAGGAGCCCCTTAAAGACTAAGAAGGGCAGAAGGGCAAGAGTCCAGGAGCCCCTTAAAGACTAAGAAAGGCAGAAGGGCAAGAGTCCAGGAGCCCCTTAAAGACTAAGAAGGGCAGAAGGGCAAGAGTCCAGGAGCCCCTTAAAGACTAAGAAAGGCAGAAGGGCAAGAGTCCAGGAGCCCCTTAAAGACTAAGAAGGGCAGAAGGGCAAGAGTCCAGGAGCCCCTTAAAGACTAAGAAGGGCAGAAGGGCAAGAGTCCAGGAGCCCCTTAAAGACTAAGAAAGGCAGAAGGGCAAGAGTCCAGGAGCATCTTAAAGACGAACCAAAATATTTTTCTGGCAGGGGATGAGCTTTCGTGAGCCACAGCTCACTTCTTCAGGCACAACTGAAGATGCGAATCCATCTGTCTTTAAGTCGAGGATTAAGTAATCTCACCTAGAGGGGCAGGAGGAGATCCGGCTGCAGGAGCGCTGGCCACGCAGGCAGGAAAGCCAGCGACGAGGCGCCGCTATCGGGAGGCAGGCATCGGGTTCCCCAAGGCGCTCTTACCAGGGATCCTCCGCCCGCTGCCTGGAGCTGAAGAGGCAGGGGGATCTTGTGGGCAAAAGGGGAGGTGGGGGGAAAGGGGGGGGGTCAGGGGCTCGACTAGGAAGGCGTCTGAGCGTCCTCCCTGGCAGCCCAGAACTAGCTAGCCTTGCTAGAGGGGATCTGAGCCGAAGGGCCGGCTCAGTTGCCTCTGGGATGCGCAGCGCAAAAGGGATCTCTCCCTAGACCACAAGGGGGGGGGGAAGGACCGATCCAGCCGCTGCGATCCTGGGGCCCAGGGATGCCGGCTGCTCTCCCGGCTGCCTTCCCGTCGAGGGCCCGGGACGAGGCATATATAGCGTGCGGACTTTCCTCCGGGGCCAATTGGAAGGGAGAGGAGGAGAGCGGGGTGGGGCGGGCGGATGGCTTGCGGGCCACCCCCTGCCCCCGATGCGGGCCAAGGGGGAGGGCTGCGCCCCAGGCGGAGAGGTGAGCCGGTTCGAGGCTCCCCCCTCCCCGCCGTGCCGAGCTGGGGCGCGAACGCCCGTCCCACCTTTCTCCAGGGCGGGGACGTTGGGCTTTGCATTAGAAATTTATGCAAAAGAGATTGCAAGTCTATTACAGGATGGAGGGAGAAGCAGGGGAAGTCGATTCCCCCCCCCCTATTCAATGTATGTTATTGTTACACCTTTTTATTAATAATTTTGGAAAATAATAAAAAAAAACATTTTTTTTTTAAAGAGAAATAACAGATTTTGTGATTTTGTGATTTCAATGAGATTGGTTCAGGGGGAATATATTGTTATGGTATTAGTGATGCTATTTTTAGTAATTGTTTCTACTGTGTATTAACCTTAAGTATACGTTGGGTGTTGTAAATTGATTATGGGTTGTTGTATTATGTATTATGGTTATGGTTAAGCTCAAGACCTTTGGTCAAAGGAGCTAGTAAATAAATGGAAATTAAAAAGAGAAATCTCTTTGCGGCGGGCCGAAACGCAGGCGATCGGAGAGCGAAACCAACCACGTCCACGGGAGGTTTCGCCTTGCGGGGGCCGCTCTCTAGATACGCATCGCCCCCATCGGGTTTCTCAAAACTCAACAAAGAAGCCCCCCATGCCGAGTTCTGAGAATTCAGATGGGGGCAATGTGCACCTAGACAGCGGCAAATCCGAGGCAAAACTTCCCATGCAGAAACGGCCATAGAGCACCGCAGTGCTAGATTTGTTACAGGTGAAGCATGGGAGGTTTTGCCTTGGATTCGCCGCTCTCTAGATGCACCTTTTCCCCATCCGGATTCTCAAAACTCAACTGTAGCGGTAAACAGGGGTTCGTGGGGGAAATAGAGACCCGAAGGATTATTTCAAGAAAACAGTCTATTCTGGCAGCTGCGACCCAGAGGCCCTAGCGGGCAGAAATCTCTGAGTCCTAATACCTTTCAAGACATTTCCAGAAAGGAAAAGAGATGATTACAAATTGCAAAATCAGTGGCTCTTCCATAGTCAGGGGAAGTCTACCTTGCTGTCTCACAACAATCAGCCCCCCCTGCAGAGTTTTGAGATCTCCGGATGGGGAAAATGTGCGTGTAAAGAGCGGCGAATCCAAAGCAAAATTTCCCGTGCGTGTTTTCTTCGGAGGGGAAGCCGGGATCGCTGAAAGCCAGCTGCGCAATATTGCCCCGGGGCTGCTTCCGTAATGAATAGGAAACCTAATCGCGTGCCTTTCCCGGCGTCACGCCCCCGTCTCCGGCAGTGGCCCATTTATTCATGGAAGGTTTTGCATTGGATTTGCCACTCTTTAGATGCACTTTTTCCCCATCCATATTCTCAAAACTCAAAAATAAGCCACCATGCAGAGTTTTGAGAATTCGGATGGGGGGGAAATGTGCATCTATAGAGTGACAAATCCAATGCAAAACCTTCCATGAATAAATGGCCAGTGTGTCCCCTTAGCCTTGCCCTCCTACGGCCCTAAGGAAAGCCTGTTGACTTCGGCTGGACCCTCCCGAGGTCGTGTGTGTGCCCCGACCGCGCAGTTTCGTTTCGAGGTGGGCCATTTATGCAGGGTCCGTTTTGATGCTTGCTCCAAGCTCCTTTTTAAAATCCGACCTTTACCAGGGCTATCCAGGCTCCCGTTGCAAGGGGAGAAAGTCAAACGAATTCCAACAAACCCCCACTCGCCTAGTCCTTCGTTTGCATAGCCATTGGCAATCCTCGTTTGTGTAGCTAAACCGGGGTTGTGATTCTTCATGCTTCCTTCGGTGAATGCTTCGAGGCAGGGGCTGAACAAATAAAAAAGGTCGCGTTAAAGGGGCTCTTAAGAAATGCGAAGCGGGCATGCCCCGGCTTCGCGGTGATGTCTGGAATGACCGTTCAGCGTGAAGAAATAAAAAGAAAATGTGGGGCACTTTTGCCTAGAACGCGCTGCTAATTACCAAGCATAAACGTCCTGGGAGTCCCTTGCCTTTCTTTCCAGCCACCCCGATCTCCGCCCCTGCAAGCAGGTGCAGCGGGAAACAGCTGGCAAGAAGCCAATCACCCTCTTTCAGCCTAACCTACCCTTGCAGGGTTGTTGTGAGGATAAAACAGAGGAGAATTACGTAAACCGCCTTGGGAGAAAGGCAGGGTATAGATCACACAAATAAATTATTGGCTGGTGCTTTAATAGGTCAGCTTTAACATTCTACAGTTGCTGATTGGGGCCAAATTAAGACGGCCTCTTCCCTTTGCAGTTCAAACGTCTGTAGTGCAATTCAAGGAACCGTTTAAATCTCTTCCACAGGTTGCCCCAGCAAGACTTCACAGGTTTTTTTTAGAACGAGTGCACTGCAAGCATCCTCATGGAACCATAGAGTTGGAAGGGACCACCAGGGTCATCAAGTCCAACCCCCTGCACAATGCAGGAAATTCACAACTACTTCCCCCCCCCACACCCAGTGCCCCCTACTCCATGCCCAGAAGATGCCCAAGATGCCCTCCCTCTCGTGATCTGCCTAAGGTCATAGAATCAGCATTGCTGACAGATGGCCATCTAGCCTCTGCTTAAAAACATCCCGGGAAGGAGCGCTTACCACCTCCCGCAGAAGTCTGTTCCACTAAGGAATTGCTCTGTTTCTTTTAATTTCGACCCGTTGGTTCTCGTCCAACCTTCTGGGGCAACAGAAAACAACTCGGCACCATCCTCTATATGACAGTCCTTCAAGTACTTGAAGATAGTTATCATATCCCCTCCCAGTCTTCTCTTCAGCCTAACCATACCCAGCTCCTGCATGCTTCTTTAACAGTCAGCAGGTGGGACTATTGATTTAGTTACCTCTGCTGTAAGAAACTGCCAGACTTGAGCCCCAGAAACTCATTCCAGTTATTTGATGTGTCAAAAAACAAACAAACAAAAAAAAAAAAACACCAGGAAGCAGGATTAACAGTGCCGCCCTGAAGGAGAGTTACACCCTTCTCACCCCACTGGCTTCAATGGACTTAGAAGGGTGTAACTCTATTTAGGATGGGCATGGAGTAAATCTAACCGATTGTGACAGGAGCGGTCATGGGTTGGGGCCTGCTTGGTCAGATGCTAGTCCCTAAGGGCCTCTGTCAGAAGGTCCCAAGTTCAATCCCCGACATCTCCAGTTAAAGGGACTAGGCAAGTAGGTGATGTGAAAGACCTCTGCCTGAGACCCTGGAGAGCCGCTGCCCGTCTGAGTAGACAATGCTGACTTTGCTGGACCGAGAGTCTGATTCAGTATAAGGCAGCTTCATGTGTTAATGTGTCTCAATAAATCTAAGTCTTTAAGATGCCACCAGACTTTTGACGTAATAGATTGGCATGACGATTCCTCTTGAATTTGCCAGAGCACGGTTAAAGCTCATACACCTTGGGGAGGGGTTGTGGCTCAGTTTGTAAAGCCTCTGCTTGACATGCAGAAGGTCCCAGCTTCAATCCTCAGAATGTCCAGTTAAAGGGTCTAGGCAAGCAGGCAATGGGAAAGACCTCTACCTGAGAGCCACTGCTGGTCTGAGCAGACAATACTGACTTTGATGGACCAAGGGTCTGATTCAGTATAAGGCAGCTTCATGTGTTCATGGGACAGCACCGTCTCGTTGACCTCACCCGGGATTGTGATGCCAGCACACACCACCCTGTTGCTGAAATTAATTTCTAGAGAATCAACAAGAAAAACCATGTGATTAAAAAAAAATGATGGGTATGTTGTAAGGTGTATACTTGAGTCTTTTCATCAAACCAGACAGAACTTTAGCGTTCCGTGGCTGGTAGAGGAAACTTTCTTTCCTGTTTCCCTTTGCATCACCTAGACTTGTTTTTGCCAAGCACGAAATAACAGTCGTGCTTTCATTCAACCAACAAAATGCTTTTTTTATTAGCTTTGGGAGAGGTAGGGAAAAGGTCCTCCCTATTGGCAGCATGAAAAAGATGCTACCGACATTTCAAAGGTTCTGGGATCACTAAGAAAAGCACGTCTGATTAAGGCATCATAATCCAATTGGGCTGCTGCAGTTTAATGAAATGGGGCCTTGGTGCGTTTGATGAACAGAGTTGCAGGTACAGGTGTTATTAAATGATAACATAGAACTCCTTCCCCCAAAGGACATGTTCAGGCATTGCGTCGGGCTCATGAAATCAGCAGCAAGCGCCGCTGTAATTGAAAACTGCCGCTGCCAGCTTTGCATCTGCACATAGCTTTTTTGGTGCTGGTCCAAACTTGGGAGTTGCCGGTTTATTCTTGGAGTAGATTAAGCTAAAGGAATGTGCAAGGGACAGGAAGAAAGTCTAAAGTGAATTCTGCTATTTGCTGGCAAAAATGGAAATGGATAAAGAAACGGGCATAAATCAGGGCTGTTATATATACTGCTGAACAGCTGTTCCAGTGGGGACAAGAGGTGGGATTTCTAGGAGAGGATGATTCTTTGGATCTTGTGCCAATACATCATAGCCTGATTTCACTGTGTTGCTGGTGAGCCAAAAGAGTTTACTCAGATGACTTTGCACATCTTGTTTAAAGTACGCTACTCTCTCTGAAGGGGAGGGAAGATGGCATGATGTACACACATGAACACATGAAGCTGCCTTATACTGAATCAGACCTTTGGTCCATCAAAGTCAGTGCTGTCTGCTCAGACCGGCAGCGGCTCTCCAGGGTCTCAGGCAGAGATCTTTCACATCACCTGCTTGCCTGGTCCCTTTAACTGGAGATGCCAGGGATTGAACCTGGGACCTTCTGCATGCCAAGCAGATGCTCTACCACTGAGCCACAGCCCCTCCCCAAATCTGGTCAGGTAGCCCAATCTGGTCAGGTCTCAAAAGCTAAGCTAGGTTGTTACTTGGATGGGAGACCACCAAAGAAGACTTTGTGGAGGAAGGCAATGGCAAACCACCTCTGCTTCTCACTTACCTTGAAAGCCCCTTGCTGGGATTGCCATCAGTCAGCTGCGACTTGACAGCACTTTACACACACAAAGTTAGAAGGCGGGAAGGTGGCATGGTATCGCCTGGTCTCGTCAGATCCTGGAAGCTAAGCAAGGTTGGTACTTGGATGGGAGACTACCAATGAAGACTCTGCAGAGGAAGACACTGGCAAACTACCTGTGCTTCTCACGCACCTTGAAAGCTCTTTGCTGGGGTCACCATAAGTCAGTTGCAACTTGATGGCACATATGTACATAAGCTCTATGAAGAGCTGTTGCAGTGAGCTTCCATGGCAGAGGGGGTTTGAGCCATGGACTCCCAGATCCTAGACCAAAATTCTAACCATTGACAACCATGTCCATTGACAGCCATGCCGAGTTTATTAATTTGGATTTTGAGGTGGGGAGGTATGTTAGCATTATCTGATTTTAGTTTATTGATTTTGTGTTGGGGATACCATGTTATGGATATCTCCATTGCTGTAAGCTGCCTTGAATCCATTTGGGAGAAAGGTGAGATACACATATTTTAAAAAACAACCCCCATTTCAATGTCCTTCTTCACCACTGCTGGGGTGGAGCCAGCAGAGGTTGGGGTTTGGGGAGGGGAGAGACTTCAATGCCATAGAGTCCAATTGTCAAGATGGCCATTTTCTCCAGGAGAACTGATCCTATCAGCTGGAGATCAGTTGTAATAGCAGGAGATCTCCAGCTAGTACCTGGAAGTTGGCAACCCTATTCATACCCCTGAGCAATAACTTAGTGTTGCAGTCCTCAAATGGGGAACAATCAACTGTGAGGTTGGCAACCCAAGCCTGAGGAGGGCAAGGTTTGGGGAGGGGAGGGACATCAATGCCATAAGAGTCCAATTGCCAAAGCGGCCATTTTCTCCGGGTGAACTGATCTCTATCGGCTGGAGATCAGTTGTAATAGCAGGAGATCTCCAGCTAGTACCTGGAGGTTGTATTCAAAAACAGCTATTAAGTGCTTACAGGAGGTTAGAATTCAAAATATGGCACTTAAACAAAAATATCCAAATCAGGACAGTCACAATGCAAAACTTGCAGTTAAAGCAATGTATTAGAACATTAGAAACAAAGCCACTTCTAACACAACAAATACAGTTAGAGCAGAGTTCCAAAACAATTACTAATATAATTTCTAAGGATATGCCGGCAACGCTCGGCGAGATTCAGTTCGTAATCTGTAGTGTGCTAAACAGTCACTTCATGCAGCACCAGGAACCAAGAGTAGAGTAGCAATGGATATCCGGTAAAATTCCATTTCGTATAGACTTTCTCAAGCCTTTTGAAAGTTCCGTGCAATATTCTGTGAAGAGATGCATAATTCCATAACAGCCCATCTGTTGTAGAGCACCAATAAATAAATAAATACATAGCAATAAATACATCGCAATAAATAGTTAAATAGTTAAAATAGGATACCATTCAGAATTTGAAGGAGTGTGCCTTTTCTTCTTTCTTGGGACGACAAAAGTAAGACGCCTAATTCATTCAGTGAGCCACGTCATTAAATAGGGTCTCAGAGCAAGCGAACTCTGAGACCCTATTTAATGACGTGGCTCACTGAATGAATTAGGCGTCTTACTTTTGTCGTCCCAAGAAAGAAGAAAAGGCACACTCCTTCAAATTCTGAATGGTATCCTATTTTAACTATTTAACTATTTATTGCGATGTATTTATTGCTATGTATTTATTTATTTATTGGTGCTCTACAACAGATGGGCTGTTATGGAATTATGCATCTCTTCACAGAATATTGCACAGAACTTTCAAAAGGCTTGAGAAAGTCTATACGAAATGGAATTTTACCGGATATCCATTGCTACTCTACTCTTGGTTCCTGGTGCTGCATGAAGTGACTGTTTAGCACACTACAGATTACGAACTGAATCTCGCCGAGCGTTGCCGGCATATCCTTAGAAATTATATTAGTAATTGTTTTGGAACTCTGCTCTAACTGTATTTGTTGTGTTAGAAGTGGCTTTGTTTCTAATGTTCTAATACATTGCTTTAACTGCAAGTTTTGCATTGTGACTGTCCTGATTTGGATATTTTTGTTTAAGTGCCATATTTTGAATTCTAAGTACCTGGAGGTTGGCAACCCTAGCCCAGGCCCAAACTCTACTCTTCTACTTACTGTTTCCTGTCATACAATACAACATCTCCCAACAGACAATGTTGTTCATGACCAATGCTATATCTAAGAACACCACACTTTCATCAGTCACACCTCACCTCTTCAGATTTGTGAAGGGAAGATCATACTGAGAATTTATCTTATGGGGAAGATTACAAAGCACCGGAGGGGGTGGGGATGGATGGCAGTTTCTCTTCATGTTTTGTTTGACCCCAAGTCTAGGCACTCAAAGAGTGTTGGTCAAAGGTTTTAGCTTAACAAGTTTGGGTGCCTCTGGCTGCCCCACCCCTAGGATCCAGCCAACACTCCTTCACCCCTCATTACCCAGGCATCTTGAAAAGCTGAATAGGCGCCCTAGGACTTGGCAAACATATATTTAGAGAGAGTTTGGAAAGCCCAAATGGGCATGCAGGGCCTGTTACACTGCATTTCAAGATGAGGAACAACCACAATATGATAAATGGCAACGGCTATATGATAAATACTCATGTTTTAAGTCCTTCTGTTTTTTTTGTGAGCATAGAGTAGAACGTTAAATTGGTATTTAGTATTTGAAGATTATAGTTCTAGTTTACTGATATATAAAGAGTATAGACCTATATTAACATGATAGCCTCTATTTGATTAGTAACTATTAATTAAGTGCTCCCAATTCCTCTGTATTATAATACGTCATATAGAAGAACAGTAAATTAATATTTAGTATTAATTAGCAATTAGTACTAGAACTTAATAAGGTGAGATTAAAGTTGATGATGGATGCATGTATTATTTCATTGAAGCTTGGTCACAGACATGTTTTTATTTGATTCCCCCCCCTTCTTTATATCTACTCATAGCTAATGCAGACAACAGAATTGTCTGCCCTCAGCAGAGGCTGTTGGTTGCTTCTCTGCATGAGTCCTAATGAGAAGATTTGCCCAGTTAAGAGTTTCATGAGAAAATGTAGAGGGGTGGGGCCTAGCTATTCTGGAAGTAGCTCATTCTTATTTAACACACACTGCAAGTCACATTTACATTTGACTCAGAAAATCTGTGATCAGAATCTCTGAAGGTTTTTGTTTTTAAAGGGAAAAATTACTCTAGGGTGCACAAGTGTGATTTGGATCAGAGCTGTGGTATGTTAAGTCCTCTGAAATTATCGTGTAACCAGGTGTAATGTGTAGTTCCTCCCTTTAAAAAAAAAACAGGAAAAAGAATACCCTGGCTGTTAGCTCCAACACAAACCCACAAATCAATATGCATTCGTTACCTCTCTTTCTTAAGAAGGACTTTGACTTGAAATGCAATTTTGAGATGGTGAAATGAGCCACAAGCAGGGAAAACCGTGGCGGGTATAGAAATGTTTTAGAATCCACATGCACTAAAGAATTATTCTCTTCTTCTTCTTTGGCTGGCTTCCTAGAGAAGCCCCTCTCAGTCATAAACATTGCAACACCAGGGTCACCAAGGAGCTCTTTTATCGGTGAATAGAGGCCAAGAAAATGGACAAGAGCCAGGCTTGTGTAGTCCGGTTAATATGGATTGGGAATGCAAGAAAATGTAGCTAAGCTTTTTTGCACAGCCGCAATCTTCGGCTTCTCTTGGAGAAAGAGGTCGATATTCCAACCACTTTAAGGAAACCAAACAAACTCTTTGGTCCAGAACATATATGCAGCAATGGAACAATGGCCGTTTGAAAGGCAGCCTCCTGGAACCAGCTTCAAGATAAAGGCAACACACTTTGTTGATTTTCACCAAGAAAAAGAGTTGTTTTTTACATGCCAACTTTCTCTGCCACTTAAGGGAGAATCAAACCAGCTTACAATCCCCTTCCCCTCCCCACAACAGACACCCTGTGAGATAGGTGGGGCTGAGAGAGTGTGACTCACCCAAGGTCACCCAGCCGGCTTTGTGTGTAGGAGTGGGGAATCAAACCTGGTTCTCCAGATCAGACTCTACCGCTCCAAACCATCGCTCTTAACCACTACACCACACTGGCTCTCTACACCAAGCCATCACAGACTGAGACAAGATAATTTCAGAGGGTAGCTTAGTTGGTCTGCAGTAGAACAGCTAGATTCAAGTCCAATAGCACCTTAGAGACCAACAAGATTTTCTGGGTACAAGCTATCGAGAGCCAAAGCTCCCTTTGACTCGTCGAAAGCTTATACCCCAAAAATCTCGTTGGTCGCTAAGAGGCTACTGGACTCAAATCTAGCCAAGACAGAGTTGTTCTTTTCCATAACATCTGTTCTCTGCCCAACATTTTAGGGAACTTAGATGGGGCACACAGCCCACATTAGGGCTTTTTTGGTGGTGGCTCCACTTTTGTGGAACAGATTGCCAGGTGAGGTAGGGCTGCCCTGTCCTCACTCTCCTTTTAAAAATACTTACAAAGTTAAGAGTGGCATAGACATTTGAGAAAAGCAATACAAGCTATAAATCACCATCTTTAAGGTCCAATTAGAATAAGGAACGGTTGCCCATTTCGTTGCAAAGGGGGCAACTGCCTTTCAGCAAGAAAGAACATTCGGGCCATTAATGCGTGGCTGTTCCCTTGCGGTCACCCTGCTGACTACTTGAGGGCTTTGCTTTGATTATGCTTGCATTTTCCCACTGTTAGAGGTCACCTCGCTCTCCCCCCGTGTTTTCCCCTTGTTTTCTGAATGCTGGCTAAACGCGAATCCAGAAAACGTGGGCAAAACACACAGAAATACACGGGGAGAGCGAGATGACGGTCGTAAAATGCAAGCATAATCAAAGCAAAGCCCCGAAGTAGTCAGTGGGGTGACCGCGAGGATACAGCCATGCATAAATGGCCTCAGTTAGAGTTTTATTTCATTGTTTCTCAGCACTAAATTGGCAATTCCTTCTTACTGGGGAAAAAATGTAAAATATGCCCACACCCCAGCTTAGCAGACACTTCCTTATTGCAAGCACTCTGTGCTGTGCAAATTCCTGTCAGACGCCTATGGCTTATTGCTGTAATCTCCCCACACCCCCAGCTGTTATAAGTGCTGGAACAGACAGAAAAAACTCTCCAGCCCTTAACTGACTTTTTTTTTAACCTTCCAGGGCTAATAGCAATCATAGAATCAGAGTTGGAAGGGACCACCAGGGTCATCTAGTCCAACCCCCTGCACAATGCAGGAAATTCACGACTACTTCCACCCCACACCCCCAGTGACCCCTATTCCATGCCCAGAAGATAGCCAAGATGCCCTCCCTCTCATGATCTGCCTACGGTCATAGAATCCGCATTGCTGACAGATGGCCATCTAGCCTCTTCTTAAAAACCTCCAGGGAAGGAGCGCTTACCACCTCCTGCGGAAGCCTGTTCCACTGAGGAACCACCGTAACTGTTAGAAAATTCTTCCTAATGTCTAGATGGAAACTCTTTTGATTTAATTGCAACCCATTGGTTCTGGTCTGGCCTTCGGGGGCAACAGAAAACAACTCTGCACCCTCCTCCATATGATAGCCCTTCAAGTACTTGAAGATGGTTATCAAATCACCACTCAGTCTTTTCTTTAGGCTAAACATTCCCAGCGCCTTCAACCTTTCCTCATAAGACTTGGTCTCCAGATCCCTCACCATCTTTGTTGCCCTCCTCTGGACACATTCCAGCTTGTCTACATCCTTCTTAAATTGTGGTGCCCAAAACTGAACACAATACCCTAGGTATGGTCTAACCAGAGCAGAGTAAAGCAATACCATCACTTCGCATGATCTAGACACTATACTTCTGTTGATGCAGCCCAAGATAGCATTGCCTTTTTAGCTACTGCATCACACTGCTGACACATGTTCAGTGTTTGGTCTACTAAGACCCCAAGATCCTTTTCGCACACACTACTGCTAAGATAAATCTCCCCCATCCTATAATTATGCATTTGATTTTTCTTACCTAAATGCAGAACTTTACATTTATCTCTGTTGAAATGCGTTTTATTGGTATTAGCCCAATTCTCCGGCCAGTCAAGATCATCCTGAATCCTGGCTCTGTCTTCCACCATATTTGCTACCCCTCCCAATTTAGTATCATCTGCAAATTTAATAAGCATCCCCTCTATTACTCCATCCAAGTCATTTATAAAGATGTATAACAACACAGGGCCCAGGACAGATCCCTGAGGCATTCTGCTAGTCACTCCTCTCCAAGTGGATGAGGAGCCATTAACAAGCACTCTTTGGGTGCGATCTGTCAACCAGTTACAGATCCGCCTAACAGTAATAAGATCTAATTCACATTTTCCCAGTCAAGTGGGAGGGCGCTGAACATGTGGGAAGAAGGTTTTAAACCCCACCTCTCCTGCCACTCTGTGGCGCTTCTCCAAGCCAGGTCTCTCTCTCTCTCTCCCCCCCCCCCAGTAATATTTAAAACCACTGGGCAGATCCATCCACCTGAGCCATGGGTTACAATGTCCCACCTTCTTTTTGGAATCTTCCGCACAGGGGATCGGATTTTGCACTTTCCCCATTGCTTGTGTGGCTGCAGATAAACTCCCGCAGCAATGGGGCTTCTACACGGCAGCTTTCCCCACAGATTCCCTGCCCCAGTCCCCTGGAAGTGAGATCCTCCTCCCCTGGGCCACCGGGGCTTTTGCAATTAAAAAAAAAAAGCACTAGGATTAATAAAGGATAGTTCTGAGGAAGGGAGACTGAGGAGTCTCCTATGGGAAGGATCAGACCAGAGGGTGAAGCAAGTAGCTAAATTCTGTGCCGCAATATATAAGATCCATCTGACAAAGCTGGGGCTTGGTAATTTAACTTAAAATGGAAAATATTTTATTAACTCGAGATGCTTAAATTGTATAAACTGTCTATGGCCATGTTTGCATGGTCAATTTTGATGCTCGCTCAAAGCTCTTTTTTAAAATGTGACTTTAAAAATGCCTTTTCACGGTCCTGACACAAAAGGAGAAGTTCCACTCCTCCCACTCGCCTGCTCCCTTGTCCCTGTTTGCATAGCCATTAGCATATGCATAGCTAACACACCTCTGTTGTTTTGCATTGTTCCTTCAGGGGGATTCTTTGCGGCAAACACCAAAGGTCGCATTAAATGGGCTCTTTAGTAATGCGAAGCAGGTGTGTGCCGGCTTCGCAGTCACTTCCGGCATGACGGTTCAGCGTGCAAATTTAAAAAAAAATATGCAGGGCTATTCAGCCTGGAATGTGCTGCTAATTACCATGCAAAAATGGCCTATGAATCGTATATCCCATAGTTTTAGTTGATGTATATTCTCCAATTTTAATTCTGTAACTGATATGAACGTTTTTAATGGCATTTGCCATATTAATAAATGAATCTGAATCTGTGCACTAGGATATGATTATATTGATACACCACTGTAACTATAGGTGTAGTAGTTTCTGGGAGAAATGGCTGCCATGTGAATAGGACCAGGAAAGTCTGAACTTCCCTGCCTAGCAGGCACCCATCCAGACTGTGGCATTTTATTGTTCCATAATCTGTTTGGGTGCCAGGATGAGGAGTTTGTTTTTCACTAAGGCTATTGTTTCATTAATAAGCCTCTGCTAATCTGCTTTCTCTTGTGGGTGCATTTTCTCTGGGTAACAAAAGACAGTTACGGGAGATCACGCAGTCAATTGCTGATGTCATACAAAAGCAATAATTCCCTTCAACAAGCCACTCTATGGAACAACAACCTGAACAAATCTATTTAATAGGCAGGCACAGGGGAAAAAAATCACTGCAGAAACTGTGGTTGGAGAGCAACAGTCGAAAAACCCTGCACACATTAAGCATTTCTGCTGTCTGCAGTACTGGAGTGACCTTTGGCGAATGACCCCAGATAAACTGGAACCGATTCATAAAAGGTCAATCACAGAGGATGCACTTGGAAATGCCTGAGAAATAATCACACCATAGTGCCCTCGAGGAACAGGCCAAGGGGAAAAGACTGCAGGTCTAAATAAGGCCTCCTGCGGCTAGCAGTAGCTTTTTTGGATGTTGCTAGCTTGGGCACTGTTCACTTGGCTTGCGGTGACCTGTTCAGACATGGCAGCGGGAGTTTCCCACTCTGGGGTGTTCTCTACAGAAACACTATGTTGGTGCCTGGGTTGTGCTTGTATATCACCTTGCCTAAACAACATGACCTCAGCAAGGGTTTTCATAGCGTTTACAGCAGACGACATGACATCCAGGTTCTTCTCCGGGGTGCCCTGGAAAGCCTTTGGCATCCTGTCGTGCCTGCGGTCATCTGCATCGATGCTCTCAACATGTCTTTGATTGTTGTTGGCCAAACACAGTGCATTCCTGGGGGGGGCAGACTCCTTTGGAGGCAGCGGGACCCCTACGCCGGCATCTGTGCCAACTGGCACGGATGCCAGAGTGGGGCCATTAACGCCGGCCCCCCTGGACCATTGGTGGCTGTGCAACCCTTGGAAGCTGGTGCAGCCTCCTGCCGGCATTCTCCCAGTGTAAGTCCCTGCGCCAGCATCCCAGAAGGCTTTCCTGGTGCTTTCTGGGGGCGGGGGGAGCTGCTGTTAGGCAGCTTCCTAACCCCTTTGCAATGGGAACATCCTCTAACGCAACAGCGTTGCTGTGACACCATTTTTGGTGGCGCAGCATCGCTGTTTGAACTGGGGCCTTTCCCCCCATTTTGAGGTTTAAAAAAATTAAACCCCCTTTATTCCCACGGAAACCTCATTGGAGGCACTGTGGTGGTGCTGCGACCATGCTATCCCTGGCCGCTGCGGCTCTCAGGAATGGGCTGTAATTCTTCATGTCGTCTGGCAGAACTTTCCTCCTCAGAGTCACACCGCTGCACTAGCTGCTGAGCCACATCGTTGAGCACTGCAACGCGCCTCTTCCTGTTTCTCACCAAGGTAATCCGTCTTGCGAATGACACAACCCAACCAGAGGCTGTCCCTTCTGCTGTGGGCATGATGGATCACCTACCAAAAGTAAGATCTGTGGTTAGGTCATTGATTAGGCATCCACATTGTGCCGTGTACATTTCCTGAGATCTTCAAAAGCTGCATCTGGAGAAAGCAAAACTGCAGAATCCCTAAACAGAACACTGCATTTTGATTTGACAGTCTAATGGCAATTTGGGAAGGACCCTTTCTTTGGACAGCACACCGTATAGCATGTCACAGTTCCCTGCAAGTTGCAAAAACATGTGGCTAAACGGTTATATGGCAAGTGATGAGGTGTGAAAAAGGCCTTTGCGGCGAGCTCTCCCCAAACTTCATAGCAAAGCATGTTTGGGAAAGATTGGGAAAGGCTAGGGAAACCCCAGGAAGTACACAAATGCTCCATAACACACTGTATGTGTGGGGGAAGAAATCCTGCTTCCCAACAGTATCCTACCTGAGGCAAATAACCCGTGTGCCCAGGTGTGTGTTCTTCAACTCTGCCTCCAAAGGTTATTTTTGGTGCTCTGAATTAGGTAATTTGCAATATTTGGCATAATTTATTCCGCTTCCAAAAATCACTAGGGTAGAAGTACATTAAGAAGAACTGGGGAGTCACAGCGATTGGCAGGAAGGGGATTAGTAAGAGGATCATGAGTGGAAAAAGCAGGTTAGAACAGTAATCCTTAAATGTGGGGCTGGGAACCCAAAGTGGGCTGTGACTCTCTCACAGTTGGGTTGAGACGGCTGCGGGGTGGGGGGGGAAGGGTGTGCTGTCAAGTGAGGCTTGGTGGTAAACCTGCGTTTACCCTTGTCCAATATCCAAAATGGGCCATGTACCACGGCCTGTCTGTTGCTCACTAATGTTAAAAATGTATAACTAATGACAATGAAAAATAAAAACTTGCTCAGTGTTAACTGACGCTCTCTTTAAGTATTTGAAGACTGCCACTTCAAGGAGGGCAGGGAGCTGTTCCTGTTGGCAGGAGAGGATAGGACTCGCAATAATGGGTTTAAATTACGGGAGGAAAGGTACCGGCTGGACAGTAAGAGTAGTTCAGCAATGGAATCAGATGCCTAGAGAGGTAGTGAGCTCTCCCTCACTAGCATTCTTCGAACAGCGGCTGGATGCACACTTGTCAGGGATTCTCTAGGCTGATCCTGCATTGAGCAGGGGGTTGGACTAGATGGCCTATATGGCCCCCTCCAACTCTATGATGTAAGAATTATTCTCCGTGCTGAGCACATGCCCAGAAGGTCTGGACATGCTGTAATGCTCAGCGTAATCAGAAGATATGTTTATGCAGTATATATACGTTCTTTACCCTGATATGAATGCTGAAAGGAAGTGGGTTTTTCTCTCATTTCCCCACCACACTGTGATTCTTTCATGCACCTCCCTGGTTTTCCCTACATTTCCTTTGCTGCAATATTTTGGGAAAGATGGCAGCACAGCTGAGGTGGTTGGCATGCAGGCAGGAAAGCTCAATGAATCTTTGGTTTCTGTGTTCACTGTGCAAAATGTGGGGAACGTACCCATGCTGCAGCCACTATTTTCAGGAAGGGAGTCTGAAGAACTGAGTCAAATTGAGGTGACGAGAGATGAAATTCTAGACCTATGGGAGAAATTAAAAACCAATAAGTCTCTAGGTCCTGATGGCATACAGCCAAGAGTTCTTAGGGAACTCAAATGTGAGATAGTTGATCTACTAACCCATATGTGTAACCTATCACTAAATTCATCCGCTGTACCAGAACACTGGAGAGTACCAAATGTTACACCGATTTCTAAAAAAGGATCAAGAGGGGAACCAGGAAATTACAGGCCAGTCAGCCTAATATCTGTTCCAGGCAAATTAGCAGAAACTGTAATCAAAGATAGAGTTATTAGGCACATAGAGGAACAAAGCCTGCTGAGGGAAAATCAGCATGGCTTCTGCAAAGGAAAGCCTTGCCTCAGCAACCTTCTGGAATTCTTTTAGAAAGTGAACACACATGTAGATATCGGTGAACCAGTAACCACTGGACTTTCAAAAGGTGTTTGACAAGGTACCTCACCAAAGAGTCCTGAGTAAACTTAGCAGTCAGGGGATAACTGGACGGGTTCTCTTATGGATTAAAAGTTGATTAAATGATAGGAAGCAAAGAGCAGGAATAAATGGACTTCTCCCAAAGGAGGGCAGTAAGCTGTGGGGTCCCACAAGGATCAGTGTTGGGGCTGGTACTATTTAATTTGTTCATAAATGATCTGGAACTAGGGGTGAGTGCATAGTGGCCAAGTTTGCAGATGGCACAAAATTTTCAGGATGGTGAAATCCAAGGATGACTGTGAAGAGCTCCAGGAAAAACTCCACAGATTGGGTGAGTGACAGTGTGGCCAATGAAGCTCGATGTTGGCAATCAATGTCCTCCAAAATATCCTGTCTTTAACAGCTTTGCTCGGGTCTTGCAAATTGAGGGCCGTGGCTTCCTTTATTGAGTCAATCCATCTCTTGTTGGGTCTTCCTCTTTTCCTGCTGCCTTCAACTTTTCCTAGCATGGTTTTCTTTTCCAGTGACTCTTGTCTTCTCATAATGTGACCAAAGTGTGATAGCCTCAGTTTAGTCATTTTAGCTTCTAGGGTCAGTTCAGGCTTGATTCGATCAATAACCCACTGATTTGCTTTTTTGGCAGTCCATGGTACCCATAACCCTCTCCTCCAACACCACATTTCAAAGGAATCTACTTTCTTCCTGTCAGCTTTCTTCATTGTCCAGCTTTTGCACCCACACACAGTAATAGGGAATACTATGGCATGATATAGGGAATACTAATATCCCATATATATATATCCATATGATTTCAGCCAGGATTTGGCCTCGTCTTTCTCAATCTACCACCTGTCTATCTGCAGTTCCTCCATGCCCAACTCTGAGAAATCCTGAGTCAGAGCTTTGATGTTCTAATTATAGATGCTTTCCATTCTTTTACATACACATACAGTACAAAGAAGAAACAAGAACTAACAGAATTATCGTTCCATCTTCCTGCAATGTCAGTTAACCCCAACCCATTGGCCATAGTTCACTGAACTCAATGCCCTCTGAGAACCAGCCGGGATATCTCCATTCTTTTGTGTCGAGATGTTAAAGATTAGTTCGGGCAGCTGGAGCGGCTCTCGGGATAAACTCTCTGCCTTGGATCCACCCGTTCACTTCTCCTTCCCCACCTGGCTGGCAATTCTCCCTCTGTAGCAATGGGTTTAAGATTATGCCGCCACAGGGGTAAAGGATTGCAGCTGTTATCCTGTTATGCAACTAGGGTTGCCAACCTCCAGGTGGTGGCTGGAGATCTCCCGCTATTACAACTGATCTCCAGGTGACAGAGATCAGTTCCCCTAGAGAAAATGGCTGCTTTGGAATATGGACTCTATGGCATTGAAGTCCCTCCCCTCTCCAAACCTTGCCCTCATTAGGCTCCACCCCCAAAATCTTCAGGTAATTCCCAACCTGGCAACCCTAGATGTGGCTCAGGTTCCAATTAGGGCACATCATAGACGCTTGCCAAGATTCTACTTCCCCGTCTGAGTCTTATTTTAGTGATGAAAACTTGGGGAAGGGGGGACTTTGCCCTGAGCCAGAGCCCCTCCCCTTGAACCTGGGTTCCATGTGGGTAACATGGGCCTTGCTTCCAGGATTGTTGAACAAAACCCAGTGTTGCAATGGCCCAGCACTTGCTGTTATAAATCAGGGGCGATTACCTTGGAATTTTGTGGGATTCCATTGCTGTGCAAAAATGAAATTATTCATATTTTGGGAAATAATGAAAGTGTGGGGGGAGACAACCCACATAACTTTCTAAGTTGCGAGCTGCTTCCTTGTAACAGAGGCCAGCAAGTTCATCCAATTCCACCAGGGACATGGCTTTCACTTTTATAAGGCAGGAGGAAAAAACAGCAAGGCAGTTCCAATAATACCTACCCTCTCGCACAAATCTTGCCTGTGCTTGTGGGGTGGGGGGAAGTCTTCTTTGTTAAGCTCGGTAGCCATTCCACCCCTTGGAACCAACCTTTCTGCCCTCCCTTTCAACTGGGAAGAAAGAACAAAATTGACTCAGACATAACATGGATTATTCATTCGAGAAAGTCATCAGGGAGCTGATGGGACCAACCTAGGGTAATACCCTTCAGAGAAGGGAAAGCAACCCAGTCACCTTTGCAAAATTACAAATGGGTGGGGATGGGAGAAGGGCAGATTCTTCAGAAGCATCCTCTCAAATCTCCTGGCATCCTGAAAACTCCAGACATACTGGCGCCCAAGGAGGCAGATCTAAATGGCACCCTCCCATGCATGCTAACACATGTGAAGTTTTCCGATGCAACGTGGCAATTGCAGCCGCACGGGGGCACCTCAGAAATCCCTACAAACACCTTGTAAGGTAGGTCAATGTTATTAACCCCCTCCCGTATTACGGATAGGGTTGCCAGTTCTGGGTTGGGAAATGCCTGGAGATTTGGGGGGTGGAACCTGAGGAGGGCAGGGTTTGGGGAGGGGAAGGACTTCAATGCCACAGAGGCCAATTGCCTAAGCGGCCATTTTCTCCAGGGGAACTGATCTCTGTCGCCTGGAGATCAGTTGTAATAGCGGGAGATCACTAGCCACCATCTGGAGGCTGGCATCCCTAATTACAGATCAGGTGTTAAAGCCCAGTGGTTTCTTTAAATTCATGACCAAGTTCTAGGGTTGCCAACCTCCAGGTTCTAGCTGGAGGTCTGCTGTTACAACTGATCTCTAGTCGATAGAGATCAGTTCACCTGGAGAAAATGGCCACTTTGGCCATTGGACTCTATGGCATTGAAGTCCCTCCCCTCTCCAAACCCTGCCCTCCTCAGGCTCCACTACCCAAATATTCCAACCCAGAGCTGGCCACCCTACCAAGGTCAGGTATGAAGGTGGGCCTCCCAGGTCCAGAACAGCCAGCTGTTCTGTGCTTTAATTGTATAGCTCCCACTCCTTTCAGTGATGCTTATTCATGAGATGGCGAAGGGGTGCCAAGAGTCCTGGAGAAAAATGTCCTCCCCTTTGAAAAGAGGCTTAATTTGTTGGATTGGCAGCTGAAGGTTTTCATGGCATAGATGTATCGGTAAGTAACATCGTCTTGTAAATAATACCCCATTAAGCCTGCCTTAAGGGACATTTTTCTTCAGGTGTCTTGGCAACCCTACCTTAGCCATGTGATGCCCCAAGGTGCATCTCTAGTCAAATAGCCACATGATGCAGGCCACAAAAAGCTTCAACTGTCCAGTTCTACAAATTAAGCCTCTTTTAAAAAGGAATAGTTTTCTTCAGGTCAGTTAACTTGTCAGCACTAGTCCCTATTCAGAACCAATAACCACAACAGGAGACACACTGGCCCAAGGAAGATGGTTTACTGGCAGCATAGGGTTGCAGAGCATACAGGATCTAAGACAGCAATGGGGGGGCACTGGGATACACTTGACTATATAAAAGCATAGAAAAAAGCATTCAGCATTCAGCAGCCTAGGACAGGCTAAAGAGATTACATTTTCAAAACAGCCTAGAGATGCCTCCGTTCCCACGGAGTACCGTCTACTTCAAAGAGGTCAAATATGCAAAACAATCCTTGGGAGCAAGGTGGTGGAAAAGCGAAACTGAGAGACAGGCCTGACATAACTCTAGTGGTATTCTGGCAATATGTTTTAAATCTGAACAAATGCTAAGAAGTGGGGTGGGGGGATCATTCCTTCATTGTCGAAATTTGGTTTGTTATATCCACTACTTCTGCATATCGCAGGTCAAATGGTAACATTTCACAATGGCAACAGCAAGACACAGCCTCTTACCAGCTTCCCCCCATCCTTTCATTTAAGGGGGAAACTGCCATGCCAGGCGTGGGAGCTCGCATGGAACAAGGTGTGTCTGTGGATGCCCCATGAGAGTTCAAAGTCCTTGCCAAAGTTTTGAGAGCGGTTGGGGAGAAGAAAAAGAGTTGGTTTTTATACGCCAACTTTATCTTTTAAGGAGAATCAAACCAGCTTACAGTCTCCTTCCCTTCCTCTCCCCACAACAGACACCTTATAGGTGGGGGTGAGAGAGTTCAGAACTGTGACTAGTAGGGTTGTGTATATCGATATACCCGAACCAAAAATAAACCTGAAATTAGCCGTTTTGGCAATATTTGGGCTTTGGGTCGACCGAATACCAAAACCTGGGAATCTGCCTGAAGCCGAATAAGCGATACCTGAAAAAGCCAAATACATATTCAGATATTTCGGGTTTCAGCTATTCGCCTTTGCTCAGATGCACGGCTCTGTGCTTTCTCCCATTTTTTTTTTAAATCTTTGACTGGTTTTGTAACTCTTCACCTGCGTGGATGAGCAATCTCCTTCACAAGAGCTGCCTTGGTCATGAATTCGGCTGGCTCCGATATCACCCCCTACCCCTGAAAACCTGCTCTCAAATTGAAGGTCGCCCCGAGTAGTCTTCTTTCCCCCGCACCGTGACCATCTCTTGAAATCACATTTTTGATTACTATAATACAGGAACGTTCATAGGACGCCATTTGCCAACAAAATAATTTTTTTCTGTGCCTTATTTTTCTTGCATTTAAGCTGTTTTCCTCAGTTTGAAGCTAATTTGCATGGACATCATTCTATGCACCCCAGATACAAAGGGAGCCCCCACACTTTGAGGCACCAGCCTGCCAATCGGCTCTTTCTGCCAGTCCTCGGCAATACTGAACTTCTGAACCCGAAAACCGATGGACAGATCGATTCGCAAATGCCTGGAGAATGGGGGTGACCCCTTTGCAGGCCCATAAAATTAGTCCCCCTGTCCCAACATTCACCAAACTTCGGTGTCTGTCTAAGGAAAGTCCGTTGCAGCTACACTGAAAATTTGGTGACTCTACCTCCAAAAATGCCCCCACAGGAGCTTTAAAAAGATCCCCATAGATTACAATTGACCCATTTTTTTTTTAGTAAACCCAGAAATAAAGCCGAAATACCCCTTTACTGGTATAGGTATTTGGCTTATTCTGGGTTTAGTGAAAAAAAATTGAGCCCAATAAACCTGAAATTTACTGATTTTTTTTTTTGCATGACCCTAATGACTATCCCAAGGTCACCCAGCAAGCATCATGTGTAGGAGTGGGGAAACAAACCCGGTTCACCAGATTACAGCCCACCGCTCATGTGGAGGAATGGGAATCAAACCTGGTTCTACAGATTAGAGTCCACTGCTCTTGACCACTACACCACTACTACAAAGCCATACTTTTGTCCCAGAGCTTCCAATGATTTCAGTGGAGTCAGGATTGTACCCTTTTGACTTTGGGCGTATTTGCATACTGCCTCTTTAAAACCTCAGATTGAGTCTCATAGAATCATAGAGTTGGAAGGGACCACCAGGGTCATCTAGTCCAACCCCCTGCACAATGCAGGAAATTCCAAACTACCCCCACAAACCCCCAGTGAACCCTACTACATGCCCAGAAGATGGCCAAGATGCCTTCCCTCTCACCATCTGCCTAAGTTTATAGAATCAGCATTGATGACAGATGGCCATCTAACCTCTTCTTAAAATCCTCCAGGGAAGGACAGCTTACCACCTCCCGAGGAAGCCTGTTCCACTGAGGAACCGCTCTAACTGTTAGAAAATTCTTCCTAATGTCTAGACGGAAACTCTTTTGATTTAATTACAACCCGTTGTTTCTGGTATGACCTTCTGGGGCAACAGAAAACAACTCGGCACCCTCCTCTATATGACAGCCCTTCAAGTACTTGAAGATGGTTATCATATCCCCTCTCAGTCATCTCTTCTTCAGGCTAAACATACACAGCTCCTTCAACCTTTCCTCATAGGACTTGGTCTCCAGACCCTTCACCATCTTTGTTGCCCACCTCTGGACATGTTCCAGCTTGTTTACATCTTTCTTAAATTGCGGTGCCCAAAACTGAACACAGTTCTCTACGTGAGGTCTAACCAGAGCAGAGTAAAGCGATACCAGCACTTCACGTGATCTGGACACTATACTTCTGTTGATACAGCCCAAGATCGCATTTGCCTTTTTAGCTACCGTATCACACTGCTGACTCATGTTCAATGTTTGGTCTACTAAGACCCCAAGATCCTTTTTGCACACACTACTGCTCAGACAAGTCTCCCCCATCCTATAATTATGCATTTGATTTTTCCTACCTAAATGCAGAACTTTACATTTATCTTTGTTGAAGTGCATTAGTTTTAGCCCAATTCTCCAGCCTGTCAAGATCATCCTGTATCCTGGCCCTTCTACCGTATTTGCTACCTCTCCCAATTTAGTATCATCTGCAAATTTAATAAGCACCCCCCTCATGATTGGATGCCCAGGCAAAGAGGGAAGAGGAAATGGGGTAATATGCAAAATATTCATCTCAGTAGACTGTGCAAGTTCCAGCATTAAAAAACAATAAGATTTATGTTTAATCGCCCTGCTCTGAGACCTTGTGCAAAAATCCCCTCACAGAAAACACTTCTTCTGATGGGATTCAATGATAGAATCGATTGGTCCAAAGATAATGGAGATCACGTACCTTGTAATGTTAGTTAGGCAGACTTGTTCACCCTAAAGTGTGAGGCAGGATGGTGGAAGGAGTATAAACCTCCAAGGAATTCCGTGCTCTCTTAGTTCTGTTGATAAGGAAACACAATAAACCAGAATGATAGGTCGTAGCGGTAGTGCAGAAGGTCTCAGATTCAGTCCTCAGCATCTCCGTTAGAGGATCAGGTGGTAGGTCGAATGAAAGGTCTCTACCAGTGACCTCCTACCAGAGAATAGGAGACACAATTGACCGTGAGACACATACAGTGCATTCCGAAGGAGAGTTACTCCAATCTAAGCCCATTCATTCCAATGAGCTTAGACTGGAGTAACTCTCCTTAGGAATGAACTGATAGTGTCTGATTCAGGATAAGGAAGCTTTCTTTATATGTATTCTTGTATTCTATGCAAGTTTAGTGATTCCAAAGTCCTGAGAGAAGATTGGTACTTAACATACCAGAGACAATCAACACAGTTGTTTCAAGACCTCCTTGCTCTGATCCACCCAGAGTGATCACTGCAGAGGTGAACAAGTTCCTTCTGTCTTCGAGAACTGTGTAGCCCAGGGGGGGAATCGGCAGGAGCAATTTGTCATATGGGATGATGCAGTTGTGAGAAAAGACAAAATAATCTCTTCTTTGTTAAAATGCACAGACTTTCTTCTACTTTCAACAGAGGCTTACGGTCAAAACATGAGGTTTGGCTCTACCTGCCAAAGGCTAGCCTAGTTTCTTCCCTTTCTGCTAAAGGGCCAGGCTGTGTCTGAGGTTGGGCATCGGCAGTTATACCCCCCCACCCCAAACATGTTCTTTTTCGGTCTGTAAAGTGCCGTCAAGTTGCAGCCGACTTATGGCAACCCAGTAGGGTTTTCAAGGCAAAAGACTAACAGAGGCGGTTCACCATTGCCTTCCTCTGCATAGCGACCCTGGTACTCCTTGGTGGTCTCCCATCTAAGAACTAACCAGGGCCGACCCTGCTTAGCTTCTGAGATCTGATGAGATCAGGCTGGCCTGGGCTATCCATGTCAGTGCAACATGTTTTGTAGCTCCCCCAAAAGCAGCCATGATATAAATCAAGGGCACAGCGTTTGGGGAAGTTGGAAGGTTAACTCTTTCCTTCTGCTGCTTGCCTGATCAAAGCCACCCCTCCCAGCTTCCACTAGGTTTGGTATGCAAAAAAAGGCCGGTCAAGTATTTACTTTGTGTGCCCCCCACTGGTGCTTAAATAAGCACTATGTTAGGAGATCCAGTAATGAATCCACAGTTTCATATTTAGTTTGGTCCTAAGTTGGCTTGGGTGGGGGGTTGAAACACAGGCTTTGGGGCAGAGTTTTCAACAGGCTTTGGGGCAGAGTTTAAAGAAGCAACCCTAAACATTTCCCCAGGGAGTAAGTCCTATCCAGCTGGGGTTGCCAGCCTCCACGTGTGGCCTGGAGGTCTTCACAGAGTTACAACTGATCTCCAGTCTATAGATAGGGTACTAGCTGGAGTACCACTAGGTACTAGCTGGAGATCTCCTGCTATTACAACTGATCTCCAGCCGATAGAGATCAGTTCACCTGGAGAAAATGGCTGCTTTGGCAACTGGACTCTATGGCATTGAAGTCCCTCCCCAAACCCCGCCCTCCTCAGGCTCCTCCCCAAAATCCTTCCACAGGTGGCAAAGAAGGACCTGGCAACCCTACTACTGAGGTATCTCACCAAACCCCACCCTCCGCAGGATACACCACCGAATCTCCAAGAGTTTCCCAATCTAGATTTGGAAACCCTAGGCCTATTATGTTGTAGGCCTAATGACTAGGGTTGCCAGCCTCCAGGTACTAACTGGAGATCTCCTGCTATTACAACTGATCTACAAGCAATAGAAATCAGTTCCCCTGGAGAAAATGGCTGCTTTGGCCATTGGACTCTATGGCATTGAATTCCCTCCCCACCCCAAACCCCACCCTCTTCAGACTCCACCCCCAAAATCTCCAGGTATTTCCCAAACCAGAGCTGGCAAACCTACTAATTACTCGTGAGCACACTGTAGCTTTATGAGGCAGTGTTTTCTTCAATGTGTTTTTAACTGTACACTTTTTTTTTTGCTTAAGTGCATAGCTGTTAGGGTTGCCAGGTACTAGCTGGCGACCTCCTGCTATTACAACTGATCTCCAGCTGAAAGAGATCAGTTCCCCTGAAGAAAATGGCCACTTTGGTAATTGGACTCTATGGCACTGAAGTCCCTCCCCTCCCCAAAAATCTTCAGGTATTTCCCAACCCAGAGTTGGCAACCCTAACAGCAGTTGAGCAGAAAGGGTGAGGATAGAAAAAATATTGAAGGAAGGGAATTATTTAGCAAACTACGCATCTTGCAACATTCCTTCTGCTAGCTGATGGTAAACAGGATATTTTTATATATGTGATGTAAGAAACCTTCCAGACCTTCAAGGATAGGTTTCCCTAATTGTCCCTGCTGCATGAAGGAATTTAAACACGGAAAGCAACAAGTAAAAGCAGGGCCAGCTCACGCTATGTTGATGCAAAAATTAATTAATGTTTCGGTTGCATTAGCGAAGAGCTCCGGGAATTCTCCCTCACCTTTCTGACAGCTGCCCACACTTCTTATTGGGTGACATTAAGGAAAAGCTTCATCGGTTCAAGACCTATCAAAACAAGCCAAATGAATTGGCAGAAAGAAATACTGTAAATGGAAAAGGTGTGGGTCAGATCTGCTCTTGGAAGGCCATGCCTTATTACTAGGGTTGCCAGGTCCCTCTTTATCACCATCGGGAGATTTTTGGGGCAGAGCCTAAAGAGGGCAGGGACTTCAATGCCATAGAGTCCAATTGCCAAGGCAGCCATTGTCTCCAGGTGAACTGATGTCTATCAGCTGGAGATCAGTTGTAATAGCAGGAGATCTCCAGCCACCACCTGGAGGTTACTACAAAAAAGAACCAGTACTACTCAATATATACAAAATCTATTCGATACTAAGTGCAAACATGAGAGACGGTCAAAACACAACAGGTTACAACAATAAACACAAAATAAAAACAAGGTGAGTCAAAAAGCAGTAAACTGCAAACTGTATAATACAAGCATAATAGCTATCTCCAAAGGGCTAGACGTCAGTCCAATGTACAAAAGGAAGAAGAACAGGATCTTCTTATCCAAAAGTAGACAGTTGCTCCAAAGTAGGCAGCAGAAGTGTCCAAAGGGGACGGCTCCCGAACTGGCCTAAGGAAAAAGTTGGGAAAGGACTACAGCAGGAGTTAACAATATGGTGCCCATGGCGACTGCCGACCTTTTCTGGCTTCAGGCAATTATGATGGGAGGAGAGAATTTGTGTGGGAGGAGAAGAAGAAAAAGAGTTGGTTTTTATACCCTGGCTTTCTCTACTGCAAGGTATCTCAAACTGGCTTACAATCACCTTCCCTTCCTCTCCCCACAACAGACACCTTGTAAGTGGGGCTGAGAAAGTTCAGAGAAAACTGTGACTAGCCCAAGGTCACCCAGCAGGATCATGTGGAGGAATCAAACCTGGTTCTCCAGGTTAGAGTCCACCGCTCTTATCTACTACTCCACGCTGGAAGGAATAGCTGAGTTGATGCCCATCACTGGTGCCTTGACCAGGTAAGAACTGAGTATCCTCTCCAATTCTGGCTTACAGTGCTACACCAAACTGCTGCAGTTGGCTTGCCTCTGCCTTCAAAAAGAGACCTTTTTAGTGCCAAGTGTAAGGAGCAATGTTCGGGTCCTCTACATACAAACCATATTGCTCTGCCACACCATTGTGTAGTGGTTAGAGGATCAACCTAGGACCTGGGACGCCCAAATTCAGATCCCTAGGGTTGCCAGCTCAGGGCTGAGAAATTTCTGGAGAGGTGTGGGGGGGAGGGGAGGCTTGGGGAGGGCTAGCTTTGCGGAAGGGAGAGACCTCAGCGGGGTATAATATCGTAGAGTCCCCCTCCAAAGCAGGTATTTTCTCCAAGGGAACTGGAGTCTGGAGATCAGCTATAGTTCCAGGAGATCTACAAACCCCCTTGCCTTGGGTCAGTCGCTCTCTCGCAGCCTACCCTACACGGTTATGAGGGATAAAATGCAGGCAAGGAGAACAATGCTGCAAGCCGCTTCAAGTCGCGAATGTGGAGAGAAACAAGGCATAAATATCGGAATAAATGAATCAGAGTTTGAAGGGACCACCAAGGTTATCTAGTCCAACCCCCTGCACAATGCAGGAAATTCACAACTACCTCCCCCCCACCACACCCTCAGTGACCCCTACTCCACGCCTAGAAGATGGCAAAACAACAACAACAACAACCCCTCCAGGATCCCTGGCCAATCTGGCCTGGAGGAAAATTGCTTCCTGACCTCAAAGTGGCGATCAGCATTGCCCTGGGCATGTAAGAAAGGGCCACTGATGCAACCCTTCCTGCCCTCCCTCTCATGATCTGCCTAAGGTCACAGAATCAGCATTGCTGTCAGATGGCAATCCAGCCTCCGCTTAAAAACCTCCAGGGAGGGAGAGCTTACCACCTCCCGAGGAAGCCTGTTCCACTGAGAAATTGCTCTAACTGTTAGAAAATTCTTTCTACTGTTGACACAGATACTCTTTTGATTTAATTTCAATCCATTGGTTCTGGTCTGACCTTCTGGGGCAACAGAAAACAACTCGGCACCATCCTCTATACGACAGCCCTTCAAGTACTTGAAGATGGTTACTGTATCACCTCTCAGTCATCTCTTCTCCAGGCTCAACATACTCAGCTCCTTCAACCTTTCCTCATAGGACTTGGTCTCCAGACCCCTCACCATCTTCATTGTCCTCCTCTGGACACAATCCAGCTTGTTACATCCTTCTTAAATTGTGCTGCCCAAAACGGAACACAATAGCTGAGGATTAACCAGGGCAGAGTAAAGCGATACCATCACTTATGCACGATCCGGACTTTGCGTGATCTGTTGATTCAGCCCAAGATCGCATTTGCCTTTTTAGCTACTGCATCACACTGCTGACTCATATTCAGTGTTTGGTTTACTAAGTGTGTGCTTGTGTGTTAAGTGCCGTCAAGTCGCTTCCGACTCATGGCGACCCTATGAATGAAAGTCCTCCAAAATGTCCTGTCTTTGACAGCCTTGCTCAGATCTTGCAAATTGAGGGCTGTGGCTTCCTTTATTGAGTCAGTCCATCTCTTGTTGGGTCTTCCTATTTTCCTGCTGCCCTCCACTTTTCCTAGCATGACTGTCTTTTCCAGTGACTCTTCTCGTCTCATGACGTGACCAAAATACGACAGCCTCAGTTTAGTCCACTGGTTCCCAACCAGGGGTCCGTGGACCCCCAGGGGTCCGCGAGAACTAAATTAAGGCCTGCGAAACAAAGTTATAAACCCATAATAAATTAATATTTTCAATTAAAAGTTCTCTATTATAAAATATATATATTCAAATATTATTCTAAGTTTAATGTTTAACTAACAGTTATGATTAAAATTTATTTTCAAATTCTCTGGATTTTTATTTTGAACCTTGGGGTCCCTGAAACAAACAAAAAAGTCCTAGTGGTCCCTGGTCAAAAAAAGGTTGGGAACCACTGGTTTAGTCATTTTAGCTTCTAGGGTCAGTTCAGGCTTGATTTGATCTATAACCCACTGACTTGTTTTCTTGGCAGTCCACGGACTCCGTAACACTCTTCCCCCAACACCACATTTCAAAGACCCCTTAGCAAACCTTTTCACACACAGTACTGCTAAGACAAGTCTCCCCCATCCTATCGTGATGCATTTGATTTTCCCTACCTAAGTGCAGAACTTTTCATTTACCTCTGTTGAAATGCATTTTATTCGTTTTTAGCCCAATCCCCCAGCCTGTCCAGATCATGAATACTAATGCTGCCCATCACCTAGTTCACCTAAGCAGGAAATAAAGGCTCCGGTGAGCCTTTGCAAATAACATATACCTGCAGGCGCCCATTGCAATGCAGACGTAAAGACATACCTTTGCAACTACTCCCAACCTCTCTCCCCCCCCCCGGCTCACCCCGCCACCTACCGCTTCCTGGCGTGTACTGCAGCCACCCAAGCCTTCCTGCCTATTTTCCCCCTTTCACCAGGACCATACCAAGCTCCACTGACGGGGGGGGGAGGAAGAGTATTGTGATTTATTATATCAGAATTATTTTATCCTCCCTTAAAGCCGCTTTCTACTTCCTTTTTTTTTTTTTGGTTCAAAAGACTGCAAAGAGATAGAAAAAGAGATCGGGGGGAAAAATCCTTATAAAGGACTCAGGGTCGGCGAGCGGCCACACACCCCCCGTTGAGGAGGGGAAGTAGAGCGGTCCTCAAGATGGCGGCGACCATGAAGAAAGCGGTGAGGGGGCCGAAGCGGGGGAGGGAGCGGGGCTTGGGCTTGTCCTTATCGTCCTGGGGGGAAAGTTGGGGGGCAGGAAAAATGGGGGGGGCACCTCGCCTTTGCTGAGGTGGCGAGGCTGGGGGAGCGTTGCTTTTCCGCCGGCGGAAGGCATGCGAGGCAACCGCCCAGCTGGACCTAAGCATGGTCGGGGGTGGGCCCTGTTGGGAGGAGGGAAGCCACGCGGAACTGGGGGGGGGGTTTGTATTTTGTTTTGTTTTGCAAACTTCTAAAACCAATGCATTCTTTATTGTCATAAGGAGGGGGATAGTTCGCAGTGGGTCGCCGTGTTAGTCTGTCTGCCGTAGTAGAAAAGGGCAAGAGTCCAATAGCACCTTAAAGACAACAAAAATATTTTCTGGCAGGGGATGAGCTTTCGTGAGCCACAGCTCACTTCTTCAGGTATCTGAAGAAGTGAGCTGTGGCTCACAAAAGCTCATACCCTGCCAGATACCTGAAGATACCTGAAGAAGTGACCTGTGGCTCACGAAAGCTCCTACCCTGCCAGATACCTGAAGAAGTGACCTGTGGCTCACGAAAGCTCCTACCCTGCCAGATACCTGAAGAAGTGACCTGTGGCTCACGAAAGCTCATACCCTGCCAGATACCTGAAGATACCTGAAGAAGTGACCTGTGGCTCACGAAAGCTCCTACCCTGCCAGATACCTGAAGAAGTGACCTGTGGCTCACGAAAGCTCATACCCTGCCAGATACCTGAAGAAGTGACCTGTGGCTCACGAAAGCTCATACCCTGCCAGATACCTGAAGAAGTGACCTGTGGCTCACGAAAGCTCCTACCCTGCCAGATACCTGAAGAAGTGACCTGTGGGTCACGAAAGCTCCTACCCTGCCAGATACCTGAAGATACCTGAAGAAGTGACCTGTGGCTCACGAAAGCTCCTACCCTGCCAGATACCTGAAGAAGTGACCTGTGGCTCACGAAAGCTCCTACCCTGCCAGATACCTGAAGAAGTGACCTGTGGCTCACGAAAGCTCATACCCTGCCAGATACCTGAAGATACCTGAAGAAGTGACCTGTGGCTTACGAAAGCTCATACCCTGCCAGATACCTGAAGAAGTGACCTGTGGCTCACGAAAGCTCATACCCTGCCAGATACCTGAAGAAGTGACCTGTGGCTCACGAAAGCTCATACCCTGCCAGATACCTGAAGAAGTGACCTGTGGCTCACGAAAGCTCCTACCCTGCCAGATACCTGAAGAAGTGACCTGTGGGTCACGAAAGCTCATACCCTGCCAGATACCTGAAGATACCTGAAGAAGTGACCTGTGGCTCACGAAAGCTCCTACCCTGCCAGATACCTGAAGAAGTGACCTGTGGCTCACGAAAGCTCCTACCCTGCCAGATACCTGAAGAAGTGACCTGTGGCTCACGAAAGCTCATACCCTGCCAGATACCTGAAGATACCTGAAGAAGTGACCTGTGGCTTACGAAAGCTCATACCCTGCCAGATACCTGAAGAAGTGACCTGTGGCTCACGAAAGCTCATACCCTGCCAGATACCTGAAGAAGTGACCTGTGGCTCACGAAAGCTCATACCCTGCCAGATACCTGAAGAAGTGACCTGTGGCTCACAAAAGCTCATACCCTGCCAGATACCTGAAGATACCTGAAGAAGTGACCTGTGGCTCACGAAAGCTCATACCCTGCCAGATACCTGAAGAAGTGACCTGTGGCTCACGAAAGCTCATACCCTGCCAGATACCTGAAGAAGTGACCTGTGGGTCACGAAAGCTCATACCCTGCCAGATACCTGCCAGATACCTGAAGAAGGGACCTGTGGGTCACGAAAGCTCATACCCTGCCAGATACCTGAAGAAGTGACCTGTGGCTCACGAAAGCTCATACCCTGCCAGATACCTGAAGAAGTGACCTGTGGCTCACGAAAGCTCATACCCTGCCAGATACCTGAAGAAGTGACCTGTGGCTCACGAAAGCTCATACCCTGCCAGATACCTGAAGATACCTGAAGAAGTGACCTGTGGCTCACGAAAGCTCATACCCTGCCAGATACCTGAAGAAGTGACCTGTGGCTCACGAAAGCTCATACCCTGCCAGATACCTGAAGAAGTGACCTGTGGCTCACGAAAACTCATACCCTGCCAGATACCTGAAGAAGTGACCTGTGGCTCACGAAAGCTCATACCCTGCCAGATACCTGCCAGATACCTGAAGAAGTGACCTGTGGGTCACGAAAGCTCATACCCTGCCAGATACCTGAAGATACCTGAAGAAGTGACCTGTGGCTCACGAAAGCTCATACCCTGCCAGATACCTGAAGAAGTGACCTGTGGCTCACGAAAGCTCATACCCTGCCAGATACCTGAAGATACCTGAAGAAGTGACCTGTGGCTCACGAAAGCTCATACCCTGCCAGAAAATATTTTTGTTAGTCTTTAAGGTGCTACTGTACTCTTGCCCTTTTCTGCAGACAGACTAACACGGCTACCCACTGTGAATTATCTTCATGGAAGGCACCACATTTAGCCGTACAGAATGGAAATCCATCAACCTTGTGACATACTAATGCTTGTCTGAATTCACTCTCCTCTACTTAAAGACAGATGGATTCACATTCTAGCCCACTGGTTCCCAACCGGGGGTCCGTGGACCCCCAGGGGTCCGCGAGAACTAAATTAAGGTCCGCGAAACAAAGTTATAAACCCATAATAAATTAATATTTTCAATTAAAAGTTCTCTATTATAAAAATATATATTCAAATATTATTCTAAGTTTAATGTTTAACTAACAGTTATGATTAAAGTTTATTTTCAAATTCTCGGAATTTTTATTTTGAACCTTGGGGTCCCTGCACCGAACAAAAAAGTCCTAGTGGTCCCTGGTCAAAAAAAGGTGTATCTGAAGAAGTGAGCTGTGGCTCACGAAAGCTCATACCCTGCCAGAAAATATTTTTGTCGGTATCTGAAGAAGTGAGCTGTGGCTCACGAAAGCTCATACCCTTTTCTACTACAGAAAATATTCTTGTTAGTCTTTAAGGTGCTACTGGACTCTTGCCCTTTTCTACTACTGCAGACAGACTAACATGGCGACCCACTGTGAAGAATATTTTCTGGTAGGGTATGAGCTTTCGTGAGCCACAGCTCACTTCTTCAGAATCTGAAGAATCTGATCTGAAGAAGTGAGCTGTGCCTCACGAAAGCTCATACCCTACCAGAAAATATTCTTGTTAGTCTTTAAGGTGCTCCTGGACTCTTGCCCTTTTCTACTAATGAGGTGGAGACAGGAAGCTCAGTTGCGCAAGCAAACGCTAACTGTCCGTGTGAGGGTGTTCGTTTGTTTTTTTGCCATCTTCTGGGCATGGAGTGGGGGGGGGGGCGTTGTGAATTTCCTGCATTGTGTAGGGGGTTGGACTAGGTGACATTGGTGGCCCCTTCCAGCTCTGTGATTCTTTGAGCGTCTGAATTGTGCTTGTCCCCCGATCCATCTTAGCTCGGTTACAACAGCTGTCCAGGAACCTCAGGCAAAGAAGGCGCTTTGCCAGCGCCCGCAGCTTGAGTCCCTTTAAAAAGAAGAGGAGGAGTTGGTTTTTATAGGCCGACTTTCTCCACCACTTAAGGGAGACTCAAACTGGCTTACAATCACCTTTTCATTGGTTCTTGTAGGTTATCCGGGCTGTGTGACCGTGGTCTTGGTATTTTCTTGGTATAAATACCAAGACCACGGTCACACAGCCCGGATAACCTACAAGAACCAATGAACTCTGACCGTGAAAGCCTTCGACAATATTTTAATCACCTTTTCCCTTCCCCTCCCCACAACAGACACGCTGTGAGGTAGGTGGGGCTGAGAGAGTGTGACTAGCCCGAGGTCACCCAGCTGGCTTCGTGTGGAGGAGTGGGGGAAACAAATCCAGTTCACCAGATTAGCCTCCGCCGCTCATGTGAAGGAGCTGGGAATCGAACCAGGTTTTCCAGATCAGAGCCCACTGCTCCAAACCACCGCTCTTAACCACTACACCACGCTGGTGTAGTAGGCATTGAACTTGGAACCTTCTGGGTATTTGGCATATTCTGTACTGATGTATAACTTCCTTTGCGCGAGGCCTTGTGCTTGGCATGTAGGTGCTTTCCACATCATTCCCCATTTAATGTTCACAGCAACAAATCTATGAGGGAGATTAGGCTGAGTGCTAGTGACTGGCCCATTCAGCTTCCATAGCTTGGGGAGTGGGGATTTTAACCTGGGTCTCCCAGGGTCTGAGTGATGTGAAGGACCCCAGCCTGAGACCCTTGCCAGTCTGAGAGGGCAGTACTGACCTTGATGGATGATTGGTCTGACTTGGTACAAGGCAGCTTCCTGTGTGCATGACAGTAGTTGTATGTCGAGGTGGCGTTGGGAGGAGGTGGTAGATTTTTAGCCAAGGTTATTGACTAAAAGGGGAGGGGACATGGCTCAATGGTAGAGCATCTGCTTGGCATGCAGAAGGTCCCAGGTTCAATCCCCGGCATCTCTAGTTAAGGAGGCTAGGCAAGTAGGTTATGTGAAAGACCTTTGCCTGAGACTCCGGAGAGCTGCTGCCGGTCTGAGTAGACAATACTGACTTTGATGGCCTGTGGGTTTGATTCAATATAAGGCAGCTTGATGTGTTCATGTGTTTATGACTGGGGATGGATTAACGTTAAAGAGCCTACTCTTGAAGCTAAGCATGACTCCTTCAGTTGCCTGGTGGAGAGAGTGACTACCAGGGAACCTTATGCAAGGTGCTTTGTGGTCTTCGGTAGAGGACCCAAATGTAAGCGTAGTAATGGTAATAAATATTAATAGTGTGTATTTTCTTTATTTATAGTCTGCTGTTCTTTGCAAAGACTCAAGGAAGGCTAGAATAATTAACATAATTATTGATGCGTACAATAAAAACTCAAGATACAGAATTATAGGCCCCAAATTACTTTTGCTATTATTGCAACTGAACCACATGGCTAGTATAATTCTAACACCCTGTGTATACCTTTCTTTCCTCCTCAAACTTACTCAATGGGATTTGCCCAAATTTATTTATTTATTTGATCATTTTTATCTCTTACCCTCGCCTGGGTGGGGTCAGGAGAACTTACATCACAAAATATAAATTCAAACATAAATATGTAAGCAGTGATAAAATTAAGATCTAGGCAATCTAAAACCAATCTAAAAAGTGACAGTGCCTAAAAATTTCACAACACCCTCCCCGCATTTAAAATCATAAATTTAAACAACAACGAATCAGGGCATGAAAATCCCCCTCAGCTGCCTGGCAGAAGAGCTGATGTGGGCAAATAGCAGGCGGGAAGTGCACAAATTCAGTTCAGGTCATCAGTTGTAAGATGGTTGCTGTCCTCAACTATGTGTTTGTTGTTCTTGGGGACTGCATATGGGAGACAATTATACATGTTGGTTTTTGTGGGATACGTAGGAACCTAACAACATATGGGGTTAGTAAATCTGCCACCAATTTTAAGCCTGTTTATACACCACCCAGAAATCAAAGTGTATGACAGCTTTTATGCTAAGATTTTTTTTCTTTACTGAGCTGTCGGCTATTATGATGTTATGATTCTCACTCTAGAAAGTGAGAAGCAGCAATGAATTGGAACAGGGTTTGAGAGTATGGAACTAATGAAAACTTGAGAGGGAAGAAAACAAGTTTTCCGCCAATGTCTGTGCCTTCATTTATTTATTTCTTGCTTTTCTCGCATGAACACACGAAGCTACCTTATACTGAATCAGACCCTTGGTCCATCAAAGTCAGTATTGTCTACTCAGACCGGCAGTGGCTCTCCGGGTCTCAGGCAGAGGTCTTTCACATCACCTCCTTGCCTGGTCCCTTTAACTGGAGTTGCTGGGGATTGAACCTGGGACCTTCTGCATGCCAAGCAGATGCTCGACCACTGAACCACAGCTGCTCCCCGATGGGGGACCCAGAGTGGCTTGCAATACCATTATCTCCTTCACTTTCTCGTCACAACACCCCTGTGAGGTAGATCAGGCTGTGGGTGTGTGACTGGCCCAAGGTCACCCAGCAAGCTTCCGTGGCAGAGTAGGGATTCAAACCTGGTTCTCCCAGATCCAAGTCCAAAGCTTTAACACAATGTTGGCCCTTACAGTTGAGCTGTAAGAGTACTCCCTTTTCCATTTTTTTTTAAATACAGGTAATCAGAACTATAATTTTTTTATAGCACATATAACCCATTTATTCAAGCTTTGGTAGATGTCCCTCAGGAGAAAAATGCCCCCCTCCCAACATGCCCTAGCTCTTGGTACCTTTGTGATCTCAGGTGTTTCCCAGGGTTACTCTTGGTGTATGCAATAGCCCCAGGAAGTTTCCTGAGGCTGTCTTCATGCTCCTGGACTGCCCTTCATCTGGTTATGATCCTGTCCGTACTGCGCGTATAGTATCTTGCTGGTTTGGAACACTTTGGACAGTTATGCTGGCGAAATGTTGATATGCTGACTGTTTACTCTGATGGTGAGCCCCGTGTACTCTAATTAAACAGAGGGAGGCCAATAGCGGGTCCCTGGCATCAGTGTGGTATAGGGGCTAGAGTGCTGGACCACGCAGGGAGACCCAGGTTCAAATCCCCATTATTCCATGAAGCTCACTGTATGACTTTGGGCCTAAGCTCCATCATAGGGTTGTTGTAAGGGTAGTCACAGAGTGTTGGAAACAATGTCGAAGGTCTTCTAGTTCAACCACTGGCTCAGTGCCGGAAAATGCAGCCACAATATCCCTGGTTGACAGCCATTTAACGTCTAGGGGAGGAGCCGTGGCTCAGTGGTAGAGCATCTGCTTGGCATGCAGAAGGTCCCAGGTTCAATCCCCAGCATCTCCAGTTAAAGGGACTAGTCAAGTAGGTGATGTGAACGACCTCTGCCTGAGACCCTGGAGAGCCGCTGCCAGTCTGAGTAGACAATACTGACTTTGATGGACCAAGGGTCTGATTCAGTATAAGGCAGTTTCGTGTGTGTTTGCTTAAAGTCATCCAGTGAAGGAGGGTGCATCACCTCCTGAGGCAGTCTATTCTGTGTTGAACAGCTCTTACCATTAAGAATTTTCTTCTAATATTTAGCCAGAATCTCATTCCTTGTCATTTCTGTCCATTAGATTTAGTCCTGCCTTAGGACAATCATAGAATCGTAGAGTTGGAAGGGACCACCAGGGTAATCTAGTCCAACCCCCTGCACAATGCAGGAAATTCACAACTGCCTCCCCGCGCCGCACATCCCCAGTGACCCCTACTCCATGCCCAGAAGATTGCCAAGATGCCCTCCTTCTCCTGATCTGCCTAAGGTCAAGTCTGTTCCATGTTCACTGTGGCTGCAGCGAGATGGCAATCGTGTCTCCCCCTAGCCTTCTTTTCTAAAACGGGGTGAGTGGCGCATGTAGACAGCCTTGACTTGCTTGGAAGAACGGTGGCTAAAAATAGAAATGTGTGTTGAGCTCTCCCTGTTTCCCTTGTTCAGGCGGCGGAAGATGTCAACGTTACGTTTGAAGATCAACAGAAAATCAACAAGTTTGCAAGAAACACCAGCAGAATTACAGAACTGAAAGAGGAAATTGAGGATAAAAAGGTACTGCTGCTAGAAGGCCTCTGAGCCAGGGCTCAGTGGCAGTGCGTTCCTAAGCGAGTTACCCCTTTCTAAGCCCATTGACTTCTGCTCAGGATTCCATTGTTGAGTCTGCATTCTTAGCATACTTCGAAGAAGAAGAAGTGTTGGCTTTTATACCCTGCTTTTTCTGTACCTTAAAGAGTCTCAAAGCGGCTTACAATGGCCTTCCCTTCCCCACAACAGGCACCTTGTGAGGTGGGTGGGGCTGAGAGAGTTCTGAGAGAACTGTGACTGGCCCAAGGTCACCAAGCAGGATTCATGTGAAGGAGCGGGGAAACGAATCCAGTTCACCAGATCAAAGTCCGCTGCTCATGTGGAGGAGCGGGGAATGAAACCCGGTTCTCCAGACTAGAGTCTGCCGCTCTTACACTATACCATGCTGTCTTATTAGAAAAAGGAATATTGTTTTGGGGAGGAGCTGTGGTGGAGCATCTGCTTGGCATGCAGAAGGTCCCAGGTTCAATTCCCCTACCATCTCCAGTTCAAGGGACTAAGCAAATAGGTGATGTGAAAGACCTCTGCCTGAGACCCTGGAGAGCCGCTGCCAGTCAAGTAGACAATACTGACTTTGATGGACCAAGGGTCTGATTCAGTTTAAGGCAGCTTCATGTGTTGACCTTGCCTCTCAATCTGTGTGCTCAGGGATCATTAGTGCATAGCCCACTATTGGTGCTCAGTGAGGCTGAATTTTCATGTTACTCTGGCAGTGTGGTTGGCGGTGTGGCCCTAGTGCTGGACCTGGGCTAACATAAGAAGGAAAGTCATGCTATGACTTCTCACTACTCCGGTTGAAACTTCTGGGAAACTTGAGTAACGCTGGCATGGAAAGGAGATGCATCTTGTGAGCAGGGGTGTCAAAGTGGCGGCCCGGGGCCCAAATCCGGCCCCCAGAGGGCTGCTCACCGGCCCGCGAGCCAAGCCGGGGGGCCCCCGCTGCCCCCCTCTCCTGTGCAATCCTGGCCCCGGCGGGGGCCAGGCTCACCTTCCTTGCCTCCCCCGCCCCTCTCTCCTGGGCGTAGTCAGGCTGCCGCTTTCTTCTCCTTCCCACCCCCATGCAGGCCAGGTCTACTCATTGGTTTCTATGCGCGTAGAAACCAATGGGTAGACCTGGTCTCCATGGGGGAGGGGTCTCAGTCGGGAGGCCAGGTCTACTGTCATGCAAACCAATGGGTAGACCTGGCCTAGGTGGGGGGAAAAAACCCATCTCCATTCGGAGGCCAGGTCTACCCATTGGTTTGCATGACAGTAGACCTGGCCTCCCGACTGAGACTCCCATGCAGACCAGGTCTACCCATTGGTTTCTATATAAACCAATGGGTAGACCTGGCCTCTGTGATGGGGGAAACTTCCCAGTGGGGATTCCCCACCACCACCACAGAGGCCACCCATCTTCGGCCCGACCAAGAGACATCAATGTTCAATCCGACCCTCCTCACAAATGAGTTCGACAGCCCTGCTCTATAGTCTGGGGCGTCTGCTAGAAGTGCAGGAAGACGGGTTACTGCAGGAGTCCTCTACCAAATGAAATGTGTCAGACCTTTCCATCTGCCCCCCTCCCCTTTTGAAGTACGCATTTCCCTTTGATTGGCTGTGTTGAGTAAGTTTTGGTCAGTTGCCATCCAAATAAGAAGCACCTGGCTGTAAGGTATAAAATAACCTCAATTTTGGAAACTAAAAATCCACTCTATAACCTTTCCTTCCAGGATAGGTGTTCCAACATTTTGAGTTTTTTCAGTTGTGATTTCAGTTCTGTGATTTCCCCAGCTCTTCAGCACCCTTTTTGAGTGGGGTGACGAAGACTGCATGTGGTCCTCTGAATGTTGGTCCTCCGTCTGTTTATATAATGTCATTGCGATCTTCCTTTTTATTCTCAGGCCCCAGATAATCTAAGTCAGCCCTGATTGGTACTTGGATGGGAGACCACCAAGGAAGTCCAGGGTTGCTATGCAGAGGCAGGCAGTGGAAAACCGCTTCTGTTCGTCTCTTGCCTTGAAAACCCTATGGGGGTTTGCCATTAGTCAGCTGCAACTTGATAGCACTTTCCACCAGCATTTTATTCTCAGTTTCCTTTTTGATAGTTCCTGGTCTAGAATAATTTTTTTGTGCTTTCACCCCACACACGTGTTGATGTTTTCAATGAACTATGCACTGTGACTCTTTGCTGGATAACCCCAGCCAATTTGGAACAATTTCTATAGGTGTGGTTACCGCTTTGTTGTGGGTTTTTTCTGCTTCTTTATGTATGATGTTGCCCTTCAGTCGTATCAGATGGGGAAGAGTGACTGATCTTTTGACCACAGAAACAGCTTCAGAACCTGGAAGATGCCTGTGATGATATCATGATGCTAGACGATGATTCGCTGCTGATACCATATCAAATTGGAGACGTCTTCATTAGCCACCCCCAAGATGAAACTCAAGAGATGTTGGGGGAGGCAAAGGTTAGTAATTCTGTGTGTGTATGGGTGCATCCACATACTGTTGGCTTTTGCATTGTCGTTGTACTAGAGAAATCATTCACAATTGCTGTAGTTCAGATTAAACCAGAATACTTGCAATCCCGCTAATGTTGCAAGTACCCTGGTTTAATCTGGATTACAAAATGATGGCAAAGATCCTCATCAAGCACTTTTGACATGGGAATAGCATCCTATTTGGATGCAAGAATCAGCATGGAAGGTGGACACTAATCTCTGCAAGAATGTACTTTTCAAGTGGTTGGGAGTCTCTGTGCAAAACTTCCCGATGGTTTATTGTAGCCTGAATGTGTAAAGTTTTTTTTCATTCTTGCTCTCAAGTCCAACAGCTTTCACACATGCTGAATAATGAACTTTCAGTCCACTTTCAATGCACTTCAGCGATTGTTTGCAAGTGGGTTTTGCCTTTTCACACAGTAAAATCCAGCTGCAAAGCGCATTGAAAGCAGATTGAAAGAATCATAGAGTTGGAAGGGACCACCATGGTCATCTAGTCCAACCCCCTGCACAATGCAGGAAATTCACAACTACCTCCCCCCACACCCCCAGTGACCCCTACTCCATTCCCAGAAGTTGGCCAAGATGCCCTCCCTCTCATCATTTGCTTAAAGTCATAGAATCAGCATTGCTGATAGATGGCCATCTAGCCACTTCTTAAAAACCTTCAGGGAAGGAGAGTTAACCACCTCCCGAGGAAGCCTGTTCCGTTGAGGAACCGCTCTGTTAGATAATTCTTCCTAATGTCTAAAGTACCGTATTTTTCCATGTATAAAACGACCCTTTTTCTGTAAAATTTAGCTCCAAAATTAGGGGTTCGTCTTATACACGGAAGCCAGCTGATGCCGCCTCTTTCCCCACTCACTTTCTTTCTTTGCCCAACAGCTGACTGGTAGAGAAAGAGAGTGAGTGGGGAAAGAGGCTGGTGGCCCTGGCCGGCCGGCTTCTGGCATTCAAACCGATTGCCGCCACCCTGCCCATCAGCTGTTGGGCGCCCGGTTTGAAAGCTAGATACCGGCCAAGGCCATCAGTCTCTTTCGCCCTATAAGACGCTCCCATGTATAAGACGACCCCTATTTTTTCTTAACTTTGGGTCTTAAACATGGGGGCGTCTTATAGATGGAAAAATACGGTACGTTCTTCAGCCAGCATGAAAACACATGTTGGGTGTGATATCAGTGTGTTAGGTTATGGTTATTAACCTTTTTCTTTTTCAGAAAAACTTGCAGGAAGAGATTGGAGCTTTGGAGTCACAAGTAGAATCCATCCAGAGAGTATTATCAGACCTCAAAGTCCAGCTGTATGCAAAGTTTGGCAACAATATAAATCTTGAGGCGGAAGATAATTAAATACCCTAGAAATAGCATTTGGTTTCTTTTGTACTAATTGTTTCCCTGTTACAATAATGTTTTAAGAGGCTTCACCTATTTTTTTTAAAAGAAAAAGTATATTTGGTTGTTCGTTCTATGTATTTAATGAACATGTCTTATTTTGCATACCTATAATTATTTATGTTAAGACAATAAATCCAAGTACTGCTGGTGCATCATCAAGGATGAGGGCTTAAAAGTTTATTGAAATAATAATAATCAAACTTCTTGTGCCTCTTGTCTTTAAGGTGTGGCTTAAAATTAGCATATGGTGTGAAAATGGGACAGAGTTGTGAATGAATCCCTTCTAAGATAGTAGCCCTGTTCACATGTTACGGCGCCATGCATCCTGCATGTATGTGTGTTTCTAACAAACGAAACGGGGCACCAGCACCTGGATAAATTTGGGGTTTAAATCACACCTTCACAACTTTTTTACTATTTGTATTAACCTGTGGGTAGAGTGTAACACTAAGGTTTTTAATGGTAAATTGTAAGATCTGTGCTGGTCTATGTCTGTTTTTAATAAAGATTGATTGATTGAATCACACCCTCAGCTGTGCAGGTGCTGAACATAGCATGAGAATTACTCAATGCATGTATTTAAACAAATCAACTGTACGCCATATGAGTGTCCACTGTAACTTGTGAACAGGGCTGTCGATTGATAATGATCTGCCGTCTTTTGACGGCTGCTGTTTTATGAAGCGCCATCGATTTAATGGTGGTGGACAGTGTAGGGTAGCGGCTTCACAAACTGAGCTGCGAATGAGAAAAGTCCCGAGTTCAAGTGTCTCCCAGTTCAAGTGTCTTGTTTCTATCATGAACTCACTAGGTGAATATTCTCTCTCAGCTCTTCTCTTGCAGTGTGGGGATAACAATGGTAACCAGAGCAGCTGGGGCAGGAGAGCCATTTGCCTCACGTTTAGAAACTTGTTAAATTTTTAGCATGGGATAAGTTCTACAACTTAGAGGGGTTTTTTGCACATCATGTGTCATCTTTTTTATTTTTGTTATGTCTAGAGGGTTCACTTGGAGTATCCTATTGAAGTAGAGTCCAAGCCTGCTCCAGTGTGGTGTAGTGATTAAGAGTGGTGGTTTGGAGCTGTGGCCTCTGATCTGGAGAGGCTTGATTTGATCTATAACCCACTGATTGGTTTTTTTTGGCAGTCCACGGTATCCGTAACACTCTCCTCCAACACCACATTTCAAATGAATCTACTTTCTTCCTATCAGCTTTCTTCAATGTCCAGCTTTCACACCCATACATAGTAATAGGGGAAAAGGAACAGTCAATTCAGAACAATTTATTTTATGACTTACGCCGCATGTACTGTTAGATGGGTCACCATATAGTTTTTAAAGCTTGGTCCTAGCCCTTGCTTTGTAACATTAGTAAGGTTTGCAGCATGAGACGGAAGAATCAGAGGCCAGGATGTAGGGGTTTTTTTTACTGTTCAGTGCCATGTTCTTAATTCGCAACTTGGCGTCTGGCGGCCACACAGAGCAATATGTGTGTGAATTTCAAGGGCAGAGAATCATTAGATTCATCTTTAGGACCCCAAACTGCTATTTTGACAGCCCAGGAGATGGCACTAGCATGCAGTCCATCCCCAGCCGTACTTAGAAAAAAGAGCAGCTTGTTTAAACTGTTCCCTAATAGACTCTGACATCTCTAGCAGATAACTGCATGTGTAGTAGAAACCCAGCATTACAATCCAAGGCTGATACCATTTCCCTTTTACTGCACTAAGCTGGGTCACTCGATGCAACTCCTGGCTGTGTAGAAAATGAGTCATTTATGTCGGTACAGGTTTCTGTATATCTTTTCAAAATTATTATTAAGCTACCGTGGGCGCTTGCAGAGGAGGAACAGGTTAAAAATAATCTAAGGACAAGGCCCCATGTAATTTGATGGTGGTGTGAAGCAGGCAGGCAGGAAGTACTTTGCTAATTTTGTTGTTAATAGTTCTCCCACCCAGGTAAGTTGGACACCTGCGGAGTCTTCAGGAGAACTGCATTGTGTACCTGTCAATAGAAGAAGACGAAGAAGAGTTGGTTTTCATATGCTGACTTTCTCTACCACTTAAGGAAGAATCAAACCGGCTTACCATCACCTTTTCTTCCCTTACCCACAACAGATACCCTGTGAGGTAGGTGGGGCTGAGAGTGTGTGACTAGTCAAGGTCACCCAGCTGGCTTCATGTGTAGGAGTGGGGAAACAAATCCAGTTCACCAGATTAGCCTCAGCCACTCATGTGGAGGAGTGGGGATTCAAACCCGGTTCTCCAGATCAGAGTCCACCATTCCAAACCACCGCTCTTAACCACTACACCATGCTGGAAATATAGCATATTTCATTTTTTAGTGGAGATTGTAGCCGACCTTCCCTCTAAGTGATGTACGTGGGCCATCCCATTTTTATCCTCTCAGACCCATAAAGCTTTTTGGGTTGAGACAGTGACTGGGTCACTTACTCAGCCAGCTTCCTGGATGGTAAGGATTTGAACCCAGGTCTTCACTTCCAGGTCCAACCAGTTGTTGCCTCTAAAGTTTTCTTTTACAAAGTAGTGATGTGTTTCCGTATGGGATTGGTTGATTAAACCCGTCAAGCAAAATATTATTGGGCTTACATTATGGGTTTGTTAGTCAGCAGCATTGGCTCCATCATCAACCAAAACGGAGTCTGCGATCAAAAAATCAGGAGATTGAAACTGGGGAGGGCAGCCATGAAGGAGTTGGAAAAGATCCTTAAGTGTAAGGATGGGTTGCTGGTGACCAAGATCAAGATAATTCATACCATAGTATTCCCCATTACCATGTACAGGTGTGATAGCTGGACAATGGAAAAAGCTGGAAGAAAGTAGATTCCTTTGGAAAGTGGTGTTGGAGGAGAGTTTTACAGATACCATGGTCAGCCAAAAAGTCAAATCAGTGGATTCTAGATCACATCAAGTCTGAACTCTCTCTAGTTGCTAAAATGACTAACCTGAGGTTATTGTACTTTGGTTATGTTATGAGAAGATCAGAATCACTGGAAAAGACAATAACACTAGGAAAAGTTGAAGGCAGCAAGAAAAGAAGACCCAACATGAGAGGGATTAACTCAAAGCCACGGCCCTATTAACATTAGGACATTTTGTAGGTTATTAATTTGTAGGGTTTGTTAGACAGCAGCATTCCTTGGCTTCATCATAAACCAAAGGTTGGAAGTGACTTCATGGCACTTAACACACACAGTCAGCAGCTCTTGGGTGTTGCCTTCTGGCATGCAGGTGTTGAATCCACCAAACCAAGTCCATGGAACAGATCACCCCACCTCTTCTCCCTTCCATAGCCCTCTATGCCTTCATGAAGCTGTTTCAGACAGCAGAGCCCCAGGAACAGGGGGATGAAGGGGGGGGTCAATGGCAATTGCCTCCTGCACCCAAACTGGTGTGTGAACGGCGGAATGTGTGAATGGCAGAGAGAGCCTGTAGAAAAGTATGCAAAAGGCACAGTTTGGCCAGGGCGGAAGGGGGTGGCATTCTCAATATTGGCCTTTTTCAAAATGAACACTTGAGGGAAAACTAATAAAGGTTACAATTAGATTTGCGGGTTGTGTTTCCTCAATCTTTGTTGGCTGGCAATGTGATTAAAAATTTTCTGCATAGCATAGTGAGCTTTTCCTAAAGGCGGAAATAACAAAGCTGGCACAGACCTATTTCATCCATGCCCAGATGTTACTTGACTTCTGTAGGCTTAACTATGCTGGAAGAAGAGTTTTTTATAGCCTGCATTTCTCTAACTTAAGGAGTCTCAAAGCAGCTTACAACCATATTCCCTTCCTCTCCCCATAACAGGCACCTTGTGAGGTAGGTGGGGTTGAGAGTTCTGAGAGAAACGTGACTGACCCAAGGTCACCCAGCAGGCTTCATGTGGAGGCGTGGGGAATCGAACCTGGTTCTCCAGATTAGAGTCCATTGTTTGTAACGACATCAGCTGGAAGAGTTGGCAGCTATTGTAGAAAGTTAGTGCCATATAGGGGTTAGAGTGTGCCCTCAGATCTGGGGAGCATGGTTCTTTGGTCTTGTTCACACAGTGGTAGAGCATCTGCTTTGAATGCAAAAGGTCCCAGGTTCAGTCCTTGGCATCTCCAGCTAAAAGGATCAGATATGAAATGACAGGAAAGACCTCTGCTTGAGACCTTGGAGAGCCAGCACCAGTCTGAGTAGACAATACTGATTTTGATGAACCAGTGGTCAGATTCAGTATAAGGCAACTTCATATGTGTTAATCTCACTGCCTTTGGGTAATGCTGATAACCTGTCTGTGGCTGTTTAAATTAGGATGGCTCATTCAGATATGCCTTTCATCATGCTGGCAGAGCTCAGAGGAGGGATTGTTTTCAACTGTTGCTCCTAGGAGTAAACACTAAATGTGTAATTAGTTGCTTCAGAGGCAGGGTGTATTTGAGTACTGTTTGCTGGTGGGGAGGGGAATGTAACCGGAGAACTGCTGCTGAATCTGTCCTATTCTTTGGGGGTTTCTGGAAGCATCTGGCTGTCCCTCATTGGAAACAGGATGCCGGTGTGGATTGAACAGCAGTCTGTTCCTGAAGCCTCTTCTATCACTATTAGCTCTGCTAATCTCTAGAAAGTTCAGGTGCCTTCAAAACAGTGCCACCCATGCCCAAGGCAACGTGTTGGGAAGCAAGCTGAACATTGCTTTCCCCAATCAGCCTCCCATTAAGGATGGGTAACATTGCAACATCTTTGCACTGGTTCTGTATGATCCTCCACCATTCCATGGTCCTCCCATTCAGCTATTGCTGGGGCAGATAATCCTAGTACATAATTAATTACTTGATTGTTTTTGGTGCAATACAGAGACACAGCAGCCAGACTCCTTGGACAGCCTCTTTGGAGCCTTTAATTGTTGGGTTAATTTATTTCTTACGGTATGTTGCATGTCCTGGTCCACAATCTGAGAATTACTGGCCTGGTAAAAAATTCAGAAAGAAGAAGAAGAGTTGGTTTTTATATGCTGACTTTCTCTACCATTAAAGGCAGAATCAAACTGCCTTACAATCACCTTCCCTTCCCCATAGCCCTCTAAGATTAGGAAAGGCAGAAAAAAGTCTGCAAAATAAAGGTCATTAATGTTGATAGATATAACAATCACCTGATCTGGATGGCCCAGGCCTGCCTGATCTCGTCAAATTTCCCAAGCTACGCAGGGTCAGCCCTGGTTAGTTCTTGGATGGGGGACCACCAAAGAAGTCCACTGTTGCTACATAGAGGCCGGCAATGGCTAAACACCTCTGTTCGTCTCTTGCCTTAAAAACTCTGCGGGGTTGTTATAAGTCATCTGCATTTTGACGGCACTATAACAGCGCCCTCTGTGAGCCTGGTGGATAATGCCCAGCTTCGAAAAGATGATGAATGAAATCTTTAGCTTGACTTCAAGCGGCATCCAATTTGTGCTTGTTGATGGGATGTTTGGCACTTCAGACACCGCGATCATAACATCAGGTGCCAGACAAGCTTTAGCCAGGAGCAGTGATTAATGCTAGGCTGAGGTGAGCAGTCGTTTGCTTGTTTCTTTAACCACATGTAACTACTTGGCTCGCTGCCCAAAAAAGCAGGAACGTGCAAGTCTCAAAATAGACACCGGCTTATCAACTGGAAGGGAAATGCCAATGGATGGACGTCTACTTCCAATACATGAAAACGCAGTGCTCAGGCACAGCGCTGTGAAAAGCTGCTCGTTCTCAGTGCAATAATAAATTACGGGAGGACTTGTGCTAACAAGCAGTGACATCACAGACTTACCAAAGTGTGATAAACACGGGAGGAAACAAACAGAGGTTGTTTCATTGGTCTCAGGGACCATCGTAAGAACTGGTCACGTTTCACAGGGATATGGGGCCATGGCTCGGTGGTAAAGCACCTGCTTTGCATGCAGAAGGTCCCAGGATCGGTCCCAGGCATCTCCAGTTGAAAGGCTCAGGTAGCTGGTGATGTTTAAGAGCCTGCAAAGCAGACAACATTGACAGTGATAGACCAAAGGTCTGACTCAGTACACGTCTCCATCCTGTGTTTAATGTATAGTACATAACTATAGGGTGTTCTTAAAACACGGTAGGGTGGCTGCCCCAGGGCCCTGGAGACAGGGTTGCCAACCACCAGGTACTCGCTGGAGATCTGCTATTACAACTGATCTCCAGCCGATACGGTTGCCAGGTCCCTCTTTGCCACTGGCGGTAGGTTTTGGGGGCAGAGCCACCACGCGGGCTAGTCAAAATTGCTGGATATACCACATAAGCCATACCCTGGGGTACTTGCCTGTACAACTACAAATTCACACCGGGGAATCCAAAATCAACCCCCCTAAAAACACTACACCAAAGACTTGGTCCCAGGCAGCCAATTTATGCTGCCGTTTTACAGGTGACAAATGCTGAAACGGAGAGAGAAGTGGTTATCTGTTCTTTGCCATTTACAAGCAACAACTATTTGTGTCAATATTCATATTTATGATTCTATTAGAGAGGGGTGTCTGCAGTTTGTGCAACTCACTGGTTGCCGTAGCAACAAGGGCCATCCCTCACAATGTAATGAACTTTGTGGAATCAGGATGGGAAGAGAAGACTGGCCTCATTCTGGGAGATGCATTTAAACCGATAGAGCCTGGCTTGGATGGGGCTAGTTTTCTCTTCCCAATTCGAAAAGGTTCTGTCTGGGTTCAGTCAGGCACCTGGGGCAACAGGCAGAAAGCATAGACCAAGGCATAGTTCAAAGTTCAAGCACCAAAACAGAAGGGCAAATCCAAAAAGCACAAGCCAGGTCACAATCCAAGGTTGAGGACTGTGAAGAAGTCCAAGAAACAGTCCAAGAAACAAAGTCCCAATCCAGTCCAAAGTCAAACATGCAGAATTTTGAGGCGCAGCACAGGTATTCAAGGGTTCTGGACAAGTTGCTTCCACACTGGTTTACTTTTTTCTGGCTGCAAACCCTGTTCAGGAGCAGGTGCAACTCCTCAACCTGCTGAATCATCTGCGGACAGGAAGCGCTCATCACTGGCATGGTGAAAGCCATCATGGTGTAGTGGTTAAGAGTGGTGGACTCTAATCTGGAGAACCGGGTTTGATTCCCTGCTCCTCCACATGAGCAGCAGACTGTAATCTGGTGAACTGGGTTGGTTTCCCCACTCCTATACATGAAGCCAGCTGGGTGACCTTGGGCTAGTCACAGTTCTCTTTGAGCTCTCTTAGCCTCACCTACCTCACAAGGTGTCTGTTGTGGAGAGAGGAAGGGAAGGAGATTGTAAGCCGGTATGATTCTCCTTAAAAGGTAAAGTCAGCATATAAAAATCAAATCATCATCATCTAAATTGGGAGGGGTAGCAAATACGGTAGAAGACAGAGCCAAGATACAGGATGATCTTGACAGGCTGGAGAAATGGGCTAGAACTAATAAAATGCACTTCAACAAAGACAAATGTAAAGTTCTGCATTTAGGTAGGAAAAATCAAATGCATAATTATAGGATAGGGGAGATTTGTTTGAGCAGTAGTGTGTGTGAAAAGAACATGAGTCAGCAGTGTGATGCTGTAACTAAAAAGGCAAATGCAGTCTTGGGCTGCATCAACAGAAGTATAGTGTCCAGATCACGCGAAGTGATAGTATCACTTTGCTCTGCTCTGGTTAGACCTCAACTAGAGTACTGTGTTCAGTTTTGGGCACCACAATTTAAGAAAGATGTAGACAAGCTGGAACGTGTCCAGAGAAAGGCAACAAAGATGGTGAGGGGTCTGGAGACCAAGTCCTATGAGGAAAGGTTGAAGGAGCTGGGTATGTTTAACCTGAAGAGGAGAAGACTGACAGGGGATATGATAACCATCTTCAAGTACTTGAAGGGCTGTCATATAGAAGAGGGTGCCGAGTTGTTTTCTGTTGCTCAAGAAGGTCGGACCAGAACCAACAGGTTGAAATTAAATCAAAAGACTTTCCGTCTAGACCACTGGTTCCCAACCAGGGGTCCGTGGACCCCCAGGGGTCCTCGAGAACTAAATTAAGGTCCACAAAACAAAGTTATAAACCCATAATACATTAATATTTTCAATTATAAGTTCTCTATTATTAAACGTAGAATAAAATTTGAATATATATTTTTATGTTTAACTAGCAGTTATGATTAAAGTTTATTTTCAAATTCTCAGAATTTTTATTTTGAACCTTGGGGTCCCTGCACCGAACAAAAAAGTCCTAGTGGTCCCTGGTAAAAAAAAGGTTGGGAACCACTGGTCTAGACGTTAGGAAGAATTTGCTAACAGAGCGGTTCCTCAGTGGAACAGGCTTCCCCGGGAGGTGGTAAGCTCTCCTTCCCTGGAGGTTTTTAAGAAGAGGTTAGATGGCCATCTGTCAGCAATGCTGATTCTGTGACCTTAGGCAGATGATGAGAGGGAGGGCATCTTGGCCATCTTCTGGTCACTAGGGGTGTGGAGGGGGAAGGTAGTTGTGAATTTCCTGCATTGTGCAGGGGGTTGGACTTGAGGGCCCTGGTGGTCCCTTCCAGCTCTATGATTTTATGATTCATCATCATCATCTTCATCATCATCTCCTCCTCCTCCTCCTCTCTGGTGACGCTGGAGGTGAGGCTGCCGTGCTTCTACTTCTGTTTCAGATCCCCTGCTGTGAGACTGAGGGTGTGGCATGCTGACTTTGGCCTGAGACTCCCCTTCTGCACCAGATAGCATCTCTACTTTGGTCGGTCTTCCTATGGCTTTCAAGGGCTTCCTCTCTCTCTTCTTCATCTGAGGAGATGCTGGCAGGCAGACCCACGGCTGGCCCTTGTTGTTATAGCAACCGGCCTGTGCGTATCATGACTCATTCTAGATTGCAAACTACCTTCTATCCACCACTGCCATAAAATATAGTAAACTTTTAAAAAACCAATCTAAGAAGTTAGGGATGAGTAACAGACTTTTTTATAATTCTTCACTGAGCCAGAATGTGCATGAAAAGTGGATTTTGGTAAGATCGTAGAGGCTTTTGCAGATAAAAAGAATATATTGGTAATCCTGACCACTGGGTGAGTCAGAAGAACTATGAGCAACATGCACTCTTATGAAAATAAAGTCAAATCTGGACACAAGTTTATTTATTTTGATATTTATACCCCAATTTTCTTCCCAATGCAGCTTACGTCATTTCTCTCCTCTTCCATCGCCCCCCACCCTCACAACATGCCTATGAAATAGGCTAGGCTGAGAGCGAGGTAGGTTAGGCCCAAGAGTAGGGTTGCCAACCTCCAGGCACTAGCTGGAACTCTCCTGCTATTACAACTGATCTCCAGCTGATAGAGATCAGTTCACCTGGAGAAAATGGCTGCTTTGGCAATTGGACTCTATGGCATCGAAGTCCCTCCCAAACCCCATCCTCTTCAGGCTCCGCCCCCAAAATCTCCAGGTTTTTTCCAGTCCGGAGCTGGCAACCCTACACAAGAGGAAGGAACTGGCCCAAGGTCACCCACCAAAATTCCATGGCAGAGTGAGGATTTGAACCTCAGCCTCCCAGAGTCTTGTCTGACACTCCAACCATGCTGGGTCTCTAATGTGTCTGCTTTGTACATGCACAAAGGGCAGATTAGAGAGAGGGTTCAAGGGGGACAAAAATGTAACTTGTTCCCGGGCCTATAAATCTTAGCTATGCTTTATGTATTCTCCAAGCGTTTTGACCTCATTATACATTTCCTCCCATCATCACTCAATATTATGATGTAGGTGTGAATGACCGCACAATGCCATCAGGAGTGAAGTAAACCATCCTTTGGGAGAGAAGGCTGCATAGTATAGCCCACTCTCATCAGATCTCAGAAGCTAAGCAGGATCGGTGCTTGGATCGGAGACCACCAAGGAAGGCTGCAGAGGAAGACAATGGCAACCCACCTCTGCTTCTCGCTTGCTTTGAAAGCCCCTGCTGGAGTCGCCATAAGTCAGTTACAACTTGATGGCACACAAATACACACGTAAGCCATCCTACATGTTGGGTTGGAGGAAGCGGTATCCCAATACGCATCCACCATTTTTGTGCAACATCCCTTGGTTTCTTATAATGTCGTTCCACCTGAAAGGCTAGCCATGGTCCAACTCAAAGGTGTTTAAGCATGCTTTAAGCTATTGAAACAAGTGGAGTTAAGCACCCCACCCTTCCCCGCTGAATTGTATTATTGTGGTTGTTGTTGTCGTCGTCATTATTATCATCATCACTGGGTATTGACTCTGCAAAATGACACACAGTTTGATTAGTGTCCCACGAGCCAATGCACACAAATGAAGCAAAGCAGTCTCCATCACTGGCTTCTGTCAGAAGCTAGATAAGTAATTCATGGCAACTCATTTACCGGGCGCATTTTAAGTCACAAATTGCCTGTGAAAAAGCAAGGGTGATTTTTCTCCAATGGAGTAATTATTCAGGATGAGTCACCTCCTCGTTCTTGTGTTCCTTCCTGTCCGTTTCCTTGCAAGGATCCAATATTCTGGGAGTCTTGATGCTACGCATCACACCGTTTAGATGGGTATTGATCTGTCTGTACCTGATTAGGGGAGCAACCCTGGTAAAATACAACCTGGGAGCTGATGGTCATGATTTCTAATGTGAGATTCAATTTGTGTTTGTTGTCAAGGATGCTTGTTTTCAATGTTCACTTCTCCACCCCACTCTCAACTGGCTTGCCTTGTAAGTAAACTCTGTTTTGGACTATTAGTGGAATGAAAACAAACTAACACTAATTCATGGGGGTACACAACATTACATCGGTGTTACATTTAGATAACTGGCACCAGATCACATCCCACACTTGCTTATACCCCATCTCCAGGCTGGCTGGTTGTGGTGAGGATAAAATGGAGGCGAGGAAAACAATGTACAGTGAGGGGGAAAAGTATTTGATCCCCTGCTGAATTTGCCCGTTCGCCCTCTGACGAAGAAATGACCAGTCCATAATTTTAATGGTAGGTTTATTGTAGCTGTGAGAGACAGAGTAACAACAGGAAAAACCCCAGAAACCCAGAAGACAAAAGTCAGAGATTGATGTGCATTATAATGAGTGAAATAAGTATTAGATCCCTTTGCAAAAGATGACTTAGTACTTGGTGGCAAAACCCTTGTTGGCAATTACAGAGGTCAGACGTTTCTTGTATGTGGCCACCAGGTTTGCACACATCTCAGGAGGTATTTTGTCCCACTTCTCTTTGCAGATCCTCTTCAAGTCAGTAAGATTTTGAGGCTGATGTGTAGCTACTTGAACCTTCAGCTCCCTCCACAGATTTTCGATGGGATTAAGGTCTGGAGTCTGGCTAGGCCACTCCAGAACCTTAATGTGCTTCTTCTTGAGCCACTCCTTTGTTGCCTTGGCCGTGTGTTTTGGGTCATTGTCATGCTGGAACACCCATCCTCGACCCATTTTCAATGCCCTGGCTGAGGGAAGGAGGTACTCACCCAAGATTTGACGATACATGGTCCCGTCCATCGTCCCTTTGATGCAGTGAAGGTGTCCTGTCCCCTTAGCAGGAAAACACCCCCAAAGCATAATATGTCCCCCTCCATGTTTGACGGTGGGGATGGTGTTCTTGGGGTCGTAGGCAGCATTCCTCCTCCTCCAAACACGGCGAGTTGAGTTGATGCCAAAGAGCTCGATTTTGGTCTCATCTGACCACAACACTTTCGCCCAGTTCTCCTCTGGGTCATTCAGATGTGCATTGGCAAACTGCAGACGGGCCTGTACATGTGCTGATTTGAGCAAGGGGACCTTGCAGGCTCTGCAAGATCTCAGTCCTTCACGGCGTAATGTGTTACCAACTGTTTTCATGGTGACTATGGTCCCAGCTGACCTGAGATCATTGACAAGTTCCCCCCGTGTAGTTCTGGGCTGCTTCATCACCGTTCTCATGATCATTGCAACTCCACGAGATGAGATCTTGCATGGAGCCCCAGACCGAGGGAGGTTGACAGGGTTAGGGTTAGGGTTGTCACCTTCTCACCAAGATGCTTGACAATAGTCTTGTAGCCCAGTCCAGCCTTGTGCAGGTCTACAATCTTGTCCCTGACATCCTTGGACAGCTCTTTGGTCTTGGTCATGGTGGCTAGTTTGGAATCTGATGGATTGATTGCTTCTGTCGACAGCAGAACCCTAACCTGGCTGGTTGATAGGGGATCAAATACTTATTTCACTCATTATAATGCACATCAATCTCTGACTTTTGTCTTCTGGGTTTCTGGGGTTTTTCCTGTTGTTATTCTGTCTCTCACAGCTACAATAAACCTACAATTAAAATTATGGACTGGTCATTTCTTCGTCAGAGGGCAAACAGGCAAATTTAGCAGGGGATCAAATACTTTCCCCCCCTCACTGTAAATTGCTTTGGGTCCCCATTGGTGAGAAAGATGAGTTGTAAATGGAATAAAAAAAGCACAGTATCTCTGGGTCTGGTACAAATCTGTATCATAATCCCCTTGTCCTCCATCCCATCTCATACATACAATGTGATGAGTTATGAAAGGAAAAACAACAACCCTGTTTTATTTTTCAAAAGGTTACTCATTCACTTCTGTGTGGGGGAACATTCAGACAGCAAAATCAATCTTGGTCATCCAGAGGCTAAAATAATATAGTCCCAGGAACACTGCACCACATGATTTATCTCCACATGGGCTGTAGCCCTTGATTCTGATCCCAAGAATTAACCGTTTTCTTTCCATGGGCTCTGCAGAATGCTGTGCAGGCATCAAGTACTGTTTCTGCTTTCTCAAACAGCATTTTACTTCCCAATCTATTTAATGGCCTTCAGTTAAAATGCCAATTAAAACCTAATTTGTTTGAAACGACCATCCCATCTTTAATTACATTGCAGCACATACAGAAAAAAAAAACACATTAAATTGGAAGCAGAGTGCTGAAAGATTATTAAACTTCCAATATATGCTGGAATTAAAGGGCAAATTTTTTTACCCTGTAATAGTCTTAAAGTGAGCACAAACATTTAAATCAGTGAGAATCGTTTGAGCAAGCAACATTCAGGGACTGTTTGGGGCAGGTCTTTGATGCAGAACTAGAACTAGAGTTGCCAACCTCAGGGGGGGGGGGAAGGTCTGAAGACCTTCCAGAATTACAACTGATCTCCAGATGACAGAGATCAGTTCCCTTTGAGAAAATGGCTGGGTAGACTCTGCGGTATTGTATGCTGCTGAGGTTCTTCCCCTCCCTAAACCTGAGGCTCCACCCCCAAATGTCCCAGGAATTTTCAAATCCAGAGTTGGCAACTGTAGGGGTGGTGGTGAAAATTAATCCAATCCCTTCTGTAGGGCAATATCCCAGCACTCACTCGGTGCAGGATATTCCACCTGTTTCAAGCAGCAGAATTGCAAAACAGCCAATACTACCAATGTGGAGGAATATGAATAGCACACGTGTTAAAATTGAAGAAAACTGTTTTTAATAAATGTTTATAAAGTCCTTTAAAACAAACAACATTTTTTCTTTAGAGGTTTCTACTACATTTACCTCATCTTAATTGAAACATTGTGTGATATTGTGATATCTTGTGTGATATTGTGTGATATCTTTAGAAAGTGTGAGGCAGAGAGAGAATGAATGACAGTTGGTTGCAAGTACTGTCACTGTCACTAGAAGGGATGGGCTGATTCTAGAGGAGCACAGAGCCCTCTGTCAATCAAATTAGGCTCCAACGTTTAATCCAACAGCAACACTGTGTAGAACCTGTGAAATGTTTTGACCTTAAAGTAGACTGGATTGGAAGAAACCACTGGTCTAAAATTGCTTATGATAACTTGCTGTTCATTTACTTACTTATTTACTTCATTTGTAGTCCATCTTTCTCACTGAGTCTCAAGGTGGATTACAATTAGCGGGTGATGAAAAGTACTAGCAGGAGATCCCCTGTTATTACAACTGATCTCCAGCCAATAAAGATCAGTTCACCTGGAGAAAATGGCCACTTTGGCAATTGGACTCTATGGCATTGAATTCCCTCCCCTCCCCATCCCCCCCCCAGACTCCACCCCAAAAAGCTCCTGCAGGTAGCAAAGAGGGACCTGGTAACCCTAACCTGGAGGTTGGCAACCCTACTGGGAAGGGCAGGATAATGCTGCTGCAGTCGTCTTGTTTGTGAGCTTCCTAGAGGCACTTGGTCGGCTACTGTGTGAACAGACTGCTGGACTAGATGGACCTTGGTCTGATCCAGCATGGCCTTTCTTATATTCTTATGGGTAGAGTTTTGGGAGGGGAGGTACCTCAGTGGGGGTTAATGCCATAGAGTCCACCCTCCAAAGCTGCCACTTTCTCCAGGAATTTGACCTCTGTTGTTTGGACATCAGTTGTAATTCCATGAGATCTCTAGGCCTCAACCTGGAGGCTGGCAACCCTACTGGGCAGGGACTTCTATACATAGATTGCATAAGGAAGCTAGGCAAGGGAAATGACTGCATAGAAGGGAGCAGAATGACCGCATAATATTCTGCAAGCCGAGCAACGAGATAGGCTTTCTGACATCCGCACAATTAAAGTAAACAAGACTAAAAATAACGCCTGACTGGGAAACAAATTGAGCAGAGAATATGATTATATCTAATTTCCATGGACTTAATGTCATCTTGCACTCTCAACGTTGCTGTTGTTTAGCGGAATAATCAACATGTTGCTCTTGTTGGATTGTCTGTTTCTGCTGTCCCAACAAGGAACAATGTGATGCAGAAATAAAACGGCAAGCCAAATGGAAACGTGTCGCGTTTTCCCACCACAAATGGCCAAGGCCAGGAAGGAGTTCTGGTTCTGCCATAACAAATGTGTGCTGGTGAAGGAGTGTTCTTGCCTGGAGTTGCTCCTGGCTGTGTTACGTAATACATCTGGCTCAGTGGTAGCCAGCCAGGATTCATCCTGCAAACAACGAAGCACAGTGCTTTCTCCATGATCCTTAAATCAGCATGGAAGCCCATCCACCACCCACACAGAATGGCATGAGGGCTCCATGCACACTCTTCATCTGGATTCAGGTAGGGGTGAAAACCAAGGGTGAAACATAAGAACATACGAAAAGCCCTGCTGGATCAGACCAACGTCCATCAAGTCCAGCAGTCTGTTCACACAGTGGCCAATCAGGTGCCTCGAGGAAGCCACTTACAAGACGACTGCAGCAGCACCATCCTGCCTGTGTTCCACAGCACCTAATACAATAGGCATGCTCCTCTGATACTGTAGAGAATAGGTGTGTATCATGACTAGTATTCATTTTGACTAGTAGCCATTGATAGCCCCATCCTCCATAAAAATATATGGAAAGCCCTGCTGGGATCAGACTAAGGCCCATCAAGTCCAGCAGTCTGTTCACACAGTGGCCAACCAGGTGCCTCTGGGAAGCCCACAAACAAGACGACTGCAGCAGCATTATCTTGCCTGTGTTCCACAGCACCTAATATTCTCCTCTGATCCTGGAGAGAATAGGTATGCATCAAGACTAGTATCCATTTTGAATAGTAGCCATGAATAGCCCTATCTGCCATGAACATGTCCACTCCCCTCTTTAAGTCTTCCAAGTTGGCAGCCATCACCACATCCTGGAGCAGGGAGTTCCACAATTTAACAATGTGTTGTGTGAAGAAATGTTAACTTACATTTCTTACCCATATTGTCTGTCTCAGTGGGCTGGATGAGAAAAATGGGAGGTATCATTTCAGCTACCTTACCAATATTCTGTATCAAACCACACTGGCTGACTTCCACCTCTGGTTAAATCTTCTGTCACCTCCTGCTGTCAGTATTTGCATCTGAGCTCTGAGTGGATGCTTTGCAAATCCATTTATTTATGACCTTTCTTATCCTGCCTTTCTCAGCGGCCTCAAGGCAGCTTACAAATCCCTGAAAAACACAAAAATAAAGCATCATAAAAAAACAAGAACCTGACTTCCCCCTACAGCCAACTATAACAAAAAAAAAATTACAGCCGCAAAAGGAACGATTGGTCATTTGCAGTGCGGACAATATTCAGCATCTCATTTGACAGCTGTGCTTAACCAAATGCCTGCTGAAGATAAATAGCTGTACAGGCTTCTTGCCAAAGGGAGAGAGTTTCACATTTATCTGCTGGAAATCCATTCCATAAAATGATAGCTCTTCTACCAAATGGACCTGTAAGAAGTGAGCCTGCTCCCACCTCCCATTGTTCTAGCCAATGAGCAGAAGCCACTGTTTGGACTTACATGTATGCAGAAATATTGCATGTTTCTAATTGGCCAGTATATGATGAAGGGATGTAAGACCTCAACATTATTAGGTACTGATTTCTGAAGTCATTTGAAATTATCTTTGTTTGGCAAACAGCGTGCGCTGGTACATCTCATTTCTATTTATGACACTTGCAGACAAGGAAATGGGATTGTAGAATGTTTCAATGCTTATTGTGTCACCTTGCTTTTAATGCATTGTCTTCTACCGTTGTAATCTGCTTTCTGCATTACGGCATGACATGCCTTAGGCAGGCTTTTTGTTTGCATTGCTTTAAGAACATAAGAAAAGTCATGCCGGCTCAGACCAAGTCCAGCAGTCTGTTCACACAGTGGCCAACCAGGTGCCTCGGGGAAACCCACAAACAAGACGACTGCAGCAGCATTATCCTGCCTGTGTTCCACAGCACCTAAGATAATAGACAGGCTCCTCTGATACTAGAGAGAATAGGTGTGCATCATGACTAGTATCCCTTTTGACTAGTAGCCACGGATGGCCCTATCCTCCATGGACATGTCCACACCCCTCTTAAAGCCTTCCAAGTTGGCAGCCATCACCACATCCTGGGGCAGGGAGTTCCAGAATTTAACTATGTGTTGTGTGAAGAATGTGATCTTAGTCCTATTGCATTATTTCTTGGAAGTCTTGTGCTGTTCAATGGAATTACACACACATACACATTTGTAATCTGCCTTGAATCTCAGTGAGAAATACAGGCTATAAAAGAAGCAGACAAATAAATACATGTATTGGGCAATCTTGCTTTCCAGCTGGAACAAAGAGATTGGATAGGTTAGCTTTTGGTTCTTTGTAGATTAAAGATTTAATTATTACGCTAAAGAAAGAGACCGATCCCTCTGACATGATAGCTGTGAAATTCCAGCCTTTAGTTTCATAATCTGTATTTGGTAACTTTAAAGTAGAATAATTATAATCATAATATTCCTGCATTCAGCTACAATTCATTTTTATTATCTGCAGGCCCAATGTTTAATTTATATAAGAGATGTTCAGAGTACAATATTTATTTACTTAAGCATATATTTACTTTAAATGTTTATAAGCAGCTTCCATACCCTTCCCCATCAGAAGAAAAAAAAAGTTTCCCAAGATTCTTGAATAAAACCAATAATTTAATATGCAAATAAGAAAAGCATGAAACAAAATTTAAAAACAGATAAACAAACACAGCAAGAAATGAAATAGTAGCTAGTAAATCAGATAAAGGAAAAGCACAAAAGCAATGCTGAATTTAAAAAATGTTGACCTGGCTGGTACCTAAATAAAAATAATGTTCAATGTATCCACAGAAAGGTATTCCAGCTATGAAATCACTTACTACCCTTGGGAGTGGTGGACATTTTTGGTCACACCTCTTTTAAAAAAATATTTTATTAACTTTTATAACATAAAACAAAACAAAAAGAAAAAATACAAACGGATACTGACAAAATTTTCAGACTTCCTTATATAGTAAGTTAAAAACATTTCAAAGTATCCTTAAAATCCACCACCCACTCTAAAAGTGTCCCTCCACCACAACTTCTGGAGAAGTGTCTTAGCAGTATATAATTAAACACATAAAAATATTTTCAAATTTCTAAATTGCATCTATAACTCGTTCACTATATTAGTAAAATTCAATTTCGCCAGTTTGTCCCAATATGCAAAGGCCTTTGACCATATATTTTAAAATTCTTCCAAATCTTTTCCATGAAGAGAATCAGTCAATTTGGCCATCCGCATATATATCCATAATTTCTCTCTCCAGTCTTTAATTTGAGGTCTATTTACTTGCTTCCAGGATTTAGCTATTGTATTCCTTGCAGCTGCAAAACTATATTGGCATATGACTATCATTTTTATTCATTTTATCTTTAGAAATTCCCAATAAGCAAAAACCAGGATCCATTTTTAATTTACTATTAATCAAATTATTAATCTCCTTTAATATCTTTCTCCAAATGTTTAAAATCTTTTTACAAGTCCATCAGGCATGCATAAAAGTGCCTTTTTCCATTCCACATTCCCAACATAGATCTGTAGTTCCTTTTTTCATTTTACTTATCATCACTGGAGTAATATACCATCTATAAAACATCTTGTATAAATTCTCTCTTATTTCATTAGTGATTGTAAATTTAAATTCTTTTTTCCAGAGATTCTCCCAAATCTCCAAATCAATATTATATCCTAAATCCCTCATCCATTTTATCATCACTGGTTTAATCCTCTCTTGCTCTAGGTTTACTTCAATTAATAATTTATATATCCTTGCTATCATTCCTTTATTTCCCTTGTTTAATGCTAATTCTAACTTAGATTTGTTTCTACTAAATCCCATCAGTTTATCTTGATTAAATATATCCTTTAATTTATAATACATAAACCAATCTTTAATATTAAGCTCTTCTTTTAATTTAAGAGACCACTCCCCATCACAACACTCCGTGATCTCTCTAAAATTGCCTATATCCAAGTTCAATTGCTTACCTCTCTTCATAAATGCTTCTACTGGATTAATCCACCCTGGGGTTTTAGTTTCCAAAGATCTCTTATATCTTTTCCAAATTTGAAATAAACTAGATCTAATAATATGATAATTAAATTCTCTATTTACTTTATCCTTTTCATACCATAAATATGCATAGATTAAATCCTTCCATTTCATCTGGGATTCTCTAATAGGATCCATTTTTTTAGCCAGACTAAACAGGATGCTTCATAATACATTCTCAGATCTGGTAAGCCCAGACCCCCTGTCTCTTTTAATTCAATTAAATTATTATATGCTATCCTGTGTCTTTCTTTTCCCCATAAAAAAATGAAAATTTATTTCTTCCAAGCTTTAAAATTTTTTACTCCTTTTAAAATTGGTAGATTTTGAAATAAAAAAGCATCTTAGGTAATATCATCATTTTAACCACTTCTCCCCCATAATGATAACAGTAATTTTCCCTAATTTTTAAAATCTATAACAATTTGTTGCCACGTTTTAATATAATTATTTTGAAATAAATTAAGATTATTTGAGGTTAGCCATATACCCAAATATTTTATTTTAGCTTCGATAATGATGGTCACACCTCTTTAAGGGAATGGAGCACAAGAAACCTGAGTGGACATGTTTAGGCCAGGTGGTTTTTTGTGTCCCAGCCAATAGGAAGCATGGTGGGAGTGGTTATATAATTAGGATTGCCAGGTCCTTCTTCATCACCAGTGGGAGGTTTTTGGGGTGGAGCCTGAGAAGGGCAGGGTTTGGGGAGTGGAGGGACTTCAATGCCATAGAGTCCAATTGCCAAAGCGGGTATTTTTTCCAGGTGAACTGATCTCTATCAACTGGAGATCAGTTGGAATAGCAGGAGATCTCCAGCTATTACCTGGAGGTTGGCAACCCTATATATAACCCTTCCCCACCTCCAGTGTGCAAACTTTTTTCTACAGCTACTGAGTCACCTTCCCTTTGGGGAAAGAACAGAAATTTTGGGGGTTTCCTTCAGATTTCCCGAGAAGGAGGCCTTGTAGAATTGTCTTTGCATGCTATTGGAAATGCCAGGACTTGCCCCCAAGTGTTATCCAAACTGGACCCAGAGAGGCCATTCACATCAGTTGTAATTGGTGACAACACTGTCCAGTTAAGCAAGTCCAGATGTATAGTAAGTAAGCAAGATGTTGGCTGGGAAGGTTGCCATGAAGTTGTAGCTGACTTATGGTGACCCCATAGGGTTTTCAAGGCAAGAGAGGAACAGAGGTGGCTTGCCATTCTCTCTCTCTGCATAGCAACCCTGGACTTCCGTTGTAGTCTCCCATCCAATACTAACCAGGATCAACTCTGCTTATTTTTTGAGATTGGAGGAGATTGGGCAAGCCTTGGCTAGCCAGGTCAGGGCTGGTTCTGCTTAAATCCTAGTTAATACAACAGGAACCTACTAATAACTTCTAATCCAGGTGTTTCTGAGCATGTGTTGTGCTGCTTTCTTTGACAGTGATAGAGCCTGCTAGCGATCTGTAGACAGAATTCGTACATTTTGCAAACTCCCCCCCCCCGCTTCAAAAATTATTTCTGAGGAGACCTTGCTGGGAATAAATCAACTTCATCTTAACAGGACTTGCTTCTGAGCAAAGATGCATTGGATCGGGCTGTAAAATAGGAGAAGGACGGCAGTGCCTGGGGACTTACAGCGCCTTAATTCCTCCTGACAGAGAAGCAGGCTGGCTCTATTGTCGAAAATAAACGGCGATCATCTTGCTTCCAGTGTAAGCAGGATCACTGTAAACTAGTCTATAAATGAGAAATTTGTCAGGAGAAAAATAAATAAATTAACCCTGACAGCTCAGCTGCCCCCAAACCCATTTAGGATTCAAAAGTATGCAAATGGTGATTCATGCTTCTGGTCTGCCACCAGATAAATGCGGCTTTGCTGACATTCATTATTGTGGTGTGATCACTGGCATTTGCGTCCCGAGACAGCCGGCCAGCCGACCATGCTGATGAGATGCTCTACCAAGGTGGACCTACAAATCCCAAGCAGTGCCAAGGAAAAAGCTCTAGCTACAGTCGAGCCACCCTGTTTCCATGCCACTGTGAAAAGATGGATGATAATGACTGGATGCTATCAGGGTTTGGGGATCTGCAGGGCTGGTGTCAGCGCTTGGTGGGGTGGGGCAGTTGCTAGGCTGCATGGTGTAGTGGTTAAGAGCGGTGGTTTGGAGCGGTGGACATTAATCTGGAGAACCAGGTTTGATTCCCCACTCCTCCACATGAGTGGCAGACACTAATCAGGTGAACCAGGTTGATTTCCCCACTCCTTCACATAAAGTTAGATGGGTGACCTTAGGCTAGGCACAGCTCTCTTAGAGCTCTCTCAGCCCCACCTACCTCACAAGGTGTCTGTTATGGGGAGGGGAAGGGAAGGTGATTGTAAGCCGGTTCGATTCTCCCTTAAGTGGTAAAGTTGGAATATAAAAACCAACTCCTCCTCCTCCTCCTCCTCCACCACCACCACCACCACCACTGTGGTTCTATTCTCTCCAATTACGGCCATGTCCCCTCTCAGTTGCATCTCCCTGAAGATGGCTACTCCTCCATCTGATGCTCTGTTCCCCCTTCCCTAATTGTAACTCCTCTTCCCAAATTGGGCCCACCCCCCCAAATGTGGCTGTATTCTCCCCTCCTTAATTATGGTCACCCCCGATTGCGGCTTCCTTCTTCTTGACCTACTGAAGCTTTGCTGGAGGGAGAGGACCGTGACTTCTTTTCATCCCATCAATGCTGGTGGGGTCTTAAAAGAGCAGGACCGAGTTGTTGCCATTTCCCAAGGGCCTCTGGGCTGATGGGGGTAGGTGCCAGTCTTCTGTACTCTGCTTCTTCTTCCAGACATTTTCCCCATAGGAAAACCTAACATCTCCAGGCTGGTCCTTCTGTGAGCTTTGGCAGGTGGCCAACCAAGGTGATTATTGATGGTGGCTCTCCAAGGAAAACCATTGAGGAAATGACTACACGAGAGTAAAAGTTCTGGGCCAGATGAACCAATGAGTTGATTTAGTATGACAGCTTCTTTTGTTCAAGTTGTGTCCCACAATTAGAGCCAAATTAGATGTGACAGTGGCCACGGGGCTAACCCGTGGCCAAAAAAACAGGAAGAAAAGGGGGAAGAAACCCAACCTTAAAAAACCAAAAGCTGGGTACCCAAGGTTGGGTGGAAAAGATAAAATAATAATAGAGAAATATATTTTAAGGCGAAATATCAGAATTAAAAACATTAAAATCGATAAAACATGGCATAATGGCATCTTATAAGGTTGAAAGACCTAAACCAGACACGTTTCAGCCATCAGGCCTTCATTAGTGGTCAAATAAAACCCATATAATGAATACACAAGTATTTACAAATATCTCAACATATGCAGACAACTATATACCAGCCCAGGCATGCATGTAGGGTGTTAAATAGATTTCAAATTATAAAGCCCTCTAGTTGGAGTGCCTACAAGTTGTCCTACAATGGGCTGTATTGGTCTCCCATACAGAATGTGTATGCAAGGATCAACCTGGTAAAGCAGTCCTTTCTTTTAATTTTAAAGTGTTGAAACAGCCTCCTATGGCTTTTTCGGCACTTTAAAAAGCACTGGGGGAACTAGATTCCCTGTTGCCGTCTCACCTCAATTCTCCTCTCAATGGCGCTAGCGTCATGTCTATTTTGGCCCTTAGTCCTGCAGATTCAGTGGGGAGCAAGATGTTCCCATCTCCTCAGCCATGCTTGCTAACTCAATGCAAATATGCTCACAGTGGGCCAAAGGCCTCTGGCTAACACACTAATTTTTAGATGGAGAATTAATTCTCCTTTTGGGGGGGCACTTTTGATTGTTGGTGTAATTCTTGTAAACATTCCACCAAGAAATCTCATTGAAGTGCTTGAGAAGATAGAACATTTGTGCTCTTGAGTATAAACAAATTTTATTAGATCGAAATGTAATATAAATAAATAGAATTACCTCTTCGTTTTCCACATGAACAAGAGAGAGGCTTCAAGATTAAAAAGTGTGTACGTGGGGGCGGGGGAGAAACCCTCTTTCTTCTCCGCACCTGTCACGCTATATATCATACAATCAAATTTCCTCTTAAATCTCATCAGATGAACTCCCAAAGTCATTGCAGAGATAATAAAATGGGTTATGACACTCGTCCTGGTATATATCAAAATGTCTTTCATATATCTTTAAGAGGTTATTAATCTCTGAATTAGCTTAGAATACATTAACCTTCAAGGTAAATTAGTTCAATCAAGAAAATGACTCTAAAGGATAGGTCTCTCTCCCTCTCAAACACACACACATATTCAAACACAGTTTATGAATCTCAATAGGTTTAATTAGGGGTTTCATTTAGGAACAGCAGGGGGAATGTTCATGCCCCCTGTCTTGTGGCTCAGACCACAGGCAATCATGCCTTTGAAGGACCTGTATTTCTGAACCTAGTTATAAACAAATACACTTATGAACCAGTGATATGCATCACAATGACGGCCACAACGAGACTGAATCTGGGGGTATGCCAATTTTCTTTTTCCCTTCCCCCAATCCCTCTATTTTAAAATTTGTGACGTTGACATTTAGAGAGTTACAACTCCTTTTCAGAATATGAACATTAAAAAACAACAACATTGTGCTCATTGTATCCCCCCCCCCCAAACAACCCGGTGGTAATGTTCTATATTCTGCTCCCCTGATCTGTTCTCTCTGTCGATTAAACATTCCCTGTTGTGGCAGCTCCCACCACGTAGAACAGTCCGCCTGATGAGGACAGGAAGGCTTTCACATTTCTTTTTTTTTATTTTTTAAAATATATTTTTTTAAATATTAAACACATATTACAACATATACTAATAATCAATAAACATCAAAATAGATAAAAAACGTTTATCCAGATTACTACATTTAATCTTAAATTAACTTCCCCTACACCCTCCTCCATCTCAAAATAAATTTGTATATTCTTTTGCATAAAATTTCTAATCCTGATATTTATTTCCATTATTTACCTATCCCTTATTATAACATATAAGGAAACAGGCTTTCACATTTCTACCATTCTGCAGAACGTGTAACATGGTACTGTTCAGGAGGGAATTCTTATGAAGTGAATGAGAATATAGTCGACGTTTGCAGAATTTAAGGCAGTCTTCCAGGTTTAGTGTACGTGCTGCCAAAGTGAGCGCCCTGGCAGATGCCAAATGCATATATGCAGCTGTAAGTCTTTGAGGCAGGGATTTAAACCCAGTCTGATTATCAATGTATCTAATTCTCATGGGTCAATGACAGATCTTTTTACAAATTTAAGGGGAAAAAATCAGGTTAACCATCACCAAATGATAGAAGCAGAATCTATAGCTTTAAGAAACAAAATGTTTGAACTAGCAGAAATGGCAAAACTTACTGCTTTAGTGAATCAAAAAGAAAATGAAGTATTTGAGAGAGAATGGGAGGCATGGACGATATATTGTGAAAATGAACTCAATATGGGAAAAGTTAAAGGATATGTCTCAATCTAATTCAATTTATTTAGAAAAGATGAAACAGTTAATAGTTAAAGTATAGAATGTGATGATAAGTAGATTACTGTTAAGATTAAATGAAATAAATATAAAGAATTAGAAATTAAATATAAAGGGGAATGTAGAGATATTAAAAGGATAGAGGTGGGTAGGGGGGAAGCTGAAATAAAGTTAACAGCTATGAGATTGATTAGATAGGAACTGTTTATGTTACGTAATTATGTAATTTTTGATGAGTTTATATGAGAAAATAATATAAAAAAAGACAGGCAGGGGGAAGGGGTGGGGCCCTTTTCAGGGCTATGCTTAAGATTGCGCTCCCTTCCCTCGATGGCCTAGGCTAGCCTGACGTTGTCAGATACTGGAAGCTAAGCAGGGCTGGCCCTGGTTAGTATTTGGATGAGAGATCTTCAAGGAAGTCTAGGGACACTACGCAGAGGCACACATTGGCAAACCACCTCTGAACATCTCTTGCCTTGAAAACCCTATCGGGTAACCATAAGTTGGCTGTGACTTGATGGCACTTTCTACTACCATGGGGACTTTTAGGGACCATGGCTCACTGGTAGAGCATCTGCTTGTAGGGTTGCCAGGTGCCCGCTGGTGGTGGGCAAACCCCCGGCAATTGTCCCCTCTGCCCGCCGACCACTTCCCCGCCAGGCAAACGTGCATGTGCGCGTGCATACAGTGCGCGACACTTCCGGATTAGAACCGGACGTTCCGCCTCGCGAGGGGCCTTTACCTCTTAGTTTGAGTGGTAAAGGGCCGCTTTACCACTCAAACTAAGAGGTAAAGGCCCCTCGCGAGGCAGCACTTCTGGTTCTAAACCGGAAGTGCCGTGCGTGTGTCGGTGCGCACGCACGCACTTAAACGCAAAATCCTCCCGCTGGAGGAGAAGAGGGACCTATCTGCTTGGCATGCAGAAGGTCCCAGGTTCAACCCCAGGCATCTCTAGTTAAATGGACTAGGCAAGTAGGTGATGTGAAAGACCCCTGCCTGAGACCCTGGAGAGCCGCTGCCGGTCTGTGTAGACAATACTGACTCTGATGGACCGAGGGTCTGATTCAGTGTAAGGCAGCTTCATGTGTTCAGGGAAGGGAAAGAGTGGGGGAGGGGAAAATGAGATGCCCGGCCAACAAATCCTTATCTGTAAATGGTCATGAAGTCTTGAAACAATTGGAAACAAACAAATCATGAGAAGTATTCTCCTTAAACAGGCATTCACTGACATCCTTCCTCCGTTACGGAAGCTACTGGATGCTTCCAAAGGACACAGTCATCCAGTTTCCCTACAACTGTGATTTTCAGCCTCTTTTGCTTCTGTCTAAGCCCTGTGACACTTCTTTTTTAACTCGGGTATGTACACGGTGGTGGTAGAAAGTGTCCTTAAGTCTCAGCAGACTTCTGGTGAGCCTGTGGTGTTTTCAAGTCCAGGGACATTCAGAGGTGGTTTGCCATCGCCTGCATCTGTGTAGCAGCCCTGGAATTCCTTGGTGGTCTCCCATCCATGTACTAACCAGGATCAACCCTGCTTAACTTCTGAGATCTGATGAGATCAGCCTAGGCTTACATGTGGTGTGCAGAAGTATGCGTGTATACATGGCATGTATCCAACTGTTCAGTTCAGAAGAGAGGGGAATAGCACTGCTGACCCCCACTTTCCCCCCTCTTCTGCTTCTGAGGTCTTGATGATCCCAAAGGAGTTTGTGTGGGCTGCTGGAGGGGATGGTGGTAAAGTTTCACTCTGCAGTGTGAAACTTTTCACGAGCACATTTTCATAGACCCAGTCCTTTCTCCAGCTGCATCAAAGGGGTCACAAATATGTGTATTACATTTGATTTGATCCTTGTGTTTGCCATACTTGGGTATGAGTCTCCACGTCGACAAACAATGCGGGTGTATGAAATGATCTTATAAAGATCTAGTGAACAGGCCGAGAACTCATTTTTTCAGGTCAGAGGTCATAACAAAAACCATAATTTGATATAAATTATTTAGAATGTCATCTCATTGATTGGTGCCGCATGCACTCAGGAAATTTCTTTGAGGGCACGCGCTGCTGCACAGGGAAATTAAACCACCTTTGCAGATATAGCTCTGTTGCTGTAGGAACTTGGTTTTGTAGGAACTTGGTTTTGTTGTTTTTGTTGTTGTAGATTTGACCAAATAACAGTTCCAGCAACAAAGTGCTCTGGATACCGATGCCTCATAGGTTTATTTTATTACAATAGTTATACACTGCCTTTCCCTTGTGGCTCAAAGCAGCTTGTGTGTGTGTTAAGTGCCGTCAAGTCGCTTCCGACTCATGGCGACCCTATGAATCAATGTCCTCCAAAATGTCCTATCTTGCTCAGATCTTGCAAATTGAGGGCTGTGGCTTCCTTTATTGAGTCAATCCATCTCTTGTTGGGTCTTCCTCTTTTCCTGCTGCCCTCAACTTTTCCTAGCATGACTGTCTTTTCCAGTGACTCTTGTCTTCTCATAATGTAACCAAAATATGATAGCCTCCCGTAACGCTGTCCTCCAACACCACAATTCAAAGGAATCTACTTTCTTCACTGTCCAGCTTTCACCCCCATACATAGTAATAGGGAATACGATGGCATTAATTAACTTAATCTTGGTGGCCAGTTTACAATTCCAAATTTACAAACATACAAAATTCAGTAAAAAGCCCTAATTAACTCCCCTTCCCAAGAAAATGTCTGTGGCCTACATCCCATTAAAAGCTTTGCTGAATCGTTTATTTATTTATTTATATCCCACCTGAGCTGGTCAATCTAGTTCCAGTCTGGTGGGAACAACTCTGCATGATCCAAGACAAAGGCCTTTCTCAGTAACTAATATCCTTTAATAGTACATGCCAAGGATTGAACTGGGGATGTTTGGCATGGAAAACATATATCTCCACCTCGGACAGCTTTTTTTTTGGGGGGGGGGGAAAGTGGGATACACTACAGCACGGAAAACCAATCTTGTTGGGCTTGAAGGCACTTCTAGAATTGTGTGGAAGGGTAGCGGGCCTCATCAAAAAATGGCTGCCAAAGATGCATGGCTGATCACAAAATCGTGGGAGGCTTCAAGTCCAGGCAGCTGCTTTCAAACAGGTGGGAAATTGATACCTCCTGTGCTCTACTGAGGAGGTTGAGGAAATCCAGGATTGGTTGTTTAGAGAAGGAGACGCTTGGTTTCAATTCCAAAGAAAGAGGATGGTTTGCTTCTTGTGTAAGCTGGGTACCCAAGGTTGGGTGGAAAAAAAAATATATAAGTCTATGTATAAATACTGAAAGTATAATTTATTATACTGCTTTACTAGGTTGATACCTGCACCCATAGTATTTGAGAGACTTATACTAACCAGTATTACAACAAGAACCTATTATACCAGATGTTTGAGTAATTGGGAATAGAATTTACAACATATACACATGCCTGGTTGGGTTTGAACTGTTTGTATTTGTATTCCTTAATGCATTTCTGTAAATGTGTGCAGGTTTACAAAGGGTTTTAATTAACCACTGATGAAGGCCCCATAGGCCGAAACGCGTTTGGTATGTGGGTATAGTTATCAACCTCAGGAAATGCCATTGTGCTATTTTAATGCTTTTAAATAATTTTAACTTTTATATAGCGCTTCTAATAAATTATACTTTCAGTATTTAATCATAGACTTATATATATTTTCTTTTCACCCAACCTTGGGTACCCAGCTTTTGTTTTTAGGTTGGGTTGTATTCCCCTCCTTTTTTTCTTCCACATTTGCTTCTTGTGTAGCCACAGGGAGAGGTTACCAAGCACAGAGATACATGACAGTTTGTGTCTCTAAGGCTAAGCTGAGGGTGCACAGCTGTGGCGCGACTAGAATTGCCAACTTCCAGGTACTAGCTGGAGACCTCCTGTCATTACAACTGATCTCCAGCCGATAGAGATCCGTTTGCCTGAAGAAAATGGCTGCTTTGCCAATTGGAGTCTATGGCATTGAAGTCCCTCCCCTCCTCAAACCCTGTCCCCTTCCGGCTCCACCCCAAAAACCTCCTGCTGGTAGCTATGGGGACCTGGCAACCCTACACCGGTGGCAAAGAGGGACCTGGCAATCCTAGGCATGACTGTCCAGGCTGAGATCACCACTTTGCTAGTTGGACAGCAACCCAAAGCTCGCCTCCCCAGTCCCACCCCACTCCCTGTTCTACCCCTGGACCCTTTGGATTTCATACCTGAAGCTCTAGAAGCAAGTGGGCACCAGAATACATTGGCAAATGCCATAGTACCCCCGGTCACCATGTTGGGGATTGCTGCCCTACAGACTGGAGGTATGTGTGTGTGGGGGGACTTTGAGTGATGATACTTCAACAGGCACTTCCATGGCTTGTCAGGCCCATGAAAAAAAGTTAAAGACATGCAGTAAGAAATTCATGGACTCTACAGTATGTGTGTGTGTGTGGGGGGGGGCTGTGAAAAACAGCCCAAAATGTCAACTTTATTGGCCCAGTGGTTAATGCCAAAGGCAGACAGCCCAGTTCTACTGCTGAATCTAATGGGGGGGGGGTGTCCCAGACAGTAGGGTTGCCAACCTCCAGGTAGTAGCTGGAGATCTCCTGCTATTACAAGTGATCTCCAGCTGACAGAGATCAGTTCACCTGGAGAAAATGGCCTCTTTGGCATTGGACTCTATGGCATTTAAGTCCCTCCCCTCCCCAAACCATGTCCTCCTCAGGCTCCACCCCCAAAACCTCCCACCAGTGGCAAAGGGGGAACTGGCAACCCTACTGATGAGATGGTATGAGACTCCATCAATGAACCAGCAGCCATCCTGTGATGGATTTGCCGAGGGTAATTTTGGGAATGATCTGTACGCTGGCCCAACATACAAATGACGCAGAACAAATTGTATTATTTCAGCTTGTTTATCATCTTGTCAACGTTTCTCTCTCTCCCCCCGCCCCCAGCCTGAACTGGACTGTAAATCTGACTCACATGAGGAAAGTCAGGGGAGATGCAGACCTGACTATACTCTCAGCAATCTGACAATGAGAAATTCGTTCGTTTATCTGAATGGAAAGGATTTAAAGGTTGCTGCTTTCATTTGTTACCCTGGATCTGGCACTTTGTCATACAAACGGCTGTTTGGCCAGAAAATTATCTCTTCTTCTCGAGTCCATTAAGGGTAGTTTTTAACAGAACCCTGACAAACACAAACACAAAAGCCCATTCATGAAAACTGCATCTAAAACCTTAAGTTTTAGCACCTAGAAGGCATGATTAAATGCCTTGTTAATTAACTTTTCCCCCCCAGTGATAATTGTAAATGTGCTCACACATTTTAAATCATTTGCACTGCCTACAAAAACTGGGACTGTTCAGCCTGTTCCAGTTTTCCCCGAATGCTAGGGACAATGCAATACAACCATCATAAAAACTAACAGCGCATTCCTGAGGTTTCGGGGTGGGGGAATGGCAGGGAGGAGGCGCAGCAGCAGCGCCTCCGAACCCGTTCCCCTGGCGCCGAAAACTGAAAAAAGCCTTTTAGAGGCTTTTAAAAGTTTAAACAGGGCTTTTTGTCCCATAGAAAAAGCGAGGCTGCGCCTACTAAAACCCAGGCGTAGCCTCGCTCTTCTCGGCACCTGGCTCACCCTGGGAACGCCTTCTTCACTGCCGGAATGCCTCCTGGGATGCTGGCGCGGGTCTTTATGCCGGTGGGATGCCGACGGACGGTCCCGTCGGTTCCTGAGGTGGCACTGCTGCAGCAGCCCCTGGAGACCGGGGTCCAGGCCTTCCCGACAGTGTTCAGGCCACTAACGCCAACGTAAGTAGTCCGGACGTTTGTGGGGGGGAAACCTAACGCCAACACAGCGCCTTCCTGGCCTCCTAAAAGCTTTCGCCCTTAGAACTCAGGAATGCATTGTAAAGGTAGTGTGGATTACAGATTGAACAGGATTGTGCTTTAGCATTACAACTTTTTTTTTATTCTAGCAAGGCCACCACAGCATGCCCTGCTGAAATTTAGCAGGTCCATTTTCCTAGGGTTGCCAGCTCTGAGTTGGGAAATTCCTGGAGATTTGGGGGTGGACCCCAGTGGTGTGTAATGTCATAGAGTCTACTCCCCCCTTCCAAGCCAGCATTTTCTCCCAAGGAACTGCTCTTTATAGTCTGGGGAGCTGTTGTAATTCCGGGAGATCTTCAGACCCCACCTGGAGGTTGGCAACCCTACATCTTGCATGACTATGGCAGGAAAACGTGCATTTTAAGAAACGGCTGCCTGCTTTGCGGCAACTGAAAGCATAGGAGTCCTCCCAGATATGAATATCACTGGTTCAGTCCATTCTGACTCTAGGAGGAGCTGCAGTCTATGGGCAAAAACGCATGGTTGTTTTAGCCTCCTTTAGTCCCTGTTTCAGCCAGGATTCAGCCAGGATCGAACGCATTCGTTTCCCGAACGTGCGTTTGATCCTGGCTGAATCCTGGCTGAAACGGGGAATAAAGGAGGCTAAAGTGACCATGCATTTTCGCCCTATGCTTTCTTCTGTTCAGAGCTTCTTAAATGCTTCTCTTGTTTTTGCTGCTCTGCCTGTAAGTAATATATCCTGATTAGGGATGCCAGCCTCCAGGTGGGACCTGGGGATACCCTGGAATTACAGCTAATCTCCAGGCTACAAAGATCGGTTCCCCTAGAGAAAATGGATGCTTTGGAGGGTGGACTCTATGGCATTATACACCACTGAGTTCCCTGTCCTCCCCAGGCAGGCTCCATCCCCAAATGTCCAGGAATTTCCCAACTTCAGTCTGGCAACCCTACCCGCCCATCCCCCGCTGGTGGCCAGGGGGGACCTGGCAATTCTAATCTTGATGGTCACTCTCTAGTATTGAAAGTGAAGGTTTCTTGCAAATCTGCTGTTCCTTTAAACTTTATTGAATGCAACTCTGCATGTGCAGATCTGGTTGTTTCTCCAGCTCCGCTAACCAGGGCCTGCAAGAGAGAATTTGCCTCATCTCCTCTTTGCCTCATCTCCAAGTTCAGCAGTGAATTGAAGAGGGACAGGGGAAATCTCCAGGCTGCAATATTTATTAATAGGGTTGCCAACCTCCAGGTAGTAGCTGGAGATCTCCTGCTATCACAACTGATCTCCAGCCGACACAGATCAGTTCCCCTGGAGAAAATGGCCACTTTGACAATTGGACTCTGTGGCATTGAAGTCCTTCCCCTCCCCAAACCCTCCCCTCCTCAGGCTCTGCGGCAAAAATCTCCAGGTATTTCCCAACCCGGAGCTGGCAACCCTATTTATTAGCTTGTTTGTCTCTTTGATCTACATCCTCCCTTGTTTATTTATTATTTATTTTAAAGATTTTTTTATGCTGCCTTTCCACATGATTATGGTCCCCTTGGTAACAAGCCTTCAAAATGGCTTGCAATATAAAATATAAAAATTAGCCGCCGCCGCCCAAATAAATGGACCCGTGAGAAGAATTTTGTTTGTTTGTTTGTTTTCATGAGGAATGGAAAAGAATGACTGAAAAGACTTCAGAGAAAAGACAGTTATTCTTCATACCCTTTGCAGAGGGGGGGGGAAGCAGTGGCATTTTTGTCCTTTCTTTATTGCTCGTGCGGCAGCAGACATTTGGCATTTTTGAAATGACATATTGATTTCTACTCCCTTTGATTTAAAAAAAATAAATAAACAACTTTTACTGCAGTTCTCTCATTGACACACTGTTAGGAAAAAAACCACTCTGGCGCTAGAACATCATTTAGAACCTAGGAGATAGATATATCAACATTTACCCCAGCGTATTTGCATCTGCGTTGTTGAGCTATTAATGAGTTAGTGGCCTGTATGACTGAAACAAACCGAATATTAAAATGGAGAGAGAGAGTGTATTAGTACGGCTAGACCTCATGAGTGAAAGCTTTAATTACTCCCATGTTCAGGTCATTAGCTGCATAACTACCTGTGGATGAAATGATAATTACTCTCTCATAAAGCTAATGAATTTGCTTTGGCTACAATAGAACTCTCTCTATAAAACCACACAAGTTGACTCGTATAATTTAACACCAAAGGTTTTACATGGGCCCAGAATCATTCAGAGAGGCCCTTTAGAGTAGGGTTGCCAGGTGCCCGCTGGTGGCGGGCAAACCCCTGGCAATTTGCCCCTCCGCCCGCCGACCGCCTGAGGGTCGGCGGGCAAACATGCACACGTGCGTGCATACCGTGAGAGCGACTTCTGGTTTAGAACCGGTTGTGCCGCCTCGCGAGGGCCTTATACCTCTTTGTTTGAGTGGTAAAGGGCCGCTTTACCACTCAAACTTAGAGGTATAAGCCCCCTTGCAAGGCGGCACATCCGGTTCCAAATGCACACTTTCAAGAAAAAGCCTCCCGCGGGAGGAAAAGAAGGACCTGGCAACCCTACTTTCGAGGTACAATGAGAAGAATATTTTAAATTTGTGAACCTTGTTAACAGATTCTTAGGCATGGTTCTAGTACCCTGTCATTTCCCTCATGTGACAGGGGCTCAGATTCATCCTTCTTTACCACCATGTTTCTAAAATAGCATGTCTTTCTCTCTCCCCTGCAAAGGTTGTCTTGAAGGGCCTTGCTCTGTATACTGTTTTTGACAATAATGAGAATGGCTGAGGGAAACAGCATGGCCTTTTTGGTAATGGCCTCCTAGAGGAGGCTCCTCAGTGCTGCTCCTGGCTGGTCTTTCCATTTTTTTTAAAAAAATATTTTATTTAATTCATTTATAACCCACATTTCTCTCCAATGGGGACCTAAGGCAGCTTACATCATTCTCCTCTCCTCCATTTTATCTTCACAACGACTTGTAAGTTAGGCTGAGAGAGTGTGACTGGCCCAAGGTCACCCAGACACTAGTCTGCCACCCAGGAATGCCTCAGGAACGCCTCCTGGGATGGCCAGGCTGCCGGCGCAGTCCAGAAGGGCCAGTGTAAATGCCCCTATGCTGGCGTCCGTTCCAGTTTGCACGGACCATTCAGCCTCCCCCCTTCAGGAATGAACTGAAAGTGGGGTAAAAACGTTGAATAAATAAATGTTATTTTTTCAGCTTCAGGACGCAAGCAACAGCAACTGATGCAGGCATTTCACCCTCTTTAAAAAAATGTAATTTAAACCATATGCTCTCTATCAAGAGAATATATGCCCTTATTTCTTTTATGAAACACTAAAAAAATCTGCACTGAATAAACAGCAGTTTTTACTCTCTCTATTATAATTTAACATTTTTATGGGATTGCCAAAGTTGGTAGTCAAATTGAAGTCTGTCTTTTTTGCATTTTAACTTGACAACGTTTTTTTTTTCCTGCTACACATCATTTAATTTTCCTTTTAAGACCAATTAAAAGAGACCTGAGTAGGGTGCCAACCTTTATGGAACCCATAATATTTCATTTCTTCAATCTCGCATCTCCTGACTGTGTTTGTGTTAGGCTTTCATCCGAGGTTATACCTAGATGAACAAAGTGCTTTACGACGGAAAATCCAATGCAATAACATTTTAAAGCTTAAGGAACAACTTAAAAAACCAGGTGAATAACGCTGAAGTCAAGGTCTAAGTACACAAAATTGAGTCATTAAATTGACCCCATCATGTCATATATATTCAGTCAGAACATCCCCCGGACCCCCCTCCCTTCAAATACTAGCAATACCAGCATTTGAACATTATACTTTTTATTCTACATCCTACAGAATATATTATAAAAATCGGGGATATTGGAATGCACACAATGGGGATTTTCTGGCTCCCTCTGTTCCAATCTAGTTTCTTATTCCCCTCTCCCCTCCTGAAAAGTTACTTCAGAAGATTGGTGGGTAGCTCTGCAGTGGGACAATGCATGCAGATGCAAAGGACATTTGGGAAGTTCTGCTCACTTCTCCAGGTCATAGCCTCTGGCTGCTTTCTAGTTCTGTTGAGAAAGCAGATCCTGGGGATGTTATAATCCCACAATTTCACATATAAGGAAGGGATCTGTGTACAGCTGCCCAAACACATAATCTGAATCTATATCAATTAACAAAACTGAGCAATACTTGAAGGATGAAGCTTCTTCTCCCCCTTCCCACATGGCCCTGGTCCAGGGCTGGATCTTGGGGGGGGGGGGTCTGGTGGGTGCACATGCCCTCAGGGCAAGGAGAGGGGGCGCCAGTGCAGGCATGGTGATCCTGGGCACAGGCAGAAGGAGAACCGCTGTCCTGCGGCAAGGGTGCAGCTGCCTGCCCGCAGCCCAGCTGGTGCATGCGCTGCCCACCCGGCCACTTCTCTCCCTCTTTTTTTTGTTTCTGCAGGGGCAGTCGCCCCACGACCCGCCTGCCGTGTTTGTCTGGCATACCCCCTCCCTCCCCCCTGCCCTGGGCGTTTCGTCTCTCATCTCTGTGCCTGCCCTGGTCCAGATTTCAGCTGCATGTGGCATTCACCATTTACATACTGACAGAAATTCATTATCTTGTCACATTTATCCATGCCCTTAGTTTGGAATAGCAGAAGAAACTTGTGATACAGCAGAGGATGAGCCTTGTCAGGACCTCATTACACATTATACAATTCACATGTTTTCTGTCAATGTTACTCCGGTTTGGTAGAGATAGGTAGAGAGGAGTCACATTATACTTGCATACTCGTGTAAAGAGGTTGACACGAGCAGGAATGCCATCCTCCCTATTGTCTCCTCCCATTGATAAAGAAATTGTTTGCCAAGCCAGGTCTAAAAAAGTGATACATCAAAAGAATAATATATTAAGAAAGGTAGTTTTTTTTAGCAGCATATGTAGAGGTGCATAGAGATCACCTACAGATATTTTAAATTTTTTTAAATGCCATCCTTTCTATGGAAGATGAAGTTTTGAATCCAAAAAGTAAAACCTCTGACAGGCAAACGGGATCAGGGCAATTAAACTCCATAGCAAGATTTTTTAATTACCATGTAAACCGCTGGTAATTAGAGGGGAGTTAAAATGATGGTACCATCAACTGGCCAACGTTCAGGGCCCTCGTGTCCACCGTGGGGATGCCACCACCATTTTAATTCCATTTAAAAATGGCTCAAGGGCCTGATCCAGATCAGGCCTGCAGCACGGTGGTCTGAGCTGCCCTTGTTTCTCCTCTCACGTTTCTTTTCAAGCGCTTAAACAGGTGCCCTCCCTGCAGCGGTTTCAGTGCTTGAAACAGTGTGCGGGGGAGATTTTTTAAATCACTGGGGCATTTTTAAATCACTGGTGGACAAAAAGATGCTGTCACATCTAGTTTGGCCCTCAGTGGCAGACAAAACATGAGTTGGTTACATTGGTCAGTCCTTGCTCAGGTCCTTACAAACATAAGTAGGGTTGCCAGGTCTCTCTTCGCCACCGGCGGGAGGTTTGGGGGCGGGGCCTGGGGAGGGCGGGGTTTGGGGAGGGGCGGGACTTCAATGCCCCAGAGTCCAATTTCCAAAGTGGACGTTTTCTCCAGGTGAACTGATCTCCATCGGCTGGAGGTCAGTTGAAATAGCAGGAGATGTCCGGCTACTACCTGGCAGTTGGCAACCCTAAACATAAGGCCAGATGCAGCGCCAGGGGCAGCCACTGATTTCCAAAGGATAAGGCAGGCATGAGGGCTGTGCAGCGTGTAATGAGGACCTTAGTCTGTTGCAGCAAAACAAATGAACAGGTGGCTCATGGCTTTTCACAGCACTAACTCTTGCTAATGTCTATACATCAAGCTTGCACAGATAAGGAGGACAGCTGAAAAGATGCTAGCCTGTAATCATAGCCATAGTACCACAGGATAATGTGTTTAGTAATTAAAACACTGGCTAATTGCTATCTACCCGATACCACCCAGCTTTACTTAACACAGTTTTGAATCCAACTCCAGACTATGCCCTGCAGCATCAGAAGAGAGACTATAGGTACCGAAATCAAGTCAACAAAAGACTCACAATATCATCATAAGCAAATCATTTTTCCCCTGGATAGCTGATAGTGTGCTGAATTGCAGAGATATGGCTTCTTTTAAGACTCTATGCATGCCTGCTTGTGATAACTACTACAAATCTAAATTGGAGAAGTGAGGCAATATTTGGATTTACTATGTTTTACATTTAGAACACAAACAAATTCCATTTTTTTTAAAAAGTCTGGTAAGTAGCCCATCTCTGCAAAGCCACATGATTCCAATTAAGCATATACACATCAGGTACTAAATACCTAGTGATGTATGGAAATACTGCTGTAAATATTGCTATCTAGCGGGACATTGCCAAGGCCCATGGTAGATATTTCCTGTGTTAATGATCTCAGGGCCTTTAAAACTGCAGGTGTGAAAATTTAACCATGTGTATTAAGTGCTTTATAATATTTCTTCCCCATTTTCATCAATATTGTTACTTTGTTCATCTTGTAACGCACGGAAAGTCTTTCTTTAGAACTTGGAGCCATTCTGGACCGCTCGTTTAGCTTTAGGGTTGCCAGTCTCCAAGTACTAGCTGGAAATCTCCTGCTATTACAACTGATCTCCGGCCGACAGAGATCGGTTCACCTGGAGAATATGGCCGCTTTGGCAATTGGACTCTATGGCATTGAAGCCCCACCCCAAACCCCGTCCTCCTCAGGCTCCACCCCAAAAACCTCCCGCTGGTGGAAAAGAGATTCCTGGCAACCCTATTTAGCTTGCATACATGGCAAAGCAATATTACGGTTCCACCCTGTTATTTTTCTGGTGTCTAACTGGCTAACCTGAACAGGGACATATATGCAAAAGCAATTCTCTTCCCTGCCAGAGAGTAAGGCAGAATGGAATATTTTCACCATCCCTTTGCAACCTCTCCTAGAGAACAAGATATAACACGTCCCCTGGTGGTTGTTTTGGTTTCCCTCATGATTTTTAAATGCCTGGACGAACGTGTTCAGCATAGCCCCTGAAAGGTTCCCATAGCCCTTCTCAGATTTCATGCAACCCAGTTGTATCTTTGCTCAATGTATTTATTTATATTAGGCGTAAATCAGTGAACTGTTTACCTTCCAAAAATTGAAGTCAAAGAGCCACAGAACAGTAATTTATCATGGGGTTTTGGTTCAGTGGTTCAGAACATAATAACCAAAAAAGGCAACTAAAGATCAGATTTTGGACAAATGGCCAAAGAGACTACAGGTGAGTCAAAGCTGAAGCTTGCAGTATTCTCATCTCATCACAATTTACTCTGTTTACTCTCCCAATTTACTCTGTTACTCTCTCCCAACAGGGAGAGAATGACATATTGAAACCTTCAGAGGACAGCCAAAAAAATTAGAATTATCTGAAAAATAAGAACTTAGCAGAGTGCTAGCTGCTGTTTAGAAAGCACAGTTAGGGGGCATGAGTCAGTCAAAACCAAGCCCCTTTTTTGTCCCATTTATTTATATGGGAATTATTTAAGCACCTGCCTAAACAAACCCCCCCAGTTAAATCAATTAGACTGAAGTGCTAAACTTTACTCTGAATATGCTTTATTGATTCTTGTTTAGTATTTATTTGTAGACGTATTCGTGGCAGTCTTCACTAAAGGTTTTCAAAGCATCATAAAATATTAAAAGCAGAACATAAGAAAGGCCATTCTGGATCAGACCAAGGTTCATCAAGTCCAGCAGTCTGTTCACACAGTGGCCAACCAGGTGCTTCTAGGAAGCCCCAAAACAAGAAGACTGCAGAAGCATTATCCTGCCTGGGTTCCAAAGCACCTAATATAATAGGCATGCTCCTCTGATCCTGGAGAGAATAGGTATGCATCATGACTAGTATCCATTTTGACTAGTAGCCATGAATAGCCTTCTCCTCCATGAACATGTCCACTCCCGTATTAAAGCCTTCCAAGTTGGCAGCCATCACCACATCCTGGGACAGGGAGTTCCACAATGTAACTATGCATTGTGTGAAGAAATACTTCCTTTTACCTGTTTTGAATCTGTCACCTTCCACCTTCAGCAGATGACCCCGTGTTCTAGTATTATGAGAGAGGGAGAAAAGCTGCTCCCTGTCCACTCTCTCCATACCATGCATAATTTCATAGACCTCTATCATGTCTCCCCTTAACTGCCTACTTTCCAAGCTAAACAGCCCTAAGCGTTCAGAACACCAGCAAGCACAACTCTAAATAGAAGCAGAGCAATGCCCCCCCCCCAGGCATTCAACATTTATCCACCAAACAGAAACAAGTACAAAAGAATTTGTTAACTAGGAAATGCGTTCTTAAATGAAACAAAATTAAGTGTTCATTTATTGGTAGAACACAGCAGAAGAGGCAAATGGGACTTCCTCTAAAAGGGGATTCCAGATTGTGGATACAACCAAGGGAATGGCCCTATGCATAAATTCAGTGCAAGCTACAAAACTATAAAATGAAGAATCTGGCAAGGGAATTTCACTTAAAAAATATGAACCAAACAGAATTACATACTGAGCCAGTAAACCAATGATTCCTAAAATTGCTTACAAGTTCACCAAATGCATGGGGTGGGGGAGGAGTGAGCAAAGTTGGATGGATGGGCAGAAAATAAAATAAAAAGAGGGTTTTTGTACCCACTGATTCCTCTGCCAAATGCTCCCCTCACCCCTTTTTCCTCTGGCCAAGCTTCCTCTTTGCTCAGCTGTGGGGAAACAGTAATAGTCCCCGAGACAGTTTCCTGGTGCAAGTTCTTGGCCCAAAATGCAGCTGCACAGGTCCTTACTGGGACCCCAGGGAGGGCACATATTGGTAGGGTTGCCGGGTCCCTCTTTGCTACCGGCAGGAGGTTTTTGGGGCAGAGCCTGATGAGGGCGGGGTTTGGAGAGGGGAGGGACTTTAATGTCATAGAGTCCAATGGCCAAAGCTGCCATTTTCTCCAGGTGAACTGATCTCTTTCAACTGGAGATCAGTTGTAATAGCAGGAGATCTTCTGCTGTTACCTGGAGGTTGGCAACCCTACATATTGGGTCAGTCCTTCGTCAGCTGTATTGGTACCAGTTTGATTTCTGGATCAAGTTCAAGGTGCTGTTTGCTTACCTTTAAAGTCTGAATTGTTCTGGGACCCTCGTATTTATAAGATTGCCTCTCTCGATCTATCCCCACCATGGAAATTTGGGAATGGAGCCTGGGGAGGACAGGGACCTCAGCGGGGTACAATGTCATAGAGTCCAACCTCCAAGGCATCCACTTTCTCCAGGGGAACTGATCTTTGTAATTTGGAGATGAGCTGTAATTCCGGGGGATCCCTAGGTCCTACCTGGAAGCTGGCATCCCTAAGATTATTAAATACTACCTTTATGTTTCTGAGCATCTCCACAACCATGAGTCCTAGAAACTTGCAGGGCCAATTTAAAGCAACAACAACAATAGCTATGGTTGCCAGACCCCTGCCAGGGTGGGGGGATCCCCTGCTTTGGGCTCCTTTCCCCTGGCGCCATCTAGCTGGCTGGCAAGGGTCATAAAGGTAAAGATAGTCTCCTGTGCAAGTACCAGGTCATGACTGACCCATGGGGTGATGTCACATCCTGACATTTACTAGGCAGTGTTTATGGGGTTGTTTGCCATTGCCTTCCCCAGTTGCCTTCCCCAGTTGCCTACACTTTTCCTCCAGCACTCCTCCTCCAGGTACTCATTTTACCAACCTCAGAAGGCTGAGTTAACCTTGAGCCAGCTACCTGAAACCGACTTCCATTGGGATAGAACTCAGGTTGTGAGCAGAGCTTATCACCACCACCATCATCAATAGGGTTGCCAACCAGGTACCAGCTGGAGATCTCCTGCTATTGCAACTGATCTCCAGCCGATAGAGATCAGTCCGCCTGGAGAAAATGGACACTTTGGCAATTGGACTCTATGGCATTGAAGTCCCTCCTCCAAGCCCACCCTCCTCAGACTCCACCCTATAAACCTCCTGCCGGTGGCGAAGAGGGACCTGGCAACCCTCATCATCGTCATATTCATCAGCATCAGCATCATTGTACTGTAGCGTATCACTCTGCGACATGGGTTCCTAGTTGGGGGTCTTACCAAGCTTAAAACGAGGCCTAGGCCTTAACGGCTCCGGTGTGAAGGAACAGGGGAGACACTCTGGTATTAGGGCAAAACTTATATTAAAACCAGCTTCTACCATAGAGTTTTTGCTCAAATACCAGAGTGCCTAGGCCTCATTTTGAGTCTGGTAAGATTTCCCCCCTCCCCACCGATGGCCAGGGGGAACCTGGCAACCCTAACAACAACACACAGTGTATTGCAATCTAATCTACCTACTAGTATGTCCACCACATTAGTTTCTATGTATAATCTGCTGTATTGCAATGCTAGAGTCAAATATTTCTGGTGACAGAGTCTCCACTCTCCACTAGTAACTTTACAGAACGTCCGCATCCACTTCTCTTTATGCTACTCATTTGTATTATTTATTCATGTTCTCATTGCACAGTTCTCTTTTGCTCAGACACCACTGTTGATTTGGATTCGTTTTATGATAATTAAAAAAAGGAGACAATGCTTGACTTAGAACCATAAATCAGTTTTAGTGCGTGAGTTTCCAGTGTAATAAGACATATGGAATAGGAGAAGGTGCGTTCGCCAGAGCAGATGGCTTTTTCGGTTTGGGTGATCAGTATCTCTCATATCTCTTTCCTGAGACAGCCCCGCTTTTAATCAAGAAGCTAAAAAATGCACATTTGCGACTCATGATCTGTGACTGGTAAGAAACGGCAGGCCACAGTTCAATAGCCTTCCTAAAAAAATTAAGACGGGAGGCCATGGGCAAGTCATCAAATGCTATGTTTTTGTTGTTGTTGTTCCTGGAGTTTGTATTATACCAAGTCGTTTTAACCTCAAAGATTGGGAGCATCCATGGTGTAACAGAACTTTGGCAAGGACACCAAGGATAAAGTCAAATGTTGCAAAGCGTATCATCAGGAGATCTTTAATATCCCTCCAGGGAGGGAGAACATCTGCTTACCATCTTAGCAGCAGCCTTGCGTTTATCCCTAAAGAGGAAAACGGCAATGTTATCTGCCCCCAAACAGCATCCTTGGATTTTTATTGGGGCCATTAAAAGAGGCTATTTATGACCCCAAAAGGTGCAGTGGGGAAAGCTATGGTTTAATGAGCAACTCTGTCAAAATCTTACTTTGTTGCAGCATGGTGTGAAAACGCACTTTTACAATCCATGCACACACAAGGAATGAGTCCATGGAAGGTGTGTAACTGGAACCCAAGTCTTCCAGATGTTGCTTTTTTGGGGGAAATGATTGAGAACCATGTATCTATTAGTCAAGTGTGGCCTCATCTGCAGATACTTAAATCTGTAGATTGGGGCCACCCTGACATAAAACAGTTTTGCAAACTTAGGGTAGGTCAGACAACATACTCATCTCCTCTTCTGTTGGCAGAGGCCAGAAACCAGGTGTCAGGCCCCGTGGAGGTAAAGTTTGGGGGTGCTGAAAGCTGCAGTGAGTCTAGTAGGGGAGGCCGAGACTTGGGAGCTATGGTGAGCCTGGTGGCAGCAATGGTTGGGGGGAGTGGGTGCTGAGAGCTGCACTGGTTCTGGCAGCAGAGGCCAGCATCCGTGTTGGGCCTGGTGTGGCTGCTGGATTCTGCTGTCAGGCCTAGTCTCTGCCACCAGCCCTACCACAGCTCCTGGCCTCCACCAGACAGATCAACATGACCCCCCCCCCCAGCAACAATGAGGGCGGGGGGCAGAAAGCCGCAGGGTTGGGTCAGCTGGGATGGTGAGGTGGAGCTGCCTCTGTGGTAAATAGGGTTGCCAGGTCCCTCTTCGCCACTGGCAGGAGGTTTTTGGGGCGGAACCTGAGGAAGGTGGGGTTTGGGGAGGAGAGGGACTTCAATGCCATAGAGTCCAATTGCCAAAGCGGCCATTTTCTCCAGGTGAACTGATCTCTGTCAGCTGGAGATCAGTTGTAATAGCAGGAGATCTCCAGCTAGTACTGGAGGTTGGCAACCCATGGTGACTAAAGGGAACCTCCATGTTCGGAGGCAGTCAACCTCTAACAGGAGGCTACATCAGGGGAAGGCTCCAGCCTCTATGCCCTGTGGTTGGATCTTTGGAGTACCTGGTTGCCCGCTGTGTGAGACAGGATGCTGGACTAGATGGACCACTGGTCTGATCCAACAGGGCTCTTCTTATGTTCTTAACCATTGTTCCCATTGGTGATTTTTCAAGTCAAACACCACTCTCCTCAAGCTCCTCTTTTTAATTTATTTTTTCACTGACAAGACTACATATCTTTCTCTCTGTAGGTGAGAAAGAAACTCGAGGTGGGTGATTTTGAGAAAAAGGCTACAGGGACAGTGGTTAAGCAGCCTTCTGCACACATACCTTTCTTCTGCTCAGACTAATCACCTGTCCCGGCTGATCAAAAGAAAAAAAATCTACAGAGGAAATGACAACAGCAATCTTGTAATGTGTATTTCGAACCCTGGTAAAATGTAGTTATATACAGTTATTCAGAGGTAATATGTTTCCACAGATGATAAGGGGGGAGGGCAATGTTGACAGGACATCTGAAAATGTAAAGTACAAGAGGCATTTAACACCATGCTGGATTTCCTAAACCTACCACACAAGCCCTATCCTCCTGTATAGTTATCTTTGGGTTGAGAAGAGGAACATGTAGAGGGTTGACCTGCTGTGGTAAGCTTATGAAATCTACCACAATGTCAAATCTGATTCACCAAGTGAATTTAAATTGGGTTGCAGCATTGCATTAAAAGAAGAACCATTTCTAAGAGTCAGGCTGAGGGTACATTATAAGCCAAGTAGGTTGGTGGCATCTTTGACTGAAAGATTTCTTTCTGATTGAATGCTTTAGCTTGGTATTGCCACATAACAAGGCTTGGCTGTGCTGTATTTATTTTCCACACCGTTTCCACAAGAGCCAGCGACGTCTATAGATTTTTTCAAGCTTCATGCTCTCATCTTTGGTTTTATTATTATCAGTGCCCTTTGGCACCTGAAATTGTAGAATAAGTCTTTTGGATTTTGTTTGTTTGTTTCAGGGCCTAAACCCCTAGCAAACCTAAGGGTCTTATTCATATCCTTCCTATAGCTGACAGAATTCAGGAGAGGAACATACATTGCATCAATCAAACAATGGTAAACAAATAAGCTAATTGGGGAAAAATTAATAGCCACCCAGCATACCTTGGAGATGCTGCATTTTAATTCATCCAATCTTGATTTTTTGTATTTTTTTCCTGAGAGGGTGGATATTTAAGTACTGAAACACAGTGTAGCATAAATAATCTATCAGGTTTATGGGGCTCACAGGAAGGAAACACGCTGGGTCTGTCTTCTGGGGACGCCCTTTTTCTACCAGTACTACAGCTGGCCAAGGGCCAATCCTTATATTAACAAAACCATATAATTGAAGCTTATTACTGTAGATCACATGGAAGGAGGCAGAGTGAGGTTTATTCCTTATTCCAGCTTCATCCATCAGTAGCTAGTAGGCACATCCTATCAAAAATGGGAAGGGCTGTGGCTCAGTGGTAGAGCATTTGCTTGGCATGCAGAAGGTCCCAGGTTCAATCCCCAGCATCTCCAGTTAAAGGGACTAGGCAAATAGGTGACGTGAAAGACCTCTGCCTGTGACCCTGGAGAGCCGCTGCCAGTCTGAGTAGGCAATACTGACTTTGATGGACCAAGGGTCTGATTCAGTATAAGGCAGCTTCATGTGTTCATGTATGTTCACATATACATATGCTGCTAGAACATCATGGGATGTAGCCATGTGGAAGTAAGAAATAAATAAAAGCAAGGTGGCACAAATATAAAAGTAGTGCTGTGCTAGATCAAACCAAGGGGCCATCTAGTATAGCATCCTATTTCTACAGTGGCCAGCTAGATGCTTCTACGAAGTCCATAATCTGGGCGAGAAGTAAGGTTGTCTACAGACTTGGAGAGCAGGGCATGGGAAAAGGATACTTTCAATGCATCAACATCACTTCCAGCTAAAACCCGGAAGTGACATCCCCGATGCTCTAGGATTTCACCGATCTCTGGAGCAATGGCGATGTCACTTCTAGGTTTTTGCTGGAAGTGATGTCAATGTGTCAATGATGTCCTCTCCTCCATTTTCTCCCACTGCTCATTTGGGCACCAATAGAGAATGGATGTGTTTTGGTGGGGGTTTGCCCACCAAAAGTGGGCAAATGGCACCCCTAGTATGCAGGCAACTGTCCTCTTTCATTGTTACCCTCCAGTAACCTAGTAATGAGAAATATGTTTCTAGCTACCTGTTTACTACATTTTATCCCACTCATTATCCAAGTAAGGCTGGTTGAGTTTGGTTCTTCCCCAGCTACTGGGAAATCCCACTCAGCCCTATTATGGATTATTTCTGAGATGCCACACCCTTTCAGGCTCATTATCACAGGCAAAGGGTCTCAAAAAGGGGTCCCCAACCTCTTTGAGCCTGTGGCACAGCCTGGTGGGCACAGCTACAAAATGGCTGCCACAAAATAGCTGCCGTGAGAGGTGAAGCCAGCCACAAAATGGCTGCAGCTGCTTACCTTCAGTCACACAGTGAAAATCCTTGTGCTGTGGAAGTAACTGCTGCCAAAATAACCTTTTTTAAAAAATCTGCACAGCCAGTTAGAAGCCATGCTGGGAAAAAGGCCCATACTGTCCTGCCCACTCTCAAAAACACTTGTGTTTTTTATAACATTTTTTATTGTTTTTTATATTACAATAGTTTCCAACATTCATTAAGATGATTATATGATATAAACAATATTTCTCTATATAACTAATTAATTCATATATTTACGTTGACTTCCCCTCTCTCCTCCTTTATCTTTTTGATAACTTTATTGTCACCTTTGCATTTAATTTCTAATTCAATACAATACCTCATATATAAATCGGATTACAATTCTTAAAATCTAAATCATTAATCTTAATAATATTTCTACCTTAATCAATTGAATTAGAACAAAACATAACCTTCAATACTTCCCAGTTTAAGTTCATTTTGACAATATATTGTCCATGCCTCCCTCTCTCCCACAAATTCCGCATTCTCCTTCCGATTTACTAATGCCGTAAGTTTAGCCATTTCTGCTAGTTCCAACATTCCATCTATCCAGTCCATCCTATCCGGCATCTCTGAAAGTCTCCACCTTGCTGCACAAACCGATCCCGCAGCTATAGTGGCACATATAAAAAAAAAAATCCCCGAGCTAATATTGTTTCCGGTATAATACTTAACAACATCATTTCCGGCGCTCCAGGGACATTCCGTTGCATAATCAGTCTCAATTCATTGTAGATCATATCCCAAAAGTTCCTAGCCCCTTCACAAAGCCACCATATATGATGAAAGGAGCCAACTTCTTCTTGACATTTCCAACTTCTTGGGCACCAGAAAAGGTATTGGCAGGAGCCATGGTACCAATGAGCACCATGTTGGGGATCCCTGGCCTGGAAACTTGCTTTTTTAAATAAAAAAAAAGACATGACATGCTGAATTCTACTTCTGTGCCAGATGTTGTGCTTGTGACATGAAAATGGAGGACATGTAGAGTATTTAACACAGTCTTGCCTTTCAAAACGCCACCTCCAACCGCAAAAATATAAGGCAGAGGGTCATATAATGATTATGCTTTTTAGAGGCTCCCCAAAACTGAGAGAGTGACCTCCCCCTCCTTCAGACGCCTTTTTATGCAGGCCCGCTTAAAAATCCTTCCCACGGCCTGGACCAGGGGCAGATATGCAAAGATCCCCCACGCGAAAAGACTATGTTCTTGTGCTCATGGCCAAGCCGAAACAGTGGCCCATGTTTTGCTACACTGTGAGCATGGCGCACCCTTTTGCGAACAGATCATTGAACCCCTCTTGAAAGACAGCCCCGGCGGCACTGACAAGGAGCTAGTCAGATTTCTCTTAAGCGATAGTCACTCTCAGGTTACTGCAGGGGTTGCCAGCTTCCTGGGACATATTTTAAATTACTCTAATCCACGTTTATGATTTTAAGTAATAGTCCCTCATTAGTTTTAACATCTTTTTTTAACCTAAATATGTATCTATTTATTTTATGCCAATAAAGGTTTTGATATTGATAACTGAGAGAGTGCTCAAATGAAAGGTGACATAATCTGTATTCTAAATGAACAGATAAATATTTGTTGAACTCTTCCCTCCCTTCCAAATTTCCCAGTGACACATTTCTACATCATGTACGTCCTTACAGAAATTGTCCTTACAGAAACTCTAGCCAAATCTTTAACAAGACTCAGCTCTTTAAAAAGATAAATCTCTCCAAAGCATCCAAGATTAGATCATATCTGTGGTCTCAATGACATTCTTCAAAACTGAACTTAAGGAAATGAAAGCGTGGAAATATTTTGAAGAGCAGGATTTTTGTCCTTACATATTTTCTCTGACACTTGGTCAAATATTGCCTGCTCCGTGATCAGATTTCAAGGCGGCAGGAGCCCTGTTTTGAAGAAGAAGTAATTTGTATTATCAGTGCCAGGATATTGCTCAGAAGGCAGCCCCACATCTGATGAAAACTTGGCTTCAGAAATGAATTGAGCCCACAGTTGTAAGGTTGTAAGGATGAAACCAGCCTCACTCACAAAGAATGTAATTGGGCCTTGAATGAATTCTGACCTCTCTTTGTTTGAGCCAAAAGCGCAGTGGCTGTCAGAAACAAAACAGCTGGGCTAATGAACAATAGAATGGAACAAGTGTGTACAGCCACAAAAGAAGAATGGGTACAGGACAAAGAGAAAAAGTTATCTTTTTCTCTTTACCATGTACCTGATAGTAAAGGACAGTTCCGCCCTACAGATAAAAAAAATCTGCAAGGGAGGCACCCAGGACTAAATTATTTCTTTTGGCAAAAATGTACAAAAATATAATTTAAAAAAGTAGTTTGGTGTTAAAACCACCCCCCCCGCCCAAAGATATTGCAAAAACACACACACACAAAAACCCAACAAAAAAACCCACTGACCAACGTTTTGAACTGCCAAAAAACCCAAGATGCCATACACAATTATTTTAAAAAGGGTATGTAATGGCCAAGAAAAAGGAAGGGGAATTAGCCAACTGGATGGATTGGGGAGGGGAATTAGCCAATTAGATGGATTGGGAAGGGAGGGAAGGAAACAGATGATTGGGAGTATGGGCAAGAGAAGAAACCACAGGGAAAGAAATGGGGCGGGTGGGTTGGGATTTCCTCTCCCATGTGAGTCCTTGTAGGTCTTCCTCTTATATTCTTTATTAGCATATAAATTATTATTAATTATTAATTGTGGTGCAGTCATGCAGCACGGATGGGGGGAAGCATAATGCAATCAGGCTGTGTGAGAACAGGCATGCTCAAAAAGCCGCTTATGCTGTTCTGTATGGTTAGGAAAGGATACAGTGAAACAGCCTTCCAAATCAACATGAATGGGTCCACGGATCATCAAACTGATCGTAGAACAACTGGCTTCCTGGTTGTGACCGGTGAACAGAATGGGAGCCCAAGTGTTTGAGCATTCCTAGTGTTCCCCAGTTAGGAGAGCATCTGCTTGGCCTGCAGAAGGTCCCAGGCAGGGTTTGGGGAGGGGAGGGACTCCATTGCCATAGGGTCTAATTGCCAAAGTGGTCGTTTTCTCCAGGTGAACTATCGCTGTCGGCTGGAGATCAGTTGTAACGGTGGGTGATCTCCAGCTAGTACCTGGAGGTTGGCAACCCTAGGTAGTAAGGGAGGTGTGCAGTGGGGGTCAGGGACAATGGACTCTGGCAGATGCCTCCCCTCAGGATATGCTGACGCTGGCCCAGGGCTGTGAATTATGAAGCCCTCTATATCTCATGAATATAAATCCCATTTTTGTCCAATGTATTTATAACAGAGTTATATTATTCATTATGGGATTGGCAGGTTCCATATACGACTCTAGTAACGACAACAGCATTCCACGCATTTAAAAAACAAGAACAGTTTTATGGCAACATACAAATGATCGAATATCTAGGAAGATAGATGATTTCATTTTAACTCCTGCTGACATGCAATATGTCAATTAAAATATTAACATAATTTTTAATTCGGGAGATTGATTTTTCCCCTCTCCTCTATTTTAATGCAATCCATCTTTGTTTGCTCCCTGAGAGGGACAGGAGGTGTTTATTCTGTTTTATAGCCTGGTCCAAAATGGCATCTGCGGAATGAATCATCCACACAGAAGGGTGAAACTTCCCTTCATGTTACTACTAAAACTACATGTTACATGTTGTTTTTTGCTTGTTTTTCCAGACATTAAAAAGAAAAGAATGAGTGCTCTGGGGCCTGAGAATTAAAAGGGTGGACTTGGTGGGGAAGGGCTTCCCTCACACCGTTTTCCCGCCAAAAATATCCCTTACCCAAGCTGCTTTTATCCACATTGGATAAAATTTACAGGTATTCATATCCCCCCACCCCTAGTTTGGGTAAAAGCAGCTTTGGTATAGTAATTTTTTGGCAGGAAAACATACGAGGGGAGATAAATAGTCTCCTCCATCACACAGTGGACTTCCCTTTTAAATGGCAGCCCCTGCAGCTACATTGCAATTAAAATATAATTGGGAAAAATAATCCAGGAGCTCTTCGCAATCACTCCTTTTTAGCTGTTACTGTGAAATGATGCAAGTGAAAGTCAGAGACAGAAAGTCAAAGACAGAAGGGGGCATATATGCACATGGGCTATCAAGGTCAGTACTGTCTACTCTGAATGGTAGCAGCTTTCCAAGGCCTGAGGTCGAGGTCTTTCATATCACCGAATGACCATCAGCCTTTAACTGGAGAGGCCAGGGACTGAACCTGGAACCTTCTGTATGCAAAGCAGATGCACTTCCATGGCCCCACAGCCTCACCCCATGTATCAAGAAGCCAGGGTGGCTTAAAGGTCCTCCTTGGCTCTTGAATAAACATCTGGGTCAAGGTGGCTTGGAACCCGAGAGCCAGCGTGATGTAGCGGTTAAGAGTGGTGGACTCTAATCTTGAGAAACGGGTTTGACTCCCCACTCCTCCACATGAGCGGCAGACTCTAATCTGGTGAACCGGGTTGGTTTCCCCATTCCTACACATGAAGCCTGCTGGGTGACCTTGGACTAGTCACAGTTCTCTATGAACTCGCTCAGCCTCACCTACCTCGCAAGGTGTCTGTTGTGAGGAGAGGAATTGAAGATGATTGTAAGCCAGTTTGAGACTCCTTAAAGGTAAATAAAATTGGGCTATAAAAACCAACTCTTCTTCTTCCTCCTCCCCCCTCCCCTGGAGAGCTGCTGCCAGTCTGAGTAGACAGTACTGACTTTGATGGACCAAGGGTCTGATTTAGTATAAGGCAGCTTCATGTGTTCTTCTTCTTCTTCTGACAACCAGGAGACTCCGTGCTCACTGTTCCTTTGCTTTAAAAAATGAGGTTTATATATCTACGACTGTTCTTAACAGTCGCACAGTTATTAACTGTGATTTAAAGTCATCATAATGAATGCTCAATATACAGGGTTTGTTTGGGTTTTTTTTTTTAAATCTTGAAAGTATACAAGCCTGGATCCTAGTTGTGCATCTTGGCCCCCAATCACTTTGCTCCTGCAAATCCAAAATGATGTCTCCAGAATTGCACTATGTGCATGCACTTCAGAGGCTGGATGTGATAAAACAGAGGCAGCCTTCTAAATCATATCAACGTAAATGCACGCTCAGCCTGAATTGAACAGCCAGGGTACCTGCTAGAGCCACCATATGGAGGCTTCTAGAAATGGCTTTATTGCTGTCAGTCACAATGTGACATGCGTGATTGGCTCAGCATGCAGACTTTTTTTTTTTACCACACCACTGCAAAGCTTTCTCTCTTTTTTTTTTGGGTTGATGTTTGGACACAATGAAAATTGCCCTCTCTTCACAGTAGCAGGCTGTACATAAACAGCTCGCCATATGGACCAATTTAGCATTTCCCTTGTGTGTCAGCTGTAATGTTTAAACAGGCCGGAGGAAGAAATACTGACTAAGTAGCATTAGTGTGAAGAAGGGTGCTGTTAAGATGTATCTGAAGAGTAACCTTGAGACAAGGCATCCAAGGGCAGCAGTGGGATACCTGATGAGACCACATTCCAGGAGAAGGTCCACAGAGATTCTTGGTGTATCTACTCACACTAGGGTTGCCAGGTCCCTCTGCTCCACTGGTGGGAGTTTTTTGGGGTGGAGCCTGAAGTGGGTGGGATTTTGGCAGGGGAGGGGCTTCAATGACATAGAGTCCAATGGCCAAAGTGGCCATTTTCTCCAGGTGAACTGATCTCTATCGGCTGGAGATCAGTTGTAACAGCAGGAGATCTCCAGCTAGTACCTGGAGGTTGGCAACCCTAACTCATACCTTGTATGTAAGAACGTTCCAGAAGCCCTAGTGGTGCTGCAGTAGTGTTCCTATTTGCCTGCTAGGAGACCTCCAGGTAATTGTGGCCCTTGCCCGCCGATACTCATCTGATCAGCAGGTGGAAACTGGGGGCAAAGGGAGAGATTGTTCTGGCTAAAAATTAAAAAGAAAAAGGTAGGGTCAATGATATTAGGAAGGAAAATTAAAATATGAACTTTAGTGAAAAGAAGTGACCTCACAAAAGAGGAGTAGTTAGAAGAGATGACCTGCAGAGGTTCTTCCCCTCTGCAGGTACTATCCCCAAATTTTCATGAGTGTATTAAACTTAAGTTGTCCACCATAAAGAAGAAGAAGAGTTGGTTTTTATATGCCTACTTTTTCTACCACTTAAGGACGAATCAAACAGCCTTACAATCACCTTCCCCTTTCCTCCCCACAACAGACACCCTGTGAGGTAGATGAGGCTGAGAGAGCTCTAAGACAGCTGTGACTAGTTCAAGGTCACCCAGCTGGCTTCATGTGGAGGGGTGGGGAAACTAACCCAGTTCACTTGATTAGCCTCCACCACTCATGTGTAGGAGTGGGGAATCAAACCCTGTTCTCTAGATTAGAGTCCACCACTCTTAACCACTACACCACGCTGGCTCTCAAAGCAGTGCATACTAAGAGAACCTAACTTTAGGGCATATTTATTCAGGATTAATTGCTCTCAATTTTTTTTGGGGGGGGAATGCTTTTATGAATGCCTGTTAAGAAACAAAAAAATCTGCATTTAAAATTCAGAAGTTATGCTGCAAAACTGCTCAGCAACGAACCATTTCAATCCATATTTCACAAGTGAAAGCAATTATTACATTTCTTGACAGATGTAGTATTCTAGCTGTAATCTTATTAGTAGGAGCTGTAACAGTGAGACAAGTTGCAGTCAGGATGAATTTACAGCCAAGACAAAACTATTTATTTTCAATGATACCCGCTTTTTGAGAGAGCAGATGGTTTAATTCTCCCAACCAGCTGCTAATAAATAGCATTTGGAAAAATCAGGGGGAGAATCAAAAGTAATATTATTATCATTCTTTGAGAAACTGAAGATGTGATGCTGTGGCTGTGCTTTTGTAAGGAGCTCTGCCTCTTTAAGAGATGCTCATCAGAACTTGTCTCAACCTAGGGTTGCCAACCTCTAGGTACAGCACACAATAAACAGATTAGCTTGATGTAAAGAGAAGTCAAACCAAGTAACAACAGTATTGGCTATGAAAAACACAGAAAACTATAATGTGAACAGCTTAGCTTTGTTGTCAATTGAATACTGTTCAAAAGTACATTCAAATACAATCATATGCTACAATGTGCAGTTCTTACATGAACAGAACTGTTGTATTCTCAATGTAAAGTATAGAGAATTGTAAAGAATTAAAGTCCAAGTCCATGCCCAGAACTCCTTGAGATGGAAAGGAACAATCAATCCCAATCTCCCTGAAGCTGTGTAGCGAGGTGTAGCAAGGTGCAGGACTTCAAAAGTGGACAATAGTTGGTTCAAATGAACCCATCATAGGACAGGGATCGGGTATGCTTCCTGTTTCGGTAGGTTCTTCATCAGGGCTCAACACAGACTGCACAGTAGCAAGTTCACATGTTGATTGGAATCTCCAGGTATTTCCCAACCCAGGGCTGGCAACCCTACCTCTATTTTAGGTCATGTTAAGAAAATAGTCCCCCACTCCCCCACGGTGCTCCATTGTGAAATTTGAAAGCCTTGTGATCTGGACATTTAAAAACAAATCCTTTACAAGAGGATTAGACAAATTTGTGAAGGCTAGGTCTATTAGCACCTTTTAACCATGTCAGCTAAAGGCTGCCTCCATGTATCACTTATAGTCACACAGAACAAAGGTGAAGACCATTCATAGTGTTTATGCCCTGCTCATGAAATTCCTGGAGGCATCTGGTTGGAAGAAGGATACTGAATTAGATGGACTCCTGGTCTGATTCAGCAGGATGATTCTGATGTTCTTATAAATGGGAACCCTATTAATCCTCTTCTCCAATTTCATGTATCTCTTGGAAGTGTTTGGCCAAACCGTTCCAAACCGTAGCAGGACGTTCACCCTAGCCAACCTGTTTGGGAAGCGCCGAAGGCATTCAAAATCCAAAAACAGTCTTACCCCCAACAAAGATGGCATCTGTGTATGATTCTCTTTTCACTCTGCTTGGCAGATTTTATTTCATTTTTTGAGCAGGTGCACTATGTTTATGGCTTTGCACGTTCTCTGTGTTATGCACCTGCTCACTTTATTATGAATTTTTTTTTTGTATTCTTCAGAAATGGACAACAGAGCATGTCCTTTCATAAAGAAAATATAGTGGGTTTATTGGATTGTGCACACAGGTTGTTATCAAGCCCACTCCCTGTCAAACCAGTTTTAGATACTGTAATTTAAAGTCTCTTTTGCAGGTAGTATAGTTTGATTCTGGCAGATTAGAATGTGCCAAGAGATGTATCCATAGATACGATTAACTTTTCACCTCTTTGTTGTTTTGGTGTACGTATAGGTGTAAAAACAAAGTCCCCTCTTCTCCAAGAGATGGGGAGAAAACAAGGGTCATGTAATAAGACAAATGGTAGAAGCAAACAGCTGTGAAAAGACAGCCCGGGGGGGGGGGAAACCCCAAGACAACAGCTGCAGAGGGAACAGGATACTTTCAAGGGTAGCTCTTTCTCGTGAAAGATACACTTTACCAATTTGAAATGAACAGAAGCAAAATAAATTTAAAAGCAAATGTTGAACCCCACCCAGCAATATTAGGCTATGATATTAATCAATATTAATGGTTTCATGCCTACCCGAGTTCATATTAATCATGCTAAAAAGAAATGGAGACACTAGAACAATCCAAAGAAAATGAAACAACTAGAGATCATATTGCAAATATACGCTGGTTACTGGAGCATACGAGAGAATTTCAGAAGAAAATCAGCTTGTGTTTCATAGATTACAGCAAAGCTTTTGACTGTGTGGATCATGAAAAGCTATGGCTGGTTTTAAAGGAAATGGGTGTGCCACTACATCTGATCGTTTTGATGCGCAACCTGTACTCTGGACAAGAGGCCTCAGTTAGAACAGAATATGGAGAAACGGAATGGTTTCCAATTGGCAAAGGTGTCAGACAAGGATGTATTTTATCTCCCTATCTCTTCAATCTATATGCAGAACATATAATTAGGAAAGCTGGATTAGATTTAGATGAAGGTGGAGTGAAAATTGGAGGGAGGAACATTAATAATTTGAGATATGCTGATGACACTACATTATTGGCAGAAAATAGTGAAGATTTGAAACAACTATTGCTGAAAGTTAAAAGAGAAAGTGCCAAAGCAGGACTACAGCTGAACATCAAGAAAACAAAAGTAATGACTACAGGAGAATTACACAACTTTAAGGTTGACAATGAGGAAATTGAAATTGTTCAAGACTTTCTATTCCTTGGCTCCACCATCAACCAAAAGGGAGACTGCAGCCAAGAAATCAGAAGGAGATTGAGACTGGGAAGGGCAGCCATGAAGGAGCCAGAAAATATTTTGAAGTGTAAGGATGTGTCACTGGCCACCAAGACTAGATTAATTCATGCCATCGTATTCCCTATTACTGTGTATGGGTGTGAAAGCTGGACAGTGAAGAAAGCTGATAGGAAGAAAGATTCCTTTGAAATGTGGTGTTGGAGGAGAGTGTTACGGATTCTGTGGACTTCCAAAATAACAAATCAGTGGGTTATAGATCAAATCAAGCCTGAACTAACCCTAGAAGCTAAATTGACTAAACTGAGGCTATCGTATTTTGGTCACGTCATGAGACAACAAGAGTCACTGGAAAAGACAGTCATGCTAGGAAAAGTGGAGGGCAGCAGGAAAAGAGGAAGACCCAACAAGAGATGGATTGACTCAATAAAGGAAGTCACAGCCTTCAATTTGCAAGATCTGAGCAAGGCTGTCAAAGATAGGACTTTTTGGCGGACTTTCATTCATAGGGTCACCATGAGTCGGAAGCGACTTGACGGCATTTAACACACACACACACAGTTTACAAACATTCACACTCATTAAGATAAAAACAATTCTGCTGGGTGGGATTATTTTAAAACACTTTGGAAACAACTCTTTTTTTTTTCAAAATAAGGGTGTTAGAACCTCTGAATTCTTTTGAAAAAGTATAACATATGAAACGGGAAGTTACTTTCACAGGCCTTTGGGCCAAATGTCTTGGAATGCTTGAATACTTGCTGTTTGGGCTCACATACCCTTTGCCAGTTGCAAATGGGGAGCCGATTTTTCAGAGATCAGTTCAGCTGCTTGAACTCGTTCATCAGGTTAGTTTTCACATATCCAAACAGTATAGTCCAGTGCAATTGTCAGTGTTTCACTCATGCATATTCTTCCTGATTTGAGACTTTCTTCTGCTTAGGGTTGCCATTCAAACATGTGCATTGTGAAGCCTGTGACATCCTTGCAAATGTCCAAGCGCCCAAGTCGCCTTTGCAGCTAGGCCGCCGGCCACCATCTTATTGTGTTTCCTTATGCCAGCAGCCATGAAATCAACCTCCTACAAACCCCCTTCCTTTCCCCAGCAGGGCCCACCTTCCCATTTCACTTGTTAGGTAGAAGAACAGATGAGGTTAAAATAATGCATTTCCTTTAAGAAATTTTATATCACTGTAGCTTAGATGGCTTTAAAAGGGGGATTCAATTGAATCATGAAGGGGTGGGGAGTATCAGCAGTTAGTAAACATGTGAACATCAATATACAAAGACAGAAAAACTGAATACCAGAGGTTAAATATTTTAACCTCATCTGTTCTTCTACCTAACAAGTGAAATGGGAAGGTGGGCCCTGCTGGGGAAAGGAAGGGGGTTTGTAGGAGGTTGATTTCATGGCTGCTGGCATAAGGAAACACAATAAGATGGTGGCCGGCGGCCTCGCTGCAAAGGCGACTTGGGCCACCCTACCATGCTGGCTCTCAGAATTGTTTTTTGGCAGATTATTTAACTTTCCATGTTTTTTTAAAAAACCCTCATAGGAAGTGTAAATAATGATCACCAGATGAATCAGATGTCTGAACCTATCCTAAGTTAGCACCACTGAATCAATGTTAAAAAATAATAATAGAAGTTGTATCCTGCACATTTGTGCCGCCTAAGAACCCATCAAAGTTAATCGAATACATTCCAACAGAGGCTAGAATCTTTGGGAGTTCGCTTGCAGGGCATGAAAACAATTTCCCTCCTCTCTTCTTTGTTCCCAGTGTCTGGTATTCAGTTTTTCTGTCGTTGTATATGGATGTTCACATGTTTACTAACTGCTGATACTCCCCACCCCTTCATGATTCAATTGAATCCCCCTTTTAAAGCCATCTAAGCTACAGTGATATAAAATTTCTTAAAGGAAATGCATTAATCTGCCAAAAAACAATTCTGAGAGCCAGCATGGTAAGGTGGTTAAGAGTGGCCGACTAATCTGTAGAACCGGGTTTGATTCCCCACTCCTCCACATGCGCAGAGGAACAGGGTTGGTTTCCCCACTCCTCCATGTGCAACCTGCCGGGTGACCTTGGACTAGTCACAGTTCTCTCAGAACTCTCTCAGCCCCAACTACCTCACAAGGTGTCTGTTGTGGGGAGGAAAAGGGAAGGCGATTGTAAGCCAGTTTGAGACTCCTCAAAGGTAGAGAAAAGTGGGGTATAAAAACCAACTTCTTCTTCAATATTAATTGCCTTTTAATAAGTTGAACTTTTAAAGCATAAGCTAGTTGCAAAAGATTCATAGGAAGGAAAGGAAATCTGGGTTTCTTTAGCAGCCAGCTTGTTACCTTCAGCGTTCTGTAGGACTCTTTAAGGGCATCTGGTATTTTCTTCTTATTAGTGGTCCAGATCGTAATGATGAAATCTTTCCCTCAGTCTCTCAAACCATTACTGTTCAAAGCTCAAGTGGAATCTGGAAGAAGGAACGCTTGTTTGTGAAATGCGTAGGCTTCGGCAGAAGCAATTAAAGTCTCTGGCTTGCATACGCAAAGCTCAGCCCAATGCATTGTAAACATTTTGACTGAGATGGCAAAGATCCTAAAGAGCAATGCCAAGCACCCTGAGGTTGGATGCTCAGTCATAATGGCTGTCGAGGTTTCTTGCAGGTTGGGAGCTGAGTTCAGTTCAGCACCCATATAGTCAGATCACATGTCAGGGTAGCCAACATTGTATTACTGAGCTCATGATGAAAACTGGGACAAAATACAGCTACTGCATCAGAAATGGCTTTGTAGACTTTGTAGCAATCCTAAGAACACTTTCCTGGGAGTAAGCACCATTTAAGAGAATGGGCTTTATTTCTGAGTTTAGGATTGCTCCCCTGCAGTGCACTTTTGTGCAGAGTTACCTCAGTCTAGGCTTATCGATTTCAGTGTGCTTAGACTGGAATAACTCTGCACAGGATTGCACTGTTAATATTGGGGTGGACCCTGCCAGTTTTTCTGCTAAATGAAAAAGGAAGGAAGGGTCCCCTTTGACCACCCAAAAAAGCTATGCTGGGGGTCATGGGCAGGGTTGCCACCCTCAATTACAAGCTGATCTCCAGACTAAAGAGATCACTTCCCCTGGAGAAAATTTCAATTCTGGAAGGTAAATTCTACGGCATCAGATCCCTGCTCTGCCCCCTCCTACAAACTCCGCCCTCTCAGGTTCTTCCCTCAAATCTCCAGGAATTTCCCAACCTAGAGTTGGCAACCCTTGTCATGGGCTTTGTCTACAGGGACAAAAACCATGTGAGACAAGAGGGGAGTCTAGCAAGTTTACATGGAAAAACTGGTTGGATCCACCACCCCATTACCACGTGTTACCTTTCACTAGAGATCCGCAGTAGAAGATCTGGCAGACTATTCTGAATCTAAATTCAAATTCCAATCAACTGCTAATCCTACTACCTTCTCTGAATCCTCAATTTCTTGACTTCTGGATGTTCTATCTTTCTAAGACCTTTCCCTCTTTGGTTTTGTATCAGCTCATAATGTCTAGATTCTTTTTCCTAAAATCTAGTAGTGGTATAGTGGTTAAGAGCGGTGGTTTAGAGCGGTGGATTCTGATCTGGAGAACCGGGTTTGATTCCCCACTCCTTCACATGAGTGGTGGATGCTAATCTGGTGAACTGTATTTGTTTCCCCACTCCTACACATGAAGCCAGCTGGCTGACCTTGGGCTAGTCACAGCTCTTAGAGCTCTCTGAGCCCCACCTACCTCACAGGGTGTCTGTTGTGGGGAGGGGAAGGGAAAATGATTGTAAGCCAGATTGAGTCTCCCTTAAGCGGTAGAGAAAGTTGGAATTCACTCCATTCCAATCTTGGGGCAATTGATTTGCCCGCTACACTAGACACCACACTGGCTCTCAGCTCAACACCTTATCACTCAGGTCCACTACAACTGATCCTTATTTATGAAATGTCACAATGTTCATGGATCATTCCTTGACTAGGGTTGCCAGGTCCCTCTTCACCACTGACAGGAGGTTTTTGGGGTGGAGCCTGAGGAGGGTGTGGTTTGGGAAGGGGAGGGACTTCAGTGACATAGAATCCAATTGCCAAAGCGGCCATTTTCTCCAGGTGAACTGATCTCTATCGGGTGGAGATCAGTTGTAATAGCAGGAGATCTTCAGCTGGTACCTTTAGGTTGGCAACCCTATTCCTTGACATCACAACAGCTTTGACAATGGCCGGGGTTCTCAGTTAACAAGCGGTTGTTAAACCTACTTTATGGTCCATGAGCTGTGAGTGTCATCAAGCCGTGAGTGATTGATATGCTCAGATGTCAAAGGGTTGGCAGGCAAAGGTGTCACAGCCTGTCCATCTGCTCAGCTGCTACAATGTGGTAGGGCAACCTGTGGTTAAGCAGATGAATGCTGGAGAGACTCTGGGAGGCCATAGAGCTGGAATTCCAAAGCTCACGAGCAACATTTGCTAAACTAAACCCTATAAATAAAGCCCATTGTGAGGACTTTCGGTTGACCCACTGGGATGACACTCCTATCTCCCAAACTTTCTGTCTTCCATCCTCCTGGGTCCCTCCCAGCACAGCTCCAGCATAGCCCCCAGTTCCACTTCCAATTACCAGATAGTCCTGGCTTATACCTAAATCAAAAAGTATTTCATCAGCAAAAAGAATTTCATCAGCAATAGTAGGTAACAGTCCACCCATTTTTCTCCCCTCTTAGTCTGATTTGAAAAGTGCCCATGCTGTCAGTCAGAATCCTTGCAGTCCTTGCCCAGTCTCTGCTAAGCTTTCAGGGAGGGAGAAGGTAATTGACCCAATTATTCCACCAATTTAAGGCCTAACTATATGTTACAAATATTTTGGATTAGGTCAGGGTAACCATGACTAAACTGAGGCGATCGTATTTTGGTCACGTCATGAGACAACAAGAGTCACTGGAAAAGACAGTCTTGCTAGGAAAAGTGGAGGGCAGCAGGAAAAGAGGAAGACCCAACAAGAGATGGACTGACTCAATAAAGGAAGCCACAGCCCTCAGTTTGGAAGATCTGAGCAAGGATGTCAAAGAGAGGACATTTTGGAGGACATTGATTCATAGGGTCACCATGAGTCGGAAGCGACTTGACGGCACTTAACACACACACACAACCATGAGAACTTTCAGTCATATTTGAATTGCTATTGAGAACTCAGTTCTTTGGGGTGGGGCTAATTTGGAACAGGACCATGGCACATGGGGAGTGGGAGTGCTTATGCCTGCTTACCTACCATTTTCTAACCTGAAATGGCCCTTGAGGCATTATTTGCCTCAATGGGAGCTTTGATGTGTACTGTTGCGGCACACACACGTTTTCCCAGTGGAGCACATAGCACTTTCCATTTTAGGTGACACAAATGGTTTAGGGAGAAAGATAGGGTTGTCAAATTCCAGGGACTAGCTGGAGATCTCCTGCTATTACAACTGATCTCCAGCTGATCGAGATCAGTTCCCCTGGAGAAAATGGCTGCTTTGGCAACTGGACTCTATGGCATTGAAGTCCCTCCCCTCCCCAAACTCCTTCTTCAGGCTCCGCCCCAAAAACCTCCCACTGGTAGTAAAGAGGGACCTGGCAACCCTAGGAAAGTATAAGCCCCCCCTCTCTGCATATCACTGCCCCAGTTGGAATTGGGCCCCTATATGCCTGAGAACAGAGTTCCCAGATGGGAGGCCAAATAAGGTTGCCAGGTTGTAGCCAGCAACCCCAGGGAGGAACTGGTGGTGGGGTCTGCTGGTGTTGTGTTGGTGTGCTTAGGTCACTTTTGGTGAAAACTGGAAGTGACATGGTGGATGCTGTAGCATTTTAAATGAGGTAGTAAGCTCTCCTTCCCTGGAGGTTTTTAAGCAGAGGCTAGATGGCCATCTGTTAGCAGTGCTGATTCTATGACCTTAGGCAGTTCATGAGAGGGAGGGCATCTTGGCCATCTTCTAGGCATGGAGTAGGGGTCACTGGAGGTGTGCGTGGGGGAGGTAGTTGAGAATTTCCTGCATTGTGCAGGGGGTTGGACAAATGACAAGTTTGTTGACTTGGAGAAAATGGCAAAAGCTTCATGGGCCAAGAATGAGTATCATCTATTTTTTTTTGATCCAATGGTTTCATTCTTTTAATTCTGAAAGGAATTTGTGGTGGGTTTTTAAAATATATGTTAGCCATTTAGGGGGACCTGTAATGGAATTAACTGGCCCCTCCCCTTCCACATGGAATTAACTGGCCCCTCCCCTTCCTGCCATTCATTCTATTGCATATGCATATAGATCATGTTCTTTGTGGAGCTTCAGGGAACGGTTTGGGAAATTTGTAGAGGAGAATATTTCTAAAGCATGAATGCCAGTTTGGGACCTGATATTTTTTCTTCTTCTAAAAATCAGAGTATTTGAAGCTTCCATGGGCACTATCTATTTCATTTTTCTTCCTAAATATAGTCAACATGTTAATTTTATAAGGTTACAAAGCAAAGAAATTGACAGGGCGCACACACGTCCCCCCACACAAACACAGATTACTTGTTCACCACAAAAGATACTTTGGCCAGTCTGAATAAGCCGCTCTTTGATCCTTTTGTCAAAAATCTGCCATGTTCATTAATAAACCAAAACTGAAGAAGATATCGATCATCCATCTAGTTCAAGAGCAAGATCCACAGACTCTGGGCTGAGCTTTAATTATAACCTGCCGTTTCCTGAAAAGGCATTGCCCGGTGGCTTCTGTATTTTATTACTTAACAGAATAGCTGGGAGATGTTTAAGGAGATCATAAAACCTAGATTATGTAGTTGTCAAACAGATCTATTCTCAGAGTCAAGCTCATTAAAGAGCACAAATCAATATCGTTCTGGCTTTCCGGACGGTTATTGATTGCCTCTCTCCAGGATCTGAATGCTTTGGATGACAAGCCCATGAGTTGTGGAGACATGCCATTGATGTGCGCTGGTTTTGAATAATAATTGTAAGAAGAGGGGAGGGCTTCAATAGACGTATTTACTAAGATGCAATTTTCTAGTGGTTTCAATATTCAAGTGTATTACCCTCAAATCTACTTTTCTATGAAGACTTTGGCTTCACCTTAACCCTCTTTGTCAAGCAAAACAAAGCGGAAGGACATGGGAATTTAGAAGAAGAAGAGTTGGATTTTATATGCCAACTTTTTCTACCACTTTAAGGACTGGCTTACAATCACCTTCCCTTTCCCTCCCCACAACAGACACTCTGTGAGGTAGGTGGGACTGAGGGAGCTCTAAGAGGGCTGTGACTAGCCCAAGGTCACCCAGCTGGCTTAATGTGGAGGAGTGGGGAAACAAATCCAGTTTTCCAGATTGGCCTCCGCCACTCATGTGGAGGAGTGGGGAATCAAACCCGGTTCTGCAGATCAGAGTCCACCCCTCCAAACCACTGCTCTTAACCACTACACCACGCTGGCTCTCATTCACCCATCTCAATTTCCCCCTCCCATTGTATTCATGCTTGTAACCCATACTTGCCCTTTCCAGTTAATGTTGTCTGACCATCAAATTTATTTTTTAAATTTTATTTTATTTACATTATTTATAGTCCACCGTTCTCACTTGGACTCAAGGCGGATTACACAGAGTGAGTCAATATGTTCCACAGAGGGGACATTCAATAAACAATGCAATAGGATAAAAGGTGTAGAACCAACCAGAAGTCTAAAAACAAAACCATGGCAAAGCATAAGTAGTAACATGACACATTAAAAAGGTAAAGATCCCCTGTGCAAGCACTGGGTCATTCCTGACCTATGGGGTGACGTCACATCCTGACGTTTGCTAGGCAGACTTTTTGTTTATGGGGTAGTTTGCCAGTGCCTTCCCCAGAATATGACACATTAAATGATGCAAAATTCCATAGTAGGATCCTAGTTTCAGCAAGCTATACGCAGTAGTATAGACCGCAGTCCCTAATAATTTCCCAAGTAAATCTCTGAATCATTTAGTACAGTGTACCTCTATTGCCTGTGTAGAAAAGCCCTCTTCAACAACTCAGTTTTGCATAGTTTGCGGAAAGCTGGGAGAGTGGGAGCCTTTTTGACTTCCTCACACAGAGATGATCAAAATGACACTCGCAGAGTTGGGGACGATGGCTGCCACTATTCTAGCTCAAAATGTTGAGGACACAGCCATGATTTGCAAGGGAGAGGCAGCAGGTGGATAGCATGCTTAATTCTTCCCCCTCTTAGGGTTGCCATCCTCCAGGTAGGGCCTAGAATTGCAAGTGATATCCGGACTATGGAGATCAGTTCCCCTGTTGAAAATGGCAGCTTCAGATGTCAGACTCTATGGCATCACATCCTTGTTGAGCTCCTTCCCAAACCCTGCCCTCCTCAGGCTTCACCCCCAAATCTCCAGGAATTTCCCAAGTTAGAGTTGGCAACCCTATTCCCCAATCATGATTTCCCCATACCAGTAATGTCATCCATCTGCATTCCCCTATTAGATGCTATCCCCACCCCCACCCCCGGTATCCAATGAAACACAGCATTTGATTGCTCTTGAATGTCATTGCAGAATGCCTCGCCCTACTCTTCTCCTTTGACATTTGCACAGCAGCTTCTTGAGCAATTTTCAGTTCACATTAATATTTCTTGCAAAATCAGAATCCTTTTCACATACAAAGCCCATTCAGAAGAATGAATCAACCGACATGATGCAAACTGTATTAGCAATAATACGCAGCTAAGAGACGACTCATGCTTTGTTCTGCATGGGGGCTGCTGCATGCACAACAAAATATGGGCAAGGTTATTGGTGTGTGCAGTCCTCCCCCACCTCATTTTATGTAGACCAGTGGAAATGAACAGATGCCTGCTCATAGGCATCAGTGTATGTGCACACATTGTCCACACACTCTGCCTGTTACCAAAAGAGAATATTTGAGACAGACAATATGGATGGGTCATACCCATGCGTGTAGGTGTCAGCTGATACAAAATGTTCTAGATGCGTAGTCTGCACGTATGCCTGTAAGGCAAATGACTACCTTGGTTAAACCCCTGCTGTGACATCAAGTTCCCTGTCGATGCAGTCCTAGGCAAAGTTACATTCTTTTGACTTCAATGGATGTTGAAGGGTGTAACTCTGTTCAGGATTTTACTGTGGCTGATCTTGGGCTAGTAATTCTTTCTCAGCCTAACCTACCTCAAGGTTCTTGTTAGGACAAAATGAGGGAGCCAAAGCACTTAGGAGGTCCTTGGAGGAAAGATAGCATAAAAAATGTATAGAACATAAGAACATAAGCCCTGTTGGACCAGAACAAGGTCCATTAAGTCCAGCAGTCTGTTCACACAGTGGCTAACCAGTTGCCTCTCAGAAGCCCACAAACAAGATGATTGCAGCAGCATTATCCTGCCTGTGTTCCACAGCACCTAATATAATAGGCATGCTCCTCTGATACTAGGGAGAATAGGTATGCATCATGACTAGTATCCATTCTTACTAGTAGCCATGAATAGCCCTCTCCTCCATGAACATGTCCACTCCCCTCTTAAAGCCTTCCAAGTTGGCAGCCATCCCCACATCCTGGGGCAGGGAGTTCCACAATTTAACTATGCGTTGTGTGAAGAAATACTTCCTTTAATCTGGTTCTTGTAGGTTATCCGGGCTGTGTGACCGTGGTCTTGGTATTTTCTTTCCTGATGTTTCGTCAGCAGCTGTGGCAGGCATCTTCAGAGGAGTAACACTGAAGGACAGTGTCTCTCAGTGTCAAGTGTGTAGGAAGAGTAATATATAGTCAGAAGGGGGTTGGGTTTGAACTGAGTCATTGTCCTGCAAAGTATTAAAGGTAATCATTACCTTTAATACTTTGCAGGACAATGACTCAGCTCAAACCCAAACCCCTTCTGACTATATATTACTCTTCCTACACACTTGACACTGAGAGACTCTGTCCTTCAGTGTTACTCCTCTGAAGATGCCTGCCACAGCTGCTGGCGAAATGTCAGGAAAGAAAATACCAAGACCACGGTCACACAGCCTGGATAACCTTCAAGAACCGATGAACTCTGACCGTGAAAGCCTTCGACAATATTCCTTTTATCTGTTTTGAATCTCTCACTCTCCAGCTTCAGCAGACGACCCCGTGTTCTAGTATTATGAGAGAGGGAGAAAAGCTTCTCCCTGTCCACTTTCTCCATACCATGCATAATTTTATAGACATCTATCATGTCTCCCCTCAGCCGCCTTCTTTCCAAGCTAAACCGCCCTAAGTGTTTTAACTGTTCCTCATAGGGCAGTTGTTCTATTCCCCTGATCATTTTGGTTGCTCTTTTCTTCATCTTCTCAAGCTCTGCAATATCCTTTTTTCGGTGTGGTGACCAGAACCGTACACAGTATTTCCAGTGTGGACTCACCATAGATTTGTACAAGGACAGAGATATGTTTCCCTAATCCTTACCCCAGGGGTGTCAACTCATTTGTTACAAGGGCCGGATATGACACAAATGTCACTTGGTTTGGGCCAGGCCATGTGCACCATTAAAATTTAATGCCAGGTACTGGAGATACAAACTGTATAGAAGACATTGGCAAAACCAGTTAATGATATTATTTTTTACTTTTTTAAAAACTTAAAATACAAACATGCTTAACATAACAACAATCTTACAGTATTTTATTTTATTTAACAGTCTTTGATCATTGACACCTCATTGGAGCCAGCATGGTGTAGTGGTTATGAGCAGTGGTTTGGAGCAGTGGACTCTGATCTGGAGAATCCGTTTTGATTCCCTGCTCCTCCCCATGAGCAGCAGACGCTAATCTGGTGAACCGGCTTGGTTTCCCCACTCCTACGCATGAAGCCAATTGGGTGACCTGGGCCAGTCACAGCTCTCTTAGAGCTCTCTCAGCCTCACCTACCTCACTGGATGTCTGTTGTGGGGAGGGGAAGGGAAGGTGATTGTAAGCCAGTTTGATTCGTCCTTAAGTGGCAGAGAAAGTTAGCCTATAAAAACCAACTCTTCTGCTGCTGCTGCTGCTGCTGCTGACTGGGGAGGGTGGGTGCCTTACCTGGCTCACAGGCCAGGTAAGACCTCTCAGTGGGTCAGATCCAGCCCCTTGGCTATATGTTTGACACCACTTTAATGCCACTCATGTGCCGTAGCTGAGCTGGAATTACTATTGAATGGATCCCTTTGCATAATGGCTGATGAATTCTGCAACCAGGCAGTAGGAATGATCGAGAGCAGAAATGTGGAAAAAGTTAGGTGCTGTTTCCATGGTGGTGGAGGAATAAACACATTCACCCCAGTATTTCAGGCAACTGTGTAAATAATCAAATGGATTTGCAAAAGACCTGCAGGTAAACACAGAGAGAATAAATCTGATGATTGAATCCTCTCTTATTTTCCCCATGTCATGTATGAAAATAGTTTTATTTATTTTTTTAAATGGAGATTATTATTAGAAGGGTGACAGGGTAGGATGCGTTTGCAGAGTTGCCCATTTATTCTTTTTCCACAGCTTGTAGGTCAAGCAGCACCAATTTAGAAGTCAGACAATGTTTTCTCTCTAATTGCCAGAGCTGGAAACTGGCTGAGATGCAAACGTCAAGCTGGGAAGAGCAATCTGGATGTTGCTTTGCCTCTCGAGGCATCACCTAGCCTTGTCAGACGCATTTTCGTTCCTCGTGTTTTTAATAATGGCGATGGTAGCACTAAGATATAATTTTTTTTAAAAAAAAGTTCACATCCCAGTTTGTTTTACTTTTTTAATCTATTCTCCAAAGCAACAGTGCCAGAGTATGATAAAATTGCAACCCTCCGTGCAATTTGATGTCCAGAAATGTTGAAATAATGGGCTTGGATCTGATGATATTGTTTCTCTTGCGCTTCTCTCTGGCCAGTGCGGACACTTTCTTCTGCTGCAGCACTCGCGTCCTCTGTTGCTAAGACCTCTGCATGCTCAGTGTTTGCCAAGAAGCCCTTGCTCATGCAGCACAATAATGAAGAACTGCAGCCTGGGAAAGTGCCCCACAGACGCCATAGAGAAGCATAAGGAGAATAATGTCATAGGATCCAAGTCTTTTCCCCCCAGCCAGCCAGGTGGTGAGATGGGCCTAGGGTTGCCAGGTCCCCGACCCCGACCACCAGCAGAGGATGGGGACAGGGGAGAGAGGGTTGCCAGATCCAGGTTGGGAAACTCCTGGAGATTTGGGGATGGCACCAGGGGAGGACAGGGACCTCAGTGGGGTACAATGCCTTAGAGTCCACCCTCCAGAGCATCCATTTTCTCCAGAGGAACTGATCTCTGCACTGCAGTCTAGAAATGAGCTGCAATTCCGGCGGATCCCCAGGCCCACACTGGAGGCTGGCATTCCTAGACTGGCCCATAAGATTTTACACTTTCTAGAACAATGGCCCACGTCTGTTTCCTCTATCTTTCTTCTAAATGGCTTTCTTCATGGGAGCAGGAGATATATGATTGGAAAACTGAGAGGGAGGGGAAACCACTATTTTTGAGGAACATTAACATTTTCACAAAGTCTAGGGCTGCCAATAGTATATGACTATATTACCAGGTAGGGTAAGGATTAAGAATTTAAGAATCTATGAGGAGCCCTGGTGGATTGTACCAGTGATCCATCTAGTCTAGCATCCCCTTTCAACAGGATCTGGAAAGAAATCGACACAGAATAGTTGTGATCGGCTACCAATCTGATGTGCACCTTTCCTTCACTCTTTGTATGTTTGATATGGAAAACACCAGTGAAAATACTGATGTAACTGAGGTGCGACCACTGACTAGGGTGGCTGAGATCTACCGTAGGCCCTCGGACAAAGATTCCTCCTGGGCTCCTTTTTAGTTGGGGACTGAACCCGAAGCCTCCTGAATGCAAAGCATATGCCCCACCACTGAGCCACAGCTCCTCTTGAATTGTACATTATTTATTTCACACATTTTTCCTCCTACCTTTCCTCCAAAGGGCTCAGGCCAGCATACATCTCTCTCCTGTCCTCCGTGTTATCTTCTTAACAACCTTGGGGGGTAGGTTAGGCTGAGAGAGGATGATTGGCCCAAGGACATCCAGCAAACTTCACAGCAGAAATTTGAACCCGGATCTCCCAGATTCTTATTTGTTTGATTGTTTGTTTATATCCCCAATGGAACCCAAAGCAGCTTATCACGTAGTTCTCTCCTCTGCCACCTCAGCAACCCTGTGAGGTAGGCTGAGATAGGGTTGCCAGCTCTGGTTTGGGAAAGCCCTGGAGATTTGGGGGCGGAGCCTGGGGAGGCAGATTTTGGGGAGAGGTGGGAGCTCAGCAGGAATGTGATGCCATAAAGTCCACCCTCAAAAGCAGCCATTTTCTCCAGAGGAACTGATCTCTGTCCGGAGATGAGTGGTAATTCTGGGAAATTGGCAACCCTAGACTGAGAGAGTATGATAGGCCCAAGGTTACCCACTGAGCTTCCATGGTAGACTAGGAATTTGAATTCCATGCTCCCAGGTCCTAGTCTGACACTCTAACTACTATGCCATCTTGGCTCTGACATGTAGGCCTCCAATCCTGGCATTCTCACCACTATGCACCACTGTCCCTCATGACATTAGAGCCAGCGTGGTGTTGTGGTTAAGAGCAGTGGTTTGGGGTGGTGGACTCTAATCTGGAGAATCAGATTTGATTCCCCACTCCTCCACATGAGCAGTGGTTGCTAATCTGGTGAACTGGGTTGGTTCACGTGAAGCCAGCTGGGTGACCTTGGGGTAGTCACAGCTCTCTTAGAGCTCTCTCACCCCACTTACCTCACAGGGTGTCTGTTGTAGGGAGGGGAAAGAAAAGTGATTGTAAGCTGGTTTGTTTCTTCCTTAAGTGGTAGAGAAAGCCATATAAAAACCAACTCTTCATCTTCTTTGTCTTCTTCTTTGTCTTCATTGTCTTCTGTTGAAGAGAATCCTCCTGGTATCTTGCCTAGTTTTATAGATTTCCGTGCTGAAAGTCCAAAAACCACCCCCCACTTCAGTAAAAGAAAAAACAAACAAACTACTAGCATCAAAAAAGTGAAAAATTTGCCATGTATAATTGATGGGTTTTGCCTAATGGTTGGTTCTGTTGAGGGCTCCCTGCATCCATTATAATCAGTTGAGGATCGCACTGAGAAAGAGAAAGAGCCCTCTAATAAGTTAATTTCAATTCATCGAGAGCTTTAGTTGCTCCTGCCTGCTCAGAATGCACGACATGGTGCCGGTTGTGTTGGCAGATGCCGGCACGGAGAACGCGTCCTTCTGCCTGTCTGCCCCCAGAAACGGAAATCAAGCTGAAACATTTCAAACAAATGGCTTTTAAATAAAATTAACAGCTGTTACTGTATTGGCCTGTGGCAGCATTTCTCGCCCGTTCTCTCATTCTTCAAAATGATCTTAATCAGCTTTTTTGGGGGGTGAAAAGGCAAAGGCATAAACATGGCGTTGTGGACATGCTGATGCCTGGTGCTGAATTGCTAGAAGGAGCTGGGGATCAGACAACCCTGTGGGAGTTTGTAGCAAAGAAAGAGAAGGCTCTGTCTAGGCATATTATACAGTGGCAACTCTAGAAGAAAAAGCTATCGGGGAGAGGCAGAGCAAAGTAGGTTTAGGTGAAAACTGTTGGATGCAATCTGGGAGGGAATTTGGAAAGCATAAGAGCCAGCATGGAGTAGTACTTAAGAACAGCAGACTCTAATCTGGAGAACCGGGTTCGATTCCCTACTCCTCCGTATGAAGCCTGCTGCATTATCTTGGGCCAGTCACAGGCAATGGCAAACCATCTCTGCACGTCTCTTGCCTTGAAAACCCTACGGGTTGCCATAAGCCAGCTGCGACTTGATGGCGCGCGCACACACACACAATTTGGAAAGGCTGTCTGGTTGTTCAGCAGCAGTACCAAAAATGCACTCCTATGTTCAAAATAGACTAGCAACCCAAAACCACATAGGTCGACCAATAAACACTCACTATGTGAGAATGGATAAGAATAATCCAAAATATAATGTTCTATTCCAAACATCATGCACATGACAATTCTTCAACATCTCATCACATAGAAGGATACAATAAAGTAAACTATGTAAATCACACATACGTGTAAATGCTATATATACTGATATAGGTAATGCAGTGAACAGAGCAAAACAAAAAATTCCAGAAAGATAACTTCCAAGACGTCAGTGCACACCATAGAAAAAATGTCCCAAGGAGACGTATTTTTGCAATGTGCGTCTTCCTTGGTTGTTCAGCAGCAGCAATCCAAACTGTGCAGAGCAGAATAGCTTATCGTCGAAGGCTTTCACGGTCAGAGCTCATTGGTTCTTGTAGGTTATCCGGGCTGTGTAACCGTGGTCTTGGAATTTTCTTTCCTGACGTTTCGCCAGCATCTGTGGCAGGCATCTTCAGAGGAGTAACACTGAAGGACAGTGTCTCTCAGTGTCAAGTGTGTAGGAAGAGTCAGAGAGGGGTTGGGTTTGAGCTGAGTACTGTCCTGCAAAAGTAATGTGCTAATCATTGTCCTGTAAGTATCAAGATAATGTACTAATGAGGGTGTGGTATGTTAATATGGAACCATTGTATCCTGAAGTGATCTGTTAATGTGTGAAATCCAAAGCTAATCTGCATGGCTATTGTTGACTGTAGCCTTTGTTAGTCTGGAAGTCCTGCCCATCGCTACACCTTGAGTTTGTAGATAAAATTGGTCTTTATACCGAAAAAAATTGTTCTCAAACAAAATATCAATGAGACTTAAAATGAAATGAGTGGGTACGGATAGGTCTTCTCTGGTGTCAAGTTTCCTTTCAATAATGCTTCTAACCTCCTCTAAGGGAATGTTCGTGTATAGGGAAGAAACATCAAAGGTAACAAAAACTGTTTTGTCAGAAAGTGGGAAATTCTCTAATCTGTTAATGAATTCACTAGGCAGAATTAATCAACTGAAGAAGCAATTTACATTGTGAAACGATCACCTAGCCGGAGGTGCCGTTTTGGATTGGACCTCTTGCTTACTGGACATCTTTGAACATTATTATTGAAAGTCTGTGGACTTGGACTACAATACTTTCCCCGAATTGTGGACATTTTCGTTGTAACCTTATGTCACCGACTGATTGGCATTTGAATTTTAACTTTTTGAATATACTAAGGAGATACTGGTGAAGTAACCAGTCAGTGAATCAGTTTCTTTTATTTTTGCTTTATCAAGGTAAAATACTTCCGTGTGTATATATATTGAGCTGGTGCTGCTATTCTTTCAACTACCTGGCAGTTGGCAAGCCTAGCTCCCAGGGATGGGCACAAAGATCCTGGCCTCACCCCCCCCCCACCTTGTGAACACAGTGCTGACACACTGAGGAAGCATATGCCTGCACGCTCCCTCCCTATGATAGGGGATGCTGCTTTCTGAATACTTCCTGATCATGGGCATGTACGCACATTAGGGTTGCCAGGTCTCTCTTCGCCATCGGCGGGAGGTTTTTGGGGCAGAGCTTGAGGAGGGCGGAGTTTGGAGAGGAAGAAACTTCAGTGCCGGCAGAGAATCAGAGGGCAGTGAATTTAGCTGGAACTAACTGGAAAATTCCTCTACGATGGCTTCTCTCTTGACACCTGGCACTCTAATGGAAGATTAATGGCAAGTTAATTACCTCCATGCCACAAAAAGTATCATCTGTTCATTTCCACACATTAAGCCTCTTGTAACGGCACAAGACATTTTTCTCCCAGCCTGCTGACAACCCTACTTATGCTGGTTTCCACTCTCCATATATTGATTTGTGGGAACAATCCTAAACAGATTTACTTAGAAATACGTCTCATGTCAATCAATGGGACTTACTCCCAAGAAAGTCCCTTTAGGATTCCAGCCTGTGTTGCTTTATGTCGTCCCCCCGCCCCTTGTTAACCTGAATCTTCTCCAGAGCATTCATAATTGGCTGATTTAATGCAGGGTTGTGAGATTTTAATCTGTCCATCAGGACAGATTCTTTCTTGAGTTTGTCTTAACTACATTTAATTGCAACCAACAATGCTGTGATTGCCATGGAACTGGCTCGTTTAATAATTTAACTTTTCTCGGTATGACAGGACTTGACATGTCAACCTTTACTGACAGGTGTACTTTTCATACCAGAGTTAGGAAAGCAACCTGCCAAAATTCTAATTAGCGTTTAGGGAGTTCTAAAAGGAAATGCCACCAATATGAGAGGAAATCATTTCAACTGAGGAAAGATCTTCCCTTTGATCTTTGGGAACTGTTAAAACTAATTTCTTTCTTTACATTTACTCTCTGGCAAGGTCTAGAATGATTTGCTGTCATAGGTGGTTGTGCACTGCGATCTGGCGTTTTTTTTTGCTCTCATTCAGAGAAAGGCCCAGTCCATCAGAGGCTTTTTAATAGAAAGGTCCTGTCTTGTCAGCTACCAAAAAAGAATACTGGGGTGAGAATCTATTTTTCCTTGTCATCTGCCATAAGCAACTCTTGGTGGGAAATGTATATTGTGTGTGTGTGGTTATTTGTTATATTGTAGGTGCTAAGAATATACTTCCTCCTGCTTTCAAAAAGCTACATTGTGGATTTCTCTCAGGAAAGATGGCTGCCTTTGGTGGAAACAAAGTCTAACAATAAGCAGAGTGACACCCTTTTAAGGCCATTGCTTCCAGTCCTACTCCTACAGACACTTGGAAGAAAATGCCATTGCAATGAAGAGAATTTGGAAGAAGAAGAGTTGGGTTTTATATGCCGATTTTCTGTACCTTTTAAGGAGAATCAAACCAGTTTACAAGCTCATTCCCTTCCCCTCCCCACAACAGACACCTTGTGAGGAACACACACACACACATGAACACATGAAGCTGCCTTATACTGAATCAGACCCTTGGTCCATCAAAGTCAGTATTTTCTGCTCAGACTGGCAGTGGCTCTCCAGGGTCTCAGGCAGAGGTCTTCCCCATCACCTACCTGCCTAGTCCCTTTAACTGGAGATGCCTGGGATTGATCTTGGGACCTTCTGCATGCCAAGCAGAGGCTCTACAACTGGGCCACCCTATCAATACATCAATACATCCGCTGGCAGTGAATTCCATACTGCCATCCCTCATTGAGTCTGAGACAGTTCGGAGAGAACTGTGACTAGCCAAAGGTCACCCAGCTGCCTTCATGTGGAGGAGTGGGGATACCAACCCTATTCACCAGATTAGAGTCCACTGCTCTTAACCACTACACCACTCGGGCTTTTACTTACTTTACAGTATACATAGGATCAGGTATAAATGCGATCTTAGGGTTTGTTTTATTTGTGTGTGTGTGTGTGTGTGTGTGTGTGTCAGTTTTCCATGACTTCAAACGTACACCACAAAGCCTACCGAAGTTCACTCACTTAATTTAGGGACTGGATGTTAGGAGTTCCGTGAATGATCTCTCAAGTAGGAGTTCAGAAAGCAGATGTGTGTGTGTGTGTGTGTGTGTGTGTGTAAAGTGCCATCAAGTCGCAGCCGACTTATGGCGACCGCTTATGGGGTTTTCAAGGCAAGCGACTAACAGAGGTGGTTTACCATTGCCTTCCTCTGCATATCAGCCCTGGTATTCCTTGTTGGTCCCCCATCCAAATACTAACCAGGGCTGACCCTGCTTAGCTTCTGGGGATATTATTTAACTTCATACCACAAAAAGCTTCAGCTGCCTATTTCTACATCTTAAATCTCTGTTAAGCAAATTTTTATTAAAGGCCCAATCGGCAACTTTAATTGATAGGGCTGCCAACCTCCAGGTACTAGCTGGAGATCTCCTGCTATTACAACTGATCTCCAGTCGAAAGAGATCAGTTTCCCTGGAGAAAATGGCCGCTTTGGCAATTGGACTCTATGGCATTGAAGTTCCTCCCCTCCCCAAACCCCGCCCTCCTCAGGCTGCACCCCAAAAATCTCCCACCGGTGGCGAAGAGGGACCTGGCAGCCCTGTTAATTGACTTCTGTGGGCAAAAGCCGTGCACGATGGGTGCTGCAGTGAAGGTACCGAGGGGTCTGAGATGGCACCAATTGTGCCAGTGGAAAAGCAGGTAGGACTCAACCCTTTGTGGTGTTCAGCCTCAGATCATACAAGCTTCTGAAGAGGGCATCCGGGTGGCTGGGCATTAATAAAGGACTCCCAATTTTCTTGTTACCTTGGACTTTCTTTCTCATGCATCTCCTTGAGTATGTTCAAGAGTACTGCAAAAATTTCAGTTGCTATATTCTACATGTTGTCACATGGGTGTTGTCCAAGTATACACACAAACACACAGCAAATGTGTGTGTGCTAAGTGCCGCCAAGTTGCTTCTGACTCATGGTGACCCTATGAATCAAAGTCCTCCAAAATGTCCTATCTTTGACAGCCTTGCTTAGATCTTGCAAATTGAGGGCTGTGGCTTCCTTTATTGAGTCAATCCATCTCTTGTTGGGTCTTCCTCTTTTCCTGCTGCCCTCAACTTTTCCTAACATGACTGTCTTTTCCAATTACTCTTATCTTCTCATAATGTGACCAAAACACTCTAGCTTCAGTTTAGTCATTTTAGCTTCTAGGGTCAGTTCAGGCTTGATTTGATCTATAACCCACTGATTTGTTCTTTTTTTTTTTTTTTTGGCAGTCCACGGTATCCGTAACACTCTCCTCCAACACCACATTTCAAAAGAATCTACTTTCTTCCTATCAGCTTTCTTCATTGTCCAGCTTTCACACCCATACATAGTAATAGGGAATACGATGGCATGAATTAACTTAATCTTGGTGGCCAGTGACACATCCTTACACTTCAGGATCTTTTCTAGCTCCTACATGGCTGCCCTTCCCAGTCTCAGCAAATAACACAGCAAATAACATCCCATTAGACCTCTATTAAAAGGACAGGACTTTTTTTTTCTCCATCCAGTTGGCAACCCTATGGTCTCATACTACATCAGAATCTCATGCCCCTGGGCTTTCAAAAAATGTTTCAGAGTTAATTCATGGAACTTTGTGTGTGATTTGCCCCTTGATGAAAAAGTTTTATGGAGGTGCTAAATTATCCAGATCAATGGGGTGTAAAAAGTGTTTTAGTGTGGCTGATTTAGACCCAGAGCTCTCAGATCATAATTTGTTATAGTCTCCCTTGCTGCTATTTAAATCTTACCTATTACCGATCTTAATAACAAGAGGTAGGGCTTCATACTGACATATGGATTTCCTCATGTTTGGGTTTCTGCCATCATATCCGCACAAGGAACACGCAATGTGAATTTCCTCCTCTCACAGCTAGGAGGAAATTGGATTTTTAAAAGTTCATTTGTTCAGAAGCAGGTTCTCCTGCAGCAAAAAAAGAACTGCTCAAAATAACTTCAGCCATATGAGCAAAATCCTCTCTCTACTTCAGTTGATGTGAGATTAGTAGACGTGTGTTAAAATTTTAATTTTTACCCTGCGCATCACAAAGACTCTGTAATACCAACCACTTACATAAGTATCTAGAATGGGCAAGCACCATTTTGAAATTAGGCCTGTCCTGAAAAGATCCTAGGTTAATATTGAAATATAGGATTTCTGGGGGTGGGACTGGGGACAAAAAAATAACATCAACTTTGGATGGGATGTTGACTCAATGTTTTGAGATGTAAATCTTCCTCATTTTTGCCATTTGGTGCTGGTTGCATTTAGGGTTAGACATAGGGATGCCATCCTCCATGTGGGGCCTGGAGATGTCCCAGAACTACAACAGATGTCCAGACAGCAGAGATCAGTCCCTCTGGAGGAAATTGCTGCTTTGGAGGGTAGACTCTATAGCATTATCTCCTGTGGAAGTCCCAGCTGTCCTCAAATTCCACCCTCCTCAGACAACCCCCTCCAAACCTTCAGGAATTTCTCAACCTGGAGTTGGCAACCCTAGCAGACTGCAACTCAGAAATAAACGCCATGGGTTAGATTCCCCAGAGTTTCTCTAGGGAAGGAAGGAAATCTGCTCATGGAGCATAAGAACATAATAAGAGCCTTGTTGGACCAGGTCAGTGGTCCATCTAGTCTAGCATTCTGTCTTACACAGTGGCCATCCAGTTTCTCTGGAGGTCCAACAGCAGAGCATAGAAGTGGAGACCTTCCCCTGATGTTGGCTCATGACACTGGTATTCAGATATTTACTGCCTCTGAATGTGGAGGTTCCCTTTAGTCACCATTGCTAGAGCCACTGATAGGCCTGTCCTCCATGAATTTGCCTAATCCCCCTTGAAAGCCATCACTACATCCTCTGGCAGCGAATTCCACATTTTAATCACTCACTGTGTAAAGAAATATTTCCTTTTGTCCATCCTGGATCTACTGCCCATAAGTTTCATTGAATTCTCTCAAGTTAGGGTTACCAGCTTCGGATTGGGAAATAAATGAAGATTTTGGGGGGTGAACCTTAGGAGGGTGGGGTTTGAAGAGTATATAAGGTCTACCTGGTCACCCTTATCTACATGTTTGTTCACTTTCTCAAAGAGCTCCAAAAGGTTGGCGGGGCAGAACTTCCCTGTGGAAAATATCCAGGAGAACTCAACTAACCCCATGTTTTTTAAATTCATTGATGAAGCTGGAGATTGTGCTTCCCTTTCCCTTTCATTCCTTCCTCCCCCTCTCATATTCTTGGAGTTTTGTTCATTGAGGATATACATTTTTTTCATTAACAATGAAAAATGGGAAATGGACCATTTGTTATTATAATCAAAACAAAAAGAACTAACAGCCGTTAAAGCTCTTTTTACTCTGGGGCTTGACTGTCTTGTTGTGAAAGTTCCAGCAGTGTTTTCATTGAAATGTGTAAGACCGTGTTTTTTTTTTTTTGGGGGGGGGGATGAACAAAAATTAATACAAATGTTTAACAAAAACAGGGTGGTTGGGGATTGCACACCCTTACTGTCCAATTAATAAAGCATCAGAGGAGTTTGTTCGAACCCACAGATAGGGATGTCCAAGGAGCTTGTTCAAATATTCACTTGAAAATAAGGAAGAAATGAGAAATTGTGAGACTAATGCAGATGTGAATCTCTCCTGTGTCTTCTGCAGCATTAGAGTAAAACAGAGGGGCTGCTTCACCAATGCTTGTATTTCATTTGAGTGTACACCACATCATAAAATTAGTCTTCCGTGAATGAATTGGATTTAACAGTGCAATTCTGAAAGGGGGGGCTGAATTGGTATAGGAGCCGGTGTAACCCCAAGCCGGCATAACTGCCCATTTATCCTGGGATAAAGGGCACTGACACTGGCACAGGGGGCATTCTTGCCAGCCCCAGGATGCCATGCTATTGCGTGGGGCCCCGCCACCAGGGCTGCCTCCTGGCAGCGTTCCAGCAATGCAAGTCCCTTCGCTGGCATCCTGGGAGGTGTACCTGGGGCATTCCAGGGGGCAGAGCTGCTTTTAGGCAGCTTCCTAACCCCTTTTGCCCCAGGAACACCCTCTCGAGTTGCAGCATTTTTTGGGTGGCATAGCCTTGCTGTTTTTTGGGGGGAAGGGATATGCTACGAATGAAGGGACATGCTATGAACAATCTATCTATGGAGTTTGAGCTGTAGTGAGGAATTCACACATTCACACTATGACATGATAGTCCAGCTATCAAACCTGCACATGTGAACCCGACCCACGATGTGTCAAGTTGCAACCTTTGGTTTTATTCTTCTCTTGCACAGAAGACTGTAAGGCTGAGCTGTGAGGTGCAGAGAAACATGACGAGGAATTATGAAGGGATGTATGCAGTTTTGGTTTTGCTTTGTTTTTTTAAAAGTCAAAATGTTTAATAGGTGACAAGCATAATTATTTGCATCAAACCAGAGGTATACTTTCTCTCCACAAGGACAAACTCATTTAAAAAATAATTCCGCATAACCGAAATGACAAATTCATCTAAATTACAAGCACCCATAAATTATTCATCAGCATAACATGCAGAATAAAAATTATACCAGCCTCTTGTCAATGGATCATACTTATTCCCGCTTCCATATAATAGATTTTTCTTTAAAAACAGCCATTTTTGAAATAACGTATAATTTGGGTAAAGAATATTTTGTGATAACATACCTGATTGTATCTTGCCAAAAATGACCTTAATTGGGGGGAGCATATCTGAAAAATCAGATTTCGGAAGCACTGATAGCTGGTCTTTTTGTGGCACAATTATAGTGCTCATCTAGTATTAATCTCCCTTTCCCACTTACCCAAGTAGTGAGAAGTCCAGGAGTGGTGCCATAAAGTTTCATTTCCTTGCAGGAGAAAGTGCTAGATACTTATGATTTCTTAACTGGAGATATTAGATACAGCTTTTTCTGCAAGAGGTAGCACAACCACCAATTCTGCACCAGATTCCCAAATGGCAGTGGTAAAAAGGTAAAGGTCCCCTGTGCAAGCACCTGGTAATTCCTGACCTATGGGGTGATGTCACATCCTGACATTTACTAGGCAGACTTTGTTTATGGGGTGGTTTGCCAGTGCCTTCCCCAGTCATCTTCCCTTTACCCCCTGCAAGCTGGGTCCTCATTTTACCGACCTCGGAAGGATGGAAGGCTGAGTCAACCTTGAGCCGGCTACCTGAAACCGACTTCCGTCGGGATCAAACTCAGGTCGTGAGCAGAACTTGGACTGCAGTACTGCAGCTTTACCACTCTGCGCCACAAGGCTCCTAGGCAGCGGTACCCTTAAGGATACCTCACCATTTGCAAAATCCACCTAAAAACTCAGCTTTCTGCCCGCCTCTCCTACCCTGAATTCTTACCTGACACAAACTGTTTCTCTGCCCCTCCATTTAGCTCACACACTTACACATGAAGCTGCCATAAACTGAATCAGACCATTAGTCCATCAAGGTCACTGTTGTCTACTCAGACTGGCAGTAACTCTCCAGGGTCACAGTTAGAGGTCTTTCACATCACTTACTACCTAATCCTTGCAACTGGAGGTGCTGGGGATTGAACCTAGGACCTTCTGCATGCAAAACAGATGTTCTACCATGGCCACGGAACAGATCACACCACGAACATGTGATGTTGACTTGTACTAAGTCGTAATAGCCCTAAGAGCCCAGGCTAGCCTGATCTGATCAGAGTGTGGAAGCTAAACAGGGTTGGTACTTGGATGGGTCACCACCAAAACATATAAGGGCTTCTATGCAGAGGAAGGCCCTGACCTGGATGGCCTATGCTAGCCTGATCTCATCAGATCTCAGCTAAGAACGGTCAGCCCTGGTTAGTATTTGGATTGGCGACCATGAAGGAATACCAGGGTTGCTGTGCAGAGGAAGGCACTGGCAAACCACCTCTGTTAGTCTCTTGCCATGAAAACCCCCAAAAGGGGTCACCATAAGTCGGCTGTGACTTGACAGCACTTTACACACGCACACATGCAGAGGAAGGCATCACCTTTTGCCACTACTAGAAAAGAGTAGGAGGCAAGTAGCACCTTGAACACTAACAAAATTTCTGACAGGGTATGAGCTTGTTTTCAGAATCCTTTTGCCTCCACTGTTTGCATGCCTGTTCCCATGCATCTGTGTCTGCCAGCTGAGGGTAACTCTTCATGCATCTGAAGAAGTGGACACAAACGCTTATACCACAGTAAACTGGTACCATAAAAACAATGCTGTGGTGTGTGAGTGTGTGCGGGGGAGCTAACAAATCATACCCTCCAATGTAGACTTTTGCAAAAGGGGTCATCACACAAGCAGGAGTGATTGGCCTGCCCCTCTATTATTAAACCACTGCATAAGACTATTATTTGTAGAGACCAAATTTCTCCTACTCCTTGCTTTGACTGGAGATGGCAGAGAATAAGCCCGGAACTTAGAACGTAAAAAAATGCTCCACCGCTGAGCCACAAACTCTGCATGATTGCTTCTTGATCAAAAGCAATGAAAGAAAGTATCGTCTTAAGGGCACATCCAGATGGTTCTGACTGTGAGGTGCTTCAGCCTGTGCTGCTCCCTGCTGAGACATATAGCTGACACGTCCTTTTAATACATGCGGTTGGCTTTCCAAACTGAGCATCGGGGTGTCCAGGAAGCAGAAACCTGGACTAGAATCTGCAATTTGCACCAAGTATCTCTAAAAAGTCTCTTTTCTTCTGCTTCCAGAATGGGGAAAGGTATAAAATGATAAAAGCATGGGATGTGTCTCTTTTTTCGTTTTTTCCCCTTCAATATTCATTCATGTCGGCATTTCTAATCTGCATTATTGGCTGTCAGTATGTAACAGTAGATAGACATGCATAATAAAAAGATGCAATATTATGTTTATTCTCCAAATTACTGGATGGCTGATGATATCAGGAAGGACTCAAAAGAAGAGCATGTACTGCGAGGGCAGCAAATCTCAGGTTCAGTCCCTGACATCCCCAGTTAAAAAAGCCTGAGTATCTGTCATTCCAGTTCATTTGTATCCCACTTTTCATCCAAAGGTGCTCAATGTGGCATACGTGGTTCTGTCTTCCCTGTTTTAACCTCACAACTACCGTGTTAGGCAGATTAGGCTAAAATAGGGATGTGCCGAAGCAACCCAGGAACCTTTACGGCACAATTACGGCACAAAAACAGTAACTAGAGACAAGTTCCAACGGAATTCCCTACATTGGATGGGTGAATATTGTCTCAGTGACAATAATTTTATCCCAACAAGGGAATCCCCAAACATCAGTAGGACTACTGGTGGGGCTGGGTTGTTCAAAATGGAAGAACATCTGGTAGCAGTATGGTTGAGGACAGCGACGGTTATTCCTGTGATACTGGTCTCCCTTTCCCTTCCCTTCCTTCTCCTTCCCCCTTTTCCCTTTCTCCTCATTACCTTACCGGGTTCTGTCCAATTCTGCCCTTAATTGTTCCCACATACCTAAATTGCTAGTTTGGTCCATTGCCCCCCTGAGAGATGAGACATGCAAGATATGTGAGATATTTCAAACCAACTTACACTACTTATATGTGAAATGGGCTTTAAGCTAATTTATATTCTCCATAGTAACATCTCTCCCTATTGGGATCCAACTGGGTGCCAAAGATAGAATTGGAAAATAATTTAAATCTCAGTGTTGTCGAATTATTTTAATGTTTAAATTTTGAATTGTATAACTTGATATTTAGTGTATTTTGACTATGTTGGCAGCTGCCGTGAGCCCGGCTTGGTCGAGGGCAGGCGGGGTATAACTACTACTACTACTGCTGCTGCTTCATCTTCATCTTCTTCGTCGTCATATTCGTCATTGTCATCTTCATCATCTTCATCATCGTCTTCTTCTTGATTTCATTATGGTTCTCCCCAATCCTAGTCTGACACTCTGACTGCTGGTTGTCCTAGCAGGCACTGGGAAAGACCTTTCTTTTCCTTACTTCCTGAAGTGCCACTGCCAGTCAGAATAGACAGTGCTAAGTTAGATGCACTAATGGTGTGACTTAATGTAAAGGTAAAGTGTGCCATGAAGTTGCAACCGACTTGTGGCAACCCCATGAAGTTCTACTACATGGGATGTTCTAGGCAAGAATTGAGCAGAGGTGATGTGCCGTTGCCTTCCTCTGCGTAGCACCTCTTACATGCTTTGGTGGTGTCCCATCCAAGTACCAGCCCTATTTAACTTCCGTGTTCTGATGAGATCAGGTTAGCCTGGGCTATTAGGGCTGCTACAATGTAGTCTACATCGTATGTTCAGATGATATGCCAAGTGGGATGTTATGTAAGAAATGCTGTTCTGTTGGAGAAACAATGTGGTTGGATACAGGCCTGTGTCTTTGGTCATTTATGCATGAGTACTTTCACTCACATTCACCCCTGGTCTGTCTCAGTTGCTCCTTGGAGTTATGCATGAGTTTTCCCTCCATTAGTGATGACCTCACTGTCAGCCCTCAGAATGTCCGGGTCTTCCCATTCCTCTGTTAACCCAACTCTTCCATCTTCCCTGAGCAAAGCCCGAGTGAAATCCCCATGCATAAGGCAAAGTGCGGGGCATGCAAGCTTGGTTTCGCTCACAGCCAATTACAAAGCAGCATGGACAGAGGGATTCAAATACATCCTGCTTCCTGCTTTCTTGGACCTCTTTCTGAGCAAAAGAAAAGCTTTTTAAAACTGAGGCTTGGATTTCTCCCCCATCCTTTCAGATTGCTCTGTTTTGTTTTTTGCTTGTTTGTGGTTCTTAAAATGCTTTTTTATGTAGCAGTTGGGTTTGGGGGGATTTTCTCTCACAGTAAGCACTGCGAAGTAAGCCAATTACAAAGCAGCATTTAAAGGAGTGGGACTTGATTTGAGCTTGGAGATTGCCGGTGCATAGATTCCCAACAGGAAGGTGTGGGTCCAGCGAGCAACGAACCACAGGTAAAACTCCCATGCATAAATGACCTTTGAAGCAGTTTGCACCCTGGTTCTACAACAGATGACTACAGAGACAACAATAACTCTCTCCTCCTTCCAGTCCTCTAACCCCAATTTTTCTAAAACCATTTTGTTTTGATATGTTGAGATCTGCCATTCTGTCATTTTTCTAAGGTGTCTTTCTTAAAACTATTTCAAACGTCTATGTTGTGAAGCCAGTTGAGGCCAGGAGGGTATATCATAGTCACTAATTCCGGATGTACTATACACTTTGAAGAGAAAAGTTTAAGTGTGCCTGTTTTTTCCCCACTGTCTCTCTCTCTCTCTCTCTTTTTTTTACAAAGTAAAGATAAATTTAAATCACTCTTCTGAAATGAAGAGAAAAGGAGCATATGTGTGGGGGCTGGAAAGGGAAGCAGAGAGCAATCTAGGAGGAGTGCTCAAAATAGAGAGAAAGGGCAGCATTGTTACTTCTGCAATTAAAAGGACTGGGTTATTGATCTTCCTTTTTCAGTCTAGTAATGATCTGCGGGGTTGGCAGTGGGTGGGAAAGAGTCAGGGAGAAAGAAATCCCATTTTCTTTCAGACTGCTTGTCCAAACACAGGAGATGCCACTCTGGGGGAAACTAGTAAGAGTTCTTGGTTGAAGGAAATGCAAGGAAGTTCATAAGATTTTAGCCATCTCAAAATATTTCACCCAGCAATGTAAACTGGGCGGAATATCAATCCTGTAAACTGCTTGATATCTATTTAAATTATGATGATTTATCATAATGGTTTTACGAAGGAACCCAGCTTCAAGTATGTTTCACCCTTCCTTCAGAGCATGGGAGAAAGCCAGCATGGTGCAGTGGACTCTAATCTATAATCTAATCTGGAGAACCGGGGTTGTTTCCCCACTCCTCCAGTGAACAGACTGCTGGACTTGATGGACCTTGGTCTGATCCAGCAGGGCCTTTCTTATGTTCTTATGAAGCCAGCTGGGTGACCTTGGGCTATTCACCCAGTTCTGTCCGAACTCTCTCAGCCCCACCTACCTCACAAGGTGTCTGTTGTGGGGAGAGGAAGGGAAGGCGATTGTAAGCCACTTTGAGACTCCTTATAGGTAGAGAAAAAGCAGGGTATAAAAAACAACTCTTCCATCTTCTTCTAAGTAAATTACATTTTAGAGTCTTAGATTATGAAGGACCTCAAAATAATAATAATAGAACCCTTAAATCTGAGAGTTAGTGTAATACACATTTTAATGGGAATGGTATAGGGGCCTCTTGAACTTGACACAGTTTAGGACTTCTGCATGTCTTAATCCCACTCTGCCTTTCTTGCCTGTTGAGGTTGTCTGAGGTTGCTCTTTTGCGAGTGTCTGCTGTCTGAAGTACAGCAGGCGTATGCAAGTTCTAGAATCTTGTTGCTCATGTCCCCTCAGATATGAAACTCTCTCCTCAGGGAGACTCACTTGGCATCCTCCCTTTTCACCATTGGTAGCCAAGTAGAAAGCCCCACAAAGCTTTCAACTGAAGCTCTTTTCAACTAGAGGTCCTGTTTTAATATGCCGTTTGAGGGCTGGTGTGGCATAGTAATTAATGTTGGACCAGTGCTTGCGACAACCTGGTTCGAGTCCCCCACTCAGCCATGGAAGCTTGCCAGGTGACCTTAGGCCCACAATTATCTCTCAGTTTAATCTACTCTCACACGGTTGTGGTTGTGAGGAAGCAGGGGGAACGATGTGCAAAGCTGCTTTGGATCCCCAATCAGAGAGAAAGACGGGATATAAGTAAAAGGTTATCCTGCGGCCCTGATGGTTGTGGAATAGTGTTGCCAACCTCCAGGTAGTAGCTGGAGATCTTCTGGGATTACAACTGATTTCCAGGCGGGTGTCATGGGCCCTGCCTTGGAAGCTGAGGACTCAGAGGACTCTGAAGCTGAAGTGGAGGAACAGGTTGCCTCTGGGCCCTCAGTACCTCCATTGCAGCCAGTAGCACAGGAGGCTGAAACAACTCAGCAGGAACCACAGCTAGGCAGAGAGATGGAACAAGGGCAAACAGAAGCTACTCTTCCCCCAACCCCTGCAGTGGAAGCTGAGAATGGCAGCCCTCCAAGCTCACCTGAACCTGATAGGCGTATCAGGACTCGGCAGCGTGTGGTTGTGCAAGGTAGAAGGAGAAGTGCTCGCTTGGAGAGGCTAAGCAGACAGAGAACTGGTGCTGAGTCGTTTCAGGATGAAGCCTAGACTGGAATTGCACTGACTGATAACGGCAGTGCAGGCGTGCTTTCACTTTGCGGAAGCAACCGTGCAGTTTCTCTGTGTTCCCGCTACCGCTCATGATTAATCTCTCCACCCATTGACTCCTGCCTGCTTTGACGACGCCTCCAACTTCTGACCTCGGTAAACAGCATAATCTTCGCCACCTGCTCCGAAAGGGGCTAGATACCTCCCGCACGTCTGAGGACTGCGGGTACCGCCCGGCCCTTGGCCTACACCAGCACAGCGACAGAGATCAGTTCACCTGGAGTAAATGGCCACTTTGGAAGACAGACTCTATGGAGTTATACCCCATTGAAGTCCTTCCCCTCCCCAAACTTCACCCTCATCAGGCTCCACCCCCAAAATCTCCAGGTATTTCCCAACCTGGAGTTGGCAACCTTATTGTGGAATCAATTGCCAACTTGCTTGGAGCCAGAATAAGGTCCCAGAATCACACCATTCCCCAATCCTCCTTGGGGGTTCTTCTGCTATGGCACTATAATGAGTTGCCATTAAAAAAAAACCACATTTTTGGAAACAAAATAAAGATTGCATATGCAACGGGGAAAAATCTACTTCCTTCAGTTGGCCGTTTTCTATGATGTTTTCGATGGTTTGCCTCCTTCAGTCACTGGACTGCTAATCTTTGTTTTACAGGATTTTTTGATCCCTCTAGCTCCACTCCTAGCCCGTTATAAAAGCTGATGGCAGCTAATACCCTGATCTTGAAAGTTTTGGCTTGGTCCTTACAGAACATTTGTGGAATAGTTGTAGCTCCAACAAAACTGGTTATTCTCACTGCTGCTTAGCTACACATATAATTGGGTAACCGTTTGTGAGGGGTACATTGTTACCAAAAAGACCCCCATGTCAAGGTATGCACACATCACCACCCCCATAAATGTAGGACCTAGACTCTGCTCTTTGTATCCATAGGGACAGCAAGGCTTGATCTGCCTCCAGAGGAAAACAAAAGCATGAGAGACAGATGCTTAAACAGAAGGTAAACTTTATTGTCCTAACCAAGATGGGGAGTAGCAAAGAAAAATAAATATATGGAAAATAAAACAACCGCTTTGAACACATGAAGCTGCCTTATACTGAATCAGACCCTTGGTCCATCAAAGTCAGTATTGTCTACTCAGACCGGCAGCAGCTCTCCAAGGTCTCAGGCAGAGGTCTTTCACATCACCTACTTGCCCAGTCCCTATAACTGGAGATGCTGGGGATTGAACCTGGGACCTTCTGCATGCTAAGCAGATGCTGTACCACTGAGCTCTGGCCCTTCTCCTATGCAGTGAATAAGATAGTTGGTCTAGGCAGTTCACTGTTAAAATTCAGTAGCAATTTACTTATGGCTACCTTGGAAACATTTTCTTCTGCAAGATCCTAAAATCCGGTTGTCGTTATTTTGAATGCAAGGTACTTTGTTCCATCTGTGTGGCTAGTCCAAGGACAAAAGTTCTGAGAAGTTGTGGGATTGTCCCATGAGGGACATAAACATGCAGATGGCTGTCTGGCTCTTCCTCCCCTGGGGTGGGATATGGGGCCGCCGCACCCTCCAGGACCCCTTTTTTGATCATCCAGGCCTCGGGTGATGTCTCAGAAAGTGGAGAGGAAGGGGGTTGACAGCACCCCTAGACCCTCCCTCTCCAGCCAGCCACCTCTCCTGTGACAGCATGGGATGGATCTGGCTCTTCCTCCCCAGACCTCCTCAGGCTGGCTTTATTAAGGCCTTCCTGGAGAGGGCCAACCCTGGTATCCCCCAATACCCTGCAACTTAGGAAGGGTGTTTGCATTGGAATAGCATCCTCCTCCAATGGCCTCCTCCCCTGAGCATTACATGCCTCAGCCCCACCCTGCCCTACCTTACCCCAAGCCTGTTCTCCAGGACCCATTGGCCCAGAGCCAGTCTTCATGGCCTGGCTTGTCAATCTCCCCCAGCCCCCAGCCCGGTGTAGTGTTTAAGAGTGGTGGTTTGGAGCGGTGGACTCTAATCTGGAGAACCGGGTTTGATTCCCCACTCTTCCACATGAGCAGTAGATGCTAGTCTGGTGAACCGGGTTGGTTTCCCCACTCCTACACATGAAGCCTTGGGCTAGTCACAGCTCTTTCTCAACTTTCTCAGCCCCACCTACCTCCTCCTCCTCAAACTCCTTGGTGAGGCTACCTGTAGTGAGGCCTGTGGTGGTGCCGCGCCTCTTGCCACTGGAACAGCTGCTCAGGCTGTCCTCCGTTTCCACCTTCTGCCTGGTCCCTGGCAGCTCTGTTGTTGCCACTAACAGTGGGGAAACCGGCGTTCCCCCCCCCCCTAGGAAACCACCGTAAGTGGGTGGGCCAGGACCTTGCCCCCAGACGGGGTAATCGTGAAGACGGTGAAACACGTAACTATACAAAAGAGTTCAATACTGTGTTTGTTGTAAAATAATAATGAAATGCAAAAACCCTTTAGTAAAAATAATGTTCTAGTCCTCAAGGATACTTCTAGAAAGTCCGCCCCCTTGACAAAATGCAGACAGGTGGGGAAGGATACTTGGATGGAGAGCAGGAGACCCTGGCTCATGGTAGGAAGTTGGGGAATGGCTATAGGGAACTGGAGGGCTGCGAGCCAACTGGAGGTCAGGGTGTACGTTGCATGGGATTGAAGCCAAAAATGGAGAAAGAGAGGAAGGATGTGGAGGAATGGTTCAGAGGAGGAAAGTAACATGGGAGAAATGAGGTCTTCTGTCCATCATGAAGGAAAGATCCTGTCAGTGCATGCCACTAGTGAAGCAATGAAAGTAGATCTGGGGAAGAGGACCAGCTCTTGTGTCAGTGATAGAAAAAGGTCCAGGAGGCAGAACCAGTTCAAAATGGCAGGGCTTGAAGGACTGGTTATTGGCTTCAGGGAGGTGTTAATTGTAATGCCACTGGCTGAAACCCTTCACGGAGTAGCTCAGGTGGCTGAGGTCATGAGAAAGAGAAGGTACTGGGATACCTGAGAGTTAATCAGGTTGACTCATGTCCAGCACAGATGGGCCAGGAGACAAGGTTATCCTGTTTAAGCATGTGATTAGTTTTCCAGAGAGAAATCTTCATTTAATATTTTTTCAGGGGCCTGGAAGGCCAGGTTATTGTCCTGCAAGCAATGGTCATTCATCATGGCCTCGAATGTAAGGAGCCTTGGAGACTCACAGAAAAGGGTCTTGATTAAAGAGTGCCAGAGCTCATGAAAACAGGCTGCTCCCTCCTGTGATTACCCAAGAATGTCCATGACTGGTTATGATTCTCTGGTTTGATATTTAAAAAATGGAGTCTCCCTGAACTTCTGGCTGTGAAAAGCTTGAGGATCTGGTGTGTGTGTGTCATATGTATGACTGTTGGCAGTGTGGCACACTGAGAGTAACCAAGCATGTAAAGTTCTGGGCTCAGTCCTTGGCATTGTCATTTTCAGGGCTGATACCTTGCAGAGCCACTAATAGTTAAGAGTTAACCGCACTAGGTTAGATGGACTGTTGGTCCAACTCAATGCAGGTCAGCTCTTTCTATCTAAATCTTTTTGTACAGGCATTGTAAAGCACAAAAGGCATTGGTTCAATGGTGCCAGTAACTCTACTTCAGCACTTCATTAGAACCACATACAAACACAGCCATGCACCCACAGATGGCCATTTTTTGGATTAGTGTGAAACAAAAGTCCCAATTGCATTCAATATTGATTTCCTTGTGAAGAAGACATCTCGGTTTCTGTGGATAAACACAGGAACAAGTGACATTTGGTATGACTCTACAGATTTCAGATTAATGGGCTTCACTACTTTGAAGGCTAAAAGGAATGATTGCAACCTTCCAGTATTAATCATTTTGTGACAGTCTTCCCTAATAGCACCATTTTTATACCTCTATGGTAAATTTAGCTTTCAGTGTTAAATCTCCCACTGCAGATCATCCATCCTCACATTGTCATTGCATATTTTCAGTGCAAAAAAGAAAAAGAGCCTGAATAAAAATGGTTGAGCAAGAGAGAGAGGGAGGGGGTTGTGAGGCACTGCATTTTCATTCAAGCAGAGGGGAGCTTGATATAAACCATGTAGTGATGTGCAAATACATTGTCCTGTTGTAGTTAGGCACAGGGCATATGGATACATTTGATACAAGGCTGGGTATAGGGCCAATCTAGAAAAAAAAGACACAATAGCATAAGGTTCCCCAGTGTGGAACCCAAGGTGACCATGGCCCCTAAAGTCACTTCCCCTGGGTGCCCACTGTGAGATTCATGAAAGTAAATGGGGCCATTGTGAAGGAAGGGCCAATCTGTGTTCATAAAAATCAGGGGATTTTTTTTGGGGGGGGGTGAAGTGCTTGTCTTCCTCCTGCTGTACTCGAGCAGCTGATTAAGGCACTTCTGGAAACAGAAAATGAGAGAGAGAGAGAGAGAGAGAGAGAGAGAGAGAGAGAGAGAGATGCCAGGGACAGTAAGATACCACAGTTTAATATCTCCTCCCACCCACTGGGCTGCTTGTGTGTGTTTTATCCCACCCCGATAGCCGTAGTCTTATTTGAGTGTGTGTGCGTGTGTGTGTGTGTGCAGTATCCTCTCATTTCCCTCCTTAGTAGCCTTCTGTGTTTATGGGTGTTTTATCTCCCCTTGGTCTTCTTCTTGTGTGGGCCCCCCTTGGTGGTATTCTCCATGTTTGTAGTTTATCCTCCCTTTCCCCACATTGGCTATCACCTTCTCTGTGTTTGGGTGTTTATATCCCCCACCCTTCTTTTTCTTGTTTGTGTGGGCTCCACAACACCTCCTGTGGCAGCTATTTTGTAGTCACACCTGCCACCCTGCCTCAAAATGCCAATGGTGTTTGCAGGGTCAAAATAATTAGGGACTCCTGTGATAGCAGGTAATTGGTAAAAACATGACAGTAGGTAGAGGTGTCCAATTCAAAATCTTCAGGACCTGGAACAGCTCCAAAGTATCAGAGACATTGCTCTGAAAAAAAGCTGTTTAAACAAGTCCTTATTTCAGGTGAGATGATTGTACAGACCTGCCCTTTGGTCAACAGTAGACCTGAAAGTAACTAAAAGGGGTTGGCTAGGAGCTTTGACTTCTATCCTGCACCTAGCTTGTGGGCGTTCCTTCTTTTGATATACATGGGGTCTCTCCTGGCATCAAAGGGACATTATACTGTACTTTTTAAAAATTTTTTATTATATTTTCAAACATAAAAAAGAATAATACAAACAAAAAAATATAACAATATAGATAACTACACAATAAGAATGATATATGTATAAAAAATTTAAAAAGACCCAAAATAGATTCATTGCATTCTTATTACATTTATCCTATCCATTTTATTCCCACCGCTCTCCACCAGTGTGCCCTTAATCCCTCCCACCACCGTGTTGAACTTCCGGAGAAATGTCTTAACGGTTTATTAATGCATTATTTAAACAATAATCTAAATTACCAAAAACTGAATCTACAACTCGTTCACTATATTAATGAAGTTCATTTTTGCCAGCTTGTCCCAATATGCGAAGGCTTTTGACCACATAGTTTTAAATTCTTCCACATCCTTCCCATAAAGGGAATCTGTTAATTTAGCCATCCACATATATAACCATAATTTTTCTCTCCAGTCCTTAATTAGAGGTCTATTTACTAGCTTCCAGGATTTTGCAATAATAATCCTTGCCGCTGCAAAACTATATTGACATATGACTCTATCATTCCTGCTCATGTTATCATTAGGAATTCCTAATAAACAAAAAGCTGGATCCATATTTATTTTGATATTAATCAAATTGTTGGTCTCCCTTACTACCTTTCTCCAAAACTTTTTAATTTTTTTACAAACCCACCAGGCGTGCATAAAAGTTCCTTTTTCCATTCCACATTTCCAACATAAATCAGAATTTCCCACTTTAAATTTACTAACCATCACTGGTGTAATATACCATCTATAAAACATCTTGTATAAATTCTCTCTTTTTTCATTAGTGATTGTAAATTTAAATTCTGTTTTCCATAATCTTTCCCAAACTTCAAGATTAATATTATACCCCAAATCTCTCATCCATTTTATCATGACTGGTTTAATCCTCTCTTGCTCTAAATTTGTTTCTATTATAAGTTTATACATCCTTGCTATCTGACCTTTAGTTCCCATATATAATATTAGTTCCAATTTAGATTTATTTCTATTAAACCCTGTTAATTTATCTTTATTAAATATATCCTTTAATTTATAATATATAAACCAATCTCCAATCCTAAATTCTTCTCTTGTTTTAAGAGTCCAAGTATCACCACTATCCTCAATAATATCCCTATAATTACCTATATCCAAATTAAGCTGCGTTCCCCTTTTCATAAATGCTTCTATAGGATTAATCCACCCTGGTGTTTTAACTTCCCAACATCTTTTATACCTTTATACTTTTTCCAAATCTGTAACAAACTATTCCTAACAACATGAGAGTTAAAGTCTCTGTTTACTTTATCTTTGTCATACCATAAATATGCATTATACTGTAGTGACATCAAAGGGCATTAAGGTTACCCAGTTCATGGCCTGGGATCTTGATTTCAAGGTTATAGTACAACACTGAATTGTCACCCTAAGGTGGTCTTTGGGAGCTTTCCCTTTGGGACTGTGCTCCACCCTGGCTCTGAGCCTATGGTCAGAGTCATGACACATGGCCATAGTTAACAATAGAAAATTGGTAATTAGCAAGCAAACTGAGAAGAAGATTTTCATTATTTCTACAATGGTGACATTGTCTCCTAGCTGGTTGACTTTTGGGAGGGATGAATCTTTGGTTAACAGCAACAATACCCTGAGAAATTCATCCTGTTCTGGAGAGTGGAGGTAGAGATAGAAATGTATTTCCCATACAGAGGATGACTGACTTGATTCTCTAATCTGAACACATGTCATTAAGATAGTCAATCATCTGAACAAAATAAACTTCAAACACAAAATCTGAGCCCAAATTAAATTCCTACATTTCATGCACACATTCCTAGATTCAACCCTCAGTATATTCAGCTACAAGGAGCTATGGTAGCATGGCTACAAAGATTCTGTCTTTGAAAACAGCTGTCAATTGAAGAAGAGAGCTGGGCCAAAGGTCAGGCTCAGTCAAAGACAGCTTTGCTTGTTCATCATTTTAGATTAGCATAATGCTATCCCATGAAGTCCCAACAGGACTCATCTCCTGGCTCTTCCCCACTTTTGATCATAATTTGAACTCTAGTATCAGGTCTGAATGCATTTCCAAAATATTTGCCTTTCATTCTAAGGGAGAGTAGAAAACTCTAGCATCTATGTATATATTCCAGACCCTAAGCCTCTACCCAGGGTAAGATAACTGCCCGCAAGGTAAGAGTAGTACAGTGATTAATAGCTTTTGGATGACTGGTTATAGTTCTTCTCCTAATGTTTCAATAACATTGTGCATTTGATCCACAAAATAATTTCTTATGTCCAGTCCATCAATAGTTTTTTAAAAAAGAGCCAAGGAAAGGGTCACTGGGTGTGTGTGTGGGAGGTAGTTGTGAATTTCCTGCGTTGTTCAGGGGGTTGGACTAGATGACCCTGGTGGTCCCTTCCATCTCTATGAATCCAACTATGATTCTATGATTCAAACACAGGATTGGATCCTGTATGGCCAGTCCATCAGAGCAGCAGCACCTCTAAGGGAACTGCATCTCCGATTCCAGAGAAGGGCATGACCATTTTTTCTGATTCCCCCATCTAGTTTTTTTTAAGTGCAGTCAAGTCTCAGCCAATTTATGGAGCCCCTGCTGAGTTTTCAAGGCAAGAGAGATGTTCACGGGTGGTTTGCCATTGCCTGCCTCTGCTTAGCAAGCCTTGGTGGTCTCCCATCCAAGTACTAATGAGAGCCAGCATGGTGTAGTGGTTAAGAGTGGTGGTTTGGAGTGGTGGACTGTAATTTGGAGAACCAGGTTTGATTCCCCACTCCTCCATGTGAGCTGTGGATTCTAATCTGGTGGGTTGGTTTCCCCACTCTTACACATGAAGCCATCTGGGTAACCTTGGGCTAGTCACAGCTCTCTTAGAGTTCTCTCAGCCCCACCTGCCTCACAGATGTGAGGGGAAGGGAAAGGTGATTGTAAGTTTTGATTTGTTTGATTGTAAGTTTTGGTTTGATTCTTCCTTAAGTGGGGGGAAAAAACCCTCTTCTTCTTCTACTAACCAGGGCTGACCCTGCTTAGCTTCAGAGATCTGATGAAATTGGCCCAGCCCGGGCTATCCAGGTCAGGTCAGGGCTCCTGTCTAGCTGCAGACTCCCAATATCCACCCCCCTCTGTTCCTTCAGGCCCACTGACTCAAAGCAGAATGATTTGGGGACGGGGACCAAATAAGTCTGGATGGGAAAGGTGGAGACATTGCCTTCCTCTAACGTGACTTGTGTTATGCTGCTTAGAACACAAGCCATAGTCATTTTTTAAAAAAAATATGCAGTCCTTTGCTGGATTCATATGATGTGGTGGACCGTTCTGGATGGGCATTTCTCACTATTAGTGAGTTTGCGTTCTCCTATTCGTACCAGCGTTTGACAAGGGAGGGTTTATCTCATGAAGCAACAAAACTGTTCCAGACCTCTGAGCGCCCATATTCTCACCGACGCTCACTGAAGTGTAGCCTAGCCGAGCAATTATGACAAGAGCTTAATGAACGGGTCCGCTAATGAGCGTGGCAGGCCTCGGCAACAACAACAAAAAAAGAAATGGCATGCCAGAAGAAGCATTTTCCACAGTCTGGGTGGTGAACACAACTTTGTTTTGTTTTATACTGACATTTGCTCGTGTTCATCTGTGATTCAGGAGAAGGGAGAGCCTGTGAAAACAATCCGTTCTCTTCCTATCTTGGATCACAGAGGATGAATTGGGGAAGGGAATAACACCCCCTCTTTGAACTCTAAACCACCCCAATTTATGTGGGGGCTATTCTGGCATGTTGTTCATTATCTGTTGTCAAAGCCTGGGGAAAAAAACACAGGCCAATATCCCCCCCCCCCAGTTTGTGGATCCCTAAAACCTTCTCCAGCCTAGCTGATGAGGCCAATTTCCCCTCCCTTTCAGCCTCTGACAGAAGCGCTGGCATGTGGAAGGAACGGGAATGGCATTGAACCATCCTGTTGGCATTGCAGGAAAGGACTTTTGGTCGTAGCTGCGACCTGAAGGTCCCGGCACCGTGGTGGGTCCAGGAATGGCCACAGGCTTCATCTGCAAAGCTCAGTGATCTGAGGAGAATGAACTTCAGTCAATGCTCCCTTCACCACCCGCTGTTCGCCAGATCAGCTGACCAGACCATGATTTTCATTGTCTGTTGCCAAAACCTGGTGTGCTCATTAGCAAATGACTTCAATATCCTCACAACAACCCTGTGTGGTAGATTAGACTGAGACTGTGGGATCCAGGGAGCTCAGAAAAGCTTGTAAGAATGGTCCTTCAGTCTATTCTCATGGTTTTCATGGTCTGTCGCCAAAACCTGATGCGCTCATTAGGAAACGGCTTCATTAAGATTTTGCCATCGTTGCTTTGTTAAGCTAGGTTTCGGTGGGCATCACAGAATGTTTTCATTCAGGAAACTAAAAGAAAAAAACCAGCGGCTATGACAGCAACCCTAATCCACAGGGAAAGAGAAGAGTGAGGCAATTCAGCTTTGCATCAAAGGGAAAAGTACTTGGATGAAACCAGTTACTTTCTGTAGACAATAAAGCATGAACTCGTGCTGGTTTGGCAGGAATACCTTTGGGATACCTCATTTCACCCCGGATCTCTGACTGTTCAGAAGAATGCAACCATTGAGTTAGGTGGTATTACATGGCAAAACAAGGCAATACAAGAATCTTTGTTGCCGTCAGGAATGGAACCTTTTCATTGTCACACAGTCCAACGTGCCCGTGGCCTGGCGGCAGTGGGGCGGCAGTGGGGCACCACTCCATTGGACTGGGTTCGGATCACGTCCCCAGACTGAGACACCATTTTGAGAACTCATCCATGGCTTTCTTCCCAAGCCTCGAGGCTTCCCTGCAATTCTGCTAACATGCTGCACGGCAAACCTCCATCCACAACCACAAGCCGGTCTGTCTTTTAGCCTGTGGAAGAGGCACAGAAATGACAGCCGATTAATTTTGCTAACAGTCAACTCGCCTGGATTTTACAACAAACCATTCAGGGGTGAATCGTTGTACCAGTTACAGCATATTAATTGTGGATGAAACTAGTCACATATAAATTATAAATGGAAGCTTTAAAAAAATTTAATGGCAAAATGAGTCCCTGTAACTAGCATTGGTCTATGAAAATGGAAGGAAAAATCAACGCAACTGGGGGAGGGGGGGAGAACAGGTAGAACACTTTCTTTGACTATTTTTCACTTGTTTACCCTGACCTGGATGGCCCTGGCTAGCCTGATCTTGTCAAATCTCAGAAGCTAAGAAGGGTGAGCACTGGCTAGTACTTGAATGTGTAGACAACCAAGGGCTGTTTGTCTCTTGCCTTGAAAGCCTTGTGTGGTTGCCATATATTGTTTGAGACTTGGCAGCTCTTTACACGCACGTATCTCGGTAGTTTATTTACTTCAATTATACCCCACCTTTTCCCCCAATGGGAACCCAAAATGGCTTACATTGTTCTCCTGTCCTCAATTTTATCCTCAAAACAACCCTGTGTGGTAGATTAGACTGAGAATTCAGAAGCTCAGAAAGGCTTGTAGGAAATGATAGATTTGGGGTCATGGAGGTAGTTTAGGGCCTTGTCATTGTGAAACAAGTAGCACCACCACCACCATCATTACCTTTATTAGGCATTTACATCAGCATACAATAAACAGAGTTGCGAAAATGGTAGCACTTGCATTGTTGGAACTAATGGTGAAAATGATGGATGATGATAAATAGGAAGAAGAATGGAACTGGGGAATTACAGAGTAAGAACAGCAAAAGGCAAGTCCCTGCTCCTAGAAGCTTACAATAAGCTAAATCTACATTTGCAGCAGACTGAGAATGATCTTTACCCCTTCAACCTGCAAATGGGAGAAAGTGCATTTTATAATGTAAACCGCATGAGCGTTGGCAATCCTGACCTCAGCCCCATAGCCTCCCGCTGGAGGAGAGGGGGGACCTGGCAGCCCTAGCTCAAACTGGTTTTAAACTGCCTAGAAGACAGGAAGAAATGTAGGCCTCTGGAATTAATGTTTTCTGGCAAAAATGGCATGGTTTGGGCTGTGATAAAATACCTGTTGTGTTAGGCCTTGCAAGTGTTAGTTTTTGTACACATCAGTTTTCTCAACTGATCTACTGAAAATTAGTTGGGAAAAATATTGTCTTTTTCCTCTCTGTCCAACGCTTTAAAATAATAATAATCAGGGAGCTCTTCTTTCCTCATTTTATCCTCACAACAAGATTAGGTAAAGTGAGAGAGACTGACCCAAGGTTACTAACAGTCCAACCCTAAGCAAAACCGAAGCCTTTGAAACCCATTGGCTTCGATGGACCAATAAGGGTGTAACCCTGTTTAGTATATATGTGGTTGTGGACCAAATGAAGTTCTAGTAACTGGGTGAGATTAGGACATATTGAGGCCCTAAACTAGGTCAGGGAACCTAAGGGTTGAGCTGGAAACTAAAAATTCTTATAGGTGTACACTTATAAGATTCTCTTAGGTATACACAATAAAATGGATTAAAACACTGGGCCTGGAATACAGGCCACATATAAAACCACCAGTTATAAACAGTTACAAAAATAATCAACACCGCTGATGATATACAAAATATAAATGACCAATAGACCATACATGTTTCGGTCTCTTGGGCCTTCCTCAGTGGTCAAATTATATAAAAACATTATTATTAAAAACACATCCAGAAATGCACTTTACAAAGTATTATATCAGAAATTTATAAATCTTATATCCTGTGTGGCTAGATGTAAATTAATAACACCATGCATAGGTCTTTCAGCATGGTACTTTGCTCACACAAGTGTCTGGTGCAAATTTTGTTTCTGAATATGTTTTAACATCAACAAGTGACAAAATATTATAGAATCATAGAGTTGGAAGGGACCACCAGGGTCATCTAGTCCAACCCCCTGCACAATGCAGGAAATTCACAATTACTTCCCCCACACACCCCCAGTGACCCCTACGCCATGCCCAGAAGATGGCCAAGATGCCCTCCCTCTCATGGTCTGCCTAAAGTCATAGAATCAGCATATATTAGCTACCTATACTAGGTCAACCATAAGAAGCCTCATGTGTGTGTGTTAAGTACCATCAAGTCACTTCTGACTTATGGAGACCCTATGAATTAATGACCTCCCAAATGTCCTATTGTTAACAGCCTTGCTCAGGGCTTGCAAACTGAGGGCCATGGTTTCCTTGACTGAGTCAATCTATCTCATGTTGGGTCTTCCTCTTTTCCCACTGCCTTCAACATCCCCCAGCATTATTTTCCTCTTTTCCAGTAACTCTTGTATTCTCATGATATGACCAAAGCATGGGCAGCCTCAGTTTAGTCAGTTTAGCTTTTAGGGAGAGTTCAGGCTTGATTTGATCTAGAACCCACTGGTTTGTCTTTTTGGTGGCCTACGGTATTTGTAAAACTCTCATCCGACATCACATTTCAAATGAATCAGCTTTCTCATAGTATTACCTTAAAAAGTGTTTATGTTTTTGTATTTGGAGGTCCCTTATCATCTGAGGCTCTAAAGTATAGATTGCTTAGTTTGTGCATAAATCCAGCTGTGCTGGTGAGTCAATTATTGGGTTTTTTCAATACCAAATCAACGTATCTCCACACAAGAATAAGGCCAGAAACCTGTGGAAAGGGGAAGGTTTTTTTTTTAAGTTTACTTCCAACAAAACCTTTTTACATTTGTACTCATAATAATACCATAGTTTTTCTTAAAAGTTCAGAGGGTCTTGCATACACTTCCTTTGTGCATCTGTCTAGACCTTTGAAACTAATGAAGACATGCTTATGGGGCATGCATGCAATGTATTCACTGTATTTATTTATTGACTTCATTTATCCTCCATCTTTCTGGATGAAACTCAAGGTGAATTACAGAATTGGAACAAAAACAATGCACTAAATAATGGGAAATAATACAATTTTATTTTTTATGTATTTACTTATTATATTTTTAACCTGCCCTTTCCCAACCAAGGCCGGGCTCAGGGCTGCTTACATCCAAATAATGTTTCCAACAATATTCTACTTAAAATGCAAAGCACATAATGTATAAATATCATTAAAATCAATAATACAATTTAACAATTTGATAATTAAAACCAAAAATCCAGTGGCGCCTTTAATATTGGTACCAGTGGCATCAGAGCCAGGTGAAGAGGAATATTAACAATAACCATTGCAATAAAAATGGTTTGCGCCATTAGAGAAGAATGAAATAAAAACAGTATAATATATTGTAAGCACGCCAGACACCGGCTCTCGCTTTGACCCCATTCCTATTTTCTTTGTAGAGGGAACAGTTTTGAACAATTTCATTTACATATTCCACTAGGGCTGTTGAAAAGAAAAATTCGGTATAGTTCGGATTCGGCAGAATTCAGCCCGTCTCGATTCGGGATATGCTGAAGTCCGAACTCCCTCGATTCGGATCCGTGGAATTCGGCGCCTAGTTTGAGTTCGGGGGAAAATTCGGCCGAAAAAAGGCATTAAAAATGCACTCACACCTTTCTGCGGCTCCAGGGGGGCATTTTTGAGGGTGGAGGTCTCAAACTTTCAGGGTAGCTTGAGGGGACGCTTCTTGCAAGAACCCCCAAGTTTTGTAAAGATTGGGTCAGGGGGTCCCGAGATAGGGGGCCCAGAAGAGGTTGCCCCCCAAAAAACAATTACCCACAATGACAGGAATAAAGCCACTTAAAGCACATTGGTGCTTTTCCGTGGCTCTGGGGGGGCGTATTTTTGGGGGTGCAGCCCCCACACTTTCAGCATAGCCTCAGATGAGGCTTCTTGGAAGAACCCCCAAGTTTTATAAAGATGGGATCAGGGGGTCCAGAGATATGGGTTCCCCCCCTTATCCCTATTGAGATGAATAGGATCAGCCGATCCTATGCATCTAGAGAGCGGCAAATCCAAGGCAAAACCTCCCGTGCTAACCATTGCAATGCAAAGCAACACGCGAGTGACCATGGAAAGGAAAAGAGGCGCACTAGGCTAGCTATAGCAAAAAGGAAAAAAGGAGCAGGTGACTTGGACCGTGAAATTGTATTGTGAAAGTCAGATTTTGTAAAAACATTTTTGAGTGAGCAGCAAAACAGACCGTGCAAAAAAAAAAAAAAAAAACACCAGAGTTTGTATTTTCTGCCTTGCTCCTTTTTCTCATGGTGGAGGGACGCTCCCCCCTTATGCAAACGACCCCACCAAACTCAAGCAAGTCTCACCAGCACCCCCCACCTCTCCAACCAATACAGCGCCGCGGTGCACCCCCCAAATGGGGAAAAAATCCAAGACGCAGGGGATCTCACACAAGCCGCCCCGTTGCACTCAACCCCAGGCTAGAGGCAAAAACAGTGAAAAACACCAAGGAGGAGGCTCGACACCAAGGGTGCCGAGCGGACAGAGACTCGCTAGCCGCCACACAGACTCAACTTTAAACTTAACTTTAAAAGCAGTACACACACTCCCACAGAGGTGAGGGGTCACACAACCCTCGGCAGAATGGGCGAAAGCCTCCTTTGGCTCCCCCCCCACAGAAACTGCCCCCCCACATACACACGGGAAAAAATTATAGATTAAAGCCCCCAAAGGGGTCTTACTGTGGATGTCTTCTGTTCCATCAGGAGGGACTGGGTAATCCAATACGATTCCATTTAAGCACGGGAGGTTTTGCCTTGGATTTGCCGCTCTCTAGATGCATAGGATCGGCTGATCCCATTCATCCCAATAGGGAAAAGGGGGGACCCATATCTCTGTACCCCCTGATCCCATCTTTACAAAACTTGGGGGTTCTTCCAAGAAGCCTCATCTGAAGCTACGCTGAAGGTTTGGGGGCTGCACCCCCAAAAATGCACCCCCTGCAGCCACGGAAAGGAGCGAATGTGCACACGCACACCCCCCCCCCCCATGGGGATTTCTCTCTCACACAAACAGATACTCTCTCTTTCTCTCCCCGGGCCACGCAGCAGCTGGGTTCACGTGCTCAGAAGAAGAAGAAGACCCTGCCAGAAGAAGAAGACCCTGCTTGCCCCCCGATTGGCCGCGGGAGAATGCTGCTTACTAACTGACAGTTATGCTGCTGTGCAGAACCCCGAATTTGCCAAATTTATTCGCCGAACACCCCAAACTCACCGAATTCGGCTCCCTGGTTTCCAGCCTTTTTTGAGTTCGGTTCCATCCAAACCCAAAACCGACGAATCGGGGGAAATTCGCCTGTTTTTCGGTTCGGGACAAACCGAATCGACAGCCCTATATTCCACAAAATGGTAGAAGTGTGGGAGCCTTCCTGGCCTCCTCAGGTAGGCCATTCATAAGAACATAAGAAAGGCCATGCTTGATCAGACCAATGCCCATCAAGTCCAGCTGTCTGTTCACACAGTGGCCAACCAGGTACCTTTAGGAAGCCCACAAACAAGATGACTGCAGCAGCATTCTGCCTGTGTTCAACAGCATCTAATATAATAGGAATGCTCCTCTGATCCTGGAGAGAATAGGTGTTCATCATGACTAGTATCCATTTTGACTAGTAGCCATGAATAGCCCTCTCCTCCATGTACATGTCCACTCCCTTCTTAAAGCCTTCCAAGTTGGCCACCACCACCACATCCTGGGGCAGGGAGTCCAATAATTTAACATTCTACAAAGTGGGAGCCGCAACAAAAAATGTTTGAATATGGGCATCTGCAGATCTTACCCATTTGCAGGAACATACCTTCATAGAATGATAGTGTTGGAAGGGACCTCCAGGGTCACTTAGTCCAACCCCCTGTGTCTCCTGTGCTCACAAGAGATCATTGGATCAGCTTGAATGTTGAATGGGTTGAACATTCTTAACTGTTCACAATGTTTTTTGTTTTGCTTTACAGTTTAAATTGTTCAGATTAATTCACCCATCCATCTGGGAGGGAGAACATGACTAGGAAACAGAACTGGCACACACACACACACCCCAGCCTCCAAACGATCCTGGTTGCTTCAGTTTAAATGTTTCTTTTTGCCATTTTCATGCAATCCCCCTAGAAAAAAAAATCTTGGAACACAAAGTTGCACCATGTATTGAACTATTTTCCCAGGCTATTGTTATGTGATTATAATTATTATCCATTTAAATTATTAACAACAGGGCTAGTACTTCAGAATGACCTTTTGTTCTCTAGCAATAATAAATGCTAACACAATTTTGCGATAATAGAATAATGCTATTGTTGGAAAGGCTCAAACCATACATTTATTTCCATTGACGACTGACTGCAGCTTGCAAAATAAAAGCAATAGGAAGCCTAATGCTGATGAATTGCTGGCGGTCATTTCCCTGATACTCCAGCTGTTCTATATGATCCCGTCTTGGCAAAGAAAGCACGTTGTGCATCGTTGTGAACCACTGGCATTCTGAATGCTGGGAGAACAGCTGGAGGTTGGATTAGGGAGTGGGCTAGGATTCCCTGAAGTACACACAGGTGTCGAAAGGTGCATATGCAGGTGCATTTGTACTGTTATGTGTCTGCTGCAAGAAACATTGGTGTTCCCGGAAGCAACTGTGATGTGGGGAGTTGCCCGGAGAAACAAGTGGAAAGAACCCTGTTTTGTGAACACAGCTGACATGATATAGAAACATGAGGCTGCCTTCTGCTGAAATGAAATTAGGAAGAATTTTCTAACAGAGCGGTTCCTTAGTGGAGCAGGCTTCCTCGGGAGGTGGTGAGCTCTCCTTCCCTGGAGGTTTTTAAGAAGGGGTTAGATGGCCACCTGTCAGCAATGCTGATTCTATTACCTTAAGCAGATGATGAGAGGGAGGCAGGGCCGTCTTAACAGCAATATGGGCCCCTGGGCAAACCAGTGTGCTGGGGCCCCTACGACAACCACTCACAGGAATAAAAAGTAAATGGTCGATAATATTAAACATATATTTATTTTATTGGCACTTCAACAAAACTGGTGTTAAAACATTAAAAACATGCTGCACAGCAGCAACTAATCAACATGTTAAACATTTGAACAATACACAAGGCTTGAAAAACACAATAATACTCAGTAAGCCACACAGATTAAAGTATGAAATTACTACGAACTTCTTATTATAACAAGCATTTGCAGCATTTCTTTTCAGAGAATTGCTTTATTATTGGCTTGAAGTCAATGGTCTTCAGGATGTCATTTTCCATGCACATGAGTGAAAGCCAGTTCAAACGATGCTGCCCCATTGTGCTACAAAGCAGATTTTTTAAAAGTTTCAGTCTTTAAAAAGAACGTTCTCCTGTACAGTTGGTCGCCATCATGCACATGAACACTCTGAGTGCAATTTCAACATTGGGGTATACAGATTTCAAATTGTCCCAAATTATTTTTCTGTACAGTGCAGGGAGAGTCTCACAATTTTCATCAAGAGCCATGTAGTGCTTGAGATGCTCACATTCATTTAAAAGATCATCATAATTCTGGTCTTCGTGATACATATTAGCCAGATGTTCACACTTTTTCTTTAGTGCATCAGAAGCAATTGTTTTCAATTCACTGAAGAAAGAAAACAGATTTCCAATCTGTGAATAAGCCTGTGCACGTTTTGTCAGTTCAAAGATTAGAGTGTCCAGAATAGGGAGGAAAGTTTCCACCCTGAACTTTTCGGTTTTACTGAGAAGTACCTCTTCTGATCCATCATATCTACTAAGACGCACATTTTGTTTTCGTTCCTATTTTTTCCCATCACTGTAATCTTTATCTGAACACATACTCCTGGCTTTGAATTCATATTCACTAAATTTGTCTCTAGTTTCCAGAAGATAGATTTTCATAGACTCAAAAAGATTCGTGGCAACAAGGATGTTCACATCCTTTGATTGCAGGACCTTGCTTGTTTTGTTCATTCTTTCTAGCATGTCATTCCAAAGAATTGTGAGAAAAATTGTTTCCAGGTAGGGCTGTCAATTCGGTTTGGCCCGAACTGAAAATCAGCCGAATTTCCCTTGATTCGGTGGTTTTTAGTTCGGGAGGAACCGAACTCAAAACTGGCGGGCAACCGGGGGGGGCCCGAATTCAGCGAGTTCGGGAGTTCGCGAATAAATTCGGCCAATTCGGGGCCGTCAGTAAGCAGCATAACCTTCAGTAAGCAGCATTCTCCTCCCCCGGCCAATCGGTGGCCAAGCTAGGTCTTCTTCTGGCCAATCAGTCAGGATTGAGTACTGGAGGAATCAGCTGATGTGCGGCCGGCCGGGGAAAGAGATAGAGAGAGGGAAATCCTCATGTGTGTGTGAGGGGGTGCTTGTGCACATTCACTCCTTTCCGTGGCTGCAGGGGGCGCATTTTTTGGGGTACAGACCCCAAACTTTCAGGGGATATTCAGACAGGTTTTCTTAAGAGACCACCCAAGTTTTGTAAACATTGGGTCAGGGGGTCCCGAGATATGGGCTCCCCCTTTTTCTTTCCATGGCTGCAGAGGGCGCATTTTTGGGTGTGCCGACCCCAAACTTTCAGCGGAGCATCAGACAAGGCTTCTTAAGATACCCCCCAAGCTTTGTAAACATTGGGTCAGGGGGTCCCGAGATATGGGCTCCACCCCTTTTTCCTCTCCCCCTTTTCCATTTTCGTGGCTGCAGGGGGTGCTTTTTTGTGGGTGCAGCCCCCAAACTTTTGTCATAGCTTCAGACAATCCCTCTTAAGAGACCACCCAAGTTTTGTAAAGATGGGTTCAGTGGGGGCTGAAATATCGGCTCCCCCCTTTTCTCTTTCCGTGGCTGCAGGGGGCGCATTTTTGGGTGTGCCGACCCCAAACTTTCAGCGGAGCTTCAGACAAGGCTTTTTAAGAGACCACCCAAGTTTTGTAAACATTGGGTCAGGGCCCCCGAGATATGGGCTTTCCCCTTTTCCCTATCGGGATGAATGGATCACCCTCGAGAGATGCATACATATGGATCTTATATTGGATACAAATGGAATCATACTGGATTACCCAGCCTCCCAGCCCCTCCTGCTGGAACAGAAGACAGCCACAGTAAGACCCCTTTGGGGGCTTTAATCTATAATTTTTCTTTTCTCTGTGTGTGTGTGGGGGGGAAAGCAGAGTCTGTGTGTGTGTGTGGGGAGGGAGCAGTTTCTGTGGGTGGGGGGGGGGAAGCCAAAGGGGGCTTTTGCCGGTTCTGCCTGGGGTGTGTGTTCCCCCTCCAGTCTCTCTCTCCCTGGTTTGAGGGGGGGCTTCATTTTTATTCTTCAGGTTTTTCCTCATGCATACGATCAGTTAGGTTATTTTGATGCTTGCTCAAAACTGGTTTTCAAATGGTGACTTAAAGAATGCATCTGCCTGGTCCCAAGTCCAATGCAAAAGGAGAAATTCCACCCCCTCCTGCTCATTATGCATAGCTAGCTGCCTCTGTCCCTTTCCATGGTATGCAAACTCCCAGGTGTCAGGTGTTGCTTTGCACTGTTGCAAAGGTGTTGCATTGCGTTCTTGTGTTGCTTGTTGTATTGTTTTGTTGTATTGTTTTGCAAAATTCTTCACACCTGCCCCGCCCTTTGCATGTTTGCAAAGGTGTTGCTTTTCAGTTGTGTTGCTTTGCAAAGTTCTTAGCACCTGCCCCACCCTTGCTCTCATCAGCTGTTTGTCGGGGCTGGGAGCTTTGTGCGTGGGCGGCAAGCTCTGCTGAGAGATGCACATTAAGGGGGGGACCCCTTTCAGGGCCCATATCTCAGCCCCCCCTGACCCAATCTTTACAAAACTTGGGGAGTCTTTCAATATACGTCCTTTGAAGCTCTGCTGAAAGTTTGGGACCTCTACGCCCAAAAATGCCCCCCCCAGAGCCGCGGAAAGGCGCGATTGTGTTTTTAATGGCTTTATTCGGCCGAATTTTTTTCCGAACTTTGAATTCCCGCCGAATTGAACGGATCCGAAGTGGGGGAGTTCGGATTTCGGCACGTACCGAACCCACAAGGGCCAAATTTGGCCGAATCCGAACTGTACCGATTTTTTTTTTGACAGCCCTATTTCCAGGTTTTCCATTTTTTTACTCAATCCTTCTGCCTCTCACCTTGTATTCACTTGCTATTCATTGTCAGCTGAGAGAATCCAGTGCATGTTTTATTTTCTTGAAACCCCCATACAGAGCATGAACAGCATCAAAATGTGCTGACCATCGTGTGTCAGACAGATGCCTGAGCACAAAATCTTTTCCTACAGATGATGTCAGTACATTCCAGCGATGAGTAGAACCAGCAAAAAATGAATACAGATGCTGAACAAAGTCAAAGAGTTTTACAGTCTGTAGACAACACTCTGCTGCTTTTACTCCCACCAAGTTCAGGCTGTGTCCAGCACAGGGGACATAGATGGCAAACTCATTGAGTTGATGAATCCGTGTTTGCAATCCAGTATATCGTCCAGACATATTTGAGGCATTATAGTATGACTGACCATGGCAGTTTGATAGTGGATTGTTGTTTTCATTAAGAAAATCCACAACAGTGTCTGTTAGATCCAGTGTCTGGAGTGGAATCTACACTTATTGAATAATACTTTGACTCTTTTACTTCTTCAAGAATAGGACAAAGAACCTGTTGTCCCATTAATTCAATAAATTCCTCACAAATATTTGCAGATAAATATGAAGGATTCCCTTTTCCAGGATTTCCATACATTTTGAGATGTTCTTCCAAGAAAGGGTCAAAATCACTCAGCAGCTCTAGTATACCTGAATAGTTGCCAATAATCTGATTTTCTCCACGAAATGGCAAACCTCTGGAGGCAAGAAAGCGAATTACAGAAACCACACGTGTCAACACTTTATGCCAATATTCCTGCTCTGAGCAATGTTGCTCAAGTAATAAAGCATCTACACTTCCAGTTTCGTTATGCCTTATCAAATATGCTGTCATGCACTTTCGATGTTCTTCTCCATTTTCATGTTCTACAATAACATTGCTGTGCTTTCAGTCATTGAACCCCGATGTAGCAAAGGGAGATTCTTTCTTGGACAATAGGCAACATACAAAGCAGTAAAATGACCTTGGGATGGTGAATACAGTAGCCATTCACGTTTTACACACTCGCCATTCCACAGTTCATGTTTGAACACATCATTTGATAAATACCTTGCCTTCATATTCTCTACTCCAGCTGTTTTATACACTCTGCGTGAGATTGAAAGGTTGCTCTCATGATTCTGAGGGCCCACTACGAATCCAGTAATCTATTGTGTTAGTAACATTAATGTTCCATAGACCCAGATCTGTGTCTTGGATTGCAAACTCCTTTACTGTTACAAATTTGGGTATTTCCTCTTGTAAAATGTCATCACCAGCAGCAACAGGCAATGATGGTATGTCTGCTGAAACTGGATGATTGGTAGCAGGGATGAATGTAGATGTGGATGCTATATCTGAAGGAATGGTATGAGTGGCTGTCATTGCACCTGTGTTGAGCCACGGTGTTAATTTTGGAAGTTTTCTTATTTTCTCCTTCTCCTCTGCAGCTCTCTTCCTCTTCTGTGCTCCACTCAAAACATTATGTTTCATTTCTGCTGAAAGGGTTATTCACCTGGAAATATATATCTTAAATTTTATAGTTTAGTATAGTCTAGACTACTGTGTAGTAGTATTTATTTATGGCAAGTCACTTAACATACACAGATTAGCATAGGACCCCTATGCTTATGGGGCCCACGGGCAAGTGCCCATTGGGTCCATGTGTTAAGATGGCCCTGGAGGGAGGGCATCTTGGCCAACCTCTGGGCATGGAGTAGGGGTCACTGTGTGTGTGTGTGTAGGTTTTCAGAAACCTGAGTTGTGAATTTCCTGCATTGTGCAGGGGATTGGACTAGATGACTCCTTCCAACTCTATGATTAAAAGATTCTATGAGTCAGACCATTGGTCTGTCAAGCTCAGTGTTGTCTGCTCAGGCTGGCAGAGGCTTCCTGGGTCTCACGTCACCTGCTACATGATCCTTCTAACTGGAGATAATGGAGGCAGAACCCAGGACCTTCTGCATGCGGAGCAGCTGCTTCACCATTGTTGCCATCTCCGGGTTGGGAAATAACTGGAGATTTGGGGGGGGCGGAGTCTGAGGAGGGTGGGGTTTGGGGAGGGGAGAGACTTCAATGCCTGATCTATCCAGCCAATAGAGATCAGTTCCCCTGGAGAAAATGGCTGTGTTGGCAATTGGACTCTATGGCACTGAAGTCCCTCCCCTCTCCAAACTCTGCCCTCCTCAGGCTCTGCCCCCCAAACCTCCCACCAGTGGCAAAGAGGGACCTGGAAACTCTACCTAAGACCCACTATATTTTTAGAAACCTAAGACCTGTCATTCCTTTTTATTAGGGCCAACCAAATTTTCACCTAACAGTGTGGCGAGGTTTTCAGCCCAATGGGAGTTCTGGGCCCTTGAATGCTTGTGCACCAGTTTGCCATATTTTTGTTGAGTCTAGGCCTTACATGACTTCAGGGTTTCTATATTTATTCCTTAAAGCAACATGGCCCCTTTCAAAATTATTTTAGTACATTTTTATCCCACCTTTCCCCCAAGGAGCTGAGGGTTGCCAACATCCAGACGGGGCTTGGAGATCTCCCAGAATTACAACTGGTCTCCAAACCACCAAGATCAGTTCTCAAAGAAAAAAATAGCTACTTTAAAAGATGGACTTTATGGGACTCCACTGAGGTTCCTCCCCTCTCCAAACCCCACCCTCCCCAGGCTCCACCCCCAAATCTTCAGGATCTTCCCAAGGCAGAATTGGCAACTCTACATATATCAGTCACTTCTCCCCCATTCTGCCCTCACAACAACCCTTCAAGGCAGTTGGGCTGAGAGACAACAACTAGCCCAAGGTTACCCAGTGAGCTACATGGGACAGTGAGGATTTGAAACCAGATCTCCCAAATCCTATTATTATTGTTGATGTTGTTGCCAACCTCCAGGTAATAGCTAGAGATCTCCTGATATTACAACTGATCTCCAGCCGATAGAGATCAGTTCCCCTGGAGAAAATGGCTGCTTTGGTAATTGGACTCTATGGCATTGAAGTCCCTCCCCTCTCCAAACCCCACCCAAAAACCTCCCGCCAGTTACAAAGAGGGACCTGGCAACCCTAATTATCATTATGCCATCAAGTTGCAACTGAGTTATGGCACTCCCTCATGGGGTTTTCAAGGCAAGAGACATTCAGAGGTGGCTGGCCATTGCCTGCCTCCATGTAGCAACCCTGGACTTCCTTGGTGGGCTCCCATCCAATTACTAACCAGGGCAGACCCTGCTTGGCTTCTCAGGCTATGCTGAGCTTCAACCACAACGCCAAGCTTTTATTGTACTTTCACTGCAGTTTGGCTGGCAATGTCCTCTGTGCTCTCAAATGAATGTGAGCTAAGGACAGCGGCATGTTTCTGCTCCCTGCCTCTTCTTTTCCCTTCCTGATATTTTCTAGCTTAATTGGATCCCATCAGCAGTGGCTGCTAGAAAGGGCTCAAGGGTTGGGCAATTGGAGATTATGCAGGCAGTGGGAGGTGAAGGGGAGCAGACCAGAATACACTGAGAACAGCATTGTTCCACCCCCAGGTGTGCAAAAAGTCTTGTTCTTCCCCCCCATCCAATCTGGCTCTTAAAAAAAAAAGACTTGCATTTTGCAAACCTTTTCAAACCCTCTGTTGTTTAATTGACTTACAAAGCATCATCAATATCCATAACATATTGCTGAATACCATAAGGAACCTCTCCCCAGGTTATTATGTGTGTAAAGTGTGTCAAGTCACAGCTGACTTATCGTGACCCCCTTATGGGGTTTTCAAGGCAAGAGACTAACAGAGGTGGTTTGCCAGTGCCTTCCTCTAGATAGAAACCCTGGTATTCCTTGGCGGTCTCCTATCCAAATACTAACCAGAGCTGATCCTGCTTCGCTTCCAAGAACTGACGAGATCAGGCTATACCATGCTGCCTTCCCTCCCCCTGGTTATTACCCAGGGGTTTGTAAGGAATGGTGCCCTGGGGTGTGGCTGGAAGAAAGGGAGGAGATTGCTTGGAGGATGGAACACGAAGAGTGAGGCAGAGGTTACTCCCATTCTGTCACCTCGTTGGCTGCCCATCAATTAGCAGGTTCAATTCAAGGTATTGGCTATCACATACTGGGCCCTTTGTGGCCTTGGCTTTTCATGTCTGCCGGACTGCCTCTCCCCCTCGCTCTACTATGACAGCTTTGCTAATCTGGGCAAGGCCTCCTACAGGTGCCCACCATGTCAATGGGCAAAATCAAAAACCGGCTGTCCAGTGCATTCTCTGCTGTTTCCACCACCTTATGGAACCCACTACCTGATGAGGTTAGAAAGGCTCCCTCCCACCCGCCAGCATGGTGTAGTGGTTAAGAGTGGCGGGCTCTAATCTGGAGAACCGGGTTTGATTCCCCACTCCTCCACATGCGGCCTGTTGGGTGACCTTGGGGCAGTCACAGTTCTCTCTGCACTCTCTCAGCCCCACCTATCTGACAAGGTGTCTGTTTTTTTGGGGGGGGGGGAAAGGTGATTGTAAACCATTTTGAGACTCTTTATGGTAGAGAAAAGCAGAGTATAAAAGCAGGGTATAAAAACCAACTCTTCTTCCTGGCTGGTGGACTCTAATCTGGAGAACCAGGTTTGATTCCCCATTCCTCCACATGAGCAGCGGACACTAATCTGGCGAACCGGGTTGGTTTCCCCACTCCTACACCTGGGTGACTTTGCTCTAGTCACAGGTTTCTCAGCCCCACCTACCTCACAGGGTGTCTATTGTGGGGAGTGGAAGGGAAGGTGATTATAAGCCGGTTTGATTCTTCCTTGAGTGGTAGAGAAAATCGGCATACAAAAAACAGCTCTTCTTCTACTACTCTATGCATTCCCTTGCCTTTCCCTTTTCAGCTGTTGTGCTCATTGTCCTCCCTTCTATTTAAAAAAAAAAAAAAGGTGTGGGGGCTCAGATCTGTCTGGATATGTCCTGATGGACAAATCATTCCCACAAACCCTTAGTGTCTGGGGAATCCTCTTCAGGCAGTGCTGAGGGAGATGCATTCTGCATGTGCTCAGAGACACTTTCCTCTTGGAACTGACAAGGTTTGCCGGGGAGGAGCCTGGAGATTCCTGGTCCTCACTGACCTCCCCATCCATCCACCCACCCACCCGGATTCATGCCATAAAATAAAAGGATCCCTTTTGCAACTGCGGTTCACGTTCTTTCGGAGGCGGGGAGGGGTTCAGCAGGTCGATTCCAGCTCTGCTAGGAGCAGCCAGCGAAGGCGGAACTCATCGCCCACAAGAAGGGGGTGGTGGTGGATGGAGGGGTGGGTGGGAACGCTGGGCCGATTCTCTGATCTCATTCCAGAAGCCAGTCAGCTGCGAGCTGTCGTCTTCCCCGTCAGCTGATCCGGGAGGGGAGTCTCCCGTCTCATTCACTCTTTCTCACTTCCCAAGTGGATTAAAAACTCCGGCCGGCGAGTTTCTGGGTCAGGAAGAGGGTTGATTCCAAGGGCCGGCCAGTTGGGAGATCTGGTTGCTTTTTTTTTTTTTTAATTAAAAAAATAACCCAACAGCATACAAACCCAAACCTCCAAACTGGATCGCCTTGCAACTTCCTTCCAACTCCCGGGCTCTCCGATAGGAGGATGGCTACCAATTTTAATGACATAGTGAAGCAAGGGTATGTCAAGATTAGGAGCCGGCGTTTAGGTGTAAGTATTTGGGGTTTCCCCGTTTTCTTTCTTTCTTTCTTTCTTCTTCTTTTCAAGGAAGTGGGCTGGGTTGGTTGGCTGGCTGGGCTTCGCCAATGTGCACGGGCTTCTGCCACGTGGGGGGAGGGGGGGGTGCGGTCGCGTCGGAAGGGAAGCCAGGTTGGTTTACCCTGTAAATAGCAGCTCGTTTCCAGACCCGAAGCGGTGTGTGCGCGCATTATAAATATAGAAACAGCTCGCCGTGGAGCGCCGGCCACATTTCTCTTGAACGGATGCAAGGGGGGGGGGGAGAGAGGAGAGACCCATGGGAGTGCCAACTGGACCTGTTGGGTCAATAAAGTAGCAAGCTTTTGACTCTCACAGGACTCTAGGCAAGCAGGTGCTCGTGTGGACAGAAGCGCAGGTGCAATTTAAAAGAATGCAGACGATTCTGGAGATTAGAGCTCTCTGAAGGCTCTGTGTGCCATTATTTTAAGGGGGCACCTGTTGGGCTGTAGTAGAGTACAGTGTTCTTCATGCCATGGCAGTGAGTTTTGGGCAAGGGAACTTCCTAGCAGATTGTGCCCCCTCCCCAACGGTGGTGGCCCCTAAAAGATTTCTTGCCTGAAGGATGTTTACCTGGAAGTTGTCTCACTATGTTCAGGGACATCTAGCCTGATGAAGAGTTCTGGAGAACTCAAAAGCATGCACGCTTCTCTGGGTCGGTCTTAATCAAAGGCACGGCTTGTCTTTTAAATTTTGTTTGGCCAACTACCTGCAACCTCCATATATTCCTATGTAAGGACTGCAGGCTGACAGAGAGATGCTTACTTCTGAGTCAAGGTGCATAGATTCAAGCTGTCAGGACTGCTTTAGCATGTGAGGCTAAATTGAATGGGATGGAAATCATTTTGCAACCCCAGTGACCAATTTAGCAATTGTATACGTTATATTTCTCTTCCATTGTCTAATCCCCATCAACAGAAACATAACCAGAATAACAGATCTGGAACGTCACGAAACAAACTGAGTTATCCTGTTAGGATTACAATCCTAAATTGTCAATGGGTTTAAAAGAGTGTAACTCTGGTTAGGATTGTGTTGTAGAAGAAGAGTTGGTTTTTATATGCCGACTTTCTCTACCACTTAAGGAAGAATCAAACAGGCTTACAATCACCTTCCCCTCACCCACAACAGACACCCTGTGAGGTAGGTGGGGCTGAGAGTGTGTGACTAGCCCAAGGTCACCCAGCTGGCTTCATGTGTAGGAGTGGGGAAACCAACCCGGTTCACCAGATCAGCGTCTGCTGCTGAATCAAACCTGGTTCTCCAGATGAGAGTTACTTCAGGCTTAATCAGGCTTGTAGAGTTACTTCAGACTTAATCCATAGACACCCCCCAATGGTTTTAAACAGGGATAACTCTGCATAGGCTAAAGTGTAGCTATTGGAGGAGGAGGATAGATGCGTCAACTTACTCTACCATGGGTGGTGGGCATCTCTACAATGCATTATCACCCACCATGGATTCAGGCACATGCATATATAAGGAGCATATTGCCTGCAGGAAAGTTGGAGATGCCACAATGAATACCACCTACTGGGTCAGCTTTCGTGGCACGAAAAATGACTCTTTGCTCATGCAACTGTTTACCTGACAACACATGGAAGAAAGAACCTGGTCTTTGATGTGCCAAGTGAACATGGAAACCAGTGCACAGGATGGCAGCCGAAACAGCGCACGCTAATCCAGTTAGGCTGAGGTTGTATGGGAGTGAGTCGTGCCCTCTCACTAAGTTTGTATGGTAGGGGAAGAGCTCTGTGTGGAAGGAATGCCTTGGGCGAACGTATGTGCCTTTAGTGTATCTCTGTGGTACTTTACTGATTGCGACAGGTATCTATATAAACAAATTGATGTGTGTCTGTCGTCTACCTTCCTTGGCTTTGCAAGTCAGCGTTTCTTTCATTGTGACGTTGTTTGGCATTCTAAGTTCATGGTAGTTTATGCAGGAGCATGCAATGTTTCATGTAGGTTTGAACTATCGGGGTCTGCGCGATAGCATACTGGTCTTGGGAGTCAGGTTATAGTTCCTTTTCAGTCATGAACTCATTTGATAAGGCAAACAGCTAGTGAGCTGCCTGGTTCTTCCCCTTGTAGAATGGGAACCCTGCCATCTTGGAGACGGCTCATAAGTACAAGTGACCCCCGTTTCTTGAAACACATCTGCTGGGAATGCACAAAGCTGAACATGCAGGTATTAATAGAATTGCCAACCTCCAGGTGGTGGTCAAGAGAAGACACAGCACGAGGCTCACATATGAAAGAAATAACTCAATGCTTATCTCTAAACCTCCAGGTGGTGGCTGGAGATCTCTCGCTATTACAACTGATCTCTAGCCGATAGACATCAATTCCCTTGGAGGAAATGGCTGCTTTGGCAATTGGACTCTATGGCATTGAAGTCCCCCCTCTCCAAACCCTGCCCTTCTCATGCTCCATTCCAAAAATCTGCAGGTATTTCCTGACCTGGACCTGGAAACCGTAGGTATTACCTTTGCAATGACTTCTGGAGCTCTCAGATCTCACTCAAGCTGGGATTTGGCACAGAGGCCATTTCAAACAACAGAAGTGTTGAGAAGCAGTGTGGTGTAGTGGTTATAGTGTCGGACTACGATCTGGGAGAGCCAGGTTTGAAATGCCTGCTCTGCCATGGAAGGTTGCTGGGCGACCTTGGGCCAGTCCCACACTCTCAGCCTGACCTATCTTACAAGGTTGTGGTAAGGATCAAACGGAGGAGAATGATGTAAGCTCCTTTGGGGGAGGAAGGTGGAGCATAGATGAAGAAAACAAAGCATAATGCTAGAACATGGGGTCATCTGCTGAAGCTGGAGGGTGAGAGATTCAAAATTGATAAAAGGAAATATTTCTTTACACAATCCATAGTTAAATTGTGGGACTCCCTGCTCCAGGATGTGGTGATGGCTGCCAGCTTGGAAAGCTTTAAGAGGGGAGTGGACATATTCATGGAGGAGAGGGGTATTCATGGCTATTAGTTATAATGGATACTAGTCATGGTGCATACCTGTTCTCTCCAGGATCAGAGGAGCATGCCCATTATATCAGGTGCTGTGGAACACAGGCAGGCTGCTGCTGCTGTCTTCTTGTTTGGGGGGTTCCTAGAGGCACCTGGTTGGTCACAATGTGAACAGACTGCTGGACTTGATGGACCTTGACCTGATCCAGCATGGCTTTTCTTAAGCTCTTATATGAGTCCAGTAGCACCAACAAGATTTTCAGGATAAGGGAAAGATGCTGAGACAGAAAGAGGTGCTCTGAGATGCCCATTAAAAATCTTCCAGACATGATAAATGATGGCTGTTCCGAAGTGTGCGAAAATGACCTCGCATTCAGTTGACCCCCAAATAAAAATTCATATAAAACTGTCACCTCCAGGAATAAGAACTCCCCCCCTCCTTTCTCCATCCGTGTTGCTGGCTTTTCCACCTGTTCTTGTAACATCATTTGGGTTAGAGTTCAGATCTGAGCCATCAAACAGTAAATAGATAAATGATGTTTAGGGGGCTATGTGTCAAATGCCGCTGCTACCACAGCACTTTGGGCAACTTGGGCATTACATCATTTTGCTTCTTGAGGATGTTTTAAACAGATCTAAGAAGGATCGAGGTTGCTTGTCGAGAGGAGGGGCTTCCAGGTTACACAGGAGGAAAAACCCCTCCTTTGTCCATAACACTTGGTAACTAACGGTGCCAGCTTCTTTGGGCTTAGAAGGTATAACTCTATCTAGGCTCAATCTGTGGACCAGTCTTGGTACTCTGTGTGAAGGTTTCTATCAGTGCTACAATAAGAAAAGACCTCTGCCTGAGACCCTGGAGAGCCGCTGCCCGTCTGAGTAGACAGTACCTACTTCGATGGACCAAGGGTCTGATCCAGTAGAAAGCAGGTTCATGTGGAAACCATTCTATGGATGCTTACCTTCCCCCCCTCTATTTTAATTGTAGAGAGGATTTAAAAAAATGTTCATCCCTGTGTTACTAGGATGATGAGCATTTCTGGAGAGAGAGAAAAGAATCAACTGGTACATTTTGTATTTCCTCTTAATGGAATTATTTCTACAGGCTCCTACTCATTTTACTAGAATACATGCTGGCTGGCATTTTCTTGGAAAAAGAGGCTGTCCTTGGGGTTTCAACCATGCTTCTGTTAAACCACTTAAGCATAGATTCCCTCCACCCACCACCACCCCTCTGTTTAAATCAATAATAAAATGATGCTCAACTCTGTGTTTTTAAAAAAAATAACAATAAAGAAGCGTTGGCAAGTAGGTGTGACAATGGTCCCATGTGAAATATCACCATCCCCTATAACTCAGCACAGATGACCAGCAGTTATAGACAAAATATAAGTGACATGCAAGTGGCGTGTTAATAAACTAGGAAAGGCTCATATGGGAGGATGGTAGAAATATTCTAGGCATTAAGGCCAAGTGTTCGTAACCCTAGGAGACCCTTGAACATCTCTTTAGAGGGAAAACAAATGACATTCTTCATTAGCAAGTGAAGTTATTAGTTATGGGCTAATAAAAGATATTGGTCAGGCTCCATAAAGATGGAATACAGTATGTGGAAAGGAAATGCATGCTTTATTGCTGCATTTCCCCTGCTGGTCGTAAATGGTGTTTGCTAATGTAATTGGAGTAGAGAATTTATGCAACTGGGAGAGTCTGGGTGATGTAAAATTGGCATCGAAGGTTGTGGGCGCAGCTTGGCAGGGATACAGAGTTCAGAAAAAGTCAGGGAGCAAACCTGCGCACACTTATTTGGGTGTAAGCTCCCGTCAATAAAGTTGGACTTGTTTCTGAGTAAACATAATGGATTTGTGTCTTGCATTCCACACTTGTTTACCCAGAAGCAAAATGCTGATAGTAAAATCCCACTGATCTACTTCCAGGTAAATATGTTTAGGATGGCAGCTTCAAAAGTAAATCTCAAATGGACAGTTTGAAAGGGAAAAGTTCATACCAAAGACAAAAGTCACATCATATTCCAAAACAGTGTGTGAGCTTTCGAGCTCTCCAAATTTCTTTGCCAGGCTATATGTTTAGCACAAAATAAGGGGAAGGGAAGAAAGTAAGCTGAAAAAGGAATGCAGAATGAGTTGTGGGCTTAATTGCTTTAGATAGTGCTGGGTGGAAAACCGGGTTTTCAAATGGCACCAGGGAAGGGTATGCTAGAGGAGAGAAAAATAGCTTTTCCCCTGGGTGAATTTGAAAGGCAGCTGTTAATCATATCTCTCTCCAGCCCTAAATGAAACACACCATTCCATTACAAGACAGAGAGCAAAAGCAAAACGCAGCAATCATAAGGAAGCTGGAGATCTGGCCATGATTTGAGCAGGATGTTGGAGAAGCCGTAGCTTTTGCCCAGGGGACTTTGTGCTCACACAGCATCTCCTTTAAACCCAGCAGCTGCCCCTGTAAATCAACTATACGTGCTTTGATAGTATGCCAGAGGCCCATTACCCAGGTGGATGTTACACAGGTGTGCTAATTAAGCACCTGTAGGTACATTGTGCAGGGAGCAGACCAGTTTAAATGTGATGCTCTGCAGTTATGGTTGCCCGCTCCAGGTTGGGAAATATCTGGAAATTTTGGGGGTGGGGTTTTGGGAATCGGAGGGACCTTAGCAAGGTATAATGCTATCAAGTCCACCCTCCAACTAGGGTTGCCACGTGTCTTTTTGTTACCGGGGGTGGGAGGTTTTTGGGGTGGAGCCTCAGGATGGTGGGGTTTGGGGAGGGACTTCAATTCTATAGAGTCCAGTTGCCAAGGCGGCCATTTTCTCCAGGAGAACTAATCTCTATCGGCTGGAGATCAGTTGTAATAGCAGGAGATCTCCAGCTAGTACCTGGAGGTTGGCAACCCTACCTCCAACACAGCCATTTTATGGAGATCAGTTGTAATTCTGGAAAATCTCCAGGCCCAGCCAGAAGGTAAAATAAAAAATATTTTGTTTATTTAATTAAATATTGATTTAATTAATTAAATATTAAACATCTCCTGCTCTCTATCCTGGCAGAAGCTGGGCTCAGAGTGGCTAACTATCATTAAAACACAATGCATAACACAACAATATATGGATTAAACCCAGTTCACATATATAAGATAACATTGTCAACTGTAAAATAAAATTGGTGCCTATAGGTTGTCACACAGGTCCATGGGGGGAAAGCAATCAGAGGGGAAGGGCGGACAGCTATGATGATGTGAAGTACAAAATCCTTACAACAATCCTGTGAGGGAGTTGAGGGAGAAAGAGTGATGCCACATTTTTTGGTGGTGAAACTTCACTGCTTGCTATGGGGCATTTCCCCCATTTTAAAGCCTCAGAGGAGGTGGTGCGGCTGCGCTGCTCCCAGCCACCACGGATCCACCCCTCCTCCTTTAGGAATGGGCTGCCCATCTCGCAAAGAGAAGGCTTCTTCATATGACTGGAGACTGGTGGGCCTTGGGATGGCTTTGCATCCTCTGGTTCTCATAATTACCTAAGAGGGGTGTGTGCGTAAGAAAGAGAACATTCTGGCTGGGCCTATAAAATTCTGGTTGGATTATCATTTAGCATACTGAAAAGTCTGGATGGAAATGATCCTGTTGACTGTCCACTTAGATCTGATTTTGTGTAGGTTATCCTTAATGCTTCCTGACCTACCCTTGGCAGATAGGGTGAACAAATGGTACTTAGTGTTCATTCTGGCATACTGCCATCCTCCTTCCAAGTCCCCAGTCTAAACACAGGTAATTCCTTTGGCTTCCTTCCATATGGTTTTCTCCTAGACCCAGTATTATCCTAGCAGATCTCCTGAGGACTTGGTATAGCTTGTCAAAAAACCACCTTTGCACACTCCAGGTGTTCTTGTGTTTAGAAATGCTATCATGTTTTGACACTGATACTATCACGTCTGTTTTATATATAGAATGGGAGCTGCTAAGACCTCGACATTCTGCACTGACTTCCTTCCTGTATCTTTAATATCCTATTTAAGGAGGCAATCTGGGGTCAGGACCTAGAATTGGCTGTGTCAGATCTTGGACATGCACCACAAATATACCCACTGCTGTTTGGAGCTTCTCTCTCTCAATGTTACCACCCTACGCCTACTTCACTTCCGCTGCCTCCTATTGCTGCTTTTGCAGTGACAGCCATTTAACAGTGCAATCCTAAGCAGAGTTGTATCTTCAAAAATCCATTGACTACCGTGGCATTAGAATAGGGTTGCCATGAGGGATGCCAGCCTCCAGGTGTAGCCTGTGGATCTCCTGGAATTACAGCTCATCTCCAGACCACAGAGATCAGTTACACTGGTGAAAATGGACATTTTGGAGGGTGGACTCTATGGCATTGTACTCCACTGAGGTCCCTGTCCTCCCCAGGCTCCACCCCTGAATCTCCAGGAGTTTCCTAACCTGAAGCTGGCAACCTTACCCCCCCTGATGTCTGCTGGTGGCCATGGTAGGGTTGCCAGGATCCTCTTTAACACCGGCAGGAGGTTTTTGGGGCAGAGCCTGAGGAGCGCAGGGTTTGGGGAGAAGAGGGAATTCAATGCCATAGAGTTCAATTGCCGAGGCGGCCATTTTCTCCAGGGGAACTGATCTCTACCGGCTGGAGATCAGTTGTAATAGTAGGAGATCTCCAGCTAGTACCTGGAGGTTGGCAAACCTAGGCCAGGGGGAACCTGTAAATCCTAGTTGCCAACATGCCTTGGCAAATGCTGGGAGACTTCAAGGGCAGTGCCTGGGGAGGGTGGAGTTTGGAGAAGACATGATGTCAGTTTCAAATAAAACTCTAGGAATTTCCCCAATCTCTCTGGTAAAGACCATAGAGACATAGAGAAATTGCTAGAGCATCATTACGGAGGCAATTTTTTCTTCTCCTGCTCAATTTCTTGAGGGCAGGAGATTGGGGCTGAAGGCAGGGGTTTGCACACCTTGGGCGGGCAAATGGTAAAACCAGCTTGGTGGTGGTGTTAAGTGCCATCAAGCTGCAGCTGACATGGTCACCCTATTGGGTTTTCAAGGCATTAAGAAGAAGGGTTGGTTTTTATACCTTTAAAGAGTTTCAAAGCAGATTACAACCTCCTTCCTTTCCTTTCCCCACAACAGAGACATTGTGAGGTAGGTGGAGCTGAGAGAGTTTGGTGAGGACTGTGACTCGCCCAAGCTCACCCAGCAGGCTCCATGTGTAGGAGTGGGGAATCAAACCAGGTTTTCCAGATTAGTGTCCACTGCTCCTAACCACTACACCATGCTGGCTCTCAAGAGACACTCAGAAGTGGTGTGCCATTGCCTGCCTCTGTGTAGCGACCTTGCATAGTGACCCTGGACTTCCTTGGTGGTCTCCCATCCAAGTACTAACCAGGGCCAACCCCACTTAGCTTTTGAGATCTGATGAGATCAGGCTAGCCTGGATCATCCAGGCCAGAGCAAACCTAATTTAGAAGGGGATAATTTTGCTTAGGGTTGCAATTAGGCTTGCAAACTTCCAGATGTGGCCTGGAGATGTGCTGGAATTTCAGGTGATCTCCAGACCACAGAAATCTATTCCCAGCAGCTGGAGAAAACTCAGTTAATCAGCTCAGTTCACAAGCAGGAATCTGCTCCTCGCAAGCATCCTTCGTTGGGTACATATACAAGAATACATGCTGGAGACTGGGACTAGCTGAAGCTGCTTTTCCTTAGTTATCTGGTTCCTCTTATCCTACCCTCCTTTGGCTGCACAACTTCTGACCCACCAAGCCGAATTCAGCTCACCAGTTTGACATGGTAGCCCACCAGAGTCTTGGTAAATGCAGGGCTGCCAGATTGGGGAGGACTGGGGAGTTTCTCTGGGCACCCCAAAAAGCCAGCCAGTCCACTGGCCTCAATTTGTTCTTATGGTCCTCAGCCAGCATGATGCCTGTAACCTCAGAACTTCGACAATATCTAGAAGCATCTCAAGTAGGGTTGCCAATCTCCAGGTACTAGCTGAGGATCCCCCGCTATTACAACTAGGGTTGCCAGGTCCCTCTTTGCCACCAGTGGGAGATTTTTGGGGCTGAGCCTGAAGAGGGCGAGGTTTGGAGAGGGGGAGACTTCAATGCCATAGAGTCCAATTGCCAAAGCGGCCATTTTCTCCAGGTGAACTGATCTCTGTTGGCTGGAGATCAGTTGTAATAGCAGGAGATCTCCAGCTAGTACCTGGAGGTTGGCAACCCTAATTACTGACCTCCAGCTGACAGATCAGTTCACCTGGAGAAAATGGCCGCTTTGGCAATTGGACTCTATGGCATTGAAGTCCCTCCCCTCCCCAAAAATCTCCAGATATTTCCCATCCTGGAACTGGCAGCCCTACTCTCAAGAGTCAGCATTCATTTTAACCACTAGCTTGGAATTTTTTTCTTCCTCTTTTCCATTAAGGATTGGTACGTTTGTGTGTGTGTGTGTGTTAGGATTACAAGCTCTGAGTTGGGTGATACCAGGAGATTTTGGGGTGGAAGCTGGGGCGGGTGGTGTTTGTGGAGGGGAGGGACCTCAGCGGGGTATAATGCCATAGAGTCAACCAAAGCAGCCATTTTCTGCAGGGAAAGGGATCTTGGTTGTTTGGAGATCAAATGTAATAATGGGATATCTTCAGGTGCTACCTGTAGGTTGAAAACCCTAGTATGTGTATTCTTCAATTGAGGGACAGTAACAAAGCTGCCATCCTCAGTCTAAGTGGGGCCTGGAGTTCTCCTAAAATTACAACAGATCTCCCAAGTACAGAGATCAGTTCCCTGGGGGGAAATGGCAGCTTCAGAAGATGGAGTCTGTGACATCACATCCCGACTGAGGTAGGGTTGCCAGGTCCCTCTTTGCCACCGGCGGGAGGTTTTTGGGGCAGAGCCTGATTAGGGCGGGATTTGGGGAGGGGAGGGACTTCAATGCCATAGAGTCCAATTGCCAAAGCGGCCATTTTCTCCAGGTGATCTGATCTCTATTGGCTGGAGATCAGTTGTAATAGCAGGAGATCTCCAGCTATTACGTGGAAGTTGGCAACCCTACGACTGAGGTCCTTCCTCTCCCAGACTTCGTTCCCAAATCTCCAGGAATTTTACAAGGTGGAGTTGGCTAATCTAGCTAGGGTTTGAGTGGTAAAAGGCAGGATGGTGCTGCTGCACTCGTCTTGTTTATGGCTTCCTAGAGGCACCTGGTTGGCTACTGTGTGAACAGACTGCTGGACCTGATGGGCCTTGATCTGATCCAGCAGGGCCTTTCTTATGTTCTTAAGGCCCATTGCGATGCGGCACTTCCGGGTGTAAACCGGAAATGACATGGCGCAAGCGCACACGCACGCTTGCCCACTGACCCTCAGCTGGTCGGTGGGCAACCCGGTGGATTGGTGGGGTTTTGCCCACCACCACCAGGCACTTGGTAACCCTAGGGGAGACTGTGATGGTTGCCAGAGCTGGCAACAATAGCAGAGACAGATTCATGAAGGACAGGTCTATCAATGGTTACTAGCCTTACTAAAGGGAACCTCCACGTTCAGAGACAGTAAACCTCTGAATCCCAGTACCAGGAGGCAACATCAGGGACAGGCCCTTGGCCTCTGTGGCCTGTTGTTGGCCCTGAAGAGGAACTGGTTGGCTGCTGCGTGAGGCAGGATGCTGGACTAGATGAACCACTGATGTGATCCAGCAGGGCTCTTAGGTGCTTAGACACTCTTCTTCCAGAGGATTGTGGTGGCTCTTGGCAGCTCTGGATAAATTACCTGTTTTTGCTCCCTGGCCCTTACAATGTAAAAAAAAAGATGAGAAGTTGGCCACAATATATGACTAATGGGGTCTCTTTGACTTAAGGTATCCCAAGCTGGGCAGGCTTGCTCTGCTTAAATGTACAGGTTTGCACTTATCTCTTGGTATTTCAACATACACTATCTTTAGATTGCAAAATAGGACTTCTGTACCAAACTTCTAGACAGGTCATTTGTTGATTTGCCTGTTATTCGATTATTAGAAAAAGGAAGGAGAAACCAAGATGGAAATAGCTGTGATATTCATTCTGTGATATTCATTCTCCTGTGTCCACTCCTGCAGAGGCAAGGCATGTGGCAGTAGGGTTGCCAACCTCTAGGTACTAGCTGGAGATCTCCTGCTATTACAACTGATCTCCAGCCATTAGATATCAGTTCACCTGGAGAAAATGGACACTTTGACAGTTGGACTCTATGGTATTGAAGTCCTTCCCCAAACCCCGCCCTCCTCAGGCTCCTCCCCAAAAATCTCCTGCCGGTGGCGAAGAGGAACTTGGCAACCCTATGTGGCAGTCAGAGATGGAGCTTTTTCAGTGAAGCTGCTTACTCTTTGCATTACCCTCCTGTTGAATCTCCCTTGGCACCTACTTTAGGCATCAGTCCAAAGTATGTGAACACATGGAGCTGCCTTATACTGAATCAGACCATCAGTCCATGAAGGTCAGTATTGTCTACTCAGACTGGCAGAACTCTCCAGGGTCTCAGGCCGAGGTCTTTCACATCACCTACTGCCACATCTTTTCAACTGGAGATGCCAGGGATAGAATTTGGGATGCTCTACCACTGAGCCATGGCCCCCTCCCTAGTCCCATTTCTGTCCTCTAGAGCTATTTTATGCCTCTGTTTCTAGTCTGAGGGCAGGTTCAAGGCTTGTGGCTTTATGATGTTTGAATAGTGATATTTTTATGTATGTTTTTAATGGTTTTTTTTTAAAAAATCTTGCGAGTTGTTGCAAGCAGGTCTCTTAGGGTTACCAACCTCCAGGATGTAGCTGGAGATCTCCTGCTATTACAACTGATATCCAGCCGACAAAGATCAGTTCCCCTAGAGCAAATGGCCGCTTTGGCCTTTGGACTCCATGGCATTGAAGTCCCTCCCCTCCCCAAACCCCGCCCCAAAAACCTCCCGCCGGTGGCAAAGAGGGACCTGGCAAACCTAAGGTCTCTGGAGGTGTGGCAATACAACTTTTTCTAAATAAATAAGATTTGGTGATTTACATTATTTGATGGTGGAAATATCAGATTGAAATGGGAGAAGGCACCATAGCTGCCTGGCTTTCCCACTTACTAGGTGATTTAATGGGCAGTGCCCAGTTTCTAGGTCATGAGCCGACAGCTGTAGTGAATATTAGTATTTATCAAAGGCCATATGCACCTTCAGATTGGTTCTTTTCCATTAAAGCAGGTGGAAATTGCTTCAGGGATGTGAGTGGCAATTAAATGATATTGCTTATAGCGCTACAGGCCCTTTCCTTCATATTCCATATTGGCAGAAGTTAATGAAATTAAAAGCCGTCGCATTGATTGAAATCAGCAGAGGTGCTGATTGCAAGCCGACCAGTTCCTTGAACTTTCAGCTAGAGGAAGGCAGGAAGTGAAGTCAACAATAGGAGAGGATTAAGTGGAAAGTTATGAGGGTGAAAAAGGTCAGGGAGATAAATGGCAGGAAGAACAACCTGAAGTAGCCAGGATGTGTGTCTAGCTTGTTAAGGCCAAAGGTCTAAGCATTACAAGATGCTAATACCATTCATATATTTAAAATAATGCCATTAAAAAGAGCAGTTGTTCACTTGATCACCAAGAACAAGGGGGATCTGGCAACCCAACACACACACAAAGCTATGCTGGGCATCATGGGATCTGTATGCATAAAGCCATGTTAGACAGAAGCTGCAATATCTGACCTCTGTCTCACGAAAGCTCATACTGGGATAAATGTTAGTCTTTAAGCAGCCACTGAACTTCTCTTTTGTTTTGCTACGATAGACTACCGTGGCTACTCCAATGTAGCAAGGAGCTGAGTGAGATGGTATGAAAAATCTGGCTGGATCCAACCCAGATGGAGCAATTTATTGGATAAACAAGGGGTGGGGGTGTCTGGCAAACAGTTAAAGATGTTAAATTGTGGAACTCCCTGCCCCAGGATGTGGTGATGGCTGTCAACTTGGAAGGCTTTAAGAGGGGAGTGGACATGTTCATGGAGGGCTATCCCTGGCTATTAGTCAAAATGGATACTAGTCATGAAGCATGCCTATTCTCTCCAGTATCAGAGGAGCATACCTATTATATTAGGTGCTGTGGAACACAGGCAGGATGCTGCTGCAGTTGTTTGTGGGCTTCCTAGGGGCACCTGGTTGGCCGTTGTGTGAACGGACTGCTGGACTTGATGGACCTTAATCTGATCCAGCAGGGCCTTTCTTATGTTCTTATGATGAAGGAAATAATATCTCATGGTTATTATACCACCAAATGGCATCAAAAATGAGAGAACAAATAATAAAAGAAGGCAGACAATTAGGAAAGAGGGCGACTTTTGAACAATGAATCATTGGAGGCTCAAGACACTTATTAGGAAAAATGTATAAATTGCTATTGCAATATGATACTGAAACTGAACAAGTAAAAGATTGCATGATAAAGTGGACACAAAATTTTGGAGGAAACATACACATGAATCAGTGGAAAAATCTTTGGACCAAAGAAATATAGTTCACAGAATGTCAGATATTGGTCATTTATGCACGGCTGTTTCTTCACAATCACCCCACTGACTACTTTGGGGCTTTGCTTTAATTATGCATGCCTTTTCCGGCTGTCAGAGGTTGCCTCGCTCTCCCTGTGCGTTTTCGCACATTTTGCCTGCGTTTTCTGGATTCCAGCTAAACACAAATCCAGAAAACGCGGGGAAGATGTGCAAAAATGTGCGGGGAGAGCAAGTGACCTCTGAGGGTTGGAAAAGGCAAGCATTATCAAAGCAAAGCCCCGAAGTAGTCGGTGAGGTGACCATGAGGAAACAGTCATGCATAAATGGCTAATATCTGACATTTTGTGAACTATATTTCTTTGGTCCAAAGATGGTGACTGGAGATCTGCTATTACAAATTATCTCCAGCCGATAGATATCAGTTCCCCTGGAGAAAATGGCCGCTTTGGCAATTGGACTCTATGGCATTGAAGTCCCTCCCCTCCCAAACCCAGCCCTCCTCAGGCTCTGCCCCAGAAACCTGCCACCAGTGGTGAAGAGGGACCTGGCAACCCTAGTCAGCGGTGTGACTGCGCGGAAAGAGCTAGGTATGTCTAAATGGCCATTAAGAGAGAATTGGTATAAAATGTTTTTTAGATGGTATGTCACACCTAAAGACATAGCAAGAGTCAACAAAGATTGTAATGGGATGGGTTGGTGGAAATACCAGAATACAGGTGCAACATTCTATCATATGTGGTGGACTTGTGAAAATGCCAGAAAATATTGGATAACAATACATGATGAAATGCAAAAGATATTAAAACTTAGATTTACATTGGATCCAAAAAGAATGCTATTAAATATCTTGCCAAGCAATATCCCAAAAATGCACAGTGAACTATTTAAGTATATGGTGACAGCAGCAAGAGTAATATATGCAGCAAAACGGAAGGCAGAGAAATACCCAGATTTAACTGAATGGATGAATAAGTTAACAGAATATGCAACCATGGCTAAACTGACATTTGTGATACACAATAGACCAACGCCAGAATTTCAAGAGAAATTGAATGTTTTCTTTAATTATATAGCTAATAACTAAGAGTAGAATTAAATTAAAAATGGAATAAAAGGATTTAGGTAACACATGGTTTTACAATAAATATATTATCGGATATGAAGACTTATGAGAATCTGGAGTATTGCAATTTAAAGAAGTTCATTATTAAGATGTAATTTCAAAAAGAAAAAAAGTAAGCTCCATGCAAACTCTTTGTTTGAATGTTATATATATTCAGCAGGGGGGAGGGTATGGCCAGCAGGGGGAGGGTATGCTGGTTGGCCCTGGGGTGTGTGTGCTGTGGCTGGCTGGCTGGCCTAGGGTGATACAAGCCCTTGGGCTCCCCCTCCCCTACATGCAGCGACCTTCCCTCACATTCTCCAGGAGCAACTGATAGAGCTTGGGAAGGAGTCCTAGCCTATCCTTCCTCTATAGGTACCTTGCTGTTCAGTAGGGCTGCCAGCCTCCAGGTGGTCTATGTGAGAGGCAGCACGAGGCTCAAAAAGAACTTAAATATATATACCGTATATACTCGTGTATAAGCCGAGTTTTTCAGCCCAAAAAAAGGGCTGAAAAAGCCGAACTCGGCTTATACACGGGTCAATACGGTAGGAGAGGGGAGGAGGGAGGAGGGAGGAACTTACTGCTCGCAGCCTCGCTCGGGAGCCTTTCTCCTGCCGGCAGGGGCCTGGAGGGGCCGGCAGGAGGTTCCTGCCGGCTGCTCCGCTGCCGCCCAGGCGCCCGGGCGCCTTTCTTCTGCCGGCAGGGACCTTCCTGGGCCGGCAGAAGATCCCTGCCGGCCGCTCTGCCGCCGCCCAGGCGGCAGGGAGCCTTTCTCCTGCCGGCAGGGGCCTGGAGGGGCTGGCAGGAGGTCCCTGCCGGCTGCTCCGACGCCGCCCAGGCGCCTGGGCGCCTTTCTTCTGCCGGCAGGGACCTTCCTGGGCCGGCAGGAGGCCCCTGCCAGCTGCGCCGCCGCCACCCACGCGCCCAAGCGCCTTCCTCCGGCCGGCAGGGGCCTGGAAAGGCCTCCTGCCGGCCCAGGAAGGCCGTGCCGCCGGTTCGCTGCATCTCCCGGTAAGTAGGGGGTTCAGGGGCTCTTCCCCCTCCCCCCCTTGGATGGCACTGGGGGTGGGGTGGGGTGGGGCGGGAGGGCCTGGGAGGCGGCGGGAGGGCGACCTGGGCAGGGGCCCTGCGCTCTAAAATGGCGGCCGGCATTTTAGAGCGCAGCATTGCCGGTAAAGGGAATTTCTTATTGACCCTCGGCTTATACACGGGTCAATAAGAAATTCCCTTTTCTGGCCTCAAATGTGGGGGGTCGGCTTATACTCGGGTCGGCTTATACCCGAGTATATACGGTAGAAAGACAATGCTAGCTTCGAAGGCCAATAAATTTATATTAGTATGAGTATCCCAAAATAAGCAAAAAAAAAAAAAAAAAAAAAAAAACCTCACAGGTGTATCATGTTAATGCACACCTCCATTGCCTCGCAGGGCTTAAACTGAAAAATACCACACTGGGTTAAATACAAACTCAACAATTCAAGTTACTGCTCCAAAGGGCTTGTAATATTAACAATTGTGCAAAAATGCACTAATATTCTGAATCAAAATGATTATGCTATCACTAATAAGCAATCATGAAGAAACGAGGAAGCGGATCCGTGGCAAAGGACGTGGCAAGGACGTGTTTCGGAGGACCTTCATCAGCTTGCCAACCCAATGGATGATTAGGAGACCGCCGAATAAAGCACTTGTGGTTTGTAAAAGTTTCCACTGCTTCAGCTATATGAGCATGGATTGCTAGACTTCCTGGAGTCCAGAAGTATTTCAGCTCTTATACAAATGAGAGAAGCATAGACTGTGTTTCCAAAAATTCTTCAATCAGTTGGTGGCTGGAGATTTCCTGCTACGACTGATCTCCAGCTGATAGATTTGGGGGGTGCAGCCTGAGGAGAACGGGGATTGGGAAGGGGAGGGACTTCAGTGCCATAGAGTCCATCTTCCAAAGCGGCCATTTTCTCCAGGGGAACTGATCTCTATCGGCTGGAGCTCAGTTGTAATAGTGGGAGATCTCCAGCTAGTACATGGAGGCTGGCAACCCTGTGTGTGTGTGTAAAGTGCCATCAAGTTGCAGCCCGCCTATGGCGACCCATTTGGGGGTTTCATGGCAAGAGACTAACAGAGGTGGTTTGCCAGTGCCTTCCTCTGCACAGCAACCCTGGTATTCCTTGGTGGTCTCCCATCCAAATACTAACCAGGGCTGACCCTGCTTAGATCTGACGAGATCAGGCTAGCCTGGGCAACCCTACCGCAACATAATGTTAGCCAATCCACACATGCAGCTGTAAATCACCAAATGTCAAATAAGCAATGGAAAAACATTAGGAGATCTGCATGCATGTGAGCCGGCCAAGGAGGAAATTTCCTCCTGTTGAATTAATCAGAAGGCATTCTGTGTTTTTCGTTGGCCTTGCGGCTTCTATTATTAAAACGGACACAGATTTCAGTAGCGTGCAGGCTGTACAAACAATGCCTTAATGAGCGCAGGGAGGAAGCAACATTTGCAGTAGCGCAAGGCATCACTTCTCCACTTGCACTTTTCTCTAATTAAAGACAATAAGTAGGAGACGGGGAGCCATAAACTGCTGCCGCCTTCCTCCTAATTGGTAAGCCCGTTCGGTTCCAAGTTGCATAGCCTGTCTAGTTCTGCCTTAGTCATTGAATGGATTGCACTGGCAGGCGGCCCATGTTATTCGTCAACTGACTTCTTTGAAAAAGAGAATCTCTGACCTGCACTGGCGGAAGCACCAGCCAGGTAGCAGAAATCCTGCAGCATCAATCATATTTTCTGTGCCTTTGTCATTGTAGACTTGGTCACTGTGCTGTGAACATGACTCATTCTCTTCTGGGATTGGCTCCATGAAGAAGCAGAATAGATGTTGGGGTGGGGGGGTTGCTCAAGGTGGACTTCCATACACAAGGCACACTTGTAGAGAACAGTTGGATCACAATGTCAAGTATAAGCCGTAATCCTTCCCAGATGAATCTCAAGGGGTTTGGAGTACATATATGCAGAAAACCCACATGATCCAACATCACCGTTCATCCAAATGTCACATGAAATGAGTTGCTTCCATCACTGAAACAAATGGAACCTTAATAGACACCCCAGAACTCATGGACAAATGAAGAACACATTCCATTTTCACCGTATGCCTATCTATCACATTGTTGTCCCACCCTTTTCCAAAGACCTCCGAGGGAGGGACTGTGGCTCAGTGGTAGAGCATCTGCTTGGCATGCAGAAGGTCCTGGGTTCAATCCCCGGCATCTCCAGTTAAAGAGACTAGGCAAGTAGAAGATGTGAAAGACCTCAGCCTGAGACCCTGAAGAGCCGCTGCTTGTCTGAGTAGACAATACTGACTTTGATGGACCAAGGGTCTGGTTCAGTATAAAGCAGCTTCATGTGTTGATATACCTGGGACTGTTCCCATCTTTTGAACAACCCTGAGGTAGGTCAGGCTGAGAGGGAGTGGGATGGGATGGGCCTGAGATCACCCACCAAGTTTCAGGGCAGAGTGGAGACTTCAACCTGGTTTCCCCAGATATTTGCCTGACTGTCTAACCACTGCCTGATAGCGGCTCTCTCCTAGGCTTGCCTGGTCTCCTGTTATTGCGGGAGAGAATAAGGGGATGCTGGTGTGCTAATATCACTTCCTATAAAATCTGTAAGTGACGTCATGGATGTTGTAGAATTTTCAAAAAAAATATATGGTTTTACCATAAAGGCTTTGAAAATTCTAATGTGCCCAGTTACATTGTTTTCAGGTTTTATGGGAAGTGATGTCAGCACACTGGAGTCATGCTGGTGTGCCAGGCCCCCCCATCCCGGGGGGTTCTGGCTCCAGCATGGCAGCCCTACTCTGTCTACACTGCTCTCATGTGAAGCCCTCCCACCCAAATTCTGTACATCCCACAAAAGAGGGACGACCATATAATGCCATTTCCCCCTTTATATGTGGATGGTTCCTGCCTAGTGAAATATAATTCATGAAGTTAGATTGGCAACTGTGGAATGTACAATCTTTAATAAGAATAGCTAATGTGTTTGTAGCAGCAGGAGGGCAGTAATAGTGTCATGCTTAATAAAACATAGGTACAAATACACATTTTAGATTCAAAGATAGTAGGATCTACTTGTTATTTTAACAGTAATCCTAGTCGCGTGTACACAGCGGTGCATACACAGTGGGACTCAACACTACATTCCTTGGCAGTGGTGGGCAACTTTTTTGGCAAGCTTGACAGGTGTAAAATCCAAAGCATCCAGACCAAATTTTTCTCTAAATGGAGGTATATTTGCTGCCAGTTCTCCCTTCCAGCTGCAGACACCTATTTTTTTCCCTTTCATGGCATTCCCGAGGGCCCCCAGTTACCCCAGAGGAGCATTTTGGGGAGACGCATGTGCTGCAGTAGGGGTAAAAAAAGTGGGAAAGGCCTGTTCTTCTGACAGAAGTGTCTTCTATTAGTGGGAAATTTCACCTGGATCCAACCCGTTTAGCAGGGATGGAGAATCTTTTTTCCGTCAAGGGTCATTTGGATATTTATAACATCATTGGCGGGCCATACAAAATTAGCTGACCAAGACCCAAGCAGGCAGTTGCCCCAGATGACCCTCACCCCCTGCGCAGTCAAGCTGGCAGGCATCCAACTGGTGGCACACTCGCCCACCTGGTGGCACAGGATGATCTGTTGCACCAGACGGCCATAGCCTTCCAGCCACACGCTGGGGTTGCTCCTGCTCCACATGGTCGGGGCCGGATTCTACAGCCAGCTCCTGCTACCGCCGCCTGCAGGGATGAAATGAGGACACACTGGCTAAGAACTCCCCCCTCCGCGCATTCTGGCCCTGCCCCTTTAACCCCTCCATTGTCGCCACTTCCCCCCCAAGCCCTCTTGTAGCACTGGGAATATGTTTTTCTATGGCCTGGGTGGGAAAGGGTTAACACAGTTTCTTGGGTGGTCCTAGCAGCTCCATAGCTAACGGCTCTTCTGCAAGGGGGAAAAGATTCATTTTCTCGGCAAAACAAACTCACATCTGCCTTGAATAGAGGCTATTCCTGTCCATGGGAGGGGGCAGATCACCAGTCTTAGATCCTTCTGAGCTAGAGATCTGCCAGGACCCACGAAGGGCCAGACCAAATGATTTCGCGGGCCTTAAACAGCCCCCGGGCCTGACGTTCCCCACCCCTGCCATATAGGTTTGCCAGCTCCAGGATGGAAAATAACAGAAGATTTTGAGGGTGAAGCCTGAGGAGGGTGGGGCTTGGGGAGGGACCAATGGAGTATAATGCCACAGAGTCCACCTTCCAAATCTGCCATTTTCTCCAGGTAAACTGATCTCTGTTGTCTGGAGATCAGTTGTAATCCCAGGAGATTGCCAGCTGCCGCTTGGAGGTTGGCAAACCCTAAATCCACATGATAGTCTGATTCTAACGCACTCCATTTGCCTTAGGGTCATTTTGTCCCTAGTCTACTATATCAGGGAGTAGGAAAAGAAAAAAATAGACCTGCTACTTTCTGTGCTATTTGGGACATCCATGTGGCAAGGCATAGGGAAATGCTGATTTGGATTGGGGTTATTTCCTGAATGGAGATTGACCTCACCCCCAGATGCTAATACTGCACATGTATACAGAGAACAAGCCATGCACCCTGTCTTTCTCATATGCATGCTATAGAAGAGAAACAGTATGTTGAGGTGAGGTCACTCAACGGTTGGAGAAGATTCATCCATCTCTCCAACCTTTGGCTTCTTCCTTACTCTGGCACACTTCCAGGTGCTCACCTGGTGTTTCCTGACTCTGAATCTTCTGGTCTGCTATTTACAATCCTGATGCTGACACCATTGAGGTCATTATGGCTCTTCCTGTTCTTGCCAGGTAGGGCCTCCAGGCCTCTTACCCAGAAGGGACATTGGATAGCTCTAGGAATTGATAGAAGATCTATGGGTTTACCATAGAGTTTCTGTCAATTTCTAGAACTACCCATTGTCAATCTCAGGTTTTACCTGTACGTGATGTGTGATATCACCAACATCACACATCCTCCCCCTCTTTTCCTGCCCCCCCCCCCCACGTGTCTGCTGGTTGCAAGGCTTGATGTGGGCAGCCCTACTGTCAGGCGACTCCATTACATGATTTCTTTGCACATGCTTGCAGGCTCACGGAGTCCCTCGGTCAGTGCATCCCTCATCTGAAAAGATGGACGACCACTGTTTCAACTGACTGAAACATCTTTGACCTGCTCTGAAAGCTTTGGAGGACAACAGAAGGAAGATTCTATTTAAAAATCTCAGCAATTGCCTGGCACTATGGCGGACAGTTGCCAGGCACAGAGCTGGGGGAAGGAGCGCTCTGGGCAGGAGGGAGGGAGGGGGTGTGCCATGTGTGCTGGAGCCAGGCGCTGGGGCAGAGATAAACGTGCCAGGCAGGGGACACCCCCACACAAACCAAAAGAGAGGGAGAGCAGTGGCCATGCTGGCTCTTCCCCTCTCCTTGAGCCAGGGGCACGTGCCCCTGCCAGACACCCCCCTCCCCAAGATCCAGCCCTGAGAGTTACATGGGTTCTTATAAAAGCCTATCTGCCACAAATCTATCCAGCAACTGTAACTTGATTCCATCAGTCTGTTTCTTGACTTTGCCATCTTCCTGCATTTCCGGGACTTTGTAACTCTCGCGACTTCCCTTCAGCTTGCTACCTCCGAAAATGCGTGCCTGCTCTGAAGTTTTCAGAGCATAATGGTCTCAGCTTAGCAAAAACTCCAACTGCGAAGAGCCTGATATCTAACTGTGTTATGTAACTTGCCAAAATAAAATTGCCTATGTGAAAAAATTTTGTTGGATTTTTTTTTTCCTTTTCAGGAGGAGGAAAAAATCTCAGTGAAGCAGAACGCGTGGTGAGAAGCATCTCCCTCTTAATGAGCTGCTGTCCTACCTCTAGGTCATCTATTTTTATAAATTTATCTTAAGTATATAAAAGCCAAGTTTCTGGCACCAAGCCAGGCGTATAGAATATCATCTTGTGCTGCCTGACAGAACATTTACTTCTTTAAAAAAGAAAACCCTATAGAAACCCTTATCTGTCAGATCTCTCGGGTTCTGTAATTTCTCTGCAACTCAAAGTGCCACGTTTTTAAAATGGAAACTGCAGAGTAAATAATACGTAAGGGCTGCTTTTGAGAAGGTCAACTATATACCTTGAGATAGCAGACTCTGCCAAGATACTATTTTACCTTATTAGGGCTGCCAACCTCCAGGAACTAGCTTGAGATCCCCTGCTGTTACATCTGATCTCCAGCCGATAGAGTTCAGTTCACCTGGAGAAAATGGTCGCTTTGGCAATTGGACTCTATGGCATTGACGTCCCTCCCCAAACTCCGCCCTCCTCAGGTTCCACCCCAAAAACCTCCCACCGGTGGCGCAGAGGCACCTGGCAACCCTATGCCTTATGCAGGATTGCACCTTGGAAAGGCATGAAATGAGCAGATTAAGACCCTGGGCCAGGCCTTCCCTCTCAGCCTAACCTACCTCACAGGGACGTTGTGAGGATAAAATGGAGAAGAACTATGGATGCCACCTTGAGCTCTGTGGAAGAAGGTGGAGATATAGATGGATAGAGTGAAACTGCTCTTGGTTAAGGAAAAATATACCAACAAAGAGAAGGAGTGGTCCATAGCACTGTTCACATGTTCTAGTCAATGTCCATACTTCCTGCCTGTAAGAAAGAGGGTGGACTCCATGGCATTATACCCTGCTGAGGTCCCTTCCCTCCCAAAACCCACTTCCCTCAGGCTCCACCCCCAAATCTCCAGGAAATTCCCCATCTGGAGTTGACAACCCTAGGACCAGTACCTGGATAAATGTGGGGGTTCGCATCACATGTTCAGCTGTACATGAGTTGACTGTAACATGAGAATTACTCAACGCACGTACAAAGAACAATCAAGTGTGGATTGTTCATGTGTTCACAGCAACCTGTACACAGGGCTAGTGAAGAGAGTGGTGGTAACTAAAATGCCCAGAGAGAAAATGGAAGGCAGGAGCTATGGTGCTAATTTTCTAATCTGGTAGCATATTGAAAGGTGAAGGGAGAATTTCTAGCAACCCAATGTGGGCTGCTTCCTCAGGGAACAATTGAAATGACCCATGTACCATGTAGTTGCTTGCTTGTGTGAGGCTGCCCATGATTAGGCTTGGGCTCAGGGGTTAAACAGGAGTATAAGGTCACAGATTCAGTCTCCAGTGTTAAAGGATCAGGTATTTGGTTGACCAGAAATCCTGGAGAACTGCTGCTGGTCATAATAGCCAATACCGACTTTGATAGACCAATGGTCTGATTCAGTAGAAGGCAGCCTGGAGTATGGTTGCCACACTCCAGATGGTGGCTGGAGAGCTCCTGGGATTACAGCTGATTTCCAGTTCACCTGGAGAAAATGGCTGCTTTGGAAGGTGGACTCTATGGCATTATATCCTGCTGAGGTCTCTCTCCTCCCCAAACCCCACCCTCCTCAGTAGGGTTGCCAACCTCCAGGTATTAGCTGGGAATCTGCTACTACAACTGATCTCCAGCCGATAGAGATCAGTTCACCTGGAGAAAATGGCTGCTTTGGCATTTGGACTCTATGGCATTGAAGTCCCTCCCCTCCCCAAACCCCACCCTCCTCAGGCTCCGCCCCAAAAACCTCCCGCTGGTGGCGAAGAGGGACCTGGCAACCCTACTCCTCAGGCGTCACCACTAAAATCTCCAGGTATTTCTCAACGCAGAGCTGGTAACCCTACCCTAGAGACAAATGAGGACATCAAAAACATGGAGGGTGAAAGTTTGAATCTAAAGCAAAGCATATCAAAGAACCAGTGATAGGCTTGCCATCTGTTGTTAAACTTAACAAATTCTTTTTTTGTGTGTGGGGGGCGGTCCTCGCTGCAAAATGCCAGTTTCTCTTCACTGTGTTAAGTTTCCTGATGGTTGGCAGTTTATCTAACCAGATGCTGAGCTGAAGAAATTCTAAGTGCCTGAAAAGGAAAGGAGGGAACCAATCTCTTTCTTCCCCTGGTGTTTCATCAGACATTTGATTCTCCTCATTTAGAACAAATTGCCACTTTTTGACTCCTTGGCTGTGAAAACCATCCCGCTGTAATAGCTGCCATGTGTTGGGATCAATAAGCAAGCAGTTGTTTGTGCTCCATTTTAACGTAAGCAGTAAATTAATCATTTTGAAGAATCAGCACTTAGGGATACATTACACTTTTGTCTTTGGCTGTGTTCATTTCCCTGTAATTCTTATGCGTAGGACTATGAAATCCTGACAATGTTTTTTATTGATCTGAGTAGGTATTGATATTTCTCTAAACTTTCTTCCTAAAATAACTTTTGTTTCTTTCTGCACTGTAGTGACTATGGCTCAGATTCAGCTAAAGTTAATCCAGGCTAGCTTGACGAAAACAAATAAGTGATGTGGAACTGGGGTACTGTGCTCAGTGGTTAGAGCATCTTTAGCGAAAAGGACCTCAGGTGACAGGTGTTCTGAAAGATCTTTCTTGGCTTGAGACCCTGGAGTGTTGCTGTCTACCAGTCAGATGGACCAATGGTATGAGTCAGTATAAGACAGCTGTGTGTGTGTGTATACGTGTACACACACATACACACAGTAGGGTTCAATCAGTTGTGTATTTGCTTACTTCACTTATAATCCATCTTTATCACTGAGACTCAAGGCAGACTACAACATTCTGAAACACAGTAATAAAGCTGGATTAAGAATTAGAAATCACATTTGAATGCTCACTTCTGAAGTGAAGCGCATTATGTTGCTGTGGAGAGACAAGAAGAAGGGGGTGAAGGGTGTGGCTAAGTTTGGAGTTTCTCTTCTAGTTCCCAATACTACCCTTTTAACAACATCACAGGTTCTGGGATAAGGATTCCAAACTGAGATCCATTGTGGTGTAGTGGTTAGATTGGCATTAAGAGTCCTAAATTCAGATTTTGATGCTTGTTGGGTGACCTTAGGCCAGTTACTGAATTAGATCCAGCAGTCTGCCAGCAGAACCTGCCAATGGTTGTGTGGACCTTTCCCACATTATCTTTCCCTCAGCAGTCCTTTCTGATGCCAGGAAAGTTTATTCCTGGGATCACGGGACCTGTGTGGATTAATATCCATGTAACTTGGGAGGTGGAATGGGGCCCTGTTCTACATCTTCTGTCAGCAGAACTGTGCTGATGGAGGATGAAGAAACGCGAATAGCACATGGGTTCTGTGACATTGTCAGGCTGTTATCTCGGTTTAGATGTTTCCTTTCGTTTCTCTGCTGAACCGTCCAGACTTCAAGGACGGCTACACATACCAAAGCCTGGGAACGCCACTCCTGGGAAATAATGCTCTGTTTATGCTTTGTAATCTCCCGCCATTTCTCTGCCTTATATTTCCAAATAATGGGTAAGACAACCCATAGCTGTCATCTTATCCTCAATGCACTGTATTGCCTATTTGACCAGTAAAGCCATCTGCTTGGAATCTGATTGTCTCTGTGGTGATTTCTGGTTCGATGGGTCAAGAGCTCACAGACATAAGGCATTAACTTTTCCTGGACTGGAAAGATCTGTGATCCTTGGATCTATGGATTGCTGTATCTAACCCACTGTCTCTCAATTTAACCCACCTTACAGGGTTGTTATGAGGATAAAATGAAAGAGGGCAAATCTCGTTTGCTGCTCTGAGCTTCTTGGAGAAAGGTAGGGTTGCCAAGTCCCTCTTCACCACCGGTGGGAGATTTTTTTTGGGTGGAGCCTGAGGAGGGCAGTGTTTGGGGAGGGGAGGGACTTCAGTGCTACAGAGTCCAATTGCTAAAGCCAGCCATTTTCTCCAGGGGAACTGATCTGTATGGGCTGGAGATCAGCTGTAATAGCAGGAGATCTCCTGCTACTACGTGGAGGTTGGCAACCCTAGAGGAAGGGCAGGAAAAAATGTACTAGGGAACGTTACAATTAGGGCTGTCAATTCGGTTCATCCTGAACCGAAAAACAGCCGAATTTCCCCCGAATCGGCAATTTTCAGTTCTGATGGAACCGAATTTAAAAAAAGGCGGGAAAACGACAAGCCGAATTCGGCGAGTTCGGGGCGTGCCGAATAAATTCAGCAAATTCAGGGGCTCAGAATCAGCGGCATAACCGTCAGTTAGTAAGCAGCATTCTCCCACGGCCAATGGTGGCCAAGCTGGGTCTTCTCCTGGCCAATCAGAGCAGGGATTCTCACTTTTGAAATGGCCAGGAGAAGAGTCTAAAAACTCTCGTCCCTCCTGTCCCGACTGTATTCATTGCCTTCCAATTTGATGGTGGTGCTGCTGAGAGATCCGATTCCTGACTGGGCCGAGCTGCTTATGCTTACCGGAATAGGATTGGATTTACTTCTCCTCTGTGCTCCTGCTGGAAGACATCCACACAGTTTGATTTTGGGTTTTTTTCTCTATACCTTTTCTCCTGTGTGTGTGTGTCTGTGTGTGTGGGGGAAGCAGAGTCTCTTTCTCTGTGTGTGGGGGAGCAGTTTCTGTGGGTGGGGGGAGGCAAAGGGGGCTTTCGCCTGTTCTGCCGAGAGGTGTGTGCCCACTTGCCTCTGCGAGAGTGTGTGTTCTGCTTTTAAAGTTTTAAAGTTGAGTCTGTGCGGCAGCTAGCGAGTCTCTCTCCGCTCTGCACCCGGGCCGTGCCTCCTCCTCCTTGGGAGTGTGTGCTGTGCTCTGCTTTTGTTTTTTGCCCCTAGCCTGGGGTTGATTGCGATGGTGCGGCTTGCATGAGTCTCTCCCCGGTGCCGCTTGGCACCCGCACCTCCTCCTCCTTGGTTTTTTTCCTGTTTGGGGTTGAGCCGAGCCGTACTGGTTTGGGGGGGGGGTTCGCCCATTCTGCAGAGAGTGTGTGCCCGCTCGCCTCTGCGGGAGTGTGTGCTGTGCTCTGCTTTTGTTTTTTGCCCCTAGCCTGGGGTTGAGTGTGATGGTGCGGCTTGCAAGAGTCTCTCCCCGGCACCGCTCGGCACGTGTTGCTTTGCATAGACCAAATGGTCTATTTATTTTTATTCATTCCAATGAGTGGAAGGGGGGACACCTTCCGGTCCCCATAACTCGAGACCCCCTGTCCTAATCGTCACCAAACTTGGGAGTTCTTGCAAGAAGGGTCCCCTCAAGCTATGCTGAAAGTTTGGGACCTCTACCTCCAAACATGCCCCCCCCCCCGGAGCCGCGGAAAGGCGCAAATGTGTTTTTAATGGCTTTAAACGGCTGAATTTCCCCCCGAACTCCGAATCTCGCGCTGAATTGCACGGATCCAAATCAGGAGAGTTTGAACTTCGGCATTTCCCGAATCAAAACGGGCCAAATTTTGCCGAATTCAAATTTTACTGAATTTTTTTTCAACCGCCCTAGTTACAATATTGTCCCAGGAAGTATTACCTTCCGAGGTCTTTGGGAGCCTTTACTCTCTTGTGTCATGACTGGCTTCATTTCCCAATGTTTCATTGAACAGGAATGCCCACACAGCCTATTTTGAATAATGGAGGCTGATTTGAATAATTGTGGTGAATAGATATGAGGACAATCAGGGAAACAATGAATTAATGCACACTTACTATTCAGGGCTATTATTCAGAGAGCTAAGTGTCCCTGAAGGATATTGCCGTTAGACATTTTGTGAACCGATTTCCCTTGCTCAGTGTATTGAGTTGCTTCCCCACCCCCCACCCCCGATTAAGTACGTGTTTGGAAGCTGTGGAATTATTGAACAGGCAACAATTTCCATTGTTATAAATTAAAAATAAGGTGCATTTGTAATTGCTTGGGTGTTACCTGGAAAGGCACATGGTAACAAAAATTAAAAATAAAAGTGGTGCATTTGTAATTGCTTGGGTGTTACCTGGAAAGGCACATGGTAACAAAAATTATGCACGTGACTACATTAATGCCTTAAAGCTTAACATAAGCCCATATAGTTGTTTTGTTGCATAACTTGAATCATTTGTTGGAAATCACGTTTTTGAAATTACATAAATCATTATATTCAGTGCATCAACGGCACTTTATGTATATGTGTGTAACCTCCAGGTAATAGCTGGTGATCTCCTGCTATTATAACTGATCTCCAGCCAATAGAGATCAGGTCACTTGGAGAAAATGGCCGCTTTGGCAATTGGACTCTATCTCATTGAAGTCCCTCTCCTCCCCAAACCCCGCCCTCCTCAGGCTCCACCCCAAAAACCTCCCACCGGTGGCAAAGAGGGACCTGGCAACCCTAGCCATTCCCCTCCCCACCAGCTAGTTAAGTGACAGGGAATTCACTGCCCCCAGAAGGGGAATGGCAAGTCTTTGTCCAACATGATCCCTTACTCCAAATAGCAAACGGTAGATTGGCCAAGCCCAACCGAAGGGTGCAAATGACAGGGCTGTTCCTGTACAAACCCAATGAAACACATGGGAATTTTTCAATCTACAATTACTAATCTCCCATTTATTTTAGTGAGGGCCATGTGGAGAAACGTTCTGGAGGACTGACTCCGAAACTCCCTGACAAGCATATGAACATGTCTTCTAACCTTTCCACAAATGCCACACAAATTAACAGCATTGTTAGTATACACAACAGTACGCCACTAAAGGTTTAGAAGGCAGAGTAACTGGCCCCGAAGCCATGATTTCTAGATTTAGAGAAAGTAAAAAATTAATTTCACTTTGACTGAAAGCAAATCCCTTCTCAGCAGTGCCATTATTACACTCGACAAATAGACATGTTTACCTTCTGGCTGGTAGCATTACGGATTCAAACAATCATACTTAACCTTTGCAAATAATCCTAGGGTTATTTTAATAAGACAGAAACTGTTCATCCACCAGCTGGAATCCCGAAGTCTCTCGCTGTTCTTTTATTTGCTTAGCTGCTAAACACAAGGCCACCTGGAGACGGCAGCCGCTGCTGGCACACCTCTGCACCTTTTGGAAATAGAATCTGGTTTCTCAATTCTGGCGGCATTATTATACTGTCAGATTCACCATTCTTTTCTCGCCATGATGTATATCACTGGTACCCAAATCTGTCATCCGTGTCTGTGTACAACAAGTACAACAACCAAATGGGATTATTCCTTTCAGAAGGGAGGGAATGAATGCCTTTTAATGCAGTTTAAAGGCATTTTAACACATTTTAATCATTGGCTAGGATTCAAAGGCTTGTGACAATTAGTTCTGCATGTCTAATGGTGCTTGGAGATATTTTTTTTTCTTGTACAGCAGATTGCTGTGCCACACGGAAAACCACATTTGAAACTTAAGAGGACCAAAAAGTGGCTTGCAATGTGGCATGAAGATTTGTTGAGGGAGGGGCTGTGGCTCAGTTTGTAGAAAATCTGCTTGGCATGCAGAAGGTCCCAGGTTCAATCCCCGGCATCTCCAGTTAAAGGGACCAGGCAAGTAGGTGATGTGAAAGACCTCTACCTGAGACCCTAGAGAGCCGCTGCCAGTCTGAGTAGACAATACTGACTTCGAGGGACAAGGGTCTGGTTCAGTAGAAGGTAGCTTCATGTGTTCAAGGGGGGGGGTTGGAGAGAAATCTGTGGATTTGGTCATCTGACAGCAACATGTATGTCTCATTTTATGAACCATGGCTATGGTTTCAAAGTGCTACTCACTGGATTGGGAGGGCAGCTTTATTTTGTCCGGTGACAAGAGGAGGGCATGCTTGGACTCTGAGGACATCCAAGGCTTCTTCTTGGAAGAAAGCAATAGGGTTGCCAACCTCCAGGCGAGGCCTTGAGATCTCCTACGGTTGTCAGTAGGGTTGCCAGGTCCCTCTTCGCCACAGGGGGGAGGTTTTTTGGGTGGAGCCTGAGGAGGGCAGGGTTTGGGGAGGGAAGGGACTACAATGCCATAGAGTCCAATTGCCAAAGCAGCCATTTTCTCCAGGGGAACTGATCTATATCGGCTGGAGATCACTTGTAAAAGTGGGAGATCTCCAACTAGTACCTGGAGGTTGGCAACTCTAGTTGCTGGCACCAGGTTGGGAAATACCTGGAAATTTTGGGAGTGGAGCCTGAGAAGAGCAGAGTTTGGAGAGGGGAGGGACTGCTATAGTCCAATGCCAAAACGGCCATTTTCTCCAGGTGAACTGATCTGTATCGGCTGGAGATCAGTTATAATAGCAGGAGATCTCCAGCCACTACCTCAGTGGGGTAAAATACCATAGAGCCCATGCTCCAAAGCATCCATTTTCTCCAGGGGAACTGATCTCTGTTTATCTGGAGATGAACTATAATCCCACCACGCTGGCTGGGAAGCAGGAGCATCAGTACAAGCCTGTGTGGGCTGTCTTCTTAAAAAAGAAACCGTTCCCTGCTGTATGGCTATTTGGGTTCAGGGAGCTCTTTACAAACTGTAATGTTTAGTTTGGCCCCAAGAGTGAGGGAAGCCGGCAAAATGGACGCTTGGCGGCATCAAGTTGCAGCATTTTGCCTACATGATAGCCAGCAATTTCTCTTGATCCAGACCGAAGCAGTCTCATCCTGATGCCTTTATCAGGATTAACTAAAATACACAGAGGAGTAAACTAGCTTTCAAGTTACACAGACATTTTCCTCAGGCCCAATGTGAAAAAAAAAAAAAAAACAGTGAGCGGGGAATATATGAACGAGCAGAAGACATGATAAAAGGTTCATCTGTGATGTATTAGTCTTAAAATGCTGGGGGCGGGGGGCTGGCAGACAAATTGCATTAGTTTTAAACCAGTGCCCCAAATCTCAGAGTATATTGGGACACAGAAATGCTTTCCCTTTGAAAATGTAACTGCCAGGAGTTATTTGAGACCGTCTCTAGCACTAATTGGAACTCATGGGTCCCCTGTTCAGCGGGGAAGAGAAGAAAAATGTGATAGAAGTTAACAGAAAATCCAGTCTTCGGCTAATCAGAACCTAATACTGCTGCCCGAATTTGGGTGTCTTATAGTGCTGCCAACCTCCAGGTAATAGCTGGAGATCTCCTGCTATTACAACTGATCCCCAGCCGATAGAGATCAGTTCACCTGGAGAAAATAGCCGCTTTGACAATTGGACACTATGGCATTGAAGTCCCCCCTCCCCAAGCCCCGCCCTCCTCAGGCTCCGCCCCAAAAACCTCCCCCCAGTGGCAAAGGGGGACCTGGGAACCCTAGTGTTTTAAAATTTAAGTTTCACTCAAATGCAGAATTTGAGGAACTTAGCAAGTAACAAATCTGTAAATGTTTCCTTTGTTGTTGGAAATACCTGGTTTTTGTTTAGGAGTCAAAAGAAGAAGGGAAACTATATAAATAGTGGGGGAGAGATAATTGTTCCCATTCCTTCCTGGGTTACATATTCTGGCTCCTTACTGTTCATACTATGGGTTTCTGATCCAGATGCAGTCTTATCGAATGGCACTATTGCAAAAATGATGGATGGTTGAATATAAACACATACACCCCAAGCAGATGCAAACACCATGAATCTAATGTCAAGCCCCTGTAATTCCAGTCCATCACACTATTGTGCCAGCATGGTGTAGTGGTTAGGAGCGATAGACTCTAATCTGGAGAACCGGGTTTGATTCCCTGCTCCTCCACATGAGTGGCGGACTCTAATCTGGTGAACTGGGTTGGTTTCCCCACTCCTACACATGAAGCCAGCTGGGTGACCTTGGGCTAGTCACAGCTCTCTCAGCCCCACCTACCTCACAAGGTGCCTGTTGTGGGGAGAGGAAGGGAAGGTGATTGTAAGCTAGTTTGATTCTCCTTAAAAAAAGGTAGAGAAAGTCGGCAATAAAAACCAACTCCTCCTCGTCCTCGTCCTCCTCCTTCTTCTGTTTTGACTGGTAATTTTTTTCTAGTCCCTTCCCAAGAACAAAACACACTGTTAACCAGACTGAAAATGCAACTCCCTGATTCCCAGTATGCTTTCCAGTATTATGATCATTAGGTTTCTCCAGTGTCTCATTACTAACAAAACCAACTTCTTAGGCAATACTGGTCTCCTGGGTCTCCTACAGTATATTTACCCCAACAGATATGTTGCTGGTAGTTTCCTAGTTAACCTCAGAGAGGTTAATGATAATAGTTATTTTTGTAGTCATTTTTTCTCTCTTGTGCTATCAAAATGTCGCCCTGACGTGTTCCCCTTTTCAAAATATTAAGTTTACAATGTTTGGATAATCTAGATAGTACTGGTTTAAACAAAATGTCTTTTTTGAAGCTACATAATGGAACCCAGGGAAGTTCCAACTGTCCGTGCTTTCTAGGAACAGTCCCTTTGCTTCTGCAGTGGTAAATCACTGGCTTGGATCTTTAGGTGCCATTATGTTCTCTCCCCACCTCTGACAGAGCACGATTTTTAATTCCATTTTTGGAGGAGGGAAGATGGACTTGAATGAGGGTACCAGCTCCAGCTTGGAAAATGCCTGGAGATTTGGAGGGAGAACCTGGGATGGGTGGAGTGGGGGGAGGAGCCCAGCAGGGGTTTGATTTGAACGAGTCTTCCCTCCAACGCTACCATTTCCTTCAGGGGAACTGATCTCTGGAGACCGGGGACTGTTGTAATTCGCAGAGAATTCTAAGTCCCAACTGATGGACGGCAACACTGACTTTAACAGATTTCCCCCTCCTGTTGCAGACTCTCATCCCCCGTATTATTTATGCGCAGGTTACACACAAGGCCGGAGACAGAGTTCCAACAGCAACCGCTTTATTCAGTTAACAGGGAAGAGTGAGAACTAAGCTAACTGCAAAACACCCAACTTATATACAGTTCCCAACCACCTGGAGCCACCACCCCCTAGTCCATGGTTGGACGGCCAAAGTCTCCTCTCCAATAGGAAGAACAGATGACGGAGCCTGGAGCAGAGCCTCAAGCTCAACACAGTTCAGCACAGCTGAGTTCAACAGTTCAGCATAGTCCTTGCACCAACTGAATACATTACACCCCACACCACTGTTCTGGAGGTCTGTTGCCCCACAGGTGCACAATTTTGCAGGACCCAGAAGACTGCAGAACAGAGTTGCATTTCCCAAGTACAGTTCCACTCACAATACTTAGTAAGGAGCCAGCCCCAGCCTGGTATTCAATAGGAGACTGGAGGGGGTGCACGAGGGGCAGTCTTTGGTGGCAGCGTGATGTCACTTCTAGAAAAAAAAGAAAGTGACATCATGTCTCTCTAGGAATTCCCATAAACTCTGTGGCAAACCATAGAGTTTTCAGCGATTTTTTGAGAAGACTGATGTCATTTATGGGTACTGGCAACCGTACTACTAAGGATCCAAGCCATTCCCTCTACTTTTACCTTTGAGGAAATTTTGGACTTTTAAAAGTGTGTGTACATATCTAGAGTTTTTGTTATTTATTATGATAGTTTATAGAGTTTCATGCCCCTGTAGCTAGTGCTACTTGTAGGAGTCCTATGCCCTGTCTGATGGCCAAACAAATGGTTTACTCTGGAGGTAGCCATGATTTTGTGGTATCTTTAAACATGAATACAAAGGTCTGTTAGCTTACCCCTTAAGTGTGGAAGGTCTGTACTCTGAGTCATTACTACTTCAAGTAGCTAATCATAGTTGGGAGGAAGGGCACATCACTTTAACCTTTTGGACGGGTTTGCGAATAGGAAGTTTCCAGAACTAGAACTTCTATTAGTGTGACCTTGGTCATCAGTTAATTGGAGGCCATGTGCTATCCAAGGTAGCCTCTCCTTAGTTCAGGCTGTTAGTTGCAACACCTGGAAGAAGATGTCCCATCATGAGGAAAAAAAATTCCTTCTCCTGAGATGGCTTTTTTGGGTGGGGGAGGCACGGATCAAGCTTCTACAAGCAGAGCATGGGTGAGGGATAGTAATATAGTACAGGGCAATTGTAATTTTCTAGTACAGTACGCCTTTTACTTTGAAACCATGTGATCAGGCAATGGTGAAGTGAATTATTCCTTGGTTGTCTCAACTCAAAACAGCAGCGTGCCTCTTTCCCTTCTATCCCCCGCAGAACCATCTGTGCAGATAGTAAATGGTGTCGTCGGAGCTGCAGCTATTCCTATTACAACAAATACAGCCATAGCGATTGTGTGACTAAACACTGGTTTAAACAGTCTCATTTTAAACAAAGGAAACTGTTATGATCAGTTTGCTAACACACTGGCTTCGGAGTACAGCCCAGGATCAGCTATTGGCAGGGAACAGAATGTAGCAGGTGAAGAGGCATCAGCAATGTGTGGGAATGTGAGTTACTAGTTAGGTTCTGGCCATTACCCAGATGGCCAAGGTTGGCCCAATCTCATCAAATCTCAGAAGCTAAGCAGGGTCATCCCTGGTTAGTACTTGGATGGGAGACCACCAAGGAAGTCCAGGATTGCTATGTAGAGGCAGGCAATGGCAAACCACCACTATTTGTCTCTTTCCTAGAAAACCATATGGGGTCACCGTACGTTGGCTGTAACGTAATGGAACCTTACATACAGTGAGATTCTGGTATAGCCTTCAGGCACACAAGGCTAAAACGAAGCAGGTAACATTGGCAACTGCTAGGGTGCCAGCTCCGGGTTGAGAGATTTTGTGGGTGGAGCTTGAGGAGGGTGGGGTTTGGGGAGGGACTTCATGGAGTATAATACACACATGAACACATGAAGCTGCCTCCTACTGAATCAGACCCTTGGTCCATCGAAGTCAGTATTGTCAAACTGGCAACGGCTCTCCAGGGTCTCAGACAGGGGTCTTTCACATCACCTACTTGCCTGGTCCCTTTAACTGGAGATGCCAGGGATTGAACCTGGGACCTTCTGTATGCCAAGCAGATGCTCTACCACTAGAGTTGCCAGCTCTGGGTTGGGAAATACCTGGAGATTTTTGGGGCAGAGCCTGAGGAGGGTGGGGTTTGGAGAGGGGAGGGTCTTCAATGCCATAGAAGATCCGCAGCACAGATCTACAGTAAGGGCAGCATGGATCTTAATGAAGCCCCCACCCAGCCTTCCCAGGATTCTGAGGAAGGCGGGTAGGGGTTGCGGCTTCATTTAGATCCATGCTGCCAGATCTTAATGAAGCCCTCTTCCCCCTTGCCCACCTTCCCAGGAGTCTGGGAAAGACGAGTGAGGGGGTGATTTTGTATACTTCCACTTTATTTATATTTCAAAAGTTTTTCTCCTACTTTTTGTGCACTCTGGTTCAGCTGTACCATCTGCAGTTTTGCACCATATGGCCCATGGTAAATCCAGCAATGGAAAATGTCTGTGGTGCCCCCTTCTCTTGACGCCCTAAGCACGTGCTTGTTTTGCTTAATGGCTAGTCCAGCCCTGTTTGCAGGGCTTTTGCCCAGCAAGGCGTCTGATTGACTATTGGAGATTTGATTGGCTGTGCAGATTTTTGTAAAACGTTGCCACAACAGCACAAAGATCTGCACTGTGTTACACTGTGGCAATCTCTTTGTGGCTGGCTTCGCCTCCTGCGGCAGCCATTTGTGCCCACCATGCTGTGTAGGGTTGCCAGGTCTCTCTTCGCCACCAGTAGGAGGTTTTATGGGGTGGAGCCTGAGGAGGGCGGGGTTTGGGGAGGGGAGGGACTTCAATGCCATAGAGTCCAATTGCCAAAGTGGCCATTTTCTCCAGGTGAACTGATCTCTGTTGGCTGGAGATCAGTTGTAATAGCAGTTGTAATAGAATAAACGTCCTGCCGGTGGCGAAGAGGGACCTGGCAACCCTAACTATCTTTATAATCTTTATGGTATTGGTTTATGCACATGTAGGGTTGCCAGGTCCCACTTCACCACCGGTGGGAGATTTTTGGGGAGGAGCCTGAGGAGGGTGGGGTTTGGGGAGGGGAAGGACTTCAATGCCATAGAGTTCAATTGCCAAAGCGGCCATTTTTCTCCAGGTGATCTGATCTCTATCAACTGGAGATCAGTTGAATTAGCAGGAGATCTGCTACTACGTGGCTGTTGGCAACCCTATGCACATGTGAGGTGATGCTGAGAGAGGAAAGTCTTGCTTGAGGGTTAGGCCATCAAATGGATTAATGGGTGGGAGGAGACAGGAACCAGACCTTGCATTCATGGCCCACAAGCTTTTAAAGGGTTATATGTAGCTTTTCCTTCCTTGTAAAAGACATTTGGGTATCATAATATCTTGCGTTAATTTACCACAATCACTCTGCAAGCAGACACAAAGTTATTTATCCTAATTAAATTGTATTGTCCTTCCATTTTCCCACCTAAGAATGTAATGCATGAGCATCAGCTGAAGAATGATGGAATGTGCTAGAGCTATCCATATTTTCCTGAGTGCTCACAGAGATCAAAAGAGTGTTGTACCAAATTGCACTATACAAATGTTCTAGATGACATGAGAATATTAAGGAACTGTGCACATTGAAAGTGTCAACAATGTGTCAGAGATGTTATCACTGTGCTATTGCTGATCCCTCCTTAATAAACAAGGTTTTAATTGTTTTCATGTTTTGTCTGTATTTAAATGCTGTTTTTAATTGCTTTAATGACGTGAGTGTGTGCGGTTTTAAAATATGATTTTATCACGTATGTTTTAAGTTTTTAGCCGCCTTGGTGGCCCTTGTAAGGGCAGATAGGCAGGATACAAATTTTGTAAATAAATATGTAATAAATAAACATACCATTCAAGCAAAGATGGAGCTTCCTGTAGTTCCCAGAAAATCAGGCATAGGGGCGGTCTACTTTCAAAATAAAGAAGTCGTTGAAATCAACAGGAGGCTCCAAGAAGAGTCCTCTAGATAGGGTTGCCAGCCTCCAGGTACTTGCTGGTATTCCTAGGCTTGCCAGGCCCCGTAGATCCACTGGCGGGAGCTTTCCGGGGCCATGGCTGCGGCGTGTGATCCGCCTATGTCACTTCCGGGTTTACCCGGAAGAGACGCGGATGCTCTAGTGATCTCGGCCAAAACTCTATGGTTTCCATAGAGTTTTATCCGAGATTGCCAGAGCGTCAGCGTCACTTTCGGGTTTACCCAAAAGTGACGTGTGTGTGTGTGCGCGTGCACGCAGTGCCCACTGGCCATCAGCTGGACGGTGGGCAACCCGGTGGATCGGCAGGATTTTACCTGCCACCCATGGGCACTTGGCAAGACTAGGTATTCCAAACCTGGAGGTGGCAACCTTAGTGTCCCCGTTACTATCTTCTGGACCTATTTCACTCTACTGATGGCAGCTTCACCTACTCTAAATAATAAGAAAACCAGGAAATTGATAGCCTTTGGCCCGCAAATCACCGAATGTTTAGACAAAGAGATTCTAAAATAGTATGTGTTGTGTTTCCAGATTTATCAGAGATGTTGGCTGGTCTTCAAGAAAGCATCAAGCAAAGGGCCAAAAAGGATAGAGAAATTTTCAGATGAGCGTGCTGCTTACTTCCGATGTTATCACAAGGTAAGAAGAGTTTTGGGATACTCAGTATTGCAACCTCAGTATCATTGAAAGGACTAAATTCTTCCTTGGATTCGGTGGGATTTTGGTAGTTAGATTTTGGCATTTGCTTTTTAGGATTGACAATCTTGCCAGGTAAATGAGAGGAAAAGCACTCTGTTTCAAAAAATTTATCCAAACAGTTTTGATATTTCAGATGTTGATGTTCCAAAAGGTTTGGGAATTGTTTTCAGAACTGATTCTAATGGCAAAATGGTAAAACCCATCTTTCTATCTGGGATTTCAAGTGAGTTTCAAAATGATAAATGGAGCAGTTAATAAGCAGCAAATCAGATCAATCATCAATAACTCTTAGAATATGTGGAAAGGGGATTAAAAATGGAATTTAAAATTCTGCTCTGGAAGGGTCAGGGCCTGGATGTGAATAACATCCTAGCATCATGTTTCCAATCCAAGAATATTTACCTGAAATAAGGTACTGCTTATATTTGACAAGATGACGGTAACAACATCACATGGGAGTTTCTGGTGGGAGATAAGGCTTACCATTCCAAATTTCATCACAAATTAGAACAATGAATATTCCCACGCATTTCCAGAAATGCTAATAGGAATCACATAGGTCAGATGTTTATCCACACCTACCCTGTGCTCTCCTCACGACCTGGGTTCGATCTCGACGACAGTTGGTTTCAGGTAGCCAGCTCAAGGTTGACTCAGTTTTCCATCCTTATGAGGTCAGTAAAATGAGTACCCAGCTTGCTGGGGGTAAAGGGAAGATGACTGGGGAAGGCACTGGCAAACCACCCTGTAAACAACGTCGAGATGTGACGTCACCCCATGGGTCAGGAAGGACCCGGTGCTTGCACAGGGGACCTTTACCTTTTTACCCTGTGCTCACCCATCTTGCTGCACTGTAAAAACTGCATATCTAACCTAGAAAGTCTGATGGGACACAAACGTATACAGGTGCACATTGTACCATATGTGGATCCCAAAGCTGCTGGGTCCAGATGCAGAATTTGCTTCCTTTAGGGTGGCCAGGTTGCTGGAACCGGTGGGCAATGCTGTGCAGCTGTACATTACATGCTTACATCACTTCTAGGATTAGTCACGTGCAACCACCTTCCCCCGCCCCCGAAAACCTCCCGCCGGTGAAGAGGGAGGACCTGACAAACCCTAGCTTCCATACAGGTATCAGAAACAAAGCAGAATGTTTATTGATCATGGAGAAGAATTTCATGTGTGTCGGGTTTCATGCTCAGTCATCAATATTAATTAGGAGATATCACCTTGTTTATAGTGGAAGCCATAAAGAAAAGACTATTTTTTTTTCAAACAGATGAAAGCACAACACCTCCTGGGGAAATGCATAATGACACAGATGATAATTTTAATTTTTCTTATCAATGTTCTTGCAGCTGACTTTGATGTGTCATGAAGGAGCTTAGCCATTAATATTGTCGAAGGCTTTCACGGTCAGAGTTCATCAGTTCTTGTAGGTTATCCGGGCTGCGTGACCGTGGTCTTGGTATTTTCTTTCCTGACGTTTCGCCAGCAGCTGTGGCAGGCATCTTCAGAGGAGTAACACTGAAGTACAGTGTCTCCAGAGGAGTAACACTGAAGGACAGTGTCTTCAGTGGTTCTTGTAGGTTATCCGGGCTGTGTAACCGTGGTCTTGGAATTTTCTTTCCTGACGTTTCGCCAGCAACTGTGGCAGGCATCTTCAGAGTAGTAACACTGAAGGACAGTGTCTCTCAGTGTCAAGGGTGTAGGAAGAGTAATATATAGTCAGAAAGGGGTTGGGTTTGAGCTGAGTATTGTCCTGCAAAAGTATTGTCCTGTAAGTATCAAGATAATGTGCTAATGAGGGTATGGTATGTTGATACTCTGAAGATGCCTGCCACAGTTGCTGGCGAAACGTCAGGAAAGAAAATTCCAAGACCACGGTTACACAGCCCGGATAACCTACAAGAACCAATGAACTCTGACCGTGAAAGCCTTCGACAATATTTAGTGTCTTCAGTGTTACTCCTCTGAAGATGCCTGCCACAGCTGCTGGCGAAACGTCAGGAAAGAAAATACCAAGACCACGGTCACACAGCCCGGATAACCTACAAGAACCGATTAGCCATTAACATTTCCCTCAATTCACCACACATTTTTTAAAAAATATCTTACCCAGGTTTTTAAGCTATCCGATTGGCCACCTAAGGCGGGATAACATTTTCAATATAGTTGTCAAAAGGAGGAACTTTATTTGGTGCTCCCTCAGCCATGGTGCTCGGGCTTCTGCTGATGAAAGGAGGGACCAAGGGATGAAAGAGAAGTGCAGGCAGGTAGAGGAAAAGTTCAGATAGCCCAGGATGAAGGAATGTATATGGATGAACAGTAACAGCTCTTCAGCTTTCTGAGGAAACAGCTTGTTGAGCACTGCAGAGAGGAGAGACCAAGCCAGAACCCCAGGAGGGAAAGAGCCAGTGTGGTGTAGTGGTTAGTGTTGGACTAGGATCTGGGACTAGGATCTAGGAGACCCAGGTTCGAATCTCCACTCTGCCATGGAAGCTTGTTGGGTGACCTTGGCCTAGCCACACACTCTCAGCATAAGAAGAAGAGTTGGTTTTTATATGCCAGCTTTCTTTACCTTTTTAAGGAGAATCAAACTGGTTTACAATCTTCTTCCCTTCCTCTCTCCACAACAGATACATTGTGAGGTAGGTGGGGCTGAGAGAGTTTGGAGAAAACTGTGACTAGCCCAAGGTCTCCCAGCTGGCTTCATGTGGAGGAGTGGGGAAACCAACCCAGTTTACCGGATTAGAGTCTGCCGCTCATGTGGAGGAGTGGGGAATCAAACCCTGTTCTCTCGATTAAAGTCCACTGCTCTTAACCGCTACAGCACACTGGCTCTTCCTAACCTACCTCAAGAGGTCATTGTGAGGATAAAATGGAAAACAGGAGAAGGCTGTAAACTGCTTTGTGTCCCCACTGGGGAGAAAGGCTGGGTATATCTGCAGTAAGTAATTAAATAAATGTACATCATAGCCCTGGGTCTTGGGAAGTGAAGTATATAATGAGGGCCAAATGGGGTGGTGAGTGAGGTGTATTTAGTAGGCCAGTTATTAGCCCTCCACACATGACCCCTCTGAATTTTGAACTGAATGTATGGGGAGGGAGAGTGGGCATGAGTGTGCTGCCCCCACCCCCAGCCTACACATAATCACCAGGTCGTCTGCATGGTGCAAACATACGGAGGAAATGTCCTCACTTATGCTCCCTTTCCATGATCACAGACGCTGCTTTCTGAATGTTGCCAATCAAGGGAAGGCAACGTAGGAACAAACACTTCTTTGGGGTTGCCAGCTCCAGATTGGGAAATATATGGAGATTTTGGGGGGTGGAGCCTGAGGAGACCAGGGTTTGGGGAGGGGAGGGACTTCAACACCATAGAGTCCAATTGCCAAAGCCGCCATTTTCTCCAGGGGAACTGATCTCTATCAGCAGGAGATCAGTTGTAATAGCAATAGATCTCCAGCTAGTACCTGGTGGTTGGCAAGCCTAGCTGTAGATCCGGGGGATTCCCAGGTCTCACCTGGAGGCTGGCATCCCTAGTTGTAAATCATCTTCGTAAGCCATCTCAAACTTTAAAGAAGGTACAAAGATTTCCATCTCTTAACTGATGCATTCATTGATTAATATTTCCATATACGTTTTTTGAAAGATTTGAGTGGTGGTGGTGGGATGAAGAGGATGCTTTCATATTCAGAGGAGACAAGTCTGTGTCGTAGCAGGCTGTGAACAAGAATCCCTCTTGTGCACTGGAAAAGGGAGGAATGCCTCTCATAAGATGGGACTTACCTCTGCAGTTTGGGTACATATTTGTATTAAAAGTAATGGGTTGGATTCATCAACTCCCACCCACTAAGTGGGTCATGTCAGAGGAAGGGTCAGACCATCAGAGGAAGCCTCCTCACTTGATCTAAGGGAATCACTGGATTTGGACTCCAGATTTCTTTAGGTTCAGGTAGGGAGCCATGTGTTGGTCTGCAGTAAAAGAGAGCACGATTTGCATCCAGTAGATCAGATTCTGATTCATTGATACAGCATTAGCCAGTAAAAACACATGTGTCATTTATACAAAAGGTAAAAAAAATTCAGCAGTTCAACCAAAAAAACATTGAAATTCACAAACATCAGCACAACTTTAACAGAAAAGAGGAGAGTTTAAGAATGAATAAGGCTTGGCTTCCTGCCCTGAAACACCTCCAGACAAAGACAACATTCAACAATAGCCATACAGATTAGTTTTGGATTACACACATTAACAGATCACTTCAGGATACAATGGTTCCATATTAACATACCATACCCTCATTAGCACATTATCTTGATACTTACAGGACAATACTTTTGCAGGACAATACTCAGCTCAAACCCAACCCCTTTCTGACTATATATTACTCTTTCTACACCCTTGACACTGAGAGACACTGTCCTTCAGTGTTACTACTCTGAAGATGCCTGCCACAGTTGCTGGCGAAACGTCAGGAAAGAAAATTCCAAGACCACGGTTACACAGCCCGGATAACCTACAAGAACCAATGAACTCTGACCGTGAAAGCCTTCGACAATATTCCTAATTAAAATTTCCAAATAATTTATAATAGACTAAAATTGACCAAATTATGATTTATCTAATCGCAATTGCCCAACATTAGGGATCGAACTTTATATGCTATTGCACACAGTTGGGCTACCTGTTTTGCCATCTGGGCATTCTCTTCCCAGAGGAGACTCTTCATTCTCCCTTCTTCTGAGCTGACTGCGATTTGGCTGAGCAGGGGAATGATTAGCTTACAATGAGCTTCCGTGTAGAAGGAGCACCTGAGCAAAACATGCTCTATCATCCAGTACATCTAACGAAGGGAACGTTGACTGTCGGAAACTTATACCCTGGAAAACATGTTGTCTTTAAGATGCTACCGAACTGGATTAAAAAAAAAAAGGAATTAAAATCTGCTTCCCAGTTATTTAGGACCTTATTAGTTGATCAAGGAGAACTGAATCTGTTAAATGTTGCAAGCCTAATCACAAACTCTCACACACGCACCACTAAATTTAAAGAACAGTATGTCCCGTTTTGAGAACACTTAATGAAACTATTTCTTCGCTGTTTGCATAAACATCCTTGCCAAAGCCACTCAGCCTTCTGAACATTTCTTAGCACTTGAGGATCATGTTCTGATTTTACTGTGCCCGAGAAAGTACATGTGTAATTCCCTCTGGCATGGTGATACCAATAATAGACCCTTTTTCGTTTTTAATCCTTCCTGGGAATAGCTGAATATATTTGAAAAGTAGGATTTAAGCGAGCAAACAGCCGCAGAGCGCAAAGATGTGATCCATTCTTGCGTGGCTTTGAGAGGCGTTTAAGGAACGAAACTCATGGGACTAGTGACTCTGAAACTCCTTAATCTGTGTGCTCCAAACTGTATCTCTCTGATGCATAATTTATACAGGATTGGTCATAGAACCCTGGGGCTATTTGTTACACACGTCATTTCTAGAAATAGAAGTTGGTGGGGAAATGATATGAGCCCTTTTTCAAAAGTCATGAAACAAAAGAGTGTGGAAGAAAAACATCCCTTCCTCTTCCACCTTTTGATCTCCTACAGGAATTGTGTAGGGTATATATTTAGAGCAGTTTAATTTCAGCTCTGTGCAGAAGGTGCATCATCAGTAATGCTACTGAGCCGACAAATTATTGATGCAAATCTTATGTCTCTTTTTCTTTTCTCCTCTATGGAGTAATGCAAAAAATATCAGGAGTACACTCTCTGAAGGAGGTGGTAATTAGGATCCGAACAGATCAGATGTTTGAAAAACATTCTGTTCCTCTTACATAGGGTTGCCAACCTCCAAGTACTAGCTGGAGATCTCCTGCTATTACAACTAATCTCCAGCTGATAGAGATCACTTCACCTGGAGAAAATGGCCGCTTTGGCCATTGGATTCTATGGCATTGAAGCCCCTCCCCAAACCCTGCCCTCCTCAGGCTCCGCCCAAAAAAACCTGCCGGTGGTAAAGAAGGACCTGGCAACCCTACTCTCACATGACTTTCTTACACACAGCTGCCTTATACCACATCAGACCATTGGTCCATCAAGGTCAGTACTGTCCACTTAGACTGGCAATGGCTATCTGGGGTCTCAGACAGAGGTCTTTCAAATCACCTACCACCTGGTCTCTTTCACTGGAGATGCCAGAGATTGAATCTGGGACCTTCTGCATGCCAAGCAGATGCCGGGCCACTGATCCGCAGCCCCTCCCTCTCTCTCTTGAAAGGTCCTTTCCCCCCATATGCATGTAATCTAGGGACTAGATTCTGTCATGCTTGGGGAAAGCCAGGCTTCTGTAACTGAAGTTATCCATGAAACCCCAGTGTTGTGATCATCCGATCTGCATGCATTTTGTATGGAACATCTGCCAGATTCCTGCAATAGCCAGTGTTCTGGTAGGAACAAAGAATATAGCATTCACTTCATCATGGGCCTGCCTCCACCTTGGGCTGAGGAAACTTTAGCAAAGACTTTGCCCCACTCTTAGGGTTGCCAACCTCCAGGTACTAGCTGGAGATCTAGCTATTACAACTGGTGTCCAGCCGGTAGAGATCAGTTCACCTGGAGAAAATGGACACTTAAGCTATTGGACTCTATGGTATTGAAGTCCCTCACCTCCCTAAACCCCACTCTCCTCAGGCTCTGTCCCAAAAACCTCCCATTGGCTAAGAGGGACCTGGCAACCCTACTGAGGTGTATGGTTTATGAAGACCAGTGGGAGGAGCTAAAATTGCAGGGAGATAGTGGGTTGTGCTTGTAGATAGAACTCACGAACAGCCTCCAATATTTCCTTCCATAATTTAAGCAAAGTCTAGGGATCAGGGCTAGGGTTGCCAGGTACCCCCTGGCAACCAGTAAGGAAGGGGGTGGGGGAGTTTTACCATCAACGCTGTTGGTGCACTCTTGGAAGTGATGTCATCACATCGCCAATGACATAGGACACACTCTGGTATTTGTGCAAAAACTCTATGGTAGAAGCTGTTTTACCATAGAGTTTTGCCCAATCAGAGTAACTGGGGCTGCAAAAGAATGGGAGGAAAGGCAAGGGGCTGTGGCCCAGTGGTAGAGTATCTGCTATGCATGCAGAAAGCTCTGGGTTCAGGTCCTGGGATTGCTAGTATAAACGATCAGGCACTTAGAATGCAGTGGGTCAGACCCCCAGTCCTACCTCTTGTGATGGCCCCCCTTAGAAGGTTCTGGTCACAAGATTTGCCCCTCAACTATTATTCAAGGCCCACAGCCCCATGGCTTCTTGCCTAGATCTCATCTCTAGGTCTCTCTTTGGCTGCACCGTCAGAACATCTCCTACATGGTTGGCGACGTAACACACCAATGACATTGAGGCCTAGGCATTTTGCGCCTGATAAGACTCCCACTGGCTGGCTGAACACCACTAGGAGAGGGGACCCAAAGTAGGGGATCTCCCGCTCCTGGTGGGGGTTTGGCAACCGTAATCAGGGCTTTGGCCCATCACTCTTTCCCAACTTCTCAAAATGGCCTGCCAGGAAAACTAGTTGCTGACTACAGTTCTTCTAATGTAGTTGGGTTGAAAGTTCATCCAGTGGCTGCTGGAATCTGTACACTTTCTAGTATGGAAAGCATATTGCATTTGCAACTCTGACAATGAATGCAATTTGGAGTGCTGGATCCTACAATTATAGACTATGTCATCCTGAACAATAGAATTTCCTGAGGGCTGGGTTCAGGAGTTATAAAACTTATTAAACCTTTATTGGCCTTATTGGAGCATGTGCTAAGAAGCACTACAGGTTATGATTTAGAATCAGTTTAATTCCGCAGAGCCTGGAACTAATATTCCCTGCGGCTGGTATTTCCTTATTACTTTGGAGATTTATTGCATTAATTCATCTGACTTATGCTCACTTGCTTGGATGATGTATTATGCTAACATATAATTGTGACGCTCTGGGTCTATTGATACACGTTCATGGTAAATTTTCAGTGTGAGAGGGTTTACCCATGACTCCCTTTAAATGTCATATTGCATTTACGTGGTAGTAAAGCACTCAGTCCAAGCCAGTACAGCATTTTACAGTATAATCTGATGCAAGGTAACTCAGAAGCAGGTCTTCATTTCAATTAGACTTGTTCCTAGGGTGCGTTGGATTGCAACTTTTAATCAGTTAGCACTGTTTTTCAATAACTGCCACTAGCACAATCTCATGGTGATATGTCTGTCTTATTGTATCAATACCCAATAACAATAAAAAAGCAGGAGGTTGAAGATTCAAAGCAGTTTGTTTTATTGGCCAATACACAAAACGCCTGGTGAAAATTGCCCAAAGCGCAGGACAATTCACACACACATCAAAGCATTGCAAGCACGAATATAGACTTCGATAATGGGTGGTTACAGAGGCGTAATACACACGTAAGGACCCAAATGCCCAATACTCGGGACCCCCAAATTAGCATACCCTATTACAGAATTGAAGGCGGTTACAGAGAAAGTGATGATCTCATGCTCACTAATGAGCAAGAAGACCTTACAGTGTCAGGTGCTGCTCTGTTTGATCCTAAGTTACTGCCTTCTTATCTTGGACCTTGATTTCTGCCAAGGCTAACTACGGAGGTTCCTTGCTGGTTCTTATCTGTGGAAAACCAGCTTATGAGAGCATAATAAGATCGTCTATAGCTTCTCTAATTAACTTCTAACTAGAGGGTAAAACGTGGCCCCTTTAGGTTTGAAGCCTGCTAACATCTATAGGTGCTTGGTGTGACTTTATAATAGATGCCAACTCTTATATGCTGCGTCTGGAATGTTTATAAGTGCAGATATACTTTACTGAATACAAAGAATATATTTCAAATCAAAGAATGAATTTCCATAGCATATAAAGATTTCAGGCATTTCAATGGTGTTTTAGACACCCAAAAATAATTGCAAGCCATGGAGAGGATCCGCTTTGGCACCTGGGACCACCCACTGAAACCCTAAAAAAGGTTTAAATGAACACACAGGCTGAAATCCTAAGAACACTTTCCCTGGAGTAAGCTTTGTTGCATAAAATGGGACTTTTGGAAAGGCAGATCATTGGAAGAATTTCAGAAGAACTGGGCATTTTACTTTGATTACGCAAAACTGAAACTAACTTAGTAGAGAGGAGTCGAGGTATATCAGCGCTTATTAGAAAACTAGGGTAAAAAATGCATGGTCGCTGTAGCCTCCTTTATTCCCTGTTTCAGCCAGGATCAATTTTTTGTGAAAGGACGTTACCTTATTGATTGTCGGCTCAGCCCTGTCTCAACGCAAAATGAACCCGGCTTTTCCCATTTCTCTTCTGGCCCGAGTCAAACCGTTCTTCCTGGCTCATCATTGGTCAATTTGAAACGACCAATCACCGGGGGCGTGGGTGTGGCAAACTAAACAGGAACTCCAAGTCTCCAGCATTTTCTGTTTTCATGGATTGATTTGCACACAGTTTCGTCCCTGCTCATTCAAGGTGATGTGTCCTGTTTCCCTCCCCTCCAGCCCAGGTTACTTTGATCCTGGCTGAAACGGGGAATAAAGAAGGTTCAGCGACCATGTGTTTTAGACTTAGAACAGCAGTATAAAGATAATAAACTTAATGGATATAAGATATAGCTTAATATGGAATGGTAAATAGAGATTATAGCTAAGCAAAGTTAAGATTAAAAGGAATGGTAGAAATGACTCATATTACTTTTATAAATCCTAGTTTAAGCAGTGTATTGATAGATAGCTGAATAGGCTTTTGCTTTTCTTTCTTTTTGTAACTTTGAATTGATAAATATAAAATGAACCCCCTGGAAGACTGATTATATTGTATGCATGGGAATGATTGAAATTGTTATGTGTGTTTTTCTTTTTTGAAATTTTTAATAAAATATATTTTTTAAATGGGACTTTTTGAATGGAGTGCTTTCACAAGGTAAAAGGTAATATGCAGAGGCCTTTCTCTGAATGAGTCCTTTGAGACCATCCCAAACATTCAGGAGTCCAGCTGCTAGGCTGCTTCTGGCTTGCAGCAGCTCCAGCAGAACACTGCATCTTCTAAGAAGACATCCAGTAGTAAAGAGACCATTTTTGGGCTGATCTGTTTATCATATGGAGGGTTTATGTCCCAGACCATAGAGTTTGCATTCAGAAAGTCCCTGATTGAGTTCCTGACATTTCTGATATCAGATGCTGGAAATACCTTTCTCTGTAGAAGCAATCCCAGTCAGATAATTCTAAGGGGAATGAACCATCTGTCTTACTTGGTATAAGGCAACAATATATTTTCATAAATCTGCATCCGCCCCCTAGTTTTACGAACAAATTCTAACCTGCCAAGTTGGAAGGCTACACAGGCAGGTCTTATGAGAAGCCAGGGGAAGGACTGGGTGTCTGCTAAGGGGAAGGGGGTTAGTGAAAATTTACGTGCACAGAAATTGCAGATGGGATCCAACCCATTGTGTAACACTGATTTATTGACTCACTAGTAATGGTTAACATGTGTACAGATTAAAGGAAAAACATTGATGTGAGGAAATAGAAAATGTGTAAAAAAAATTAGAGATCAATAACGCTCAAAATCTTGTTAGTCTCTAAAGTTCTACTGAAGAAGAGTTGGTTTTTATATGCCGACTTTCTCTACCACTTAAGGGAGACTCAAACCAGCTTACAATTACATTTCCTTCCCCTCCCAACAACAGACACCCTGTGAAGTAGGTGGGGCTGAGAGAGCTCTAACACAGCTGTAACTTGCCCAAGGTCACCCAGCTGGCTTTGTGTGTAGGAGTGGGGAAACAAATCCAGTTCACCAGATTAGCCTCCGCCGCTCACATAGAGGAGTGTGGAATCAAACCCGGTTCTCCAGATCAGACTCCACTGCTCCAAACCACCTCTCTTAACCACTACACTACGCTGGCTAGATTCAAGTCCAGTAGCACATTAAAGACCAATAACCTTCAAAATCTAGTTGGTCTCTAAAGTGCTACTGGTCTCCAATCTAGCTGAACTAAATGCAGGTTGAATCCATTCTGCCCACATTTTTCATGGAAGAACTAGCCAGAGTCTCCCTTTTACGTTCCTTGTCACTGTTGGTTATATATCGTCCTAAATATATTGTCTGTTAGCTCACATCAGTCTATTATTAGACCAGGCTATTCTTGAGGAGAACAGAATTTTTTTTGGTTCGCATAGATTAATGTTTCTTGATATTTGCAATATCAAAGCAGGACCTCTGCCACGATGAAGATAACCGTCGTGGGAGATGAGCAATCTTCATTGTCTGCTTTATGAACTGATACCATCATGAGGAGCCAATGTGGGAGGGGAAAGTAACCAAATGAAAACAAATTTTACTCAGCAGGTGGATGAACTTTGAAGTGTTGAGTGTGAATGAGGCTTGTAAAATGTATGACACACAATATATTGCTCTGCCTTTCAGATTTTTGCAGAGTAGTTGTTCTTTCAGCGCCTGACCTTTTAAGAGCAAATTGATAATATGAATACATTTAGTAATGGCTCTTTTTTTTATTACCTCTCCTCCTCCCCCCAAACACCACAAAGTAATCAACGGCAGCCAATAGCTCCTGCCGCATCCATATACAGTTACCTTTATAAATAGCTTGAAAAAGTGTTCAAAAACAGAATTCAGATTTCAGCTCTCCAGAAAAATATTATTTTTCCTTTGTCACCAGAAACAATAATCTGTTTTGGTTCCATTGTGGCAGATGCATGGGGAAAAGATTTAAGGTCATCATTCATTATCATACCTAAGGACATATTGAGAAGCACATTGTACTTCTGTTTCCATGGTCTGCGTAGCGGCCCGCACCATGAAAGACAAAGAAGGCAAGCCGAAACAGTTTTCTGTAGTCTGCTTTTGACTCCTTCTCTCCAGTAGTCTTTACTACTACTAGGGTTGCCACGTCCCTCTTCGCTACTGGTGGGAGGTTTTGGGGGCAGAGCCTGAGGAGGGTGGGGTTTGGGGAGGGGAGGGGCTTCAATGCCATAGAGTCCAATTGCCAAAGCGGCCATTTTCTCCAGGGGAACTGACCTCCATCAGCTGGACATCAGTTGTAATAGCAAGAGATCTCCAGCTATGTCTGTTTTTAGAGTTACCAACTCTGGGTTGTAGGGTGGCCAACCTCCAGGAGGGGCCTGGAGAAATCCCAGAGGTCGAACTGATCTTCAGACTACAGAAATCAGTTCCCATGGATCAAATAACTGCTTTGGAAGGTGAATTCTATGATATTATATCCTGCTGAGGATGATATATCTGCCCTCTCTAAGCTCCACCCTCCAAGAGTTGGCAACCCTACTAGGTTAGGAAATTCCTGGATCTAGGGGTAAAGCTTGGGGAGGGCGGAGCTTGGGGTGGGGAGGAACCTCAGTGGGGTATAACGCCATAGTCCACCCTCTAAAGCAGCCATTTTCTCCAAGGGAACTGCTCTATGCATTCTGGAGAACAGTTGTACTTCTTGGGGATCTCCAGGCTCCACCTGGAGGTTGGCAACCCTGTTTTTCTCTTGGCTGCCTCTACCCAGCAGACTTTTTCTTTATAATGTTATATGCTCTTATTTGATCCAACCAACTCACAATTACCAGACAGAATGGGAAGACCTTTAGATGTAATTAAGTCAAGTTTTTACTGAAGATTTGTTTTAAAAAATCCAATAATATACAGTAAACAAAGGAAATTTTTAAGCAGCTTATATAAAAAATCAGAGTAACTGGAGCAGGAAAAGAATGGGAAGAAAGGCAAGAGGCTGTGGTTCAGTGGTAGAGTATCTGCTATGCATGCAGAAGGCCTGGGTTCGCTCGTTTAAAGGATCAGGCACTAAGAATGCAAATATAGTCTGCTGGATCAGACCAGCAGTCCATCTAATATATAGTTTCTCACTGTGGCTTACTAGTTGCTCTGGAACTCCAACAAACAGGGCACAGAAGCCAAGGTCTTTCTTTTGATTATGCTGCCTCCAAGCCTCTGTATTTGGAAGTCCCCTTTCCTCACTATGGCTAATAGCCATTGATGGCCCTATCCTCCATGAATCCATCTAATTCACCCAACCTCCACTTAGAAAGATGCTCAGAAAGATCTCTGCCTAAGACCCTGGAGAGCTGCTGCCCATGTGAGAAGACAAAGGTCTACCTTGATAGAAAGCAGCTTCCTCTGTTCAACGTATCCAGCCAACCCTAACTAGGCAGTCCCCTATTCTGGCAAGTTCTATTCTGGCAATTCCCTTTATTACAACCTTGGTCCTTTCTCAAGTCAACTGCTTGGCCTTTTTGCCAGCAGACAACGTTTTCAGCAAAGCCTTCTCTACTTCATCTCCCTTCCTTAGTGATCTGACTTGTAATTATTTCAGCTTTCTCCACGCTCTTTGCTTCTGTAGCTTAGACCTCTTACTCCTTCTCAGATCTTGACCCATTGATGAGGGCAGCACTAAATTTATCTTAGAAAAAACCATCTTCTTCAGTTTTATTTCTCTGAATTCAGAAGAGCTTAAAAAACTCTTGGTATGAAACTATTCAACCCCATCCCCATCCCCCAGGAAACTGTTTTAAACATAACAGGAACCAAATACAACATGGTGGAAATGGTTCCATCCTTTCATGCTACTCTTAAAACCATCAAAATAGCTCTGCTGGATTGGATCAAAGGCCTACCTCATCTAAAATTCTGATTTCAACGAGCAAGATGCTTCTAAACATGTACAAGCAGAATGTTAATGCAACACTCCATCCCTTGTCCACAACAATAGGTATTGAGAGAGAGATTCTTTCTTTCAGGATGGAACTCTATGGGATTATCCCACAACAACCTTGCCTGGTGGATTAGGATTATAAGTAATGGTTCACTAACAGCCACCTAATGAATTTTGAACCTGAATAGGGATTGGAATGGTGTGGGGATCTGGATACACATGAATCTGCTGAAAGAGTGATTCAGGAATCACTGCTGAAGTAAGAGAACATGTCATCAGGCTTCCAGAGTACCAGCTGTTTCCTGATTTCTTTAGACAAGTAGGGGAAGTTTTTTGCAGGGAGGAGCTTGGATTGACATCTAGCAGTGCCAGATGTTTTCTCAATGTGCGTGTATCATGATGTGCATACGGAAGGGCCAAAAATGAAATATGAAATCGTTAAAATTACATTGGGGGTTTAAAACCCTCAAAATGATAAAAGGAGCATCTGCAGCTTTAAGAAACAGAGTTTCTCAGTGTTTGTTGCTAGGCAACCACAGCATTCCAGCCTTCAGTTTCTGTGAGTAAAAGGCAGGGTGGGGACAGGGTCCTTTCCAGGGCTGTTTTGGCCTTTGAGCGAGGATACATCGGTACTAGGCATGGGCCTGGCACTAATCACTGGGTGACTTGACACAACCCAATTTGAATTATTCAGCTAGGCATGGCTGTTTCTACTGATCAAAAGCAGCCACCCTTTGAAATCCAGTGTGATGTAGCAGCTTGAGCAAGTGGTTGTGGGTTCCTGCTTGTTTATATTAATTTTTGACTTGATTTAATTCATTGATTTTTGTTTATCTGTAGCTATGCCTGGCCTTCACATCTTGTAACCTAACAAGTTGAGTATAGCTTATTGGGCCATGTATGGTGGCTTGCTAGGCACATGCCAGTATTTCCTGTTTTGTAGGACTAGACAGAAAGCAAAGAGACGTTGGTATTCTATGTTCAAAGTTCTCAGTGCTTTAAAAAATTGGGGAAAGGGTTGAGCAATCCCTGCATGTCATTTTCCTGGATTGAAATGGTTTAAGGGAACCACTTCTTGCCTCACTGGGGAAAAATATGACTACAGATACCCAATACATTTATCCCAATTGAGCAAACAGCAGCTCCCTGGTGCCATTTTTGATTGGGGAAATGGTGCCGGGAAGTACATGATAACCATCTTCAAGTACTTGAAGGGCTGTCATATAGAGGATGTTGCTGAGCTGTATTGCCCCAGAAGGTCAGACCAGAACCAATGGGTTGAAATTAAATCAAATGAGTTTCCGTCTAGACATTAGGAAGAATTTTCTAATAATTACAGCAGTTCCTCAGTGGAACAGGCTTCCTCGGGAGGTGGTAAGCTCTCCTTCCCTGGAGTTTTTTAAGCAGAGGTTAGATGGCCATCTGTCAGCAATGCTGATTCTATGACCTTAGGCAGATCATAAGAGCGAGGGCATCTTGGGCATCTTCTGGGCATGGAGTAGGGGTCACTGGGTGTGTGTGTGGGGGGGGGGGAGGTAGTTGTGAATTTCCTGCATTGTGCAGGGGGTTGAACTAGATGACCCTGATGGTCCCTTCCAACTCTATGATTCTGTGATTCTATGGGATTCTAAGGGAAGGATTTCCTAGTGCCGTGTAGTGTTACCCATCTAAGTGGGAGGCCTGGCTTTCTCCCAGAACTACAAGTGATCTCCATACTACAGAGATCAGTTTCCGTGAAGGAAATGGGAGCTTTGGAGGGTGGATTCCGTCCTTTCAACCTCCCCACCCCCAGCTCCCTCCCCAATCAAGGCACTGCCCCCAAATCTCCAGGATTTTCCCAGAAAGGGATTGGCACCCTCAGTGCCATAATCTTGATTCAGATCAGTGCTGAATATGGAATTCCCAGTGTTTGATCTGGTTGGTTCCGAGGAGCTTTATTAGGGCTTTGGGGCTCTGTCATACATCCATCTGTAGTTTTTATGCCTTGTTGTGTTTACTTTGGTGAGCTGCAGGTTATACAGGCTTGCCCTATGCGATGCTCTTTGTATACAGATCTTACTGAGAACTCCAAATTGCTGTTTTTCCTTTTTTTTAATCAACAGGTTACAGAACTTAATCATGTGAAGAATATATCTCGGTTGCCAAAAAGCACGAGGAAGCATGCTGTAGGGATATATTTTAATGATGACACATCCAGAACATTTGCATGTGAATCAGGTGGGTTTTGCAGCAGAGACTGCCAGAAGAAAAAACTTCCCTTGCAATTGCTGTAAATATTATAAACCTAGTGCATCAACACATGGATTTTACTCACTCTCTCTCGCCTCTCTCCCCCCCTCCCCTTTTGGCCTGTTTATGCAGAACTTGAAGCGGATGAATGGTGTAAGGTCTTGCAGATGGAGTGTCTCGGGACTCAGATGAATGATATTAGCCTTGGAGAACCTGATCTTTTAGCTTCCGGAGTAGAACGAGAACAAAGTGGTACGTGAATACGGTTTAACTGCTCACCTACAAATAGAAACGTTTAGAGTGCCTCCACTATGGGCTCATAGAATCCAGAAATACTCTTGGACTGTAGGCTAGTATGGAGTGTGAGATTCTTTCCTGTGATCGTGGTTGAGGCTGTTCAGTCTCTGTGCAACCTGAACTGCACTTACATTGCTGTCTCTGTTTTTTACCCACTTGACTTATCCAAGGAGGATTACAAAATTAAAACCAATGTTTTGTTTAAAAAACAATAAATCACCAGTTCCTTTGAGAGGCAAGGGTATATAGTCAAGGCTGCCAGTCATTTCTAGACTGTGAATATTCTCTATATCAGCTTAGCCACAAAAACTAACTTAAAATAAGTGGTTCTTCAATAGTTTTAAGTAGGGGGCACTCAATATATTTAAGTAGGGGGCATTCAAAAATGTGACCTTCCACTTGAAGTCTGTTGTAGTGTAGTCCAGATTTCTACTACCTTGATCTGCCCACTTCCTTCTGTACAATGTGTAGAATGGTTGTCCGTCTTCATAGACCTGTTCTGAGAATTTGGGATAAAAACTGCCCACAACATTAGAAAATGCCACAGAAGTGATGACTGATCATTGTGAGCTTGTGCAATGTCTGCTATGTTTTAATTCTGCAAGGATTTTAGTCTAAATCTTTTGTTTTTCTCCCAGAGAGATTCAATGTGTATTTGATGCCATCCCCTAATTTAGATGTGCATGGGGAATGTACCTTGCAGATAACGTTTGAGAATATCTGTCTTTGGGACGTCCAGAATCCCAAAGTAAAGCTCGTCTCTTGGCCTTTGAGTGCCCTCCGACGATATGGACGGGACTCAACTTGGTTTACATTTGAAGCTGGAAGGTGAGTGGATGCTTCATAATAGTGCTCTTCAGCCTTTTGAGACCTGGGAGTTTGTATCCCTGTGTATTAGGACCCTTTCGGGGAGGGGGGAATGGGTGAAGGTAGACACGTTCTATATGCTATAACGGAAACATATAACTGAATGAGTTTCCCAACACTGTTCACCTTCTTGAATCATAGCTTTGGGTTACGTGCTAGAAAAGCACATTTTGACCAGTTTTGAATTGCATTATCAATTCCTGCCTTAAAAGCAAACAAACAAAACATGGCACTGCTTAAATCAACATAGCACAAGAATGTTCCTGGTGGAAGTGGGAGGGGGGTTTCAAGGATGTGTGGTTGGCGGTAGGTAGGGTTGCCAGCTCTGGGTTGGGAAATACCTGGAGATTTTGGGGGCGGAGCCTGAGGAGGGCAGGTTGGGAGAGGGGAGGGACTTCAATGGGGTATTATGTCAAAGCATCTACCTTCCAAAGTGGCCATTTTCTCCAGGTGAATGGATTTCTGTCACCTGGAGATCAGTTGTAATAGCAGGAGATCTCCGGCCATCACCTGGACATTGGCAACCCTAGTGGTCGGCCTTCTACTGTTCTATAGGCTTCAGCAATTGTCCTATGATACTAATCTGTGCTGCTGGCACCAACAAGGCATGGATACCATATTGAACTATTGGGTTGTCCTGTGATGAAAAAAAGGGAGGATGTGTCTCCCTTGGCCACCAAAAAGGCTATGCTGGAATCTTCATGGATACAAGCCAGATGTCACAGGGGCAGTAGTCATGAGGGGGACTGGGCGAGATTGAGTGAAAAAGATGGCTGGATCCCACCCACTGTTTTTACAGTCTACTGTCCCAAGAATTATAGTTCTTCCTTAACACCAAAATAAGAATGTGAATATCCCTTCCCATTTCTTAACCCAAAGAAAAACAAAGTGAAAACGGAGCTATCCATGAATGTAAGCATTGCATTTAAAGGCCCAAAGTGTTGGAAGTATTGTGGGAGTAGGAAAGGATTTTCTATATTAGATGACTCACTTGTGAATATGCATCTGCTGTAAGTGCATGTGAGTCTGACGCTGATTTAATCCATGTGAATGGGCTGTTTTCATCTCCTTATTCATCGCGGCGATTTTCTGCACGGACAGCACCACAATGTACACATATAAATCCACCTGCTCTCATAAGGCACCTTGCTGCATTCTCTTTCTGGCAGGATGTGTGACACAGGGGAAGGACTATTCATCTTTCAGACAAGAGACGGGGAGGCGATCTATCAGAAGGTTCACTCCGCGGCTCTGACCATAGCAGAACAACACGACCGCTTATTGCAGAGTGTGAAAAACTCAATGGTATGCTTAGCAGTTCTGCCTGTCATCATCCAGTGTTCAGCATTAATGACATGAAATCTATAGGCCACTTTCCAGAGCTGGAGTTCAGATTTTGACTTTACGGATCGTAAACCCTTTGGAGCTTGTAACTGTCTTGTTTTTCGTCCTTGTTAATTCTGTCAGTTTCTTCATCTTAACAGTCAGGACCAATCTGCATTGATGCATATTTTTTAAACATAACTAGTCTTGTTGGAAATTACTTGTCTCAGAATTAATGAATTACATATTGATTTAAAAAAACAAACCAATCAGTGTATGATTATTGCTATAACTCAGTTCTAGCTGAACTACACTTCACAGAGTTGCCAAGGCTGGGGTGGGAAATTCTTGGACGTTTTGGAGGTGGAGACTGGGGAAGAAGGAGTTTGGGGAGGGACCTCAGCAGGGTATAGTGCTGTGGAGCCCACCCTCCAAAGCAGCCATCTTTTCTCCAGGGGAACTGATCTCTGTAGTTGGGAGATCAGTTGTAATTCCAGAAGATCGCCAGGCCCCACCTGGCAGTTGGCAAGCATGAGATTAAGCAGCTCTTGTTGAGTGGGTAGAGGGAAAAGCCTTGGAGATCTAATATGGTTCATCAGTAGAGTTGCACTATGGCCTGGGGGAAGGGGGAAGTGTCCAACAGAGACTTAATGAGATGTTATTTAATGGGTGATGTTATTTACCTCCTGCCATGAAAAACTTCAGCTGCCCATTTCAACACATTAAATCTCCATTAAAGGGACAGGACCCTTTTTTCTCCAGATGGTTGGCAGCCCTGCTCATCAGACATACATTGCATACCTCTTCTCTAGTCATGTCTAGAATTGCTGCTGAATACTATGCAAGATAAAAAATTCTTCCGCTATGGAATTATATGCCAAAAGGGGCATAGTGCCTATCTTCCAACATCTGCATGGCTCGCTTGACCTTCTGAGCATCTGTCCTCAAAATTGTAACGTCTGTGCTGCTTTAAGATTACAAATTCCGTGAGACTTTATGAGACTGACCCAAATTTGATGTGAATCAGCATTATTGCTTCTGCTGCCCTGTTTAGAAATCGAGGCTGCAATCCCAATAGGAGTACTAGAATGAGGGTGCAAAAACTTTGGATCATTTATTGAGGAAGAGTAAGGCTGCTTCCACCCAGTGATCATTCTGCCTATAGCTCTTGTTGCTGCTGCAAATGCAGATGCATTTGCAATGGATTATCCATGGGGCAGTTTCCTATACTCTTCCCTTGCCTCCCCCTCTTCCCATGGCTGCCATTCCCCGTGCCGCCAGATTTCTTTTAGGGGCTCCTTAAAAGTTGGCAATTTGCTTGATGTTTATAGCATAGTAACGTTGTGGTGACTTTTTAAAAGTAAGTCTCTAGTCCTTTTTGTTGTGAAGATAAGAGGTCCGCGTAATAGAACAGACTGTTTTTAACAAAAGTATTTTACCATAGAATATTGTTATAACTTTACTTCTCCAACTTATTCATTTATTGCACCCTTTCTGCAAGGAGCTTAGGGCAGTGTATGTGAATCCCCCCTCCATTTTATCTTCACAATGTCACTGGGAGGTAGATTAGGCTTAAAAAGAGTGACTGGGCTTAGGTCAACAGTTAACTTCATGACCGGGAGATTTGAACAAGTCCATACCTAGTTTGACACGCTAACCAAGACCCTACAATCGTACATGGATTCTCTAATGAGTTACAGACTGCTTCTTCATGCTAAGGATTATCATCAACTAAAATAGCATAAAGAATAGTGGGCACTGCAGCAACGAAAATGGTAAATATTATCTATTATCTTAGGTGAGCTACTTGTACATTTCAAAGATAACAGGGGCAGATCCATATGCCCAAAGGGGAACATGCAGGAAACTCTACCTTCTATTGAAGTGAATGAGAAAGACCGCTCATGCTAGAGCTCTGGATCACCTTTGAATTGTGCCTGGCAACCAATGGGAGGTTTCAGGTCGGGGACATGGGGGGGGGGATGTTGTGTGTGCCACTATATCATTTCCAAAGAAAACTGGGAAGTAACATAGAGTCACTCTAGGAATTGCCAGAAACTCTATGGTTTTGACATGGAGTTCTTGGAGATTCCTAGAGCTACTTTGTCACTTCTGGGTTTCCACTGGAAGTGATGTAGCGCGCATATGATGCTAACTTAAAAAAATTATCCCATCACTGCTTGGAGTGGAGATAGGCAACAATGGCTACTGGCGGCATCCGTCCTGTTTTAGTGGGAGGCCTGACAGCCCTACTCCTGTGGGATTGTGGTAGTTTGCAAAATGAGGTTTGGGACATAGCAGTACTTTCCCCACACAGGGATCTTTCTCTTATGTTTTAAGAAAAATGGCTCAAAATTCACAGATAATATCTTCCAAGCTGTTTGTTTTGATTCAGTAGTTTTCTCTGCCTTTCTCTTCCACCAGAGCCTCTGAATTCTAAACATTATGTTGTGTTCAAATTTAGAATGATTTCTGCAGTTCCCGTCTTGTCCCTCTTATTCAGGTGGGGTACCGTTAAATCAAAACCATGAGGGGTTCTGAGGCGTGTGCTTTGAGAAATTTTAAAAAGAAATGTTCTACAGAGTGCTGCAACTCCTAAAATAGATTCCTAATTGTTTGTTTCCATGACGCTGGAATGTAGGATAACATTGCAAGTCCTTTTGAAGTATAACTGGAAGAACCATATTTATTTAACATGGTGTGGGTGGAAGCATGTATTGTGTGCAGTGATTCAGTATTAGTGACTTAGGTGTGGGTGTCTAAGGAGAGTTAGGCAATTCAATATTTCCCCCCAACTTTCACATCCTACATGGAAAAGGTGAACTCTGTAGAATGGGAGTTCATAGGATGAATATCTATCTATCTATCTATCTATCTATCTATCTATCTATCTATCTATCTATCTATCTATCTATCTATCTTCCATCCATCCATCCATCCATCCATCCATCCATCCATCCATCCATCCGCCTACCTACCCCTCTAATTCCTCTAATCCTATCTATCTAATCTTTCTATCTAATCCGAGCCGAAGCAGCTAGTCCCCCTTTCCCCCTCCCCCGACCTCTTGTGGGCTTTCTGGGCTGCTGCAGCCCAACACGGCTAGCCGGAAGCCTTCCCCCCTCCCTCTCTGGGTGCGTACAGGCTTCTGAAGCCCGGCGCGACTGGCTTGGAGCCATCCACCTCCTTCCCTCCCTGGGCACACACAGGCTTCTGAAGCCCTGCACGACCAGCTTGGAGCCATCCCACTCCTTCCCCCCTCCCCCCCAGTGAAAACATATACATACACACAACACCAAAACCAGAGAGGAAGGCTAATTACATTTATTGGCATCTGCCAAAGAAAATAAAGAAGTCTTCACCCAATGGTGGAAGACAATGGTAGAGGGCAACAGATCAATCCCCTGGGGAGGGAGTTCCAAAGTTTTGGCACCATGACTGAGAAGGTCCTTTCTCGGGTTGCCACCTGTCTAGCTTCAGATTGGGGGGACCCGAAGCAGGGCGTCTGAAGATGACCAAAGTAGGTGGGAAGGTTCATATGGAAGAAGGTGGTCCTTGAGGTATTTATTTATTTATTATTCAGTCTTCTACCTCGGCCGAGGCTGGGCTCAGGGCGGCTTACAACCAACTTGTATAGGATTTTAAAACTGTATAGGGCTTTAAAGGTCAATACCAGCATCTTGAATTGAGCCCAGAAGCAAACTGGGAGCCATTGCAGATGGAACAAGACTGGAATTATACAGTTCCTACAACCCACTCCAGGCAACACTCGGGCTGCAGCATTCAGTTCCAACTGAAGCGTACTCGAGACAGTCTTCAACGGCAGCCCCATGTAGAGTGCATTGCAGTAATCTAATCTAGATTTTTCCAGGGTATGCACTACAGTGGCAATATCTTTCCCAACCAGGAAGGGCCACAGCTGGTTCACGAGCCAAAGCTGGTGAAAGCACCCATGGCTACCTTTGCAACTTGTTGATCCAACAGGAGACCCGGGTCCAGCAGCACCCTCAAGCTACAAACCTGCTCCTTTAGGAAGAATGCAACTGCATCCATAATAGGAGCTATCCCATTTCCTGGTTCAAAGTTTGCCTCCCCACACACACCAATAGTACCTCTGTAATGTAATCTGTAATGACACACTTTTTAGAAAGTCTGCTTTCGGGCAAATAGTATACATTCCTACTTTTCTTTTTTTAAACTTCATGAAAGGTTAACAACTTCTTTTCCTTCCCTTGTCAGAAAGAACCGGAACATGTGACTCAAATTGGTTTTAGATAGTGCAAAAGCTGTAGGTTACTTGACCAAAAGTTTACGACTGAGTTATGAGCATTGACGTAAAGTCATTGTAATGGGAAGAGGTTTTGTTGCAAATGGATGCCAGTTTTTCAAAGAGAGCCCAGCATCAAAGAGTCTAGAGAGAAGGAAAGAAAAACATGAGCTCAGAGTTGTTCAGAGTTGAGCACCTCGGCCAAACTATACAGCCACCCTGAGCCCAGCCTTGCTGGGGAGGGCAGGATATAAAATTAATTTTAAAAAAAACCATTACGTTTTTAGGGGAGTTGGGTCTGGGTTCTAGGGTTTCCAAGTCCCTCTTTGCCACCGGCAGAAGGTTTTTGGTGTGGAGCCTGAGGAGGGCAGGGTTTGGGGAGGGGAGGGACTTCAGGGCCATAGAGTCCAATTGCCAAAGCGGTCATTTTCTCCAGGGGAACTTATCTCTATCGGCTAGAGATGATTTGTAATAGCAGGAGATCTTCAGCTAGTACCTGGAGGTTAGGCTGGAGCAAAAAAGGCACGTTTACTATAAAAGTCAAGCTGAGAGAAAGTATAGTAAGGGCTCTATAAATGACATACAAACTCTTATTCTATAAGCCAGTGAATTTAGTGACAAAAGTGAAAAAATTACATACAATCTAATAAAGGAAACTTATGAAAATAACTATGAGTACATGTGAGGCAATACAATACAATACAAAAATACAAAAATATATTTTTTTGGCTTATCTCATTCAATGACTTATTAGTCTCTTAGAATTTTGTACTGTTCATATGCTTATTGTTCCCTCAGGAACCGGGAGAAAGATGATGGACGATAGGTGGAGAGGAACGCCGTCCGGATGCTTTGCGTTTTCACTACCCCGTGGGCAGCTTCATCAGCTCTCCTTTCAATTGGAGTCAAAGCTCCTTTAAGATGACCTTTCATGTTTCTTATAAGACCACAGCTGTTTCAGTTTAGGTAGAGTCTTCAGATAAATTACATACACCTGTAACCAGCATTCTAAGCATCTAAGCAGCTAAGAGCAGAGCAGCCCAGTGGGCGTGTGAAACTTCTAACCTCAGAGAGATTATATGAATATGGTAACTTATTGAAGGTATGCATTTACCACTGTATCCAACATTATGTTGTATGCTTTATTGAGTACTATAGACTGTGTCTAGTTCAAAGAGTGATAAGCTTAGAAATTTATTATTATTTTGTTTCCATCTTAAAGGAGCTTTGACTCCAATTGAAAGGAGAGCTGATGAAGCTGCCCACGGGGTAGTGAAAACGCAAAGCATCCAGACGGCGTTCCTCTCCATCTATCGTCCATCATCTTTCTCCCGGTTCCTGAGGGAACAATAAGCATATGAACAGTACAAAATTCTAAGAGACTAATAAGTCATTGAATGAGATAAGCCAAAAAAATATATTTTTGTATTTTTGTATTGTATTGTATTGCCTCACATGTACTCATAGTTATTTTCATAAGTTTCCTTTATTAGATTGTATGTAATTTTTTCACTTTTGTCACTAAATTCACTGGCTTATAGAATAAGAGTTTGTATGTCATTTATAGAGCCCTTACTATACTTTCTCTCAGCTCAGTACCTGGAGGTTGGCAACCCTAGTCTTAATTTGGCCCCAATCAGCAACTGCAGAATGTTAAAGCTGACCTTTCAAACCACCAGCCAATAATTTATTTGTGTCATCTATACCCTTTCTCCCCTGTGGGCCAAATTTACACATTCACTCAGTGACTCAGTGACAATGCAAACTAGGGTTGCCAGGTCCTTCTTTGCCACCAGCCGGAGGTTTTTGGGGCAGAGCCTGAGGAGGACGGGGTTTGGGACTTCAATAGAATCCAACTGCCAAAGTGGCCATTTTCTCCAGGGGAACTGATCTCTATCGGCTGGAGATCAGTTGTAATAGCAGGAGATCACCAGCTGGTTCCTGGAGGTTGGCAACCCTACTGGGTTCCCATGACCCAAATCGCTTTTACCACAGTCACACAGCAGCTGCAGGAAATGTCATTTTAAAGTTCAGAGAGCCCTTTTTCACTTGCAACTGTGGCATGGGGGGAGGAGGGCTTCCTGCTCCCCCCCATGCTCTTTTCAGAAACTGGAATGGCCGCATAACTTTGGCATGGCATGTGTTTGGAATACTCCACATGCTATTCTATGAATCCGGTAGGGAAAATCCAGAGGAGACATGACAGAGGAAGGCTGAATTGTCAAAACCCGAACAGTCTCATATTTGGAACTCTCTCGAGTTTCATTTTATGAGCCCCCCTAATAAAAATAATTTGAAATGTGCTTTCTTTTGGAGAACACGAGATGGGAAATGTTGGAAGCCTCTGATGCAACATTTGGAAGAGGGTCTATCTGTGTCCGTTCCAATATCTCTTCTGCTCTCTTTCAGCTACAGATGAAAATGAGCGACCGGGCCGTCTCTCTTGGCACTATGGTCCCCTTGCCCCGCAGTGCCTACTGGCAGCACATCACACGGCAACACAGCACTGGGCAGCTGTTTGGCCTTCAAGGTAGGAGGCGGATGCTGTAACAATAGTATAAATAATCCGAAGTATTATCAGGGGCCTTGTGTCATCAATGCTGCTATATCTATCAGGGGAAGCACTGACAGAACATTTCCTCCTCATTTACATGCTGCCCTGCAACACTATTTGTTTCTTTTCTCAACGATACTTATAAAGCCATTTATATGTCTATATATCAACAGAAGTATAGTGTCCAGATCACTCGAAGTGATGGTATCACTTTGCTCTGCTCTGCTTAGACCTCACCTAGAGTATTGTGTTCAGTTTTGGGCACCACAATTTAAGAAAGATGTAGACAAGCTGGAACGTGTCCAGAGGAGGGCAACAAAGATGGTGAGGGGCCTTGGTGAGGACCAAGTCCTATGAGGAAAGGTTGAAGGAGCTGGGTATGTTTAGCCTGGAGAGGAGAAGACTGAGAGGGGATATGTTAACCATCTTCAAGTACTTGAAGGGGTGTCATATAGAGGATGGTGCTGAATTGTTTTCTGTTGCCCCAGAAGGTCGGACCAGAACCAATGGGTTGAAATTAAATCAAAAGAGTTTCTGTCTAGACATTAGGAAGAATTTTCTAACAGTTAGATCAGTTCCTCGGTGGAACAGACTTCCTCGGGAGGTAGTGAACTCTCCTTCCATGGAGGTTTTAAAGAAGAGGTTAGATGGCCATCTGCCAGCAATGCTGATTATGTGACCTTAGGCGAATCATGAGAGGGAGGGCATCTTGGCCATCTTCTGGGCATGGAGTAGGAATCGCTGGGGGTATGTGGAGGAGCTAGTTGTGAAATTCCTGCATTGAGCTGGGGCTTGGACTAGATGACCCTGGTAGTCCCTTCCAACTCTATGATTCTATGATTTCATTCATTTGCCTAAACACCTAGGCAACCACACTGCAAACCTTCCCAACCCACCTGTCTGTAGTGTAACCCCTTAAACATCAGCCTACACCCCCAACTAAAACAGGCGCCATATACATGTCACTGGATTAGCTCACATTTATCTTGTAACCATTCTCTTGAAGAGGAGAAAACTGAGAGGGGATATGATAACCATGTTCAAGTACTTGAAGGGCTGTATTATAGAGGAGGGTGCCGAGTTATTTTCTGTTGCTCAAGAAGGTCAGACCAGAACCAACGGATTGAAATTAAATCAAAGAGTTTCTGTGTAGACATTAGGAAGAATTTTCTAACAGTTAGAGCTGTTCCTCAGTGGAACAGGCTTCCTCGGGAGGTGGTAAGCTCTCCTTCCCTGGAAGTTTTTAAGAAGAGGTTAGATGGCCATCTGTCAGCAATGCTGATTCTGTGACTTTAGGCAGATGATGAGAGGGAGGGCATCTTGGCCATCTTCTGGTCACTAGGGGTGTGGAGGGGGAAGGTAGTTGTGAATTTCCTGCATTGTGCAGGGGGTTGAACTAGATGACCCTGATGGTCCCTTCCAACTCTATGATTCTGTGATTCTATTAGTCAAAAAGGGCAAGAGTCCAGTAGCACCTTAAAGACTAACAAAAATATTTTCTGGTAGGGTATGAGCTTTCGTGAGCCACAGCTCACTTCTTCAGATACTAGAAAAGGGCCAGAGTCCAGTAGCACCTTAAAGACTAACACAAATATTTTCTGGTAGGGTATGAGCTTTCGTGAGCCACAGCTCACTTCTTCAGATACAGCTAGAATGTGAATCCCTTGGTCTTTAAGTAGAGGAACAGTATGTAAATGTGAATAGCAGGCTTGATTGGATTAGGTGTGATATGCAAAAGAGTCTGTGATGTCCAGGGGAGAGATGGGTGTGGAGAAATCAGCATTGGTAATGGGCCATGAATGTGATTCTGTGATTCTATGATTCTAAGGGAAGGATTTCCTAATGCCGTGTAGTGTTACCCATCTAAGTTTGAGGCCTGGCTTTCTCCCAGAACTACAAGTGATCTCCATACTACAGAGATCAGTTTCTGTGAAGGAAATGGGAGCTTTGAAGGGTGGATTCTGTGCTTTCAACCATGCTTTTTGAAATGAAGAAGGGAAGAACCATAACTTTCTTGGAGGAAGGATGGAATAAAAAACATAATACTTGAAATTAAGATTGTAAATCCCAGCAAGGCTGGGAAAATACCCTTTCACTGATAATGCTGTAAAACGACATTTAGCGGGTATAAATAATGGATAATAATTGTTGTGGAAATTCTCCAATCAGGTCAGCTAATGACAAAGGTTGAGACCGTATTAGGCAATAGTATTATGACTGTGTTGATTTTGTCTGTCTTGGTACACAGTCCAGATTGAGTACAGTTTGTAAGGATCAAGTCTCTAATCTACTAAATTCTCTCAGGACCTGGGACTGGTTTAGGTGGCCATCACTGGCTTGGCCAAAGTCAGAAGGCTGTATGGATGGGGGTATGTATATCTTCAGTCCTCACCAAGAGGCTACACAATGTCTCTGCTGTAAATTAATAGCGATATGGCAGGAACTAGAAGATCCCAAATGGAGAGCTGCTATATATCACCACCCCCACAATAAGCTGATGTTTATCCATGGTCAGATGTCATATGATCTCCGTATCATCTGGATCCATCCCAGAGCAAAAGAGAAAGGAAGCATTGGCTACAGTATCAGCCCTGCTCCTGTCCAAACGTAAATCAAAACTCGTTCTTGCCAAGAGCTATCCTTGTTTCAGTCTCACCAGGATGTTGAGCCACACTAGAACTTAAAAGCGGCCCCTCACTCTTTCCACTTTCTCTGGCCAGTTATATATTTTCCATATCCATTGGGTACCCTTCATAATTAATATGTCTTACACGCTGATTCCAGTGCAGGCTAGTAATGAGCTCAAACTTCAGCAGTTTTGCTATGAACATTTTACACCCATTGTTCTCAGCCGAAGGACGGCAACTTCCTTTAATATCTAAGGTTTTTCTCCTCATTTGTGGAAAAAATGGGCTCTCCTTTGGAGATTTTAAAGCAGAGGCTAGATGGCCATCTGACAGCAATGCAGATTCTGTGAACTTAGGCAGTTCATGACAGGGAGGGCAGGAAGGATTGCATCAGTGTTTGGCTCTTGTGGCCCTTTCTTACATGCCCAGGGCAATGCTGATGGCCACTTTGGGGTCAGGAAGCGATTTTCCTCGAGGTCAGATTGGACAGGGATCCTGGAGGGGTTTTTTTTGCCACCTTCTGGGCATGAACCTTCTGGGTTCACTGGAGGTGTGTGGGTGTGGGGAGGTAGTTGTGAATGTCCTGCATTGTGGAGGGAGTTGGACTAGATGACCCTGGTGGTCCCTTCCAATTCTATGATTCTAACTTTGCAGACGTATTAACTCTTGCTTTCTCACATATGCAATCTTGCAAAGAAAGTTTAAAAACTTACAGTGCAATCCTAGATAGAGTTGCACCTTTCTAAGGCAAATGACTTTAATGGACTTATGAGGGTGTAACTCTGTTTAAAATTGCACTATTACTTCTACAAATGGGTGAATGCTGTGCCTATGATTGGATTCTCCCAGCATATGTTGATGGCTTCTCTCATGATACCTGAAGGACATCTAGTGGCCAAGAAAAGTATGGTCCCAGATGTCCAATACATCCTTTCATTAGCCGAAGGCCAGAAAGTTGAGGCTTTTAAAAATGTTTCTAAATCCCAACCATAAGAAAATGGGGAAGGAGCGGGGGGAATAGTGAACATTCCTATACTGCTTCACCATTTCTATTTCAAGGCGGCATCCAGTGCATAACACAGACTTTGAATTAAAATAACATCCAAACATACATGGGTATTAAATCTGGCTTTTGTATATGTGTGAAGGGAACCGTTTTAACTTGAAATTCTGTTTCTTTTCCAGAGATGTAGCCATGTTAGTCTCCTACAGTCAAAATAATGAAGAGTCTTGTGGCATCTTGAAGACTTCAGTTTTTATTGCAGCAGAAACATGTGTGACCCAGAGTCTACTTTGTCACTGTGACGCATCTGACCAAGTGTGTTTCGGCTCAAAAAAAGCTTCTGCCACAATACTTCTGTTAGTCTATAAAGTGCCACAATACTCTCTTTTTTTGGTTTGACATTTCTACACTCCTTATACTGAATCAGATCATTGGTCCATCAAGCTCAGTATTGTCAGCTCAAACTGGCAGTGGTTCTCCAGGGACTCCCATAGTGTCACATCACCTACCGCCAAAGTCTTTAACTGGAGATGTTGGGGACTGAACTTGGGACCTTCTACATTCCAAGCAGATGCTCTGCCACTGATCCATGGACCCTCCACTCCTTGCAATATATATTTTTAAATAATTACTTTTTCCTTTGTAATTGCCAAACTGGTATAGTGGTGATCTCGGGTGATATTTTTTTAGTCCCAATTATAATCCAGTTGATTATATCACAAGTTTAGGCAAGTGGGTTGTCCCATCCCATACCCCCATACATGGAGAGCCAGCATGGTGTAGTGGTTAAGAGCAGCGGACCCTAATTTGAAGAACTGGGTTTGATTCCCCCCTCCTCCACATGAGCAGCGGACTCTAATCTGGCTTCCCCACTCCTACTCATGAAGCCTGCTGGGTGACCTTGGGCTAGTCACAGTTCTCTCCAATCTCTCTGTGATGTTCACTGCATGATCCCTGACTGGATGTCATGAAGAAGAAAGAAGCCCCATTAAAAATTAAAATATGGTATCAAAACAGCATATTGGGAATGATGGCAGTGGACAGAAAAACTGTACCAAAAAGTGGCAGGTACAAGTTTGGGGATGCTTTGAAAGCACACTTTTCACCCCAGATGGCCATGTGGTGATTTAGTATCTGACATTACTTTTATAGTATTTGACTGATGTATTTCTTTTCCTTCCACTTTTGGTCTCATTTTCTTTCTTTCGAGAAGACAGTCCACTGAAGATCCATCGAACAGAAACGTTCCCCACCTACCGATCAGAGCATTGATAACAGAGAAGCAAAGACTTTAAAACAACATATCTTGAGATGGACTGGTTCAGCAAAGAGGTTATCGTTGATATTGGCTAACAGTCATGAAGCAGCTGTGAGAAACAAAGACTGAATTATGACTGCAATATTATTTTTTAATCTTCAACCAGATGATGAATGGCCTGCAGATAATTTTGGAAAAGTTCTATATTTCATAGTTACGTCCAGAACAAAGAAGCACTCCCTCAATGTGTGAAATCTTTTTGAGTATAATTGATCTCTCTTGATGATTTGTCTTACACTATCAGTTGTTCGGAAATTCACTTCATCTGTTTTGACAGTATGTTGGGATAATGTAGTTTACGGTCTCTGTATATTTTATTTTGAGCTCCATGTCCTAATTTGTCACTGGGTATTAGCACTTTTCAGAATGGTGACCAGTTTTTCTTTTCTTGAACTGGAATCTGTTGTCCCTGTCTATTAAAGTCTGGTTAAGACTCCCCTAATTTATCAACTGACAATTTTTTTGTCTTTAATCTATGTTTATTTCACACTTGTGTGTTTTAAATATCTCTCTTAGAAGTTTAGAAATAAAAAAACAACAACCTTTCCCATAAAATTCAAAATGTTTCTGAGAGTCATAGTTTGAGAGCACGAACAGATGGGTCATATCTAAGGTTCCGTAAGAAAACCCAGTGTTGGGTTTATGCCACAATACTGGGTTTATTTATGTAGGTGTTGTCAAGTCACGAAGGACTTAGGGTGACCTCAGCAACGGGCTGTCAAGGCAAGTGAGAAGCAGAAGTGCTTTGCCATTGCCTTCCTCTGCAGAGTCTTCCTTGGTGGTCCCATACAAGTAATGGCCCTGCTTAGCTTCCACGATTTGACCAGGTCAATATACCATGCTGCCTTCCCTGCCCATCAGATTTCCTTTTTTTGGCTGTCAAGTCACAGCTGACTTATGGTGACCCCGTAGGGTTTTCAAGGCAAGAGATCAGTCCGAGCTCATTTGGAGTACTACAGTCCAGTTTGGCTCTAGCTTTGAGAAGGATTTACATTGCACGTATTCCGACCAAGACCTCCAAATATATGCTGAATCATGATATGAAAGCATGTCAAACACTTCACAAGGGTGGGATTTATGTAGAGATTCGCCATAAGCTGCCTTACCAGATCATGACAATCTTCTTAAGAAGCAAACCATGTGTCATGTCAGGGGAAGATGTATTACGATGGGTAGCCATGTTCGTCTGTCAATAGCAGTAGAAAAGAGCAAGAATCCAGTAGCATCTTAAAGATTACCGTATTTTTCGCTCCATAAGACACACTTTTTTCCTCCTCAAAAGTGAGGGGAATGTCTGTGCGTCTTATGGAGTGAATGTGTGTCCCAAGACGGACCCTAGCCCGGTCCATCCGGGGCAGGAGCCGAGCAGCCCGGACTGCCCGCAGAAGCCGGGGAAGACCAACCGGCTGGGTGCGTCGGAACGACACGAGAGGGCGTTCCCCGTCCCGACGGCCAGCTGGGTGGCGGGCGGGGCCACACAGAGCTGGCTGGGTGTGCCGGAACAACGGGAGCAGGAGTTCCCCCCCCCCCGACGGTCAGCTGGGAGGCGGGTAGAGCCGCACAGAGCCGGCTGGGCACGGCAGAACAACAGAATGGAGGCCGAGGAGGAGAGCGATCAGGAGTCCTCTAGCTGACGTCAGTCAGAGTGAGAGACCCTGGCTTCCACGGAGGAGGAGAGCGACTCAGATTTTTTCTTGTTTTCCTCCTATAAAAACTAGGTGCGTCTTATGGTCAGGTGCGTGTTATGGAGCGAAAAATACGGTAACAAAATTTCTTGCATGAGCTTTCGAGAGCCACAGCTGACTCCTTTGGATACAGCCAGAATGTGAGTCTATCTATCCTTAAGTAGAGAAGAGTGAATGTGATACACAATGTAAATGTCAAAAGCAAGTAAATGACATGAGGAGTTGTGATTGGACTAGGTGTGATATGCAGAGGGGTAGTAGGCATGGAGAAATTAGCATTGGTAATGAGACAGGCATCCCAGATCTCTATTCAGTCCAGGATAATTCATTGTCTTGAGCTTCATTATTGTAATTCAGCAGTCTCTCTTTCTAATCTCCCTTTGAAATTCCTTTGTAAGAGAACTGCTACTCTTAAATCAACAACTGAATGTCTTGGAAGGTTAAAATGTTTCCCCTCTGGTTTCTGAATGTTGTGGTTTTTGATGTCAGACTTATGTCCATTCAATCTTTGTCACAGGGACTGGCTTGTCTGTCCAGTGTACAGTGTGGAAGGGCATTGCTGGCATGTGATGGCATAAATCACGTTAGAAGATGAACAGGAATATGAACCTGAGATAGTATGGCTGATGTTGCTGAGCCCAGTGATGGTGTTGCTAGGATCTATAGGATCTATATGAGAGCAAAGTTGGCACCTTGGTTTGTTGCAGGCCTTGGTACTGGAAGATGTGTTAGGGAAAGAGTCATTAGATGAACTCTGTGTAACTTGTGACACAACATACTTTACGCATCTCAGAGGTTTTAATAACTTATTGCGGCCCACTAGGACTGTGGGGAGGTCTACAGCAAATGACGCCTGAATTCTCCCTAGAAGCTAAAATGACCAAACAGAGGCTATCATACTTTGGTCACATTATAAGATGACAAGACTCACTGGAAAAGACAATCATGCTAGGAAAAGTTGAAGGCAGCAGGAAAAGAGGAAGACCCAACATGAGATGGACTGACTCTATAAAGGAAGCCACAACCCTCACCTTGCAAGACCTGAGCAAGGCTATTAATGGTGAGACGTTTTAAAGGTCATTAATTCATAAGTCTGAAGCAACTTGACGGCACTTAACATACATACAGGATTGGGGTAGGGTTAGTTGTGCTTGGCAGCACCCTTGTGTTTAATGTCCGAAGAAGACAGCAAAAACAGGTTTGCTGGGTCCCTGGTAGATCGTATGTGGTCTCAACATGCACTAGACAAACAGCAGTGGTGTGCGTTTATACAATCAAAGGCCTGTGTGAGATTGTTAATTTATCTCTCTTCGTATGAATTTTTATATGAAACCCATGTGGTTGGACAGTCATCCTTTCTAATTGAACATTCTTCTCTATCGGGATTGCCAGCGATGGGTTGGGAAATACCTGGAGATTTTGGGGGTGGAGCCCGAGGAAGGCAGGGTTTGGGGAGGGGAGAGACTTCAGTGGGGTATAATGCCATAGAGTCCACCTTCCAAAGCGACCATTTTCTCCAGGTGAACTGAGCTCTGTCGCCTGGAGACCTGTTGTAATCCCAGGAGATCTCCAGCCACCATCTGGAGGTTGGTAGCCCTATCCTACATGCATGACCTAACTTGGCATTCTGCCATGCGTGCATGCCAGTGTGTAAAGTATAATAGGATCCCATGGAAATGGAGAGGTTTTCCCCATCTTACCATGCATCATCATGACTGCAGGACCGGTTTTGCAATTGATTTTCCTCAACAGTCATCATGGTTCTTTGCTGTGCTCTGCTCTGCCACTAGATGCTGCTTTAGTACTATTTATTAGGGCTGTTGAATTTAAAAAAATTCGGTATAGTTCGGATTCGGCCGAATTCGGCCCGTTTAGATTCAGGATATGCCGAAGTCCGAACTCCCCCACTTCGGATCCGTTCAATTCGGCGGGAATTCAAAGTTCGGAAAAAAAATTCGGCCGAATAAAGCCATTAAAAACACAATCGTGCCTTTCCGTGGCTCTGGGGGGGCATTTTTGGGGTTAGAGGTCCCAAACTTTCAGCAGAGCTTCAAAGGACGTTTATTGAAAGACTCCCCAAGTTTTGTAAAGATTGGGTCAGGGGGGGCTGAGATATGGGCCCTGAAAGGGGTCCCCCCACCCTTAATGTGCATCTCTCAGCAGAGCTTGCCGCCCATGCACAAAGCTCCCAGCCCCGACAACAGTTTGCAAAGCAACACAACCTTGTAAAACAACACCTTTGCAACAGGGAAAACCAGAAGACACACAACTGAAACCTCCCCCCTCAAACCAGGGAGCGAGAGACTCGAGGGGGAACACACACCCCAGGCAGAACCGACGAAAGCCCCCTTTGGTTTCCCCCCCCACCCACAGAAACTGCTCCCTCCCCACACACACACAGACTCTGCTTCCCCCCCACACACACACACATACACAGGAGAAAAATTATAGATTAAAGCCCCCAAAGGGGTCTTACTGTGGCTGTCTTCTGTTCCATCAGGAGGGGAGGACTTGTAATCCAAGATGATTCCAATTAGGCACGGGACGTTTTGCTCTGGAGAAGATGCACACAGGATCGGCTGATCCATTCATCCCAATAGGGAAAAGGGGAAAGGGGAAAGGGAAAAGGGGAAAGCCCATATCTCGGGACCCCCTGACCCAATGTTCACAAAACTTGGGTGGTCTCTTAAGAACACTGGTCTGAAACTCCGCTCAAAGTTTGGGATCTGCACCCCCAAAAATGCGCCCCCTGCAGCCACGGAAAGAGAAAAGGGGGGAGGCGATATTTCTGCCCCCACTGAACCCATCTTTACAAAACTTGGGTGGTATCTTAAGAATAATTGTCAGAAGCTATGCTAAAAGTTTGGGGGCTATATCCCCAAAAAAGCGCCCCCTGCAGCCACATAAATGGAAAAAGGGGGGAGGGAAAAGGGGGAGAGCCCATATCTCGAGACCCCCTGACCCAATGTTTACAAAACTTGGGGGGTATCTTAAGAAGCTTCATCTGAAGCTCCACTGAAAGTTTGGGGTCTTTACCCCCCAAAATGCGCCCCCTGCAGCCATGGAAAGAAAAAGGGGGGGAGCCCATATCTCGGGACCCCCTGACCCAATGTTTACAAAACTTGGGGGGTATCTTAAGAAGCTTCATCTGAAGCTCCACTGAAAGTTTTGTGTCTGTACCCCAAAAAATACGCCCCCTGCAGCCACAGAAAGGAGCAAATGTGCACAAGCACCCCCACACACACAAACGAGGATTTCGCTCTCTCTCTCTCTCTCCCTGGCCGGGCCGCACATCAGCTGATTCCTCCAGTACTCAATCCTGACTGATTGGCCAGAAGAAGACCCAGCTTGGCCACCGATTGGCCGGGGGAGGAGAATGCTGCTTACTGACGGTTATGCTGCTTACTGACGGCCCCGAATTTGCCGGATTTATTCGCGAACTCCCGAACTCGCTGAATTCGCCCCCCCCCGGTTGCCCGCCAGTTTTGAGTTCGGATCCGTCCGAACAGGGGAATCAGGGGAAATTTGGCTGATTTTCAGTTCGGGCCGAACCGAATCAACAGCCCTACTATTTATTTCTTCTGCATGTGCTGCAGTAGTAGAGATTATTGAAATTGACACCTAGTGGCAGAGCACTAGCATTATATCAGTAGCCAAGCTGGTGGACACCCACATAGTCCTACCCAATGAAGAAACATTAAAAGCTACTATTGTCTGTACCAAATACATGTTAACATAACTTAGGCCTGATTTAAGGGAGATTTCTGTTTTCATGTGATGTATTTGTTCCTTTATGAGAGTTACTATGTTCATTTGCTGTGTTGTGTTGATAGCTTGCAACCTCTGGAATCCACCTCAAGAAACCTGTGATAGTGTCACATGATCTTTTTGGCTTGTGACATTCTGAATCTTTGCATTATACTTCCTGCTATTTCAGTGGCCATAGAGTTAGGATTCCAAACAGACTGGAAGAATGGAGCCATTTTCTTTAAAGGCCTTGCTACTTCTACAACTTTCTTTCGAAAGCTAACCATGACTCAGGGAATTAAAAACCTCTGAAGCTCTGAGAGAGAGGAAAATCATCACAATGGCAATTTTTTTTAAAAGACACCCCTTTACCCGTCATAATGCAGATTAGCATTTGCCATAATCAATCCTTGAGGTGAGCATTCACACTAGACATCACATTGCCACCTTGGAATCTAAGCATGCAAGCCGGACACACAAACAAAGCTCATGATGCTATATTGGCTGCAACTCAGAAAGGCTGTCTAAATCCTGTCAATTGGATGTAGACTCAAAGCCATTGTGTTAGGGTTGTCAGGTCCCTCTTCACCACCAGTGGGAGGTTTTTGGGGCAGAGCCTGAGAAGGGCGGGGTTTGGGAAGGGGAGGGACTTCAATGCCATAGAGTCCAATCGCCAAAGCGGACATTTTTTCAAGGTGGTCTGATCTCTGTCGGCTGGAGATCAGTTGTAATAGCAGATCTCCAGCTATTACCTGGAGGTTGGCAACCCTACATTGTGTGTCTGCAGGGCTGGCCATTTGTGATGCCACATTAATGACTAGGGTTTCTGTAACCTTTCATGCTGCTCACGTTTCCTGTCCAGAATGAGTGTGTTGGTTCACAGAGCCAGAGCTAATGAAAGTGAAGGGACTGACTGAAAGTTTAAGTAACAGGTATCCCTTACTTGCAGCCATCTTTGAATACAGCAAGGGCCCCCATGTGCATACGTAGTAAAATCAAAGTATCTTTAATCACTCTATGGGTGTGCATAATGTATATCCCAAAAGGAGACGTGCATCCAAACTTCCTCAAACGATGCAACTAGGGTTGTGGGAAAAAACAAACAAACAAACAAACAAATTGGTAAATTTCAGGTTTATTGGGCCTGAATTTTTTCAGTAAACTCGAAATAAGCCGAATACCCATACTGATAAATGGATATTCAACTTTATTTCCAGGTTTACCCCCCCAAAATTGGGTCCATTATAGTCTAAGGGGATTTTTCCCAAAGCTCCTGTGGGGGCATTTTTGGATGTAGAGTCACCAAATTTGCATCATAGCTGCAAGGGACTCTCCTTAGATGGACACCAAAGTTTGGTGAGGTTTGGGACAGGAGGTCCAATTTTATGGGCCCACAAAGGGGTCACCTCCATCCTCCAGGCATTTGCGAGCCGAGCTGTTTTTAGGTAAGGAACTTCAAATATGAAGGGAGGGTTATTGGAGGAGACATAAAACCGCCTTGTACTGGTCTGTCAAGGTCAGTGTGGTCCACTCAGACTGGCAGCTGCTTCCCATGCTCTCAGGTAGAGGTCTTTCACATCACCTACTACCAGATAACTGGAAATGCCAGGGATTGAATGTGGGACCTTCTGCATGTCAAGCAGAAGGTCTACCACTGAGCCACAGCCTCTCCCCACATCTTCTTCTTGCACTGGCTGTGCATGCAGACATTTGCTTCTTAGCATAGAAGGAAACTCCATTGAGGAAACTGGTGACAAGCGTTCTGTTTCAAAGCAGTCTTTCCACTGACCATCTTGCTTTATCGGTGAACATGAGCAAAGAGTCCCAGAGGTGGTGAGCCTCTTGCCAAGCTCTGAGAAAATAATCCAGTTTCTCCTTTAATCCCATAAACTCTTAGTAAATTTTTTTTAATCTGGGTAAATAATAACAAAAAGCATGGGGATGGTGGGGGGAGGAGAATGCTCTACAAAAAATGTAGTTCAAAACTCAGCACAAGGTTAGTCCAATGCATCCCAGATGACATATGAAGAACTGAACATGTAAGTTCTTTACTAAACTCAAATCCCAGGATTACATTTCTTGTAAACTTGCAAGTTCTAAAGCTGAGAAAAAATAAACAACATTGAAAAAAATGTTTGCGGTAGGTTTTTTTTTTTTTTAATAAAGCTGAATTCATATAACTGTAGCTGTTTGTATATACAGCTAACCAATAAAGTGAAAATCAAAATGTGCAGTGAAATAGAAACCCAAGATTTAATATGATGGTGATGAAAGTAAACAAACCACAACAAGGAGCTGGAGAAAAATAGCACAATATAGAACGTGTTGGCCCTGACTGAGGCAACCATTGAGTACAATGGAAGGTGAGTTCCATCAAAACCATTGTGTCTAGAAAGGAAAAGCAGCTCACAGCACTGATAATTTCTCAGGTTGGATAAGTCAACTCCACTGCCGCAGTCACCTCCCAGAGTGGTGTAGGGGTTAAGAAAGGCGGGCTCTTGGTTTCCCCACTCCTACACATGAAGCCAGCTGGGTGACCTTGAGCTAGTCACTGACTGTTCTCTCAGAACTCTCTCTGCCCCACCTGCCTCACAAGATGCCTGCTGTGAGGAGAGGAAGGGAAGGAGATCGTAAGCCGTTTTGATTCTCCTTAAAAGGTAGAGAAAGTTGACATATAAAAACCAACTCTTCTTCCTCCTCCTCCCCCCCCCCCTCACACACAAGCCCTAGTGGACAGTTTTAGGCGGGTGGCCATATTGGAGAACAAGATTTGAGTCCAGTAGCACCTTGAAAACCAACAACCCTTCCAAGATATAAGCTTTAGAGAGTCAGACAAAGGGAGCTTTGCCTCTTAAAAGCTTTTACACTCTGGAAATCTTGTTGGTCTTTAAGGTGCTACCAGACTCAAATCTTGCTGAAAGACCATTTGTGTCTGGCAATTACTGGTACAGATGTTTTTTCTCCGCCCCTTCTTCCAAAGATCTTGGGATGCGGTACAAGAAGATTTCCCTTCCATTTTAAGATTGCAACGATTTACTCCAGTGGTGTCTGAGCTGTGGGTTGGAACCTTGAAGTGCGCTGTGACTCTCTAGCAGGTGGGTTGTGAAGCCAGTAGAGAAAAGTGGAACAGGGTGGGCTGAGAGAGGAGGAGGAGGAGGAGGAGGAGGAGGAGCAAAGTTGGTTTTCATACCACGCTTTTCTCTACCTTTAAGGAGTCTCAAAACATCTTACAATCGCCTTCCCTTTCTCTCCCCACAACAGATACCTTATGAGACAGGTGGGGCTGAGAGAGTTCAGAGAGAACTGTGACAAGTCATCCAGCAGGTTTCATGTGGAGGAGTGAGGAATCAAACCCAGTTTACCAGATTAGAGTCCACCGCTCTTAACCATTATACCACGCTGGCTCTCCAATGTGGAGTCTCTGGAAAGCAAATTTGGGCCTGCTTCTCCGTAATATGCAAAATGGCCATGAAATACAGCTGGATGCTCAAAAGTGCTATCGTATAGGCAGATAAATTTACTATAGACTATTAGGAACCCCAGATATCTCTACCTCTATTTTTGATGTATATGATGAACTTATCCAGAGCTGGATACCCTTGTTATCTAGGCTTAGACTAATTTACTCTGCACCAAAGGTTCCTTCCAAGAGATGGTTTGATCAGGAATGTGTGATTGCTAATAAAGAACTACTTCCTCTTTTTGCTGTCTTTAAAACAGACCTATCATCAACTAAGAAACTGGAAGTGATGGAAAGGAAAGGAGTGTATAAGGCCCTACTTAGAAATAAGAAAAAATCTATCTAATAGTAATGGGTGTTCTTCCTGTATAGAGCAAAAAAATCTGAAAGGCAAGGACCAATCTGTGCAAGGATATACATTTCTATACATAATGCCACATTTCTACAAAATGTTAAGAAAAAAAAACTTTTTTTAAAATGGGGGGTTAATCCCCCCCCAAGTAACAACCATCATCTCTGTGTGTTAATGTGCAGATGTATTTTTTTTTTAAAAAAACCTAGCTGACTTTGTAGATTGTCTAGCAACCCATGGTGTTATGCAAAAAATATATTTTTAAATGGTATTGGTAGTGAGGAAGAAAAACTAGCCAGCTGCCAATGAGGCAGGGTGGGGAGGGCAGAAGAAGCACCGTGATTCATAAATTCATCTGTCAATTGGGTGTTCAGGTTTGCTGGTTACAGTATATTAACTTTTATATGGCCCTGACCTGGATGGCCCAGGCTAGCCTGAGTTCATCAGATCTCAGAAGGTAAGCGGGGTTGGCCTTGGTTACTATTTGGATGGGATACCTCTAAGGAATTCCAGGGTCTCTATGCAGAGGAATGCAATGGCAAACCACCTCTGTTCATCTCTTGCCTTGAAAACCCTATGGGTGGCCGTAAGTCGGCAGTGACTTGATGGCATTTTACCCACAGACCTAGCTTTTATGTTATTGAGATTTTAAAGTTTAGGATTGTTGAAGTATTCAGGCTGTTTCATACTGGTAGTATAAGAAATGTTTTTGTAAACTGCCTTGGGGTTGCCATGAGGGGAAGAAAGTCGGCATGGAAGTAGTTTAGAGTAAATGTAAAAGTGGGTTGCAAAAAGAAGAGTTTATAAGTGGATCCCAGTTCAAAATGTTTGAGCCCCACTGACCTAGTCAGTTAAGTTAGAGCAGGGGTCCCCAATATGGAGCCCATGGGTGCTATGGCACCCATAGACACCTTTCCTGGTGCCCAATAAATGCTTTTAGAAAGTGGGGATGGCTTGGTGGGGTGTTTGCCCAGCAGAGATTCTGATTGGCTGTGCAGATCAAAAGCCATCCTGTTAAAACAGAGCTTCTGCCTGAAATGTCGCATGGTAACGATTAGAATTATGTATAACCTCACTCCCTAACATTTTGTGGTCTTCCTGCACTGGCCATTTTATAATTAGCTCCACCTCCTGTGGCATCCGTTCTGTGATTGCACCCACCACTCTGTGTCAGAATTCCAAATGTGCCCGCCCGCTCAAAATGTTTTGGGACCCCAAGTTACAGTAAGAGCGAGAGAGGGAGACTGATGCAAGATCACTCAGTAAGGTTAGGGGCTGACTGGAGATTTGAACTCAGTTCTCTGTGGTCTTAGGAGGACACTACATCACACTGGCACTGTGAGCAAGTTCCTTCCATTCTGTGACCGTGGACCAGTCGCCGCCAACCAAATGTACCCTACAGTGTTCTCGTGAGGATAAAACTGGGAGGAGAGGAGAACCATGAATGCCACCCAGATCCTCAGAATGTGATTAAAAAAATAGATATAAAATAGTGCCCGTCATTTGATGAAATGACATCAGGAAGCCCAATGAAGGATTTGGTTGAAATTTTCATTTTCTATGAAATCCTCAATTTTGGTGTGAGATACGAATGCACCATAGGCCTGCTGGAGGTCAACTGTTCCCCAGGATGTGTTGATGGCTGCCAACTTGGAAGGCTTTAAGAGGGGAGTGGACATATTCATAGAGGAAGGGGGTATTCATGGCTATTACTTAAAATGGATACTAGTCATGCTGCATACCTATTCTCTCTAGTATCAGAGGAGCATGCCCATTATATTAGGTGCTGTGGAACACAGGCAGGATGGTGCTGCTGCAGTCGTCTTGTTTGGGGGCTTCCTAGAGGCACCCAGTTGGCTACTGTGTGTACAGACTGCTGGACTTGATGGGCCTTGGTCTGATCCAGCAGGGCCTTTCTTGTGTTCTTATGTTCCTTTTTAATTATATGGACCCAATGAGCAGGACATTATTTATTTATTTTAAAAATTGTATGCCACCTCCTCAGACATACTCAAAATAGCTAATTATTGACTATTTTGTTGGCTTTGTATTTCTGTTAGATTTGAGTCCAGCAGCACTTTAGACAACAACAACATTTTTGGAGTATAAGCTTTCGAGGGTCAAAGCTCCCTTTGTCAGATACGAGAGCTTACAGTCTCAAACGCATATGCCCCGGCAATCTTGTTGGTGTCTAAGATGCTACTGGACTTGAACTTAATTGTTCTACTGCAGACCAACACAGCTACCCACTGAAACTGTCTTTATATTTCTGGTGATTCTCCAAAATGAAATAGGCAAAAAGGTACAGAAAAATGAAATATCCTACTAACTATTGAGATAAACTATTGAAACTTTGGAAAACACTGCTTGCTTGCTTGTTTTCTTTTTTTGCAAAAGAAACCCATGTAAAATAAATGCTAGTTAAATAGCACCATGTTCTTCAGCAAGCAAAATCAATAAGCCACTATTGTTTCGATGCATTCTGCACAGCTCCAGCAGGAGATGAATTTACAAGGAACAGATAAAATGTCCTTTGTTTCCAGCTTCTTGTTGAAAGGTACAGTCTAGACCCTTTGGGGACTATCCACTATCATATTCCTGTTGGCTCCTGGTAGCACTTGAGGTTTTGTCAGGAAGATGGCAGACTTCATTCATATAGCAAATGACACAGCAGGGCTTCCTGTAAAGCTGAACAGTTCTATAAAGGAAGACAGGAAATGCACTAACCTTGACCCTGGAAACCATGGGTGAAAATGCATGGTCGCTTTATTCTCCTTTAATCCCTGTTTCAGCTAGGATTCAGCCAGGATCGAACACATGCGTTTCGCCTAATGTGCGTTCGATCCTGGCTAAAACAGGGATTAAAGGAGGATAAAATGACCATGCGTTTTTACCCCATGAACCCTTAAATCAACTGTGTTTGAAATCTGACCATCTTCCTCTAGTGATGCCTGGAAATGGAGGTGGGGGGGGGGGCAACAGTAGAGAAGTCATGCAACCTTCAAATGCTTTCTGTATCTTTTCTGCCTTGAGTATCATTTATGTCATTTATGACATGTCAAAGAGACATCAGGCCCTGTTAGATGAACTCCTACCTGTATGTTTATTGGTGTTCAGAATCAATTTGGCAGGCTGTTTATTTCTGCATCATTGCGAACTGGAATTAGCTGGAGAGATCATTATGCAGACAGAATGAGAGAGATCAGTATAGCCATTGGCTTTGGGTGAAAGGTTTCCAAAAGGATGTTTGGAGTAGAATCCTAATACTTTCTTCTGTATTATAGGGCTTACATATAATAAGAGTGGAGGTGGTTCAGTGCTGACAGAACATGCCTCAGCTGCAGAAGTCCCCTAAGACTATAAAATATTTACTTGGCGATACTACAATCAGGGGAAAGAGGAAAAAACAAAGAAAGGAAGAACAACATGTTAGTTTTCTTGTACATCTTCCCAAGTGAGTTATCTAGTCCAACTCCTTGAATTTTCATCATCAGATTCATGAAGGATAAGTCAATCAATGGCAACCAGGGCTGGATCTACATTTTTTTTTAAAGTCAGGCAATAGTACACAATGATGCCTCCCATATATTATATACATATTTTTTTCTTGATTTATACCAGTGGTTCCCAAAGTGGGCAGTACCACACCCTGGTGCAGCAGGGGAGCGCTAAAGGTGGGCCCCTTCAACTTTGTTGTTGGATAGGGTAGGGGGCACTGGGGTTGAATTTGTGGAACCAAGGGGGTGGTGGCCAGAAAGTTTGGAATCCGGTGATGTATGCTTATATAATCAACATATATAATATACTTATATAATCACCAACTCTTTTAAATGATAGAATAAATAGTGTTGACCTTTATGATTTGTTAATGAATAATTACACTTTTACATTCTTATCCGTCTGTTATCTATGAATTCCTCCTAGAATTCCTTTTGTTGGCAGCAGCCAAGGGAGTTCATAGCCAGACATGTGTGTCAGATGTTAGGAAGACAGATTTTAGTGAACTCGGAGGCATGATGATTCATTCCATGGCACAAATGCTGGAAGGGAAGGAGCAAGTGAAGGGTGGGCTCTCCTAAAATAAGAGCTCTTGCAAGCTCAAGCCATCAGTATTCCAGTAAAAATTTTGAAATATAAATATAAATAAGAGAGAAATGTGGCAGAGACTACTCTACGATGGGGGAAATTTAAACTCCAATGAAGGGAGCCTACTACCCAAATAAAGAAAATGGATTCAAAGTCTTTATTCTGTAGAGTGAAATTCTGCAATGTTGTACAACCTACCTTCCTTTTCTTCCTCTCTTCAAATTTCTCTGTGATTAAACGGAATTGATTAGAAACTGACTCCAAATGCCTAAAAAAAAAGAAAAAGAAAAAGAAACATATTGTTGGATTTCAGGATGAAATTGGGTAAAGAGGAATTAAGAGAATTTATCATAACCAAGGGGGGAAAGTAAGAGAAAGATCTTGGTTCTCACCAATAAAGTTTTTCTGGAATGCTTGTGGTAGGTCTTCAATTGGAGAAGAAGATGAAATTTCAGCTATTGAGTAAAAAAATAAAAAATAAAAAGGAGAGAAAGCAAAGAAAAACACTAGGGTTGTCAGGTCCTTCTTTGCTACCAGCAGGAGGTTTTAGGGGCGGAGCCTGAGGAGGGCAGGGTTTGGGGAGGGGAGGGACTTCAATGCCATAGAGTCCAATGGCCAAAGCGGCCATTTTCTCCAGGTGAAGTGATCTCTATCGGCTGGAGATCATTTGTAATAGCAGGAGACCTCCAGCTAGTACCTGGGGGTTGGCAACCCTAAGAAACACCCCCCTTATTGGTTCTTGTAGGTTATCCGGGCTGTGTGACCGTGGTCTTGGTATTTTCTTTCCTGATGTTTCGCCAGCAGCTGTGGCAGGCATCCTTCAGTGTTACTCCTCTGAAGATGCCTGCCACAGCTGCTGGCGAAACGTCAGGAAAGAAAATACCAAGACCACGGTCACACAGCCCGGATAACCTACAAGAACCAATGAACTCTGACCGTGAAAGCCTTCGACAATATTTTGAACCCCCCCTTATATTTATTTAAAATATTTTAAGTTGCCTTTTCATCCAATTTAGGATCCCTAAGAAGGGAATTACATAATTTTGGTGCCACGGCAAGAAGACTGTTTCCCCGGTTGCCACCTGTGTAGCCTCAGATGGCAGGGGCACCTAAGATAAGCATAGATGGGTAGTCATACACACTTCAAACAGTAAATGTGAAATGGGGGGGTCTCTGGTTTTGTGCCACTCAGGAAAGATTTCTTTATCATTCTTAGAGCAATCTTAATAGAAGGCCATGTAATGCTTACTGTTTTTCCCTTCTTTCTGAGGCAAAGGCTCCACTTTGATGGAATTTCCTCTCCTATTTCTGCTTCCCCAGAATGCCATCCAGCAGTTAGTCTGTCATTGTTTTCCAAGAATGCAAGATGTGCTAAGCTTTTTGGCCTTGTGTACGGTACGCCAGATTAGACTCCGCATAGGGGAACATAGTTCGAGGTTACGGGCTCGTAATTTTGATGCCCCTTTAACAAGCCATTTTGTTGAGCAAAAACATTCTGAAAATGACATGAGATTTTTCGCACTATGGGTTTATAGAGATCACCCACATGACTTTAAAAATGTACAAAAAGCGCTTCTCCAGAATGAAATGTGTTTCATTCATCTTTTTAATACTCTAGCTCCAAATGGTTTGAACAATGAATTTGATTTGTCCTGCTTTTTGTAAGTTTCCTTTAAATATGGCTATATATTTACTGTACCTTTAAATCCTCTTGAATTAGTCCTCACTAAACATCATGTGACCCAATTGGTATTATATGTACTTGACACTGACCTTTAAAGTCTAATTATGACTTTGAAATTTTAGCAGCCCAATTCTTTTGTGGGAGCTTAAAATAAATAACATTAAAAATTGCAAATACTTGGTTAGGACCTGGATAGTTAACAAGACTGTTAACCTCCCAAGTATATGAGTTCCTTTGAACTGAGGTAAGCTATTATTATACTTTTGTTTCAGATTACCCTAAAAAGACAATTTTGTAATGAAAAAATATTAATAAAATTATTCGTAGAAATAAATATAAATATTTATATGAATTGTTTAGGCTGATGAAGCTATGCTTTGGTGAAAGCGCTACAGAATATCCGGAGTAGCGTTTCCTCTTTGCCGTCCCCTTTGGACACTTCTGCTACCTACTTTGGAGCAACTGTCTACTTTTGGATAAGAAGATCCTGCTCTTCTTCCTTTTGTACATTGGACTGACGTCTAGCCCTTTGGAGATACTATTATGCTTGTATTATACAGTTTGCAGTTTACTGGTTTTTGACTCACCTTGTATATCTTGTGTTTATTGTTGTAACCTGTTGTGTTTTGACCGTCTCTCATGTTTGCACTTAGTATCGAATAGATTTTGTATATATTGAGTAGTACTGGTTCTTTTTTGTAGTACCTGGAGGTTGGAAATCCTATGAGGGGAGATGGCATTCCCCCCATGAGTTTCAGGGGTCCTCACTTGCAGGGTATAATGCTGTAGCATTCACCTTCCAAAGTGGCCATTTTCAGGCGAACTGAACTTTGTCGCCTGGAGATCAGTGTAATCCTAGGAAATCTCCAGCCATCACCTTGAAGCTGACAACTCTAAAATCCTTATACTGACTCTTATGGATAGAGTTGTCAACTATGAGTTGGGAAATACTTGGAAATTTGGGGATAGAGTCTGAGGAGGGTGGAGTTGGTGGAAGGGAGGGGGTTCAGCAGCGATGCAATGTTACAGCACACCCCCTCCAAAGCTGCCATTTTTTCCCCAGGGGAACTGTTCTCTGGAGTCTGGATATCAGTTGAATCTCCAAGAAATCTCCAGGTCCCAGCTGGAATTTGGCAACCCCTGTTATGAATGCCAGTGTGGTGTAGTGGTTAAGAGAACCACTTACTCTGATCTGGAGAACCGGGTTTGATTCCCCACTCCTCCACATGAACTGGGTGACCTTGGGCTAGTCACAGTTCTCTTCGAGCTCTCTCAGCCTCACCTACGTGTCTTGTGGGGAGAGGAAGGGAAGGAGATTGTAAGTCTGTTTGATTTTCCTTAACAAAGTAGAGAAAATCAACTTATAAAAAAACAACCTTCTTCTTCTTCTGTCACCAGGAACTCCTTCATGCTCCTTTCCCGCCACAAAAGTATCATTGTTGGAAATGGGGGAATTAGCAGACATGATTAGGGTTTCGTTCTCTCAGGCTTGGTCTATCTGAAGTTTCTCAGAGAACAATTAGTACTCATTTATTTTCCATGAGAGTTCTCTGAGAAAGCTTGGAAAACTGATCCAATTATGAGGTGAGTCAGAGAGGGTTCACCCATAACAAGTTCTTTTAGCTTCTCCTCCCAGCGTTTGCCTTCCAGACTCCTTATAGTTCTCGTGGCTCTCTCTTTAATCCTTTCCAATTTCAAGTTGAATGCTGGCCAATTCCTAATGTTAACATCCTACTACTGCTGCTAATTGATACAGAGCTCCGAATCAAGTACACATCCTTAAATCCCACTGAAATCAATGAGGCTTAAGAACTCTGGGCTGGATTGCAGCCAACGACTTTAAACACCTTAGGACTATGATTTAATTAAAAGGCCCTGCAACATGAACCGACTACCCAGGGATTAAAGGTTAAACATTGATATGACATAGCTCCATACAGGGCGTGAGGATTCTACAGCTCCAGGGCACCACGATTGCAGGTGAGTCCACTTTTTTTTCTATTTCTGTACAGCCTTTCATTTTCACAAGGACAGATTGATCTTCAGTTTCTGTGTGCACTGACAAAATATTCCCTTGCTTTCCACATTGCCTCACCATTGCTGCTTCCAAGTTTCTCCAGCCCTAATAATAGAATCATAGAGTGGGAAGGGACCACTAGGGTCATCTAGTCCAACCCCCTGCACAATGCAGGAAATTCACAACTACCTCCCCCCTACTCCCCCAGTGACCCCTACTCCATGCCTAGAAAATGGCCAAGATGCCCTCCCTCCTATGAACTGCCCAAGGTCATAGAACCTGCATTGCTGACAGATGACCATCTAGCCCAGGGGTGTAGAACTCAATTGTTACGAGGGCCGGATATGACACAAATGTCACTTGATCGGGCCAGGCCATGCCTTGCCGGCCCAGATTGAGACTGGGTGAGGTAGCTGCCTCAGCTGATTTGCGGGCCGCATAAGAGCTCTCAAGGGGCCGGATCCGGCCCTCAGGTCTTATGTTTGACACCCCTGATCTAGCCTCTGCTTAAAAACCTCCAGGGAAGGAGCACTTACCACCTCTCGAGGAAGTCTGTTCCACTGAGGAACCGCTCTAACTGTTAAAAATTTATTCCTAATGTCAAGACAGAAACTCTTGATTTAATTTCAACCCATTGGTTCTGGTCCGACTTTCTGGGTCAACAGAAAACAACTCGGCACCATCCTCCATATGCCAGCCCTTCAAGTACTTGAAGATGGTTATCATATCACCTCTCAGTCTTCTCCTCTTCAGGCTAAACATACCCAGCTTCTTCAACCTTTCCTCATAGGACTTGGTTTCCACACCCCTCACCATCTTTGTTGCCCTCCTCTGGACACGTTCCAGCTTGTCTACATCCTTCTTAAATTGTGGTGCCCCAAAATGAACATAATACTCTAGGTGAGGTCTAACCAGAGCAGAGTAAAGCGATACCATCACTTCACGTGATCTGGACACTATACTTCTGTTGATGCAGCCCAAGATCGCATTTGCCTTTTTAGCTACTGCGTCACTCTGCTGACTCATGTTCAATGTTTGGTCTACTAAGACCCCAAGATACTTTTCACACACACTACTGCTAAGACAAGTCTCCCCCATCCTATAATTATGCATTTGATTTTTCCTACCTAAATGCAGAACTTTACATTTAACTTTGCTGAAATGCATTTTATTGGTTTTAGCCCAATTCTCCAGCCTGTCAAGACCATCCTGTATCCTGGCTCTGTCTTCCACCATATTTGCTACCCCTCCCAATTTAGTGTTATCTGCAAATTTAATAAGCATCCCCTCTATTCCTTCATCCAAATCATTTATAAAGATATTGAACAACACAGGGCCCAGGACAGATCCCTGAGACACTCCACTAGTCACTCCTTTCCAAGTGGAAGAGGAACCATTAACAAGCACTCTTTGGGTGTGATCTGTCAACCAATTACAGACCCACCTAACAGTAATCAAGACTCTGAAACAGGTAGTAGTAGTAGAAGAGTTGGTTTTCATATGCCATTTTCTCTACCACTTAAGGAAGAAACAAAACGACTTACGATCACCTTCTCTTCCCCTCCCCACAACAGACACCCTGTGAGGTAGGTGAGGCTGAGAAAGCTCTCAGAAAGGTGTGACTAGCCCCAGGCCACCCAGCTGGCTTCATATGTAGGAGTGAGGAAACCAACCCGGTTCACCAGATTAGCATCCACAGCTCATGTGGAGGAGTGGGGAATCAAACCCGGTTCTCCAGATTAGAGTCGACCGCTCCAAGTAGAGACGTTTGTTTCCCCTCTTCAATTCAGAAATGTAATGTTCCACATTAAATGGCAAAATCTACTTTTGTATCAGATGTCCTGGAAAGTTCCTGATGTCATTCTGCATATGTGAATAAAGATTATTTTTTTAGGTTCTGTCAGCCTAGAGCAATGGTTTTCAGACTCATGGATGCTCTTCACCTATTTACACCATAAATGAGGGATGAGTGTAGATCTCTAAAACAGCAGATTTCATGGCTGGTAGGGTACAGAGCCCCGTGGTGCAGAGTGGTAAGCTGTAGTACTGCAGTCCAAGCTCTGCTCACGACCTGAGTTCGATCCCGATGGAAGTCAGTTTCAGGTAGTCAGCTCATGGTTAACTCAGCCTTCCATCCTTCCGAGGTTGGTAAAATGAGTACCCAGCTTGCTGGGGGTAAAGTGTAGATGATTGGGGAAGGCAATGGCAAACCACCCCATAAATATAGTCTGCCTAGTAAACGTCGGGATGTGACGTCACCCCATGGGTCAGGAATGACCTGGTGCCTGCACTGGGGACTACCTTTACCTTTAGAGGTATGAAGTGGGGTTGACCCTCGGTCATTATGAAAGCAACCAAAGCCAGAAGTGATTATGGCCAGACTGTGTGATATATATGCATGTATAAAGGGGTCTTGAATACATAAGCTACCTTCTGCTGAATCAGACTGTTGTTCCATCAGATTCAGCATTGTCTTCTCAGACAGGCAGTGGCTGTCCTGAGTCTCATGTAGAGACCTCTCACATTACAACCTGATCCTTTTAACTGGAGATACCAAGGATTGAACCTGGGGTTTTCTGCATTCATAACTGAGCTGCAAAAAAAGCAGCCACAGGAAGAGGGGTGAGGCACTGGGGAAGAAGGGTTTAACTCTTCCCCCCCATGCTCTTTACCTGATTAAAAACGGTAACCCATATTACCCAATATGTTACCTTTTTGTAACATATTGTACCTTTGCATCCTTTAGAAGCATTCTTTACAGCGCCCCCTCCCACCTGACTGGGATAAAAAGATTCAGAACCCCATTCCTACTTGTGTCTGACAAAAGGAGCTTTGACTCTTTGACACCCTGAAAATCTTGTTGGTCTCTAAGAGTAAGCATGGTGTAGTGGTTAAGAGAGGTGGACTCTTATCTGGAGAACCGGGTTTGTTTCCCCATTCCTCCACATGAGCAGGGGACTCTAATCTGGTGGACAGGGTTGGTTTCCCCACTTCTACACTTGAAGCCAACAAGGTGACCTTGGGCTAGTCACAGTTCTCTTTGGGCTCTCTCAGCCCCACCCACCTCACAAGGTGTCTATTGTGTGGAGAAGAAGGGAAGGAGATTGTAAACTGGTTTTATTCTCCTTAAAAGATAGAGAAAATGGTCATATAAAAACCAACCCTCCTCCTCCTCCTCCTCTTTCTTGACTGCTGGACTCAAAACTAACAAATTATACATCTCTTTTTTTTCTTTAACAGGGCTTAAAACTGCACAGTGAATTTCTGATTGGGGAAATGGTGCATGTGGTTGGGGGGAAAATTAGCTGCCTCTTCTCCAGCATCATGGCTTTGGCCCAATTTCCTTTCCCTGGCTGTCTCCCCCCCCCCCCGCCCCCATCCAGTCATGTATCTGGGGATCTGAACATAAATAGTTTGGTCTTTAGTTCCTGCTGACATCCTCATTTCTGCTCTGCCCTTCACTCTACCTCTTGATTTTTGCTGCATTTGCTGGTTTCTGTCACGGTTTGCATTGTAACATTTTTAACTGGTATGATCTGGTTTTCGACGCCTTACTGTGAGAAGCCTTAGCCGCTTTGATCAACCCAAAAGGGGGATGGAAATATTTCACTAAAAACCTGGGACCACAGTTGGGAAACATAAAAAAAAAAAAGTTTTTAAAAATGCAAGCATAATTTCAACTCTGCCTGCCTTTTTTTGGTCATTTTTGTTTTCGCTGTAGGCCAATTTCTGCAACCACTAGATGTCTCTCTGTTTCCACGTCAAAGGAAGACCGGGAAAAAAAAATGTGAGCAACTTTATTTACTTTATCGGAGCTTTCCCCACGCTTTGATCTCTGGCTAAACTGGGGTTTATAGCTAATAAAGCCAAAATATCTTACACTTTTTTCCCTTCCTCGGTCTGACTTATGGCATCTTCCTTGATTTCTGCCGTCTTGGGCCTCTGTGCTTTATCTCCCTCGTCGCCCACAGACCAATGGCCGCTGGGCTGTTCTAAACGGGCTCTCACTGGTGAAACCTTACAGACAAAACAATAAAAGCGAAAATGGGTAGGAGGACAGTCTCAGTTTGTCCTCTGTACAAATATATGGGTCGAAAAGCCTTTCTGGAGCTGCTGCTCACATGCAGTGTGAACAGGGATTAGTGGGACTGAACACAGGGAATCCTTTCAGCTTCTGCCTGATCTTGGATCAAGGAGGGCGTAGAGCTGGGGGTGAAACACCAGCACCGGCTGCCTGAGGAAATGTCTCCCTGACGAAGAAGTGGTCCGAAACCATTGCAAATGAGTTAGGAAGGGGAGCCTGTAGGCGAGGAAGAGAAGTGAATAGGAAGAAGGGCAAGTGCACCTCAGCGACCTCCTTTTAGAGCTGCCAACCTCCAGGTACTGGAGGAGAAAATAGACACCACTGTACAAATCCAAGGATTAGAAGCTAGTACAGGAGCGAAACACTACATAAACAAAGTGCAAATAGATTTATAAATAGCTACATGCAATTACATACAATATGAGATATTATATACACAAAAAGACCTACAAGAAGTCATTCATAAATATTCATATTTTTAAATGTCCAAACAAGGTACACATTCTTCTTCCACAAGCAAAGCTCATGTAGTCCAATGGATGCCAATAGCTAACCGGTTAGCTATTTAGCAACTAGTAAATCATACTATTGTATTCCCACACTGAGCTTCTTTACCCTTCTTGGGACCGGCGCCTGAATGTTACCCGTGGTGGGACATATATCATAACCTACAATTTGAAAATGAAAGCTTGGTACAAAATTTTGCAAGATGCCTTCCGAAGGACTGAAGAAGAATTGTTAAATTGCCAAGAATTTGAAACGGCCGTATCCTCCATTACTATTGACATCCATTGGACTACATGCGATTAGCTTGTGGAAGAAGAATGTGTACCTTGTTTGTACATTTAAAAATATGAATATTTATGAATGACTTCTTGTAGGTCTTTTTGTGTATATAATGTCTCATATTGTATGTAATTGCACGTAGCTATTTATAAATCTATTTGCTCTTTGTTTATGTAGTGTTTCGCTCCTGTACTAGCTTCTCCACCTCCAGGTACTAGCTGGAGATCTCCTGCTATTACAACTGATCTCCAGCCGACAGAGATCAGTTCACCTGGAGAAAATGGCTGCTTTGGCAATTGGACTCTATGGCATTGAAGTCCCTCCCCAAACCCCGCCTTCCTCAGGCTCTGCTCCAAAAACCTGCCGCTGGTGGCAAAGAGGGACCTGGAAACCCTACCCCCTTGGTTTACTTCAGCATCTTCTTAGAGAGCCATGGAGCCACACACAGCTAGGTTTTCTACCATTTGAACAGACTTGTAATGAGGAAGTTATGCTAGGGTGAAAGAAAGAGTTGAACCAGCCTTTGTTAAGGCAATTGCTCTGTAATAGTCAGGGATGCTTGGCTGATAATCTCTCAGTGGGAGCTGGGAGTGAGATGTAACCCCTGGGTTTACATTGGAGAGACTCTGTGTGTGTGTGTGTGTGTGTGTGTGTGTGTGTGTGTGAAACCACAGCTGGTGCAGTTTGAATTAAGGCTAGAATGAAAGTCAGAGAACTGTGAACTTAGCTAGTGTTCGACGCAGGTGACAAATCAGTTTCACAAGACAGAAAAAACCCACTAGCTGCCTGTTTCCCATGGAGGGCACAGCAGAATCCCTTCGTTCTCCAGAGAAGCGTGGTTTTTAAGCTGTCTTCCGGGAAACCCTGAGATTCTGTGTGAGATTCCATCTCAAGTGCTTTTAATAACAAGATTAACAACAATGGATTACCTTAGACTAGTTCAGACACCACTACTAATCTCTGCCTGCAGTTTGCAGGTGGCATGTGACGTTTTCAGCAATGTTCAGATTATGGGGGGAGCGGAGGTACCCCATCCCCTTACCTGTTTGATAGATTCCATAGATTCAGTTTATGGAAGGCTATGGCTAAAATGGCAGTACCCTCAAGCAAGCAAAGAAGTTTGTTTTCTGAACACTTATCATTGTTCTGAATTGCATTGCCAGATTTTCTGAGAACTCATGCTCTTTTATGTCTTCCCCACTATCTTTCCTGTCCCTCATCTACCAAATACATATTGCCCTTAATGGCTTTGCAAAAGAGGTGTTTCAAATCTGCTTGGCTAGAGGGTGGGGATGGGGGGAAAGCTGTGGCTTGTGACTTTGGCCTACCTTGGCCCACTTTGTTCATGGGAGTATTTGGGTACAGACTAGGGACAGCACAAACTTTGTGGGCAAATGCACCGCCTTGTGCAACAGCAATCACCCATGTGCTGAACATCTCATCTGTCTTTGGTGTTAGAGTTTTGTTTGCCTGGAGCGGTGGAAGTTTTATATCCTTGCCTAAAATTGACTTTTGATCAGTGTAGAAGGTGAGATGATTGTACCCAGGATCAGAGATAGGATTGCCAGGTCCCTCTTCGCCACCGACGGGAGGTTTTTGGGATGGAGCCTGAGGGGGCGGGGTTTGGAGAGTGGAGGGACTTCCATGCCATAGAGTCCAATTGCCAAAGCAGCCATTTTCTCCAGAGGAAGGGATTTCTATTGGCTGGAGATCAGTTGTAATAGCAGGAGATCTCCAGCTAGTACCTGGAGGCTGGCAACCCTAATCAGAGATGGTTGGGTCAGGAAGAGGAACTTCCTGTAAAGCTGTGTGAATATGTGAGTGGCTGAAATAACTTTGATAAGACAGTGTTGAAACAACACCAAACAGCAACACGGTATTCATAATCACTGGCCGACTCATTTGTTCACTGTTTATATGATTAGCTGCCGACCAATGCACAGTGACAGCAGGAACGGGGTGGGAGGTGGTGGTGTAGCAGTGAAGTAGGACTCTCATTGGGCTTAGAATGGACATGTGTGAATTACTGCTATGGTACTATAATGTGGATTTATCGACACACAAATAATATAGAAGAATGTGTGCATTTTATGGGAAAAGGTTGGTGAGGTGTGTTGTGGAATAATAACACAGGTTTATGTGCTGGGAGGGGGAAATAAGCTCCCCAAGCTACATTCTAAGATCTGCTACACATTTTTTATGGTGATAGATGAATTGGGAAACTCCGCAGAGCAAACTTTGCCATTTAGGCCAGGCTGCTGATTGCCCTGATAAATTACTCCTGGCCCTCTCACCCTTGGGGATAAATTACTCCCAGGCCTTGGGGAGGGGACATGGCCCCAGCATCTCCAAATGAAAGAACCGAGTAGTAGGTGATGTGAAAGACCTCTGCCTGAGACCCTGGAGAACTGCTGCCAGTCTGAGTATGCAATACTGACCTTGAGGGACTGAAGGTTTGATTCAGAATAACGCAGCTTCATGTGTTCATGTGTGTGCACCCCTTTGCTTGCAGCACTGAGTTGCACACAGGATGCTTTTATGTGCATTGCGCAAAATTCCTTTAATCTGCACTTTTGAAGTGATTGGCCAAGAGTCGGAGGGAAGCTTTGCACCTGTAACCCTGCTGGAATAGGCAATGTCTGGTGTACAAAGAAGAGAAGAAGACCCTGCCTGGAGGCAGCAAAAGAGTAATTAAATAGGGTAGTGAGGTTTCTTCTCTCCTGTGTCATTTCTTGTCTGTCTCCAGATTTCTACTCTTAGGGTAGTATCCTGCTTCTTAGAAGTTCCACACTTAGGGCGCTTTCACACATGCTGAATAATGCACTTTCAATCTACTTTCAATCCACTTTAATGATTGTTTGCAAGTGAATTTTGACATTTCACACAGTAAAATCCATCTGCAAAGTGCATTGAAAGTGTGTTTTTTAGCATGTGTGAAAGCTCCCTTAGTCTCTTTCTCTAAGCTAGTATGGTAAACCAAAGTTAGCGTGCTGTAGATAATTAGCAAACAGAGAAACAGCAACAAACTGCAAATAGCAAAAAATACTACTTTATGCTGTAAAAGGCATATAAAGATACAACCAGTATCTGGTACAGTAATGGACAATGTCCACAGTCATATAATTGGCCACAATGAAAGGAGAAGTCCTAGAACATAACTAGGAGCGTTTCTTTCTTTTCTTTTCCAAGATGGAATACAGAAGTTCGCTTTCCTTTCTGTTTTGGCTTAAAGTAACAGCCTTCCTCAGGGGCCAACACTCGCTGTAAATTTGTAATTTACAGCTAGCGTTGGCCCCTGAGGAAGGCTGTTACTTTAAGCCAAAACAGAAAGGAAACCGGACTTCTTTATTCCATCACCTTACCTCTTGGAAAAGAAAAGAAAGAAACACTCCTAGTTATGTTCTAGGACTTCTCCTTTCACTGTGGCCAATTATATGGCTGTGGACATTGTCCGTTACTGTACCAGATACTGGTTGTATCTTTATATGCCTTTTACAGCATAAAGAAGTATTTTTTGCTGTTTGCAGTTTGTTGCTGTTTCTCTGTTTGCTAACCTCCAGATAGTAGCTGGAGATCTCCTACTATTACAATGGATCTCCAGCCAATAGAGATCCATTCACCTGGAGAAAATGGCCACTTTGGCAATTGGACTCTGTGACTTTGGATGGTGGACTGTACGGTGTTACGCCCTGCTGAGTTCCCTCCCCAATTCCTGCCCTCATCAGGATCCATTCCCAACTCTCACATGAACACATGAAGCTGCGTTATACCGAATCAGACTCCTGGTCCATCAAAGTCAATGTTGTCCTACTCAGACTGGCAGTGGCTCTTCAGGGTCTCAGGCAGAGGTCTTTCACATCACCTACTTGCCTAGTCCCTGGAGATGCCAGGGATTGAACCTGGGACCTTCTGCATGCCAAGCAGATGCTCTACCATTGAGCCACGTCTCTCTCCTTGAATTTCCCAACTGGAGGTTGGCTACCTTATCTGTGGTAGGAATCCCTCAGCAGAAATTCGAGACAGACAGAATTCCCTGAAGGGAGAAAATCCTCAAGAAACACACCTTAATTTTACATGAAGAGATGCAAGGAGGCACCCTGCGATGATTAACAGCCCTCCTTTTTTTGATAAAAGACAAGACATCCTTTGTGAAATATATTGTCTCTAAAACTGGAGTTAATATTTGCATAAACTGTTATTTCCTCATGAATGCCTAATGACTCAGATAAAATCTGGGTGGTGTTAAATGATGGATGTTCACTATTTTTAGCATAATTTAGTCAAGAAGCTTACATTTAGAACGATTGGGAAAAAACCTAAATAAATGATATCCTGCAGAGTCTTAAGGCCTGGGAAACAGATGTAACGTTTACTACTTTGTGTTGCTATTTTTATAGCACAACGGTATCTAGCCTTGCCCAGATGCATCTTGTTTTGAGAACGGGAGTGTGTAGTTTTAGCAGTCCTGATGTCCCACATTTCAGTCTTGAAAAATCTTTTGGCTCAGATTACTCCCCACTGACCCATAAACGTGTGTAGGGTCAATTAAAGATTCACAACTCACGTCCCGTACGCTCCCAAGCATAGGGTTGCCAGCTCTGTATTGGGAATTACCTGGAGATTTTGGGGGTAGAGCCTGAAGAGGGCCAGGCTTGGGGAAGGGAGAGACTTCAGCCAGGTATAATGCCATAGACTCCAACTTCCAATGCAGCCATTTTCTCCAAGTGAACTGATCACCTGTCACCTGGAGATCAGTTGTAATCCCAGGAGACCTCCAGCCACTACTTGGAGGTTGGCAACCCTAACTAAGCACCTGCTTTGTTTTGGCATATTTCTCATACTCCTGTTTTGGTCAGCTTGGCCTGCCCATATTTCTCTGCCTTGGGTCTCTTTTACTCTTTGGGGCCAGGGGTCAAATGCCACTCCCTCCCTCTCTTTGCCTGGGCTTCTGCTTCTATGGTTCATCAGGCCAATCGCGAGCTGAACATTGCCTATTCTCTCCCTGGGTTTCCTGTGTCCCATGTAACAGGCACACATGAGCTGCAGATTATCCTCAATTCCTGCATGTATGGTACCTAGGGTTGCCAGGTCCCTTACCCTCACCTGCGGGAGCTTTTCAGGGGTGTGGCTGGGGCATGCAATGCATACATGCACCTGGCGCAATGCGTGCATGCCCCGCAACTCATAAAGGACACAGGATGGGGACCCATAATGTTTGACTCAGCAAGGTTGACACCCTTTTGCTCATCTGTTTTCTTGTCTGTTGTGTCATTTCAGTTCCTTCAAGCCAAAGATCCAACTGGCCTAGCATTCTGGCTCCAACAGAGGCCATCCAGATTTCAAAAAGCTTCCAATAGCTTGATTTTCAGGTTACTGAAGCTATTCGAAATCTGCTCCTCTGTGGATCTGCATTGTCTCCATAATGTTTAAATCAAATGATCATGTCGATCGAGCCATTTCTTCTTAGTCTGATGTCAGCAGCAAGGTTGGGTGGGGCATGGACACTAACCTGGAAAGAAACACAAACAGAGTTACACCTTTTTACATCCATTAAAAATTACATCCATCAGTTGAGGATTGCACTGAAAATAATTCACAGCTTTGGACCTTAATGAGGCTTTGTGGACCAAATACGGGAGAGGAGATTTTTGTTGGCCCCCTTAGCAACATTAGCGTTGGGCTACAGACAGCAGGCATGACAAAACAGGCATATGCTCCAATCAGATTCCCATAATCCATTATTTATAACCTCTGGAGCAGATGTTCATTTTGAAGTAGGGTTGCCAACTTCTAGTTGGGAAATTCCTGGAGATGGGGGGGGGTGAAGCCTGAGGAAGGTGGGGTTTGGGGACAGGAGGGCCCTCAGCGGGGTATAATACCATACAGTTCACCCTCCAAAGTCGCTATTTTCTCCAGTGGAACTGATATTTGTAGTCTGGAGATCAGTTGTAACTCCAGGGGATCTCCAGGTCCCACCTGGAGGATGGTTATTCTACTTCGAAGTATAGTTACTTCCCCCTTCTGTTCAGTTCTCCTCTACAAGAATATGGAAAGTTTAATATGACTAGTGGCAATTTTACCCATCTCTTCAAACAGAAAAGGAATATGCGGGGGAACGGGGGACTCTCAAACAGCTAGTGCTTCATACAATCACTTCTCCAGATGAGAGAAGCAACACATATTTACGGCAACAAAAGTCTAGTGGTGGATCTTTGATGACCTTTTTCTGAAGTATAAGGATCGATAGAAAATGGAGCTTATTTTGAGCAGTCGTACAGAAAACACTTTTCACGGAGGTCCGTCTGAGGGTTTTTAAAAACAAATAAACAAACAAACACACATTTACTTTGCCAATGGATTATTCAATTTACTTGTTTACAGTATGAAACCAAATCAATCCAAAGCTACTTTCCTTGTGCGGCACGTGACAGTTGACTCCTTGTGGAAAATTGCTTAAATTTATGTGATCCATTGCTCCAGGCAGGAACCGCGCATTTAATTAGAGTTTAATTTTCATACTCAATTTTAAACTCCCTGTTTGTTTTGAGACCCCTTTCCTTTCCTTTATTTTATTTGCTCTGCTCAAAAAAAGCACACTTGTTTACAGCAAAATAGCAGTCACTTGTTGGGAGTATTCAGTTTCTCATCGGCTGAGTTCTGAATCGTGCAGGCTTCTACGCCTGTAACTATGACGGATGAGGCAGTCAGTGGGAGAGAAAAGGTTGGGGCCTTCCGCTTCATCATTGCAAGATAAAAGTAAATAAGGAAACAGAAGTCAGACAGAATAGCCTGGATCAGATATGATCACAGAACCATATAGGATGGATCCAGACAATGTGCATTGACTCTTGCCTTCTCCATGTGTTGACAAGAAAGAGGGGGCCAGTTCACACAACCTCTGGGCACCTAGCATTCAACTGGAAATTCTGCTCCAAGCCTGTGGCCAGCTGGCTGTGTGCGTCCATCGCCAGAGGGATTTCGCTATTGGCATGCCACTGCAAATGTCACTTCCTGGGGATTTGATGATGCATGCTGAAATGTGCATCTGGCGACAATTGGAAGGCAATGCACAAACGGTTAGATAAAATCTGTCAACATTATATAGATATGGGATAAGAGTATATTCTGGGTGGAAACTTAGAGACCAAGTCACATGGTGAGGCAAGTGTGAAAGATCAGTGAGGGGGCACTGGGATCTTATCAACCCAACTCCCAGACCAGGTCTCCTTAGGGTTGCCAGGTCCCTGTTCGCAACCGGCAGGAGGTTTTGGGGGCAGAGCCTGAGGAGGGCGGGTTTGGGGAGGGGAGGGACTTCAATGCCATCGAGTCCAATTGCCAAAGCAGCCATTTTCTCCAGGTGAACTGATCTGACTAGCAGGAGATTGCCAGCTAGTACCTGGAGGTTGGCAACCCTAGAGCCAGCTCTGCTTGTTGTAGATACCATCCCCTCTGACAGCCACGGTGGTATAGTGGCTAGAGTGTCAGACTAAGACCTGATAATCCCAAATTCAAAATTGTACTCAGCCATGAAGCTCACCAGACAACCTTGGGCCCTTCACTATTTCAGTGTAACCTACCTCCCAAGGTTGTTGTGAGGATAACACGGGGAAGAGGAAAACCATGTATGCTTCCTCGAGCTCCTTGTGGGAAGATTAAAAAAATATGGTAGATAGAAGTAGTACCTTTGTAAACAACGTGGAATTGGGCTGCTGCGGCTCAGGAGTTCTGTAGATGTCCAGTGCCTGAGTCTAGGCAAATTGATTGATTGGTGGTATTGGTCCCGTGACTTTTCTCCATATCAAAAGTGAACAAGACCCTCCATTTTATATAGTAGTCTTGGATGGACTTCACACACCATTGCTTCTTTAAGAACGCAATCAGAGAGAATGAGAGAGAGAGAATCCTGTCTTGATTGGCTGATTTATTTCTCAGTTCAGAGGAATCAACTGCACACTGCTGGGGGGAAAATGAAATGAATGTGATTTCACAATCTACAAACTGCGGCTGCAGCAACAATCTGCCACTTATCATCTGAGGAGGGATATAGACCTGAACATTTTCGCACCATGTTGCACGCACAGACGTACTGATTAATTCATTATTCTCACTTCCAGTGGAGCGGCTTGGCCTGTTTTTTCCCCTGCAGTTCCCCGTATCTTAGGTCTGCCCTAGGTAAATTTCCAAACAAAGTGACATGGCACACACACATATATATATAGTTAAGAAAAACAATTTATGACATTGAAGTTCCTTAAAATAAGGGCATTTCTTTCTTTTTGTTTCTTGTGTTTTGATGTTGTGGAATGAGAGCTGGGACTTGAGTGAAAGAGGTGTTCTTTAAACTTAGGAGACACCAAACAACTTTGCCATTATTGGGTAATTTTGGCAGTGATCACTGCAGCAATTCATTACAGGGTGATTGAAACGTTCTGGGACTATTTGTGCAACTAAACTGAGAATGCGCATTGAGTGCAACTAGGATTATCTGCAGTGTTCAGTGGTAGAAAGCGTAATGCTGTGACTCTCAGAAAGGAAGTCAATCCATCGGACCTGAAAATTCTGCTTCTTAAAATCAGTGCTGTGGGTATATATACAGGAAAGCGAGTTCATTTATGTATTTGCTTCATTAAGAGGCCACCTTTCTTGCTGAAACTCAAGGAAGATGACTCAGATGTGAAGGAACTGTGGTTACTCTGGTGCAAAGAAAGAGTGCTGTTTGCACATACTCTTTAAACGGTTACTTCACACAATCCAGAGCTGAGCCCTGGAAGCTCAAGCCCCGGTAAAACACAATGCAAATCAAGCCTTGATGACCACAGGATGATGTACCCTCATCAGTAGGGTTGCCAACCTCCAGGTGGTGGCTGGAGATCTCTCGCTATTACAACTGATCTCCAGGCAACAGAGGTCAGCTCACCTGGAGAAAATGGCTGCTTTGCAAGGTGGACTCTATAACATTATACTCCATTGAAGTTCCTCCCCTCCCCAAATCCCACCCCCTAGGCTCCTCCCCCGAAATCTTCAAGTATTTCCCAATCTAAAACTGGCAACCCTACTCATCAGGTTAATTCTTATGTTAGGTGTCCTCCTATAGACATGACTTCCATGAGTGGAAGATGGGATTAGTTTTTGCTGACTCCCTCCTCTCATTAGTGCCCTTAACGGCCACTCAATCTGTTGCCTATGGGGGTCTGCAAAGGGAAATCACACCCCCTTCCACAAGCAGAGAACTTACATAACATCTAAACTCACTTGAGATCATGATGCAAATTAACAGTTCAGTTTTCGTTTACCACACTTGTAAAATAGGGAAGGCACTGGCAAACCACCTCTGTTAGACTCTTGCCATGAAAACCCCAAAAGGGGTCGCCATAAGTCGGCTGCGACTTGACGGCACTTTACCCACACACACAAAATAGGGATGAGCTCAGATTCCTGAATTCTGCTGTTTTGTCATCAAAAGCTCATTTTAATTATGCTTCTCTCTGGTGCAAATCAAACTTGCAGTTTTTGTATTTGCACCTTCCCCCCCCAGTGTACTCACACTGAACTTTTCCCTTTAAAATGTATAAATACAGCACATATTGCATGTACAAACACCTTATGAATTGTATACAGACCACACTTAGAGAGGGGCTGTGGCTCAGTGGTAGAGCTTCGGCCTGGCATGCAGAAGGTCCCAGGTTCAATCCCTGATATGTCTAGTTAAAAGGACCAGGTAGGAGGTGATGTAAAAGAACTCTGCCCGAGATCCTGGAGAGCTGCTGCCAGTCTGAATAGACAATGCTGACATTAATGGACCAATAGTCTGATTCAGTATAAGGTAGCTTCATGTGTTCATGTATTCATAATACAGATGTATAAAATACAAATAAGTCTACCTAACTAACAGTGAAAAGTGGGGAACCAAAACCAGTGATGATACAACAGACCTTTAAAAAATGAACAGGGGACATGGGATCTTCCCTCCAGTAAATAGGGTTGCCAACCTCCAGGTGGAGGCTGGAGATCTCCCGCTATCACAACTCATCTCCAGGTGACAGAGATCAGTTCCCCTGGAGAAAATGGCTGCTTCGGCAATTGGACTCTATGGCATTGAAGTCCCTCCCCTCTCCAAACCCGTCTTCCTCAGGCTCCACCTCCAAAATCTCCAGGTATTTCCCAACCTGGAGCTGGCAACCCTACCTGTAAAACATCTGAACTTTAGCTTAATAGTGGTAGTTGGGGACACACCCAATGATGCAGTCATAAATTGCACCATCAGTATACACATCACTCAGATCACAATGTTCTCATACCACTGTCGGGAACTGTACTTTGATTTAGCCATTCCTGACATACACCAGATGTTGCTGAATGTTGCTGACAGAGTGTTACTAATTGCATAGGTGCCAAAGCAGCTCACATGCATTGATCCCCATGAAGGGGGTCCTATGAGATGCTCAACCCAGCAGAAAACAAGCATTCTGGGCAATTCAGAATGTGGCGCTTCCCGAAGTAAAACTGGAAGTGACATAATCGTGTGCGCATGGCCTCATGCACACACTATCACCGCTCTGGAATGGCTGGGTGGATTGGTGGGCAATTGCCTGTCAAAACCACCCACCTGGCAACCCTACCCTATACAGGGTCCACCTTGTTTCTCTCTGTGGGGCTTAATTTAGCAAGAAAGTTGATGGATATGTCCTTTTTGCAGTTTCGCTTTTATTAAAAGTGTTGAAGAGAGATAAAAACGAAGATTGCAGATTTTTCTGTTTCGGCTTTCATGATATTGGGCTCTCTGCTATGCTGGAGGTCCCAGAGCTGCTTACTTGCATTGTTTCTGATGGAACCAGCCGATCCCCTCACAATCATATCAAATTCTCCTCAGAACTGCTGCTGCTCGCTTTTCTCCCTCTCGTGTTTCTGAAAGTTTCTTTTTCTGTTCCTGTAGCTAGAATTTTGTGTCTGTTCCCCATTTAGCTTATTGTTTGGTTTCTAGTTTGTTCTAGATCTTGGTTTCTTTTGTCTTCTGCTAGGATTGCCAACTCCAAGTTGGTAAATTACTGGAAATTTTAGGGCAGTACCTGGGGAGGAGAGAGTTTGGGGGAGGGGAAGGAGTTCAGTGTGGGCGTGATGCCATAGTCCACTCTCCAAAACATCCCTTTTCTCCAGGAGTACTGATGGCTGTCCTCTGGAGATGTAATTCTGTGAGATCTCCAGACCCCACCTGGAGGCTGGCAACCTTATTCTGTTCCCTGATTCCCTGACAACATTTTATAATGTTTAGGAACATTTTCTGTATATATTCATTAAAGGATATTCATTTTGTTTTAAATCTTATTCATGGCATGTGTGTGTATACATACACACACACCAAGGTAAAAAAAGGTAAAGGTCCCCTGTGCAAGCACCAGGTCATTCCTGACCCATGGGGTGACGTCCATCCCGACGTTTACTAGGTAGACTTTATTTACGGGGTGGTTTGCCAGTGCCTTCCCCAGTCATCTTCCCTTTACCCCCAGCAAGCTGGGTACTCTTTTTACCGACCTTGGAAGGATGGAAGGCTGAATCATCCTTGAGCCGGCTACCTGAAACCAACTTCCGTTGGGATCAAACTCAGGTCGTGAGCAGAGCTTGGACTGCAGAACTGCAGCTTACCACTCTGCGCCACGAGGCTCTTACACACACACTAAGATCAAGTTAATTCATGCCATTGTATTCCCTGTTACTATGTATTGGTGTGAAAGCTGGACAATGAAGAAAGCTGATAGGAAGAAATTGATACCTAAATAGACTGAGATGCTATCCTGCCACTGAGCAAAGCCTGAAGCCTTCCTATAACCTACGTGGCTCTTTAGTTGGAAGAAGGCTTCTTGGGCTGGAGGAAGGCTCTTTGGAGGATGGTGGATGCACCCCACAATTTCCGTCTTTTTATATGAAATTTTAAAATTGTATTCACAGGAAAATGTGAATAATTTAGGGCTGCCAAGCCTCCAGTGAGGGTGGGGGATTTTCTGCCCCCAAGTCATGTTGTCCATCCCTGCTGGAAGCAGTAGTGTGAGAAAAATAAGTCCTCATCTTCTTCCCCCCACCATCAAGTTGCAGTGAACTTATGGGAAACCTGTATGATTTTCACAGCAAGAGACATTCAGAGGTGGTTGGCTACTGCCTGCCTCTGCATAGCAACTCTGGACTTTCATGGAAGTGTCCCTTTCAAGTACTAACCAGGGCTGACCCTGCTTAGCTTCTGGGATCTGAGGAGGTCAGGCTGGCCTGGCCTATCCAAGATAGGGAAATACGGTTGCCAACCTCCAGGTTCTAGCTGGAGATCTCCTGCTATTACAACTGATCTCCAGCCAATAGTGATCAGTTCCTCTGGAGAAAATGGCTGCTTTGGCCATTGGACTCTATGGCATTGAAGTCCCTCCCTTCTCCACCCCCCCCATCTCAGGCCCCATCCCCCCAAATCTCCAGGCAATTACAACCCACAACTGGCAATCCTAGTCACAGGAGTTCAGCAATCTTCCTGTTTTGAGGCAGAGCCGTATCTTTAGATATTCTTCTTGAAGCCTCTGGAAATATCATGAAGAGCTCTGAATCAAGCTAGTTTCTTTCATGGCTCTGGAATTGCTCTGAAACTTCCATCCAGTTAAACTCGGTCACTGCACTTCAATTATATATCGGCAGTCCATTTTCCTGTAGCCTTCACCAGCTCTTGCAAGCAGGATAATGAATCCTTCTTAGAGCAGCTGAGCAAGGGAGCAATAATTACTTGAACTGTTAGCTTCAAACATATTTTCAGAGGGTAGCTATGTTGGTCAGCAGTAGAACAGTTAGATTTGAGGCCAGGAGCACCTTAGAGACCAGTAAGATTGTCAGGGAGCTTTTCAGTCAAAGCTTTTTTAAAAAAATATATAAAATGGCAAAGAGTACTTTATGTTCAGGTGCCGAATAACAGTAACAGCTATACTAGTGGTATTGGTATTACCATGCAAAATCTCATTCCCCTAATGCTACAGGCCCGCTCTAGCTGAGGTTAGCTGTTTTTAATCTCCAGTGATTTCACTGGGCGGGGGGAGTAAGAAGTATAGCTTTCTCACTAAATTAGTGAAGCTGAAGAAGGCTTAAACTTTGCTGGCCATGGATGTAACAAAGATAATTTTAAATGCTGAAAAGGGGAAAGGGAAATTCCTCAGGATAGATGGTATTCTGGTCAAGCCTGCCCTGTGTGTTAGATGCAGAGGAACGTCAAATGATGCATCTGCCTCTAACCTACAAGGCAGGCTTGACCAGGGTTCACCTTCATGTCCAGAGGGATTTCCCTTTTGCTTTTTTCCCTTGAGGAAAAGTCCCAGTGAACTGGAAGGCCTGCACACTGTTATGTTTCGTTTAGTTGGTCCTAATAAAAGGTATTATGCGCCAATAAAAGGTATTATGCGCCAATTTCCTGGTGTCAGGAAAGGAAAAAATGGCCGTCAGGCCAAAGGCATAACATCACTTCTGGGGAAAGCCTAGAAAAGACATTCGTTTGATTTAGGAATTGCTGGGAATGCTATGATTTTACCATACAGTTCCTGGCGATTCCTAGAGAGGCGTGATGACATCTCTGGGTTTTCCCCAGAAGTGACGTGACAAAAAGCTAACAAGTTAAGATTCTCAGGAAGCTGATTCTTCTGTCCAGTAATACCATATCAGCAAATACCACCCACGATCTGTTGTGAAGGATCATAACATGTACACAGCTCTGGAGATGTGTCAAGATAACTCTGTCCTGCTAGCTTTAGCATCTCTGGAGAAAACTACAAATTAAACATATCTGGAGCAAATTACAGTTTGAACCACAGCTGCTGAAGCTGATCCACTGGATCAGGTTGCCTGAGAAAGATTCTTTTTTTTTTAGAAGAGTGGATGACCTAGACTAGCAGTCATCTTGTGACAATTTACACAGAGAGCTGAAAGATTTCCACTGTAGTTTTTCTTTCAGCCTCCTCTCACCAGCTTGCAGCAATACATTTATCTTCAGATTCATTTAATGGCACTGTGACTTGGACATTGCCTTCCAAAAGGCTGACAACCTTATTCCCTTTCTTCATGCACACTATGCATGGTGTGGGTAGCCATTTTAAATGGTTCACTTTGTGTAAGATTTCACTTGTTTCTTTGTGTAAGATTTCACTTGTTTAATGACTTTGTATCAAGTAGCATAGATAGGATTAATCATGAATATTCAAGGCATACTGTTGTAGGATAGATGCTTTTTCAGATGATGATAACAGTGATGAAGATTGTAGGCCTTTGGAATGTATTTTTAATAATGTTAAAGTACTTAGAATTCACAGGTGTTTTGGTTTTAAAAAAATCTACAAATCTAATTCTGAACCTGACCTCAGAGTGGGGATCAAAAAATCTGCCCAGTGGGGCCAGATGCAGGAGATGTTATGGGCCATCCAGAAACTGTGGAGCTGGGGAATGCAGAAGCCTCCTCTGATGAGGAAGGGGCAGATGAGGTTGGTCCAAGTTTTCAACCAACAATGGGTGACTAACCCAAGGAGGTGGCTCCTTCATTATTAGAATGAGATCTTCAGCCCAAGGCCAGCATAAAACCTTTTGTAGCCTCTGGGTTTGGGACCTGCAGTGGAGTGCCCGCGGCAGTTAGCATCACCCCCATTGTCACCTGAGACCTTGGAACACGGGAGAAATTGGTTATCTTTTCGCTCTTGTTCATTCTCTGATGTGTTGTGTGCACTAATGATACTGTACGACATTAGATTTTAACCAATCAGAGAATGAACAAGAGCGAAAAGATAACCCCTGTCCCACAAAGCATGCAGTATACCAGCCCTAACCTGGCACTTTGCTGTTCGAGCATGTGTGTGTGTGTGTGTGAAGTACCATCAAGTCACAGCTGATTTGTGGCAACCCGACAAGGAGCTTTCAAGCGATTAAGCAGTGGTGGTTTGCCATTGCCTTTCTCAGTAGAGTCTTCCTTGGAGGTCTCTCTTCCAAGCGCCGACCCTGCAGAGCTTCCAAGATTGATGACATCGAGCTATACCATGCCGCCTTCCCTTCTATTCAAGCACATAGAGTCAGCTTAATGATCCCACGTCTGGAAAAAGTATAACTTCCTAACACTGTTCTTATCCTGCCCCAAGGATTGTCCCGGAGGATTTGCCCTGAAAGTCAAAAAATGCCTCATTTGGCGGCATAGGATTTTAAGTGAAACTCCAGTTGGTGCCATTGTAGCTATAGCAGAATAATTGGATTGTGCTGTCAAAATATTAATGTTTTCTTGCCTAATTTGTTTACACCAATGTTATGCACAGTTTATTCTTCACCGAGAGCCAAGCTTAACACATTTGTGCACTGTTTGCGAAAATGTCAAACAATTTTTGGCGAACGGACCACATTTAATTTGACAATACTCTTTCCTTGAATGTGCAGCCATCATATGTGAAAAGCTCAAAGATTGTGAGTTGAAAACCATCAATTTGTGACCATTTGAGACACATTAAAAGCACAGATGCTTTTAAAGGGGGATGGAACTGTTGCACCCCTAGATCATTGTTCTGTTGGCCTCTTTAGTACCTGTTCTTCCCCTCGTTGGTAGGAAACAGAAGATTGCAACAGGTTTTTTTGTTTTGTTTTTTAGGACAACAGGTGGGAGAGGAGTACAAATCAGAGCTTCTATGGAGCAGCAGGAGAGAAGGAATCATAGATGTATCCATATATATCACCAGGTTTTTATGCGCTCTTGTCATGGAGGAGGGGAAGATGGCTGGTGAGGGCAGATAACAGTACACAAGCTGAAAAAAAGGTCCTAGAATTCTTTGGCGGGGAGTGTGGTGCTTCTGATCAGATTAGCATCCCCAGAAAGTTGTAGGAAGGTCACAAACCACGTGGCAGAAAACATTCTTTGCATATAGAAGGTCCAACATTCTACAATGGAAAAAACAGTTAAAAGAATCTATGGCATAAAAGACTCCTGCGGGAAGTCTTGGAGAACTGCAGCCAACCCAAGCATAGAATCCTAGGAGAAATTGTGTTATTCCGTGTGTAAAGCAAAGTGACAGAGGCTGTGGTTCAGTAGTGGAGAGTCTGCTGTGCATGAAGAAGTCCCAGATCCAATCCCTATCATCTCCAGTTAAAATACCAGCTGGAGATGATATGAAAAGCCTCTATCTGAGACTCTGGAGAGCTGCCAAACCTCAGATGAAACAATACTGCCCTTGATAGACCAATGGTCCAACTCTGTAAGGCCGCTTCATGTTTTCTGACTGCCTGAGACAGATCAGAGTTAGTCTGCACCACTAGAGGTCAGTCTTTAAATGTGGTCTTGACCTCAGCAGGCATCTGACCTTATGAACTGGTCACGGATAGACTCTTTGGTTCTTCTGCAGAGCTCTTAAAGATCCAGGCAGAATCTCCAGATTAGGACCGACCTGATACCTCTGGTTTATGATAGTTCCATGCAGACGTCCCTGTGATTCTTTTTGTAGTTGTGGAGAAGAAGGGGGCAATTATGAATGTACCTTTAGCCCTGCCCTCGGTCTGCACCCTGTAAGTGCCCCTACTGTAAGTGCCCCTACTACGATCTACCCTGGTATACATAGACTACAAGGTCTTGCGTTATTCCTTTCTGGAACCCTTTTTAGCTGTTGGTTCTTGTAGGTTATCCGGGCTGTGTGACCGTGGTCTTGGTATTTTCTTTCCTGACGTTTCACCAGCAGCTGTGGCAGGCATCTTCAGAGGAGTAACACTGAAGGACAGTGTCTCTCAGTGTCAAGTGTGTAGGAAGAGTACTATATAGTCAGAAAGGGGTTGGGTTTGAGCTGAATCATTGTCCTGCAAAAAGTATCAAAGGTAATGTGCTAATCATTGTCCCGTAAGTATCAAGATAATGTGCTAATGAGGGTGTGGTATGTTAATATGGAACCATTGTATCCTGAAGTGATCTGTTAATGTGTGAAATCCAAAGCTAATCCACATGGCTATTGTGGACTGTAGTCTTTGTTAGTCTGGAGGTTTTCAGGACAGGAAGCCAAGCCTTATTCATTCTTAAACTCTCTTCTTTTCTGTTAAAGTTGTGCTGATGTTTATGAATTTCAATGGCTTCTCTGTGCAATCTGACAAAATAGTTGGTAGAATTGTCCGGTCTTTCAGTGTCTTGGAATAAGACCCTGTGTCCTGTTTGTGTCAGTCCATGTTCAGCCACTGCTGATTTCTCAGGTTGGCCAAGTCTGCAGTATCTTTCATGTTCTTTTATCCTTGTTTGTATGCTGCGTTTTGTGGTCCCGATGTAAACTTGTCCACAACTGCAAGGTATACGATATACCCCTGCAGAGGTGAGGGGGTCTCTTTTGTCTTTTGCTGATCGTAGCATCTGTTGTATTTTCTTGGTGGGTTTAAACACTGTTTGTAGGTTATGTTTTTTCAAAAGTTTCTCCATCCTATCAGTGACTCCTTTAATAAATGGTAAGAATACCTTTCCTATGGGAGACTGTTTTTCCTGAGTTTTCTGATTTTTGTTTGGTTTAATGGCCCTTCTGATTTCATTTCCTTTTTAGCTAATTTCCTCTGTTCTGGGTCCAGTTTGGGGTAACAACCGGACCTCTTCATGTTGGTTGGAACCTTTGCATAAGGGTCATATGCATGTGGAATCCATTCCTGCAGTCTGAGTATTCCACTTTCCACTGACAAATCAAGCAGTTCTTACTGTCACACATTCAGTCCAGTAGGGCTACACAGAGGTTCTGAGGTGCATGGAGCCTGGGTATGCAAAAGAAATTGGGCCTACCTCCTTAATTGTGACACACTTTCCAAACATTTTAAATAGGGTTGCCAGCTACAAGTTGGAAAATACCTGGAGATTTAGTAGGGTTACCAGCCTCCAGGTACTAGCTGGAGATCTCCTGCTATTACAACTGATCTCTGGCTGATAGAGATCAGTTCACCTGGCGAAAATGGCCGCTTTGGCAATTGGACTCTATGGCATTGAAGTCCCTCCCCTCCCCAAACCCTGCCCTCCTCAGGCTCCGCCCTCAAAACCTCCCACCGGTGGCAAAGAGGGACCTGGCAACCCTAAGATTTAGGGGGCAGAGCCTGAGGAGGGCAGGTTTTGGAGAGAGGAAAGACTTCAATGCCATAGAGTCCAATTGCCAAAGCGGCCATTTTCTCCAGATGAACTGATCTCTATCGGCTGGAGCCTGGAGATAAGTGGTAATCACGGGAGATCTCCAGCCACCACCTGGAGGTTGGCAACCCTAATTGAAAACAAAACAAAACCTGAAACCTTCTATATAAAGCGACTGTCTATTCACGTATTGGGTGCAAGGAGAGAGAACTGATTTATCTCATGTTTCTAAGCTGCCCTTCCATTTATTAACCCAAACAGCATCTGTTGGGCCATCGCTCATTTTCTCTTCTATCAGTGTTTTAAATATGTGCATATATTCCACTGCTTTAACTCCAATTTCAGATTAGCTGTATGATAATATGCAAATTGGCTGCTTTAAAGAGGAAACCGGAAGTAATTAATTAGGCATATTTCAGTATAGCTTGAGGAAGGTCTCAGGTATCTTAAATCAGTGGCTGCCAACATTTTAATTAAAATTTGACTGGTCTCTGCTGTTATCATATTTGTGCGCTCTTGATTGTGGTATACAGCCAAATGCTGAATAAAGTAACTCAGCACAGAAAAGTGATAAACCATTCTCGTCAGCTCTACCCCACGAAAAGCTACAGAATGACAACGATTAAATAAAACATGTGCTCGCTAGATCAAATAATACCCCAGCCCCTCGTCCTGAGCTTCAAGCAGAAGGTATACCGAGATACTGCATTCTCAGTAGGTAAATTACCGGGCACGACAAAGCATCACCTCCTTCAATGATTAACTTTTCTTTGTAGTAGGGTAATACAGAACTTTAATATCTGGGTTGAAAAGATATTAAGACTGAAAAGTATGTAAGCATGATGAGAAATGGGGGGTGGGGAGTTGCTGTGCAAATGAAAACAAACAAATGGATCATTTTGAGGTTATTTGAGACATGTAGCGAAACCTACAAACGTGGTTAAAAATATAACGGTGAGGAAATGCCATAATTCAAAGTAGAAAACAAAGGCCCAGGGTGTTTGCATTTGGTTGCTTGTAGCAAGATTGAAGCCCACGGAAAATGGTAACTCTCATCTTTCCTGAAAAGACAATTGAGAGCAAAGGCAGTATTGCCTTGGGAGGGTATCGAAAGGCAGGATTAGAAGAAGGGGAAAGAGAAGAAGAGTTGGTTTTTCGAAAGGTGGACTCTATGGAATTCCTCATGGAATTCCCTCCCCTCCCCAAACCCTTCCCTCCTCAGGCTCCCCCCCCCCCCAAAAAAATTTATTTCTAGGTATTCCCCAACCCAGAGCTGACAATTGTAAAGACACTTGATGTTGGACAGGGGCAACTGGGGGAGGGGGGTTAGGCATTGAAGTCCCGCCCCTCGCCTGGAGATCAGTTGTAAACCCAGGAGATCTCCAGCCACCACCTGGAAGTTGGCAAACCTATCTACCAGTTCTTCAAGACTGGTGCGGGAGCAATGAATGACCAGCCTGGTTTTTCTTGTTTCCTGAAGAAATGTTCCCTTTGCTAGATTGGTATCTCAGTCCAATGAAAGTTCAGCGATCAAGTATCTTATCCTGTGCTGCATTTTTTGAAATCTAGTTTTTCATATTATCTTGGGAGACTGGCTGATATAACCTCAGAGTTTATAACAGCAGTCTTGGATGTTAAGATCTTTTTTTTTTTCCAGTGGGAAAGAGAAGCACAACACAATCTTGCCCATCTAGCCTAGAAAACACTGAAATTATTTGGAAATTTAGAAACTGAGATAAACTAGGACATTTCTTTAGGTAAAATTAATGCAGGCTTATGTAGGTGGCATGCAGTGAATACTGCTTTTCAAGAGATTCAAAGAATTAAGGTTTTGGTGACGTGAGTTTTACTAAAAGTATTGATTCAATTTTTAAAAAATTAAAATGATTCTCCCATTTGTTTAGCACAACTGCCTTATTCTTACTCTGAAAGCTCTCAACAGCCTTGATTTTGCCTTCAAAACTCTTTGCCTTTGCTAGCACATGGCTTGTCCAACCCTAAGATTTTAGTTCATTTGTAGGCCAATTTTCACATTCATAAAATGTGCTCAGAGGCAGATGACCATGGATAAAACTATAAACTAAACAAAAAAAGTTAAAAAAAAAAACACCAAAAAATGAACATCAGTGAGGAGGGAGCTGGGAGTCTGCAGGGGAACACGTGGAAATCCCCGCCCCCCCCCCCCACACACACACAGTCAGCAGAAATTTTCTGTAGGCTCTAACCCAGATTTGAAGGAAAGGGGAAGGTTTACTCTCTGCCCAGCCAGAGAGAGAGATGTGTCATGCCATAATATTAAGTCTGTATCTATTTTAGATTTTGTATTTATATAATGTTAGCTGTCCTGAGCCTGGCTTGGCAGGGGAGGAGAGGGTACAAATCAATAACAACAACAACAATAATAATTACTATGATAATAATAACTATGGTCAATGGTAGGGAGTTACCCAAAACTCAACTTTTCCCAGTTCCATTCAAGATCATTAAAAAAAAAAAGACTTAAGAACTAAGTGGGCACCAGAAGACACACCAGTGGATACCATGCATGCCATGCTGTGGAATCCTGCTTGATTATATAATGTTTGGGGCGTGGATCTGGTTTTTTTTGCCTCCAGTCCTCTGTTGGAATGGTGGGGTGAGGAGTGCTGTCAAGCTGAAGCCAACTTATGGCGTCCCTGTGGGGTTTTCAAGACAAGAGACAAACAGTAACGGTTTGCCATCACCTGCCTCTGCATAGGGCCCCTGGACTTCCTTGGTAATCTCCCATCCAAGTGATACATGTTTATACTATTGGTGGAAAGTCCCGTCAAGTTGCAGCTGACTCATGTTGACCCCCGCAGGGTTCTCAAAGCAAGAGACGTTCAGAGGTGGTTTGCCATTGCTTGCCTTGGCATAGCAACCCTAGTCTCAGTGGTATTCAAGTATTAACCAAAGTTAACCCTGCTTAGCTTCTGAGATCTGATGGGATCAGGCTAGTCTGGGCAATTCAGGTCAAAGCATCCCTGTCGGAACAACAACAAAAACAATGATAATAATCATACCTATCTCATAGAATTATCTCTATATGTAGCTCTATATCTATAGTATATTATCTCTATATGTACGTTGGTTGCCAGACAGACTCTGCTTCCCCCATCTTCCATCTCCTTTGCTGTTTCTTTGATCAGCCCTAGTATATTATCATGTCCAATGTCAAAATGTCAGCAATTCAATCTACCGCAAACACAGCTATATTTAACAAACAAAAAGACAGAATTTAGAGGTCAGATCTTCTGACATTATCTTATGCACCTTCTGCACAGCTGTAGCAGAAGGCAGCAGATGGTTCAATTTTCGGCGTCATCTCAGAACACAAAGGAAGGTGCTGACTTGGCCATTATTCAAGCAGTGCTTCGGATGACCCGAAGGACTGCAACGAGAATGCAGTTATATGTGAGCTTGTTCCTTTAATACAGTCTCAACCCCAGCTTTTTGATCATCTTGAATGCTTTCTTGATGACATACACTAAACCCCATATCCCGACACGGCTGAGTAAATACTGAATTTGTGCCCATTGCTGGTGTAGGTCCTCCAAATATTCCTGTTTTTACAGCTTAGCCCACTACTGCACTATTCAGCGTTGCTGGGAGGAAAGGAAGTCAGAAAAATATTTAAAAAGATCTGTCCCAAACCATGCCCTATCTGGACATGTGGTCTAGTGGTTAAGAGTGATGGACTCTGATCTGGAGAACCGGGTTTGATTCCCTACTCCTCCACATGAAGCCTGCTGGGTGATGGTGGGCCAGTCGCAGTTCTCTTGTAACTCTCTCAGCCCACGCAGAGGAAGGCAATGGCAAACCACCTTGAAAATCCTACCTGGTCGCCGTAAATCAACTGCGATTTGATGGCACACACACACACATACACACACACACACACACACAGAGAGAGAAGTGTCTGTTGCTCCTGGGATGCAGGCCTTCACAGCCAACACTCCTACTAATATTGCCTCTTTTTCATTGAATAATATTACCATATTACTGCAGAGGATTTGAGACCCTAAAGAAAGGTATATGATATTGTGTTGGGACAGTCAGAGAGAACTATACCAGGTTCTCCAGATTAAAGTCCCTTTGTTCTTAATCACTACACCATGCTGGTTCTCTAGACACTTTCTTAGCATCCAGGAATTAATGATGAGACCGATAATAGTTACATTATCAACTACCAGTTATTCCCAATGGTAACTTTAGAGAGCCAGTGTGGTGCAGTGGTTAACAGCGGTGGTTTGGAGCGGTGGACTCTAATCTGGAGAATGAGTTTGATTCCCCGCTCCTCTACAAGAGCGGCAGAAGCTATCTGGTGAACCGGGTTGGTTTCCCCACTCCTACACATGAAGCCAGCTGGGTGACCTTGGGCTACTCACAGCTCTCTCAGATCCACCTTCCTCACAGGGTGTCGGTTGTGGGAAGGGGAAGGGAAGGTGATTGTGAGCTAGGCTGATTCTCCCTTAACTGGTAGAGTAAGTCAGCATATAAATACCAACTCCGCTGCTGCTGCTGCTGCTGCTGCTGCTGCTGCTTCTTCTTCTTCTTCTTCTTCTTCATTTTGGGAAGGGAGCTAACAGACAAAGCTACTGGGGATCTCCTCCCAAATAGAGTAGTATTCCTCACTTTCTTGGAGGACTATCTGTAAAAATATGCTTCCCCCCCACCCCGAGAGTTCTCAAAGAAAGCTTGGAAAATGGGAAAAGCTGGAAAAGCTTGGAAAATTACAAGGTGAGCCAGGGAATCTCACCCATCATGACTGAAGTTTTTTTTGGTGTGTGTGTGTGTGTGTGAGATAGGAAATAAAAATTTTCATTCTTTTCCTTATCAGGAAGAGAACATTATTCATATGAAGAGCTGGCTGCTTCGGGGGACCCCAAATGGCCCAGGCCCCTGGAAACTCCTTAATAATTATTAAGAGACTTACATAATTTACCTGGAACATAAATCATCGATGACAGAATACAGGGCTAGAGGAAAGAAAGTGTTTCTATATGTTGATATTGATTATGTTGTGCCTTCTGTTTTTTCTTCTGTTCGGTGTATAAATGTATCTCTTTACAACAAGGATTCTATTATATTCCACAGTCCTGTACAGTTTCTTTTATTTCTTTTATTTCACACAGACAAAAAGAACTCATTAACAGCCAACCTACAGATGAAAATATTTGGTATGAAATCACCTTTGTCCTACTGATGTGAATGTTTATGAAGCTGAACTATTCTGAATCAAACCATTGTTGCGTAGAGTTCAGCGGCATCTCTTCTGTCAGGCAGTCATTGTCCAAGATTTCAGGCACAGCTCTGTTTCCTGAGCTCTTGTAAGAAGAAATATCAGCATCTGTCCATGGGGACTGTTGCGTTCAAGAGTCCTCCAACAGTTAATCCTAGGAAGCCAAAACAAAAGCAAGCAGACATTTGCCAGCTACATATTGGGGAGGGGCCGTGGCTCAGTGGTAGAGCGTCTGCTTGGCATGCAGAAGGTCCTAGGTTCAGTCCCCGGCATTTCCAGTTAAACGGCTCAGGCAAGTAGGTGATGTGAAAAACTTCTGCCTGAGACCCTGGAGAGCCGCTACTTGTCTGAGTAGACAATACTGACTTTGATGGACCAAGGGTCTGGTTTAGTAGAAGGCAGCTTCATGTGTTCCTGTTATGTTCCCCCCCCCCCACATTCTCTCCAGGTTCTCAGGATGAGATGTATATTTGGAACGGTGTGCAGGGAATTCAGTTCCCAAGCATGCATAGGACTACTTGGATCTGTGGGAAGATGAGTTTTATGGCTTCCCCCACTGTCTTCCTGACCTGAAGGCCACTTAGAAGGGATATTTGCCTCCCTGGGAGCTCCATGTGTAGTGATAGGTTTACACAACAAGGCAAATAGTGCCCCATAGGGGCTTTTCATGTTGCCAAAGCAGCACAGGGAGGGGGGCAAGCTGAAGCCCCTTCTCATATATCACATTCCTGATCCAAATTGGGCCCATGCTAGGGTTGCCAACTTCCAGGTAGTAGCCAGAGATCTCCCGCTATTGTAACTGATCTCCAGCTGATAGAGATTAGTTCCCAAGGGAAAAAAAAAGGCCATTTTGGCAATTGGACTCCATGGCATTGAAGTCCCTCCCATCCTCAGGCTCTGCCCAAAAAATCTCCTGGTATTTCCCAACCCAGAGCTGGCAACCCTAGCCCATGCACACATGGAATAGATATCCCAGCATGGAATGCCAGACATTCATCGGAATTCATAGACCCAGGGAGGATTTGAGGCAAAAGTAACATGTAGGCACTCCCTTACTTAATAGGTTTTGTGAAAACAGCTATGGGGAGTCACACATGAAGCTGCTTAATGCTGAATCAGACCATTGGTCAGTCAAAGTCAGTATTGTCTCCTCAAACTGGCCTCAGCTTTCTGGGTACGGTTGACAGCTCCGGGTTGGGAAATACCTGGAGATTTTGGGGGTGGAGCACGAGGAGGGTGGTGGTTGGGGAGGGACTTCAATGGGGTCTAATGCCATAGAGTCCTCCTTCCAAGGCAGCCATTTTCTCCAGGTGAACTGATCTTTGTTGATCAGTTGTAATAGCGGGAGGTCTCCAGTCACCACCTGGAGGTTGGCAACCTTATCTCCAGGGTCTCAGGCAGAAGTCTTCCCCATCACCGACTGCCTGGTCCTTTTAAATGGTGAGGCCAGGGATTGAATCTGGGACCTTCTGCATGAGGCTCTTCCACTGAGCCAAAGCTCCTCCCATTCTAGATTCTCCTACATATACTAGTGGACCCTTAGTGCCAGCGGGATATTTGCAGGGGAAATATCTGAAGTTACCTGTAATGTATTTAGTTGATGAAAGGACTATGCTGAACTATTGAACTGCTGAACTCAGCTGTGCTGAACTAGGTTGAGGTTGAGGCTCAGCTCCAGGCTCCGTCGTCTGTTCTTCCTACCGGACAAGGGACTTTGGCCGTCCAACCACGGACTGTGTGTGTGTGTGTGTGTGTGTGTGTGTGTGTGGCTCCAGGTAGTTGGGAACTGTATATAAGTTGGGGTGTTTTGCAGTTATGTTAGTTCTCTCTTCCCTGTTAACTGAATAAAGCAGTTGCTGTTGGAACTCTGTCTCCAGCCTTGTGTGTAACCTACATATACATAATATTACCTATTTATAAAATCTCTGAAGGCCAAATTATATGTTACGCTGAAATCCTTGATTGGATCCTCTAAGTGTAGAATCATAGAATGTAGGGGAGTTTGAAAAAAAGCAGTTGTGAACAGACATTACTCAAATCAGTCCCCATGTCACGGCAGACATGAGATTAGCATCCTCTGCACGTGAAGAACTAGATTCTGGAGTATGGATTGTCTGAGTCTGGTATATTCGTAGTTCCCCGAATGGCACAATAAGTCTCCCAGGGAAGGAGAAAAGAGGTAGGGGACAGCTAAAACACAGCACAGGAAAGGGGGAAACAAAACAGTAGCGGTAAATGACAGTGAGGCTGAGCTATTCAATTACAACAACATAGCAGCAATTTATTTGTGACAATCCCATGAAATTGTTAAATTTTGAACAATCAGTTGTATTATACTGAGTTTCTCCCATGTTGCTAGTCCAGAGAAACTAACCCAGAGAGAGATAAGTGCAGAGTTGCTCCAAAAGGGACCAAAATAAGTGCCTATTATATTAGGTGATGGGGAACACAGGCAGGATAATGCTGCTGCAGTCATCGTCTTCCTCGTGGGCTTCCTAGAGGCACCTGGTTGGCCACTGTGTGAACAGACTGCTGGACTTGATGGGCCTTGGTCTGATCCAACATGGCTTTTCTTATAAGGGATGAATGGGAAGAGATTGTAGGGATAGGAAAGAAGAAGGCACTCGCCAGTGAAGCTGCAGTAGGCTTGCCGACCTCCAGGTAGTAGCTGGCGTTCTCCCGCTATTACAACTGATCTCCAGCCGATGGAGACCAGTTCGCCTGGAGAAAATGGCTGCTTTGGCAATTGGACTCTATGGCATTGAAGTCCCTCCCCTCCCTAAATCCCACCCTCCACAGGCTCCGCCCCCAAAATCTCCAGGTATTTCCCAACCCGGAGCTGGCAACCCTAGGCTGCAGTGAAGGAAGATTGGTTCACTGGCCAGAATATGGACAATCCAACCAAGAAGGGAAGGAGAACATGGGGAGGAAAAAACATACTCTGCCTGTCTTGACAAGGGAGGTCCAGTGATTTCAGGATCAACAGGGATGGAACCCTGGAGCAGAACCAACTACAAGCACGGAGGGGCTTGGTGAGCCCTTTTATATACCTGGGTTCACTTGGGCACGAACAGTCCAATTGCCCAAAGCAGCCATTTTCTCCAGGTGAACTGATCTCTGTCGCCTGCAGATCAGTTGTAATAGCGGGAGATCTCCAGCCACCACCTGGAGGTTGGCAACCCTATTTGAGCCACTCGATCATGACTTGACTTTTTCCCTAGCAAAGCTAGTAGCAGCTTGGAGGGGGGAATTTTGTTTTTAAAAAATGGATGGGGGGAGGAGAAGAGTTATTCCCCTGTTCTCCAGGGCCACAGGTCTGACCCAAATCCACCCCCACTGGGGTTGCTTATTCACACTAACTTCCACATCAGATCGCAGATCTCCGCCTTGTGTGTGACAAAAGGTAACTCAAGGATGGCACTAAATCATAGGGTTGAAGGGTGTGATTTGTAAGGTTTTAATGTGCGTCAGGAAAAACGGTACACCAAGGATTGAGAAATGACGGCATTGCCAGGCACTTTCCCTCTCTGTCTGTAATTGCTTCTGTCTTTGTGTCTGTCGCCTGTTGCATCTCAAGGTCTCGTATTCCGTAGCAGCTGTATTTTTGTTCCTTCCTTCAGGACCAGCGGCCATTTCGGATAAATAACTGGTCCTGGTTCCACCCAACAAGGCGCTTATGAAACTTCTATTTTCTTGCCTTCAGGTCAAGGTGCGAACAACCTGTCAGCGGGAAGAAAGGAAACGGATTGGTTCTGACTTTCATGGACTTCTAATTGATTTCAAAGTTCATTTGCTCCACTTTACTGAAGATGAGACAGAAAAGCTATGAAGCTGGGCAGAGCTGTGTCAGCGGAAATCTATTTCCCAGGAAACTCTGAATGCAGTAATTTTTACGAGGGGGTGGAAAACGCCCATTATTTACCAGACAGTCTGAACCTCCAAACCAAATCTTTCTCTCTTTCTGTGTCTCCCCTGATCATATTTCCTTCTTGCTACTTTATCTGTTTTCTATCCTTTCTGCAAGACTATTCCCAAAATACCTCAGGGTGTATTCTCAGCTCTAGACGTTCATTACCCGTGGAGGGCCCTGAGCCCCAGATAATTTATTGTCTGTAGTCTTCCGTTTGGAAACAGAACAATAAACATCTACTTTTCGGTGTGGCATTGGAATTGTGTGAAATTTAATTTTAAAAACCAAGGATTTTAAAATTTTCTATAACTGTTGAGAAAACATTGTTCCCATACATAGGGTTTTTTGTTGTTGTTGTTCTTGAGCTGCATTCAGACATTGAACATAACTTTGGTTAAGGAAAAATGTGGTCTCTTCACCATCTCAAAAGAGTTATGTGTGTTAGGGGACTGGCTTAAATAGCTGCTCCAAGAACCTCTTCATGTTGGCTTGGCCACACACACTAGAGGAAAACAGCCTAGATCTGGCCTGAGATTCCATTGGAGCTCCTGCCCATTCAAAGGTAGAGAATGGATTTATTCCTAGCAAGCATCATGGCTGGCTCTTCAATGAAGCATGGTGATAGCCTCAGGTGGTGGCAGCTTCCACCTCTTGCCCTCCCCACACCTTGCCTTGAATCACCCCTTATGTCATCACTGCAGCAGCATCACCACAGTGTAGGGTTGCCAACCTCCAGTTACTAGCTGGAGATCTCCTGCTATTACAACGGATCGCCAGCCAATAGAGATCAGTTCACCTGGAGGAAAATGGCCACTTTGGCAATTGGACTCTATGGCATTGAAGTCCCTCCCCTCTCCAAACCCCGCACTGGGCTGGGCCCCAAAAACCTCCCGCCGGTGGCGAAGAGGAACCTGGCAACCCTACCACAGTGCAGCTTGCCCATCCCCCTCATAAGCTGAAAAAGCTAAGACTCCTCACTTCTGGTTACGGTTGCTAGCTCCAAGCTGGGAAATACCTGGAGAATTTTGGGGCAGATCCTGAGGAGGGTGGGGTTTGGAGAGGGGAGCGACCTCAATGCCATAGAATCCAATTGCCAAAGTGGCCATTTTCTCTAGGGGAACTGATTTCTATTGCCCGGAGATGGGTTGTAATAGCGGGAGATCTCCAGCCACCACCTGGAGCTTGGCAACCCTATATATAAAAGAAAGCTGGTAGGAAGAAAGTTGATTCATTTGAAACAAAGAAGACAAATAAGTGGGTTCTAGATCAACTTGAGTCTGAACTCTCCCTAGAAACTAAAATGACTAAATTGAGACTATTGTTCTTTGGTCACAGTTCCTGCTGTGATTCTGCAGAGCTTCCAATGGTCTCCTGTCAGCAATGCAGCTAAAACCACGACACTTTTGAAACCTTAAATTAAGTCTCACAGGGAGAAAAAAAAGAGAAGACCACGGACAAGAATAGCTTATGACTAGCGAATGTCTGTTTCTCCCAACGATCACTGTATCTTTGACCTCGTACGTTAAAAGGAAACTGGCCCGGCATTTTAAAAAGTTGTTAGAGCAATTTGTAACCCCCTGCTGTGCGATGAATTTTCTAGGTGGATGCTAAAAGCTTTGGAAACCGGCCATTAATTGATTCGACCGAAATATCTGTGCTCTCTATTTCTCTCTGCATATATTTGCACGTATCAGAGATTTACAGGGCAGTCCTGTGTAGAATTACTCCAGTCTTCAGCCTCCAGATTCTAATGGGCTTAGACTGGAGTAACTCTGGATAAGATTGCACTTTTAGCTTCCTTTCTTCTTTCACAGATGAAGCCTTATTTGCATCTTGAAAGTTTCCATTCCATTGAGGCCTCCTAATACAAGACATGGGCCTGAATCCTACTACTCCACTCAACAAAGTTTGAAACTTTCCTCCAGCCAGGCTGGAACAAGGCTTCAAACCATGCTGCGTCCAGGCTGCTATTCTACCCTTTTTGAATTTCTTTCAAATGCTATCATGTTTCCGCCATTATTGTTTTGAATAAACCTTGGTCTTGGATCTTAAGGACAAGTTCTCCGTGTGCAATGCAACTTTTCCTTGTCCTACATCTCTCCTTCTGTTGGTGAAACATGGCTACAACACCCCAGTTCTGTTAAAGCCAGAAAGAGCTAGGGTTGCCAACATCCATGTAGTGATGCAAAATAAACAGTAGTAGGCAAAAAGTAAATCGAACAACGAACAACAGATAGCAAATGACAAACCAGCCAAAGCTGTAGTTATATTGTATAACAATAGAAATATATAACACGACAGGCTAAGCAACCGAGGTTACAAAGCAGAAACGTAACGACGCAAAAAAAAGGGAGAAACCAGCTGAAAAGCTGTTAAAGTGTAACTAAGTTCATGCAAAAAGTCACATTCAAGTTGTATAGATAAATCTTCAGGCTATGGAGATGCAGAAGGTAACGCGGCTCCGGATGTATTCCAGCGTTTTCGCTACAAAAGTAGCTTCATCAGCCTGATATAAAATAAATACACAATAATACAAAACAACCTCTATAGTGAACTACAAACATAGCAATAAGAACATGCATAAATATCTTACTTACCAAAAAAGGCTTAAAATACTATTCCTAGGATAAATATGGAGCTCCCAAACGGGCTGCTAGCTTGATCAATCGTATGTGAGAATGACTGTGAAAACGTCTAGTTCAAATAGAAACAGCGGTTGAGCAAGACATGGCTCTTAAAGATATACTCAAATAAAACAGGACAAATCAAATTCTGTATTTAAACCGTTAGGGGTGAGAGTATTAAACAAAAAAATGAAGCGCATTTTGTTTTGTAAAAGGATCTTCTGAACAATGGCAGCATTGTCGGGGTGGTCCTTGTAGACCCACAGGACAAAAAAATGCAGGTCATTTTCAGAATGTTTTTTAGTCACAAAATGATTTGTGAGAGGCGCCTCAAGATTTCGTGCCCTGATCCGGGACCTGTGTTCACCAATACGAAGGCGAATTTGTCTCATTGTGGAGCCAATGTAAAGAGCAACCACATGAGACTGAATATACGACCCGACTTGTGGAGCAGTTGGAGAAATGTCTAAGCTGAAAATGAAAATTGGAAGGAGAGTGAAATTCTTTAACAGGTAAAGAATGCAGTATTTAACAAATACTGGGTCTGACAGGATCAGAACGAACTAAGGTGATCCAGTATTCGTTCTACAGTGTATGGACATTACAAATGTAGTGGCTGTTCTGTTTGCCCTCTTTCTTTACCTGTTACCGGTGCCTCAGATACAAATAATCTGTCTTCAAAAGTGTGATGCCCATGTTGTAACTTTTCAAAGGGAAACCGTTCAATGAAACTCTTCAGAGGGGAATGATTAATAGAACGTCTTTAGCTACTACTGTATGGTAGTGTACACAACAGTTTCCCAAGAAAAGAGTCGGGAAAGCTTTATTGTATTTTAAAAGCCACTGCAAAGAAATCCGTTCTTTTCTCTAGTGGATTGTCAATCAACCTCGAAGAGATCTACCCCTGCCACAAGGACTGATACACAGGGAAGAGATGTTCTAAGTCTTTTGCTCTTTAAGGGAGGGCTCCAAAAATAAAGGCTCGGAAACGTTATGCCTTGAGTCTGGGTTGCCAACCTCCAGGTACTAGCTGGAGATATCCTGCTATTACAACGGATCTCCAGCCAATAGAGATCAGTTCACTTGGAGAAAATGGCCACTTTGGCAATTGGACTCTATAGCATTGAAGTCCCTCCCCTTCCCAAACCCTCCCCTCCTCAGGCTCCACCCCAAAAACCTCCCACTGGTGGCAAAGACAGACCTGACAACCCTACTTGAGTCATAGATGAGCTGAGATTGGATTTGCAGGCTGGACCTGAAGCAAGATTATAGGGTGGAGTCTGGACTGACTGCAAATCAGCTGAAAATCCAGTCCTAGTGAAGGGGAAGATCTTCCCAGATGCGAAAGGTTTTGCAGTGAATCTCAGGAAAGACAGCCAGAACCTAGCACTCCACTTCAATCCATGCTTCAGCTGTCACGGGGTTGTGAATATCATTGTATGCAACTCCAAGAAAGATGGGGCGAAGAGAGTTGACAGCAACTTCCCTTTTCAGCAGAGCAAAAAAGCCAAGGTCACCATCTCCTTCGATACCCACGAGCTGAAAGTGAAGCTGGCCAATGATCAAGAGGTCTCCTTCCCCAACCGGCTGGGCTTAAAAAAAACACAAAAACAAACTCTAAGTGGAAGGTCTTTTTGTTATTGTTCCCCTTACTGGATCAGACAGAGGCTGCTTCCACACAAGAAAGTCCCATTGCAATCAATTGCTAAAGTGCCTTGAAATTGCATTATCTGATGTGTGTGAACCGCCTGAAATGTAGGATCCACTTTGGAATCTCGCCATAGCAGAGTGAAAGAATTCTGCTCAGAACTCAGCAAAATATTCCACTCATCCCTAGACTTGCTTCCTTTCGGAAGGTCATGTCTGCGGCACCCTGACCTGGATGGCCCAGGCTAACCTGGTGTCAGCAGATCTTGCAGAGCCAGGGTGATGTAGTGGTTAAGAGCGGTAGACTCTGATCTGGAGAACCAGATTTGATTCCCCACTCCTTCACGTGAGCAGTGGACTCTAATCTGATAAACTGGGTTTGTTTTCGCATTCCTACACATGAAACCTGCTGGGTGACCTTGGGCTAGTCACAATGCTTTCAGAACTCTCTCAGCCTCACCTACCACACAAGGCGTCTGTTGTAGGGAGGGGAAGGGAAAATGATTGTAAGCTGTTTTGAGACTCCTTCAAGGTAGAGGAAAGCAGGGTATAAAAACCTCCTCCTCCTCCTCCTTCTTCACTAAGCAGGGTCAGCCCTGCTTAGTAATTGGATGGGAGACCATCAAGGATGTCTAGGATTTCTGTGCAGAGTAGGATTGCCAGGTCCCTCTTCACCACCGGCAGGAGGTTTTGGGGGGTGGAGCCTGAGGAGGGCGGAGTTTGGGGAGGGGAGGGACTTCAATGCCATAGAGTCCAATTGCCAAACCGACCATTTTCTCCAGGTGAACTGATCTCTATCGGCTGGAGATCAGTTGTAATAGCAGGGGATCTCCTGCTAGTACCTGGCCACCCTAGCACAGAGTCAGACAATGGCAAATTACCTTTGTCCTTCTCTTGCTTTCAAAACCCTACAGGGGCTCCATAAGCTGGCTGTGACTTGATTGCACTTTCCACCACTACCAGGGGACAAAAATACTCCCCGCACAGCTGAGCATTCACAACCCCATTGAAGCACTTGCAGAGTTATCCCCACGCTTCCCTGCTTGATACCTGGTCCGTTGTGGCAACAGGTAGTAATTGATAGGAGCCTTTTCACAAGCCTGAGGAGCTGCTGCTGTGATGGTGTGATTTTCTCTTAAACTAGGTCTTCTTTTCTCCTAGTAACAAGTGATGCTGTCACATAGCCAGTTAGATCTTATTGCAAATACTGTTAAATGTTTGCAGTAGCATAGTGTTCTGGCTCCAGGGGTCGGTCTTGATCCTAGTTAAGTAAAATACATTGCCTATGAAAATTGGTAGTAAGAGGGTTTTATTTTTCATCACTACAGGGCTTCCTAAAGGATTAAAGTATCTTGTAAATGGTTTGGTATGCCACCTGCCAGTTCCTGTGTTTACATTAAACAAACTGAGTTGGTTCTATTCTTCACGTTTCCTAAATCTTTCATTCTCAATTTTTTTAAAAATCTACATTTCTTATTTGTAAGACTTCTACTGTGTGTTCCTACTCATTCATTTTTATTTATTTATTTATTTACATTATGTATACCTCACCATTTCCCCAATGGGAACCCTTGGTTCTCCCCTCCTCCATTTTATCCTTGCAACAACAACCCTGTGAGGTAGGCTAGGCTGAGGGTGTGTGACTGGCCCAAGGTCACCCAGCAAGCTTTCATGGTAGACTGGAGATTTGAAACTGGGAGAGATCCTTCCCTGACCTGGACAGCCCAGGCTTAACTGATATTGTCAGATCTCAGAAGCTAAGAAGGGTCAGCCCTGGTTAGTATTTGGATGGGAGATAGGGTTGCCAGGTCCCTAATTGCTGTCGGTGGGAGGTTTTTGAGGCGGCGCCTGAGGAGGGTAGGGAGGAACTTCAATGCCATAGAGTCCAAATGCCAAAGCTACCATTTTCTCCAGGTGAACTGATCTCTGTTGGCTGGAGATTGGTTGTAATAGCAGGAGATCTCCAGCTAGTACCTGAAGGTTGGCAACCCTAATGGGAGACCGCCCAGGAAGTCTAGAGTTGCTATGCAGAGACAGGCAATGAAAAAACACCTGTGTTACACCTCTTTCCGTGAAAGCCCTAAAGGTTCACCATAAGTCAGCTGCACCTTGAGGGCAATTTACAAACTCTTCCTAGCCGGGCACTCTAACCACTACACCACACTGGCTCTCCCTGGTTCATAGCTGATATAGATCATGATCACCCTATCAGTTAATAGAATGCCTGTTGATTTTATGTGGGTTAAATGGATTGATATGTAGAGGGTGTCTAGAGCAATTGCCATGTTCCAGAGTAGATCTGGAATAGTAAAAAGCATTCCAGAGTAGACCTGGAATAGTAAAAGCAACAGTCAGACCTTTCGCACTTTCAAGAGCGATACATTTATGGTGACATCAGCTTTTGAAGTTTGGAGGCCGCTTCCTCAGATGCACATGCTGCTCCTCCAGTGGAGCTGTCATCTGTATTGCTAACCCACAGTAGACAGTATAGAATTAAACGGACTAACTGTCAGTACAGACTGAATTGTGTACACATAAACCTAGGCCTTCACAAAAAACATACCCAAGGAGGACAAATGCATGTAGATGAAGACCAGGAAGAAATGTTCTGGACCCACAGGGCTGCCAGCTTAGACATGTGAAATTCCTGGAGATTTGGGGGCAGAGCCTAAACAAGACAGTGTTTGGGGAGAGAAGAGAGCTCAACCAGGATAATATTTTCTACATTATCATTTAACTGGGTATTGACACCCTACCACTGAGCCACGGCCTATCCTTTGTCCTACAGTGCCATCTACCCCTTTCCCAGTGGCCAATGGGATACAGGGGTTATTGATGGGGGGGTGTTAATACATGGAATTTGGTGACAAAATCCTACTATAAACAGAACATCAGGTTTGAGGTCTATTCTGAGGTCTTTAGGAGCCCCGTGGCGTACAGTGGTAAGCTGCAGTACTCCAGTCAAAGGCTCTGCTCACGACCTGAGTTCGATTCCAACAGAAGTCGGTTTCAGGTAGCCGGCTCAAGGTTGACTCAGCCTTCCATCCTTCCGAGGTCGGTAAAATGAGTACCCAGCTTGCTGGGGGTAAAGGGAAGATGACTGGGGAAGGCACTGGCAAACCACCCCATAAACAAAGTCTGCCTAGTAAATGTCAGGATGTGACGTCACCTTATGGGTCAGGAATGACCCGGTGCTTGCACAGGGGACCTTTACCTTTTTAGTAAACAAATTGGAAGTCGTTGGTTCTTGTGGGTTATCCGGGCTGTGTAACCGTGGTCTTGGTTACGCAGCCCCGATAACCCACAAGAACCAGTGAACTCTGACCGTGAAAGCCTTCGACAATAAATTGGAAGTCATTCTTTTATGACTGCAGCGTTCCTTGGACAGACCTGCATTGTGTGGAAGGTATTAGGAAGGAAGTTATGTGACTATTGACTTGAAGTAAGTGTGCTTTCCATGGCAACTCCTGAATCATCCATTATATATGCTGCCTTACAAGTTTCATAAACTTAGCAGATAAGTAGGTAAAAGCAAAGCCAGTGGGAAATGGACGAGAAGGCTACATTTGTTACGGCCTTCTAGAATTTGTTACTAAGGCTGCAATCCTGAAAGGGGGGGTGAACCTAGGAGCTGCCGTGACCCTGTGCTGGCATAGGTGCCACTTTATCACAGAATAAAGTAGCACCTACACTGGCAGGGGGGCAAACACGCTGGTGTCTAGGAGCCACGGAGCTCCACTGGCCCCCACCGAAAGCGCTGCCATTTGGGGAACTAAATTCTGGAAGTAGGGTGCCAGCTCAGGGCTGGGAAATACCTGGAGATTTGGGGGGGGGGTGGAGTCTGAGGAGGGCAAGGTTTGGGGAGGGAAGGGGCTTCAATGCCATAGAGTCCAATTGCTAAAGTGGCCATTTTCTGCAGGGGAACTGATTTCTATTGCCTGGAGATCAGTTGTAATAGCAGGAAATCTCCAGCCACCACCTGGAAATTAGAATTCAAAACAAACCTTGTGCTTAAGTAGGAAGTTAAGCAAACAACGACAAGAACTGATGGCACACAATATATGTAATGAAATATTCCTTCCAAATGCAAAACAATATACAGAAATATCAACTAATCCTGAAAAAACTGTAAATGTTTACAGAAATAGTATTGCACTCAATGGCGAAGCGGCTGCAGTCGAAACGGAGGCAAGTCGGCACTCCAGAAGGTAAGCTGAAAACCCAGAGTGGATTTTCGTCATGTTTGTCACACAAAACTTGTGTCAACGTTCCAAAAGTACAGTTCATCAATATTAGCCGCAGTTGTTGTAAGGTATTACTTCATCCTGAGATGGGAGACCGGTAAAACCCATTTCGCCGTGGCTTTGTCCATCAGGGAAGTATGATACAGTGAGAGATGACTGCCTATCTCAAACACTGAAGAGCATGTAGTTTACAGATTGAGGGATAGCTTATTAGCGATCTTTTTTCGGGATTAGATGATATTTCTGTATATTGTTTTGTATTTGGAAGGAATATTTCATTACATATAATGTGTGCCATCACCACCTGGAAATTGGCAACCCTACCTGGAAGAGAATGCCCGTACCAGCGTGGGGGACGCGTTCCTGGGGTGTTCCCAGGGGCAGAGGTGCCTTTGGGCAGCTTCCTAATCCCATTGGCTTTGTTCAATGGGGGCATGTCCCCCCTTTTTTGTTTTTAATTATTTTAAACTGCTCTTTTCCTCTCCACAGCGGCCGGGAAGCCTCAGAGGAGGTGGCGTGGCTGCATCACTTCCGGCCGCTGCCTGACTGCCCCCTCTTCAGGACTGAGATCATGCATTCTTTTCCTGAATGTTCCTGAAACCTTCCTGCCATGGTTTGGCCTGGGGAGACAATTTCACAAGTAAATTAATGTAGATTGCTTCCATTCAAGAGGATTTCTTTGTCTTTTTGATGGAGATTAAAAAAAAATTATTTGAAAGGCAATGATCTTCCTTGATGTGCATATCTATGTACCAGATGATTGTGGAGTGAATTCCATGAAGCACCATGTGAATTTAAGAAATTGAATCTGCAGTTTGTCCAATAAAATCTGAGTTTCATCACATTGAAGAAAGTTGGATTTTATACCAGTTTTCCAGGTGGAAAATTTCAAAGCAGAACTTATATAATTGTTCATTTGTTTTTTAATTGTGTGTGTAAAGTGTCTTCAAGTTACAGTCAACTTATGGAGACCCCAGCAAGGGGCTTTCAATGCAAGTGGGAAACAGGTGGTTTGCCGTTGCCTTCCTCTGAAGAGTCTTCCTTGGTGGTCTCTCTTCCAAGTACTGACCCTGCTTAACTGCTGAGATCTGATGAGATAAGCTATAACTTCCCCCCTTTTACAGATTACCTTCCTGTAATTTAATTTTACTATTTGAAATGGCATTGTTATTTACATTTTATGAATTTGTTCCAGTTTCTTTCCAGTGCAATTCACCGACTTGCCTTTTAAACAATTACTGTTGTCCCTTTACCATAGAGTTTCTGGCTATTGCTAGAGCATTGTGATGTCACTCCTGGTTTTCTTGGAAGTGATGTGATGTCATGTCATGTACTCTGATGGCGCCCCCCATGTCCCTGCCCCATTTTCTGCCAGGTGCCAGTAGGGATGCCAACCTCCAGGTTGTGGCTGGAGATCACCCGCTATTACAACTGACCTCCAGGTGACAGAGATCAGTTCACCTGGAGAAAATGGCCACTTTGGAAGGTGGATTCCATGGCATTATACCCCACTGAAGTACCTCCCCCCCAAATCCAGCCTTCCTCAGGCTCCACCCCCAAAATCTCCAGGTATTGCCCAACCTGGAGCTGGCAACCCTAGTTGCCAGTCATTGGCACAGCAGAGACCCACTGGGAATTTTCCTAGTGGCTTAAATGGCCAGTCCACCCCTACCTCCCAGACACAGGCAAATTCTGCCTGTGTCTAAGGAGCACTGCAGATAGGGTTGCCAACCTCCAGGTAGTAGCTGGAGAACTCCCACTATTACAACTGATCTCCAGGTTACAGAAATCAGCTCAACTGGAGAAAATGGCTATTTTGGCAATTGGACTCTATGGCATTGAAGTCCCTCCCCTCCCCAAACCCTGCCCTCCTCAGGCTCCACCCCAAAAACCTCCCGCCGGTGGCAAAGAGGGACCTGGCAACCCTAACTGCAAAGCTTGCTTTTTGCCCAGCCAGGAAGCAGGAAGGCAGATTTGCCCCTCTCACCCATGCTGCTTCCACCTGGGTCCAAGACAAACTACATAAAGGCTGTTTCACCGGAGACCAAGCTGAGTCAGCATAAGAGGAGCATGCTTGGTCCACAAATTGTCTTGAGCCTAGCTTGCAGCCTGGTACTGTAAAAATTGGACTCTGGTCAAGCAAGTGGCAGGTTACAACACATGGTGATGTCTATCTCGGAGGGTCACAAGTTGCATTGACCTGCTCTAATCGAAATGTATGTAGATTATCGGTGAGCTGTAGTCACTGAAATAACACTCCCCCCACACTTCAAGGCCTTATTCCCACCTTTCAAGAAATCGATTGTGAAGAAGGAGTGTAGATGGAGTGATTCACCTACTTGAAAACCAATTTGTGAAGTCTGTTCGTCTTCCCACTCGTCACGAATACAATGTCTCTTGCTCACTCTCAACACACAATACTTACGGGCTTACTATTTTAGCTAATTAGTATTCTAGTCAGCAACAATGTTCTTGGTTGGGGTTGCTTGAAGTATCATTGTTTCAAAGTGGAACTAACTAGTTAGGCCTGCCAGAAAGGATAACACTATGTTCTAGATATCATCACTAATCTTTTACTGTGGGTTTGTGTATGTGCATAAACATGATTAAGTATGCATGTTCTACAACTGGCTTTTTCTGGAACTGGCCGTGGGATGTATCTCCCCTATGTTCCCCTAGAATAGGGTTGCCAGCTCTGGGTTGGGAAATACCTGGAGATTTTTGGGGCAGAGCCTGAGGAGGGTGGGGTTTGGGTAGGGGCTTCAATGCCATAGAGTCCAATTGCCTAAGTGGCCATTTTCTCCAGGTGAACTGATCTCTATCGGCTGAAGATCAGTTGTAATAGCAGAAGATCTCCAGCTACTACCTGGAGGTTGGCAATCCTAGTATCAGTGGGAGATCTCCAGCTACCACATGGAGGCTGGCAACCCTACCCCCCCCACCACACACACCTACTGCATGTGTTGTCTTATAAACTCAACAAACAGTGAATAAAGAAGGGAGGGAGGATGCAAACAGGAAAAAAGAGGAAGAACTTCCCGGACCACCGTTGGGTCCTCTGGCCAGTTTACATTGCAAGTGAGTAGGAAGCATAGCTAAGCTGCCGTCGTCATAGGGTTCCAGACTGTTTTGCCATATGTCCTGAAACTCAGCTAGGTTTTCTCATTTCGCGAAGATTACTTTCTTGTAGACAGGCTGCCCTAATTAATAATACAATGTGTACGCACTTAGCGAGACTCAAGGCAGATTAAAAAAACACAGTGCAACAAACTGCTTAACAGTTTTTGCAGACATTAAAACCATAACACAATTCCTTTTATTTAAAAAATGCTGTCCTGAACAATTCCACTTTGCACACTCTGCAGATGGATGAAAGTGTGGCAGCATTCTTGACTTTGTCCTGGAGGCCATTTCATAGGGTTGCCAACCTCCAGGTAGTAGCTGGAGATCAAGTACTACCTGGAGATAAAGGACTACCTGGAGATCAAGTTCTACCTGGAGATCTCCTGCTATTACAAGTGCTCTTCAGCTGATAGAGACCAGATTCACCTGGAGAAAATGGCTGCTTTGGTAATTGGACTTTATGGCATTGAAGTCCCTCCCCTCCCCAAACTCCGCCCTCCTCAGGCTCCGCCCCAAAAACCTCCCGCTGGTAGCGAAGAGGGACCTGGCAACACAGAAATCAGTTTTTAAATTATGCATTGTTCATGTGAGCTTTCAGGAACTGAGCAATCAACTCAGAGGACAATCGTTAGCCAATATTCTTGATTGGTTAGCTTACTCTAGGCAGGAAAGATCTAAATGTGGCATTTGTCTGAAATATTCTTACATTAAACAAGAGGCCAAAAGTGTCATTCCTAACTGTCTTAATTAGTGGTAGCAATTTTTATGTGCCCTGGATTTCCAGGAAATGACTGTTTCTCAGCTAACTATTTCCCTGCGATATTCAGCACAACAGTGTTCCTAGAAGCCACTGCATAATCTATTTTAATAACCCATCCATGTCTCTAACCTAAAGTAAACTTTAATTATAGCAGACAATTCCGTGCATGCTTGATAGAAATTTCCAGCAATCTAATAAGTCTTCAGAAAGCAAGGCTAGAAACTTGGGGGGTTTAAATGACTGCAATGTGCTCTACATGGGACTGTCTTTAAAAAGTATTTAGAAACAATACAGAATGCAGCAGCTACAGAATTCGACTTCAGCCTGGTTTTCTGACAAATGTCAGAAACCAAAAGGGGGGAAAGAAACCTATGAACAAAGCTGACCATTGGCAGGAGGTTTTTGGGGCAGAACCTGAGGCGGGCGGGGTTTGGGGAGGAGAGGGACTTCAATGCCATAGAGTCCATCTTCCAAAGCGGCCTTTTTCTCCAGGCGAACTGATCTCTGTCAGCTGGAGATCAGTTGTAATAGCAGGAGATCTCCAGCTAGTACTTGGAGGTTGGCAACCCTAGTGTATAGGGATGTATTCCAATCTGCCTCTGTGTCCAATGTATTTTATAAGATTACAGAGCCTACCACCATGGAATGCATTCAACTTGTTCTTTTCTGGGCTGTATTAACCTTCCATACAAGGTGTGCATACCAGTATCAACCAGTTAAATAGCATTAGTTGTCATTTGTGCTTTCTTTTAATATAATTTTTAAATGTTTTGAATAGTGACATGAGTGCCTTAAAATAAACACATGTCTATATATAATTGAGTTCTTTTCCACCCAACCTTTGGGTACCCATTTCTGACAAACGTGCCATCAATTCACAATCAACTCATTGCAACCCCATCCATAGAGCTCCCAAACTCCAGATGACAGGCAAGTTAAAATTGTGTTATTGTAAAACTATATGGACTGATAACTTGAATTATTTGTTGGAAATCATGTTTTTGAAATTACATAAACCATTATATTCATTGTATCGATGGTACTTTATGTATATGTGTGTTCCAGGTACCACTCCCCTTCTTGTATTGTAACCTCCAGGTACTAGCTGGAGATCTCCTGCTATTACAGCTGATCTCCAGCCAATAGAGATCAGTTCACCTGGAGAAAATGGCTGCTTTGGCAATTGGACTCTATGGCATTGAAGTCCCTCCCCTCCACAAACCCTGCCTTCTTCAAGCTCCACCCCAAGAACCTCCCTCCGGTGGTGAAGAGGGACCTGGCAACCCTATGGCCGACCCTCCTTAGCTTACAAACTCTGACAACACTGGACTATGCAGGCTGCTTTTCTGACCATGTAGTGCCAATGTTATATCATCTCCTCTGGCTTCCAGTTTGGTTCAGAGCCCATTCGAAGGGCTAGCTTTGACCTTTAAATACCCAAATGGTTTAGGGAACCACCTCCTTCTGTATGAATCTACCCGGGCAATAAGGTCATGTGGTAGAGAAGAAAGTGCATTGAAACAGCTGTTTCTTCTTCTCCCACAGGACAAGAATTTGGAGGCTCCCCAGGATAGGCAAAAGGAAGTCCTTTTACACCCCATGCATAATTATAAGGGGATATTCACTGTCAGTGGATTTAGTGATAGCCGTGAGCATGGAGGGCTTCAAAAGAGTGTTAGGTCATTTATGCATGGTCGCTGTAACCTCCTTTATTCCCTGTTTCAGCCAGGATCTAACTTTTCAGTATGCATGATATCCCATTCCTTGGTAGCTCGACACTGTTTCAATGCAAAACCAACCCAGGTCTTCCCGTTCCTCTGTTAATCCGACTTTTCCCTCTCCCCTGAGCTCAGCCCGGCTCAAAGCAGCGTGCAGATGACTAAACAGAAAAACACAGAAGATTGGCTTCTCTCACAGCCAATCACGAAGCAGTGTGTAAACAGGCGGGGATTCAAGTGCTTCCTGCTACCTTGGAGCTCTTTCTGAGCAAAAGAAAGGCTTTTTAAAAACGAGGCTTGACTCCCCCACCCCCCTTCTTTCAGATTGCTTCATTTTTTGTTCTTAAAATGCTTTTTTATGTGGAAGTTGGGTTTGGGGGGAAGGAAATCTCCTCTCACGGTGAGCACTGTGAAGTAACCCAATTACAGAGCAGCATTTAAAGGGGTTGGACTTGATTTGAGCTTGGGAGACTGCTTTTCTGTATTTATGGCTCGATTAGCACTCAGTTTCGTCCCTGATCATTCAAGCCAATGCCTACAGTTTTCCCCAAATCGGGTTACATTAATGTGCAATGAACCCAGGTTACATTAATGTGCAATGAACCCAGGGAGATCCAACCCATGCATAAAAGGATGCAGCAAGACAGATTCATGAAGTATTACCTGTAGTGTCTAAAGGGAACCTCCTCAGGGAAAGGCTCAGGGGAAGGCCTCAGCCTCTGTGCCCTGTTGTTGCTGTTCAGGGCAACTGTGTTGAACAGAGGGTTGGACTAGATGAACCACAGGCTGTTCTTATGTTTCTGTTCTTATGTCCTGTTAATGAATGCCAGAAAAGTAAACGGTAATTTTTGACCTAATTTTAGAAGAAGAAATATAGTATGCTTTATTAATGTGCTGTGCTGTTTGTTTTAATTCCTGGTGGGGGAAGTTAAAGGAAAGATTGAGTGAGACAAATTCTTTTTGACTGTTAAAGTGTTTTATTAATGTGTCATGCTGTTTATATGAATTCATGATGGAAAGTTAAGGGGAAAGATGAGCGGGGTAGAATTTTTAAATAAATAAGTCAGTTCAGACAGATGTTCACATGCCTTTAAAATCAAATATGGTATGAATGTATATGTTCACAGGCCACAGTACATTTCTTCACTTAATACAAGACCCAACCCATCTTACTCTACACCACTGCAAATGGTCATCTGTAATGTAAGTCTATTAGCATTTCAGTCATCATTCTGAAGACTTCTCCATACCCAAGCTACCTCTTCAAAATGAGAGCAAATATAATCAAAACCTGAAATGTATAATTCATTTTCACTTTGGTGCTTGGAGGAAATGCACATCCGTTCCTTAGAACCTTAAGTTTAGTTTCTTGCTCTAAACATGGTTTTGAGGTGCCCTGGGTGGGGAAGAAAATAACTACATTCCTTCACACAGAGGGCCAAAGTTGTCTGTTTCTATGGAGACCAAAGACTTCACTCTGCTCCATTAAAACAGTTGAACAGAAGCATTAAGTAGATTTTGCGACGATGTTTTCCATATCAGTTAATATTTATCTTAAGTAGCTCTCATCTGCGTACATCTGTTTTGCATCCTGAAACTATATTTGCCAACAACAGGAGGGAAAACAATGTAATTAAATCAATTAGTTCCCAGAAAACTGACATTGTTTACTTCAAAATATTACATTTTTATCTTTTTTTGTGTTTTAAAAATCCTTGAAAAATCTGTATAAACATAAGCTGAAGAACTGGTGACAATACTAATGGAATAAAAAGACTTGGGAGAGCTGATATAGATTGTTGAGGGTCAAGGAAGGGAAGAAGGTTTTAATAATAATGACAATGATGATGTTGATTAACAACAACAACGATGATGATGATAATAATATGCTTTAATAATATGTAGGGGAGGGGAAACAAACCCAGTTTACCAAATTAGAGTCATCCACTCATGCGGAGGAGTGGAGAATTGAATCCGGTTCTCCAGATTAGAGTCTACTGCTCTTAACCACTACACCATGCTGCCTGTTTTTCCTCAACTACGTTGGACATAATGAGGGGGGAGGAAACCATGTTTCCCAAGCTGCTAGGGTAGCCAACCTCCAGGTACAGCTGCTATAACAACTGATCTCCAGCCGATAGAGATCAGTTCACCTGGAGAAAATGGCCGCTTTGGCAATTGGGCTCTATGACACTGAAGTCTATCCCCTCCCCAAACCCCACCCTCCTCAGGCTCTGCCCCAAAAACCTCCCACCGGTGGCGAAGAGGGACCTGGCAACCCTACAAGCTGCCTAGCACCTTGAATTCCCTCATAGCCAGGGAGTTTCAAATGTGGGGTGGGGGTTGGGGAAAGGAGGCATCAAAGGAGGAAGCAACTTTGGGAGCAATTCTAAGAAGGTCTACTATGAAGTAAGAAATATGTTATTCTGTGCAGCTTGTTATGAACAGGAGTGGCTGCACTGCTAAAATAATATTTGCTGGAAAAGGTAAGCAGATCCTCAGCTGCACTTGGCGGGGGCAGAGAGAGTGTCACTATCTTTTCTGCATGGGCATTTTACGTGAGGTTCATTGCTGGCTGGACTCACACTTTCCTATTGGGAATTTCTGCACTGGCAGCCTCCCAGGCTCAAATCAAGTACCGCCCCTTTAAATGCCGCTCTGTAATTGGCTCATTTCGCCGGACTTGCTATGAAATATAATCATCCCCCCCAAAAAAACCAACTGCCACATAAAAAAGCATTTTAAGAATGAAAACCAAAAAATGGAGCAATCTGAAAGGGGGGGGGAGAGAAATTTAAGCCTCGTTTTTAAAAAGCCCCCCCCCTTTTTTTTGCTGAGAAAGAGCTCCGAGGTAGCAGGAAGCAGGAAGCTCCTGAATCCCCGCCTCTTTACATGCTGCTTCATGATTGGCTCTTCTGGCTGCTTGTGCTTCTGCACTGGTTGTTGAGCTGGGCTGAGCTCACTTTAGAGGGAAAAGTCCGATTAACAGAGGAATGGGAAAAGCCGGACATTGTTAGGGCTGGCAGCGATCTCATAAGAAGATAAGAACATAAGAAAGGCCCTGCTGGATCAGAGCAAGGCCCATCAAGTCCAGCAGTCTGTTCACACAGTGGCCAACCAGGGGCCTCTAGGAAGCCACTAACAAGACGACTGCAGCAGCACCATCCTGCCTGTGTTCCACCGCACCCAAAATAATAGGCATGCTCCTCTGATACTAGAGAGAATAGGTATGCAGCATGACTAGTATCCATTCTAACTAGCAGCCATGAATACCCCTCTCCTCCATGAATATGTCCACTCCCCTCTTAAAGCTCTCCAAGCTGGCATCTCACGTCTCATGGAAGAAAAACACGTGCGTAATTCCAAGGAATATCCGAGTCAGACATGGAGCAAACTTGAATCCAAGTACCCATGCATAATAGGCCTTGGGAAAGCCCGGAGAAGGCAGCAAACAATCACCTTTCCTCGGATGGAAGATCAGGCCTGCAAGGTGCCAAAGAGCTATTTGCCCCATCACCAAATTAGAGGATGCAGCAAGCCATACCCGGGAATATTATTGGTGAATTGGTTTGTGGCTGGAACTGGAAAGCAAGCCTTCCGTTGTCATTGGCCCAAACAAAGAATCGCACCCCTCCACACACACACATACACACATACTTCCAGAATTAGAGGTGCACACCCATGTGCCTATTTGTGTCCTGGAACCTCAACGATGAATGATGTTCGGTAAGCACATTCAGAAGGGGCAGAAACTGAACCATCCTTCAAACAATGAAGAAGGGATGATCCGCAGACTGCAAGTTAACTCGAGTTAGCAATGGTTCTCTGTTTCTTTCTGTAGCTGTCAAGGATACCGGGAACTGAGCCGCATCTCCGGGAACCCTCTTTCCTTGTTTTGCCAGCAACCGGGTAACAAAACTCCTGCTGAGTCCACTCAGCTCCCTCTGTAGCTGCACCCTTGCTTAAGACTTAACTCAGGCTGAAACCAAGGGCACCTCAGACTGACCCACACGGCTTAGAACCGAAAAACACACCAACCTTGCAGGGAAACTAGCTTGTTCTCTGTTGCTCCGGAGACTAGGACATGGAGTAATGGATTTAAACTAATAGAAAAGCGATTCCACCTAAACATTAGGAAGAACTTTCTGACGGTGAGGGCTGTTTGATGGTGGAATGCACTGCCTCGGAGGGTGGTGGAGTCCCCGTCTTTGGAGGTCTTTAAGCAGAGGCTGGATGGCCATCTGTCGGGAGTGCTTTGATTGTGGGATCCTGCATGGTGGGGGGAGGGTTGGGGTCACTGGGGATGTGCAGGGGGGAGGTGGTTGTTAATTTCCTGCATTGTGCAGGGGGTTGGACTAGATGACGCTGGTGGTCCCTTCCAACTCTATGATTCTAAGGTGGAAATAACAAAAGGGTTTTATTTGGTACGTGTGCTGCCCCAATCAGGATCACTAGATTTAGCTTGAAGCCAATAATGTTAAGGAGTCAGTCAAAACAAAAGGTTAATAATTTATTCAAACTTATTCCAACTTCCTAAGCAGGAAGCACAGGTAGTTCAGAAGTATTCAACAACACAGGAAAGTAAGTGGGTGGAAATAGGAGGGTCGAGTTCTTCTTGGATGAAAACGCATGGTCGCTTTAGCCTCCTTTATTCCCTGTTTCAGCCAGGATTCAGCCAGGATCGAACTCATACGTTTTTGCTGAATGTACGTTCGATCCTGGCTGAATCCTGGCTGAAACAGGGAATGAAGTGACCATGCATTTTTGAGTTTCAATTAAAACACAGGTTGGAGAAGAAGTCAGGGCCACAAGTAACTCAAGGCTAGAGTCATTCCTACGCTCAGAAAATAAGTCAAAGCAGCTTGTAATATTTGCCTTCAAGCCCTACAAACTGCCATGGTTCATATTATAAAACTAGGGATTATGAATGTTGGCGACATCACTATGGGCACTTTCACACAAGATGAATAACGCACTTTCAATCCATTTTCAATGCACTTTGCAACTGGATTTAGCTGTGTGAAATGGCAAAATCCCCCTGCAAATGATCTTTAAAGTGCATTGAAATTGGGTTGAAGGTGCATTATTCAGCATGTGTGAAAGCCCCCTAAATCTGATGCAGCAAGTACATTTCCCCCACATTTGTAGGTTGTGTGCGCACATGCTGGCCTCGTTTTCTATTTTCCATTTTCGAGTCAGCAGTTATTTCCATGTATTTTGTAGAAAGCATTCCTTTTTCCAAGAAAAAAAATTGCATATCAATAAACCAGTATAACTCAAACAAGGTTACAAGGCCAATCCTTGATTGGCAATATAGTAAATTGCCAATAATCACTACAATTTTTACTGATGGTAATTTTAATGATTATTTTGACACAAACGACCTAATCAGAAAAAGGAAATGATATCATTGTGAACTTTCCAATTATTTCTGACAAGACAAAGTGTCTTGCAAGTCATCTGTTTTCAAACGGGTCATTAATATGTGTCCCTTTTGGGCAGTGAGGCTGCGTCTTAGTGGGGGAGCATCTACTTTGCATGCAGAAGTTCCCAGTCTCCATCTGCAGCATCTCCAGTTAAAAATTGTTAATGGGAAACGTGCCAATCAAAAGTAGACAATACTGACTTTGATGGACCAATGTCCTGACTCGCAAGTTCACATATATGCATCCCCCTATAGCATCTATTATGGCATCTATTAAAGCCCTAACACAAAAAAACACCATCAGAAGAGCACAAGTTCAGTTTATTTTAAATAAAGTAATTTATTCTTTAGAACAAGGTAATGTCTAGAAATGTCTAAAAATTTGGGAAATACTATTTTGTTATTTAACATTTTCATTATTACTGGAGAAGCATTGTGGTGTAGTGGTTAGGGGTGTCGAACTAGGAGACCTGGGTTTGAATCCCCACTCTTGCCATGGAAACTCGCTGGGTAATCTTGGGCCAGTCACTCTCTCAGCCTAACCTACCTCACAAGATTGTTGTGAGGATACAATGGGAAACTTTGGCAAAAATGAAGGTGGTTGTGGAGGGCAGATATAAAAAAGTGCCATATTCAAATAGAACATGTAGATGCTCACATGACAAAGCTGAAACTATCAAACATATGATTATGGAGTGTCCAGTGGTTGGCCACTGTGTGAACAGACTGCTGGACTTGATGGGACTTGGTCTGATCCAGCAGGGCCTTCCTTATGTTCTTATGACCTTATGTCCTATATTTAATGAGCTGAGGGCCAGTTTAATTACTCCTTTATTTTAAAATATGGAAATGTACAATGAGGCCTCTAGCCGTACGAGGGAGCTGGTGACGTGTCCACTATCAGATACAAATGATTCTGTTACTCTGTCTGTGGCACAATTTATTAGGGCAATAATTAAATATCAAAAGAGTAACACTAACAGCCCAATCCTGAGGGAGAGGGCTGAGCCAGTGGTTGGAGGCAGCACAGCCGCGCCACCTCCAAAGGAGGATCTCCCCCCCCGAAGTCGGGACTTTGCCCTTACCTGCTAGCCCCATGGAACCGCTCCATAGCTTTCCACGGGGCCAGCCACCTAAAAAGGTGGAGTAACTCCAGCTAAGGGCAAAGGGGACATTCCTGGCCTGAAGGGGGGGGGGTTAGGAAGCCGCCAAAATTCAGCACCAGCCCTGGAATGCCCCTGAAACACCCCTTGGGATGACGGCACACAGAGGTATGCCATCAGGATTCCAGTGGGAAGCTGAGCTGGCATCCCACGGCCATGCTGCCATGGCATTGCAGGGAGCCCGGCGTGAGCATCCCAATGCCGGCGTCCGTGCCACTCTCAGCAGTGCAAGTGGCACGGGTGCCGGTGCAAGCTGCCCGGATGCTGGCGCAGGCCCTTGCGTGCCACCTGAGGACTTTCGCCCTCCCTGCTCAGGAATGGGCTGTTAGTAAGGCATTTTATCCCTTAATGTTCGGCTCAAGGCTATTGCTGTATGAGCAATACTAGATAGATAAAATATAGACAAGATATAGATAATTATGGATTGACTCAATAAAGGAAGCCACAGCCCTCAATTTGCAAGATCTGAGCAAGGCTAAGATAGGACATTTTGGAGGACTTTGATTCACAGGGTCACCATGAGTCGGAAGCGACTTGACAACACTTAACACAGACATATAGATAAATATAGAGATAGATAAAATGGAAGGGAGGAGGAGGATGTAAGCCGCTTTGGGTCCCCATAAGGAATTAATGGTGTTTGGTTTTGCTTCCCAAAGGGAAGGGTTTACTCTCTGAGTGGCTGCTATAGAGCTGAGATCCATCTGCCTGGAATGAGTTCAGGTATTTGCTAGTCTGTCAAATGGTTGTTGAGTAATTTGAAACACCTTTTTCTCTGTTCCATTCAAGACCCTTCAGATTTTTATCCCCAAAATTCAAGAAATAAGTAGGTATCCGAAAACAGGTTGTCTGCTGCCGTGGCATCTATGGGTGCACATTTGGGATTGCTGATCCAGTTCATCCCCTGCCCATGAAAAAACAAACCACACTTCTATCTAGGACATTTTCACTTTGTCCTTCTTCCAAGCATGTCAGGTTGGTATAAATTGTTCTGTATTCCTCCATTTTGTTCTCAAAACAAGCCTGTGAGGTAGGTTAGGCTGAAAGAGAAAGTGACTGGCCCAAGGTCACCCAGCAAACCTCACAACATAGTGAGGATCTGAACTGAGTCTCCGAGAGCATAGTCCTAAACCACACTACATCACACTGACCTATGGCTGCTAAGCCCCTGGTGGGGACTGGGAATCCCCTAACCCCCCCTTCCACTCCCATTGCTCGCAAGACAAAAAATTGGCTGCATTGCATGTGGTGCTGCATCACTTCTAGTATAAACCCAGAAGTGACATGGGGTAGCTCTAGGAATCACCAGAAATCTCATGGTTTAACCATAGAGTCTCCAGCATTTCCTAGAGCTACCCATCATCATGTCTAGGTTTTGCCAGAAGTGACATCATCATGCCTGCAGCACAACCCCCCACCATGTACTTGCCCCCAACTCTCCTGCCAGTTGCCAACCCTCCCACCAGGTTGAGATTGTAAGATGTCCTCAATGATTGATCTAGCCATATCGAGCGGTACATTAGTATAGAGCGCCGTGACGTCCAAAGACACTAGTACTGCTCCCGATGGTATTTTTAAGCCTTCTATTTGTCGAATCCCATCACCTGAGTCTAAAACAAAAGAATCTGTTTTCCTGCTATTACAACTGATCTCCAGCTAGGGTTGCCAACCTCCAGGTACTAGCTGGAGATCTCCTGCTATTACAACTGATCTCCAGCAGATAGAGATCAATTCACGTGGAGAAAATGGCCACTTTGGCAGTTGGGCTCTATGGCATTGAAGTCCCTCCTCTCTCCAAACCTCGCCCTCCATGGGCTCTGTCCCCAAAATCTCCAGGTATTTCCCCACCCAGAGCTGGAAACCCTATCTCCTGCATATAGAGATCAGTTCACTTGGGGAAAATGGCCGCTTTGGCAATTGGACTCTATGGCATTGATGTCCCCTCCCCAAACCCCGCCCTCCTCAGGCTCCGCCCCAAAAACCTCCTGCTGGTGGCCAAGGGGGACGTGGCAACCCTAGCTCAATAAGGAAGCCTGTATATAAAGCACCAGTATGGGTAGAAGTTAATTAATCACATTCTGGCCCTGCTCTCCTGTTTTTCTTTTTTTCCTGCTAAATAAACCTGCTATTGTAACCAACGAATTAACCAAATAGCCATTCCTTTTATCTCCCCAGCAAGTTAGATAAAGGGATTCAGTCTTAACTGAGTTCTGCATTGGGTAATCAGTTTCCAAGGGAATCAGTACATGTTGCACTCTGCTACTTCAGAGTGATTAGCAATTCTATTTGTAACGCTGCTCACTTTGTTAGATTAGCATTATTATTATTATTATTATTTTTTTTAAAAGACATTTAGATGTGTGCTGACTGCAAAAAAAGTCACTGCAAAGTGCAAATTATTCCACAGGGCCCATCTACATAAATACACATTAATTCGTTTTTAAAATGTGTGGTCAAGACTTTCCCCGAGGAGGCAGCAGAGATGTGAAAATATGTAATAGTAATTAATTACTAAACAAGGACAGAGTCATACTGCATGCCAGGAATAATAAAATGGAAAGTAGGAAACTAAGTGGGTTCTGTTGGGCAAAACCAACCGAGCACAAATGACAAAGAACTATTGTATTGTATTTATTGTCCCAGCAAATGGAAAGCATATGCAATTATTTTAATGGATTTTCTTTCTAGATAGTGCCTCCATTTAGATCTTAGAATTTCATGCATTTTATACAAAGGACCCCATTTTATTACCTTCCCCCTATTATTATTGCAATTAAAAAAAATAACCTTTGGCCTTTGAGAATTTCTAGTAGGCATATTTCAAGAGACTGCCTTTTATAATAAACTGTTGACATGTCTGTATCTCAAAACGAGAAACTTCCCCCTGGGGAAAAAAAAAACACATATTGAACTTGATGCATCCATAAGCATAATGCTTTCAGTGGGCCTGTGCAATTGTGCCGGGACATTGCAAGCATTCATGGGAAACTGAGTTTTCCCATGACTCTTTGGAGATAAAGTGGCCATTACAATGATATTGTTATGTTTGAATGTTTGGGATCACATTGCTTATTGTTAGCCTATTGTGCTGTTGTTGGGTTTACGTTCAGTATTTCAGCACTAGTTGGTTGTTTGTAATGGCTTTCAACCAATAAGATTTGCCATCGACAGATTTGAGGCTGTTCATTGTTGCCACCTTAAAATGTTTGGAGGCTGGTTTATATTTTGTCTCGTGGTTTTAGAACCTAACAGCCCATTCCTGAAAAATGGGCTGAAAGTCCATAGGAGGCGGCGGGACCTCGGGGCCAGCGTAAGAGAGTGTAACTGTGTGATTACAAGCACTTACGCTGGTGGCAAGGCCAGCCCCCCCCCTCCACCGGTGCGGCCTCTCCACAACGCCAGCCATGGTGTAGAGAGGCCGCGCTGGCACAGGGGGGATTCTGGGGGCATTCCGGTGGGAGGCGGCTTCCTATCCCGGTTTGGCTGGATACGCCAGCCCCGGGAACAGCGGTGCTGCGCCTGTTTTTGAGCAGGTGCAGCTTCGCTGTTTTCAATGGGGCTTTTAGCCCCGGTAAAACAAAACAAAAAAAAGCTGTGAAACGGGAATTTTTTGTTTTACGGCGTGCACGAATCGGCTTAGGAAGAGGCGCCGCTGCGCCTCTTCCCCGCCAACTCCGCACGCCGTTGTTTCAGGAATGGGCTGTTATTGTTGCAACTGCAGTTAGGATTATGTTTTTGCCGCTTTAAGTCTTGCTAAGGATAAAAGAAAGGTTCACAATTTAAAAAAAACCAAATTCAATGAATAAACAGAGCCCGCTAATATCAATATATGTTGACAATTATGTAATTGTCAATAATAAGATAACTGGCCACAAGGAGTTAGATCCTGCAGATGCAATCCTCTAATAGTAGTATTTTCCTCCAACACAAGGAGCCTTCCACTGATGGAAGAGATTCTTCAATTAGGGGAAGGCTCTTTTGTGCCAGAGTTAGGCATCTCCATTAATGCAATAAATCCACAGGGGGCAGCTGGTAATGGAATGCGACAGCTTCAGGGCATCTGCTCCAGTGGTTTCCACATTTTTAATCAAACACCGCTGTGAGATAGGTCAGTCCTCGCTGTGTGGTTTGGGAAGCAATACATCCCCCCCTTCTATGTTTGTGCCAAGGAAGCTTGAAGCCGAGATCTAAGGGAAATTTGTCTCTACTTAACAGAAAATATATGATCCATTGGCTAAAAGCTATGAGTTTGTGCAAGTGATGCTTCCATATGGGCATAATAGAAGCAATTCAGTCACAGTATTGCCAGCTTGGGTAGGTCTGGGCACAGTGCCCAGCACTGTGCAGCACTGAGCACCTGCTGGAGCCTCAGTGTAGTCTTGCGTGATGCGAAGGAGCAGGTGGGGTAAGCCTCGGACCCTTTGGTCTCAGAGGAAGGCAAAGAAATTACTCCCACCAAGACTCCAGGCTCATTCTCAGATCATAGAGAGCCAGAGAATTCCGTCCTCCCTCTTTTTTCTCCAGTCACAGCCATTTCTTGGCTGTCCTGAATGGATCATGACTAAGTCCTTATTTATTAATAGAACAGCATTCACGAGGAGGCTGTTAGTGATGATGGAGCCTCTCTCCAGGACAAGACTTCTGCCTGCCACACTGTCCAGTAGTCAAATTGTGGGGCAAATTGTGGAGCAAATCATGCTCCACGAGGAGGAGGAGGAGGAGTAGTAGTTGGTTTTTATATGCTTACTTTCTCTACCACTTAATGAAGAATCAAACCAGCTTACAATCACCTTCCCTTCCCCTCCCCACAACATACACCCTTTGAGGCAGGTGGGGCTGAGAGTGTATGACTAGCCCAAGGTCACCCAGCTGGCTTCATGGGGGTTCACTGCAATCCACTCATACCAGGACTTCCTGTCTTTCTCTTCTTATTGCAAACAGTCCTTTCGGTGGTGGAACATGCTGTCAATTTGCAGCCAACTTATGGCAACCCTATAGGGTTTTCAAGGCAAGAGAAGAACAGAAGTGGTTTGCCAGTGCCAGCCTCTGTGCAGCAACCTTGGACTTCCTCAGTGATCTCCCATTTAAGTACTAACCAGGGACAACCCAGACTTACTTCTGAGATCTGATGAGATCAGGCTAGACTGGGTCATCAAGGTCCTTTCTACCCCCAGGAAAACTGATGCCCAGAATTGTAGGACCTGCACAGACGTGGGTCATTGGGATGCAGCAAGAAGGGCGAATGGAACAAAATTACTCCGTCCTTACTGTTCTGTCAGTGCAGCTCTTCTGATGGAAGAGGAAGAAAGGAAGAGCAGTACCACCCCCTTCCTCCCTTTTCACTGCAGTTCACTGACTAGGGTTGCCAGGTCCCTCTTCACCATGGGAAGGAGGTTTTTGGGGCGGAGCCTGAGGAGGGCAGGGTTTGGGGAGGGGAGGGACTTCAATGCCATAGAGTCCAATTGCCAAAGCGGCCATTTTCTCCAGGTGAATTGATCTCTATTGGCTGGAGATCAGTTGTAACAGCAGGAGATCTCCAGCTATTACTTGGAGGTTAGTAAACTAAGAAGTGAAAGACCCTATGCTGAAAATAGTGAAAGCTAAGCAAGAAGGCAGCATGTGGCTCAATATTCAATTCAAAACAAAACCAAGGGTTAGTTTAGGTTGGCAGCCCTATCATTGACCTACATGTCTACGTGTGAATCATGTGACCGCCCCCCACCAGAATCCATTTTGAGTTAGAAGGGACATGGGTGGGGGGATGCAGGGAAGATCAACAGCCACCAGTGCCTCCTGCTGATGAATCACTAGATGTAACCCATTAGCTAAGAGAGCCAATACAAACAGGAGAGGGGGTTGCCAACTACATCTCAGGAAATTCCTGAATATTTGGGGGTGGAACCTGGGGAAGGTGGAGTTTGGGGAGGGGAAAGTGCTCAGCAGGGATGTATTGCAATACAGTTCACCCTCCAAAGCTGCCATTTTATTCCAGGGGAATTAATCTCTGTCATTTGGAGATGGGCTGTTATTCTGTGAGATCTCCAAGCACCACCTGGAGATTGGCAACTCCCAGTGGGAGGTCTGGATTGACCACTCTGAACAGAGTTGCCAGGTTCCTCTTCACCACTGGCAGGAGGTTTTTGGGGCAGAGCCTGAGGAGGATGGGGTTTGGAAAGGGGAGGGACTTCAATGCCATAGAGTCCAATGGCCATTTTCTCCAGGGGAACAGATCTCTATCGGCTGGAGTTCAGTGGAATAGCAGGAGATCTCCAGCTAGTACCTGGAGGTTGGCAACCCTAACTCTGAAGGAGTTGCTCATACTTTATCTGTGCAGAAAAAACCTTTGGCTTGGTAATTGTGGGATACACCTGTTCAAAGTATCTGCAGAATGCCTGATTGGGCAAACTTTTCAGATACGTATCTGCTGAAAAGAGGAAAGGTTTCACCTTGTCCTGAGCTGTTCTTTTGTGGAAGGTCATTTCGAAAGGAATGAGATCCCAGGGCACATTTTAGTTGTGTTTTCACATACGGTCGGCACTTTTTAGCATATGGCTCTGTGTTTTTTAGCTGCCTCTGCTTACCTTACAAAATCAAAGATTTTAGTGACGGGGCGGCGTGGGAACAACCTTATTAAGTCACACAGCCTTGTCTGCCAGCCAATGAAAAAGTGTTCCCTGAAGTATATTTTTAGTGCTTTCTTGTCCTGTGCGAGGGGGTTAAGTAGGAAAGGATCACCTTCTCACTCACGGTTCTTTGCCAACATGCCTGTATGCTTCTAAGCTTCTAAGCGGCAGCCCTGTGCTTTTGAGAAGACATGGCTGTCACTTATATCTCATGCACAGAAAAACACACCATTAACTTAGAAACCAGAGGAATATATAAAAGAAAGAGTAAGCAATATAGCCATGGCTGCAATTAGATTAAACAGTGCAGGTAATAGGAATGAATGAATTCTGTTATGTCGCTGGTTTTTAATGTTTTGTATTGATAGGACATTTTGGAGGTAATTAATTCATACGGTCCCCATGAGTCGAAAGCAACTTGATGGCACTTAACACACTTAGATATCATATTTTAATATTACCGTGCAATAGCATGAGTTTGAACGAAGAATGTCTGTTTATGTTGCTCTTCCTTCAAAAGAAACACACCTGCTTTTTCTCACCTCCGTTTTATCCCCACAACAAGCCTGTGTGGTAGGTTAGTCTTGAGAACCCAAGGTGACTTAGAGAATGATCCTACTTGGAAGTATTCTGCGGCAGCACATAACACTAAAATTGGACCGAGGAAGGTAAGGCCTATTGTAAGCCTTCTTGAACCACAAGGATAAACATGTTTTAACAAATGAACAGTTGAATAGAAGAACAAACGAACAAATGAACGAACGAATGAGTGAACAAACTAATGAATGAACGGACGATCAGCAAAAGACAAAAGAGACCCCCTCACCTCTGCAGGAGTGTATCGTATACCTTGCAGTTGTGGACAAGTTTACATCGAGACCACAAAACGCAGCATACAAACAAGGATAAAAGAACATGAAAGATACTGCAGACTTGGCCAACCTGAGAAATCAGCAGTGGCTGAACATGGACTGACACAAACAGGACACAGGGTCTTATTCCAAGACACTGAAAGACTGGACAATTCTACCAACTATTTTGTCAGATTGCACAGAGAAGCCATTGAAATTCAAAAACATCAGCACAACTTTAACAGAAAAGAAGAGAGTTTAAGAATGAATAAGGCTTGGCTTCTTGTCCTGAAAACCTCCAGACTAACAAAGACTATCGTCCACAATAGCCATGCAGATTAGCTTTGGATTTCACACATTAACAGATCACTTCAGGATACCATGGCTCCATATTAACATACCACACCCTCATTATGTCAGGCTGCTATCTCGGTTTCGTTATTGCCTCTGTCTCTGCGCTGTATTGTCTGCCCCCCAAGGTCGCATACCTAGGCCTGGGAACTCAGCTCCTGGGAAACTGTATTCAGCCTATGCATGTAATCTCCCGCCTTTCCTGCCTTATAATATCTCCCAGCTAGTGAGTCTCTCATAGCTGTCATTTTATTCGTTTGCACTGTATGCCTATTTGACCAGTAAAAGCCATCTGTTTGGACTCTATATGACTTTGTGGTGATTTCTGGTTCTGTGGGCCAAGGGCTGACATTATGACAGCTATCCCTCTTCACCATTCTAATAGCCAGGCTGGAGCCCAGGGGGGTTCGCCTGCCACTTGGATGGGAGCGGTGCAGCTCTCCAGGTGATCTACTACCCTGGAGCCCTTCTCTGAGGATCCTACTCTGTTACAAGACTTAATCGCTGAACTTTTCCGGACGACCCGAGAGGTTTGCCGCTTGAGGGGACTGGTACAGGAACAGTGGCAATCTCTTACAGGACGTCTCTGGATGTTAACGTCGGAGGATACTGATGCTCGTTTAGATCTTCAGGACTTGGATCAATTACTGGACGATGCCCGATTGGCGACTGAGGATTTACAAATATTAACTGGACTTTTGGATACTCTTATTTCTCGAGAAACTCTTTCTACCATGGCGGGAGCCCCGCCGGAGGGTTTTTCCCTGATCCCGGATGCAGCCAGCTGTCAGGCTGAGGCCAAGCGAGTCGCTATTAGCACCGCTCTTCTCCTTGTGGAATGTACAAAGGACACCCCGGTAGCCACCTTGGCTCAAGTTTTGACCTCGACTTTTGGAGCCGAGGCACCCGCACTGGCGGTTCGAGTACAACCTCTGCTGGGCGGGGAACCCGACCCCATACTCTCACTCCTGGAGACAGAACTTTTGCCGCGCATTACGGCAGAGACTGCCCTAAGACTTGAGAACGCCAAAGTTCTTGCGGATCAGCAAGCCGCCGAAGCGGCTAAGGTCGCAAGAGAGAGAGAGGCTGCGGAAGCAGCCAGGGCGGCTGCAGCAAGGATTAGGAATCAGGCGAACGTGGACACGCGCCCCAAGGACAATGTACTAGGGCTATCAGGTCTGTCTTTTTCCCCGGCGTTTGTCCCGTCGCGCGCGACCCAACGCGCACGCCGTTTGGCTGACCGACGTCGAGACTCAGGAGAGTCTGAAGACGAGGATTTATATGGGGATAGCTCTCAATGGGCCACAAGCTTCCGGACCAGTAAGCCTCATCTTACTGGTGGCCCAAGTGAGGAGGTTCATCTCTTACGAGCCCAGAATCGGGAGCTCTCCGACCGTGTTGATCAACTCCAGGAAGTAATGGAACTTATGCTTCAAGAGAACAGACAATTACAACAAACCCTGATAGCTCAGAGACAGCCCGTTCCGATACCGGGTCAGGGGGTACCCGTACAGCCACCCGTTAATGTGCCTGCTCCACCCTTGCCTCCTGGAGCTCCTGTTGCTCCTCCGCCCGGACCACCCGTGCAACCACCCGCTAATGTGCCTGCTCCACCCTTGCCTCCTGGAGCTCCTGTTGTTCCTCCGCCCGGACCACCCGTGCAACCGGGTCAACCTGCGCCCGGCCCTTGGAAGCAACTCAAATTGAGGACTACGTATGACGGATCTCTCGAGACTTTGCCTTGTTTCTTGCATCAAGTGGACAGTTATATGCGAGAACAAGGACAACTTTTCCCCACGGAAGATAGCCGGGTGCGTTACGTAGCTTCCCTTCTGACAGGTAAAGCGGCTGACTGGATGGTCCTCCAGTTTGACACCCGCTCTCGTGCTATTCGTTCCCTCAACAACTTCATGACTGCCCTGAGAAGGAGGTTTGAGGACCCCTTCCTGGGGGAAAGAGCCAAAACGGAACTCTTACAATTAAAACAAGGCTCTGCTACAGTTCGAGAATTTGCCGATGAATTTCAACGACTGGCAAGTAAAATTGTAGGTTGGCCCGAGACCACCCTGATCCATCATTTCAGGGAAGCCTTGCATCCTGACATTCTGAACTGGTCTTACATGCGGGGCGATCCCGATACCCTCGAAGACTGGATCCTATTAGCCGAGGAAGTGGAAAGCCGCCGACGCTTTATTTCTCTTGTCCGTCAAAAGCACAAGGAAAAAGGCACCCAAAAGCCTCAACCCAAGGCACCACTGCTCGTCCCACGAAATCCCCCACGTCCGCCCCAGGAACGTGAAGCCCGATTTCAGAGGGGTGCCTGTCTTACTTGTGGAGAAATGGGCCACTTTGCAGCCGTTTGCCCACGCCGCCAGGAATTATTTCGTCCCAGCACGACAACCCTCGCCCGAGGTCGTCCACCACGCAGAGGCACCGCGGCCACCCGCAGCGCAGCTCCGGGAAGACCCACACCCTCTGCACTCCATGCCGGGGACCCAGCCTCCCTGCCTACTACCAACGACCCCGCCGGGTCTCGGATTACAAGTGCCCCATTGGGGGACAACTTTCCCTCTTCGGATGAGGAAAATCCTTGGATTTCTCCAGCCTTAAACCTGGAATCTCCCCTCGACTTGTCAAAAAACGGCTCCGGTCTGTGGTGAATGGAGCGTCTCCACAGACCTCTCAGGATCATCCTATCAAACCGAATGCTCCTACCAAAATCAAAGAAGTGGACTCCACCGTCTACGTGGATGCAGTTTTACGACAACTTAACGGTGGCCCACAAATCCCCGTCAAAGCACTAATTGACTCCGGTTGCTGTCGCACTCTCATAAGCGAAGCCACTTTTGCTGCACTCAGAGCCGACTCTGAGGCTTTACCCGCCCCCGTCCAATTTGCCCAAATGGACGGAAGCCATTTCCAGGGGGGTCCAGTTGATCACCGCACCATAGGGGTGGCAATGGGAATTGGTTCCCACTGGGAACAAATAGACTTCACTATAGCCCCTATCCGATTTGAAGTGGTCTTGGGAATTAACTGGATTAAAGGACATAGTCCCAGTATTGATTGGGAAACAAACACTATCTCCTTCGCTAGTCCCACCTGCGACCAGCATCGGCAAAACTTTGCTCTGCTATATCCGCCCATTCCAGCATTAACCTCTACTGCCCCAGCACCACCGGCTCTACCCGCTGTATACCGGGACTTTGAAGATGTCTTCGACCTTAGGGAATGTGATGCCTTACCCCCCCACCGGGCCTCAGACTGTGCGATTGAAGTGGTAAAGGACTGCACATTAACCAAGAGTAAGATTTACCCTATGAGCGCTTCCGAGCGCACTGTCCTCCGGGACTTTTTGGACAAAAACCTCGCCAGAGGGTTCATTCGCCCTTTGAATGCCCCAAACTCGGCCCCCGCGTTTTTCGTCCGGAAAAAAGAGGGCGACCTTCGCCTGTGCATTGACTTCAGAAAGCTCAATGCGGTTACCCAGACCAACGCCTATCCTATCCCATTAATATCGGATATTTTGGGACAATTACAGGAAGGCCGTGTGTTCTCTAAATTAGACTTGGTGGAAGCTTACTACCGAGTCCGTATCCGCGAAGGGGATGAGCACCTCACTGCCTTCTCTAGCTGTTTCGGAATGTATGAATTCCTTGTGATGCCGTTCGGATTAAAAGGGGCCCCGGGGGTCTTCATGCAACTCATCAATGAAATCCTACATGACCTTCTATATCGTGGGGTGGTGGTCTACTTAGATGACATTCTCATTTATTCGAAAACTATGGACGAGCATGTGGCTCTGGTCAGGGAAGTTCTGCAACGCCTGCGTAACCATCAACTTTTCGCAAAACTAGCTAAATGCGAATTTCACCAAAGCAAACTCACGTTTTTGGGATACATCATCTCCCACCAAGGTCTTCGCATGGACCCCGCCAAAGTCCAAGCCGTCCTCGATTGGACTCCCCCCACCAACCGGAAGCAAGTACAGCAATTTCTGGGATTTGCAAACTTCTATCGAGGATTCATCCCTAACTTCGCCCAGGTGGCTCTACCCATTACGGACCTACTGAAAACTAAGGGAAAAGTAAGCTCGGCTGCCTTGCCCTCCGCAAAAATCCTATGGACTGAGCAATGCCAAGCCGCCTTTCTGGCCCTCAAACGCCTCTTCACTTCGGAGCCGGTGCTACAGCACCCAGACCCAAATCAAATGTTCATTGTGCAAGTCGATGCTTCCGATGTAGCCATGGGAGGGGCTCTCCTCCAGCAAGGACCGGATGGTCTTCTTCACCCTTGCGCTTACTTTTCAAAAAAATTTGCGCACGCTCAATTAAACTGGCCCATCTGGGAGAAAGAGGCCTCAGCAGTTCATCACGCACTGACTCTATGGCGACAATTCTTGGAAGGGTCTAAAGTCCCCTTTGAGGTTTGGACCGATCACAAAAATCTAGCTGCCCTCACGGGGTCCCATAAGCTATCGGCGAAACAACAACGGTGGGCGGAGTTCTTTGCTCAGTTCCGTTTCACCCTGAAGCACGTCCCTGGGAAGCAGAACGTTCTCGCGGATGCCCTCTCCCGTTTACCACAATATCCGGTAAAACTCGAAAGACCCACCAACTCTCTGTTCACCCCTATGCAACGTGGGGCCCTACCTATGCTGGCTGTGCAAACTCGATCCCAGCATCAACACACCTTACCCAACTTACAAGCTCCGCCAGCCCAACCGTCTGCCCAGCCGCCACCGCAACAAACCGTAGTTCCCGCCCTTCCTATCCCTCCGACCGCCCAGCCGCCTGCAGTCTGCGCGCCGCCGCACGTAAGCACTAGCCCCATAACTGTTTCTAAGATCTCCATGGCCGACGGGGGGGCCCCCTCCAAAATCCCCATCTCCGAGTCCTTTTTAACTGTCCTTCGGGACCAGTGCCTTTTAGAACGTTCCGCTCATACCCTACCTCCTGGTGTTTTGGAACAAGGAGGATCCTGGTACAAGGACTCGAAATTGTATGTACCCAAAGCTCTCCGGAAGGACGTTTTACATTTAGCTCATGGAGCCAAAACAGCTGGGCACTTTGGGTTTCTGAAAACCCTTCACTTATTGCGCAGACAGTTCTGGTGGGGGGGAATGCGTTCCGACATTGACTCCTTCATCCGCAGCTGTCCCGTTTGTGCCGCTGCGAAACGATCGCAGGGCAAACCCCCGGGACTTCTACAACCTCTTGAAATGCCCAGCAAACCTTGGGAAGTGATTGCTATGGACTTCATGACTGATCTCCCTCTCAGTGGGGGTAAAACTGTGTTGTGGGTTGTTACTGATTTGTTTTCTAAGCAAATACATTTGATTCCATGCGCAGGGATCCCCTCTGCTCAGAAACTGGCCCGCCTCTTCGTGACGCATATCTTTCGTTTACATTCGTTTCCGCGTAAAATAATTTGTGACCGCGGAAGTGGTTTCGTTTCTAAGTTTTGGAAAGCTTTCCTCAAGTTGGTGGGAGTGGAACAAGGGTTGTCTAGTGCATACCATCCTCAAACTGATGGTCAAACTGAACGTGTCAATGCTGTACTTGAATGTTATTTACGCTGTTATGTTAACTACCACCAGGATAACTGGGTGGAACTGTTACCTTTAGCAGAATATGCCTACAATAATGCCATGCATCAATCCACAGGTTTTAGCCCATTTTTTGCTGTGTATGGACAAGATTTCAGTCCCATCGCTCCTGCAGATGATGTAGAGGGGGAGGGGAACCCCGACATTGCCTCCTGGGCACACGCCCTCCGTACCACTTGGCCCTGGCTCGTTAGCAACCTCGACCGGGCCAAACGTAAATACAAAGCGCAAGCTGACAAACATCGCTCCCCCGGGGGTGATCTGCAAGTGGGTGCTTTGGTTTACCTTTCCACCAAAAATCTCCGTTCCACCCAACCGTGCCATAAGCTCAGTGCTAAATTCATTGGCCCTTTCCCCATCACCCGGGTCATAAACCCTGTCACGGTGGAACTGGCTCTCCCCAAATCCTTGAGGCGTGTGCATCCTGTTTTCCACATTAGCCTCCTCAAACCCCATGTTGCTTCTCCGCAGTGGCATCCGGACCCACCTCCTGCGCAACCCATCATGGTGGGGGGGGAGGAACACTTCGAAGTCTCCAAGATCCTTGACTCCCGTGTTCACCATGGCAACCTGCAATATTTAGTCCGTTGGAAACATTTCCCCCCTGCCTATGACGAATGGGTGCGCGCACGGGATGTCTCCGCCCCCGACCTCGTCGACGCCTTTCACATTACTTACCCGGATAGGCCAGCCCCCTTGCGAACTGGGAGGGGGCCTTGAGGGGAGCAGAATGTCAGGCTGCTATCTCGGTTTCGTTATTGCCTCTGTCTCTGCGCTGTATTGTCTGCCCCCCAAGGTCGCATACCTAGGCCTGGGAACTCAGCTCCTGGGAAACTGTATTCAGCCTATGCGTGTAATCTCCCGCCTTTCCTGCCTTATAATATCTCCCAGCTAGTGAGTCTCTCATAGCTGTCATTTTATTCGTTTGCACTGTATGCCTATTTGACCAGTAAAAGCCATCTGTTTGGACTCTATATGACTTTGTGGTGATTTCTGGTTCTGTGGGCCAAGGGCTGACACATTAGCACATTATCTTGATACTTACAGAACAATGATTAGCACATTACCTTTGATACTTTTTGCAGGACAATGACTCAGCTCAAACCCAACCCCTTTCTGACTATATATTACTCTTCCTACACACTTGACGCTGAGAGACACTGTCCTTCAGTGTTACTCCTCAGAAGATGACTGCCACAGCTGCTGGCGAAACGTCAGGAAAGAAAATACCAAGACCACGGTCACACAGCCTGGATAACCTACAAGAACCAATGAACTCTGACTGTGAAAGCCTTCGACAATATTTGTGGGTGTATTCAAAATATTTTCCACTACGTTATCTGGGGAAAGGATGGGGAAGAAACTTGATACCCCAATCTCTTCACAGCAAACATAGTGGATATTATCTCTGGAAATCAGTTAGTGGGTACATAGATCGTGATGGATAGCTGTGTTTGTCTGTAGCAGTAGAAAAGGGAGCTTTGACTCCTGAAAGCTTATACCCTGAAAATCTTGTCGGTCTCTAAGGTGCCACTGGATTCGAATCTAGCTTTCTCGCTGAGCAGATTCCATAGTGTAAATCAAGTACATTCAACAGGATGGGACATCCAATGAACAGTACAATTGGGTTTGGACTACAGAAATCTGGAAATAAACAGAAATCTCAACAAGAGCTGAAACAAAGCAAGAGCTTTTAATCATGGTATGTTAAATGGTGTAGAAATGACCTAGTCTGGTGCATACTTACAGCGATAAGTAACAATACAGTTGCTTAGGCCACAGCCCCTATCCCTTTACCAATGCAACTTTCTGATCACTTCATTATAGTACAGTCCAATTTTTTTTGCCTTCAAGTCACAGCTGACTTATGGTGACCCCATAGATTTTTCAAGGCCAGAGATGTTCAGAGGTTGTTTGCCATTGCCTATCTCCATGTCATGACCCTGGTGTTCCTTGGAGGTCTCCCATCCAAATACTAACCCGGGCCAAATGCTAACCAAATACTAACCCTGCTTATCTTCTGAGATCAGGCTAGCCTGGGGCTATCCAGGTCAGGAAACAGTCCTATTTACCTGTGTGAAAAGCCCTCTTGAATAATTTTGCACAGTTTGTGGAAAGCCAGGAGACTGGGAGCTTTCCTAACCTCGTCAAAGAGGCTCATCGTATTGGCTGTCTCATCACATTGATTGTATCGACTTAGACTGTGTAATCCACTCAGTGAGAAATGTGCATTAGAAATATAGTAAATAAATAAATAAACACCCAGTCCTAGAACTGTTCACTTCCAAATGAAGAAGAAGAAAAGTTGGTTTTTATATGCCGACTTTCTCTACCACTTAAGGGAGAATCAAACCAGCTTACAATCACCTTCCCCTCCCCACAACAGACACCCTATGAGGTAGGTGGAGCTGAGAAAGCTGTGAGTAGCCCAAGGTCACCCAGCAGGCTTCATGTGGAGGACTGGTGAAACCAACCCGGTTCACCAGATTAGCATTCACCACTCATGTGGAGGAGTGGAGATTCAAACCCAGTTCTCCAGATTAGAGCCCACCACTCAAAACCACCGCTTTTAACCACTACACCATGCAGATATGCAGGCATAGGGATATCTGGTTTAGAAAGTGAAAACGCATGCCCTGCATATAGAAAACTAGCATATCAGTGGGAAGGCTAGGAAACAACAGAGCTGTACTCTTCTCCATGAAGTGCTAGTGTTATACATGTGGGGAATTTTTTCTCTGGTCATAAATTTCTCATGCTGCCATGCATCCCAAAGTGGTGCCATACAAGAAGCTTTTTTGGAAAACGCGACACTGAGAGGATAACAAGCAAACAGCAGGCCACAGTACAAAGTTAGTACATTTCATCCAGCTTGATGAGTCAAAGGTTGTGCAGACCTGACTTTTAAAACAGGACAGATTCCCCTCCCCCGCTGCAAACAAAATAAAAACTTGGACTTCCCAAAGCTGGCAGATATGATCGTAAGATAGGGTTGCCAACCTCCAGGAACTAGCTGGAGAACTCTTGCTTAGGGTTGCCAACTGCCAGGTAGTAATCAGAAGAGGCTACAGGTGCTCAACAGGAAGGTAGAACTCAAGCAAAATTAGCACAAGCACAAGGGCCAAAATATCTGGCACATAAACTCCACACTTGGAATTATGCTGATGATCTGTATTGTCAAAAGACAACCATGCAACCGCAGTTGACATCAAACGAGATATACATGTAAGCACATACAATTAACAGGGAACACGAAGCGTTTAACATGTCAAAAAAGCAACAGAGCATTTAAAACTCAATGGGCTTCCGGTACATTTCCCATTTCATGAACGGCTTTGTCAGGCTTCAAATTCTTCTGTATGCTTGAGAATTCATTTTGACAAAGATGTACTTTCCTGGTAACAGTGGACGGCTGGCTGAGATGTGGGATAGTAGCAGGAGATCTCCTGCTAATTCAGCTGATCTCCAGCCAATAGAGATCAGATCACCTGGAGAAAAATGGCCGCTTTGGCAATTGAACTCTATGGCATCCAAGTCCCTCCCCTCCCCAAACCCTCCCCTCTTCAGGCTCTACCCCCAAAATCTCCCGCCGGTTGCAAAGAGGGAGCTGGCAACCCTACTCTTGCTATCACAACTGATCTCCAGCTGATAGAGATCCTTTCACCTGGAGAAAATGGCCGCTTTGGCAATTGGACTCTATGGCATTGAAGTCCCTCCCCTCCCTAAACCCTGCCCTCCTCAGGCTCCATCCCAAAAAGCTCTCACCGGTGACGAAGAAGGATCTGGCAACCCTATCTTAAGATGTGTGTGCTTTATTTAACTTTGCAAGAAACTTTTCACTGGAAATCAGTTATATGTATAAAATCTTCTGGTCCTTTTCTTGCCACTATAATAACCTATCAGAATGTCAGGGCTTGATTAATTCAATAATAGAAGAATGGAAGCTGTCCGAGGGTTGCTAGTGAGCCTTGATTGATATTCAATTATTTTCCATGTAAACACCGATGATTTGGGCAGGGCTGGTTTCTAAAGCGGGTTGGGAAACGAACTCGTGAAATAAACCATCACCGAAAGTGTCAGAGCAGCTAGCAACGTGTCACTTCTCCCGAGACTTTAAAACAGACTCGAAAATGAAAAACTCTAGACTAAACAAATTGCAGATTGTGTTTCTTTCAGAGGCAGCTGCCTTGATGGATCTCTCATTATGATATTTGCATCACCCATTGTGAAGTTCCTGTTGGATTTTATTTTATTTTTGTTAAGAGAAGAATCAGATCTTACAAATAAACATAAGAACATAAGAACGTTCATGCTGGATTAGACCAAGGCCCATCAAGTCCAGCAGTCTGTTCACACAGTGGCCAACCAGGTGCCTCTGGGAAGCCCACAAACAAGACGACTGCAGCAGCACCATCCTTCTTGTGTTTCACAGCACCTAATATATTCGGCAAGCTCCTCTGATCCTGGAGAGAATAGGCATGCATCCTGACCAGCATCCATCTCTACTAGTAGCCATGAATAGCCCTCTCCTCCATGAACATGTCCACTCCCTTCTTAAAGCCTCCCAAGCTGGCAGCCATCACCACATCCTGGGGCAGGGAGGAGTTCCACAATTTAACTATGCATGGGTGAAGAAATACATCCTTTTATCAGTTTTGAATCTCTCACCCTCCAGCTTCAGCAGATGACCCCACGTTCTGGTATTATGAGAGAGGGAGAAAAGCTTCTCCCTGTCCACTTTCTCCATACCATGCATAATTTTATAGACCTCTATCATATCTCCCCTTAACTGCCTTCTTTCCAGGCTAAAAAGCCCTAAGTGTTTTAACCGCTCCTCATAGGGCAGTTGCTCTAGTCCCCTGATCATTTTGGTTGCTCTTTCTGCACCTTCTCAAGCTCTGCAATATCCTTTTTGAGGTGTGGTGATCAGAACTGTCTATGGTAAATTCAGCAGGAGTTTGGTATTCAAATGCATCAATTTCCATTTGTTGCAAATAACCTGGAAGCCTGACCTTAAATTAGGGGGAAGGGATCAATATCTTAGTAATATGTCATCTGCTTTGTATGCAGAAGGTCTTAAATTCAGTCCCCAGCATCTCCCTTTAAAAAGGATCAGCCAGTAGGTGGAGTGTAAGACTTCCACCAGAGACCGTGGAGAGCTGCTGCCAGTCAGACATTGATAAACTAAGGGTTTCATTCAGTGTAAGGCACGGTCATGTGTATCAGTCTGCCCTGACTGTCAATAGCTGCTCAGGATCTCAGACAGACACCACCAGAACAGAAATGAATTTGAGATGAAGAAGAAGAAGTAGACTTGGTTTTTATATGCTGACTTTCTCTACCACTTAAGGACGAATCAAACCGGCTTACAATCACCTTCCCTTCCCCTCCCCACAACAGACACCCTCTGAGGTAGGTGGGGCTGAGAGAACTGTGACTAGCCCAAGGTCACCCAGCTGGCTTCATGTGTAGGAGTGGTGAAACCAACCCAGTTCACCAGATTAGCATCCGCCACTCATGTGGAGGAGTGGGTAATCAAAACTGGTTCTCCAGATCAGAGTCCACCTCTCCAAACCACCGTTCTTAACCGCTACACCATGCTGGATCTCGAGATGGTGAGTTTTAAAAAAAAATCTCTGGTGGAAATTCTTTTTTTTTTAAAAAGGTATGATTTCCTAATTTATTTTTCTAGATGAATGAACTGCAGCGTATAAGGCTCATCAAAGACATTTTGGTGGCCAAGGGCCGAATCATTCCCAAGTGGAGGTGATTTGGGGCAGAGAAGTGAAGTGTCAAAGCAGCAATAGTTTATGGGCTATTTCACCCTTTCCGATCTTCTCACTTGGGTTCCAGAAACATGTTTGGCATATTGTGGAAATAAATCACTAGGAAAATGAGATAACATGGGGAACCCTATTCCATAGGGGTAGATGTGTTGCAGCGATATTAACAGGAATCCAGCGACCTCAAAGATTACCAAAATGTATTTATTGATTATTTCAATTTATTATCCCTCTCTCCCCAGCCAAGGCACACAGCAGATACTTTCATGAGTCAGAGCTCACTTCCTCAGATGCATGAAGTATATATCAATTAGGGACAATCCCCCCCTTTCTGATCTCCTCACTTGAGTTCCAGAAACATGCTTGCATATTGTGGAAGGAAGTTGCTAGGAAAAAAAGATAACGTGGGGAGGGGGAGGGGGTACCAGGTTTGATTCTCCACTCCTCCACATGAAGCCCGCTGGGTGCCCTAAAGCTAGTCACAGTTCTCACAGAACTCTCTCAGCCTCACCTACCTGAGAATGTCCCTGTTGTTGGAGAGGAAGGGTAAGCTGCTTTGAGACTCCTTACGGTAAAGAAAAGTGGGGTACAAAAACCAACTCTCCTTCTTCCTCAGTGTGTGTGTGTGTGTGTGTGTGTGTGTGTGTGTGTGTTAGGGCTGTTGATTCGGTTTGGGCCGAACCGAAAAACAGCTGAATTTCCCGATTCGGCTGTTTTTTGGTTCGGACGAACCGAACTCAAAAAAGGCGGGAAATGGGGGAGCCGAATTTGCCGACTTCGGGGGTTCTGCGAATATATTCAGCAGATTCGCCCCCCCCCACGCCTTCACGGAGTCCTGGCAAGGCTGAGGGGGGTGTCTTTAAACCCCTCTGTGCTCTCTGCGCAGAGGGCGCAGAGGGGCTTGACAGCCCCCCACCAGCCTTCCCGGGAGTCCCGGCAAGGCTGTGGGGGTCTTTAAACCCCTCTGTGCTCTCTGTGCAGAGGGCACAGAGGGGCTTGACAGCCCCCCGCCAGCCTTCCCGTGAGTCCTGGCAAGGCTGGGGGGGGTCTTTAAACCCCTCTGCACTGCCTGCGCAGAGAGCGCAGAGGGGCTTGTTGGGGGGCCCTTTAAACAGATCTGCGCCTCCCAGCTGGGAGGCGCAGATCTGTTTAAAGGGCCCCCTGCGTGCCTTCAGGGAATCCCCCTGAAGGCACGCAGGGGGGCGAATTTTCCCCCGAACTCCGGATTCCCCCCCCCCCCGAATTTTAGGGATCTGAAGCGGGGGACTTCGGACTTCGGCACGGCCTGAATAAAAATGGGCCGAATTTTGCTGAATCCAAATTCTACCAATTTTTTCCCCCAACAGCCCTAGAGTGTGTGTGTGTGTGTGTGTGTGCCTGCAAGTCAAAGCTGACTTATGGCAACCCCACAGGGTTTTCATGGCAAGAGACATTCGGAGGTGGTTTGCCATTGCCCTGTTCTGTGCAGGCAGCGAGAGTTCTGAGAGAACTGTGCCTGACCCAAGGGGACCCAGCAGGCTTCATGTGGAGGAGTGGGGAATCGAACCCGGTTCTCCAGATTAGAGTCTGACGCACGTAAACGCTCCACCATGCTGGCTGGAGAGGCAAAGTGCTCTTATAAAAGTCTCCAAAAAGCCTTTCCTTTTGGCTGGACAATTACCAGCGTTACCAATTGTGCCCTATGCCTCTAGAATTTTGAAGAGGCTGGGACAATCAACTCCATGGCCTTAATGACCTGTAATGCCTTTAAATGCAACCTCTGTGGTATTTATCCGCACAGGGTATGTCGTTTCTATGTAGGATGCTCATTAACTGAGGTGCAAAAAATGTTGGAAAATGTCTGGTTTTATGAGGAAAGCATGCGGAAACAGAAAATTGGTGTATAAAGAATCTGTGATTCAATGGGCTCTGAGGAGAAGCAAAACCGAAATGGGGATTTTCAGGTCCAGCGTCAGAAACGAGACGTTAAGAATGATTTCTCCAACCACGGATCGGTTGCGTACATGAATAAAACCGCGAGGTTAAATTGAACATAATGATCTGGTCAGTTGTTTTCTCAGGGGTTCCATATATCAAAGGTTTATAAAATTCATTTTAAGTGTCTTTTCTGCATGACTGTAGCTTCCCACAGGGCCCAATTTCAGGCCATGTAACGGCATAAATGCAATGACTCGATATATCAATCAATCAGTTTTCTCCTATCCAAGACCTTCGCAGGCTTGAACGTGTTTATCTTCTCAATACCCCTGTGATGCTGGGAAAAGCTATTATCTTTGGATGTTACAGATGATGTTGCAGATTGAGAACACAAATCCTTCAGCAAGGTGTACAGGAGTCTTTGATACCTTAGGAATAGCATCATACTTTCCTGTGGTAGAGAGTTTCCAGGGCACCTTTTTAAGCAAGGTCAGCTGTCATGTGAAGGTAGACTGGTAATGATCGATGTTGTCTTTTTGTCATGAACTGTTTTGCAAATATTTAGGCTGAGCAGGATAGGGAGAATCATAGAATCACAGAATCATAGAGTTGGAAGGGACCATCAGGGTCATCTAGTCCACCCCCCTGCACAATGCAGGAAATTCACAACTAACTCCCCCCACACACACACAGTGACCCCTACTCCATGCCCAGAGGATGGCCCAGATGCCCTCCCTCTCATGATCTGCCTAAGATCATAGAATCCACATTGCTGACAGATGGCCATCTAGCCTCTGTTTAAAAATCTCCAGGGAAGGAGAGCTCACCACCTCCCAAGGAAGCCTGTTCCACCGAGGAACCGCTCTAACTGTTAGAAAATTCTTCCTAATGTCTAGACGGAAAGTCTTTTGATTTAATTTCTACTCATTGGTTCTGGTCCAACCTTTTGGGGCAACTGAAAACAACTCGGCACCATCCTCTATATGACAGCCCTTCAAGCACTTGAAGATGGTTATCATATCTCTCAGTCTTCTCCTTTTCAGGCTAAACGTACCCAGCTCCTTCAACCTTTCCTCATAGGACTTTGTCTCCAGTCATGCATATGTGCTGCTAGCTCCAAAATAACATTGGTCAATCATCTCAATATTACAGCAAACTGCTTCTACTAGCCAGAAATCTCATTGCAACAAGAACATGGATAGATTTGTTTTAGCATTCCAAATTGTCTTTGGTGTTCCAAACTGCCTCTTGCTTGCAACAGATGATAACTTAGCGAAACCTGGGACTCGCCACCCATTCAAGCTGTTAACACACCTAGCAAATCGAGTGCATGTCGCCTGTATTTTTCTTCATTAGATCTGAATTTTGCATGATAACATTTCACATTGGACTTCCTGCCTTTCACAACCCCACGACCCTGCTGTTGTTTAATTTTTTCATACCTCTTAGGTAATTGGTTTGCTCACTGGGCTTTTCCGCATGCTTGACTTACTCCTAATTTTCTTGGCAGTCGAGCCACAAGCATTGGATCGGTTCTTCCGCACATCTGCCCTCCCTATGCATTTTCACAATTGTGGAGCCAGTTTATTTTCTTCTGCATATGCCTTAAATAATCAGGATTTTGAAGGGAGGGTGCTGTTCTCATTGGTGTCATTATCGGTGTTGTTGTTGGTGGTATTGCAGCACACACACACCCTTTTTATTTTCTGTGTATGCTTATATCAATATATCAATAACATGGCTGCATTTTTTTTAAAAGTCATTAAAACGTTATATCAATATACTGTTGTAATGATAGGTTTAGCAGGTTCTCTGAATTCCAAGCTTTCATCTGAAAAAAAAGTAAGAATATAGCCCTTTCGCTTGTGGAGATATAAGGGAAAAGGCATATCTCTGTAAAGGAAAAGACTAGAGACTTACTTTAAAAAATTAAAGCTGGGAATTCAGAGAACCTTCTAAACATATCATTGCAACAGTATTTTGATATAATAGTTGTATTTAAAAACCTGAAAATGAAACCCCTTGTCTCGGGGGGAGAGGGAGGGAGTAGTATGACGATAGTGACAGTGTGGTTGGGAGTGGGTGGGACAAAGAAAACGGACAGAAACATTTCACATGATGAAAAAGGTGGTTGGGAGTGGGTGGGACAAAAAGTGTGGTTGGGAGTGGGTGGGACAAAGGAAACAGACAGAAACATTTCACATGATGAAAAAGGGGACTCAAAATCAGCTTCCAGAAATAAGATTGGGGTAAAAGTGATCTCAAAATAACTTTAAAAAAGGGGGGGGGGAACTAACAAACAAAGCAAAAACCAAAGGTACGAAAATGTGTTTGGAAATCAGGGGATGAACCAAGGAAGTATGGGGCCAGTTCTGAAGAAAATACTCCATGCAGAAAAGCCCATTGTATTGGAAGAAGTCAATTCTAGCCTGTGAAAGCTGATGCTAGAATAAACTTTTGTTAGATTTTCAGGTGCTGCTGCACTCCTATTTGTTCAGAGGCAGAATGCTCAAATCAGGACTGCAGGGCTGGCTCCAGGTTTGGGGGAATCCCAAGCAAAATACTTTCTAAAGGCTCTCCACTCAGTAGGCCAGTGTTTAGTGCACATGCACACTAGGGTTGTCAACCTCCAGGTGGTGGCTGGACATCTCCTGGGATTACAACTGATCTCCAGGCGACAGAGATCAGTTCACCAGGAAAAAAAGGACGATTTGGAAGGTAGACTCTAGGGCATTAGATCCCATTGAAGTCCCTTCCCTTCCCTCCCCCAACCCTGCCCTCTTCAGGCTCTACCCCCAAAATCTCCAGGTTTTTCCCAACCCGGAGTTGGCAACCCTAGTACACACACAAACACACCCTTGGAGGGCAAAATGGAAAGGAGAAGCCATTTTCCTCCAGTCCAGTTTGGCCAGGGATCCTGGAGGTTTTTTTTTTTTTTAACATCTTCTAGGCATGGAGCAGAGATCACTAGGGATGTGGGGGTGGAGGTAGTTGTGAATTTCCTGCATTGTGTTGGGAGTTGGACTAGATGACCCTGTAGGTCCCTTCCCACTCTATGATTCTATGAGATCTCCAGCCACCCCCTGGAGTTTGGCAACCCTAGTTAGAGGTGATGTTGTTTTACACATACACATGAAGCTGCCTTATACTGAATCAGACCCTTGGTCCATCAAAGTCAATATTGTCTACTCTGACTGACAGCGGCACTCCAGGGTCTCAGGCAAAGGTCTTTCATATCACCTACTTGCCTAGCCCCTTTAAGTGGAGATGCCGGGGATTGAACCTGGGACCTTCTGCATGCCAAGCAGATGTTCTACAACTGAGCCACAGCTTTCTCCATTCTTCTTGCCCAGCCCTACCAAAAGAGAAGGTCAGCAAATGGCAGGGAGGGGGTGGCTTCTCTCCATTTCCCACCTGGTCAGTTTCTTGTGGGTCCTCACTTGCATTTGCCCAGCCCAATGCTGTAACTGTGATGCCACCGGGAAGCCTCGTGAAAAACGTATCAGGAAGTGTCCTAAAATTCTCGTGTTCCTAAGTGATTTTCTGTCACCCCCGCAACCCAACCACTCACAGCTTTGCTTTTCTGTAAATGCAGAATTTAGTGGAAGTTTTACGCCATTCGCACTGTAATTCTAATGCATCTCTTAAGCGCGGCACTGCATTCTTAATTCCTTTTTCTCTCAAGTCATTTAGAAACCCTCAGCCGGAGTGAAAAAATCTAAAAATAAAGTACAGCCATGTGCCTCTGATGGCTTCCTTTGAAGAATGGACTTGGAATTGTCACCAAGAGATGGATTTCCTAATGTGCAGCAGATGCAAATGTGATATTTGCAGGTACCTCATTGTAGGAAGCCAGAGGCAGACCCATCAAGACAAGCTTGTCTTGAGATGTGTGATTATTTCATAGAACTGGTACCCACATTCTCAGGTCTGGAAATACGGGTAGAGGTTTTGCTCACTTTAAATGTCTTCTGGTCACTTTAGGTGAAATGCTGGAGAGAGCCATGAGTTGGACCCAGCCAGTTATGTCGGTCAGTCTTGACCAATTCTCCTCTTTACTGCAGCCTCCATCTCTAGAGCTGCCAGACTTCAGTCGGTAACTAGAGAGCTCCTGCTATTACAACTAGGGTTGCCAACCTCCAGGTACTAACTGGAGCTCTCCTGATATTACGACTGATCTCCAGCCGACAGAGATCAGCTTACCTGGAGAAAATGGCCACTTTGGCAATTGGACTCTATGGCATTGAAGTCCCTCCCCAACCCCCGCCCTCAGGCTCCACCCCAAAAACCTCCTGCCTGTGGCGAAGAGTGACCTGGCAACTCTATCTCCACCTGATAGAGATCAGTTCACCTGGAGAACAATGGCTTTTTTCACAATTGGACTCTATGGCATTGAAGTCCCTCCCCTCCCCAAACCCTGCCCTCCTCAGGCTCCACCCCAAAAATCTCCAGGTATTTTCCAATTTGGAGCTGGCAAACCTAAGTTCACCTGGAGAAAATGGCTGCTTTTCCTTTCAATGTATTTACATAGCAGGGAGTAAAGTATATTCTTCTGCCATTGGCCGGAAGTGACTGGAAAATAGATTGCTAGGCCAGTTTGAGGCAGAGCCATTTCCCTCTGGTTTCAAGGGCAGTTTACAATAGTCCATCTAGAATGTTGCTTCAGAGGCTGTGGTTTGAGTGTATTTTTAGTTCAGTGCCTCCAAAAAGCATGTGGCAGCATAGAAGCCAAGTAATTAATACCCCTGGGTCCCCTGCTGCACACCAATAATTTCTCATTGACTTTTTTTGAATATCTTCTGGTTGTGAATTGAATGCCTTTGCTTGCTGGAATCGGCGTTTTTTTTTTTAACCATGCGCCACTGTGCTTGCAAGAGTGGTTCGTGGTGACAACTTGTCCTTGCATGATCTCTTGCAGCCTGATGGAACATTGCAAGCATTAAGGTCCCCGTAATAGAGTGTCCATCAGAGTCATTTTGTTTCGTTATCTTAATCAAAAAGGTATCTTTCCCCCTCCCTCATGGTGTTTAAAGAACCTGCAGGATAGAGAGATTCTCTTTGCTTTGCTAGCTCATCTTGGCACATAAGGGCAAATTGTTTGATCACTTTTTTTCTTTAAAGGAACAAGATGTTTCGTTTCTCCTCACCCTGACATCTCATTATTCTGAATCTTTCTGGAGTGATATTAATGAAGTGGTGAACCCTGTCTACTTCATCAAAGGCCATGGCCCCCGGATGAAAGCAGAATAGTTTGAGGATTCTCTTTAGGACCTCATGTAAGTTTATGTTGGCTGGCATTTAAATATCTTGCTTAATTCTGACAGCAAAAGGATACGTTTGTACTGTCTACCTGTCTATCAATCTATCTAAAGGCTGAGAATGATGTTTTCAGAAGGTCTGAAACAATTTCCCCCAAATCTGAAAATATTCACCATTTTTGTACTTGTTTGCTGGCATATTCCTTCAAGAAAGCTGATGCTTCAACACATGCTTGGGTTTCATAGAATGACTCCAATCCAATCAGGGTCATATAGTGAACATATGACTCTACAGGATCAATCAGATTTAGTTATGTCCTGATGAGGGCAAATGAATATAAGTTAGAGTGAAAGCAATGGTTTCCTAGGCTTATATCATGGGTGATATTAGCCAGAAAGGGCAATAGTTAACAAAACAGGCAAAATACATTTATCACTTCTACTGTGTGAGATCTCAGAAGAACATCTATCAAGTAGTTTCAGGCGAAGGTAGTTCCCTATCAGACAAAGGGAGCTATGACTCTCAAAAGCTTATACCCCGAAAATCTTGTTGGTCTCTAAGGTGCCCATAGACTTGAATCTATCTCGAATCTGGCTCATCTATAAGGGACTTTTCGAATACCTTTTAATTTCCGGAAAACAATGCCAGCTTCCTCTGTGCTCTTCAAAATGGTGGGGGATAACTGTAGTGGGGAGACCAGGGATGTAAGTAAACTTGTGCTTTGGAAATGTTGAATATTGACCATCAAGCTTTAAACTAGCAAAAGTTCATGAGAAGAAGAGGAAGAGGAGGAGGAGGAAGAAGAATTGGTTTTTACATGCCTACTTTCTCTGCCACTTAAGGGAGAATCAAACCAGTTTACAATTGCCTTGCCTTCCCCTCCTCACAACAGACACCCTGTGAGTTAGGTGGGGCTGAGAGAGCTCTAACAGAGCTGTAACTTGCCCAAGGTCATCCAGCTGGCTTTGTGTGGAGGAGTGGGGAAACAAATCCAGTTCACCAGATTAGCTTCCACTGCTCACGAGGAAGACTGGGGAATCAAACCTGGTTCTCCAGATCAGACTCCACCGCTCCAAGAGAAGAGAAGGATGAGAGTCTAAAGTAGAATCTTCACATTGCAGGATATTTCACTAATGAAACTATGAATAATTATGATAACATAATAGCCAAAAACATGTGGATCCAGCTGGAGAGCTGCTGGTATTTGGCCTTACTCAGCTCAGTAAGTTATTCACTCACTGTTCGAAAACTGTCACCTGAAGTTGGAAAAGTTGTCTGAATCTTATGGACTAAGGAATAGTACAGTTTAACTTTGAATGTCTGGACAGCTTTTCCATAGAACATTACAACAAAGCTTTTGACTCTGTGGGGATTGACTCTAAAGGAAGCCACGGCCCTCAGTGTGATGTAGTGGTTAAGAGCGGTGGTTTGGAGCGGTGGAGTCTAATCTGGAGAACCGGGTTTGATTCCCCACTCCTCCACATGAGCGGCGGAGGCTAATCTGGTGAACTGGATTTGTTTCCCCACTTCTACACGCAAAGCCAGCTGGGTGACCTTGGGCTAGTCACACTCTCTCAGCCCCACCTACCCCACAGGGTGTCTGTTGTGGGGAGGGGAAGGTGAGTGTAAGCCAGTTTGTTTCTTCCTTAAGAGGTAGAGAAAGTCGGCATATAAAACCCAACTCTTCTCCTTCTTTGCAAGACCTGAGCAAAGCTGTCAAAGATAGGACATTTTGGAGGACATTGATTCACAGGGTTGCCATGTGTCGGAAGCGACTTGACCGCACTTAACACACATGAGCTGTGTTATGAACTGAGTGAGAACTGCCATCTTGGATCCCTCTCAGTGACCTCAAATTTATAGCATATGCATTTGTTTAAAAACATCTGTAGAGAAATTCAGTACACGACTAATAAGCATTCAGGGAAGCAAGTGGCTAATTCTCATTTTGCTCCATCTGCTGTGCAAGTTCTCATCAGATCCAATCTGTCTGAATAGGCGGCAGGTGTCAGATCTGAAAGAATAATTTTCTGTTTGTTTGTTTGGTTTTGTTTTTCTCCTGGGCCTCCTTCCACCCATTTTGCTGGATTACACATCTGATGATATTTTGCAATCAAATTAAAGGAGGGGAACATTTTTTCTAGGAACATCGGAAAGAGCACAGTTGCAAGGGCAGAGATTCAGTTTGGAGTGGGGGCAGGCCTTTAAGCATTTGGCTGAATGGAATAACCAAGTGAAATATTTCTCATGGCAAACACTGTGCTTAGATCAACATTAAGGCTAGTGTTAATGTACTGGAACAGTTGAATAAATCCATTCGTTCTAAACGGAGTGTGAAAGTTGCCTCTGTGTGATGAGAGAATGTACTAAGAGCTTGTTCACAAAATCAGTTATCCTAAGATAACAGAGCCAGTAGTTAATTTGCTTTTTCCCCTGATTCAAGGTTCAAGAAAAAGCAGAAATAAACTAGGAACTTTAAAAAAAGGACCCCTTTTAGACTGAATTAGTGGCTCAGCTAGAGTTGCTAGGTGCCCTCTGGCTACTGGTGTGTGTGGGGGGCATAGGATAACCAGCTCCAGGTTGGGAAACACCTGGAGATTTTTTTTGGGGGGGTGGAGCCTGGGGAGGACAGGAAACTCAGTGGAGTACACCATCATACAGTCCACCCTCTAAATCATCCATTTTCTCCAGAGCAACTGATCTCTGTAATCTGGAGATGAGCTGTAATTATGGGACATCCCCAAGCCTAGGATTGCCAATAGGGTTGCCAACCTCCAGTTACTAGGTGGAGATTTCCTGCTATTACAACTGATCTCCAGCCAATAGAGATCAGTTCACCTGGAGAAAATGGCCGCTTTGGCAATTGGACTCTATGGCATTGAAATCCCTCCCCTCCCCAAACCCTCCCCTCCTCAGGCTCTGCCCCAAAAATCTCCAGGTATTTCCCAACCCCGAGCTGGCAACCCTACCCAGGCCCCATCTGATGGTTGCCAGTAGGGTTGCCAGGTCCCTCTTTGCCACTGACAGGAGGTTTTTGGGGTGGAACCTAAGGAGGGTGGGGTTTGGGGTGGGGAGGCACGTCAATGCCATAGAGTTCAATTGCCAAAGAGGCCATTTTCTCCAGGTGAATTCATCTCTATTGGCTGGAGATCAATTGTAATACCAGGAGATCTCCAGCTAATATGGAATTGTAATTATCTGAGGAAGCAAAAACCAGCGAAACAAGGCATAACCGGTCATAACTACTATTGCATCAGTCTGTGTTCATCCACCACGGTGGACAAATAGCATGAACTGTGGAATGGCTGTGCAAAGAGGAATCCTATAGGTCAGCTATCATCAGCAGACCTTCAGAAGATGCATTGCAATACGACACTGAGAAGCATGACGTCGGCATCATTTCTCTTTGAGGACTGGAAGAGTGAGATCTTGTGGACAATTTATCAATCTTGTCTTTGTTGTTAAAGTGTTTGTGAATCATGTTATGAAAGTTTTGTGAACTGGTATTTAAAGGGACATAAGGCATTGTAAAAATATAAAAATAACAAAAGAATTATAAGTGGCTGCGTGTTTGGATATTCATTCCTTAACAGGAGATTAGCCAATACCTGGAGGTTGATCAAATAAACAGTAGTACTGTTTATTTGATCAATACTCATTACAGTAGAGTGAGTCATTTGTATAAATACCTGGAGGTTGGCAACGCTACCCCACCTGGAGAGTGGCCTCCCTAGGCTCATTTAACTAGGGTCTCGGTTAACTAGGGTATCTTTACATGGGGTTAGATGTGCCCACAACTGCCGTGGCATGTTTATTTGGGTTTCATTATCAATGAAACAATGAGCTGGCTCAATCATTTGCTACTCCACAGTATAGGCACGTTCTGTTAATATTTCTACCCTCTCAGAGGCCCTATAAGAACATTACAATTGCCTAGCTAGATTCAAATTAGCTAGATTCAATGTCCCAGAGAGAGTAGGGCAGTGTGTGAGTGTTGGCAACTTGAATGATTTCCCATAGCTGAATTTGCCAGGAGTTAAATCAAGAAAAACTGGGACTTGCATAATAAATATCCAGTCTGCAAAGCTTCATTGAAAGTAGTCGTTCACCCTTGTTTTCAATGTATTTCGATGTAGCTACGTTGTGATCAAACACAAATTGTGGTGTTGCTTCTCAAGGAGTTATGAGAGAAAACATTACATATAGTATGTGCAATACTGAGTGGGTCTTAACCTGAATAACCCAGGCTAGCCTATGCAGAGGCTGGCAATGGCAAACCACCTCTGAACACCTCTTTCCTTGAAAACCTTACGGGGTCACCATAGGTTGGCTGTGACTTAACAACACTTTCCATCACCAATACGGAGTGGATATATGCTGTTGAATGTGCCCTGTGACAGAGTTGTAAAACTTCAGGGCATATGTCTACAGCGCACATAGAGTTATCATCTATTGCCTTAGATTGCCTTACATAAAAAAATGGCAAACTACACGTTTTGAGCAAAGCCTTGCCTTCAAAAGCAGTTCATAGGAAAAATTGCATAGGAGTTTTTTTTCCCAGCATTCCCCCAAATTTACCATTTGGACACTGGGGGGGGGGGGTACCGGGAAAAGACCGCAGACGTTATGCTATATATTTGGAACGTTGAAACGATTTCTAACACAAGATTTTTTTTCTCACTCAAAAAGAAAATATTTCATAGGAGGGCTTTTTTTTGAGTTATCAAGCCCTGTTCACAAGTCACAGTGAACACATGCACAATCTATGTACAGTGTACTTGAACTGCTCAAGAACAGCCAAACCGCCACATGAGAAATCAGCTCTCTGCTCACACGTGAACAGAATACAAGCTGAATTGGTAGATATTTGAGCATCCCTAATAAGTGATTTTATAGTTTACTCGATAGATGGCAGTAGCTGTTGATATACAGTGGGTTTTGGGGGGGATTTGGTTCCTGTAGTAAAAGTGGAATGGCTATAACCCCCATTTAATCCTATTTACCTTTTGACCCATAAGGCATTGGGGTAAGGAGAATAGTAAATCCTCTCCCCCTGTTCCTTCTGTTACAAAGTTATACAATCTGAAAAGTCACCATCTCACCATCTGAGAGACTTAGAAGAACTGAAATAGATTGCAGGGAATTATACCACTGTGAGTCTCTTGATCGGTGTCATGATTTCTTACTGAAACACAATGTTGTAAGGATGGCTGGCTCCGCAGAATGAAAGGTCAAACTTATACTTGGCTTGAAATGATGGAAATTAATCGGAGGAACACACAGAGAACAATAGCTAGCCCTGTGATCCTGACCCCTTTATGCGCTGAATTGCAAAGGATCAGGAGAATCAGCACGATGACTAACAAACTCCAAGGCAAATTGGTCAGGGCAGTTTCTGGTGTGTGATCTTCCATGCTGGAGAATTGAAAGAAGGCCTCCAGGATGGCCAGCGCCTTCAGCCTTTAATGAGAATGAATCAATGTGTGAAGATGGCTGGCTGCTGCCTCACAGACAGTATACTGTGGATACACAAAAGGTAATCGATGGAAGCTATTCCTTACCAAATTCCAACAAGAGAAAAGGGGGATTCGTGCAGAAAACATGGTGCAGCCACGCTGTGTTCTTATTGCCAGGTGAGAGATGAAAGAGTTCAAAGAAGCACAACTATCTCAATTGCTACCTTTTGCAGCTATTTCAATTTTTTTTTTTAAGACCACTACCTGTAATATGAAGAAAACATATTCAAGCCGTCAATTATCCCAACAAAGGAGATCGGCCGAACCTGAAGAAAAACACATATTTCATTTCATTCCAGTTTTAAAAAACAGTCACACAATTGGGATTCTCAGTAGAAAAACATATCCCCCCTTTCCACTTAATACATAGAGTACAAGCTCTGCCAAAAATGAAATGGTCTCAAATTGTGTGTGTTTGTAATTGATATGGTAATAATTTATTTTTAAATGTATCAGTTGTTATTCTGAGATAGAAATGATGTAGGATGACTAAAAGATGGTTGATGCATCTTAAAGATCATATTTCATAAGAACATAAGAAATGCCATGCTGGATCAGACCAAGGTCCATCAAGTTCAGCAGTCTGTTCACACCGTGGCAAATCAGGTGCCCCTAAAATAGCAGGAAAATCTCAAGGAATTAAAGAATAAAGTATATTAAGATATATTATTATACCTTAATAATAACAAGAACCATAATACAGCTAGGCTGGAAAGTATGGTTACAGCAGTCCTGGCAATTGGCAGGAGTCGAGGTGGGGGCAGGGCTCCATTGACAGTAGCAGCATGATGTCACTTCCTTTCCTTTCCTTTTATCCCTTAGAAGCTCCTTGATCAATTGATCTTGAGCAGCATATATCTAGTGTTGGAGGGATATAAGGACTGAAACAAATCTTGCCACTGACAATGTAGCCTTGGGGTCCCTATCGCTTAGTAAAAAAGCCACAGAGGCATTGGATTTGTATATTACAAGGGGGGAAATATAGTCCGATCGAGGTTCCTCGTAAAAGCGGCATTCCAAAAAGGCATGGGCTAATGAGTCAATAGAGCCAGAAGAGCAAGGGCAGATCCTGTCTGAGTATGGGATATTCAGAATTCTGCCCTGCATTACCATAGAAGGGTTAGCATTCAATCTAGCCAAGCAAAAAGCTCTACAGAGATGAGGAGTTGTCAGATAATATGTATAGGCAGGCAGACCACGTGGAGGGGGTATTCCAAAGAACTGGGATGAACAGACGCAACGAGCACGAAAAGTAGTGCTGTTATAATCGAGCTCTTTAATGCGCTTTTTAATTTTGGTAAAAGCTTCAGTTTTCCCAAGATCTAATAACATATCCTGCAAGAAGCCCAACAACGCCAGTTTCTCATCTAAGATTTTTTGCCATGAGGATTTAAAAGGGCCATGCTTCAGAGAAGCTAGGAACCCCTCAGTGCTAAAGCACAGTTTAAGGTGTAGTTTAAAGGTGGCCAACCACACCCTAGAACGAAGAGTAAAGCCAGCAACACATCGAGGGGCATTTAAATGTTTTCGTAAGAACTGAAGCAGTGGACGATCTATAGATTCATTGATGATTGTAATCCAGATGGCAACACCAAAGAGGATAATTGGGGTAATTTTCAGGTTAAAAACCTGAATAGCCCCTGGAATATATTTGCCTTTGGTGTGAAAAAAATTGACAATAGCACCAACCCCAGGTTTAATTTTGTTGGACACTGCTTTTTGATGGGCATTCCAATTTAGGTTATGGGAAAACAGAATGCTAAGGTAAACAAACTCCTTGACTTGGTCAACCTCAAAGCCATCTAATACCCAGTGAAAAAGAGGCATTTTTCTCCTCTTAGTGAAGATCATAATCTTAGATTTATGATGGTTTATTTTGAAGACCTTCCCTAGAGCAGTACTCAGAAAAAGTTTGCAAAGATTTTTTCAAACCAATTCTTGTGCGGGACAGGAGAACTGCATCGTCAACATAGAGTAGAATTGGGGTGGGATAACTTGCAAACTTTGGGGGGGTGGTGGCAAAACTGAGAAATTGGTTGCCATATCATTCAGGTATAGATTAAACAAGAGAGGAGATGTCACTTCCAGGGAAAACCTGGAATTGATGTCACATCTTGTTAGGAATTGCTGGGAACTTTATGATGAAACCATATAGTTTCCAGCAATTCCTTGAGTGGACAGAAATCACTTCTGGGTTTTCCCCGGAAGTGGTGTCATGCTGATGCTGCTGATGACATTTTTTTAACCATTATTTTTAACTATTATTTTGGCAGCCCTAGCTGGAAGTGACGTGGTGCCACTGTTGCTGGAACATGGCCCATCCACTCACGGCCCAGTCATAAAAGGGTGCCCAGTGAGACTGAAACTGGAAAGCAGCAGAGCCTGTGTGAACAGGAATAGAAGAGGCAAGGGTCTCCTGCCTCTCACCTGGTCAGAGCTCTGCCTAAATGGCTTCCCTACAAGAAAAGCTGATGCTGGTTCTCTGGAACCTATTGATAGACTATTGTTGGCTATCTAGGAACTCATCTGACTGGATGCATTACAGGTTGTAGATCTGCCAAAAAAAGTGCAACCACCTGGGGATAGGGTTGCCAACCTCCAGGTACTAGCAAGCGATCTCCTGCTGTGACATCTGATCTCCAGCCGATAGAGATCAATTCACCTGGAGAAAATGGCCGCTTTGGCAATTGGACTCTATGGCATTGAAGTCTCTCTTCTCCCCAAACTCCGCCCTCCTCAGGCTTCACCCCCAAAACCTCCCACCAGGGGCAAAGAGGGACCTGGAAACCCTACCTGGAGAGGGCACTGACTTGATGCTCTGTAGTGTTCAACTGAACGCCAGCTGCTTTACATCAACACATGAGGATGTTGGTGGGACTTTGCACCTCTTGGCACAATTTGGAACACCAACACCAACAACAACCTTCTCTTCCCCCCTAAAAGGGTGACAGGGAACAAGGAATATTAGCTGCTTCAGTAGGGGTGAGAAGAGAGGGCCGTGGCTACAGCAGAGGAAATTGTACATGGGCAGTTATGGGGTTGGCTTCAGGCAACACCACACATTGAGCCATCCTTGGAAAAGACCCAACCTAAGAGGCATTAATTGAGTGAGTCCTTCAACAGCTACTATTAACAGGGTTTCCAGCTTCAGGTTGGGAAATATCTGGAGATTGGGGGTGGAGGCCGAGAAGGAAAGGGTTTGGGGAGGGGAGGAACTTCAATGGGGTATAATGCCACAGAGTCCACTTTCCGAAGCAGCCATTGTCTCCAGGTGAACTGATATCTGTCCCCTGGAGATCACCAGCCACCACCTGGAGGTTGGCAACCCTAACCATTAAGGCTGAGTCCTTGGGACATCTTGCAGAGTCCTTGAGGCCACCATGTGGAGTCGATGTCACATGTGTAGGGGGAGGGGGGAAGAGTGTAACCAGGGTAGAAATCCACCCCCAAAGATTTGTCACGATTACCATTTTGAAAATGGCTGCAACCTGCTCTGTACACCTAACATGTGTAAAGATTAGAAAGCCACATTTTAAAGCTGTTCTGGGGCTCTGTGCTTTCAGTTCTGCTTACATGTTTTATTGGTTAAAATCAGAGTTTTATAAAAAGAAAGTTTTTTTTAAACGATACAGTAAATTACCAAACCCTAATAAAGATATATAACATTTTGCATAGTACAGCAAACTAATGATAAAAAAACACCTCTCCCCTCACTTCTGTCAGCTTCTTTATGTTCTTTAGGTTGTACTCAGCATGATTTTAATTGGCTGCATCATGGAGGTTGCCATTTGGAATGCATGTTGCCCGCAGAGATAAGTGGAGGAGAATTTTAGTACCTTATGGATTCTTGCTGATAAAGGCCAACCTGATCAAGAGGAGGGGAAAGTTAAATTTTTCTAAAAGGAGCAGAAGCAATTTAAAATCTTCCAAAGGTCTTTCTTTAAAACTGAGATATAACAGAATCTTCCTTTTATGAAGCCATATATTAAATCATGGAAGAGCTAGATCTCAAAAAAGAAAAAAAGTTTTGCGCATAGAATATAACTGCAGCTTGCTGGTTTGTCAGACATTTTCAAGGGAAGGCACCAATAGCCAGCCATGCCAGGCCTCAGTTAATCGCTTATGAGAGATAAGGTTGTCAATGGTGCCTTGGAAAATGCCAGGAGATTTGGGAGGCAGTGCCTGGTGAAGGCAGAGCGAGGGGAGGATAGGGTTGCCAGGTCCCCCCTCTCCATCGGTGGGAGATTTTAGGGGCTGGGGCAGGGGTAGGGTTGCCAACTGCCAGGTAGCAACAGGAGATCTCCTGCTAATTCAGCTGATCTCCAGCCGATAGAGATCAGATCATCTGGAGAAAAATGGCCACTTTGGCAATTGAACTCTATGGCATTGAAGTCCCTCCCCTCCCCAAACCCCACCCTCTTCAGGCTCCGCCCCCAAAATATCCCGCTGGTTGGGAAGAGGGACCTGGCAACCATAGGCTGGGCAGCCGGGCACATGCTATGACGTCACTTCCGGGTTCAACCCCTCAAATTTTTGTGAATGAGTGCTAAAGCAGCTGCTGCGACACGATGGTTCAGGTGGTAACCCCGGAAGTGGCGTAATCGCATGCATACAGCTGCCACCCACCTGGCAACCCAAGGGGAGGATATGATGTCAATTTGAAGTTAGGCTAGGCCAGCGGTCTGGTGCCTGCCAAGTGTTTTTTGGAAGTGGGCGGGGCTAAGTAGGGCTTTCCCCCAGCAAGCCTTCTGATTGGCTATTGGAAATTTGATTGGCTGTGCAGGTTTTTTAAAATGTTGCTTTGGCAGCAGCTGCCACTACAGCACAAGGATCTTTGTTGTGTTACTGAAGTTAAGCTGTGGCAATCATTTCGAGGCTGGCTCCACCTCCTGCGGCAGCCATTTTGTGGCAGTCATTTTGTTGCCGGGCCCACCATGTCCTGTCAGAATTCCAAATGTGCTCAAACAGGTTGGAGACCCCTGCTCTAGGCTGTGTCCTCTGGACTCTATGGTCTTTAACACTGAAACTAGAGAAACTCCAAATGTGCTCAAACAGGTTGGAGACCCCTGCTCTAGGCTGTGTCCTCTAGACTCTATGGTCTTTAACACTGAGCACATTTGGAGTTTCTCTAGTTTCAGTGTTAAAGACCATAGAGTCTAGAGGACACAGCCTAGAGCAGGGGTCTCCAACCTGTTTGAGCACATTTGGAGTTTCTCTAGTTTCGAACAGGTTGGAGACCCCTGCTCTAGGCTGTGTCCTCTAGACTCTATGGTCTTTAACACTGAAACTAGAGAAACTCCAAATGTGCTCAAACAGGTTGGAGACCCCTGCTCTAGGCTGTGTCCTCTAGACTCTATGGTCTTTAACACTGAAACTAGAGAACCCCCCTTTTAATATACAAATCCAATGCCTCTGTGACTGACATAATGCCTTTTTTACTAAGTGATAGGGACCCCAAGGCTACATTGTCAGTTGCAAGATTTGTTTCAATCCTTATATCCCTCCAACACTAGATATATGCTGCTCAAGAGCAATTGATCAAGGAGCTTATAAGGGATAAAAGGAAAAGCAAACTAGAGAAACTCCTTGAGAGTTGCTATGTAGAAGCCCCTTTTTTATCCTGCCTCCAGTTTCTTGGGAACAGGAAATTGGGGCTGGGGGCATGTAATTCCCCCCCAGTTGGGTAAATGAGAGGCAGGGTCTGCTGTAGGGTTGCCAACCACCAGGTACTAGCTGGAGATCTCCTGCTATTACAACTAATCTCCAGCCAATAGAGATCAGTTCACCTGGAGAAAATGGCAGCTTTGGCAATTGGACTCTATCGCATTGAAGTCCCTCCCCTCCCCAAACCCCGCCCTCCTCAGGCTCCTCCACCCCTAAAACTTGTCGCCGGTGGTGAAGAGGGACCTGGCAACCCTAGTCTGCTGCCAGTGGCTCAAAGAGATTAATTTCTGGCTCATATAACTATGCAGGCCTCCACTTCACCTTACATTTAATAAGGATATGAGCATAGAGCAGCAAGTTCCATTAATAAGTCATTAGTTGAAGAAATTGCACTCTGCTTGCTTAAGAATCTTTATTCACCACCCCACCCGCTGCCTCTAGAGATATTTCTGCGCTCCATGGACCATTTTAGCCTGTTTATCTATTGCATGTGGCACGAAAGCAGTTCAAACATATGTGCAGAAATAGGACCTAAAGGCCAAACGAGATGAGACACTGGGAGATAAGGTTGCCAGGTAGGGTTGGGAAATACCTGGCCATTTAGGAGTGGAGCCTGAGGAGTGTGGGGTTTGGAGAGGGGAGGGACTTCACTGCCATAGAGTCCAATTGCCAAAGAAGCCATTGTCTCCAGGTGAATTCATCTCTATTGGCTGGAGATTAGTTGTAATAGCAGGAGATCTCCAGCTAGTACCTGGTGGTTGGCAACCCTACAGCAGACCCTGCCTCTCATTTACCCAATGGGGGGGGGGAATTACATGCCTCCAGCCCCAACTTCCTGTTCCCAAGAAACTGGAGGCAGGATTAAAAAGGGGCTTCCACATAGCAACTCTCAAGGAGTTTCTCTAGTTTCAGTGTTAAAGACCATAGAGTCCAGAGGACACAGCCTAGAGCAGGGGTCTCCAACCTGTTTGAGCACATTTGGAATTCTGACAGGACATGGTGGGCACGGCAACAAAATGACTGCCACAAAATGGCTGCCGCAGGAGGTGGAGCCAGCCTCGAAATGATTGCCACAGCTTAACTTCAGTAACACAATAAAGATCCTTGTGCTGTAGTGGCAGCTGCTGCCAAAGCAACATTTTAAAAAACCTGCACAGCCAATCAAATTTCCAATAGCCAATCAGAAGGCTTGCTGGGGGAAAGCCCTACTTAGCCCTGCCCACTTCCCAAAAAAACCTACCTTGCAACCCCAGTTTCAGGGTGTTCCCATGTAGGGAGGAAGGAATAAGATGCACTTTTCTTTTAAATCCTGCCTGCCCTTGATTTCTATCTTTTCTTTCCTGTACCTGAATCTCAGTTCAGTGAAAGAGATCAAATTACCTTGGCTGTTTGATTGCTGTGAGTTCTTGGAGCAATAACTTTTGCACTAATAGGGCTACATATATAACATTTATGATGTCTGGATGCAGCCATACAGCAAACACCTCATATCCTAGAACTAGACAGAGCCATTTATGTAGGTTTATTTATTATCTTAGGTTTAGTATTATCCTACCCTCACGGATAATAAATAAAGGTGAGATGGAACATTGGACCCAAGTGTCAATGTAGTTGAGTCGATATGCTCTTCACAAAGGCAGAACCAGCCCTGGGGTGACTTTAAAGACACAAAGGGTAGACTAACCAGTATTGAAATTGGCACCTCCTTCAGGGTGGCTGTATTCACTTTGCTACAACTGGCACCCAAAGAATGGATTTCAGTATGCCTCAGGTCTGGGATATGTCTCTTTTGTATTGAATAATAACTATTTTTATTGAATGATGGACCCCAAAGACCATACCATAAACTGCCTTAGAAAGTCCCATCATTTTCAAGAGCGCTTTGTCATGTGGCATGAGAAACACTCGGAAACAAATCCGTAAGCCCTGTGGGTATGTGATACTACGTGATTGCTTCTCTGAATTCCAGTCTACATATTTATATCCAGTAGGGTTGCCAACCTCCAGGTCGTGGCTGAAGATCTCCCTCTATTACAACTGACCTTCAGGTGACAGAGATCAGTTCACCTGGAAAAAATGGCCCCTTTGACAATTGGACTTTATGGCATTGAAGTCCCTCCCCTCTCCAAACACAGCCTTCCTCAGGCTCTACCCCCAAAATCTCCAGGTATTTCCCAGCCCAGCACTGGCAACCCTAATATCTAGGTAGCTAAAATTATCATATTAGTACAAACAGGAACCAAGCTGATTAAAGTCTATGAACCCCTTCCTTATTTAACTCTGGGACTTTCCTACACGATGGCCCAATCATGATGTTAAAATCAAGCAGCTTTTACTACTGTTTGCAGTTATTGAATTCAATGTTGAAGTACCATAGAACAAAGAGAGTTAAGGCTTATGTGCATCTAGGCCAGAACTTCTGAATGACCCATGCCAAAACATGTAATCTTAAACAAAGTTTATTAAGGAAAACGAAACAGAACATGAAGTTTGGTAAGGATTTCTGGAGAGTGTTGTGGATACCGAGGACTGCCAGAAAACACACAAATCAGTGGGTTATAGATCAAATCAAGCCTGAACTGACCCTAGAAACTAAAATGACTAAACTGAGGCTGTCGTACTTTGGTCACATTATGAGAAGACAAGACTCACTGGGAAAGACAATCATGCTAGGAAAAGTTGAAGGCAGCAGGAAAAGAGGAAGACCCAACAAGAGATGGATTAACTCAAGAAAGGAAGCCACAGCCCTCAATTTGCAAGATCTGAGCAAGACTGTCAAAGATAGAACATTTTGGAGGACTTTGAATCATAGGGCCGCCATGAGTTGGAAGTGACTTGACAGCACTAAACACAACACACACAAGGATTTCTGGAGATTATGTGGGCCAGAATGTTCTAATTCCCATCACCGCACCACAACTCCCATGATCATCCTGAAGTTAGTGGCCAATTTTGAGGCTCCCAAAATTTCCCAATGTTTTACAAGTGCCGCAGACAGATGAATAGACAGACAGATGGATCTTTTTATTATTATAGATTAATGTGACAGTAACCTGGGGGAAATGACATCAACAGAAGTTTTGTGACTCCTTAAATAAAAGGATGTTAGTTTTAATGATGCCACAAGAGTCCTGTTTATTTTTGCTGCAGAAGACTAACATAGTTACCCCTCTGGAATTATTACCTGGGGAAATCTGTTACTACTACAGTGAACAAGAAATCGAAGTCGAAGAAATCCTTCAGTGGTTACCCAGCCCCTGTACGAGAGTTTGAACTCAGGTATTCCAGAAAACGAGGCTAATATGCAGGTCACCACGTCCAACTTAACCTATATTCACTCTCGTGTGGTTTTTCTGGTCAAAAGATCATGGTGTACTCTATCACTTCAGAGTCTGAGGATACACTAATAGTGGTTTATATAAATCCATGCTTATAATTTTTCTGGTTTTCTTTAAAGCTTGCAGGTTGATACCTAAACTGAGACACTCAAGTTGACAGATATTTGCCATAATGGTATTCCAGAGAGACATGTTGACAGTTATCTGCCATAAAATTCTAGTCTACATTTACTGTCAACAAACTTCACTGTCACTGGGAATTAATGCAGTTGGGACATAGAGATAGTCACTCGATTTTGTGAACGGGGCTCATCCATCTGGAAATGAAGTAAATCTGAGAACAAACAATTTTTAAAATAGCAGTGGAATTCCAGCTCAGGTATTCTCTAAGGGAATAAACGAGCAGTTCTACATGCAAGGCAAAAATGACAAATTCACTTGGAGGGATGCCATTTTTTACAAGGAACAGATGTGCCAGAAAACTTAGAGAGGCTGAATTAAAAAACAAAACAAGCATTAGCATTTAATTGGGATGAGATACTAAAAGATGGTGTACCTGCATCCCATTTTTCCCATGTAAATGACTATATGGAAGCTCTGTTGTGCATCAAATAAATAAAAAGCTAATCTTGAAAGCATAAATATTTGTCACAATTGAGCCTGCAATGTCCCATTGATGTCCCTGCCATTCCAGCATAACGTCACACTTGTTTGCATTTTGCCAATATAGCAGTTAGCGTGGTTCATATCCTGACTAAGGACCACTCAGTATTCACAGCCCTAAGACACATGCTGTAAATCTTTTCTTAGATTTTGAAGAAGAGTTGGTTTTTAAACTCTGCTTTTCTCTCCCAGAAGGAGTCTCAAAGCCTTCCCTCCCGCTGCACAAAAAACACCTTGTGAGAGCCAGTGTGGTGTAGTGGCTAAGAGCAGTGGTTTGGAGCAGTGGACTCTGATCTGGAGAACCGGGTTTGATTCCCCACTCCTCCACATGAGCGGCAGAGGCTAATCTGGTGAACTAGGCTGGTTTCCCCACTCCTATACATGAAGCCAGCTGGGTTACCTTGGGCTAGCCACAGCTCTTAGAGCTCTCTCAGCCCCACCTACCTCACAGGGTGTCTGTTGTGGGGAGGGGAAGCTGGTTTGTAAGCCAGTTTGATTCTCCCTTAAGGTTTGTAAGCCGGTTTGATTCTTCCTTAAGTGGTAGAGAAAGTCGGCATATAAAAACCAACTCTTCGTCTTCTTCATAGGTGGGGCTGAGAGCGTTTGGAGAGAACTGTGACTAGCCCAAGGTCACCCAGCAGGCTTCATGTAGAGGAGCGGAAAATCAAACCCGGTTCTCCAGATTAGAGTCTGCTGCTCATGTGGAGGAGTGGGGGATCAAACCCTCTTCTCCAGATTAGAGTCTGCCTCTCTTAACCACTACACCATGCTGTCATAGCTCTTAGCACTTCAGCTCTCACACTTCAGGCTGCATGAAAGGGGGTGCGGTTTGCATACTTAACTGCCCACTCCAGCATGGAACTGAATTTCTCAAACGCCGAGCAAGATATGGAACACCCCATAGGCAATGCCTTGTCAAAATAGAATTTGCCTTGAAAGGAGAAACCCAGGAGATCGAAATCAAGTGGATGGATGGGGAGAAGGCGGAACGCAGACTTAATGTCACACTTCCCCAACAGCACACCCTCACCAAAAGTGCGTATCAAATGCACTGCATTGTCAAAGGACGAGTATTTGACCAAACAAAGCTCCTGGGGAATGGCGTCATTCACCGATCCTTTGGGAATGATAGATGATGTATCAGCCTAAACTCCCCAGGAGCCTTCCTTGGGACTATACCTAGTGGTGAGATAAAGATTTTTTTAGGGGCAGGGCACTGAACGGGCTGGCTACTCTGCCCTCCTTGACTTCCTTATCAATTTTTGTTTTAACTATGCCCTCCATCCCAGTTATTGACTTCAGATTCCTGGCCATGCTATGCACCCTAAAGCCCACCCCCGGGATCCAAAAACCATATGTAAAACCGTCAATCAAATACCATGCGTCCAAATCCTTCGGGTAGGCAGTTAAAAGGTGCCTGAGTTTGGGGACTTTAATTGGACTGGGCGCCTTTTGGAGCAGCACCTGTGGCAGCTCCCTCACCTCCTTTCTGCCCCCAGCCCTGGTCCCCCCGACCCCACCTATTGGGTCGGCCTTTGGGGCAGGAAGTGACGGGGTGGGGTTCCCTACAGATGGGGCATTCATGCCTGTATCTGCATGGGCGATGATCACAGCGGCCGGTGGAACTGAAATCCCAGCAAAGCAAGCGGGGTTGAACCACCTGGCCCCCCGGGGGCCTGGAGCTTGGGGTGCGATTAATGAGGTGTCCACTGTGGGACCTCTCACCCTGCACTGCCCTTGCAGGCATCATGCACTGCATCCACAACTCACGCTGCAAGACGTCCCAAGCAAGGGCCAGGTTACGAGCCGCTCAGAGTCTAAAGTTCTCATCATATTGGAGCCACGCTTGACCCATGAACTCGTTATAAGCATGATTAATGATGTCTAGATACTTGACCAAAGCTGAGGTCTTAGATGGCTGTTCACGCACAATCACCCCCTGGTAGATAAGGTAACCTGCCAACCAGTTGGGCCAAGTGCGGTCCACTTTCTCCCTTCGCCACTGATCATCATCCCTATTCCCTTCCTTGTCCCTCCCTTTTGTCCCCCATCCCTGTTCAGCAGTGAAAAGATATCCACATATTCCCCTCTAAGTATTTTGTCTGTGAGAGCCTGGGGAAGGTGGGATCCTAATGGCAGCCCCATCTCCCCATGTGTTATCAACTGAGGCTGAGGGCCTTGGCCAAGCATAGCTGTGGCAGGAGGCTGCATAGCCACCGGAGAGGGCCCTGTGGCTCCCCCATCCAGCGTCCCCCGGAGGTCAGTGGCTTGCTGTCCTTGCTGTCCTTGCCACACCTGGTTGATCACTGACATTTGATCTTGGGCAGTGGTCGCAGGCTGACGAGAAGGCCACCGCCCCAGCTCGGAAGGCCGCCGCCCCAGCCCGGAGAGCTGCGGGGCCCCTAAGGCAGGCAGTGTCTCACTTGACTGGTAAGGGGGTGGCAAGTCCATTGCCTGATTGTTAACTGATGACCCCCCAATAGATGTTGTGGCCCGTGACTGTGTGTGCACTAGGGACTCGCCTGTTTCTGAGAGCCTGGGCGGCGCGCAGCTCTCCCTTGTTGGTGCAGGGGCAGAATCACTGCCCTCCCTGGGTTCCCTGGCATTCCCCCGCTCCAGCGTATCCATACGCCCTGCAATCGCATCCATACGTCCTGCAATCACAGACACAATCTGATAAATGGATTCCAAATCATGAGCCCCTTGAGGTGAGGCCCCACCCCAAGCAGGCGGCCCCCTGCCCCACGTTTCCTTGCACCCCACCCGCTGCTTGAGAATTACCGCCCCGCTTCCCTTTCTGTGTGGCCGTGCTTGTAGCTTGTATGTGCTGGGCAGCGTGGCCAGCAGCCTGCCCCTCCATTCTTTTTGGGTGGGCCTCCGTGCCCTCTTAGGCCGTTTAGCCTGTGAGGGCTGTGCGCCCTTCCTTGGTCCCATTGCTGGTAGAAGCAGGAGGTAAAGGCTTCAGAAAAGAAACGAAGGGAGGCTTCTGTTCCAGAAATGTGCGTGAGAGAGAAACAAAAGTGAGGCCACAAGCCCCTGAACAATCGGGGCAGTAGGACCCTGACGCCGGGCCACCAATTCGCAACCCAGCTTCCAAAACGCACTCTAACGGAACAAAGGATATGACTCCTGAAAGCACACGTAGACAAAAGGAAACAAAAGGAACGAAAAGGCGCGCGCACGCGATAGGGAACGAAAAGAGGACTGGGTCCGGAGAGGCGGAAAGCAGGCGATGCTGGGACCCTCTGCGCACAAGCAGATGCTTGCCCCCCCACCCTTGAAAGGATTGTGAGTACCAAATGGACGGCCCCTGCCTGTCTCCCTCTTCCCAGATACTCAGCCACGTGTCCGAGTGTGAGCTCCTCCACTCCTCCGTCCGCTTGTCTGCTCTGTCCGCTTCAAAAGAGGGAGGTAATCTCCCCCTGGCGCTATTAAGCCCTTTTCCCCAGTCCCGCCCTCTTCCCACGTCAGGTCAGAAGATGCAAAAGGACTGGCTCTCTTTCCGCGCCACCGCAGCCAAATGCGCCCCTCCCCTCACTTTGTTGAAGGTGGGGTGGGAGCGGTCTTCTCTATACTCATTCAGCTGAATGTGGGATTTAAACCTCAGATTTATCAATGTACTGAGTCCTGGTTTCATTTGTAAACATTTGTTGGCTCTGTCTTACCCAGAGGTGTACACATGCAAATGCAGGTTGTGTGTGCATTCTGCCCAGGGCAGAATGACAGTTGTCAAAAAGAATGAAAGAGGTACTAGAGACAACTATTTGTTCAAGTTTTTTAAATAAGATTGTTTGGCGTATTTTGAATATTCTTCTCTCTCACTGTTTGATCACTTAATCTTCTAAATAAAAGTGGTCTTTTCACCACTGAGGACTTTTCCCACAGAGAAAACATATCAGCAAATTACATGCCTCCTTCAGTGAGGTAAATAGTGGTTCTGAGGGGGGGGGGGCATTTAAGATCAGGAGGTTAGCCCCTAGGCTGACCCTTCCCTCGTGGTTGCCAGACTGGTGTGGTGGTTAAGAATGGTCAAGTCTAATCTGGAGAACCGGGTTGGATTCCCCACTCCTCCACATGAGTGGCGGACTGTAATCTGGAGAACCAGACTGGTTCCCCTGCTCCTTCACATGAAGCCAGCTGGGTGACCTTGGGCCAGTCGCAGTTCTCTAAGAACCCTCTCAGCCCCACCTTCTCCACAAGGTGTTTGTTGTAGGGAGAGGAAGAGAAGGAGATGTGGTTTGATTCTCCTTAAAAGGTCAGTCTGCATATAAAAACCAATCTCTTCTATTTTTTAAAAAAGAAAATGCACTGGACAGCACAGATCTTCAATGCAATGCAATGAGAAATCTATTCCATTTCTAGATGTGGAGGTTTTTAAAACGTCCCATAATACTATCGCTGTTAAACCTTATAGGAAAGCCACTGATCGTGAAGGAGGCTTGCATTTCTCATCATTTCACCCTTTCCACTTTCGCAGAAATGTACCCTATAGCCATTTAGTCAGACTCAAGCACAACTCTACATTTAAAGAGGATTTCGATAGGGCAGCTAAAATCCTTATAGGATCTCTTAGCCAGAGGGGTTACATTGATCAAGTGATTCAACAGGCTCTCCATAGAACTTCACAGTTAACTCATGAGGTGTTGGTATATCAACCCAACAATAATAATCGAAGTAGCAGAGATTCCATATTTTCGACAGAAAACATGTGCAGCACATACCTGGTTGTGCCAATCCCCCCATCTTTGGTCTACGTAGATCTACGTTCATCAGAGACATTGTTGTTAAAATAGATATGTACAGGCAGCCTGCACCAAATCTTCCAGTAGGGCATTTTGCTTGTGGGCGGTGCTCAGTGTGTTCTCTGTGCTTACCTGTCAAAGATCTGTCAGCCACAACCACAGGCTTTCATTTCCAACTCAAACAATTTTCTAATTGCTCTAGTAAATAGATTGTGTATTCTATAATTTGCCCTTCTGGTCTTATGTACATCAGGAGCACTATGCGTGCTGTGAGACTGAGAATTGGAGAGCATAAATCTCACATAAGAGCCCAAATCAAAGGTGCTTCTCTTGTTGAACATTTTATAGGGAAAAAAACATAGAGATACAGACATCAGGTTCTTTGCGATTTGGCAGTATAAAGCACAACCTTTCAATGAACAAAACATTCAATTTTTTATTACAACAGGAAATGATATTTATATTTACTTTCAAAACTTTAGCACCTTCAGGCTTAAACACGGAATTCGACCTGCCATGCTCCCTATAGGGGATGTTCCTTTAAGGTTTTTATTACCTGGGAAATATATATTACCTGGGAAATATGTGAAGGATCAAATCCACTTACTAATTTATCCACTTACCTGTTAGAGATTCCATTCCATCCAATTAGGAGGAGCAAGACTGAACCCTCGGAGGTCTATTTGCAGATGCATCCATCCATTTCATGTTTGGAGGTTTGAGTAAGTTTGATGTTTTGGGGTTTTTGTTTTATGTATCACTCATATTGTGTTTGAGTATTAGGGATTTTGTTGTTTCCAACCACAGTATTTCGTGTGAATTAACAATGGACAAGTGGAAGAAGAATCTTTGAAACACGCTTAATTATCTAGAATTCGCGTTCCTGCTCCAGTGGACTTTACGCTTTATATGGACTGTGCACTTCTACTCTGCGATGCACACATGTTGTGGATTGGACTTCTTATTTTCTATTGTTAGATTTGTGTTATTTGTGACACCTATATATATTGCTGGCTTGCTCACTTGATTGTGTTTGTATTTACACTTGTGGATTCCTATTGGCATTTCGTAAGGATTTAGGATTTGTTTTTGTATGTTGTATTATATGGTTTGCTACAATTTGAGCCTCCGTGCTGCTTTATATTCCGTTTAACATTTCTAGGTGAGGCAGCTTCAGTAGAGCTTTAAGTTCAGTTTGCTGAATGAAAACAGAAAAAAATTCATACTAAACTAAGAATTTGTCCCTGTCCTCATCAGTATCACCGCGGAGTGATCTGCTAATCTCATAACTTTCAATGGTACTGCTCAAGGATTAGCAGGGAATAGCTTTTGTAATGTATTCTAGTGTTAAATGAATAGTTTTCTAATGTAGTAGAAACAATTTGTGTAACAAAGATGATATTGTCCTTTGCTTTACCTGAATGGCTAATTTTCAAAATAAGGAACAAGGGAATTGATTTCTACTCAAAATAGCATTGGTATCCAGAGCTGGGTTGAGATTTATTTTCACACAAAAATGGATGCTTTGGCTGTTTTTGTTTCAAATCTTCATTTCCAGATTCTTGGAATGTTGTCTCTCTCTTTCTTACCCCCAAACCCAATAATGTATTGCCTCGAGGCAAACAAAAGGCTGGTTTTAAGCTTATAATACTCTAGAGACAATTCTGTCATCTTTAATAACACAGAGAGTCTCATTTAGCTCCTTCAGATATTATACGAACAGACGGTGTTCGTATAAACTTTACTGTTGTGAAAAGGAAGTGATTCAGAGATGTACAGAGAACACTGACAAAACACTAACAGTGAAGGAGAATGACAGATAAATTTTAGGGTTGTTAGCTCCAAGTTGGGAAATTCCAGGAGATCTGAAGGTGGAGGGTTTGGAGGATGGGGTTTGGGGAAGGGCGGGACCTCAGCAGGGTATGAAGTTACAGAGTCCACCCTCCAAAGCAGCCATTATCTAGCCTGGAGATCAGTTGTAATTCCAGGAGATCTCCAGGCCCCACCTGGAGGTTAGTAATCAAAACTAGGCTGCAAGTACAAACAGAAGTGAAGGAATCAAAACTGTGTACTTGTATGAGGCTCAATAAAGCACATAAACAGCATATGCAAATAATTGTATTCCAATATTGGTACACGGAAATTCTTGAAGCTTGATGAAAGCTCTGAAATGGGGATTTTACCGGAAGCCCATTGTGGTTGAAAAGTGTTCCGTGCAATCACCCTTGTGGATTGTTAACTTATTTGTACCTGGAATACTCTTGTATATACACTGTTTGTTTGGATTTGTATTCTGCTGCACATTTACTTGTTTTTGCTCTGTCATTAACATCTGTTGGATGTGCTCTTGTAGTTTTTTTGGAATACAATTATTTGCATACGCTGTTTTTGTGCTTTATTGACCCACCTGGAGGTTGGCAACCCTGCAGATAAAAAACCCACCTTTCCTGTAAAGACTTTGGCTTGGATTGTATGACATCATTCCCCTTGCAATTTTCTCTGGCTGCTGTGGAGTAGGCTTGCCAGGCCCGGCAGCTCCACTGGCAGGAGCTTTGCGGGGCCGCAGCAGCCGTGCAAGGTGTGTGCGCGCACCCCGCATGACACGCCTACGTTGCTTCCGGGTAGATCCCGGCCGAAACTCTATGGTTTCCATAGAGTTTCAGCCGAGGTTGCGAGAGCATCTGTGTTGCTTCCGGGTAGACATTAATTTTTATTGTAGAAATTCTTCCTAGCCATGAGATTTTTACTTTGGACCTTCTCTGCAGGTCCTCTTGTATCTTCACCCACATTTTTCCTAATTGTCTTTAAAGAATATATCCTTTTGTCTGGTCAGGATTATTCCCAAATATGTAACTGGATTTGATGTTACTGCACATCCTGTAATCCTTTTGATATCGTCCTCTTCCTGCTTCATTACAAATTTTAATATTATTTTCGTCTTTTTCCTACTGATTTTATAAACAGAAAAAGATCCAAATTTTTCAGTTTGTTCTATTATGTATTGCATCAACAGGTGGGGGCTTGAAATTGTCAGCACCACATCATGGGCATAACTTTTCATTTTAAACGTTTCTCCGTCCACTTTTAATCCTTTGATTTTGGGTTGTTATTGTCTGATCTTTCTGGCCAGCACTTCTAGCACCAGAATGAATAAACGTGGCACTCAAAGGCAGCCTTGACGTGTTCCTTTTTCGATTTGAAATACACCAGTCATAATTTATTAAAATCTTTGCATGCTGTTTTGTATAAATACTCTGTATCCAATTCATGGATTTTGAGCTGCAGTTTAAACCTCCAACTTTTCCCCCATTCTTCATATTCTTCCCCTGTTTATCTATATTCCATATTCCTCCCCTCCCTTTGTTGTCTACCTTTATATACAATATAAGTTCCTTGGGCCATGAACATATGAAGTAGCCACCACCGCCCCAAAATGGGTGGAAAGTTTAAGTGGGATCTGTCCCAATATCTGGTTTGGCCCTAAGAACAGTTTCAGACTAATTAATTGTTGGTTTAGTGGCAAGCTGCTCCGATAGAAATAACTGTCTATGGAAGTTTAAAACACCACAAAACACTTCATGCTAGCTATTGTTAATGAAATCTGTTTTTTCAAATCCACAGTGGGCCAAGGCATTGGGAAATGCAATCGACTTTGGTTCTTGTTAGAAATTGGAATTTCCACAACAATTGAGCTTGAAAATGGTGATTCGCATATTTAATCCATGCTACTATGAAATGATTTTTTTAAAAATCAGAATTTCAAAGCCATAAATATTGCATGACAAAATTACAAAGAGGGTCTCAAATTGCCGGTTTAATTTCGAAGAAATAAAAGACAGACTCCAATGTTTTGCTCAAGGATTGTCATTACACTATACAGATATATTTCACAATTAGGAAAAAAAATAGACTGTAAGGTTTTTAACTTTCCATTAAGGGGAAAACAAGCTAGTAATTTCTAATAGATCTTATCATTAGAAGGAAGTAGGTCAGAAAATCTTGGTAAGGAAGTAGGTCAGAAAATCTTGGGGGACGGTGGAACTTCCCAGTGTTATTTGCTGAACAATTGGGCACCCTGGATAAAAAGAGTCCAACACTTGCCAATAACTAGGGTTCCTCACCTGCAGCTGCTGCCCCCCACTGCCACTCAGATGGCTGGTGGTGGGGGGCTTACTGGCAGCGAGGGAGGCCTAGCGCAGCAGGGCAGTGACATCGCCAACAACATAGCGATGCCACTTATGGCCCACACCAGAAGTGGAGAACCAGATTAGATTCCCCGCTCCTCCACATGCAGCCTGCTGGGTGACCCTGGGCTACTCACAGTTCTCTCCGAACTGTCTTACCTACAGGGTTTCTGTTGTTGGGAGGGGAAGGGAAGGCTATTGCAAGCTGCTTTGTAAGGGAAGGCTATTGTAAGCCGACTCCATAAAGGTAAAGTGGGGTATAAAAACCAACTCTTCTTCTTCTCCCTGTTTAATTGTGGCTTTCTCTTCATCACAGCCCCCATACTATATCCGTTTTGCCTCAGGTCTTCAGAAAGGTTTTCAGGACATGCAGTGGGCCGCTCGAGGAAAGAGGAATGCAGGGAAAGAGATGCTCTGGTGAATGGGGTCTGCTGGGCAGGTGGGAGGTTGCCTTTTTGTTGCCTCCCTCTGTTTTGTCTCCCAAGCTGAGCTTTGTGTTAATTGGATCACATTGGCATGTTCTGGCCACATTCGCTCGATGCAGTGCATTCTGAACATACGCCAATATGATTAATGCTGCTGACTGTGCAGGCACAAAAACAGCACACTCACCAAATTGGAAAGGATATATGACCTGCCCAACGTTGACACGGGGGCATATGTAACCCCAGCAAACCAGGAAATTGTTCGCATACATCAACAGTGGCTTTTGCTCAACCAGTTGCTATTCCGAATGCGCCGGGCATGCTGACACAAGACGACTCCAAACGCCATTTGTTTTGAATTGCAAACAAATTGTCACGGCAATTCTATTATATGCTGAACTTGATGGGTATTGCAAACAAGCAAATAGGTATTGCAAACAAAGGCCTTTTATGCAGGGCTGTTTCCCTGTGGTCACCCGGGCGACTCCTTCAGGGCTTCCTTTTGATTATACATGCCTTTTCCGCCCGTCAGAGGTCACCTAGCTCTCCCCGCTAGGGTTGCCAACTGCCAGGTAGTAGCAGGAGATCTCCTGCTAATTCAACTGATCTCCAGCCGATAGAGATCAGATCACCTGGAGGAAAATGGCCGCTTTGGCAATTGAACTCTATGGCATTGAAGTCCCTCCCCTCCCCAAACCCCGCCCTCTTCAGGCTCTGCCCCCAAAATCTCCCGCTGGTTGCAATGAGGGATCTGGCAACCCTACTCCCCTCGCGTTTTGCCCATGTTTTCCAGATGGTGTTTTAAATCTGAAAATGTGAGCAAAACATGCAGGGAGAGTGAGGCGTCCTCCCTTTGCAAGATTGCTGGACTTGATGGACCTTGGTCTGATCCAGCAGGGCCTTTCTTATGTTCTTATGACATAAATAAAATCAATAATAAAGCCCTCGATACACAAACATTGCAATGAAATGGCAATTAGAGCAGAGAGATGCTTGCCAACCATTAACTGAGTAAAATCCTTTGTTGAATATGTGCGATGTGGTTTTGCTACTTAAATGTTACCTGAAAGAAAGCAGAAAAGGGCTGACCCCCTCCTGCTCCAAAAAAAAAAAACACCTTTCAAAGTTTCAAACTGGAACTCAAATAACAGACATTTGTTACTGTTTAATGTGTGATATGCCCAATGAATTGTGACATAGTGTCTTCCTTGGGGACAAAATAATCATGCACTTTCTTGTGCCAGTAACCCCTGGCACAGGAGTTCACTTAAAGGATGTGTTTTATAAACGGGCAACACGTATAAAGAAAGCCATTATTATGCCACTCGACAGATTCCATCAGAACTTGGTATTTATGTTTGCTTTGTGTCACCTTCGCTAATAAATCTGCAGCTAAAAGTTAATATAGATTGGGTCTCCACACAGAAATTAAAGGAATGAACTACTCTCTCCTCTCACTTTTCAGAAAAGGCATATTGTTTCTACCTCTTGCTTCTGGAGCAAAGCCACTAAAAGCAGGATTTTATGGGTCCTTTGGCAAACACTTACCCCTACCTTTGAAGGCTATGTAAAACAGAATTGTTTTATACAAGGAATAGGGCTATAGTATAATGGAATAGTTCAAGGAGGTACTTTGGTAAAGGCAAGAGGAGGGTAGTCTACCCCACTGTGTAGTATCTATTTAAGTATTATCCTGTTTTTACTTCATTGTTTTCGGCTTTTGTCATTCCATTCTCTGTATCACTTGACAGATCATGTCTGATACTAGCGGTGTGTGTTCTGGAATTCCCGAGCTGAAAATAGAGATGAAAATTGATGTTTTGGGGTCATGACCATGATTTGCCGGAATAGTTACACAAATCTGGGGTTCTTAGACATTACGGAACACATCCCCCCCCCCCCGATATAGCTGTGATAAAAGATGCTGTGGCCTCAAACCAGGAGCTGGCTTTTTAAATTTGGGCTCTTACTCCCCAGCATGGTGTAGTGGTTAAGGGTGGTATTTTGGAGTGGTGGACTCTAATCTGAAGAACCTAATCTGGACTCTAACCTGGGGCTTCATTTCCCATTCCTACACATGAACGGCGGATACTAATCTGGTGAACCATGTTGGTTTCGCCACTCCTACATATGAAGCCTACTGGGTGAACTTGGGCTAGTCACAGCTCTCTCCAAATTCTCTCAGTCCCACCTTCTCTCCCTCCTCCCACCTCCTTCTTCTTCCCAATAGCTAGTGTTGCCTATCCACTAACTCCCTCCACCTGTCTGAAGTGGATTGGACCAAAGTGACCAATTCAAAGGCCTCTGAATAAAATGCCCCCCAGCCATCTTACTTGCAGAGTTGAGAACCGGGAGAAAAAAAGTGGCCCCACCCCCACAAAAAAGAAGGAGTCAGCCAGACTCACAGCTCTGCCAACCTCACACCTGGCTTGCACCCACTAAGAGCTGCCTTCTCCTGGGCGGCAGACACTTTGCCTGACTGAATCCTGTTGGAAGGGAGAGATGCCACTGCTTAGGAAATAAGGAGAATCAAAGAAAAACAAGTTGCCCGCTGCTGCTGCTGCTGGTAAGCAGTCGAATATGAAAATGTACATAGCTATGTGGCCATCATAACAGGCCCTTGAGGCCTGAGCAGCACCAGGAAACTTCAGCCTGACTGGCTGACAAGTCGGCCAGGCTGTCAAGGGTGAGGAGAAGAAGAAGGAGGAGGAGGAGGAGGAGGAGGAAGAAGAAGAGGAGGAGGAAGAGAAAGAGGAAGAAGAGAGTTAGTTTTTATATGCTGACTTTCTCTACCACTTAAGGAAGAATCAGACCGGCTTACAATCACCTTCCCTTCCCCTCCCCACAACAGACACCCTGTGAGGTAGGTGGGGCTGAGAGAGTGTGACTAGCCCAAGGTCACCCAGCTGGCTTCATGTGTAGGAGTGGGAAAACCAACCTGGTTCACCAGATTACAGTCCGCCACTCATGTGGAGGAGTGGGGAATCAAACCCGATTCTCCAGATCAGAGTCCACCACTTCAAACCGCCGCTCTTAGCCACTACACCATGCTGGCTCCCGTATCGTATTGGTATCCACATTGAGCTCAAGAATGGAGAAAGCTATATTAAAATAAAATATAACTACGAATTTGGTTTCACGACACAAGCTGAAATGAGGAATTCATCTGAAGTCATCCCAGTAATATTGATGAAAGGATCTGCATCCTCCTATCTGCTGCAGTACACCAGAGTTCACTAAAGAGTTGCTGCGGTCTCCGCCTGGGATCATCTGGGGATGAGAATTCATTTTCACCTAGGTGCTGGAGAATAAGATTACAGGAGCCATTGATGAACCGGCCTCCAGCTTGAAATTAATGTAGAATCAGAATTTTCTGAAATAGAATTTCATAGATTCTTTAATGGGAACAAGTCTTCACATTCAGTTCTTGAATTGAAGCCTCTTGGTTCCCAATTGTCAACAAATCCTCCTTGGTTTTTCTCTCTTCCTTCTCAATACTCAATGTAAAATAACACATTTTCATTCACAGCATGCATTGTACAGCTGCCGTTGCCTCTCTAGCAATTCTGGGCCTATTGCTTTTGAGATGGGCTCCCTGCTGTTCTTGTAGTTCTTTGGGTAGGCTGGAAGCATGATCTGTATGCTTAGCCTTTAGGTTTATCCTGCCTTTGGGGTTCATACACAACCAGATCATGCATGTGGTGGTGATTTCCTTCCATTCCACCCCTCTCCTCTGCTTAGTTTCAATGATAAGCCTCTTGAAAAGCATGCCTTGGGAGAAATTGTCACCAATTCAGAAAAATTGTCGCTGCATAATTCCAGCCTCAGAGGCAATACCTTTAGATGTTGCCCCAAATTCATCTTAACTTTTGTAAAAGTTAAGATGAATTTGAGGGAGATAAAACTAGCATGCATTTGAGCAGATGTGTTTATTCCTATAATCCAAGGGACATCCTAATCTTTTGGCACAAAGCTCTTTCCCCCCACCCTGCACCTTTTGAAGTGCCAAAACAGCCACAAGGGAGCCCATACACAGACCCCCATGACTTTTTTGGCACTTGAAAAAGTGCAAAGTATGGGAGGGATAGGGTTGCCAACCTCCAGGTACTAGCTGGAGATCTCCAGCTATTGCAACTGATCTCCAGCCAATATAGATCAGTTCCCCTGGAGAAAATGGCCGCTTTGGCAACTGGACTCTATGGCACTGAAGTCCCTCTCCTCCCCAAACCCCATTCTCCTCAGGCTCCACCCCAAAAATATTCAGGTATTTCTTAATCCGGAGCTGGCAACCCTAATGAGGGAAGAGCTCTGCATCACAGGCCCTTGCTGGATCAGGGCTGCGTGGCATTTTAAAATCACTGTAAAATAGCAGCGAAGTTAGCAGTATGGTATATCAGTTTTAGGAAAGGAGCAAGAGACATACGTCTACTTCATTTTTATCCCACTCGTCCTTCAAGGAATTCAGAGTGCCATACATAGTTCTTCCTTCCTCATTTTATGTTCTCTACCACCCTTTGAGGAAGATTAGGATGCCAGAGAGTGACGAGGCCAAGGTCACCTGGAAAGTGTCATGAGAGCACGAGGGCTTGAATCCACATGAAGATGTGGATAGGGTTGCCAGGTCCCCCTCTCGATTGGCGGAAGGTTTTAGGGGGCGGGGCTGGCCGCGTGCATGCGATGACATCACTTCCGGGTTTACTTCCGGAAGTACTGCATCGCCACAGCTGCTTTAGCAGCTGTGACCATGCGGCACTTCCGGGGATAAACCCAGAAGTGATGTCGTCACATGTGCGCGCCCACGCGTGCGCACGATTGCCACTCTGGAGCAGCTGGGCCAATTGCCCACCGAAACCACGCACCAGGCAACCCGACATGTGGAGCTACCTAATACTGAATCAGAATATTGGTTCATCAAAGTAAGTATTGTCTACTAAGACTGGTAGTGGCTCTCCAGGTTCTCAGGTGGAAGTCTTTCCTATCACCTTCTGTCTGATCCTTTTAACTGGAGATGCCAGGGAATGAATCTGGGACTTTCTCCATGGATGGTATACTACTGAGCAGAGTCGTCAGTCATCAGGTGGCTAGAGATCTCCTGGGATTAGAACTGATCTCCAGGTGATAGAGATCAGTTCACCTGCAGAAAATGGCAGCTTCTCAGGGTGGACTCTATGGCATTATACCTCCCCTTGCCTCCTCAGGCTCCGCCCCTAAATCTCAAAGTATTTCCCAACCCAGAGCTGGCAACTCTACTACTGAGCCATACTCCCTCCCCAGTTCATTTGCTCTCCCAGATCCTAACCCAGCAATTTTACATAATACTGGTTCTCCATATGAATCAGGTGGTCTAATCTTATCCTTTTTTACTTGGAAGAAAGTCTTACTGAGTTCACTGGGTTTTATTCCCAAACATATTATTGACAATCATCCTGCAGTATTCTAATGAGGGCATGGAATGATGTGGTTTGTCTCAAATCTTTAATAAATATATCCTTGGAGATGCAAATCAGAAGTTATCGCTAGAATGGGAACAATAATACACATTGGCAAGCCAGCAATTTTAAAGGAGCAAATGTTAGAGGTGCCACAGGGGAAAAAAAAGAAGCATTTTAGATGTGACAGTCAGTCAAATACACAATTCTTGGTATTGGTTGAGCACAAAGTTTATCTACTGGTTCTCTGCTTTTTAAGGCAGATTCCAAGCTGTCTTCTGTGTATGGCAGCTGGGGAAAAAAATCCCATTCTTAACAGCTTCAAACAGTCACCAGAGTGACTTTAAAAAAGAGAGAGTACTGAAAATGCACCAAAAGAAGAAAGGGCCAAGAAGGTAGAGAGGAACTGTCAAAGGAAATGGCATGAATGTTGAGTGTTTTTGTGGACTTCAGATATGTTCCTTGTTCACAGTGCATTGTTTGACAGGACAACGTTTTGCTTTGGTTCCAGTATGAAAGCTGACATCCAACTGCCAAGTTCTCTTTGGCCTCCCATTTTACTCTTTGAACGTTGTCTGCTCTTTGCACCGCAGATATATTGGCCAGGGAACATTCTCAAGCCAACTATTTTCTATTCTCCATTTACCTGAGACACAGTATAATGGATTTTAGTTATACAGCAATGAAGTTCTTTTGTTTTGTTATGTTATATTTTGTTTTTGCTAGGAAATGCCTGGGCTAACAGTGGGATTTTGACTGTTTCTTTTCTTTAAACAGCCGAAAAGCATGCTCAGGGCTAAACTAGGCATTCAAAGATTTCCCAGGTTTATTTTATTAATTATTTATTTGCTTTATTTATACTCCACATGTCAAGAACATCATCACCATGCAGGGAAGACCAGCCCCTGTCTTCCCCTCCCTTTTCCTTCTTGTCGCCACCAGCCCGAGAAAAATTCAGCCCCACTCTCATGGGATCCCCTGGGGTCGATGTCACAGGGAGTATAACTTTAGCATGCTGAACAGCCAAGGCAGGTGGGTAAGGAGATGTGCAGATTCTCTCTAATTAACAACTTTATTTCTACAGGGCCCAAACTCAAGGAACTACAAGACAGATCGAGCTGCACTAAGCAAACTCAACAAACTGAAAGGTACTAACTAGGTACTTCAATCATGGAATATCTGGCCTTTGTTGCTGGCACGATGCCCCCCCCAGGTGCACATGCAAATATCTTTAGCGTCATTCCCCTCTGTTGTCCTTCATGGCCGATTTACACAGGCGAGTCAGCCCCAAAAGGATCGACCAACAACTCTGCCAACAAACCCCCAAACTAAGGAACAGCTCTCCTTTTCAGATCCCTTCCCCACGTGGACAAGCACATGAATGTTTTTTTCCCATTGTTTTATCAATTGTCATGAGCTCATCTGCAATATGGGGAGGGAGGACAAAGGATGGAAGGAAATGAATGCTTCAGGAAACTGCACATACTCCCAATCCAGAACGAATGTTGAAATATTCTTAGTTAAATTAGAATTAAAGAGGGAAGAAGGAGAAGAAGAGTTGGTTTTTATATGCTGACTTTCTCTACCGCTTAAGGAAGAATCAAACCGGCTTACAATCTCCTTCCCTTCCCCTCCCCACAGACACCCTGTGAGGTAGGTGGGGCTGAGAGAGCTCTAAGAGAGTTGTGACTAGCCCAGGGTCACCCAACTGGCTTCATGTGTAGGAGTGGGGATTCCTAGTTCACCAGATTAGCATCCACAGCTCAGGTGGAGGACTGGGGAATCAAACCCGGTTCTCCAGATCCGAGTCCACTGCTCCAAACCACCACTCTTAACCACTACACCATGCTGACTGGCAGCATAGAGATCAAACTTCTTGCAGAATAAAGGAACAGAATGGTGCAAATTTTCTCTTCCCTAGTCTCTCTCCCCCCCCCTCCAACTTGCAAACTATTTTAATGGGAAGATTTGAACTCAACCCAGTTTGCTTTCACAGCTCCCAACAGGATTGAGATTCTTGATCCAAAACTCTTTTTTTCCTACTTGCACAAGATCAATCCCTTCCACCCCATCAGTTTATGGTCCCCACGCTAACAGACACAAAAGGAAAGAGAGGCAAAGACCTAACTTTGAAGCGATCCATTTTATTAACTCAACTCCTGCATGCTGCAGGGGAGCGTCAGTGTCAGTAATGTGAAAGGCTGCGTGTCAGAGGAGCTTTCAGAAGGCGATACTGATAAGGAATCATAAATTCACAACAGGCAAACACGAGTCCTTCGACGCTTTAAATGCAATCACAATCATGTCTGTGGGTATTCTAATCCATTACAAATCTTGCCTTACTTTGTTCTCGGTAACTATTTGAGATTACATGCAATTTTTTTCTCAGGTGGAATTTTACCGTTTTGCCAATGCTGACAGATGAGATGTATTTGCATCCTAAACACTGAATGTCTTGAGGTCTTAAAAAAGAAAAGGCGGGGGGGGGGGAACAAGGAAGCAGAATATCAGGCTGAATTTATAAAGAGGAGAGGACCGTGACCTGCATATTGGTCTGTCATTAGCCCTGCATAGGAAAAAACACAGGACACCCAATTTTCACTAACTTTTTTCTTTATGCCTTTAGTGTGAAGAGGACAGACTGGAAGGCAACAATAACCCTGGAAAAAGGCCCCGTCCCCTGGTGTACCCTAGGCCATCCTCCTGACAGCAGGGTTGCCAACCTCCAGGTACTAGCTTGAGATCTCCTGCTATTACAAATAATCTCCAGCCGATAGAGATCAGTTCACCTGGAGAAAATGACCACTTTGGCAATTGGACTCTATGGCATTGAAGTCCCTCCCCTCCCCAAACCTCGCCCTTGCTGGCCTTTGAGGTCCAGTGGGCAAGACAGTATACCTGGGAGGTCTTCCATTATCACCACAGCATCCCAAGTGGTGGTAGCCACTGGCCCCAAGGAAGGTGAGGGCTGCAAATGGACTAGCTAGCAAATGGACGTGAGGCAGGGACCGCCAGCTGTTGTTGTTGGAGGCTGCCCCTTGTATGGGGGCACCTTAAAGTGGACCTGGCAAGGGGATGGACCCAGCAGGGGGCAGCCTTTCAGGGGATTGGCATACAAGAACTTCCCCCAGTGGCTTTAATACCCAGTCTGTACATGCATTCCTGTTTATACTCATGTTTTCCCATTTAACTAAGGATATCCAGATGGTTATTCATCCTGTCTGCATGGCAGATGGGGCGTTTGTGACACTAGTCCAGCACCAAGGAGGCTATTGGACTTTTGCCATGTAACGTGCCACCCAGAAATGAGGAGGCCCATTAACATACTTAGCGCTGCGCATACTTGGGCTACCTTGCACCGAGAAGGTTTTTATTATTAAACCAGAGCAAGCACCTTTACTTTAAAAAAAAAAAAAAGGTTCAGGCAAAATTAGATGTCGAGAGAGAGTGCTGTATGTTGAGAAGAATTAATAAAGTACCAAGGCTAACTATATTAGTCTGTAAAAAAACAAATCTTTTCACCAGTAAGTGAGGTCTTCTGTTAACTTCATGCTAATCTAAGAACCTTTTCCCATTCCGTGCACAACACCAAATCTGCCTGTCTTCTTTCTGAAGATGAAAGGCAGGGGCAGATGCTTGAACTGGTGTCTGGAGGAACCTACATTCAACAACTGCATGCTAAAGATTTATTTTCATAGACTGATCTTGCCCCACCTTAGGTGGAGAATTCACGTTTGGATGATGTATGCAATTAGGCAGTTTAAATAGAGGAACAGACATGACGTTTTGATGCTGAGAATTCATAAATCAACATAACCAAACGTCTATGGCAAAATAAAGGAAACTAGTCTAGTCCCTTCCCTGCAATGGCATGGGGAAGAGGTCTCTGTCCTGCCCATTTCAATGAATGAAGCACATTTCCCTTAAAGGGGGGGTGCACTTGTCCACTTTTGGCAGGCAAAAAATGGGGGGAGGGACAGCTGCGTAACTGGAAGCGATGTCAGTGTGTTACTGGATAAGCTAGCATTTCCCTCTACGGTTTTATAACAGAGTTTTGGGTAAACCCTAGAATGTCCCCATGACAGGTGACGGGATTCATGTTAGTGTGCAGTCAAGGAAAAAAATGAGGCATGGCTAGTCCATACAGTGCCAGGAAAGGGTAGCTCACATGAAAGTGTTTAAATGTTTGAAGTTGTACAAATCAGCTGTTAATAAATCCTGTGTGTGTTGTAAAGTGCCGGCAAGTCATAGCAGACTTAAGGGGATCCCCTAGGGTTTTCAAGGCAAGAGACATTCGGAGGTGGTTTGCCATTGCCTGCCTCTGCTTGGGCTGAGAGAGTTCTGAGAGAACAAGGTCACCCACCAGGCTTCATGTGGAGCCGTGGGGAATCGTACCCGCTTCTCCAGATTAGAGTCCGCTGCTCTTAACCACTACACCACGCTGGCTCTCTAATAAATCCTGTGTGTGTGTGTTAAGTGCCGTCAAGTCGCTTCCGACTCATGGCAACCCTATGAATCAATGTCCTCCAAAACGTCCTATCTTTAACACCCTTGTTCAAGTCTTGCAAACTGAGGGCTGTGGCTTCCTTTATAGAGTCAATCCATCTCTTGTTGGGTCTTCCTCTTTTCCTGCTGCCTTCAACTTTTCCTAGCATGATTGTCTTTTCCAGTGACTCTTGTCTTCTCATAATGTGACCAAATATGATAGCCTCATGTTAGTCATTTTAGCTGCTAGGATCAGTTCAGGTTTGATCTATTACCCACTTATTTGGGGCTTCTTGGCAGTCCACGGTATCCATAACACTGTCCTCCAACACCACATTTCAAAGGAATCTATGTTCTTACTACTACTTTCTTCCTACTGCCTTCTTATCCTAGTTTAACCTATTTAAGAGGTCTTCATTCCAAGATATGAAAGCAAACAAAATTTCCAAATGGATATGTGAACCACAGAATTCCCAAGCTATGTTTCATATCCAGGGTTTAATAGTATCCGTGATTATTTGAGGCAATGCTGCTGCTGGATGTTCAGGATCCATATATTTAGGAAAGGACTAGGATTACGGCTTTTCCCCTGCTAAAATCTCTAGGTCTTCAACAGCTGCCCTACAGAGAGTAATTTGGTGGCTTCTTTTACTCTCCTTGTATCCTCATGAGTGTAAACCTAGGGAAATGGATGTGTGTGCGTTTTTCAGACAAAGTGGGATTTCCAGGAGGGACTTACAAGTGGGACGTCTTCTCAAACGCCCCATAGGAGCCACTTGAGCCCAAGACAGATGTCAGTTTTTGAAGGGGTTCAAGGAGCAGTGCTACAGCCCAAAGGTTTGAAAATATCTATGGTCTGAACTACCTGTAGCTTATGAGTTTGCCAGTAATATAACCGGTGGTGGAAAGAGCCGTCAAGTCACAGCACACTTATGGCAACTCAGAGTTGTTTTCAAGGCAAGGGACGAATGGAGGTGGTTTGCCATTGCCTGCCTCTGCGAAACAACCCTGGGCTTTCTTGGTGGTCTCCCACTCAAGTACTAACCAGGACCAACCCTGTTTAGCTTCTGAGTTCTAATGAGATCAGGGTAGCTTGGGCTATCCAGGTCAGGGCAATTACATAATTAGGAGTTCTGTAACTGTTCTATTTTGTTGAAGACATAAATGAACTCCACCTTGTTATGCTAATTATGTCTGTCGTGGCAATCAGTTTTGCAGGCTTTATCAGTTTTGCAAGCTTTATCTTTATACAACAGATGCTACGATCAGCAAAAGACAAAAGAGACCCCCTCACCTCTGCAGGAGTATATCGTATACCTTGCCATTGTGGACAGGTTTACATCGGGACCACACAACGCAGCATACAAACAAGGATAAAAGAACATGAAAGATACTGCAGACTTGACCAACCTGATAAATCAGCAGTGGCTGAACATGGACTGACCCAAACAGGACACAGGGTCTTTTTCCAAGACACTGAAAGACTGGACAATTCTACCAACTATTTTGTCAGATTGCACAGAGAAGGCATTGAAATTCATAAACATCAGCACAACTTTAACAGAAAAGAAGAGAGTTTAAGAATGAATAAGGCTTGACTTCCTGTCCTGAAAACCTCCAGACTAACAAAGACTACAGTCCACAATAGCCATACGGATTAGCTTTGGATTCCACATGTTAACAGATCATTACAGGATACAATGGTTCCACATTAACATACCACACCCTCATTAGCACATTATCTTGATACTTACAGGACAATGATTAGCACATTACCTTTAATACTTTGCAGGACAATGACTCAGCTCAAACCTAACCCCCTTCTTACTATATATTACTCTTCCTACACTGTGCTTCAGTGTTACTCCTCTGAAGATGCCTGCCACAGCTGCTGGCGAAATGTCAGGAAAGAAAATACCAAGACCACGGTCACACAGCCCGGATAACCTACAAGAACCGATTTATCTCTATTTAGTATATCCCATTTGACAGAGTCTTTCGAGATTTGGTACAATGACAAGAACAACAATATGGAGAATAGGTGTAAAAGGGGAGTAGCTAGCATTATAAAATGGGTCTACATTGGTAGAAATGAAGCCACTCTGACCTATCCCTATGGATTCATTACATAATGCAATGAAGTGACAGCAAAGATCCTGATTTTGACCATGTGACCTTGGAAATAAATAGGACTTTTTGTCATGCTACTTACCAGTACTGAGTACCAGAATGCTTTTTCAGAGTTCTCCCAAGTCCTGAAAGGGGACCTGTTTTTTTTGTTTTTTTTTAAAGCACTGGAAATAAACGCCACTTACTCCCATGTAAGTGTCTATCAACTTTAGTTTTAGTGCTTTCATTGGAGCATCAATGCTTGGCCGGGTGATTCGGTCCACAAAGTACATTGTTATATGCTCCTATCCAAAGAGGGATGGCAATTTATATATAGTCTTTGAAGCCACTCAACCTTTAGCCAAAATCCATTAAGGACCATACCATGTTTGGGATAATAGCAAACATTAATCTGTTAAAGGTAACAAGTGGCACTTGGGGGAAAAAATGACTGTATTTTTACGGTTACATATTTGTGGGGAGCCGTTCAATCACTCTTGCTTTCTCTAAAAGCCAATTCTATGAGCACTTTATGTGATTTTTTATGAAGATTGACAAGTAACTGCAACCGGAGGTTTTTTTAAAGTGCAATTTCTTTCAGAAATGCTCATCCACTTCTCATCAGTTTCACAATTGCTTTGACTCTGGTTATTAGTAGCCCTATTAATATCAGTCTTTCAACTGCCTCGCTAATTAACTGCTATTAACATAACATATAGAGAATGCAACAAATAGCTTGATGTGGATAATGTCCGGTGACTTAAGTTGGCCTTCACTCTCAAAAACATGGGTTCAGATGTTCAACGTGGCTTTGATGGCACAGTATGTGGAGATGTATGTGGAGAACATACAATATTCTCTTCTGACGTTTATCTGTATCTCCCACCGGCAGGAGGTTTTGGGGCAGAGCCTGAGGAGGGTGGGGTTTGGGGAGGGGAGAGACTTCAATACCATAGAGTCCAATCGCCAAAGCGGCCATTTTCTCCAGGGGAACTGATCTCTCGGCTGGAGATCAGTTCCCCTGGAAAAAATGGCCGCTTTGGCCAACTGATCTCTCTCGGCTGGAGATCAGTTGTAATAGCAGGAGATCTCCAGCTAGTACCGGGAGGTTGGCAACCCTACTTAACTGGTTGTGTGATGGAAGACATGTAGGGTGACCAGTTGTAGGTTGGGAAATTCCTAGAGATTTGAAGGTGGAGTCTAGGGAGGACAGGTTTTAGGGAGGGGAGGGATCTCAGCAGGGTATAATGTCACACAGCCCACCCTCCAAAACAGCCATTTTCTCCAGAGGAACTGATCCCTGTAGTCTGGGGATCAGTTGTAAATATGGGAGATCTCGACACCTCATCTGGACATTGGCAACTCTAAAACACATGCAGAGAAAAAATTAGCCCCAAACAACTATTGAAATCTATTTCAGGCATTTTCAGAGGAGTAACACTAAAGGACAGTCCTTCTATTTTAATGCTCACCACTCCATCTGAGCCCTGGTTGAAACCATAATTAATAAAGCTTTGGAGTGTATGAATGGTACAGATAAGGGTGTCTTTGGACATGAACATTTCCCTTTAAACACTGCCCTATTGAATGACAACAGAAAACCCCAAAACACTGTGGAAAGTTCTCGTAGGTTATCCGGGCTGTGTGACCGTGGTCTTGGTATTTTCTTTCCTGACGTTTCACCAGCAGCTGTGGCAGGCATCTTCAGAGGAGTAACACTGAAGGACAGTGTCTCTCAGTGTCAAGTGTGTAGGAAGAGTAATATATAGTCAGAAAGGGGTTGGGTTTGAGCTGAATCATCGTCCTGCAAAAAGTATCAAAGGTAATGTGCTAATCATTGTCCTGTAAGTATCAGGTGTCCTAATGAGGGTGTGGTATGTTAATATGGAACCTTGTATCCTGAAGTGATCTGTTAATGTGTGAAATCCAAATTCACACATTAACAGATCAGTTACTCCTCTGAAGATGCCTGCCACTGACAACATATGTAATGTGTAGCTAGTCAGCAGTTTGGACATAGATTAGACTGATCTAAAGTGACAGCTAGTGTCATGTGACTAAGCCAGCCAGAATTGGTTTAGGTGGCGTGAGCAGCCTGAGAAGGGAATTTCCAGAATGACTCACCATGACACAGCAATTGTATATGATTGGTCAATTGTATGGATGTAAATGTATATAAGTCCATGATATATGTACAGAAGTGTGGTGGAGAGAAAATAGATGTTTGGCACAGCAGGGGAAGAGGAGAAGGAGGCCATTGAAACAAACAAATTAGTTGAACCCATACAGTTGTCTTGTGTCATGGAATCATAGAGTTGGAAAGGGCCACCAGGGTCATCTAGTCCAACCCCCTGCACAATGCAGGAAATTAACAACTACCTTCCCCCCCCACATCCCCAGTGACCCCAACCCTCACCCTGCCATGCAGGATCCCACAATCAAAGCACTCCCGACAAATGGCCATCCAGCCTCTGCTTAAAGACCTCCAAAGACGGGGACTCCACCACCCTCCGAGGCAGTGCATTCCACCATCGAACAGCCCTCACCGTCAGAAAGTTCTTCCTAATGTTTAGGTGGAATTGCTTTTCTATTAGTTTAAATCCATTATTCCGTGTCCTAGTCTACGGAGCAACAGAGAACAAGCTAGTTCCCTCATCAACATGACAGCTCTTCAATTATTTAAACATGGCTATCATTTCTCCCCTCAACCTTCTCTTCTCTTCTCCAAACTAAATAAACCCAACTCCCTAAGTCTCTCCTCATAGGGCATGGATTCCAGACCTCTGACCATTCTGGTCGCCCTCCTCTGAACACGCTCCAACTTGTCAACATCCTTCTTAAATTGTGGAGCCCAAAACTGGACACAGTATTCCAAGTAGGGCTGTCAATTCAGTTCGGCCCGAACTGAAAATCAGCCGAATTTCCCTTGATTCGGCGGTTTTTAGTTCGGGAGGAACCGAACTCAAAACTGGCGGGCAACCGGGGGGGCCGAATTCAGCGAGTTCGGGAGTTCGCGAATAAATTCGGCCAATTCGGGGCCGTCAGTAAGCAGCATAACCTTCAGTAAGCAGCATTCTCCTCCCCCGGCCAATCGGTGGCCAAGCTGGGTCTTCTTCTGGCCAATCAGTCAGGATTGAGTACTGGAGGAATCAGCTGATGTGCGGCCGGCCGGGGAAAGAGAGAGAGAGAGAGGGAAATCCTTATGTGTGTGTGAGGGGGTGCTTGTGCACATTTCGTGGCTGCAGGGGGCACATTTTTTGGGGTACAGACCCCAAACTTTCAGGGGATATTCAGACAGGTTTTCTTAAGAGACCACCCAAGTTTTGTAAACATTGGGTCAGGGGGTTCCGAGATATGGGCTCCACCCCTTTTTCCTCTCCCCCCTTTTCCATTTTCGTGGCTGCAGGGGGCGCTTTTTGGGGGGTTCAGCCCCCAAACTTTTATCATAGCTTCATAGAATCCCTCTTAAGAGACCACCCAAGTTTTGTAAAGATGGGTTCAGTGGGGGCTGAAATATCGGCTCCCCCCCTTTTCTCTTTCCGTGGCTGCAGGGGGCGCATTTTTGGGTGTGCCGACCCCAGACTTTCAGCGGAGCTTCAGTCAAGGCTTTTTAAGAGACCACCCAAGTTTTGTAAACATTGGGTCAGGGCCCCCCGAGATATGGGCTTTCCCCTTTTCCCTATTGGGATGAATGGATCACCCTCGAGAAATGCATACATATGGATCTTATATTGGATACAAATGGAATCATATTGGATTACCCAGCCTCCCAGCCCCTCCTGATGGAACAGAAGACAGCCACAGTAAGACCCCTTTGGGGGCTTTAATCTATAATTTTTCTTTTCTGTGTGTGTGTGGGGGGGAAAGCAGAGTCTGTGTGTGTGTGTGGGGAGGGAGCAGTTTCTGTGGGTGGGGGGGGGGAGCCAAAGGGGGCTTTTGCCGGTTCTGCCTGGGGTGTGTGTTCCCCCTCCAGTCTCTCTCTCCCTGGTTTGAGAGGGGGCTTCATTTTTATTCTTCAGGTTTTTCCTCATTCATAAGATCAGTTAGGTTATTTTGATGCTTGCTCAAAACTGGTTTTCAAATGGTGACTTAAAGAATGCATCTGCCTGGTCCCAAGTCCAATGCAAAAGGAGAAATTCCACCTCCTCCTGCTCATTATGCATAGCTAGCTGCCTCTGTCCCTTTCCATGGTTTGCAAACTCCCAGGTGTCAGGTGTTGCTTTGCACTGTTGCAAAGGTGTTGCATTGCGTGCTTGTGTTGCTTTGCAGTTGTATTGTTTTGCAAAATTCTTCACACCTGCCCCGCCCTTTGCATGTTTGCAAAGGTGTTGCTTTTCAGTTGTGTTGCTTTGCAAAGTTCTTAGCACCTGCCCCGCCCTTGCTCTCATCAGCTGTTTGTCGGGGCTGGGAGCTTTGTGCATGGGCGGCAAGCTCTGCTGAGAGATACACATTAAGGGTGGGGGGGACCCCTTTCAGGGCCCATATCTCAGCCCCCCCTGACCCAACCTTTACAAAACTCGGGGAGTCTTTCAATATACGTCCTTTGAAGCTCTGCTGAAAGTTTGGGACCTCTAAGCCCAAAAATGCCGCCCCCAGAGCCGCGGAAAGGCGCGGTTGTGTTTTTAATGGCTTTATTCGGCTGAATTTTTTTCCGAACTTTGAATTCCTGCCGAATTGAACGGATCCGAAGTGGGGGAGTTCGGACTTCGGCACGTACCAAACCCACAAGGGCCAAATTCGGCCGAATCCGAACTGTACCGAATTTTTTTTTTTGACAGCCCTAATTCCAAGTGAGGTCTGCCCAATGCTGAATACAGTGGTAGTATTACTTACCTTGATCTAGACACAATACTCCTATTGATGCAGCCCAGAATTGCATTGGCCTTCTTAGCTGCCATATCACACTGTTGACTCATGTTCAGTTTGTGGTCCACTAAGACTCCCAGATCTCTTTCACATGTACGGTTGTCTCCCATCCTGTCCTTATCTGGGAGGTGACAAGGCAAATTCATTCCCACCACCTCCTGTCCTCCAATCTTATTAAGAAAGCATACTATAAGAAACGTGAACCAACCATAGAGAATGAAAGATCAAATGAATGGGAGTTGCACAGCAGTAATGAGTAGGTGGGTTGAATCAGATGATTGCAGGGTGTTGTTTGATCCTATTCTGCCCAGCCATGAATTATAATGTGGTCCATGTTCAAAAGAATGTGAACAGAGGACAAGGATCGTATATAAATGTCATATAAACGAGAATGGCATTTATCATGCCCAAATTTCTTCTTGAGCAATGACGGACAGCTCAGTGACAAGGAAGGCAGTATTACTGCTGTAACGTCTACTGTGTTTGGCATGTCTGAAGATTGATTCTCGGATACTATGATGGCTCCTTTGGCTAAAGTTCTTCTTGGAGCCTCTCACTCTCTCTCATCAATGAAGGCTACTTCAGATGGTGCAGAACAGGGCAACTTGCTACCTGATATTGGTGGAATTCCAGATTTAGGTTCCACCTATGCAATACTACTATATGTCATTAAAGGAGCAAAGGTGCGTAAGTGGCAAAACTGAACTGATTTGTTTGTCAGCTTCCATATCCAACACATCCCACATTGTCCTGAGATACAACTTCTAATAACCAAAGCTGGACAATTTCTATCAGGAACTCGAGTCTGCATCTTCTTCACTGCTTTTTCTTGAGGATGTGCTAGCTTTGGTATGACAGGGGAGGAAGAGGGTTGAAAAGGATGTGGAAGACATGGGCAGGAGAAGTGATTCTATTTCCTGTTTGATCAATGATTTCGCAAGCATAGGATGAATTTTCAGGATGTCAATGAAGTTGCAACATGGCAACTCTACTCTGAGCTGCCAAGTAGCCATCTGCAAATGGTCAGCTGATTTAGATGTATTGACGTATCAAGAAGATCAAGCTTTTGTCATACAGGATGAAGTATGATGTTTCCTTTTCATGTATCCCCAGTTGCTGGTCTGTTAATGGAGTGAAAAGAATGATAACAGGAGCCACTAAGTTTGCTCACCAACATCTCAAAGGTTTGCTCAAAAAGTCATGTTCATCATTCAAAAGGTAGGACACTTGACATTTTTCCTTTGTAAGAAGCAATTTGTGTAATAAAACTGCGAGAAGATTGAATTTGTCAGCTTGTTAAATGCATTTGTCTCCCTGACTATAATAAACCAGGCATATGAAATGGGTAAGAACCTCAGCTGGATTTCTTGGTGACGTAAAATCTAATTCATCATTAGAAGTCCCTTTTCCACAGTTTGCTTTACTCGCTCACACTTTCTGGTTTAAGTATAAGTAATCATTACCTGCACAGTGAAGGCGGGGGGAATAATTGTACACCTAGGATATGGGTAGTTGGCCACATTGCAAGAAAAGCTAAAGAGAGCTACAGGGTGATCATAAAAGTAGTTAAAATCCATCTGTTTTAATTCACCCATAATAGCATTTTTAATGTAATGTTTTAATAGGAAACAAATAGATCATATTTTTCCCTGGTAGAAATACAACAAAAGGAATGACATTGATTTTCAGGAGCTTCTACAGCTGGCTGGAAACTTTGATGTCTATAGCTTTATTCAAGGGTATGCAATGAATGCAAAGTGGGAGCAGCAAGATTTTTATGGTGAGCTGACCGCCATGTGCTCATTGGAACACAGAGAGCCTATGCATGTACAGGCGTAGGACCATCTATGTCCATTCAAACAGTGTTCTTGATTGTGTGAGGAATAGGGATTCTGAGAACTTTGATGCCAGCCAGGGTGGTCTCCAGTGACATGAAAAAACTTCTTGTTTACACATGAGTGCTCATGGCAAGGGCCCTTTACCACTCAAGCTCACAGTTTGAGTGGTATAAGTCCCCTCGCCATGCAGCACTTCCGAGTGTAAACTGGAAGTGCCATGCTGCGGCATGTAGGTGCATGTGCACGTGTGCCCGCCGAACGTCAGCTGGTTGGCAGGCAGGGGGGTGAATTGGTGGAGGTTTGCCTGCCATCACAAGGCACCTGGCAACCCTAGGTGTAACTCTCGATTTAGAGAGACCTGGGCCCTGTGGGATTTAGCTACTCTCCGCAGGGTCTGCATGACAGAGATGTTCCATCACGCCTATCATTGAGGACAGCAATGGTACTATCAGAGTACTGGCCTCCCATTCCTCCCCCCTTTCCCTCTCTTTCCACTCCTTCCCTCCCCCCCTCTTTCCTCCCCTTTCCTTCCTCCTTCCCTCCTCCCCCCTTTTCTCCTTCCCATTTCTGGGGCTGACGATCCTATTCTAAACCCTTCCTTCCCCCATATGTCCGTGTTAGGGTTGCCAGGTTCCTCTTTGCCACCAGCAGGAGATTTGGGGGGCGGAGCCTGAGGAAGGTGGGGTTTGGGGAGGGATTTCAATGCCATAGAGTCCAATTGCCAAAGCGGCTATTTTCTCCAAGTGAACTGATCTTTATCAGCTGTAAATAAGTTGTAATAGCAGGAGATCTCCAGCTACTACCTGGAGGTTGGCACCCCTAGACCAGCTCCATTGCCCCACTCCCTGAGATTTGACATTTGTAATATGGGCATGACGTTATAACAACTAGCCCAACCATACCATCATTGCTTCCTGCATAGGAAACTGGGCGCCAAGGTTAGATTCTTAGAATTACGCAAAGTCCTGCGGTTTTATTATGTTTTAGAATGTTTTAAAATGTGTTCAATTGTTTTATTTAGATTTTAAGTAAATGTTATGTGTATTTAACTGTGTAGGTAGCCGCCCTGAGCCCGGCTTGACCAGGAGAGGGCAGGGTATAAATAATAGCTGCTGCTGCTGCTGCTGCTGCTTCTTCTTATAATAATAATAATAATAATAATAATTACTACTACTACTACTACTACTACTACTACTACTACTACTACTACTACTGTAAGGGGCATGGACTCAGGGTTCCCCTCCCTTCGCTCCTCAATAGCCTGTAGAGGTCGAGCCAAGGGAGCCTCCTTGGCCTCAGACCATTCGGAGGGAGAGTCTGAATCGACCTTTCCCTCCGATGAAGCCAGAGTCTCGCCACTGCCAGTCGCCAGCACGAGCCTTCTGACTATCCTCCTCCTCGGCCTCCACTCAAATGGCCTTTATATAGGCCTGGCTCTCCACCCTCGTCTCCTAGGCCCCACCCTTGAGACCTTATTATGGCTCTGAGAGCCCTCCCCTGGAAGCCGGCCTCCCACGTCTGGCCTCTGTCCCTGCGTTGCCGCGATCGCATCTGGGACGTGCCCACCCGCCTGCCAGCTGGGCTGCGGGGCTGCCGCCCATGCATCGGGCTAAGTCACCACCGCGGCCCCGCCCAGGGCGAGCCCGTCCGTCTGTCAGCTGTGCGGTGGGTCGGTTGTCTTGGAGTCTGGCTGGGATGGTGCAGCCGCCCAACACCCAGCCAGCCTGCTGCATCCTGGCCGCGGCCTCTTGCGGGTCCTCTTCTGGCTGTCGGCCCCACCCTCCTGTGGTGATGTGCTTGCCGACTCCCGCCTCTCGGTTGGGCCCTTCTGGAAGGGCCTCCTCGCGGGTCTGCTCCTTCCTATCCGTCAAGCCTGCTGGAAAGAAAAACCCTGCTGGTAAGGGGTTAGCTCCTCTGTTGCTCCAGGGTCTTTCCCACTCTCTCCCTGTCTCCTGCTCTCTACTTGGTCTGTGTCCGTCTCGGGACTACTACTACTACTACTGCCATGACGCAGCCTCCGGAGTATTGCAGAATCATTGCACACACACAATCACCTGCCCAGGCTTACCAAACCTCAGCAAACTACTCACTACAAAATAAGCGCTTTTCTTGGTTGTATCGATCTTTGATATTTAGATGCAATGCATTTATGAAATATGAATTGAGTGGAGAATGACAAAGTCTGTTGCTTCTCCTTGTCAGCTGATAGGCATCTGGGCAGAAAGAAATCGAGATTTATGTGTTTTTAAACAAAGCAGGTTTGGGATGACCTTGTCCTTAACTGACAAAAGAAGCAGATTGTTCTGCCTTTTACAAGCAAGGGGAAGAGAATTCTTCCACCTGCACTAAAGGACTCCGAGGAGAACATAAAGTTATAAATGCATGAATTTTGCAAGCTATTTTTTTTCAACAGCACTTTAAATGAAAAGTTTTATACCGAACACTGCAATCCATTTTACATCCTATACTATCTTTAACAGAAAAGGGTGTACGCTTTGCAAGAACCTATTGCTTTCTGTTAAGTAATATTTTGGGGGGAGCATGTAAGTTACACATACATTTGATAGAGATAGAAACCATCTTCCCTTTAGGCTAGTTCTGCCAGATGTCTGTAGATTCAACATTCAGATAGCTCTTTTCAGTCCATAAACTTTCATGATTAAAAAAATGAGTCCAATTTGAACTATCTGGGTTGAAAGCATGATACCAGACAAATTTGTTTCATGCGTCAGGTTGCAGTCCTCAAGCGAAAGATGGAAAGGGTACGTGGCTTTGTCCTGTCAAGTGAAGGGAAACCCAGCTTCTTCATCCCTGCTGGGTTGTAACAGAATAATCGCTGGCTTTCTATGGTTGGTGGCTACTGGCCGCTGGACATACTTACTACCGGGGGCACTAAGTGAAAGGTGATATTGTTGCTCTGCCGGAGTGTGAGTGGCTAGAGAGAAACAACTGGAATATAGCCAGCAAAGAAATCAAAAGTCTGAGTTTTGCTGTAGGCTACGGGGTTCCCGGCGGCAGGAAAAGAGGAAGACTCATCAGGAGATGGATTGACTCTATAAAGGAAGCCGCAGCCCTCAGTTTGCAAGACCTGAGCAAGGCTGTTAATGATATGATGCTTTGGAGGACATTGATTCATAGGGTCGCCATGAGTCGGAAGCAGCTTTACGGCACTTAACAAACACACATGGGGGTTCCAAGGCCATATTTTTTGCACAACCCTAATCTCAAGCATCTACAGCTTCAGGGAATTCTTTCAGTGTGAAAGCCCTTAAAGTGATCTTCTTTAGATGTGTCCAAGATGAGCATTTTGTCTGCTGCTTCATGTTCAGTAGAGAGAGATATACACACACAAATATAACAACAATGCTGTAAGGCTCCAGGAAATTCAGCTTCCCTCCTCTGGAATGCCTAACCACACAGGGATGCAGGAAGCCCCAAACCAAACAAAAAATGTGGAAGGAAGGATGGCTGCCTGCCAAATGGCAAAGAAACAAGAAGATATATTACTTATGTTATTTGTTGCTAGAACTCTGTAAGGAAGATCAGTATTATTGTTCCCATTTTGTCAGTGTAGGCAAACAAAAAGGTTGGATTTTTTTGGGTCAACTTGACTTAGATTCTTTCCTATCAGAATTAGAACTAATCATATTAGGAAATCGATCCAACAGCCAGTTCCATTGTTTTGAATGGATCTAACTCTTCACCTCACTCCCAATTGGGATACAATCCTTAGAGATTCTCAGATCAGATCAGGGACAGATTGGCTGTTACGAACACTAGTGGGCTGATGGCCTCCCCTCCACTCGGGCTGGGCCAGACCAATGGTGAGAAGGGGGATACCTGGCTGAGCCATGGGCCTGCCTGGGTAGCAGCAAGTTCAGGAGGGGTCGTGGCTCAGTGGTAGAGCATCTGCTTGACATGCAAAAGGTCCCAGGTTCCATCCCTAGCACCGCCAGTTAAAGGGACTAGGCAGGTAGGTGATGTGAAAGACCCCTGCCTGAGGCCCTGGAGAGCTGCTGCTGGTCTGAGTAGACAATACTGACTTTGATGGACCAAGGGTCTGATTCAGTATAAGGCAGCTTCATGTGTTCATGTGTTCTCCTGGCCGAGGCGCTGGAAGGTGGGGCAGGGGCTTTTCCAAGGCCATTTTTGACATTCCAGCCCACTTCTGGATCAGATGCACTTCAGAATTGCAATCTTTTGCATTAAGAAAGTTTGGGTTGCTACCTCTCCAAGAGGTGGAAATAGTGCAGCAAATGTTCTATGAACACTTTTTGTGAGGAAAGGCTAAATAGGTTGGGGGCTTTCAGTTTAGATAAAAAGGTAACTTAACGGAGGCATAATAACAGTTTTTAAAATTATACACGACGAAGGGAAGTAGACAAAGAGGAACTTTTGCTGTCACAAAACACTAGAATTCAGAAACATCTATTGAATTGAATGGGTTGTAGATTAAGTACAAATGTCCCTTTCCTCCATGAATTTGTCTTCTCCTTTCTGTGAATTAGTATTTGCACAGCCAAAATACTGATTCGTGCAAACATAAATTCATGGAAGAAAGGTCCATCAATAGCTATTAGCCCTGATGTCTGAATGGAATCTCCATTTTCAGAAACCAGATACTTCTTAATTGCTGGGTTCAACAACGGGGAGGCATAGGCCTCTATGGTACTCCTTGCAGGCCTTCCGGTACATCTGCTTGGCTACTATGGGAAACATTGGCTAGGCCAGATGGAAAGGTGTGCAGTAGAATTTTTCATATATTCCTAGCTTTGGTCTCTAACTTGGTGATTCTTTTTAAAAGGAAGGAATAGAATGTATCTGTAGAAGTGAGCTGTGGCTCACAAAAGTTCATACCCTGCCAGAAATTGTGTTAGTCTTTAAGGTACTGCTGGACTCTTGCTGTTTTCTCTTGTTATGTGTTTATGTTTGTGTCATCAAGATTATTTTGTATGTGTGTGGTTTTCACAGACTTATACAAGGTGTAGTTCCATCACAGGATGTGGATTGCTAAGGTATGGGCTGATCCCATCAGATCTTCGAAGCTAAGCAGGTAGGGTTGCCAGCTCCAGGTTGGGAAATACCTAGAAATTTTGGGGGTGGAGTTTGAGGAGGACAGGGTGTGGAGAGGGGAGGGGTTTCAATGTCATAGAGTCCAATTGCCACTTGATGGCCCATTAGGGTTGCTAACTTCCAGGTAGTAGCTGGAGATCTGCTATTGCAAGTTATCTCCAGCTGATAGAGATCAGTTCACCTGGAGAAAATGGCTGCTTTGGCAATTGGCAAATGGCATTGAAGTCCCTCCCCTCCCCAAACCCTACCCTCTTTAGGCTCCCCCCCCCCAGAAAAACCTCCCACCAGTGGTGAAGAGGGACCTGGCAACCCTATGGCACATACATACATACACATACATACCTAATCTGATCATCCACAACCCTGGGGGAGAATAGTTTCACCTATTGTACAGATACAAATGTACCAGCAAGGTAAAGAAATGAAACTCGGCCACTACAAGGAAATAAAACTCCACCACCAAAGCTACTGTGTAGTTGTAAAAGTATTTGATAGCCTTTTCACTCAGCAGGTGACAAGGTAAACAGATCCAAAGGTCAGCTCAAAAGTGACTGAGGCTTTGAATATGGTATCTTTGTCTGTAGTACAAAGTTCATGGTGTTCCTAGAAATTATAGACTTTCTCACAGATCAAATATACTCGCTTCATTTCAGCAGAGTTAGTATAGCACCTTCCAACAACTTCTGTGTCCATTTTCCCGACACCCGCCATGTCCAGATTGCCCACCCCCAGCGCCAGTCAGATCCTGGTAGCCAGAAGATCACAAAACTTGCATCAAACTTTTTTTTAAAAAAAACAGATTCTTGCCAAACAAGCCAAAACTCACGAGAAGCTTGACTGGAAAATAGCTATGCTATGAGGAAAACTAATTTAGCATGCATTTTTCATTTTGAAAAGGGTAGTTTCATAAGAGTCAGAGCAGACAATAGGACTACTGCCTAGGGCTCAGCAGGACAAAAAAGGTAGTTCAGTTCAGCTGACCTCGATTTCAGTCTAATCTATATAATCCTCTGTGCAATCACAGCTGGGTGACTAACAGAATTAAGGGAGGAAGAGGGAAACCATTTTTGGCTATCAAATAGTCCAAATACCTTTCAAACATTTCCCAGAAGTTTTATAATGATGAAGTCAGTTCTTTCTTCTGATTAGTACTGTGTTCCTTTATTAATCTTGCCCTGTTTAAAGCTCTCTTCCTTTTTGCACTATACAGACTGGCTGTGAAGATGTCACCGATTGTGGTGAATGGGGCTGAATAGTGTTTCATTGACTATCAGACTAAGATTTGTAAAAGCTTTCCCCCCCCCCCCCACACACAGAGAGAAAGAATAGATAGGGGGTCTTGATTTAAACTCTTGATGTACAGGTCTTGACATAGAATCACTGGTGCAACCATGTTCCTTTTCTCATGTAGCAGAGGTGCTTGTCTCTTTCCAGTTCTCCAAAACCAGTAAGCCACGTCAGTCTTTTGGCCAAACCACTGTTTGTGTCCTGACAGGTAACATGGCCTTATAGCACTGGGGAGGGAGGGAGGGCTTGATGCTTTCCATATTGAAGAATTCATCTTCATGCACGCTCATTCTTCCACTCTTTTCTGTAATGAACAAAAGGTACCACAGACCAACATGGACTTACTTCCATCTTCTGGTTAGGCACATAAGATTATGATTAACCTTCACATTCTTCCAGCCATCTCCCAGGCAAGAGGAAGATTGCCAGGAGACACCATTTGGTATGGATTCTACAGACACAAATGATAATGGAGAAACAGAAAGGGTTGCAAGAGAGAGGGGTGACCAACAGAATTCGGCAATGATCACGGTGATAACATCTGGAAATGTCAGGTGGCTGCTTTATTTCTTTTCAATAATTACTCTGATATTATTTTAATATGAAGAAGAAGAAGAAGAGTTGGTTTTTATATGCTGATTTTCTCTACCTTTTAAGGAGAATCGAACCGGCTTACAATCTTCTTCCCTTCCCCTCCCCACAACAGACACCTTGAGATAGGGTTGCCAGTAGAGATACCAGGTCCCTCTTTGCTATCGGTGGGAGATTTTGGGGGCGGAGCCTGATGAGGGTGGGGTTTGGGAGAGGAGGGACTTCAATGCCATAGATTCCAGTTGCCAAAGCGGCCACTTTCTCCAGTTGAACTGACCTCTATCGACTGGAGAGCAATTGTAATAGCAGGAGATCTCCAGCTATTACCTGGAGGTTTGCAACCCTACCTTGTGAGGTAGGTGGGGCTGAGAGAGTTCGCAGAGCCCAAGGTCACCCAGCAGGCTGTATGTGTAGGAGAGGGGAAACCAACCCGGTTCACCAGATTAGAATCTGTCATTCATGTGGAAGAATGGGGAGTCAAACCCGGTTCTCCAGTCCACCGCTCCTAAGCTCTACACCACACTGGATCTCTTTCATAAAGCAAAACAAAAAACCCCAAGCCCCCAAACTGGATACGCCACAGACATTTCAAGGCTCATCTATCTTTGCCTTACTGATTTCCAATTCCTGTCATGTATTCTGTACTTGCGTAGCCCCACAGAGTATTTAAGGGTCACTAAACTTTATTTTTTTTTGTTCAAGAAATCTATTATACTAATTAAATTGCTACAATAAAATAAGCTCTGAGAGTTTCATTTATGGGCAGTCAGTGAGTCTTTGATCGAAGCTCCCCAGGCAAGTTGCTTAGAAAAAGGTGGGTTTTTTTAAATTCCAAGAATAATTAATTGTAGCCGACATGCAACTACACAAAGGTCTCAGTAATATGTCTTAATTGCTGTGATTATCCTCTCCTGTCATATTAACACTTCTGATCTCAGCTTTCTTTTAGATAAAGGGAAGGCAATTGTTTTCAGCGAACAAAAATAACTAGGATGGATGCACTAAAACTGAGCTTTATTCTGTTACCAGGTTTCTGATAGGTCTCATTTGTTGGTGATGTGCTCTACAAAAATGCAATTATGTGACATAGAGATGTTGTAACTGCCCCGAGGAAGTGCAAATCTTCTAAACCTGGAAGAAAATGCTGCTTGCATGTACTGGCATTACAAAGCAAAGGGAAGGACTTCTGAGAATAGCTATTTAAAACATCCCAGTCTGAAAGTCCATTAACTTTATTATTTTCATAAGAATATTGCCTTGTTGTATATATAATTCTGTACATTTAATTTTGCTGGTTGAAATGGCACTATGAAGTAATAGTGCAACCTTATAAGTATATGTATATAAAATATTGATATAAGTGAATTATTATCCTACATCTGTGTTTTTGAATACTACCTGGCAGTTGGCAACCCTAGCCATTACCAAGGCAGCCCACTGTTAGGCTGTGCAGCCAGGTGGGTTGAACAGCTGATACCCTTGTCAGTAAGCAGCATCAACCAAACCCAAAGTTGCTTTAGCAGCATGTGGAGGAAAGATGATGCGTAATACCTTGCCACACTGTTTTGTGTGCATAAATGAAGAAAACAGGGATGCCGGCCTAGTTTGGAGCCAGGGTGAGTTTGCCCAAAATGCTGGTAACTGGGACAGGCTGCTTGTTAGGCAGCAACTCACACTCAGCAGTTAAGACAGTGTTTTACTGGTGTAGATTACCCATTAATTAAGCCATAAGGTGTCTCATGTCTTCATTTCAGATGACAGTACAACTGGACTTTCAGATAATCATTGTGGGACAGATTGACTAATCTGTTCTATACATCTTTATTCCTGGACCGACTCTTTATGCTGCATTGGAAAATGGACAATATGAAAAGCACCTGTCAGTCCTTCAGGAATCAATCGCAATTGATTATGAAATAAAGAAGTTCCCCTGAGAAATAAGAATTTGATTACTATGGAAGTTTCTGCTGTGAGCTTTTGCCCAAATTTTATGTCTTGTATGAGAGTTTTGATTTTTTGTATGTAATTTATGATGATAATGATTTATTGTTGATATATTCTCAGTGGATCAAATAATTTCATTGAAAGTAAATGGATTAAACATCCCAATGAAATATAGGATTGTGACTAACAATATAAAAAAGTGTCCCAGTATAGTAGTATTGCAGGAGAGGCATATTAAACAGATTTAAATTTGCTATTTAGAAAAATTAAGATTAGGAACATTATTTGAAGCTTCTGCTCCACCACCACCCCACATACAAAAGTGCGGTGCTCCCCACCCCCATTTATACACATACATACACAACCAGCTACTTTTCAGGGGAATCATTTGAAAAAGTACCCAGTCCTTTCATGGATAATATGGTAACTGTGGAAATTGCAATGTGGTTGCTATCAAGATTGGTTCACCAGTTGAGGAAAGAAGCTATCCCCCTCCACAATATTAGGCTGTGAAGGTTACTGGGAAGTCTATTGGAAATTCTCTTGCCTCGGAGTTAATAGTATGTGAATCCTATTTAGGACACTGGACCTCCATGGATTTCGGTGGATGTTCTCAATGAAGGCATGACATCCTTTGCTGCACTCCTTGCATTTGCTTTGTAACGGTGGTATATTTCAGCAGTCACTTCATAGTAAAGAGTCTAGAAATGCTCTTACGATTCTTGAAGACCGTTTGAGACAGGCAGGTGTCTCTGAGAGCCATTTTCTGTATCTCACATCTCACTTTCAAGAGTTCCCTGGGCTCTCAGAAGAAAGTGAGTGAACAAGATCTTGATCTGATGCGCCATTTGACAGATTTTTGTTTTAAATGAGGGGCTAACCCCCAAGCTGTGAACTATAAAAGCAGTTCCCCCTGAAGTACTCCAACTGAAGTGAATGGTGATGGGTAGGATTCCTAAAAATGAGCTGTGATTATCATTCTACAAATAAGGAAAAATCTTAGCTCATTCCCTCAGAAACTTAATTGTGCTTGAGATAAGCAGAGGAGTGACTGGTGGTGTAGCTATAGCTCAAGTTGATTTGCATAACTATAGAAATTACTTGAATATTAAAACCATTGACCAAATTATAATTATAGATTGTGGAAATGCGCCAGTGATTTGGAGAAAATGGTGAAAGAGTATGTGCGAATGATGGCCCATAGAAACCCTGTCATACCTGCTTCAGCAAAAATTATGTTCCCCTGAATGGTTAGATACTTCTGCCACAAAATATCTAGTAATAATCAAATACATATGAACAATGAATCCTCTTATCTAAAAATATGAATTTCTTTTTAAAAATATATCAATTGAGTCATATGTGGATGGCCAACACTACCCTCCCTACATCTGAGAATGAATCTAAAATAGAAAAGGTTTCTAGTACAACATCAGTATATCATCATCAATATATCTAATTCTCAACTCACCCAGATTTGAAGATATTTAAATCCGGAGGCTGGAGCCATGAAGAGGCAAGGCAGATGTTTCTACAGACATCTGAAAAATGCTCCAGGTTTTGAAATCTACAAAAAATCATAATAAAAAGAGGGGTTAAAACCACCTAAAATGATAAAAAGAGTGCCTGTAGCTTTAAGAAGAGGATACCCTCAGAGGGTGCTGCTAGATAACCCCAACAGTTTTGCCCGCATTCCAGGCCTGATTTAGGTCAGTGAAAGGCAGTGGGAGAAGCAGGGCCCTTTCCAGGGCTGTTATGGCCTTTGAGGGAGGACTCATTGGGTTGAGGCTTGGCAGCAACCACAGGCCCAGCTACTTTCTACTGTATGACAACAGCCACCCCATGAAAGCCAGTGTTGTGTAGCGGTTAAAGTTTCAAACGAGGACCTCAAATCTCCATTCTGCATAGGAAACTCCCCCGATGACCTTGCACAAATTGCACAGGGCCTGCCTGAGCCCTGTGCAAGGTAGAGGAGGGGCTCCAAGCCTACGTGATGCATTGTGGGGAGGGGGTGTTTGGCCCATTTGAGCCCTGCTTGAGACAAGGCATGGAAGGTGGCACCCAGCCCACCTGAACTCCCCCCCCCAAAAAAAAATGGGAGGAAGGCAATATGTGGCTAAACCTACCTGAACCCCACTGTCACAGTTCAGGCAGAGTCCAAGATACCAACACAGGCAAGGGCAGTTCAAGGCGTTAGCCAGGGTCAGTCCAAGAAGTCGGGATACCAGGAATCCAAAGTATAGCAGGGAGACAAGGCCGATACACAAGCAGGTTGGTGATAAGTTGCTTGCACAACAGCCGAGCCTAACGGATGGCTTAAATATCTTATGCTGCCGCTGTAGCAGAGCCAGCTGTTGCCAATGAGGCAGATCTCACAGGTGGTGCTTCAGCCCTGCTCTTCCTCATTGCTTAGGGTTGCCAGGTGCCCACTGGTGGCGTGCAAACCCCCGGTAATGTGCTCCTCTGCCCGCCGACCAGCTAAGGGCCCGTGGGCAGTCGTGCATGCGCACGCCAACGTGGCACTTCTGGTATACAACTAAAAGTGCCGCCTCATGAGGCGCCTCAGTAGAGTTTGAGTGGTCTAAGGCTCCTCACGAGGCGGCACTTCTGGTTGTAAACCGGAAGTACCGTGTCTGCACAAGCACGTGCGCGCACACACACACACAAGATCGGCTCAGAAACCTCCCGTCGAATGTGTGTGGGGACCTGGCAACCCTATCATTGCTGCTGCCAAGGAGGCCTCTACGTTGGGCCTTCAATCTTGCACTTTGCCGTCACTGCTGCATTGTCAGATGATCCCATCTCCTTCTCTGATCCAGTTAGGGCTGTTGATTCGGTTCAGTCCGAACCGAAAAACAGCCGAATTTCCCGTAATTCAGCGGTTTTCCGGTTCAGACGAACCGAACTCAAAAAAAGGGGGAAACCGGGGAGCCAAATTCGCCGAGTTCGGGGTGTTCCCGGATAAATTCGGCAAGTTTGGCCCCTTTAAACAGATCTGCGCCTTCCAGCTGGCCCTGCTGCTTGCTGCTGTTCAAAAGCAGCCATTTCACACCTCACAGTGGGGTGTAATGTTTAGAATCTAGACTAGGATCTGGGAGACCCAGGTTCGAATCTCCACTCCGTCCTGAAAGGGGAAAATAAGATGTTCCATAGCTAGGGTTGCCAGCTCCAGGCTGGGAAAAACCTGGAGATTTTTGGGGCGGAGCCTGGGGAGGGTGGGATTTGGGGAGGGGAGGAACTTCAATGCCAGAGTCCAATTGCCAAAGCAGCCATTTTCTCCAGGTGAACTGATCTCTATCAGCTTGAGATCAGTTGTAATAGCAGGAGCTAGTACCCTATCCCTGAAAGTCTTTGTGGCTCTCCCCAGATATTTAATATTTGTATCTCAGATTGTCCTGTCATCATTTTGATTAGGAATATTTCCAAGATTTGCTTCTGCCAAAGATTTTTGGGCTCTGTATTACGGGAGATATTCATTGGAGTGGACTTTGTAATGTTGGGTCCTGGTTTCTTTCAAATGCATATCCTCAGAATGTGCACACACAACGAAGAAGACGAGAAAAAATGAAATCCCTGCAAAACTAACTTTTTTTGCCAAAACGTTTCAAAAAAATATTGTTGAAGCTTAGCTTTAAAGGGGTTTTTCTGTGTGTAATGCTGCAGAAGAGCACAACTGTAGTCTTCAGCAACATAAATGATAAAACCCTTCTGGCCCTTAGTGTGTTGAAAATATTTTTTAAAAAATTCAGTGCACAAAGGGTTAGTTAGAAGGGGATTCTTTATTTATTTTGCAGAATGCCCTTGCACTTAAGCAACCCACGCATGCACCGATTTCTCTATCTAAAATGTTAAATGTGTCATAACCGAGGCAGTTATACTACTTTGTTTCTGTGATACTGCAATACCCATATTTCTAAGAGATCCATCCACCCTTTTCCACATAAAGTTTTAGAGGAGCAACAGGGACCCATGCTGAGCATTCCAGTCTTCCGAGTTCATCTTTCGTTGATAGCCGCTCTTTCTGCATTCATTCCCCCAATTTCTTCTTTTATTGTAGTTTCTTCTGATGTTTTAAGAGCTTGTCATCCTCCTGTCCTTCACAGTTCAAACCAAAGTCATCTAGTCACCATCAATTGCAAAAAATATATAAATATGTCATGAGAAGTCGGTATTGTAACATTAATCACAGCTAGGATACACCAAAATACAAAATGCACAACCCTGAAGCTTTATTTATAACCCTTTCGGTCTGTCATCTTTATTTCCAGAGAAAACATGCTTGGGTTGTTATTTTATTTTATTTTGTATTGATGTCACCTTCCTCGTGAACCACAGCCTTGACAGGTCTGATTTCCACATTCGTTGACAAAGTATAAGAAGGTGCTTTGTCCTTCTCCCCTATTTGCATTCTTTTCTAAAAAAATATCTTGAAATCTTTCCTGGTTTTAACCGGACTTTCGGATTCTCTTTAATGATGGGTAATGCTCTTTGCTACAATTATGCGTGTGTCTCAACAGATGACTGTAGATACTATCTAAATTCTGCTAAATTGGTTAAAATGGGATATCTGGAAATATCGCCTTCTTTCCACAACACATGAAAGGCTATGAGTAATTGCAAAGCACCACAGAGAAGCTCATTTTTTTGCCTGGGATGCATTTTTATTCTTGTCCCCAATTCAGCTGGATGGCATATGCTCTTCGAAGCAGATTTCTATATATGCATCCCAATGTAAACAGTGAGCTTTGTATGTAAATGGATGCGCACTTTCCTCCGGACTCAGTTGCCAGAAGTGTGCATGATCAGCTCTGTCATGAAACTAGTGGTAGAACTGATCAGGCATTTAGAAAACAGAACAGGGAGATAGATTTAATGCTCCCTGCTCTTCCCCGCTGCAAACTGAGTCTCCCCCGCCCTCCGTCCAGAATCTATCTTCTTGGAATATATAAAAATATAAAATATGGAATCTGATTTCTTCTTCATAGCATCTGAAGGAGTGAGTTCTGACTCCCGAATGCTCCTGTTGGAAGAAAGGTTGCTAGTCTTTAAGGCATCACTGTACTTTTGTTTTTTGTTACAATAGATTAATATGACTATCCCTTTGGCAAAATCTAACTCATTGTGGGTGAACTGGGTTTCACTCCAAGAATGCTTTTGCCACTGCCAGTGCTGGGAATTGGTTGCCAGATTCCAGTGGAGATGAAATTTGGGAGAATCCTTGTATTACTAGCAGGCCAATTTCCACCCATAATATTTGTCCATAGGCTACATTGTTGGGCTATTGTTGGATTATTGCAAACATTAACAACTGGATTCTCCTTTGTGGACACGGCAACCAAATTGCAAACGATCATTGTAGTGCAACGATACCACATTAGCTATTAAAGTGTGGATACAGCCAGGATGTGTTAAAATGGGTTCAGATCAATTTGGGCAGGCATCATCTTTCTTGGGATGCAAATTAGAAGCGATCATTCCTCTTGGTCTATCAGACCCCTTGGAAAAGACCACACCTCTTGGTCCATTCCTCAAATACAAAGTTGCAGACATATGCCACAATTTACCTCTGGACCATACAGGGAAGAAAAAGGGGTTTACCCTTCACCTTCCACTCGGTTTCACAATTCCAAATTGTCCCCCCTGCTCTTCCTTTAGCATTTTAAAGGAGAAAAGATGGGGTCTTTTAGAAATGTGCATTCTCTAGGAGTAGCTAATAAAGGCACAAGGGAAATGGTGACTGAATGGGGAAAGAGAAAAAGTTTTTATATGGGTGAGACATGCTTGGTGTGTCCTGTGGGTCATCCATTGAATGAGAGGATTGTGGGATACAAAACAAGGCAGAGAAGGCAAGATGTCGATGGGTCGTGTTCTACTCTGCCATGGGTACCAGTGCCCTCATTCAACTTGCTTGGGGAAATTTTCCACAACATCACACCACCTTGTTTAATTTTTGCATTGCCTCGAATCAATAGGGGCATTGCGACTGATGTCAACAGGAAAGGATCCAATCCTGAATTCACTGGTAGACTCCCTGCTAAATGGTCCGCTCATTCGGCGGTGGTTATTGCAAAAGATTCCATGCCCTACAGTATGGCAATACTAAACAATCAATAAAATTCACCGTCTGATGTTTAAAAGTTCATTAAATCTGCCTCTGGCAAATGGCAATCCAATTAATAGCAGTTAGCAACATATTTAAATTGATTGCTGCAGATTGTTATTTAACAGTGTTTCCTTGACTCGATAATTCCACTTGATATTGAAAGAGAGAGTGAGAGAACGGTTTTTATTTTATTGTATAGTTTAGAGCACAGCGGAGATCAGGAGGGCTTCGTTTCACATTCTCACTAGTAAGAGAAGATTAATGCGCATACTCTGAGCAAGATATGACTTATATGTACTGCGTGTGGCTGTAGTTTAACAGTTTTCTCCCAGGCAAGATTCAAATGCTGAAGTGCATGTAAAACAGTAGCAAACTGCATCAAGGCCACGTACATACAAGGCTACATTTAACATAATCGCACACTGCGCAATTAAACTTTCAACAAGGCAGTTTTATATACGCTTGTTTTCATTTTGATGTATAAATGGAAACTTTGGTTGGTTTTTTTTAAAAAAAATTTATTTCGTAGGAGCGTTGTGCCCGTGCCAATAACGCAGCCATCACTAGCAGAAGAAAGCAAGCCAAACCTACTTGTACGAAGAACCTCTACAGAGAATGCATTAATTTATACACAATAGGGACTTGTTTTTTAACCTCTCATTTGCTGATACTTCTGTAAACGCCAAACCAGGCAGCAGGGATGAACCCCCTCAGCAGTTCATGACAAGATATTATTTATTTTTAGTTTATTTTACTCCATTTCTAGCATCTTCAAAAATGGGGTTTTGAAGGAAGAAGAAGAAGAAGAAGAAGAAGAAGAAGAAGAAGAAGAAGAAGAAGAAGAAGCAGAAGCAGCAGCAGCAGCAGCTTTGGCCTAGTCAATTAGGAACAAATCCATCGTCAAAAAAGTCCCACCCAAGACTGGCAATGTGTAAGGAGAATTATTGCAAACGTCTGCATGCCCACAGAACTCCAGTGCTTCCGGGCCTGTTAAGCATGGTCATCAGATTTCAGCACAGTTTGAAATTACCCAATTCAGACAGTGAATGAGGGTGAATATAGGCAATCATTTTACCATCTGGGAAAATATGCAGAATTGCCTGCTTCTTAAATGCTGTGATATGGAGGATTGTCTGTTTCTGCAATATTCTGTAGTTGTTATTGCTCCACCAGCAGCAGCACACAGTTACTGACCCATTCTATTATGTGGAGTGAAAAAAAGAGATTTAGTCCTACCCAGTGCTGCCAGTGTGGTGTTTTGGTTGGAGTCAGACTAGGATCGGGGAGACCCCAGTTCGAATCCCTACTTTGCCATGGAAGCTTGCTGGATGACCTTGGGCCAGTCACACACTCCCAAACTAATCTGCCACACAGGGTTGTTGTTGTGAGGATAAAACAAGGAAAGGAAAATGATGTAAGCTGCTTTGGGTTTCTATTGAGGAGGGGGAGAAAGGTAAAGGTCCCCTGTGCAAGCACTGGGTCATTCCTGACCCATGGGGTGACGTCACATCCCGATGTTTACTAGGCAGACTTTGTTTATGGGGTGGTTTGCCAGTGCCTTCCCCAGTCATCTTCCTTTTACCCCCAGCAAGCTGGGTACTCATTTTACCGACCTTGGAAGGATGGAAGGCTGAGTCAACCTTGAGCTGGCTACCTGAAACCAACTTTTGTCGGGATCGAACTCAGGTCGTGAGCAGAGCTTGGACTGCAGTACTGCGGCTTACCACTCTGCGTCACGGGGCTCCTTAACTGAGGAGAATTCAACTTACAGCAATGCTATGAATTAGTAGGGTTGCCATGTTGCTTGTAAGCTAATTATGTTGTGAGTGATGGCATGAAATTGATATAGAGAGAGCTTTAAATCTATTGGCATACTTTGGGAAAGAAAAAACACTGAATACATACTTTACAGGGATCGAATGACTGATGAAGCCATTGGCAAAAATGGAACTCAATATTGTATCCGGAATGTCCGTCTCCTTTGATCTCCTCTGGATTCTTCTGATCTTCTTTGGACGGCTGTTTATCTCCCACACTCGCTTGATTATTTTGGTATTCTTATTTGCTGAAGTACTCCCATGAAGTTCACCACATTTTGTTGGACTTATTTCTTACCTTGTTGTGGGGTTGGGTTGTAGTTTTTGAATGTATTTAGGTTATTTATATAGATTGTTGTATACTTCTAAATTTTTGATGTTAGTCTTTGTATAAACTGTCTAGATCCTTTAGCCTGGTGTTGTCAGTTTCTATTGTGTTGCTTGGATTGGCAGGCAATTGCCCGCCAATCCATCAACTTGCTCAGGAGCGGGGATTGCACGTGTGGCCACACCAATGCGATTATGTAATTTCCGGTTTACACCAGGAAGCGCCACATCCCAATGGGCCGCTTTACCACTCAATCCCCCCAAGTGTTAGTGGGAGTGATGTAATCATGTCCATGCGGTCGTGCGCATGTGATCCCTGCCCCAGCTCCGCCCCAAAACCTCCCACGGGCGGAGAGGGAGAATGGTCAACCTATGAATTAATGACTCCAAAATGTCCTATTTTCAATTTTGCGATTGTCCCCCCATGGCAGCCTTTTTTTTTTTTGGTGGCACTGACGATTTATTCTCAGAATTTCAAAGGTGCTCACAGGCTTAAGAAGATTGGGGACCTTCAGTCTAAAGGCAGAAGTTGTTACTTGGAACTAGCCAAGCAGAGCTGTGTGCACAGAATTTCTGAATTATTTGACGCTGCTGCCTGTGGCTTTATTTTCTTTATAAGCCTCTTCTTGTAAATAACACCGACAATCCATTTTACCCTGAGTCATAGGTTTAATTAATTCTCTTAAAATTATTTGATCATCTGCAAAATTGAGGTGCAGCACAGATTGCTGACATGGGGAAATTTTCCGCATTCTGTTCCACAATCTCCTGCAAGGAGAAAAATAAGCACCTCAGTTATCTAGTTTTTATATCAGTTTTCTTCCAAAGAAATTGGATTGGTTTCAAATAAATCATAGTAAATGCAAGATTATTTCAGGTCTCCGATGTATCTGAATATGTTTTGCTTTAAAAGTTTCATCCAGGGAGAAAGAACCTTTCATGTGATTCCACAGAGCCAAAGAAAAGAAGCAGAGCATCCCTTTTGTGGGAACACAGAGCTGTGGTTCATGTCATACAGTTTCTGATCATGCTGGTCATCTCGGAAACCCCTAAACGTGGATTCATGAAAACAATCACCATATTACATCTGAACATTGTATAAACGAACACTGCTGCATAAACCGTGAGAGCCAGCATGGTGTAGTGGTTAAGGTGTTGGGCTAGGACCTGGGAGACCCAGGTTTAAATCCCCGCTCATGCCATGGAAGCTTGCTGGGTGACCTTGGGCCAGCCACACAGTCTCAGCCCTGACCCTGGCTAGTATTAGCATGGGAGACTTCCAAGGAATACCAGGGGTATGATGTGGAGGCAGGCAATGGCAAACCACCTCTGAATGTCTCTTGCTCTACCCCAAAAACCTCCCGCTGATGGTGAAGAGGGACCTGGCAACCTGGCAACCCTACCCATACCTGAGGAAGTACAGAAGTACAACTGAAATCTCATTCCTCTGGCAAAGAGATCTTCCCAGCCTCTCTCCCTGGCTCTTTACATTTGTTGCCTGTACACTATGACTGGCAGCTGAATTTAGCAACTGACTCTTTCAAGAAAGCATTGCACTTGGGATAATAGGGAAGTTCTGCCTGTGATGTCATATTGATGATGCCCTGTTGGCACATCCAAGTCACGGATTGATGGTACACTCATCAAAGGATGAACTTGCATGTGTTGGACTGACCAGTGAACACTGAATGGCTTCTGAGCTTACAAAAGAAACCAGAGCTAAGAGCTCCTGGCTCACAAGATATGGTTATAGGAACAGCTGGGAGAAGGCAGTTTTTGTTATTATTTTTAAATGTACAAATGCTGCTTTGTTCCTGAATAGCGACCTATGATGAATACAGCATGAGCCTAGAGAACTGCTTGGTGGTATCTGATGAAGAGCACTTTGACTCTCAAAAGCTTATACCTCGAAATTCTTTTTGGTCTCTAATATGGTACTGGACTCAAATCTAGCTGTTCTACTGTAGAGTGACATGGTTATCCTCTGGAACCATCTTGTTGTACTTGCTAAACGATAACATGCAAAAATGCTATCCAATTGTGATGACATCGCTTTAGTGAAATGTGACGATTCTTCATCTCTAAGGAAAGGAAAGGAACTCAACATGAATAATATGTAACTGTCTCCAAGCCTCAAAGCTTATATAGGGAGAGTGAGAGTGCAACCCTGGGCAGTAGCACTCTAATTCAGATGCACTTAAATTCATGGATTTAGACTGGAATAACTGTATTCTTTTGAAATGTGGTGTTGGAGGAAAGTGTTAGAGATACCCTGGACCGCCAGAAGAAGAAAAGACAAATCAGTGGGTTCTAGATCAAATCAAGCCTGAACTGACTCTAGAAGCTAAAATGACTAAACTGAGGCTGTCGTACTTTGTCTTTTCCAGTGACTCTTGTCTTCTCATAATGTGGCCAATCATGCTAGGAAAAGTTGAAGGCGGCAGGAAAAGAGGAAGACCCAACAAGAGATGGATTGATTCTATAAAGGAGGCCACAGCCCTCAGGTTGGAAGACCTGAGTAAGGCTGTTAAAGATAGGACACTTTGGAGGACATGAGTCGGAAGCGACTTGACGGCACTTAACACCCACACACAACTCTGTATAGGATTACACTGTAAGAATACATGGTATTAGAATACAGCATAGATAATGGGAGGGGGCTATCAAATCCGATGGGACTGTGATAATCAGCGAAATACAAATATCCCTGAATATAAAATATACAGAAAAGTACACAAGAGGCTCTTCTACTGTAGGCCTGTGGCCTGATATGGTACAGTGAGGGGGGCATATGAATTCATGAGTTATCTGAAATCAAATTGAAACATCAACACTCCCTCCCAAAAATAAATTGTAGTCTGATCTGCTTAGAATTCATTAGATAAAAGTTTAATGATCCCAAAGAGGCAGCCACAAAAGAGCCGCAAAAAAAAAAAAAAATAGCAGTGACGCTGTAAAGAATACTAAAATTTAGTCCAGCATAAGCTTCCACGAGTTGGAGCATACTTCCATTAGAGACATGGAGTGTACTTTCATGAAAGTTGTCTGCTGTTAGAATTAAGCAACAGTTGGGTGAGCAGGGGGAGATGTTAGAATGAGAGGCCAGTTTGAAACCATAATCAATCCAACTGCAATCAGTCCACAGAGGATGGGTGAGGACCACGCCAAACTGTGGAAAATGGGCAGAGTAGGCTATACATAAAATCTAATATAGGGAATGTTGTGTGAAATACACCAAGGAAAAATAACATCTGTAAAGGTTATGCTGAGTTTTCAATACCTATAGGAAACCCAAGTCTTTGTTAAAGTCAGTGGGGGTGAGGAGAGATAGTACTGTATTTCATGATGAATCCTAATTCAGCACTTCCATAGTGGAGTCTCCCTTTGAAGTTTTTTTAAGAACAACACAAATCTTGAGATCAACAGTCTGAGTGGTTGCTCCATTACCAATGCATATTTCTCTGGATCTGCGGCAAAAAATGAATGCAAAACTATCTTTGTCATGCGGATGGAGCCGCAGCCTCTATATTTTGGTGTAACTGTTGATATAATTTCTTTCCATGTAGCACTGATTAAACAATGTTTGCAAATGCAAAACCATAACATCATCAGTGGCAGTAATAATGTTTCACTCCAGTAATGTGGTAGGAAACTGAGGACAAATAGTTGGATAATGGCAATAAGTCGAAAGGTGTGACCCTGAATTCTTTCACAAATGGAGCATCTGAGAAAAACTCGAGTTAACTAATAGGGAGAAGACTATAAAGCAGATACTGAGTTGAATAAGACTGGGCACTCTCCCCCTTCTCTCCTCCCATGTGTTCACATACTCTAAAGGTAAATTCTCCACTGCAGAGAAACCAGCCTCAAAATAATGAATAAGGTTTCTGTTAATGTTTGTGGAACTGAAGCTAGTCCTGATTGTGCATTGCATGCTTGCTTTTTGGGGTTGGGGTTGGTTTTGCATTATTCTTTAAATTTTGTAATTCAGCTTTTTGTCTGTACTAAACTGGACTTTTAGTGTGTTGTTCTCTAGTACTGTTGGTCATATGTATTATTCTGTTCTTAAAAGGTAAAGGTCCCCTGTGCAAGCACCGGGTCATTCCTGACCCATGGGGCGACGTCACATCCCGACGTTTACTAGGCAGACTTTGTTTCACGGGGTGGTTTGCCAGTGCCTTCCCCAGTCATCTTTCCTTTACCCCCAGCAAGCCGGGTACTCATTTTACCGACCTTGGAAGGCTGGAAGGCTGAGTCAACCTTGAGCCGGCTACCTGAAACCGACTTCTGTCGGGATCGAACTCAAGTTGTGAGCAGAGCTTGGACTGCAGTACTGCAGCTTACCACTCTGCACCACGGGGCTTCTAGCTTTTTTTTTTTTAGCTGTAATCCACCCTGACCTTCAGCAAAAAAAAGGCCTAGTATAAATGAAGTAAGTGAATAAATTTCATTCCATTTTCTGCCTGCTGCTTTCACTTGTCGCCAGTCAAGTAGAGGAGAAAGAGAGTATGACGTACTAATAAGAAACGGGGCAAGTGGCAAAAAGGGTGTACTGAGTTAACTGTAAGGAGTTGACTGAATCAGGACAAAACCCAGACCCAGAAATGCCTTGTGCCTTCCTCTCCACCATTCCTTCCATCCTACCGCATTCAGTATAGAACTGTATAGAAGGATTAGAAGACGAAGAAGAGTTAGTTTTTATATGCTGACTTTCTCTGACACTTAAGGGACAATTAAACCAGCTTACAATCACCTTCCCCTCCCCACCATGGACACCCTGTGAAGTAGGTGGGGCTGAGAGAGCTCTAAGAGAGCTGTGACTCGCCCAAGGTCACCCAGCTGGCTTCGTGTGTAGGAGTGGGGAAAACAAATCCAGTTCACCAGATTAGCCTCCGCCGCTCATGTGGAGGAATGGGGAATCAAACCCGGTTCTCCAGATCAGAGTCAACTGCTCCAAACCACTGCTCTTAACCACTACACCATGCTGGCTCCCCAGAATGAAGAAATGGCTTCAAAGGAAGGTGAATGGGACAGCTAGAAGGCTGATACCACTACAGAACACCTAGAACATACAGCCCATGGGCCAGATCCAGACCCTTGGGAGCTCTTATCTGGCCCGTGGGCCAGCTGAGGCAGTAAATTATCAAAGACTGTTAAATAAAAGAAAACACTTTTAGAGTGTTATTGTTTTAAGCATGTTCAGCCACTGCTGATTTCTCAGGTTGGCCAAGTCTGCAGTATCTTTCATGTTCTTTTATCCTTGTTTGTATGCTGTGTTTTGTGGTCCCGATGTAAACTTCTCCACAGCTGCAAGGTATACGATATACTCCTGCAGAGGTGAGGCTTGGCCAACCTGAGAAATCAGCAGTGGCTGAACATGGACTGACACAAACAGGACACAGGGTCTTATTCCAAGACACTGAAAGACTGGACAATTCTACCAACTATTTTGTCAGATTGCACAGAGAAGCCATTGAAATTCATAAACATCAGCACAACTTTAACAGAAAAGAAGAGAGTTTAAGAATGAATAAGGCTTGGCTTCCTGCCCTGAAAAACCTCCAGACTAACAAAGGCTACAGTCAACAATAGCCATGCAGATTAGCTTTGGATTTCACACATTAACAGATCACTTCAGAATACAATGGTTCCATATTAACATACCACACCCTCATTAGTACATTATCTTGATACTTACAGGACAATGATTAGCACATTACTTCTGCAGGACAGTACTCAGCTCAAACCCAATCCCTCTCTGACTCTTCCTACACACTTGACACTGAGAGACACTGTTCTTCAGTGTTACTCCTCTGAAGATGCCTGCCACAGTTGCTGGCGAAACGTCAGGAAAGAAAATTCCAAGACCACGGTTACACAGCCCGGATAACCTACAAGAACCAATTGCACCAATACATTGAACATTATATTCTGCAGAGGGAGAGAGACTAACAAATCTGTTACAGAAGCAGTTCATGATGCAAATGCATCTGCGTGAAGATCTTGAGTCAGACTTGATCTCATTCAGCAACCCCCCCTCAAAAAAAAAAAAAAAACAGTGTAGTGCAGTGGAATAATTTACAGGCAATCAAACATTTTTTGAGACTGGAAATGATGGAGGCAGGAAGACACTGGGTTAAAGATTAGGGAGCACCTTAAAGAAAATCACTTTTAAAATTGATTTTTTTTTAATGTTTGCTACTTGAATTTTAAAAGGCTTCTGAGTCAATGACATTTTCTGCAGGTGTCAATTAGCAACACTATCCAGGATAACAGAAACAAACTGAGCTGAGGAAAGACTAATGCTTGTTCAGGAAAAAAAGAGTGCATCTATTTGCAAGGCACTGTGTGATGCTGAAGTCGCATGCTTAATGGCATTAATTATCATATGTTCATTTGTGAAGTCGGAAACATAGCATACATTTGCAGGTCAAACTGTCTGTTTTATAGTATTCTGTTTTATAGTATTTATAGTATTCTGAGTAATGCATTTCCCAAAAAATCAGGGACAAACTGGTTGAGGCAATGCAAAACTTGGAAGGGGAACTACTTAAGGTGCAGATTCATTTAAAACTGAGACGAAATGGAAGCCCACAAACGAAATTTCCATCGAAATCAGTTTTAAAATATTGTCGAAGGCTTTCACGGTCAGAGTTCATTGGTTCTTGTAGGTTATCCGGGCTGTGTAACCCACCAAGAAAATACAACAAATGCTACGATCAGCAAAAGACAAAAGAGACCCCCTCACCTCTGCAGGAGTATATCGTATACCTTGCAGCTGTGGAGAAGTTTACATCGGGACCACAAAACGCAGCATACAAACAAGGATAAAAGAACATGAAAGATACTGCAGACTTGGCCAATCTGAGAAATCAGCAGTGGCTGAACATGGACTGACACAAACAGGACACAGGGTCTTATTCCAAGACACTGAAAGACTGGACAATTCTACCAACTATTTTGTCAGATTGCACAGAGAAGCCATTGAAATTCATAAACATCAGCACAACTTTAACAGAAAAGAGGAGAGTTTAAGAATGAATAAGGCTTGGCTTCCTGCCCTGAAAAACCTCCAGACAAAGACAACATTCAACAATAGCCATACAGATTAGTTTTGGATTACACACATTAACAGATCACTTCAGGATACAATGGTTCCATATTAACATACCATACCCTCATTAGCACATTATCTTGATACTTACAGGACAATACTTTTGCAGGACAATACTCAGCTCAAACCCAACCCCTTTCTGACTATATATTACTCTTCCTACACCCTTGACACTGAGAGACACTGTCCTTCAGTGTTACTACTCTGAAGATGCCTGCCACAGTTGCTGGCGAAACGTCAGGAAAGAAAATTCCAAGACCACGGTTACACAGCCCGGATAACCTACAAGAACCAATGAAATCAGTTTTGTTTTATGATTTTCAAGAAGGGAATCTATCTCATTACTAGACTGGCTGTTAGAATATACTTAACCTTTGGCCCTCATAAAAGGTGTGTGTGTGTGTGTGTTGTGTCCAAATACTATCCAAATACTAGCCAGGGCCAATGCCACTTAATTCAATCTTACACAGTTCAAAAGGCCTGAGAGGCATTTGACAATATCTGTCAAATTCCCAGGCTAGCAACAAACTTAACTTTTAACATGCTCCCGACATGACTAGCAGGTTGCATTTGACTCCATAGGTCACCAGTCATACAGCTTGCCACAATGTCTTCTGGGCAACTAACTTATTCTAGCCACTGTTCCAACCAACCTGGCGAGTATCTAGGGTTGCCAGGTCCCTCATCACCACTGGCGGGAGGATTTTGGGGTATAGCCTGAGGAGGGTGGGGTTTGGGGAGGGGAGGGACCAATGCCATAGAATCCAATTGGCAAAGTGGCCATTTTCTCCAGGTGAACTGATCTCCATCGGCTGGAGAACAGTTGTAATAGCAGGAGATCTCCAGCTATTACCTGGAGGTTGGCAACCCTACGTGTATCCTACCATGCTGCTTAGCAAGTTTTGAAGCCTTCCTTTATAGGAAGTGGCTTCCACAGGGGGAAGAGCCACTTCCATCAGAGAAAAAGCTCTTTAGGCTGAAAAAAGGAAGTGGAGTGGAGTGGAGTGGTAGTATATACAACTCTGTGGCTTATTTAGGGTTGCCAACCGAGCTTGGGAAATTCCTGGAGATTTGGGGTGAGCCTGGGGAGGAGGGGAGGGACCACAGCCAGGTATAATGCCATGAAGTCTACTCCATGAAGCAGCCATTTTCTCCAGGGGAACTGATCTCTGTTGCCTGGAAACCAGTTGTAATTCCAGGTCTCCAGGCCCCACCTGGAGACTGGCAACCCTGCTAATAGTTATATCTATCCTTGAAAGCTGATTGACATTTCTACTACACATGAAGATACCTTGTTCAGTCAAACCAATGACATAATTAAAAAGAATAAAATAAACACGCTCTACACACACACACACACACATAACATCTCAATACTTCAAAAGAGTACATAAATTCAAAAATAGCTTAACTAATGATTAAGTCTGTCATATGTGAAACAGTTAAACTGATAAATGAAATATATAAGCTAGTTTAATTATTCCTGTAATTTCTATCATTATTTCTATTCAACGCTTCATACCATTAGGTTCTATATAATCTAATTACTTTAAATTTGTTACTAGAATATATTTTTTCTACTGGATGTTAAGGAGTTACTTCAAAAGTATGTAATATCCAAGCAATATATATACAATACAACTCTTTATTACGGTCAATGGGGCACAAGCAATATACATAGAAGATGCTATCTGACCCTCAGACTAAAAGTTGTGAACAGTATGAGCGATATAATTTCCATTTATCATACAATTCTTTACTAGGAGATTATGCCATCTTGTTGAGATGTTTGGAGGTAGAAGCAGGGACTAAGGTATGTGCAGATTGGTTCAAATAATTCCATATGGGCAAGTCTCAGAGGGTTGCTGTTGGAGAGCAGTTATCATCAGTACGGGACCTGACCGGTGGGGCTCCAAAGAGGTCAGTCTCATCCCCCATCCACCTCAACTGGTATGCAACGCCCCTAGGGGAAATCATTAATGGTTTGGGAGAAGGCTTTTGTCAGTATACTGATGACACCCAGCTCTGTGTTTCTCTGTCCAAATCACTTGTTGATGCTGTGGACCTGAATCAGTGCTGGTGAGCGGTGGACTCTAATCTGGAGAATCGGGTTTGATTCCCCGCTCCTCCACATGAGCGGCGGACTCTAATCTGGTGAACCCCACCCCTCCACATGAAGCCTGCTGGGTGACCTTGGGCCAGTCACTGTTCTCTCAGAACTCTCTCAGCCCATGCAGAGGCAGGCAATGGAAATCCAACTCTGAACGTCTCTTGCCTTGAGAACCCTACAGGGTAACCATAAGTCAGCTGTGACTTGACAGCACTTTCCACCGTCACCAGTCCTATGCAGTTTGATCATTAAAAAAAACAACTATAATCCACCTTGAGACTCAGATCTAAAACGCATGGTCCCTTAGCCCACTTTCTTCCACGTTCCAGCCAGGATAAAATTAACCCGGGCTTGGGGGGGGGGAACTTTACGCATTACCTTGAATGATCTGGGGCAAAGCTGTGTGCTAATCCATCCATGAAAACAGAAAATGTGGGAGACAAGTACTTCCTGGCAAGTCAGCAACGCCCACGCCCCCGGTGACTAGTCATTTCAAAAAAAAGGCAGAGAGGTCGCTAGGGGAGGGGTTTGGAGTCGGACGAGCCGTTGTGACGCGGGAAGACTCAGCCCATGTTTATCTGAGACGAGCCAGGGATAACGGTTTGACTTGTGAATTACAAAAACCGGGTTCATTTGGCATCAAGACAGGGTTGAGCCAACAGCAAATAAGGTCCCGTCCACGAAGATTTGATCCTGGGTGAAACAGGGAATAAACAGGGAAGAAAGTGGGCTAAGGGACCATGCATTTTAGACCTCAGTGAGAAAGGTGGGCTATAAATGAAGTAATTAAATAAAGTTTAAAATATTAGCTACTGCTATCAGTACATACAATAGTGACATATGCCCCCCATTTGCGGATACCTAAATCCGTGGCTTGGGACCACATCTGCACTAAAGAGATTTTCTTGCAAACTTGGGGCACTCCCCAGGTTTGCAGAAAAATCTGAAAAGTTAAACAAAATACATTGGGGGGTTTAAGTCCCCCCAAATTAAAAAATGTGCACATGTGCAGATGATGCATTTACCAGTTGAGCTGGAAGCGGCCGCCACAGGGAACCACTGCATGCCTGGCCACCATGGCAGAGGATGCTGGAAGAGGCCCCAGGTCCAGTCGAGGCGGATGCCAGGAGGACGCCAGGAGCCGCTCCAGACTCACAACACCTCCCAGGCAAGTCTGTCACTGTTGCCACCGAACTGAAGGTGAGTAGTGGGGCCTGGAGCTTGGCAGGCTCAGCGATGGGGGAAGGGAGATGGGATTAACCCCCCCCCCCATATATATATATATATCGTGGGCTTCCTACTTGTGACCTTTATAGTTAGAGACTATCTGTGTTGTCAGGGCTAAAACATCCAGAAACTAAAACCAGTATCGTACACACACAAAACCACCATTTAGTCGCGCTCATACTGTCGCCATGGTAGCCAGACACATTAGTGACTTGATTTAAATGAGACACACTACATACAACAACGGATGTGTCATTAATAAATTGCATTTCCCTTCCATTTTTATAAAAGTCTTGAAGGATGAGTGAAGAACGAGCCCTCTCCAAAGACACATTCCTGTCAGTACAAAATGTACTCGGTTTCGGCTGTAACCATGAAGACACTTAGTCATCCAGATTACTCCACAGTAAATGGTTTCTGTCCATGACTTTTATGATTAGCTTTCTTTTGGCATTTTAATGTTTGCAATAATTTATTCCTTCACACAGTATTATTAGTGTAGAGCATATTAAGCATGGAGCAACTTTTGATTGTGTCTACCTTCATAATAAAGTCCTGTCTTCTTAAAGTCTATGGGCTTCTGACTTGGCTGGTCTTGCTTTCCCTTTAGCGCTGAGTGAATTCTGCAGTTGATTTGCCTGTTTGGAGGGAACACGTTACTTTTCCTACAGTTGCTCATGGTTTATCTTTGTCATGTTTCCATCTCTTGGATAGGGCTGCCAGTTATCCAGTTTTGAACTGGACAGTCCAGTGTTTCCCCCTTCTATCTAGTAAATAAACTGAGAGAATATCAGACATATTAAATCTATATTTCTAATTATTTTCTAGTTAAATCAGCCGGCAACCACTGCGGCCAGGCTCCATGCATACGTTCTTTCTTTCCATTGTGGCTTGATAAAGTGGCAACACCTCCCCACCCCCGACCCCCGGCTACTTGTTCTCTAGCACAGCCATCAAGGTTTGAAAAGAATCAAATACACCTCTAGGGTTACTAACCTCCAGGTACTAGCTGGAGATCTCCTGCTATTACAACTGATCTCCAGCCAATAGAGATCAGTTCCCCTGGAGAAAATGGCCGATTTGGCAAATGGACTCTATGGCATTGAAGTCCCTCCCCTCTCCATACCCCACCCTCCTCAGGCTCCACCCCCAAAACCTCCCACCGATGGTGAAGAGGAACCTGGCAATCCTATCCACCACTCATCAGCACCCAGGCAGGAGGCTCATGGAGAAATCAACTGAAGAAAGCTAGAAAAGGAGAAACTTTCGTGACCAATCTGCTTCCCACGTTGGTTCCAGCTGACTGTGGGAGTAGATGTTGGCAGGGTAGAGTCTTCTAAAGAAAAGTTTAGGTTTTTGGGGTGAAGCCTGAGGAGGGTGGGGTTTGGGGAGGGGAGGGGAGGGACTTCAATGCCATAGAGTCCAATTGCCAAAACGGACATTTTCTCCAGGTGAACTAATTGCTATCAGCTGGAGTTTAGTTGTAATAGCAGGAGGTCTCCAGCTAGTACTTGGAGGTTGGCAACCCTACATGGAAGGCAGTACGCGCACAGGGAGTCTGGCTTGCATTGTTGTCTTTTGCACAGCTCTGATGGTTGAAGGCGCTTTATTGCTTTTATGTACTTTAAGGCTTCAGGACAATGCATATTTACCTGTAAGTGCCATTGAGCTCACTGGGGATTACTTTTGAGTATTTACTTTCAGGGGACAGAGTTCCCCATATTTTCCAGTGCTACCAGACTATCTCGAATTATTAACCATTCCAATCTTTCAAAGACTTTTCTTCTTGGCCAGACATAATGCCTTGCCCCACAATGAATTATTTAGCAGATTCCTAGATAGCCCATTGAAATGGAGAGTCTACCTGTGTGGAAAGGCAAATACAGAAACACCCATTTTTTATCTAGTTGTGATTTATATTCATCTATAAGATCTTCTCTTATTACTCTATTGATTTCACACTTTCGTGTTTGTTCTCACGACTATCATTTAATCTATCTGCTGTTTGGTAAAGATAAGGCTGTTACTCTATCCGTGGTTTATTATTTAATGGCCACTTTGAAGAAACACCGAAAGCTATGAGCAAGTTACGTCTAGATGCTTATCTGAATGCAGGCACTCTTTTTGCACTAGAGCTGGAACATGGTTAAGATTCCATGGTAATTCTCCCAGTGGCTTTTATAGTGTATAAAATATAATTTGCTAGATTATTTGTGTAATCCTATGCAGATTTACTCCTTTCTATTTTTTTTATTTCAATGGGCTTCGATTGAAAGTAACAGCATACAATTGAAATGTATACTATGTTAAATAGAATCATGATGTTAGACATATTTGACTTTTTTTATTTATTAACGTGTATCTACAAAGCTACAATCGATTTGTTAGGCTTTAAATTGCCGCAGTTCTAGTTCTCACAGACATGGTAAACCTGGGTCTGGACTGTACCAATTTCAGATTCAAAATGGAGCACTCTTTCATATTCAAAAAGAAACAAAAAAATAGAGGGGCAGCCCATGCCTGAGCATTCAGGCCGAAAGAGATCAGGAGGCACGCAAGTGGCCGCGCCGGTGTCCGAGCCACTTGCGCCGGCGACCAGGCCACTTGCACCACCAAGAGTGCCTAAGATGCCGGCACTGGGGCACTCATGCCGGCCTCCCTATGCTGGCACAGCAGCGCAGCCCTGGGACACCAGCTCAGCCTCCCACTGGCATCTCACTGGCGCAAGTCCCTGTGCCATTGTCTCAGGGGGTGTTCTGCAGGGCAGAGCTGCCAGTAGGCAGCTTCCGAACCCCTTTCAGGCCAGGAACACCCCCTCCAGCAACAGCGTTGCTGCGCCAGGTTTTTCCTGGCACAGCCTTGCTATTCTCAATGGGAGAAAAATGCCCCATTTTTTACTTTTCATTAAAAAGGCTTTTTTAAGCCTTTCGGAGGCCGGGGCACCTCTTTGGAGGCGCCGTGGTGGTGCCTTGGCTATGCCGTCCCTGGTTGCCGAAAGGCTCAGGAATGTGCTGCCAGTGTGGTTAGAGGATCTGGGAGACCCAGGTTCAAATCCACATTCTGCCATGTGTGTGTGTGTGTTAAGTGCCGTCAAGTCGCTTCTGACTCATGGCGACCCTATGAATGAAAGTCCTCCAAAATGTCCTATCTTTGACAGCCTTGTTCAGATCTTGCAAATTGAAGGCTGTGGCTTCCTTCATTGAGTCAATCCACCTCTTGTTGGGTCTTCCTCTTTTCCTGCCATAGGTTCTTATTTATCTCCATGCCATTAAAAGCTTCAGTGATTCATTTAAGTTAGCTTTGTTATATTTCTTTTAGCTGCCCTGAAATTTCAGTGTTAATAAATAAACCTGTAATTTAAGGTGTTACTTGTCACCTGCCTCACAGGGTGCCTATCGTGGGGAGGGGAAGGGAAGGTGGTTGTAAGCTGGTTTGAGTCTCCCTTAAGTGGGAGAGAAAGTCGGCATACAAAAACCAACTCTTCTTCTCCAGTAGGTCCAGGATTGTTCTGGCTTGATTCTGAACAGTTTGGGTAGGCTCAGAGCTCCTGCAGATTACTGGCAAGACAGTGAAACTTTGTCCCTCCTACCCTCCTGCTTGCATTGAGGCCCTCTGGGTTAGCCTCTTAAAGAGGCAGTACACAACAGTTTGGAGGGTGGACTCTGTGGCATTATACCTTGATTAGGGCTGTTGAAAAAAAAATTCAGTATAGTTCGGATTTGGCCGAATTCAGCCTGTCTGGATTCGGGATATGCCGAAGTCCGAACTCCCCCACTTCGGGTCCTTGCAATTCAGCGCGAATTCAAAGTTCGGGAAAAAAATTCGGCCGAATAAAGCCATTAAAAACACAACCGTGCCTTTCTGCGGCTCTGGGGGGGGCATTTTTTTGGGTAGAGGTCCCAAACTTTCAGCGCAGCTTCAAAGGACCCTTCTTGCAAGACCCCCCAAGTTTTGTAAAGATTGGATCAGGGGGGGCTGAGATATGGGCCCTGAAAGGGTCCCCCCACCCTTAATGTGCATCTCTGAGCAGAGCTTGCCGCCCACGCACAAAGCTCCCAGCCCTGACAAACAGCTGAGAGCAAGGGCGGGGCAGGTGCTAAGAAGTTTGCAAAGCAACAGAACTGCAAAGCAACACTGCAAAGCAACACAACTGCAAAGCAACACCCACAACTGCAAAGCAACACCTTTGCAACCATGCAAAGCAACACCTGACACCTGGGAGTTTACAAACCATGGAAAGGGACAGAGGCAGCTAGCTATGCATAATGAGCAGGAGGGGGTGGAATTTCCCCTTTTGCATCGGACCCGGGACCAGGCAAATGCATTCTTTAAGTAACCATTTGAAAACCAGTTCTGAGCAAGCATCAAAATAGACTTAACCGATCTTATGAATGAGGGAAAACCTGAGGACACACAACTGAAGCCCCCCCCCTCAAACCAGGGAGAGAGAGACTCGAGGGGGCACAGACACCCCAGGCAGAATGGGCGAAAGCCCCCTTTGGCTTCCCCCCCACCCACAGAAACTGCTCCCTCCCCACACACACACAGACTCTGCTTCCCACCCCACGCACACACACAGGAGAAAAATTATAGAATAAAGCCCCCAAAGGAGTCTTACTGTGGCTGTCTTCTGTTCCATCAGGAGGGGCTGGGAGGACTGGGTAATCCAATATGATTCCATTTAAGCACGGAAGGTTTTGCCGCTCTGGAGATGCATACAGTATCGGGTGATCCATTCATCCCAATAGGGAAAAGGGGAAAGCCCATATCTCGGGACCCCCTGACCCAATGTTTACAAAACTTGGGGGGTCTCTTCCGAAGGCTCGTCTGAAGCTATGCTGAATGTTTGGGGGCTGCACCCCCAAAAATGCACCCCCTGCAGCCACGGAAAGAGAAAAGGGGGGAGCCCATATTTCTGCCCCCACTGAACCCATCTTTACAAAACTTGGCGGGTTTCTTAAGAAGGCTTGTCTGAAGCTATGCTGAAAGTTTGGGGGCTGCACCCCCCAAAAAGTGCCCCCTGCAGCCACAGAAATGGAAAAGGGGGGAGGGAAAAGGGGTGGAGCCAATATCTCGGGACCCCCTCACCCAATGTTTACAAAACTTGGGGGGTCTCTTAAGAAGGCTCGTCTGAAGCTCTGCTGAAAGTTTGGGGTCTGTACCCCCAAAAATGCGCCACCTGCAGCCACAGAAAGGAGCGAATGTGCACAAGCACACACCCCCATGAGGATTTCTCTCACTCTCTCTCTCTCTCCTCAGCCGGGCCACGCAGCAGCTGATTCCTCCAGTACTCATTCCTGACTGGCCAGAAGAAGACCCAGCTTGGCCACCGATTGGCCGGGGGAGGAGAATGCTGCTTACTGACGGTTATGCTGCTTACTGATGCCCCGAATTTGCCAAATTTATTCGTGAACTCCCGAACTCGCTGAATTCGGCTCCCCCGGTTTCCCGCCATTTTTGAGTTCGGTTCATCCCGAACTAAAAACCACCGAATCAGGGGAAATTCAGCTCTTTTTCAGTTCGGGCCGAACCGAATCGACAGCCCTAACCTTGATGAGGTACCTCTTCTGCCTTCCCTGGCTAAACCCCCAAATCTCCAGCAATTTGCCAACATGGAGTTGGCAACCCTAGCTGGAGCAGCAGAGACTGGAAACCTGGTAAGTCTAGTTTAGACTGGAGCCACTCTTGCATGGGATTTAGGGTTACCAACTCTTGGTTGGGAATGTCCTGAAGATTTTGGGGGTGGAGCCTGGGGAGGGCAGGATTTGTAGTCCATCCTTCCATGTAGCCATTTTCTCTAGGGGAATTGATGTACATCATCTGGAGATAAGTTAAAATTCCAGGAGATTTCCAGGCCCCACGTGGAAGTGGCAACCCTATCAGTTAATATCTGAATGTGCATGCGTTGTGAACATACAGGTGAAGGCACAAACAATGATCAAAGGTTCCGGACTTACCTGGAGCCAGCTTTGGTGTCCGGAGCGGGGGATGAGAAAGGCTGACCAGCTTCGCTCACCCAGTCCCGGCTTCCGGGGGCTCGCCTGATTGGGCTAGGGAGCCAATTGCTCCCGACCAGTCAGACGGGGCCGGGAGGCTGTTGCTGTGTAGGGGGGAGGCTTCGCTTGGCCTCCTCCCCCACTGCTCTGAATATGTCCCGGCAGACCCCGCCCGTTGTCTCAGTCTGTCTCCGGCTTTGGCCCACCCACCCTCTCTAAGGGCTATAGGTGTTGATGTTATGCTATATTTGTCACAACTAAGACAGTTTGCGCATGGGGCTGGATGGGTTTTGATGGGGGACCCCAATAAGGGGTTTTGGGGGAGGCCAAGGGTGTTGAGTTGCCGCAAAGGGGGTGGCAGGTTTGGCCTCTACCTAAGTGACGGGAGAACACCAAGTGGCGCAAGCCCCGGCGTATCCCACATACCGTCATCCCCTGCTACTCCCAGCAGGACCGCTGGGAGTTCAGGCCCGCATCAGTTCGCAGAGAGCCGGCTGATGTCCCCATCCAGCCTTCCCATGCTTCACCAATGCGTCAATAACATGGTTGCCATTAATTTTAGTTGTGGCCATGTTTTTCCAATATGAAAAATGTTTTCCAATAAAAAATACTGTTCTTTGTTAATAAAATTGTTATAGGTTTATTAAAGATGAGTTGTAGCTTACTTATATCAGTTCTCAGTCCAATAGCCCTTGGACAGCAAAGCAGTCTGTAGTGCACAGCCTGCGAGTTCACGTGTTGCAGTTTCATTTCGCTCTGTTGATAGGGTTGCCAACCTCCAGGTACTAGCTGGAGATCTCCTGCAATTGCAACTGATCTCCAGCCGATAGAGATCAGTTCCCCTGGAGAAAATGGCTGCTTTGGCCATTAGACTCTATGGCACCGAAGTCCCTCCCCTCCCCTCCCCATACCCCACCCTCCTCAGGCTCTGCCCCAGAAATGTCCAGATATTTCCCAACTCGGAGCTGGCAACCCTTTTTGTTGATATTATATTATAGGGCAATTATAGTTTTCCAGTATATCTTGGGGGTTTGGGTTAAGTAGTCTTTTTTACTTTTTAGTGACTGCCACATGGGCAACTGCAGTGTAAATGAATAGGGTTGCCAGGTCCCTCTTTGTCACCGGTGGGAGGTTTTTATGGTGGAGCCTGAGGAGGGCGGGGTTTGGGGAGGGGAGGGGCTTCAATGCCATTGAGTCCGATTGCCAAAGCGGCCATTTTCTCCAGGGGAACTGATCTCTACTGGCTGGAGATCAGTTGTAATAGCAGGAGATCTCCAGCTAGTACCTGGAGGTTGTGGTAATAGCAATATAAAAATAGGTGTACTGATTTGTAATTGTGTAACCATAAGGAAAAAAAAACTCAGTACACAGCCACCAATTTGTTCACTTGTAAATATATTCTTTCTCAAACTGTTTCTTTCTCAAAGTATTTTCTTAATTTTAAACTTTTGACTTATCATAACAACATGTACAACAACAAAGTTAAAAGTTCTGAATATAAATAGATTTACCGTGAAGCTTCAGTCATACAATATCACTTATCAGAACCTTTTAACATTAATGAGTACCCCTCGGGAGAATCCAAACGCCGGCAGAAATGTCCTTTACTAGAAAGTAGGCAGTGTTGTGGGGATCGCTGTAATCCGCTCTGTGCTGTTGACAGCACCACTTCCACGGTCAGCTGGTAAGGAGTGATCCAATCCCAATGGTAGAGTCTCATTCCTGCCGATATCACTTGTTTGGCTAAAGCGGCTGTATATTGAATGTAAAATCCATCCAAAATTCATATAAAGCACACACAGATGTTACAAGATCCCGGTTGTTACAAGATCCCGGTTGTCTCTTGTTTCGCGTTGAGTACAACTTGCTTCTTCAGACTGTGCAACAATATTCTAGAAAACCAATCACCAGTAGACACATTTTTTTTGGGGGGGGGGAATTCAGTCACAATGCTCATTAAATAATGATTACCTTGCTTTTTATTATTACATTTATCCTTTTCAAGAGAACCCTTATATATTGTTATCCTGGCAATCTTGATGCATTTCAAAACAGTATCAAAAATGTAAAAGCAATATTCTTAGTCAAAAGGCCATTGTTGGGCAAAGAATGTTTCCCTCTCCTCTGCAGCATTTTAAAATACAATCAAATGTGTTTTCGAGCATCAGGAAATGAATTATTGTGCTTAAATGGTCTAATCTTATCAAACATACCTGGGCCAATGAATATTTTTCATTGTGGTCTTAACTGTGTGTGTGTGTGTGTGTGTTTTGTCCATGTAAGCACTTACAATTGAAAGTTTTGCATCACAAAACTTTATCAGACAGCAGCATGCATTTTTATTGCTGATAAGCAGATGTAACTTTAAAAGAGAGGATATATACGAGGAAATTTATTATACATGGTAGAATACAAAATGGGCAACATTTTCAAAATAAGAGTTCTGTTTTAGCATATAAAGAAAACAGAGTAACTAACCTGGGTGAAGTATGAAAAATAGGAAAAGGGGGGATAATTAAAATGGGATTTAAAAAAATGGAACACTGAGGCATTTAAAAAACCGAACCATGACATATTTGTGTTTGCATCACTTCAGGATAAGGGTCTAAGAAGTTTAGGTGAGACCTGGTGCTTTTTTAATATGAAATTCAAACTGTTGTGGTGGTTAGTGATAAACCACAGAGTCCCAGGTTCAAATCCTCATTCAGCCATATTCCATATTCATTGACAGCTTTATATATAAATGGCGCTTAAAATATTGATTGTCAAATACCTGAACGAGAATAACCACGCATTCCTGAGGGGGGATGTGAGTCCTTTTAGGAGGCGGTGTAACCTCGCTGCCAGTGTAAGTGCGTGTAATCACGCATCAGGACGCATTTACGCTGGCGGCAAGGGCAGTTCCGCTGGCACCCGAGCTCCTTCTTCCTGTGTTCCCGTACGCCAATTCTCGGGAATGCATGGTAAATTGCCATTCCTTTACAGGAGTAATTTTATAGGACACACACACCAACTCACAAGAATAAACATAACACACCAACAACTCTTACACAACACACGAATATGGTGAGTACCTGCAGAAGATCATTTCCTATACAAAATCTCTATAACTTCCCCAAACTCTTCTGTTTTATATTTTGCCTTATCAGATTTTTGCATTTTTATCTCATGGTTCTTTCAATAGGCATTTGTATGAAACTGTTTCAGATTGTTTTGCTGCATTTTCTCTTTGTTTACACTGCTCTTTGAATCTGTTTCTCTTGGGGATTTATGGTTTTTAGAATATTTTTATTATTGTTAACTTCTTCACATATATTTATACAGAGAGGGAGAATATAAATATGTTAAATGAGTAAATAAACAATCAGGCAACACCGCCAAATGCTTGCTGGAACAAGCTTCAAATCATGTTAAAATGATCATGCTTAGATATTTACAACCCAGTCAGCAAGCAATACTCATAGAGGATATGACTTGTATGACTAACAGCCCTGGCATAATCTCCAGTATCTACAGCTGGAAAGTATCTAGCACTTTCGGTAAACCATTGCCTGTGAACATCAGGACCCAGACTTCCTTTCTCTGGGCCCAGTATAAATTTGTAATACATCCTCCACTCCAACACACTTGCGATTAGGGATGCGGCCTCCTGGTGGGACCTGGGGACCCCCCAGAATTACAGCTCATCTCCAGACTACAGAGATCAGTTCCCCTGGAGAAAATGGATGCTTAGGAGGGTGGACTCTATGGCACTGTACCCCAGCGAGGTCCCTTTCCTCCCCAGACTCTATCCCAAATCACCAGGAGTTCCCCAATCAAGATCTGGCAACCCTACATACAAGAGTTGGAAGGGGCCATACAGGCCATCTAGTCTGAGCATATTTCATGCATATGATTCCTGGTGTATACATTTAGCAGTTTTCTTGTTTCCTTGTTTTCAGTGGGTTGTAAGTCAACCTTCCTGGATGGCCCAGGCTAGCCTGATCTCGTCAGATCTCAGAAGCTAAGCAGGGTCAGCCTTGGTTAGTATTTGGATGGGAGACCACCAAGGAATACCAGGGTTGCTGTGCAGAGGAAGGCACTGGCAAACCACCTCTGTTAGTCTCTCGCCATAAAAACCCCAAAAGGGGTCTTCATAAGTCAGCTGCGACTTGACTTTACACACACACACAAGTCAACCTTATGGCTATGGAAAGGCAGGTGAAAAATATTGTAATTAATTAATTGTTCAGAAACCTTCAGTTCACTCCCCAACATCTCTGCTTAAAAGGACTGTATATACCAGGACTGGGAATGATCTTTGGTTGTGAGCCTAGAGAGCTGTTGCCAGTTAGAGTAGATGCTTGGTCCACTAAGTGGACCAATGATAGTCCTAGATATCTCTGTGGCTAGAAACAGGTGGGCAGTGGCACAACAGAGACCCAGTAATGACCAATTACTTGCTTAACATTATTTTTTTGCAGCAGAATTCCATTAAATATTAACTGGGAAACTGTTCAAATGTGTTGCTTCTAAGAGAAAAAAGAAGGATACCCAAGAACCCCATTCGATAGTATGGTGAGCAATGTTTTTTTCTGATTCTAGGGGCCTGTTTTCATTTGAAATGTGGTGTTGGATGAGAGTTTTATGAACACCATGGGCCACCAAAAAGGAAAATAGTGGGTTAAAGATCAAATGAAACCTGAACCCCCCCTAGAAGCTAATAGGACTAAACTGTGAGGCTATCATACTTGTTCACATCATGAGAAGACAGGACTCACTGGAAAAGGCAATAATGCACAGAAAAATTGAAGGCAGTAGGAAAAGAGAAAGACCCAACATGAGATGGATTGACTCAGTAAAAGAAGCCACAGCCCTCACTTTGCAAGTCCTGAGCAAGGCTGTTAATGATAGGACATTTTGGAGATCTTGAAAAAAAAAGTTTTTTAAAGAAGTTTTATTTTCAAAAGAATAAAGTAGTGATTCAGAACATTAAAAAAAAGGGTAGGGCTGGATGGGGCATTACAATAATGCTTCATAAATCTTATCTACTGTTCAATTATATCAACAAAAGTATGTATTTCTACCCCGAGTGTAAATATACCTTATATCCTGATACATTCTAAAGTATATTGTATTTCTTGTCTAATTCTATATTCCTGTTAAACTTAAACAAAAATACATTTTAATAACAGAATTTTCTTGTTCTCCATATCAAACTCCTCACTACTTATGTTGTTCTCAAGTAAGCATAATAGAGCCTCCAGTTTAAAATAAATTCTTCTCTGGGTCTTTTATTTACTAGATTAGTTAGTTTTGCCATCACAGAATATTCTGCCAATTTGTTCTCCCATTCCTCTATATTGGGAACTTCATCCAATTTCCATTTCACAGCTAGTACTACTCTGGCTGCTGTTACCACATATCTGTTCTATTCCTCAGACGCCAAGTTAACCCAAGTAGCATATACTTATAAGCTGGAAGCAACTTGATGGCACATATTACACACACGGGCAGAAAATAAAATGTAGCAATAGTGATAGAGTTGAGTGGAAGGAGCTACTTTCAGCTGTTTTTACTTAAATATTTAAAATTTTAACATTCAGGTTCAAATGTTCATTATTTAAAAAGGAAAAACTTGTTCCTGGGCTTGGTCTGTGCATCCTATCTAATTGGTAGGCGCCGCAAGCACTCAGGTCCTGTGGAGAGCAATCCCTCCACGCTTTTCTTTGTTGCATTAAACTACATCTATGTTGTGAAGACATGATTAAAAGATCACTCTGATCTCCCAACCATTTCTGAGCATTGTGCTCCACGTGAAGTCTATTTTTAGAGGAAGGCCAAAAATTGGTATTGATAGGAAATCTGTAAAACATGTGCAAAGGCTGTCAGAGAAATCATATCAAATGCATAACAGATAGACCAGAGTGGTATAAAAACAGCTCCGCCACTTACGCCAGGAAACAGTGGGATGTCTAGAGCTGATCAAAAGCTGGGAGGAGGCAAACTCATTAATAGAGATAACAGTAAGAAGTGGAAGTTTTAACATATGTGACCACCTAATTCTGGGATGCCACTCAAAAACCCATTACTCATCTCCTGCTGGTGCTGTTATGGAGGAGAAAAGATCATTCACGGAGTCCCAGAGTCTCTGAGCCACTGTACAGTTGATAATGAAGGGATACAGTTTGGGAAATATTTGACCTTCCTCAGACTTTCAAGATTTAAGACTTCAGAAGCAGCAGATGGATTCCTGCAGCTTGAAGCATTAATGAAACTACTCGTTTCACATGATGAGCATCACCAGAATCTACATTTGATTTCATCCGGGAATGTTGTTTCTCAGTATTTTGTATGCTGAATGTACCAAACACCAACATTTCAATATTTAGAAACATATTTTCCCCATGTTTACTTTAGGGATGCACACAGAATTTTTATTTGAGTTGTTCAGGGTTCATATCGTTATTGAATGTTTTGCATTTGTTTTCTTAAATTTCCCCAAATCTCCAGGAGTTTCCCAACCTGGAGCTGGCATCCTTACTCCTCCATCCCCCTGCTGGTGACCAATGGGGAGCCTGGCAACCCTAGTATTGGGGGAGGCATTCTGGGCTGCAGTGGCAGGAGACAAGGAAGGAAGTTGCCTTCCATCAACAGAAAGTCTCTGGAGGATTCAAGCCTGTATTTCAACTTGTTTATTTTTATTTGCTTTCATGCCACCGGGGATAAAATTATCCTTGATTATGTGTAAAGTGCCTTCAAGTCACAGCCGACTTATGGCGACCCCTTTTGGGATTTTCATGGCAAGAGACTAACAGAGGTGGTTTGCCAGTGCCTTCCTCTGCACAGCAACCCTAATATTCCTTGGTGGTCTCCCATCTAAATACTAACCAGGGCTGACCCTGCTTAGCTTCTGAGATCTGACGAGATCAGGCTAGCCTGGGCCATCCAGGTCAGGGCATCCTTGATTATACCCCTTGCCAAAAGGAATCTTTCTTAACAACAAGAATTCCCATTTTTGAGCACAGATGATGTCTAACTTCTCATCTATGCTGTTTTAGCCCCCAAATCCCATTCTTTAAATTAGACCCACAATTCTTTATTTCTGTTCCATTTTTCTATTTCCTCACACTGAATTTCTCACACTGAATTTCTCCCACAAAACGTATACAAATTCCAACAATTTGATTCCCCACTCCACATGAGTGGCGACCTCTAATCAGGTAAACTGGGTTGGCTTCCCCACTCCTCCACATGAAGCTTGCTGGGTGATCTTGGGCCAGTCACAGTTCTCTCCAAACTCTCTCAGCCCCACCTACCTCACAAAGTGTCTGTTGTGGGGAGAGGAAAGGAAGGAGATTGCAAGCCGGTTTGATTCTCCTTAAAAAAGGTAGAGAAAGTCGGCATATAAAAACCAACTCCTCCTCCTCCTCCTCTTCTTCTTCTTCTTCTTCTTCTTCTTCTTCTTCTTCTTCTTCTTCTTCTTCTTCAATATTTGTGGGTCAGCAGTGTGCCTTAGATACCAATCACACCTACAAATGATTCACATTATACATACAAATACTGTTTGCATTGCATCAAACACCCAACCACATGCATACATAGTAACAGATGAAGTGAGAAAACCAGCAGCAGAAAGCAAAGAATGGGAAGGACTGACAATAATGTAAACAAATATAGAAAAGAAACAAAATAGGGAATATTCTGTGTCCTTATTATAGAGGCAATTAAAATTCTCACTCACACAGCAGGCGAGGGGGGCATGAGTCAGTATGTGAGCTTTTCTTTCCTTTCATCTTCAGGGGTGGTGGTGGTGGTCTATTTTTAAACAAAAAGAAAGTGCACGAGCAATTAAAGAGAAACCCTGCCTCAGGGCTGGCTCAAGATGTTTTGGCAGCAATCCTAAAGATTGGTTCTTGTAGGTTATCCGGGCTGTGTGACAGTGGTCTTGGTATTTTCGAAGGCTTTCACGGTCAGAGTTCATTGGTTCTTGCAGGTTATCTGGGTTGTCTGACCGTGAAAGCCTTCGACAATATTTTAATCCTAAAGATGTCTTCCTGGGAGAAAGCCCCATTGACTGCCATGGGACTTATCTCTGGAAGGACACAGCATAGGGTCACTGTGAAACGAACTGCTGTTTCATGCACGAGATTTTTTTTAAAGTCAGTTTAATATTGCAGTGATGTTGTAAAGTGGTTTGAACTTTTCTTGGAAAACTGGCGCACAAATGCATCGAGTAAACACATAAATAGAAAACGGCCAAGGCTAGAAGTCACCATGGCTTCAGCCATGTGCCCCGGATCCACATTTTGGTTGTTTTGTCAAGTCCCTTCCAACCATTGCCCTGCCACCTACATGGGTTAAGGGCAGATCATCATCTAATCTATCCACTCGCAGTTGAAAGAGACTTACAGCTCATTCCTGGCCGCTACAGCAGAAGGGAAAAGGCGGTTAAAAATAAGAAAAGTGGGGGAAAGCCCCATTGAAAACAGCGATGCTGCACCAACAAAAAGCTGATGCACCACCACTGTTGCTAAAGGGGGCGTTTCTGGGCTGATGCCGGTGTGAGGACTTGAGCCGACAGGAGGCCAAGCCAGTGTCAGAAAGCAAATCTGCTGTGGCAGTCCAGGGGGACTAGAGAAGTGGCACTACGCTGGTGTCCATGCCGGTTTGCATGGCACAAGTGGCATGGATGTTGGCATAGGGGTCACAGCACCTCCTAAGCCCATTCGGCCCCCAAGCTCAAGAATGGGCTGAAAGAACAGCAGAATGCGCTTGCTTTCACAGTCAGTAAAACAAAATGCTGACAACTTCTCTGAAATCATGCCGCCCATTTTAACTTTCTATTTGTAGGAGGAGATGGAGGATGGCAGTACAGATAAAAAAAAGTGAGATATGGGTTCTTGCAATACGATGGGAAACCTTAAATCTCGGGACCAGTGTTGCAGAGTTGAGATGAATGGAACACTTAATTTTAATGTGCATAAGCAGCTCTGAAGTTATCTCTGAATTAGAGAGTGACTGATGTGCAGGACGTTGGGCTGTGGAATTCAGAATGAGTGGTGTATCCTGTTCGACTGATACATTTGCATTTTATGGAGCAATAACCTCAGACTGTGTTGAATAGTCTGTGCAAGGATTGATCTGAGCAGGGATTTAGCCCCTGAGTCCTGTTTCAGGGCCAAAGTTCAGTTCCAGAAGATGAAATAGTGAGTGGTCTATCAATTACAATTGTGAGGGGTACACAAAGACTCTTGCACAAGGCTAAATCCCTGCTATCATTCCTATTGGCTAGAAGGGGCCTTTTTTACATGTTTCACAGTATGAGTAGGGATTGGGTCAGAATAGAATCTCTGTGTGTGTGTGTTTGTGTGTTAAGTGACGTCAAGTTGCTTCTGACCTATGGCAACCCTATAAATTAATGTCCTTCCAAATGTCCTATAATTTTGCAAACGGAGGGCCGTGGCTTTCTTTATTGAGTCAATCCATCTCATGTTTGGTCTTTTCCTGCTGTGTTAAATGCCTTACTTTTCCTAGCATTACTGTATTTTCTAGTGACTCTTGTCTTCTCATAATGTGACCAAAGTACAATATCCTCAGTTTAGTCATTCTAGCTTCTAGGGAGACTTCAGGGTTAATTTAATCTAGAAGCCACTTATTCGTCTTTTTGGCAACCTATGGTATCTGTAAAACTCTCCTACACAACAACATTTCAAAGGAATTTATTTTCTTCCTGTCCGCTTTCTTCACTGTCTAACTTTCACACCCATATATAGTAATGGGGAACACTACGGTATGAACTATGTTGATCTTGGTCGCCGGCAACATATGCTTACTCTTAAGAATTTAGACAAGGTCTCTTGACTGGTTAGGTTCTAACTAAGTTGGTAGAAATAGTGTGGTCTATTAATATACACGTAGGGATAATTGATAAGCACCCTGAGGCACCTGAAGATGGAGATTATTCCAAACTAGCTGATCATTGGCTGTGCAGATAATTGACTTCCTTGGTGCTGAGCTCCATCTGCCAAATGCTAAGTAACTTTACTGAGTATGGAAAGAGGATATGTGACTTGGAACCTCTCAGCACAGTTTTCTGAGTTTGGATCCAGGGTGGTGGTGCCTAGCTTAATAGCTCAAGATGCACATGTGTGAATTGGGGAGGAGCCGTGGCTCAGTGGTAGAGCATCTGCTTAGCATGCAAAAGGTCCCAGGTTCAGTTCCTGGCATCTCCAGTTAAAGGGACTAGGCAAGTAGGTGATGTGAAAGACCCCTGCCTGAGACCCTGGAGAGCCATTGCCAGTCTGAGTAGACAATACCGACTTTGATGGACTGAGGGTCTGATTCAGTATAAGGCAGCTTCATGTGTTCGTGTGTTCGATAGCCAGCCGAGTTGCTCCTAGCATAAAGGTAAAGGTAAAGGTCCTCTGTGCAAGCACCAGGTCATTCCTGACCCATGGGGAGACATCACATCCTGAAGCTTTCTAGGTAGACTTTGTTTGCGGGGTGGTTTGCCAGTGCCTTCCCCAGACATCTTCCTTTTACCCCCAGCAAGCTGGGTACTCATTTGACCGACTTCGGAAGGATGGAAGGCTGAGTCAACCTTGAGCCAGCTACCTGAAACCGACTTCCGTCGGAATCGAACTCACGTCGTGAGCAGAGCTTTTGACTGCAGTACTGCAGCTTAACACTCTGCGCTACGGGGCTCCTGCTCCTAGCATAGCCCACACTAATAATGATGATGATGATGATAAAGGTTTAAACCTGCAGACCAGTGTGTGATGTCCATTTGGGGGTACCAGGACAACGTGTTTTCACAGTTGCTGAGATGGAGTTAGAAACTATGATTCTCATGAGGCTGGGCAAGATGCACATGTGTGAATTGATGCCCATCTGGACAGTTCGGCAGCCAGAGACTGATGCTGATTGACAGTGCCACAAGGTACACCAAGGAAGCCTCGTCTCAAATGTCAAACTTTGGTTTCCTTCATCCATGTGCCTTTTAATGCTCAGAGGTGGTAGCCAATATGTGTATGGGGGGGGATATAGTGGCTAATTGTTTATGCATCATTATGAACGCAATAGGACATGTTCAAGCTGCCAAATAATGTGTTGAGTGTTTGTCTCTGATGATCACAACCTGAAAGCAGGATGTTTGCCAAACCAGCGGATATTCAAGCATCCCTGATTACCCACTGTCCCTTTGACATGGAGATCTTTCTTGACTGCTGATGCCTGGAGAAAGGCACCCAGGAGTCTTTGGCACATCTGAAATAAACGAAGATGACACATTCCCTAAATGTCACAAGGGGATCTTCATTTGGACTTGAGGAATTAAATCACACAGAAAATGGTGTGAAGTTAACATTGAGGTTATCTTACACCCTGTGGTTATGACCACTACGCTATTCTGCAGACCCAGGACAGGGACTGCATAATTTACAGTAGTATGACTGCAGACTGTCTTGTGAAACAAAATGTGCAACTTATGCAGCAGATCAGCATGAAACCACATTTTTAGAATACGTATTTCCTCTTTGAAATATGCATAAGTGGACTTGCAGGTATCACTTATGGCATTACACTGAGTTGCATCTGTTCTGTGACATACGTCATTGTTTGAGCTGAAGTAGTTGATGGTCTTTCCATGTATACCATACCATACCATACCATACCATACCATACCATACTATACCTCACCTCTATATATAAAAGGTAAAGGTCCCCTGTGCAAGCACCAGGTCATTCCTGACCCATGGGGTGACGTCACATCCCGACGTTTCCTAGGCAGACTTTGTTTATGGGGTGGTCTGCCAGTGCCTTCCCCAGTCATTTTCCCTTTACCCCCAGCAAGCTGGGTACTCATTTTACCAACCTCGGAAGGATGGAAGGCTGAGTCAACCTTAAGCCGGCTACCTAAAACCGACTTCCATCGGGATCGAACTCAGGTCGTGAGCAAAGCTTGGATTGAAGTACTGCAGTTTACCACTCTGCGCCATGGGGCTCTCATATCTATATATAGAGAGATTTAAATATCAATAAAGATGAACACACATGAACACATGAAACTGCCTTATACTGGATCAGACCATCAGTCCATCAAAGTCAGTATTGTCTACTCAGATTGGCATCAGCTCTCCTGGGTATCAGGTGGGGTCTTTCACATCTCCTTGATCTTTTTAACTGGAGATGCCGGGAATTAAAGCTGGGACCTACTGCATGCAAAGTAGATGCTCTGCCACTGAGCCACAGCTCAGTGATATAGGTATAGACCTGAAAATCGGCATCCATTCACCTTTCAGCAGGAAAGTGGACCAATAAAGGATCAAGATAACAACAACGATGGGATATGAAGGGTATTGGTGTTGTATAAGTTGAGACTAGTGTTGGTAGATGAACTGGTGGAGTCCTATGAACGTCACCTGATACTTGAGTGGAACTGACATCTTTTAGCCTCTGTCTATGAATGGTAGTGGTATAGTCAGCATAGGTAGATATAGGAAGAAGAGGGCTTCAAGGACATGGAGATTTTATCTGAATGTCAGCTGTTGTGCCCTGAGTTGCGCACCGAAGAAGACAAAGCAAGGGAATTGTATATAAGGAAGGGCAGAATCCAGTTTGGCACAATATAACAATTATTGGGGTTGCTTCAGAGTATGTAAAGCTAGCCTTCTAGCAAACAGAATGGAGACTGACTGAACATTCAGTAGCTCAAAATTGTTCCTAGGATATGATGTGAGGCTGAATTGCACATTTCCTCAGAGAAATGTGACCAAGAATAATAAGATGCATCAGATTTGTTATAAAGATGCAATCCAAAGTGTCTTCACTTTAATAAAACAAGTAATGTAGGTTCAAAAGGTGTTTTCCAAGAATCTAGTCATATGAGTTCCTCATGATTATGATGGTAGTCAAATATAGACACCCTCAAATGAATTATCAGGAGATGTCAACAGTAACTGCTTGTCTCATCATAGAGATTCTGAAATGATTAGAAGTGGTGAAGAGGAGGCCATAAAAAATCTTGACTTTATAGCAAATGATCTGGACAGATTTACCTGTCCATTAAACAAGAGTGTTTACTGTCCATCAGCTGTCATTTTGAGTACAGATGAATGGGAGCAGATAGACCCAAGCACATTCTATCCAGCTTACATACTAGTTGGGCAACCATGTTAGTGAGGGGGGGAAAGGGAGCATAATAAGTTTTGTATTTTAAAAATTTTTTAGACTTCTAGCCCGCTCTCAGTCCCCAGCAAACCGGGCTCAGGGCGGGTAACAACAAATAACACAATAAAACAATATACATCTGTACTTAAGTTATTAAAACCATAATACACATTAATAACATTAATAATAACACCAGAGTTAATACAATCAAGTTAATACAATCAGAGGGCGCCAGTTCAGCCATGATCGAAGCTGAGAGGCCCAGCTAGGCAGACAGTGCCCCCACATGACTAAAAAGGAAGTGGGGGAGGGCAGGGAGGCCAGTTGTCAGGGCCTTGGCCTGTCCTCACTTCCCAGGGGTTCTTCAGTGTTTGTGCTTTCGGTTTAGGCCAGTCAAGCACCTGGACTGTGTTGAGTCTACAGTCGCGGGAATCTTCAGGTTGCCTGGGCAACGCCAGCCCAGGACCCCAGAATAAGTGCTTATAGTCTAGTAAACTTTCCTAGGAAAATATTGCCTGCTTTGCTACACCTGTGAGCGTTTTACTTCAGACCACACCTGTCTGAGTGAGTCCTTTACATAGATCGAGAGGTAGACACTTGAGCTTGACATTAAGCAGGCAATACTTTCCTTGTAACCATGAGTGATGAGGAAGACCATCGGAAGCCGCTCGAGGAGCCACTGCCCGAGCAACCTGATGGAATCATCCCGGCTAAACCGGATGGGAAGAAGCCTGACAGGGTAGAGACGGTCCCACTGAAGCCGCTCAAGGAGTCACTGCCAGAGCAACCTGACATCCACCCGAAAATTCCCCGTGAGTCTCCCAAAACGCATGTGACCACCCGACGCCGGCATGGAGCGGGGTCAGTGCTACTGGAAGGGGACTGGGAAAGCTTCCCCTTCTCGGACTCTCACTTTGAACCCCGGATGGGGAGAGGGGGGAGCCAAGGAGAAACCCCGTACTGGGGCACTGCAGTGCGCCAAACGCAGCGGTGGCGTGCAGCGGATGAGGACTACTCTCGTCTCCAACAGCAAAACCAGGACCTTGTGGAGCAGGTGGAGGGCTTGCGAGCTATGGTCAAGGGGTTGTGGCAGGAGTTGGAGGAGCTCAGTATGCAAGCGAGTTTCAGTTGCTCGCCAGTAAAGTGGTGGACTGGAGCGAGGCTACCCATGTGCAATATTTACGCAAGGGTCTCAATCTGGAGATCCTGTGTTTGGCATTTATGCAAGGCGACCCCCCGGATCTGGAGGGTTGGATCCAGTTGGCGGTAGAAATTGAGAACCACCAACAGTTATTGACTCTGTGTAAACAACGAAGCATGCGAGAGATGACTCCTCGGCAAGAGCGGATGCCCCGAAAAGCCTACTGCCCTATGGAGAGGATGGCTCCACCGACTTCGGAAAGAGCTTGGTTGCTGCAATCCGGTGCGTGCCTGGCTTGCAGCGGGATGGGGCACTTCACAGTTGGATGGAACTGAATCAACAGTCCTAATGGGTGGCGCCCTCCTTCAGATCGGGGAGGTGGGACAACTTCAGCCCTGCGTGTATTTCTCCAAAACGTTTTCTCAGTCGGAGCTCAACTGGCCCATTTGGGAAAAGGAGGCTGCCGCAATTAAATATGCCCTGACAGTTTGGAGGCACTTTTTGGAGGGGGCTGACACTCCCTTTGAAGTGTGGACTGATCACAAAAATCTAGAAGCTTTAAAAGGAAATCACAAGCTCAACGCCAAACAGATGCGCTGGGCTGAGTTCTTTTCCAAATTTCATTTTGTTTTGAAGCATGTCCCCGGCAGCAAAAACCAGTTGGCAGATGCACTCTCCAGGCTTCCTCAGTACCAGAGTAAGCTGGATTGCCCCACTGACTCATTGTTTACTCCTGAACAGAGGGGAACTCTGGGACTTGTAGTCCTCACCCGTTCTCACATGGTGGAGTCAACCCCGCTGGAGGGGCTGCCTGACTTTTAAAACTGAACTACTTGAGGCGTGTCAGGCAGAAAAGGTCGCAGGTTCCCTGCCTGACAAATTGGTTCCCCGGGACGGATGTTGGCTCAATGGATCTAAACTGTATATTCCTGCAGCACTACGAAGGGGGCTGCTGGATTGTTGCCATGGCTCTAAGGTAGCTGGACATTTTGGTTTTGTAAAATCCTTGCGCAGACAATTTTGGTGGCCTGGAATGCGACAAGATTTGGATGTTTTCATTCGTAGCTGTCCCAAGTGTGCCTTAGTCAAATGGGTGGGGGGAAACCTCCTGGATTGCTAAAGCCACTGGAAACCCCTTCAGCTCCTTGGGAAGTAATAGCCATGGACTTCATTACGGACCTTCCGCTCAGCCATGGCAAAACTGTACTTTGGGTGGTGACAGACCTTTTCTCTAAGCAAGTCCATCTGATCCCATGTACTGGCCTCCCCACGGCTCAGAAATTGGAGCACCTGTTTGTTTCTCATATTTTTAGGTTGCATTCTTTCCTGCGCAAAATAATCAGACTGCGGAAGCCAGTTTATAGCCAAGTTCTGGAAGGCGTTCTTGAAACTGGTGGGGGTGGAACAGGGGTTGTCCAGCACTTATCACCCCCAAACGGATGGACAAACAGAACGTGTCAATTTGGTCCTAGACTGTTATTTACGCTGTCATGTGAATTATCACCAGGATAATTGGGTAGACCTCCTCCCTTTCGCTGAATACTCATAAAATGCCTCTCACATGTCCACCAGATTTAGTCCTTTCCACGGGGTGTATGGCAAGGAATTCGACCAGTTGGGTGCTCTGAATTTCTCCGAGGGGGGGGTACCGAGGCTGCAGACTGGGTGGAGGTTGTGCAAAGCACCTGGCCCTGGTTACAAAAAAATCTGGAATGGGCTAAACGGAACTATAAAAAGCAGGCTGACAAGCATCGATCCCCAGGGTGGGAAATGAAAGATGACAACCAGCAGCTGTACTCAATTGTAGGCCTGCACCATCTTGCAGGCCCTGCAGAACTCCTTAAAGTCCCGCAGGGCCCTGGTGTCACTAGGGAGTGCATTCCACTAGGCTGCAGCCAGGGCCAAAAAGGACAGTTGCACACTCCTTGGGCTGGGGACCATCAACAAGTTATTATTCATCAAGCATAATTGTCTTTGAGGGATGTAACAGGAGAGGTGGTCCCGAAGGTATGAAGGTCCCAGGTAGGGATGCCAACATCCAGGTGGTAGCTGGAGATCTTCTGCTATTACAACTGATCTCCAGGGGACAGAGATCTGTTCCCCTGGATAAAATTGCCGCTTTGGAAGGAGGAAACTATGGTATTATACTGCATTGAAGTCCCACCCCTCTCCAAACCTTGCCCTCCTCAGGCTCCACCCCCCAAAATCTCCAGGTATTTGCCCATCAGTGTGGCATCAGTCTCCCTCTGCTCGGCACCCGCTCCTCCTCCTTGGTTCGTTTGTTTGGGGTTGAGCCGAGCTGTACTGGTTTGAGGGGGGGTTGTTCTGCTGGGGGGGCTTGATTGCCTCTGTGGAGTGTGATTTTGGGGGGTTACCTGTCCTGGGGGGCTGATTGCCTCTTTACGAGTGAAATCTATCAATCCTGAAGATACGGAATTTGCGCAGGTCGCACTTACGCTAGTAGCATTATAAGATGCACTTTGGCTGTGTTGAAATGAAAAGATCCGTACATTACCCATGCTAGTTATGCTGTTTACTTACGCTTTGAGCATTGTTGGATGCACTTTCGGAGTAGTTACATCGGCTCTTAGGAGCCACGGACTGGCTTCTACTGTGTGTGTGTGTGGGGGGGAAGCCAAAGGGGGGGTGACCTGTCCTGGGGGGGCTTGATCTCCTCTTTGCGAGTGTGATTGTTGCTATTTTCACTGGTTGCCTCTTTCTCCTGGAGGTCAGTGTGGGTCAGTGAGTCTCTCTCTGGCTGCCCCAGAAACAATGGGAGGTTTTGCCTTGGATTTGCTGCTCTCTGATGCACATTAAGGATTGCCGGCTCCTCTTCATTCCAATGGGCAGAGGGGGGAATCCCTTCCAGACCCTATAACTCGGGATCCCCTGACCCAATCTGCACCAAACAAGAAAGGGTCCCCTCAAGCTACACTGAAAGTCTGGGACCTCTAACTCCAAAAATCCCCCCCCAGAGCCGAGGAAAGCCGCAAATATGCTTAAATGGCATTATTCAGCCGAATTTATTTGCGAATGCCGAATTTCATGCCAAATTCCACAGATCCAAATAGGGGGAGTTCAAACTTCGGCATTTCCCGAATAAAAACGGGCCGAATTTTTCCAATTTTTTTTTAACAGCCCTAGAGGGGGTGGGCATTTTGGCCTGCCTCCATCCTTAATGTCTATCATTAGGGTTGCCAGGTCCCTATTCGCCACCGGCGGGAGATTTTGGGGGTGGAGCCTGAGGAGGGCGGGGTTTGGAGAAGGGAGGGACTTCAATGCCATAGAGTTCAATTGTCAAAGCAGCCATTTTCTCCAGGTGACCTGATCTCTGTTAGCTGGAGATTTCCAGCTACCACCTGGAGGTTGGGTACAAGGGCGACACAACTATAATATAGGTTGCAAAAATAATATATTCAAAAGCTACCAAATCTCAATATGGCCCCTTTAATTGAAACTGACCAGATCACAGTGATCTGCTGACTATTGTTGGTACTGTTTGTATCACAGACACCTGTTAGCTATTTAGCTTCTAGTAAAACAGGAACTGTTACTGCTATTTTTAATGTATCCCTGCGTGGAACATGAAAACTATCCTTGATATTCAAGTGCAGTCATGTATTATTGAAGCTGAAATTGATGAATACTGTGTAAGTATATTAATGTCTTGATATGTATATAATGTGAATTTTGTATATATGTTTTGTGATATGTGTGTGTTATTTATTATATGTTTCCAGTGGGGACTGAGGAAGAACTTTTACTGAAGAATTTTAAAACTGCCTTATCCCCCTTTCATCTGTAAAAAATATTACATTTTTATGTGATATATTGAGATTTGGTAGCTTTTGAATAGATTATTTTTGCACCCTATATTATAGTTGTGTCGCCCTTTACCCATTTTCTAACTTTGTTGTATTGGTACAGTGGTGTCTGCTTTGTTCTCACCACCTGGAGGTTGGCAGCCCTATCCACCATCTCCTTGTCAATAGGTTAATGGAGAAAGCTTTGTTTTCCCTCCTAACTGGTAAGGAACAAGGGGCATGGGTTCAAGCAGCAATTCTTCCACTGAACCCACCAATTATAAATACAACCATTCTCTGGATTAGTTTCTTACTCAAGGAATGAACTGAGAGAAAGTTTAGTTTATTTCCACAGTGTGACTTCAAGTTTAAGAAGACTGTGGTCTTTTATGCATGGCTGTTTCCCTCGCAGTCACCCTTCCTATGACTTTGGGTCTTTGTTTGGATTATGCATGCCATTTCCAACTGTCAGAGGTCACCTTGCTCTCCCCCTGTATTTCCCTGTGTTTTGCCAGTGTTTTCAGAAACCTGTTTTATCTCGTGTCTCAAAGCAGGCAAAATGTGGGGGGAGAGCAAGGCGACCTCTGACAGTTGGAAACGGCATGCATAATCAGAAGAAAGACCCGAAGTCATCAGAGTGTGTGGGGTGTGGGATGACAGCAAGAGAAACAGCTGTGCATAAAAGACCTAAATGAAACTGAGCTGCATTTTTTAAAAAAGGTCAAGGTCCCCTGTGCAAGCACAGGGTCATTCCTGACCCATGGGGTGATGTCACATCCTGACGTTTACTAAGCAGACCTTGTTTACAGGGTGGTTTGCCAGTGCCTTCCCCAGTCATCTTTCCTTTACCCCCAGCAAGCTGGGTTCTCGTTTTACCAACCTTGGAAGGATGTAAGGCTAAGTCAACCTTGAGCCAGCTACCTGAAACTCAGGTCGTGAGCAGAGCTTGGACTGCAGTATTGCAGCTCACCACTCTGTGCCACGAGGCCCCTGAGCTGCATTTTTAAAGGGGGGGGGTGAAACCCAACTTTTGTTCACAACTGTTTTTATGACTTTATAGTCAGACAAACCCTAAAAATACACATGCTTGTTGCCTTGTTCAGAGTGTCGGCTGAGAAGGAAATGTGTGTATGCCTGGCATTGCCAATGAGTTAGTTGTGTTCTCCAGGCTACAGCTAGAGAAGAGAGGAGAATTTAAATAAGAGGAATGGAGCATCCATTGCTTTGAAAAAGATTGTTCCAAGGGGCAAATAGCAAGGAAACTCATCTCTCATACTCATACCTCCTTGTGAATAAAGAAGAGGATGTAACTGCAGCCTGAGCAGTGCGGGAAATATTCTCACCAGGTTCTGAACTTGAACCCAGTTTGGTTCTTGTTATCCTTATAATTCTCTAGAAAATGCAGAAAGGCCAAGTTAAGCTATGCGAAAAGCAAATATGACAGCATATGCAAATATTCTTTCCAAGCCTATGTGATCTTGACCCTGACCTTTGCCTCTATGACAACTGTCATGGGGAAGTAGGGCTGTTGAATTAAAAAAAATTCGGTATAGCTCAGATTCGGCTGAATTCGGCCCGTTTAGATTCGGGATATGCCGAAGTCCGAACTCCCCCACTTCGGGTCTGTGTAATTCGGCGGGAATTCAAAGTTCAGGAAAAAAATTCGGCCGAATAAAGCCATTAAAAACACAACCGTGCCTTTCCGCGGCTCTGGGGGGGTATTTTTGGGGGTAGAGGTCCCATACTTTCAGAGGAGCTTCAAAGGACCCTTCTTGCCAGACCCCCCAAGTTTTGTAAAGATTGGGTCAGGGGGGGCTGAGATATGGGCCCCGAAAGGGGTCCCCCCACACTTAATTTGCATCTCTGAGCAGAGCTTGCCCCCACGCACAAAGCTCCCAGCCCCGACAAACAGCTGATGAGAGCAAGGGTGGGGCAGGTGCTAAGAACTTTGCAAAGCAACACAACTGCAAGCAATACCTTTGCAAACATGCAAAGGGCGGGGCAGGTGTGAAGAATTTTGCAAAACAATACAACTGCAAAGCAACACAAGCACGCAATGCAACACCTTTGCAACAGTGCAAAGCAACACCTGACACCTGGGAGTTTGCAAACCATGGAAAGGGACAGAGGCAGCTAGCTATGCATAATGAACAGGAGGGGGTGGAATTTCTCCTTTTGCATTGGACTTGGGACCAGGCAGATGCATTCTTTAAGTCACCATTTGAAAACCAGTTTTGAGCAAGCATCAAAATAACCTAACTGATCGTATGCATGAGGAAAAACCTGAAGAATAAAAATGAAGCCCCCCCTCAAACCAGGGAGAGAGAGACTGGAGGGGGAACACACACCCCAGGCAGAACCGGCAAAAGCCCCCTTTGGCTTCCCCCCCACCCACAGAAACTGCTCCCTCCCCACACACACACAGACTCTGCTTTCCCCCACACACACACACACAGAAAAGAAAAATTACAGATTAAAGCCCCCAAAGGGGTCTTACTGTGGCTGTCTTCTGTTCCATCAGGAGGGGCTGGGAGGCTGGGTAATCCAATATGATTCCATTTGTATCCAATTAGGGCTGTCAAAAAAAAAATTCGGTACAGTTCGGATTCGGCCGAATTTGACCCTTGTGGGGTCGGTACGTGCCGAAGTCCGAACTCCCCCGCTTCGGATCCCCGGTAATTCGGGGGGATCCGGAGTTCGGGGGGAAATTCGGCCGAAGCGCGCCTTCAGGGATTCCCTGAAGGCGCGCGGGGGCCCTTTAAACTCATCTGAGCCTCCCAGCTGGGAGGCGCAGATCAGTTTAAAGGGCAGCCGCGCCTCTCCAGCGGGCTCCGCTGGAGAGGCGCGGCTGTCATTGAAACTCATCTGCGCCTCCCGCCCCGGAGGCGCAGATGAGTTTCAATGACAGCCCGCCTCCCTTCTGCGGGCTACCCTGAAGGGGGGGGGCTGTCATTGAAACTCATCTGCGCCTCCCGCCCGGGAGGCGCAGATGAGTTTCAATGACAGCCCGCCTCCCTTCTGCGGGCTACCCTGAAGGGGGGGGGCTGTCATTGAAACTCATCTGAGCCTCCCGCCCGGGAGGCGCAGATGAGTTTCAATGACAGCCCGCCCCCCTTCAGCGGGCTACCCTGAAGGGGGGGGGCTGTCATTGAAACTCATCTGCGCCTCCCGCCCGGGAGGCGCAGATGAGTTTCAATGACAGCCCGCCTCCCTTCTGCGGGCTACCCTGAAGGGGGGGGCTGTCATTGAAACTCATCTGCCCGGGAGGCGCAGATGAGTTTCAATGACAGCCCGCCCCCCTTCTGCGGGCTACCCTGAAGGGGGGGGGCTGTCATTGAAACTCATCTGCGCCTCCCGCCCGGGAGGCGCAGATGAGTTTCAATGACAGCCCGCCTCCCTTCTGCGGGCTACCCTGAAGGGGGGGCTGTCATTGAAACTCATCTGCCCGGGAGGCGCAGATGAGTTTCAATGACAGCCCGCCTCCCTTCTGCGGGCTACCCTGAAGGGGGGGGGCTGTCATTGAAACTCATCTGCGCCTCCCGCCCGGGAGGCGCAGATGAGTTTCAATGACAGCCCGCCCCCCTTCTGCGGGCTACCCTGAAGGGGGGGGCTGTCATTGAAACTCATCTGAGCCTCCCGCCCGGGAGGCGCAGATGAGTTTCAATGACAGCCCGCCCCCCTTCAGCGGGCTACCCTGAAGGGGGGGGGGCTGTCATTGAAACTCATCTGCGCCTCCCGCCCGGGAGGCGCAGATGAGTTTCAATGACAGCCCGCCTCCCTTCTGCGGGCTACCCTGAAGGGGGGGGCTGTCATTGAAACTCATCTGCCCGGGAGGCGCAGATGAGTTTCAATGACAGCCCGCCCCCCTTCTGCGGGCTACCCTGAAGGGGGGGGGCTGTCATTGAAACTCATCTGCGCCTCCCGCCCGGGAGGCGCAGATGAGTTTCAATGACAGCCCGCCTCCCTTCTGCGGGCTACCCTGAAGGGGGGGGCTGTCATTGAAACTCATCTGCCCGGGAGGCGCAGATGAGTTTCAATGACAGCCCGCCCCCCTTCTGCGGGCTACCCTGAAGGGGGGGCTGTCATTGAAACTCATCTGCGCCTCCCGCCCGGGAGGCGCAGATGAGTTTCAATGACAGCCCGCCTCCCTTCAGGGGAGCCCGCTGAAGGGAGGCGGGCTGCCCTTTAAACTGATCTGAGCCTCCCAGCTGGGAGGCGCAGATCAGTTTAAAGGGCAGCCCGCGCCTTTCAGCGGGCTGCCCTGAAGGGGGGGCCGAATTGGCCGAATTTATTCGCGAACTCCCGAACTCGCTGAATTCGGCCCCCCCCGGTTGCCTGCCAGATTTGAGTTCGGATCCGTCCGAACTGAAAATCACCGAATCAGGGGAAATTCGGTTGATTTTCAGTTCGGACCGAACCGAATTGACAGCCCTATATCCAATATGAGATCCATATGTATGCATCTCTCGAGGGTGATCTATTCATCCCAATAGGGAAAAGGGGAAAGCCCATATCTCGGGGGGCCCTGAACCAATGTTTACAAAACTTGGGTGGTCTCTTAAGAAGCCTTGTCTGAAGCTCCGCTGAAAGTTTGGGGTCGGCACACCCAAAAATGTCCCCTGCAGCCATGGAAAGAGAAAAGGGGGGAGCCGATATTTCTGCCCCCACTGAACCCACCTTTACAAAACTTGGGTGGTCTCTTAAGAAGGATTGTCTGAAGCTATGATAAAAGTTTGGGGGCTGCACCCCCAAAAAAGCGCCCCCTGCAGCCACGGAAATGGAAAAGGGGGGAGAGGAAAAAGGGGTGGAGCCCATATCTCGGGACCCCCTGACCCAATGTTTACAAAACTTGGGGGGTCTCTTAAGAACCCTTGTCTGATGCTCCGCTGAAAGTTTGGGGTCGGCACACCCAAAAATGCGCCCCCTGCAGCCATGGAAAGAAAAAAGGGGGGAGCCCATATCTCGGGACCCCCTGACCCAATGTTTACAAAACTTGGGGGGTCTCTTAAGAAGGCTTGTCTGAATATCCCCTGAAAGTTTGGGGTCTGTACCCCCAAAAATGCACCCTCTGCAGCCACAGAAAGGAGCGAATGTGCACAAGCACCCCTGCACACACACACAAGGATTTCCCTCTCTCTCTCTTTCCCCGGCGGGGCCGCACATCAGCTGATTCCTCCAGTACTCAATCCTGACTGATTAGCTAGAAGAAGACCCAGCTTGGCCATCGATTGGCCGGGGGAGGAGAATGCTGCTTACTGAAGGTTATGCTGCTTACTGATGGCCCCGAATTGGCCGGATTTATTCGTGAACTCCCGAACTCGCTGAATTCGGCCCCCCCGGTTGCCCGCCATTTTTTAGTTCGGTTCATCCCGAACTAAAAACCACCGAATCAAGGGAAATTCGGCTGATTTTCAGTCGGGCCGAACCGAATCAACAGCCCTATGGGGAAGAAGCCAGAAATGCTCAGTGAAGCAGATAAGGAACACGTAAGGTTGCGAGAGTTCATCCAAGGTAAAAACCTCACCTCTTAAATAATTACCAAAGTCAGCTTTTGTTTTTCAGAAACAGAGCATGGTTTTGCAAATGCCCTAGCCTATGCATGATTTTTAGCATTTATGTTCTCTCGTTTACAAGTGAGTATAGTAAGTGCCCATGGAAAGATGCTTAAATGGACACACCTGGAAAAGCAATGCAATTCCTTGGTCTTCTCAGGCCTTGAATAGCTTTGATGCTGAGTTGAGGAATTCCATAAAAAGCCTCCTCTTACCCAAATTTGAAGGTTACCTAGATGAGTGGTTGGTTTTATACTTTTTATCTGACTGGAATCTTTACATTTCCTAGCCACTGTGAGGAACCATGGGAGAGAAGGCAGCATGGTATAGCCCAATCTCGTCAGAGCTCGGAAGCTAAGCAGAGTCAGTACTTGGAGGAGAGACCACCAAGGAAGACTCTAGAGAGCAAGACAATGGGAACACCTCTTGAAAGCCCCTCGCCACTATGTCAGGGCCTGCCAACATTTCTGAGCCTTCAGGCAATCTTGTTATTCTCACACGGCATGGTAGACACAGTCATAAAATGGCTGCCTGAAAATGGCTGCCACAGGAGGTGGAGCCAGCCACAAAATGATTGACATAGCTTTACTTCGGTCACATAATGAATATTCTTGTGCTGTGGTGGCAGCCACTGCCAATGCAACGTTTTAAAAAATCGGCACAGCCAATCAAATTTCCAATAGCCATTCAGAAGCCTTCCTGGGCCAAAACCCTACCTGGCTCCACCAACTTCCTAAAAACACTTGCCGGGTGCCAGAAAAGGTATTGGTGGCACCACGGTACCCACAGGCACCACAATGGGGACCCCTGCATTATGCTCTACTTGTAGATCCTCCTGGGATCTCTGCTTGGTCACTGTAGGAAACAGGATGATGTGCATTGTTATGAACCTCCATGAGATCTTATGATATTAATAATCATATTTGAACACATGAACACAGGAAGCTGCCTTATACTGACTCAGAACCTTGGTCTACCAAAGTCAGTATTGTCTACTCAGACTGGCAGCAGCTCTCCAGGGTCTCAGGCAGAGGGGCTGTGGCTCAGTGGTAGAGCATCTGCTTGGCGTGCAGAAGGACCCAGGTTCAATCCCCGGCATCTCCAGTTAAAGGGACTAGGCAGGCAGGTGATTTGAAAGACCTCTGCCTGAGACCCTGGAGAGCCGCTGCTGGTCTAAGTAGACAATACTGACTTTGATGGACCAAGGGTCTAATACAGTACAAGGCAGCTTCATGTGTTCATGTGTTCATGTGTTTTTCACATCACCTACTTGCCTAGTCCCTTTAACTGGAGATGCCAGGGATTGAACGTGGATGCCAAGCAGATGGTCTCCCACTGAGTCACAGAAAGCTGCCAGTTTAAAAATGTGTTATAAAGACATGTTTCATGCCAACTCAGGTTATCTCACACTTCTGTGGTAATTTGAAACAGGACTCTTGGAAGATTTGGCATTAGGTCAAGAATGGCTTCAGTTTTTCAGTTTGATCCCAGGAGAAAGACTTGCATCATGAGTTTTAGGAGAGCTGCTGCCTAGCAGTGTAGATTATATTGAGCAAGCTGGATCAGATTAAGTATAAAGTACCTTGGCATGCCCATACACGAATGTTGGTCTTTTACTAATGTTGGTCTTTTACGCACGGCTATCTCACTTGCAGTCACCCCTTCAACGACTTTGGGACTTTGTGTTGATTATGCACGCCATTTCCAACCGCCAGAGGTCCTCTCTCTCTCTCTCTCTCTCTCTCTCTCTCTCTCTCTCTCTCTCTCTCTCTCTTTCTGCGTTTCCCTGTGTTTTGCCCATGTTTTCAGAGACCTTTTTTATCTTGAATTTCAAAACGCAGGCAAAATGCAGGGGGAGAGCGAGGCAACCTCTGACAGTCGGAAACAACATGCATAATCAACACAAAGACCAGAAGTTGTCGGAAGGGTGGCTGCAAGTGAAACAGCCGTGCATAAAAGACCGCTATGTGTCAGTTCTTTTTAGGAATATACTGTGGCTCAAATATCAAAACATTTGTTTTGTGTGCAGAAGGTCCTGGCAGGTTCAACCTCACATACTCTGTGCTCTGGGGTTGGATCCAGTGAGCTTTTATGTGGGTGAAACAGGGAGGGCACGTCCTCTTTGACCACCCAAAGGGCTGTGCTTTGAATTGTGGGATTTGCATGGAGAATAGCCATGTGAGACAAGGGCTGTAGAACAGAGGGGAACTGGGAAAGGCTGAGTGAAAAAAACTGGTTGGACCTAACTCTCTGTGCTGGAATTTGTACGATAACAAGCTTGTAGACACAGTGCATTATTTTATGCATTGTCTTTTTTAAAAGTTATCATACAGCCAAGGATAGAAAAAATAAAAAACCGAAAATGTCATCACACCAGTCTGAGCAAGCCTAAAAATAGGAATTTGTTGATGAGATTTTTTATGTCTTTTATTAGTTTGAGCTTATTGTTTGGGTCTGTGTATCAAAATGCAATAACAAACTTCACTAGGGGTCAAATCCTGAAGTCTTTACACACACAAAGCCTTGTATTGATTTAATGTTGAATAAACAGGGAAAAGTACAGATTTAACAGTTTCCTGTATTTCTGGGGGAAAAAAACAAGCTACAATAGTGGATTATTGTATAGAACTTTTGGAAAATATCAACTTCGTTTAGAGAGTTAAATCTTTTTGACTATATAGTATTACCTGCAGATCTGAAGCTTGGCTGCCCAGTTCGAATCAATGGGCTGGATCCAGTGATAGATGTCTGCTAATCGAAGGGGGGGGGGTGAATTTTGCCAATTGTCCCCTCCCACTAAAGATCTCTGACTGACAATTACAGCTGTTCCCACAGAACCGTTTCCCTCAGAAAAAACATTTGAGGGAACATCTAGAGCCACTGTGGGATTGGAGAGTTGAGTATATCCTGTCCTGACAATCCTTTCCTGTTCTTTATTGTGTGAATCAAATGCCTGATTTTTCAAAGTTTTTATCAGCGCATTCCTGAGTCTCCAGGGTGAAAGCCCTTAGGAGGCCAGGGAGGCGCTGCACCAGTGTCCGGGCCCCCCGGTGCCAGCATCCGGGCAGCCTAGGGTTGCCAGGTCCCTCTTCGCAACCGGCGGGAGATTTTTTTGGGGGGCAGAGCCTGAAGAGGAGCGGGTTTTGGGGAGGGGAGGGTCTTCAATGCCATAGAGTTCAATTGCCAAAGCGGCCATTTTTCTCCAGGTGATCTGATCTCTATCGGCTGGAGATCAGTTGAATTAGCAGGAGATCTCCTGCTACTACCTGGCAGTTGGCAACCCTACCTGGGGCGTAATGGCATCCCGTGAGGCGTTCCCGGGGTGTTATGGTGCTGGGCTGGGGGCGGGGCTGCCCTTAGGCGGCCTCCAAAGCCATTTTGGCCAGGGAATGTCTCTTTTAGGTGGGGTATCTCCCATGCAACACTATCAGGGTTGCACGGATTTTTTGCACCGGGAGGCAGCGCAGCCGCATTGCCTCCTAAGCCTGGCACAGGTATTCCGCTCAGGAATGCACTGAAAGTGTTTCCCACATAATTTCCCCATGAGATAGGGTTGCCATGTCCTCCTTGGCCACTGGCAGGAGGTGGGGTGTGGGGTAGGGGTGCCAGCTCAGGTTGGGAAACTCCTGGATATTTGGGGTGGAGCCCGGGGAGGATAGGGAGCTCTGAGGGGTACAAAGCCATACAGTCCATCCTCCAAAGCAGCCGTTTTCTCCCGGGGAACTGATCTCTGCAGTCTGGAGATGGGTTGTAATTCTGGGGGCTCCCATGCGAAGGCTGGCATCCCTACCATAAGATGAATGCATTTCTCAGCATTATTTTTGCACCAATAAATCAACATTATATAGTATCTGTACATTGGGCTGGATCCTATGGAACACTTCCAGAAACTGTGGCATATTCCTCCAGCAAATGGAGCCTTCCACTAGCACATGGACCAGATGGACGTTCTGCCATTAGTGGAAAAGTTTCATAGCATCCAACTCTGTATGCATAAACTGCATGTAAATGCAGGAAAACAGGCATACCAAGCATTGAGTGTGTGTGTGTGTGTGTGTGTGTGTGCTAGGGTTGCCAATTCTGGGTAGGGAAATTCCTGGAGTTGTGGGGAGGAATTGTGCAAGGGGTTGGACTAGATGACCCTGGTGGTCCCTTCCAACTCTATGATTCTAGAGTTGGAAGGGACTTGGGGAGGACGGAGTTTGGGGAGGCAAGGAAGCTCAGCAGGGTATAATGCCGTAGAGTCCACCCTCCAAAGCAGCCATTTCCTCCAGGGGAACTGATGTTGGTAGTCTGGAGATCAATTGTAACTCTGGGAGATCTCCAGGTCCCTCTTGGAGGATGGCAACCCTAGAGTGCACATGTGTAAAAGATCATGTAACATTCATCCAAACAAAACCAACATTGAAAAGAAGTTGAGAATCCACTGAAAGGAATATTAATATAAAAATAAACAAGCCAAAGAACATTTGCTCATCTGTTAATGAAATCTGTTTGATTACTATATTGTTATTGTACGTTTTAATTATGTTGTAAACCATAAGCCATCTGGAGTATATAGAAAGTTGAGGCATAATGGTATTTAGAAAAAGAGTTAGTTTTTATATGCCAACTTTCTCTGCCACTTAAGGGAGAATCAAACCGGCTTACAATCCCCTTCCCTTCCCCTCCCCACAACAGACACCCTGTGAGGTAGGTGAGGCTGAGAGAGCGTGACTGGCCCAAGGTCACCCAGCTGGTTTCGTGTGTAGGAGTAGGGAAACAAATCCAGTTCACCAGACTAGCCTCCGCCACTCATGTGGAGGAGTGGGGAATCAAACCCGGTTCCCCAGATCAGAGTCCACCGCTCCAAACTACCACACTTTACCCCTACACCACACTGGCTCTCATTTTTATTTATTCATTTATATATGTTTTTAAAAATCTCACCTTTATCTCCACTCAAAGTGGGGCATAATTAAACATAAAAATATGCAACAACAAACACAGCTCAAGGGTTGCGATCCACAGAGCGGAACTATGAAATAAATGAAAGAAATGAACACACATGTTTAATAATAAATAAAATACCACTGTCTACCTTGTCCATGCCCTTCAGTTACTCTGTCTTCCTCTTCCAACTATGCCTCCCTGTCTGTCCAGCCATTTTGCTTCTTCACTTCCAGTCCTTGGAACATTGTATCTGGGTTCTCTGTAGGGTTGCCATCCTCCCGGCACTAGCTGGAGATCTTCTGCTATTACAGCTGATCTCCAGCCGATAGAGGTCAGATCACCTGGAGAAAATGGCTGCTTTGGCAATTGGAATCTATGGCATTGAAGTCCCTCCCCTCCCCAAACCCCACCCTCCTTAGGCTCCGCCCCAAAAACCTCCCGCCAGTGGTGAAGAGGGACCTGGCAACCCTAGTTCTCTGTGAGGCTTCTTCATTGCCAAGTAACACTTCTGAGATGCTCAAAGGGAGAGGTGGCATCATTAAGGCACACCTCCGTCCTGTCTCAACCAACTGACCATCCCCTCTCCCTAGCCTACAACATCCATTGCTGAGACCTTCAACGGGAGACGAGGCAGCTGGGTGTTTGCCTGGATCCAGCTCTGTCTTTATAGAACTCTTCTTTAACATTGTTTTAATTGATTTCCTATATATTTTTATAATGTACAACAGGAATGTAAACAAATAAATGTATGCCCGGGAAACAAGTGCCGCCCTAACTGTGAGCTAAAGAGGTTGACGAACACATGCGGAGGAGTTCAAGAGTCATTAATTCACGGTAAGTGGCCTTGGGAAGGAAACTTGAAACTTAACAGAGCTTTGAACCCCATTCAAGTACTGAATCCTTCCCTGCCACCTTAACCAGTCATCAACATGAAGAAATATGTTTCTATAGAGATTCAAAGCACTCGAGAAGACAAAAAAAAGGGTCTCTTGAAAAGCTCTCCACAACTTTTTTAAAAAGCCAGTCGTTCAAGCAGAGCCACTGAATCAAGAATCAAGTTTGTTGCAACCTTAGTGGTCCCAGATGATTCTGAGAACTTTACAAGTTTGGGAGAGGCGGGGAGGAGGAATGTAAAAGCCCATTTTCACACAATCAGCCTGTCAGGCATTGCGTGATTCCTAAATGACTTTCTTTTACTGTTGCATTTTTAAGGATGCCAAGTTATCAATAGGCCTGTCTGAAATCTTTACTGAACTGAAATTATAGCAGATGATTTAATGTTCATCTTTTTCTCTTATGAGGCACAACGTAACAGCTAGCCCACTTTCTGGCATTGTAAATCAGATTGGATAGTTAGTTACGACATTGCTTCTAAAGAAATATCTGAAGATGCATGTTTTTTTCCCCTTCCTGTGAAGACAGACAGAGCAATGAATTGCACACAGTAATAATCATTTGTGATTAGGGTTGCCAGGTCCCTCTTTGCCACCGGCAGGAGATTATGGGGACGGAGCCTGAAGAGGGAGGGGTTTAAGGAGGGGAGGGACTTCAATGCCATAGAGTTCAATTGCCAAAGCGGCCATTTTTCTCCAGGCGATCTGATCTCTATCGGCTGGAGATCAGTTGAATTAGCAGGAGATCTCCTGCTACTTCCTGGCAGTTGGCAACCCTATTTGTGATCCTATTGCAGTTTGGGGGATTTTAATTTTTTCCCCATAATCTGCAATTTTAATGAGTTTTTGGAGTTTTCAATCGTCTTCTTTCTGAAATGGAAGCGAAGCATTCAGAGTTCTGAATTGTTTCATTTTTATTACCACATTTTGCAGAGAGGGCTTTTCCACCTGCAGGTTCCTGCAACTTTTTGATTCCTTCAGTTGCTCCATAACTTATACCACCAATGCACATATGTGCATTGAGGAAACACTGCACACACCACATCCTGATGTGATTACATACATGCTTCATCAAGATTCTGGTGTTTTATTGATGTACGGGAGTCCATGTGGACATCAGCAAAACACCACACGTACTGAAAAAGAATATAGATGTAGTCATACAAAAATGGCACATTTAGATTGTTCTTTTCTGTCAATGCTCACATACACATCATTAACATATACAAATGAACAGAATGATCCTGAGAGTTAACTGCATGTGCTCCAGTTCCAGAATTCAATTTGCACATTTCTTCTAGACCAGAGTAAAGGAGGAATGAAGGAATGGTATCGGGATCTTTTAAAAGTGTGTGTTCAGTAGCACCTTGAAGACTAAATTTTGGGTTTGGGTTTATTGGACCTGATTTTTTTTTCAATAAACCCGGGAAAAGTTGAATACCCATAAAATGGAAAAGGGGAGAATGGTGTTGTGAGCCACTTGGAGAAAAAAGTGGGCTATAAATGTATAAATAAATAAATAAATTGCCTTCTCTGCATTTCCTACATGACGTCCCTGCTGGAAAGCTTGCAACTGTATCCAATTTTATGAAGCATTTAAAGTTTTGCATCTTCATTGCTTTTTTTAAAAAAACACCCCACTGCTTTTTATTCACTGTGCTGTGAGGTCACTATCGTCAGTTTTGTAGTTATTTCTTTAGTCATACATGTCATGCTAACCAATATGAGCATCTGATGTTTTTAAAAAGGTACTTCACATGATTAATAAATGCCAACGCAGTTCAGTTCACCACACCAATGCCCTCTCCAGGTATGTTGGCGTCAGTATCAGATAGCAGAATTCTTGAAAATTAAAGGAATGTAGACTTCACTTTAAATATTCATTTCAAAAGTCTTCTGTAGCTAAGGTAAGGTGTGAAAAAGGGAACTGCAGTGTCTCCTTGCCTTATAAATATCAGCAAGACCGGTTAAGGCAGACTGAAAAACAGACATAAAGAAAATTATTCCCAGTACATTAACTCTGACACTTTTATAAGAGAAGAACAGACATTTAAGGTGAGACTATTTTCCAGCTGGTTATTCAAAATGGAGGATTACATGTTTGTCAGGGGAAAATATAATAAAAAAATACTTCAGCTTTCAAACGTGGTTATACAAAGCCGCCATATTTCTGATTTGTGCATTCATTCTCACGCTCTTCAAAGAAAGGCTATTTGTCTTCTAAATGCGTTTGGTGTTTATTTTATCAGCATTATAAAATGCCAGGTCTGAGAGATGACTTCTTTCTCCGGACAAAATAAGTCACTGTGCAGCTCTTATGGAGGCAAATTGCCCATCTGTTTCAGATTTGAGGGGTGTTCTGGGCATAAATTGAAAGAAGTGTACCTATTTGACTGCAAATGCATATAATGCCGGATGTTCAGATATTTCGGCTATGAGTTATTCCCGTTCAATATTGCCAGAATTATAATTGCAGTGGAGGGCACCCCATCTCTTGGCTGCAAAGCCGCTTAATGCTCTTTGAGCAGAACACTTGAGGAGGGGAAACAGTATTATAGGGACTTATTTTCCAATTGTGGAGCTGAAAATGGGTTTGGGAAACTGAACTATGCTGAATTATTTTTCTTGAAGAGGAGCAGAGTTCAGTGCTCTTTCCTAGTGAATACTTTGGCACAGGAGTACTCCCTCTGGCTTCTTCCCACTCCATCAAAGCCAGCATGGTGTAGTGGTTAAGAGTGGTGGACTCTAATCTGGGAACCGGGGTTGATTCCCCACTCCACCACATGAAACCTGCTGGGTGATCTTGGGCTAGTCACAGTTCTCTCTGAACTCTCTCAACCCCCACCTACCGCACAAGGTGTCTACTGTGAGAAGGGGAAGTGATTGTAAGCCGCTTTGAGACTCGACAAAGGTAGAGGAAAAAGCAGGGTATAAAAAACACAGGTCTTTTATGCATGGCTGTTTCCCTCGCTGCCACCCCTCCGATGACTTAGGGTCTTTGTTTTGATTGTGCATGCCGTTTCTGACCGTCAGAGTTTGCCTCGATCTCCCCCTGCGTACCCCTACATTTTCAAATTTGAGATAAAACAGATCCCTCAAAATGCGGGGAAACACAGGGGGAGAGCGAGGCGGCCTCTGACGGTCGGAAACAGCATGCTTAATCAAAACAAATACCTGAAGTTGTCAGAGGGGTGACCACGAGAGAAACAGCCATGCATCATCTTCGTCTTCATCACGACAATATTTAGAAGCCTGGAACTATGTGCGTCAGACCAATCCCATGGATTCTTTCAACCTCAAATATCAATTAGTTGGGTGGGAACCACAGAGAATTGGCTTCAGCTGTGCCGGGCAATGTCTGGTTGATCTTTCAGATAGCATGTAGAATTTGGGCATGTTTGTTTGAAATGTGCCGCCTGGTAAGCAATCCAAACAACCACCACTAGTGATAAAAGTAGCCATCTCTCTTCCATCGTATACTTCCTTCCTTGTTAAAGCTAAATGGTTGATTATTGGAATAGCCTAGGGAAACATTTTTTTTAATGATTTGGGGGGAATTCAATCAGAGAAACTTCATTTTCTCCTCAAACTGAAATAATCTGTGTGAAAACAAGTTTGGAGATCGATATTCATATGTACCCACTAGGCAGCTTCCATCAACAGACCAGAGATTATTAATAGTTTGTCCACCCAGGTCAGTGAGACTTGCTTCTTTGCAGGTTTGTATTTTCTCAGTCACCACATCTGTGCTTTGAAATGCATTTCCTAAGGATGCGAGAAAGGCATGAATCAATCACAATCTCCTTTATTGGGATAAAGCAGGGATGGGGAACCTCAGGCCCGGGGGCCGTATGCGGCCCCCTAGGACATTTTTTGTGGCCCTCGGGGCTCCGGGGCCCCGCCGTGGAGGCGCAGCACAGGGTGGCCCTCCCTGAGGGTGTTCCTGTGGCCACGGCTTGCAGGGGCGCTGCGGCACCCTTTGGACCTCCTCTCGCCGACTGATGGCTGTAGGTCGGCAAGAGGAGGGACGCTTTCCCCAAGGCTGCCCCCTATCACCACAGCGTGCAGGAACACCAGGGCACACTGTAAGCCCCTCTTGCTGCCTGTCGGCTGTTGAGCAGCGAGAGGGAGGGGGGAAAAGAGGGCCATGGCTCCTGGCGGCAGAGCATGCGGGCAGGAGCCGATCAGGCTTCGGGGGGGGGGTCTTTTGTGGACTCTGGGGGTGGGAAGGCATGGAGCCTGGGGCCAGGTCACGTGGGGCCGGCAGATGTGTGTGTGTGTGTGTGGGGGGGAAGGCTTTTCTCTCTCCCTATCTTTCTGTCTCTTTCTTTGTCTGTCTCCCCCCGTCCTTTTCTTTCTCCCCCTCTTTCCATTTCTTTCTCCCTCTCTCCCTTTTCCTCTTTCTCTGTTTTCCTTCCTTCCTCCCTTTCTGATCGACTGCGGGCTGCACCCCCCTGGCGCCTCGTTTGCTCGGCCCCCCCGCTGGCTGCCCTCCCACCTGGGGGGGAGTGGGGGCGCCCTCCAGGACTTCTCTACGTGGCCTCCCCTGGGGTTGCCAACCTCCAGGTGGTGGCTAGAGACCTGGAAACCCTAGCCTCTCCCCACCCCACCGGGAGATCTACACCTGGTATGGCCCCCGAATGATGTTATAAATGTGCAAATGGCCCTTGGCAGGAAAAAGGTTCCCCACCCCTGGGATAAAGGCATCAACAACGCACAGATTTTGGAGGCTCAGTAAAGCGGAACTTTTCCATTTGCGCTTTGAATGTAGGGTTGCCAGCTCCGGGTTGGGAAATACCTATTTGTGTGTGTGTGTGAAGCCTGAGATGGTGGGGTTTGGAGAGGGGGGGACTTCAATGCCATAGAGTCCAATTGCCAAAGTCGCCATTTTCTCCTGGGGAACTGTTCTCAGTCAACTAGAGACCATTTGTAATAGTGGGAGAGCTCCAGCCATCACCTGGTGGTTGAGCAAAAGTTAAGAGGCATAACCAGCACACAAGCCACAATAGTAAGAAATGATCAGAGCCTTAATCTATTCAAAATTGTAATGCATAAGCAACGCATAATACTCATAATCAAGCATATTAAGGCATATGCACAAAATTATACAAAATGTCTCCACAAAATATGAACAATGGTATAGACGCTAAATGTAAGGTCTACAGTAATAAACAAAGTAGAGCTGGAACAAGCCTCAAAAAGCGGAGTTGAAATTTGCGCGTCCCGAAGACTTCTGCATGGAGCATGTGCACTGTGAAAATCAAGAAGCTGAGGCTGATGCCGGTCCCACGTCTTGAGAAGAGACTTGTAAGTTGGATGGTATTAGCTGATTCTTAGTAAGAATTACATAGAAAACACTTTGTAAACACCGTCCTTCAAGTAGACCCACAGGTGTATGAGTATAGAAGGCTCAGGTAGCCTTGAATAGGATTCTTTTTTCGTTGCCTTCTTCAGAATAATGTATAACATATATAATCCATCTGAAATAAACAATACATAATGTATATAGCCAATAACATGTCTGGACAATATGAACCAAAATTAACATTGTATAAGAGAAGACCTTGAATGTAACCTTACCAGATCGCAGCATTTGCAGTTCACGGAAAGACTCGCATGTTGTCAGTAAAAGCCTCATAGCTAGGATTCATAATTAAAGGGAAAGTCCTCATTATGCATAATAAATCTGTCTTAATATCCAAGCCTCATTGCTAGGATTCATAATTAAAGGGAAAGTCCTTCCTATCACAGGTGGTATTGATTAAGCATGTAATATGCTATTAAAAGGTATATGGTGGAGAGTTAATAGTATATGGAGGTTGGCAACCCTATTTGAATGGCTCATGAGTTGAGGTTGTGGTTTGCTTCCTTTTACTTGTATGTCTTGACTGTAAGATTTCATTTGTTTTTAAATTTGACATAAGCTGCTTTGAGTCCCTTTGGTTGGGAGAAATGCAGCATATAAATATTTTAAATAAATTAACATTAATCTACTTTTTTTTTTTTTGCATGAGCTGTGCACTGGTGGGAAATTGGAATGGGGGAACTGAAATATTTCAACCAATATGACTTCCAGCTCAGCGGGAAGGGAGGAAGGTCAAGAACATTATTGTGCCAGCTAAATGAGACCAGGGCTGAGCTTCTGTTCCTCCTCTGTTTGCAGGTATTTACACAGTGAAGGCCAGATGCTCTTCTAGCAAGGGAGAACATCTTTGGCCAGCAGAATGAGATCTGGGAGGAGCTTTTGCTCCTCATTTATTAAAGGTATTTAGCTTTGCCATGGCTGGGGACTTTGGTGAGGGCCAAGGTGCAAGGGCATTTCATATGGGGGAATACACTCGGTTTTCTGGAGCATATAGCTTTTAACTAAATGGCACCAAAATTTCAGGGATCCTCATCCTCTCTCTCTACTAAAGACCACCTGGTTTCAACTGGACAAAGGGGTCAGATTTTATGTGCCCCAAAGAACGTGCCCCCTACCTAGGGTTGCCAACCTCCAGGTACTAGCTGGCGATCTCCTGCTATTACAACTGATTTCCAGCCGATAGAGATCAGCTCACCTGGACAAAATGGCTGCTTTGGCAATTGGACTCTATGGCATTAAAGTCCCTGCCCTCCCCAAACCCCGCCTTCCTCAGGCTCCGCCCCAAAAACCTCCCACTTCCTGGCAACTCTACCCCTACCATCTTGCCTTGTCTCCATTGCTTACTATGGAAAAAAATACCATGTTTTCTACAGGTCGCCTGAATCGAAGCCTTTGTTCCATTGCTCTGAAAACTGGAGGAAATCTATGCCTCCTCTTCTACTAAAGTCTCCCCCCCCCCACAAATTTCCCAAATAAGTCAACAATTTTCTGCTGTTTAAATGCCTGAGTTTTAGCGGTAAATTCCATATTTTCTTTCCTTAACCAAATCTGTATTTAGCTATCAAACTCTGAGCCTTATTAACAAAACATAGTTTGAAAGCTCTATAATTTAAATGTATGTGAAGAGGGAAAATGATTATTGTATTATAGTTTATTTCAGCTGCAATATTTATTCTGAGCCGTCATTTTGATTTGCAGCAAAGTGCAGCTGTGGAGGTTTTTTTTTCAATGCTTCAAGAAGTCTAATAATTTAAATTGAATGCTTGTTTCCCTATCGCTACCATTTGCAGCAGTGTGAACCGGGGCTAAACTGGAAGGATTCAGTTCTGCGCAAGAGACTCAAATTTCATGCTTCATTGTCTGAGACTCATCTTCCATTATCAATTATATTATGTAAGAACCTAAGAGTAACCATGGTGGATCAGACCAACTTTAATCTAGACTAGCATCCTGTTTCCTGTGTGAAATAGTACTTCCTTTTGTCTATCAGGGGAGGGGCTGTGGCTCAGTGGTAGAGCATCTGCTTGGCATGCAGAAGGTCCCAGGTTCAATCCCCGGCATTTCTAGTTAACGGGACTAGGCAACTAGGTGATGTGAAAGACCCCTGCATGAGACCCTGGAGAGCCGCTGCCGGTCTGAGTAGACAATACTGATTTTGATGGACCAAGGTCTGATTCAGTATAAGGCAGCTTCATGTGTTCATGTGTTTATCTTGAATTTACTGCTAATCAATTTCATAGGGTGACCTCCCCCATTCTAATATTATGGGACACTGAGCATAGTTTGAACATTGAAAACCACAACACTCAAAAACACTCAAAAACATTGAAAACCACAACACTCAAAAAAAAATTTTTAATTTTCCAGGACATTGCGGACCTAAGAGTGGCAGTCCTCAAACAAAGAAACTTCAAGGGGAAATTACACGAGATTTCTGAACTTGAGTTAATTCACAACTTCAGAACGATGGACCCCAATTCCCCAGGGTTGAATAGGGACATAGGATTCTTATCTCACTAAAGATGCTAATGTTCTGCCCATAAACATTTCTTTCCTGTACATTTTGTGTTGTACCTTTGCATCCTGATTCCTTTCTTTGCAACACCCCTCCCACCTTCAGACTGGGATATAAGGACTCAGGGATCTCCATTCCTACTAGTATCTGATGAAGAGAGCTTTGGCTCTTGAAAGCTTATACGCCCCAAAATCTTGTTAAAAAAACATGTTGGTCTCTAAGGTGCTACTGGACTCAGTCTAACTGTTCCACTGCAGACCAACATGGCTATCCTCTGAAACTAATTTCCCTCTACTTTTTCCATACCAGGAAAATTCTGTGGACCTCATTGCCTTCAAACATTGTTTTTTCCCCAAACTAAGTTCCTAGATTCTTTAGCCTTGCCTCACATAGTAGATGCTCCAATGTTGTGATCATTTTGGTTGTTCTCATCCACACTTTTCCAGCTCTTCAATATATTTTTTGGAAGTGAGGTGATCAGAACTGTACACAGTGTTCTGGGTAACACTGAACCAAGCATTGCTATACTGGCAGTTTTATTCTCAGTCCTTTCCCTAGCAGGGCATTTGCCTTTCAAAAATTGCCAGTGCACATTGACACAATATTTGGACATTTTCAGTGAACTATTTGTCGCAATCACATTGACTTCTCCTTGTACTCTCATTGCTTGTTCAGACCTCGTCATGTGAAATTAAGATTTTTTTGTAATCTAATGCACATTGTTTCAATCCTGTCCTTTCTCCAGGGAGCTCAGGGCAGTATTAATTGATCTCTCGTATTATAGCCTAACAACCCTGTGAGGTAGGTGGGACTGAGAGAGTGTCTGTCCCAAATGAGGTTTGTGACTTATGTTTATGAACCGAGGACTCCCTGATCTTCACCCACCATTGTTAGCGCATGCCCATTGTAGGTTCCATCTAAAATGGAAACTGTACTGAACCCGATTCAATGTCAATTTGACAGCATCAATGGGAACAGAAAAAGAATTGTAAGTTATTCAAGTAAAAGTTAAAATAGCTTGAAAGGGGTTTGACCCTTTAGACCAATTATTTCAATGTGGTGCTCACCTCTTCCTTCTCCAAAGCCAACAGCCAACCCAGGATTCAGTTCCACTGTACTGGGTGTGGAGGGGCTTCAGGATAGCCTCCAAAATATCACCTTTTCATCTTCAAGGAGTGTCCCTTTGAAAAAAAAAAGCTGCTTCCAAATAGACTTAGAACTTCTCAACGTTTTGTGATTGGCCACAGTTATTATGGCATCCCTTTGGTTGTGGTGTCGGCTAGCTGTTTGCAACATTCCAGAAGAGCCCACAGTCTCAACAAAGTTGAGGGCTCTTGCTTTAGACCATTGAATCAGGTCCCCAAACCTTTTGAGCCTGTGGGTACTGTTGGGACACAGGTTCTGTGGGCAACTAGAACATAGCTGCCACAGCGGGTGGAGCCAAACCACAAAATGTCAGGGAGTGGTGGTATGCATAACTCTAATAGTAACGCCTCAACATTTGCAGGCAGAAGCTCTGCTTAATAGGATGCCTTTTAAAAAGAATGTATTGTTTAAAAACATTTTCTGGCGTACACACAGCTTACCTTCAGTCACGTAGTGAAGATACTCGTGCTGTGGTAGCAGCTGCTGCTGAAGCTGTTTTTTAAAAAATCCTCATAGCCAATCACACCTCCAGTTGCCAATCAGAAGCCCTGCTGGCAAAAGCCCCGCCTGGCCTGCACCTGCTTTGTGGCGAGCACCACAAAAGGTGCCAGTGGGCACGATGGCACCTATGGGCACCTCGTTAAGGACCCCTGCTTTAGACTACTTTTCCGTTTGGAAAGGCTTCAGTGAATAATAACTAACTGCTAGAGGTTTTTTTAAATTTTTTTTATTTTAAACAGCCTAGAGCTGAGCCAGGTTTTTGCATTTGAGCCTATTGGAGGCAAAAGCTCCTATTTTTAGAGGTGTAAAAGCCATTGTGAAAACTAGAGCTATCTCCCATTTCATTTCTTTTTATATTCATTTAGATTTTTGTCAGCAGTTCCAGTTCTCAACTTTTGGTTATTCATTTTGTACATTTGTTTGTATTTAGATCATGATGGGTAGCCGTGTTAGTCTGTCACTAGCAGTAGAAATGAGTAAGAGCCCAGTAGCGCCTTAAAGACTAACAAAATTTCTGGCAGGGTATTAGTTATACCTGTTGTGTTGTTTATATATGCAATTAATATGGTACTTATGCATGCCAGTTAATAAACATATAATGTGACTTTGGAACCATGCAATCCTGAATTGGGCGTGGGGGGCAGAGCCACATATAGGAGCTGACGTGACCATTACACTTGCAACCTTGCCACTTGTGCCATGCAAAGTGGCATGTTCATGGAAGAGAGGGGTATTCATGGCTACTAGTTAAAATGGATACTAGTCATGATGCATACCTGTTCTCTCCAGGATCAGAGGAGCATGCCAAATATATTAGGTGCTGTGGAACACAGGCAGGATGGTGCTGCTGCAGTCGTCTTGTTTGTGGGCTTCCTAGAGGCACCTGGTTGGTCTCTGTGGGAACAGACTGCTGGACTTGATGGGCCTTGGTCTGATCCAACATGGCTTTTCTTATGTTCTTATGGATGCTGGTGCAGGGAGACTAGGGTTGCCAACTGCCAAGGGTCCAGCCAATGGAGATCAGATCAACTGGAAAAAGATGGCCGCTTTGGCAATTGAACTCTATGGCATTAAAGTCCCTCCCCTCCCCAACCCTAAGGGAGACCTACACCGGCCCCCAGGAACGGGGCAATGGTGCAGGCCTTGGGTGCTGACGCATCCCTGGAAGCGAATGCCCCCTCCATGGGTGTTCCCAGGGCATTCCCAGGGGCTGAGCAGCCTTTAGGCAGCTTCTAAACCCTTTTTGGCCCATATGCTGTGGCGGAGCTATGCCAGGAAAATAGCTGGCGTAGCTCCATGAAACTCAATGGTTGAGTTTCACAGGTTTTTTGTTTGTTTGTTTGTTTTTTAATGCTTTAAAAAATTGCAGCCGGGAAGTCTGTTAGGAGGCACTCTAAATAAAAGTGTTGGGTGATGACAACATACAGAAGCCTTGTGTTCCATGCTCTGCGGGACTAGTTGGAGTCTTGGTCTAATCCAGGAGGGCTCCACTTTTGCTTTCTCACCCACTGCTATTAATTCCACAGTTGCAAACTCGATGCTAATATTGCATCCAGATGTACTCCTCAGCACTGAGCAAATTGCTTGGATTAAAACAGGACAAGGATCGGAAAGATGCCAGAATAGATAATGCTGTTCAATGGAACCATCATAACAGCTGGGCTGCTGCTGCTGCTTGATTTACTGTCTTGTTCTAGGCCACCTTATGCCCCTATGATCAAATCCCCTCTAGTTCCTTCTCCGTCTCTTGCATTTCTCCCCTACCCAGTTGCAAGCAGGCCTCTTGTCTCTGTAGCCCAAAACATTAGCTATGCAAATGTCTTTGAAATAAGAAGGCTGTCAGAGTCACATGGCTCCTGAGCTTTTCTTTAGAGACAAAAATGGTTGGCAGAGAGGATGGGACGGGCAGATGTTTTCCAGCACAAAGTGACAACATCTCCATCTGTTGGCAGCCGTTTCCTGCAGTTTCCAAGGCGCTGGTCCTTGTATCTTCCAATATCTAACAGATGGTGAACTACAAAGTGTCTAAACTGCTTTGAAAGTGGAAAGAAGAATGTAACAGAAAAGAGCGATGTGTACAAGTAGTCGTAGGATGTGGAATACCAGAGTCTTTTGCTGTACTAATACAGGTTGAGTATCCCTTATCCTTAGGGCTGTTTAGCTTGGAAAGAAAGTGGCTAAGGGGAGGAATGATAGCGGTCTATAAAATTATGCATGGTATGGAGAGAGTGAATTGGGAGAAGCTTTTCTCCCTCTCTCATAATACTAGAACGCGGGGTCATCTGCTGAAGCTGGAGGGGGATTCAAAACTGATAAAAGGAAGTATTTCTTCATGCAACACATAGTTAAACTGTGGAACTCCCAGTCCCAGGATGTGGTGATGGCTGCCAACTTGGAAGGCTTTAAGAGGGGAGTGGACATCTTCATGGAGGAGATGAGTATTCATAGCTACTAGTTAAAATGGATAGTAGTCATGATGCACACCTATTCTCTCCAGGATCAGAGGAGCATGCCGAATGTATTAGGTGCTGTGGAACGCAGGCAGGATGGTGCTGCTGCTGTCTTTTTGTTTGGGGGCTTCCTAGAGGCACCTGGTGTGTGAACAGACTGCTGGACTTGATGGGTCTTGGTCTGATCCAGCATGGTTTTTCTTATGTTCTTACCCTGACTGCTTGGGACCAGAAGTGGTCTGTATTTTGGATCTTTCTGTATATCGGAATATTTTGGAATTTTTGCATATACATAATGAGATATCTCGGGGATTTATTCATTTATGTTTCATGTACACTTTATACATATCGCCAGAATGTACTTTTAAACAATACTTTTTAATAATTGTGTGTACATTGTACCATCAGAAAGCAAAGGTGTAACTGTCTCACCAGAATACCTGTGTCATCTGTTAAAAAAAAGCAACACCAAACTAACAAACAACAGCAGGCTTCCAGTCTCCACCTACGATGCAGTGTACGCTGTATAATAAATTGGGATTATAAATTGGGAACGGGAAGTAGGGATAATTAGATTGTAAAATGGGTGGTCAGCTAAATAGAAAGTTAGGAAAACCCTGTTATAGTGAAGAATATGGTACAATAGGATATCCCAATGGGTTGTGCTGTTAATTACATTTGCAAAACCAAACCAAACAATTTGGATAACAAAATTGATGTTACTTGCCTTGGATCCTAGTTATCTGGGAGAAAGCCAGGTTTATAAATGTTTTATCCAACTATTATCTAACTACCTAACTTACTTTGGCTGGATTGTGTCTCCAACCATTTTACAAGATTAATCACGACATTCCTGTCTGATCTGGAAACCTTGCTAGTTACTTTCTGTTCCATTCCCTCTGTAGATTACTGAGAATTTTCAATATGTATGGATCATCTGCAGTCAATCACAACATCTTTAAATCTCCTAAGAAATCTATTTTACCTTCCTGAGGATTTTATAAATCTATATAAAGAGCAATAAAATTGAACAAACTCCTTCAATACTTCTAAACTAGAACTCACATATCAGTTATTGCTTGTTTTACAGAAGGAACTTTCTTTTCCTTTTGTATCTGCAGTAATTTCTTTGCTTGAAATTTATTAGCTTCATTTTTTGGAAGGGTTTCAGTTTCACGAATCTCATAGATCTTTCCATATAAAATACATCCTTAAAGCATGACTTATTTCTTCTTATTTCCACTCACCTATACCATATGTCTTCTTTGTACTGTTCTTTCATTCTTCTTAGTTCTTAATATTTCTTCTCTTTTTCAAATATATTTAAAAGGAATAGATGTTAATAAATTGCTTGTCAATATATTTCTTACAATATTCCCAACTCTGAGCCTGCATGTTGCTTCTGGGCATAGAGGAGGGCTCACGGGGGGCGGGGAGATAGTTGTGGGGGGGAGATAGTTGTGTATTTCCTGTGTTGTGCAGGGGGTTGGACGAGGTGATGCTTGATGTTTCTTCCAGGTCTACGTTTCTATGTATAAATACTATCTACCAAACTTGAAAGCATTACTTTTGTATATTCTAACATATTAACATATTCCTCTATAAATATGTTAGCATTTTAGAGAGCCAGGGTGGTGTAGTGGTTAAGGGTGGTGGACTTTAATCTGGTGAACCAGATTAGATTCCCCTCTCTTCCACATGCAGACTGCTGGGTGACCTTGGGCCAGTCACAGTTCTCTCAGAACTCTCTCCGCCCTGCCTACTTCACAAGGTGCCTGTTGTGGGGGGGGGGGGAGAAGGGAAGGTGATTGTAAGCCTCTTTGATACTCCTTACGGTAGAGAAAAGGGGGTGTAAAAACCAATTCTTCTTCAAACTTAAATAGTTTGGCATGTTTTGCTTTTATATTTCAGCTCATATAGCTACTAGTGGTGAACTTCTGTACCATCTTCATAGATGCAGGTAGGGTTGCTAGGTCTCTCTTCACCACCAGTTGGAGGTTTTGGGGGCAGATCCGGAGGAGGGCGGGGTTTGGAGAGGGGAGGGACTTCAATACCATAGAGTCCAATTGCCAAAGTGGCCATTTTCTCCAGGTGATCTGATCTCTATCGGCTGGAAATCAGTTGTAATAGCAGGAAATCTCTAGCTTGTACCCGGAGGTTGGGTCGAAAACACATTCTATATTCTCCCACTGCCACTTGGGAAGTGTCTTTCAGTCTATGAAATTTTCCACATGTGCCAACATGACGGATGTCACTGACTAATGAATGCCACCTTAAAAGAAGCACAAACACACACTGTGCCAACATGACGGATGTCACTGACTAACAAATGCCACCTTAAAAGAAGCACAAACACACACTCGCAGTGTAAACAATGTTCAATTATGCATGATCTGCACAAGAGGACTCTGAAGCATGTGCACTCCCAGCCACCCACCAAATGTCGAGCATACAGCAAGAATAGCTACTTGCATAAACACAAGATCACTTGACACACTGTTTATTTTAAACTGCAAACAAATCATTACCGGGCCACTCAACTTAAATAAGCATCACAAGCAGAGGAAGCTTTAAGCACGTTCCTCGCAAAAATCAAACCATCACTTGTGTGCTTCTTTAAAATGAACTTGGGAGGGGAACATACATGTCTTACCACAAGTGCGGTTGTATAGAGAAGTAGAGAGGTAGAGAAGGGAGGAGGAGAGCCTTCTTACCACAAGTATTAGAATATGAATATGCAGATAACGGTAAAGTGTGCCATGGAATTGCAGCAGACTCGTGGGTGACCCAGTGAAGCTCCACCTCATAGGGTTTTCAAGGCAAAAGAGGAACTGAGGTGGTTTGCCATTGCCTGCCTCTGCATAGCAACTCTGGACTTCCTTTGGTGGTCTTCCATCCAAGTACTGACCTTGCTTAGCTTCTGATGAGATTGGGCTAGTAGAGCTGCTACAATTAAATAGTGACTTCTCTCTCTTTTTATTTATTTACCGGTATGTGGATTTATAACCCGCCCTCATTCCCAGCCAAGGCCGGGCTCAGGGCAGCCTTCTCTGAGGTACAAATGAAACAATGCTATTTTCGAGAAGGAGCTTCATCCTTCCCCCGTGTCTCCGACCCACAACACAAAATAGCCCCATGTTGTGGTCCCAGTCTGAATCAGGGCCCAAAAGGCTTGGGAAATGAGTTCCCGGCAGGGTGAGCTGTGGCTAATGGTACGAGAGCCAGGGGAGCCCAGGTCCATCTGTCAAAAAACTGACTCATCTAGTTTAACTCTCTCTCTCACACACACACTGTAGTGTAGCTGTACTGTATAATAGCCCTGATCACAATTTACAATGAATGCACATACAGCGGCCCCCTTCAGATTACCATTCTAAACTGGATATCATTCATTGTTGGCCCGTTTCCACATAAAGCAATACATACAGCTCATTTCAATCCACCTATGAGCCATCTCTAAAGCGCTCTGGCTAGTTCAAACAGTGCTGCTATTGTTTTCCCACCTTTTATGGAGGCACATTCTTTTTCATCTTTTTTTAAAAAAAATTCTAAGATGATTGCTATAGCACCATAGCAATCCAACACATCCGAATGCTGGTGATATAGCACTGAATTGCACGAGCATTGGAATGATTGATTGAAACTGCAGATAAGAACATAAGAAAGGCCCTGCTGGATCAGACCGAGGCCCATCAAGTCCAGCAGTCTGTTCACACAGTGGCCAACCGGGTGCCTCTAGGAAGCCACAAACAAGACGAGTGCAGCAGCACCATCCTGCCTGTGTTCCACCGCACCCAAAATAATAGGCATGCTCCTCTGATACTAGAGAGGTATATCAAGGTACTGGTCCCTGGTTTCATTTGTAAAATGAGTGTGCATTGGCTGTTTCTTACGAACAGATGTACACTCATACATGAAAGATGTATGTATGTTCACTGTAACATGTGAACAGGGCTATTGTCTGGGCGCAATTCACCTAAAGGTTTTTCTGCTGTCCAGAGAGAGCTGTCCAGAGAGAGCTCTGGACAGCCTGGAGATAGCTCTGGACTGGGGGCAACCTCCTCTGCTCACGCTACCAAAGCATTACCCAAGCATATCCTTCCCAGTGCCCCAGTGGGGCCGTGACCAAAGCAACTGAGAGCAGCCTCACCCAACAAGGCCAGCGGCGAAGCCAGGAGACCAAACTTTCTGGAGGTGACCTTCCTGCAAGGTAGAAAGGGCCCAGAGACCCAGTAGCCCTCCTTGCTGATTATCCTGCCTTGTGGCAAGGAGGAGTCAGGGAAGGGCAGAGCAAGGACCAGGTGTAGGTAAAGGGAAGAGATAATGAATCTAATTGGCCTCTTAGGCCAGGGACTGGCCAAGACACTGGCTGGGGTAGAACCCAGCCTGGGATTGGGTGCCAGTGGGGGAGAGGTGGAGACAACAGGGGTTAAAAGGGAGAATCCCGGTGATAGCTGGGGAGGAGAACCAGGCTCAGCTCAAGGCTAGGGTTGTCAGCCCCATGTTGGAAATATCTGGAGATTTTGGGGGTGGAGCCTGAGGAGGGGAGGGACTTCAATGCCATAGAGTCCAATTGCCAAAACAGTCATTTTCTCCAGGTGAACTGATCTCTACCGGCTGGAGAACAGGTGTAATAGCAGGAGATCTCCAGCTAGTACCTGGAGGCTGGCAACCCCACTCAAGGCTGAAAATAGGGTTGCCTTGTTCCCGGTGGCACGTGGAGATTTCTCACTATCACAATTAATTTCCAGATGACCAAGATTAGTTTCCCTGGAGAAAATGGCTACTTTGGAGGGTGGACTCTATGGCATTATACTCTGCTGAGATTCCTCCCCTCTCCAAACCCCATTCTCCTCAGGCTCCACCCCCAAATCTCTAGGTATTTCCCAACTGAAAGCTGGCAATCCTAGCTGCAAAAGCCACTGCCTGGGGAAGGGAGGAACAAGGGGAAGAAACCCATTCTGTTTCCAGTTCTGAGCCCTAGGGAGGACACGCAGTCCACATCTTGATGACAGAGAGAGGTGGCCAGGTGGGACTGGGCAGGAGAAGTTGGCACATCTGCACAGGCATCATATAAGCATGAATAAAGGCATGAGGGTTGTAACTCAGAACTTCCTGGGGGATCGTACTTTCTGATTTTACAGGCTGAAGCCTTCACAAATGCATTTCATCCAATATTCTCCTCACTCTTTTTCTTGGGAATAACAGTCTGTTCCAAATCTTCTGCTTCACAGAATGTCTTATACTTGCACTTCAGGCAGCCGGAGAGATAGAGATAATTATCCCAACAAAAGCGTTTGCATAAATGCTACCCTGATGTTTAAGCTACAAAAACGACAAGCCAAGGTAGCTTGTAATTTTGTAAGTCGGCCTCTTTCTTCCTCACCACTTCCCCCACCAGCTACAGCCTTTTTTTTGTGAGTCTTGAATAGGCTACCCTTTCGACGCTGCGGCAGATCTCCCAGCTTGTGGTCTGAAAGGCTTAGGGGTTCAAAAACCACATTGTGATCTTGTTTATTCTTAGTCTGTTTAAATGAGAGAAAGGTAACGGAAGGGCCTTGCAAGTAGGGGGAACCTTCTCTTATTATGCCTCATGGTTGCATTCTTCGCTGCTTTGGCAAACAACTGGTGTAGAGTGGCTGTGAATAGAGTCAAAGGAGAGACAGCTGTGTGATTCTCTATAGCCCAGGACTGGCAGAAACACACAGCTTTCATCTACCTGTTGCTGGTGGGTATGAATTATGCATTTAGAGTTAACCATTTATTGGCTTCTTGAATGTCTGGGATAGAGTCTCTTGTTAGCACACTGTCTCAAATAATGGAACCATACGCAGGCAGCGCAATTGCATGGCTTAACCTAGGGGGTCACAGATGAACCTGTGCCTGGGGAGTAGGACAAGATGAGATTAGTCTGCCCATCTTTCCTGGAAATCAGGATTCATGGAGAGCCAGCGTGGTGTAGTGGTTAAGAGTGGTGGTTTGGAGTGGTGGACTCTGATCTGTGGAACCAGATTTGTTTCCCCACTCCTACACATGAAGCCAGCTGGGTGACCTTGGGCTAGTCACACTCTCTCAGCCTCACCTACCTCACAGGGTGTCGTGGGGAGGGGAAGGGAAGGTGATCGTAAGCTGGTTTGATTATTTTTTAAGTGGTAGAGAAAGTCGGCATATAAAAACCAACTCTTCTTCTACATTTAGGAGTACTACCATGTATTTCAGACCACATGTTATTCTTCCTCATTTATGTCCAGAGATGGTCTAACAGTATATGATAGCTAAGAGCTAGGGTTGCCAATGTCCAAGTTGAGAGCTGGCTGAAAAATAGGAAGCAGAGAGTAGGAATCAATAGTTGATTCCTATGGAGGGATTCCTAGTTGATTCACAAGGGAGGGATGTGAGCAGTGGGGTCCCTCAGGGATCTGTGTTGGGACTGGTGCTTTTCAACCTGTTCATCAATGACCTGGAGCTGGCAGTGAATAGCAAGGTGGCCAAGTTTACAGATGATATCAAATTATTTAGGGTGGTTAAAACAAAAACGGACTGTGAAGAGCTCCAAAAGGGTCTCTCCAAATTGGAGGAGTGGGCATTCAAATGGCAAATGCTATACACTGTGAGCAAGTGTAAAGTGATGCATATTGAGGCAAAAAATCCCAACTTCACATAGACCGCCCCCTCCCCACATTCAAAGAAGTGAGGGGAGGGGCGCATTTGGCTGCGGGCGCGAAAAGAGAGCCAGTCCTCTTGCATCTTTTGGCCTGACGTGGGGAAGAGGGCGGGCCTGGGGAAAAGGGCTTAATAGCGCCGGGGTGGAGAATTCCTCCCTCTTTTGAAGCGGACGGAGCAGACATCCCACTTTCCCTCTCTTTGTTTCAGAGTACGTGCAAGCTGGTCGCCTATCTGGGGGCCGGGTAGGAATTTTTTATCCCCCAGGCACCATCGGCAACTAGCCGAAGGGTTTTTTTCGCCCACCCTGCTCTGAAAGTGATAGGTAGCATGCGGGAGCAGTGCGGGAAAAGGTGGCTTCATGGTTCATGTTACAACTCCAGTGAGCACCCTGAGGCATCACTTGGGAAGATGAAGGAGTAACCCTCAAACCAGGACTGGGGCCTCGGTGCCTGGCAGGGACCTGGGACAGGAACTCCTTGAGGGGTGCCACTATCCTTTACCTATAGACCTCGCGGCTAGGGTGGATTGGACTTGGCACACCTCCCTTGAGCACTAAAAAGGCTTGGCAAGGAAGAGCAGGAGCCGTACCACATGTGACGGCTCGGAGCTCAGAGCCAGTGTGGGTCTCGCCCTTAGAACGGGGATGCAAAAGCAATAGGAGGCCTGACTCTTCAGCATCCCCGCAGTGGCTCGCACTGCAGTCAATTATTGGGGATGTTTTGGTTTTGTGTGCTGCAGATCCCTCTTGAATGATTAAATAAAGTTGGCCCTTTTATTATCCCAGCTCTGGTGTCAGCTCTCATTATTTACGCATCCACGGACAATACACTGGTGGGATCTCTGCTGGCAGCAACAGACTAAGAAAGGGATCTTGGGGTGGTAGTGGATAGCTCAATGAAGATGTCAACCCAGTGTGCGGCTGCTGCTGAAACTGGAGGGTGAAAGAGGGTGGTGGGGTGGGGGGAAGAGGAGGGTTGCCAAACTCCAGGTATCAGCTGGAGATCTTCCGCTATGACAACTGATCTCCAGCCAATAGAGATCAGTTCAAATGGAGAAAATGGCCACTTTGGCCATTGGACATTGGGCTCCGACTCTGAATTTGTTTTGATTATTTCCTTGGAGGAGTTAGTTACAAAGGAAACACACTAGTGATAGGGTTGCCAGATCAAGCCTTGCAACCAGTGGGAGGTTTGGGGAAGGACAGGGGGGAGGGCCACGTCACTGGCATGTAGGGTTGCCGGGTCCCTCTTCACCAACAGCAGGAGGTTTTTTGGAGTGGAACCAGAGCAGGGTGGGGTTGGGAGAAGGGAGGGACTTTAATGCCATAACGTCCAATTGCCAAAGCGGCCATTTTCTCCAGGTGAACTGATCTCTATTGGCTGGAGATCAGTTGTTGGCAAGATTTATTTCAGTCCTTATATCCCTCAAACATTAGATTTATGCTCCTCAAGATCAATGGATCAAGGAGCTTCTAAGGGATAAAGGAAAGGAGATCAGTTGTAATAGCAGATCTTCAGCCACGACCTGGAGGTTGGCAACTCTACTGGCATGATAATGATGCTTCCGGGAAAAACAATAGCGTTTCTGGAGATTCCTAGAGCAATCCCTCCTCACTTCTGGGTTTTGCCTGGAGGTGACATTGTCATGCCCGTGCTGCTGCTGCTGCAGGGTTGCCAAGTCCACCACTGGCAGAAAGTTTTTGGGATTGGGTCAGCTGAAATGTTGGCGCCTTTGCTGAAAAAAACAGCTGCTCCAGAAAACCTTCCATTTCCCAACACAGGAAATAATGGACAGACGTCTGACCCAACGTTAATGGAAAGTTTCTCAGGCTTGATTTTTCTGATATGATAAACCCACTTGCGATGTTTAACACGGTTTCTTCAATTTGCACATGCCTTTTCTCACACAACCTGATGGAAGTTTTCTTCTCCTCCTTCCTTGCTGCACCATTGCGATGCCTGGAAGAAATTATTTAAATAGACAGTTAAATCAATCACAAATTGTATAAGTAATTCAATCATAAATTCTGCACTTAAAAAAAAATCCTACTCTTCAATGTTCATATCAGACATAGTCTTTGGGCGAAAACGCATGGTCGCTTTAGCCTCCTTTAGTCCCTGTTTCAGCCAGGATTCAGCCAGGATCGAACACATGTGTTTTGCCGAAAGTGCATTTGATCCTGGCTGAATCCTGGCTGAAACAGGGAATAAAGGAAGCTAAGGGCAAAAACACAGGGTCGCTTTAGCCTCCTTTATTCCCTGTTTCAGCCAGGATTCAGCCAGGATCGAACACATGTGTTTCGCCGAACGTGCGTTCGATCCTGGCTGAATCCTGGCTGAAACAGGGAGTAAAGGAGGCTAAAGCGACCATGTGTTTTTGCCCTTTATTGACATTAATGGCTGTCAGACACCCAGTGTGGTGTCATGGTTACAGTGTCGGATTGAGATCTGGGAGACTCAGATTCAAATCCCCACTCTGACAATGAAACTTGCTAGTGACCCTGGGCATGTCACATACTCTGAGCCTAACCTACTTCACAGGGATGGTGTGAGGATAAAATGGAGCCGAGGACAATGACGCTTTTGGTCCCCACTGGAGAAAAAGGAGGGGTATAAAAAAAACCCAAACAAATAAACCGATTTGAATCAGCACATTCTCATGCATGCGCAGTTCTGCAAAAATTCCATGTAAACTTGTACAGCTGGTATTGTGATGCTCAACTGAACAGACAAGATGATCAGCTCGTATCTGATTAACAGCATCAAAAAATGGTAAGTTCAGCTGTCCAAAATGTTCACCACAAAATTCATGACATTCTTAACTTGGATAGCGGTGTTGGAAAACTGCATGGCTTGCCTATTCTACTGCCCGTCTCTCAATGGTCGACATATATATGTCAACTGAATGTTTTAAATTGAATTGCAAGTAGGTCACACGCCACATAGGAACTCTAGTTCCACCCAGGAAGTTCTCAGCAAGTGTAAGTGTGATGAATGCTGCTATCTAATCAAGGCCATTGACTCCACAGATGCAAAAGGAGCACAGATATTCAGAGTGATTCATGACTTCAGATGATGCATGACCTCTCTCTGGGGTACAGGTAGTCCCAAACATCCAGGAAACTGTGAACATATGACTACCTGGCCAGCTGCCATGATGAATGCCAACACACAACAGATGCAAAATTACTCAATTTGCAAACTAATCATTCATTCAAGTGAATGGGGAAGTCCATGTGGCCATATATGATTCTTTTTCATCACATAGATTGTCACTGTCATCAGTTTTGGTTCACCAACTGTTGCTGTTAATGATTCTTTTGTTCCTTTCAGGCCATTTATACATCATTTGTAAACCATGTTTGCATTTTCTGCCATTTATATATGATGCAAAATGAATGCTGGAAAAAAATGCATTCATTTGAACAGAAAATAATCAGAGCAAGGAAAAAGAAATTGGCATGACTCATGTTCATATCCCACAAGAGAGAGAGAAATGAAAAGGGAGGTACTGGAATAAAACCAGATAGTTTACAAAATTTAACTTCATCTTTTGAGCCGCCTTGAGCCCGACCTGTTTGCGAAAGGGCGGGGTACAAATTAAAAAAATAAAATAAATAAAAAGAAGGAAGAAGACATTCTGAATCAACCATAAAGCACGTCTGGTCTTAGACCTAATTTTCCTTTGCGCTTTCCCCTGATCCCACTTTGAATGTAGAATCATAGAATTGGAGTTGGAAGGGGCCATACAGGCCATCTAGTCCAACCCCCTGCTTACTGCAGGATCAGCCTAGAGCAGGGGTCGGCAAACTCATTAGTCAAAAGAGCCAAATATCAACAGTACAACGATTGAGATTTCTTTTGAGAGCCAAATTTCTTAAAGTTAAACTATATAGGTAGGTACACTGTTTATTAACTTAATAAACTTTAATTAAAGTTTTAAGTCTTAATTAAATTATAGGTACACTGAATAAAACTTGATATACTTAATAGGGATCTTATTTACTGATAAAAATTAAATTGTAACTCCCTGCCAATTCCCCCTCCCCATCTGGAGTCCTCGTCTGGAGGCCTCGTCCACCGCCATAAAAGCCTATTGGTAGACCTGGCCTCCGGCTGAGTCCCATTGGGAGGCCAGGTCTACCCATTGGCTTTCTTGGCAGTAGACCTGGCCTCTGGAGGCCCATAGAAGCCAATTGGTAGACCTGGCCTCTGAAGGGGGACTTTTTTCCCCTCCTCGGAGTCCAGGTCTACCGCCAAGAAAGCCAGTGGGTAGACATGGCCTCTGAGGAGGGAAAAAAGTAAGTAAGGTATCCATAAAACACTTAATGTGAACAATGTAAGCAAACTTTTCTCTAGATTCACAGATGCAGTAAACACATGAGAACATAAGAAGGCCGTGCTGGATCAGACCAAGGCCCTTCAAGTCCAGCAGTCTGTTCCCACAGTGGCCAACCAGGTGCCTCCAGGAAGCCCACCAGCAAGACCAGTGCAGCATCATTGTCCTGCCTGCGTTCCATAGCACCTGATATAATAGGCCTGCTCCTCTGATCCTGGAGAGAATAGGCATGCATTATGACTTGTATCCATTTTGATTAGTAGCCATGGATAGCCCTCTCCTCCATGAACAGGTCCACTCCCCTCTTAAAGCCCTCCAAGTTGGCAGTCATCACCACCTCCTGGGGCAGGGAGTACCACCAATTAACCACGCGTTGTGTGAAGAAATACTTTATCAGTTTTGAATCTCCCACCCTCCAGCTTCAGCAGACGACCCCGAGTTGTACCATTACGTGTGTCCCGGGTTGGGGGCCCCACCCCGGGGCTTTCCCGCCATCCTCCACTTACCAGACAAGCCCCTGCTGGCTCCAAAGTGTGCCTCTTCCCTACAGGGACCCGCAGGCCCAGAACACGACGGGGGAACGGAGTCGGTGCCGCAGAAGATGGGGCGCCGCGGCCCAGAGCCGTGCCAGGGACACGCCGCCAAAGGAAGCCCGCCCCGCCCAACAGCTGATAGGCGGGTGGGGCAGGCCAGGAACCGCCGAGCCGCCTGCCCAGCAATCACGTGGCTAGAGGGGAGGGGAGGCTTTAGCCTTCCAACCATGAGGGCAAGGGAAAGGGGGACCCGGCCATTCTCCACTGCGGGGGGGGGGGGAGAGACAGCGCATCTGCTCACCTGCTCTCTCTCTCTCTCTCTCTCAGGTGCGCCGGCTCCGCAGGCCGGCTGCCGGCGCAAGCGGGCGCAAGAGCAGGGGCTCCGAACCAAGTTCGGAGAGCCACACTCAACGGGCCAAAGAGCCGCATGCGGCTCTTGAGCCACGGTTTGCCAACCCCTGGCCTACAGCATCCCTGACAAGTGCTTGTCCAGCCTCTGCTTAAAGGCTGCCAGTGAGGGGGAGCTCACCATTCCCCTAGGTAGCTGATTCCACTGTGCAACAACTCTTACTGTAAAAAAAAATTCCCTAATATCCAGTCAGTACCTTTCCGGCTGCAATTTAAACACATTATTGCGAGTCCTATCCTCTTCTGCCAACAGGAATAGCTCCCTGCCCTCCTCTAAGTGACAGCCTTTAAGAGAGCAATCATGTCCCCCCTCAACCTCCTCTTTTCCATACTAAACATTCCCAACTCCCTCAGCCTTTCCTTGTAGGGCTTGGCCTCCAGGCCCCTGATCATCCTCGCCACTCTCCTCTGCACCCACTCGATTCTGCCCACGTGTGTTCCTGCCCCATCTGTTTTTAATCAGGATGGTAACTTGTCTTTTCAGACAATAAATCCATTTGCAAAAGACATGTGGAACATTTCATCCATTTCAGATGGTGCTGCATTTTTCCATGGCGACTGCCTTCCCTTTTTAAAAACACCTTTGTGTTATGTCGAAATAGTGTTTTTAAGCAATTAACTAATTGGTCGTTTTCTTTCTTTCTTGTTATCTTACTTCCTCACTTTTGTCTTCCATTGACTGGACTATTGGCCTCCTCCAGTAACTGAGCAGTCACCACTCCCTCCTCCCCCACTTTTCCCCTCTCAGACATTTAGTGGTGGGAGAGGGTGACTGCTTTTTACACCTTCCATGCAATGATCACTATTTAATAAGTGGTGTCGAAGTGCTGAGCTCCTTTACAAAAGGGTCACTGGGGAATGATGCCAGTTGATTAACTGTGTTCAATGGTTTAACACTCAGCAGATGATCAATGGGTGTTTGTTGAGCGATAAATTTAGGAGCCACACTGCCCAGGCAGAGTGTTAAATGTTTGGCATGTCGGAATAGAGGTATCTTGCCATATTGTCCAATGTTTTAAAACAAACGAAAACCAAAAGTCAAATGGAGGGCAAAAAGGGGGCAGCAACTTCTAAACGTGTGGCATGCCTTTCAAATGAAAGCCAGAGTAGTGTAGCTGGGGTTGCCTACCTCCTGGTGGCACCTCCTACTATTACAATGAATCTCCAGGCAACTAAGATCAGTTCCCCTGGAGAAAATGGCTGCTTTGGTGGACTCTATGGCATTATTCCCAGCCGAGTTCCCTCTCTTCTCCAGACCTTACTATGGCTTGGATCCATCAGAGCATATCTGCAAGTTGGAAGTTTTCTACCTGTGGAGCATGATTTCCCCCCCTGCCTCAGCTTTCCTGCTGCAACCCAATATGACTCCTGAAACAGTGCATTTCAAGGGGCAAGTTGACCTTCAGCAGGAGGGGCGAGGCAAGAAAGTCCACAAGCGGAAATATTTCTGCTCCCAGAAATGCTCCAGTGGATCCAAGCCATTATGAGTATTAAGCTATGGAGAGCCAGTGTGGTGTAGTGGATAAGAGCGGCGGACTCAACCGGGTTTGTTTCCCAACTCCTCCACATGAAGCCTGCTGGGTGACTTAGGGCTAGTCACAGTTCTCTCCAAACTTTCTCAGCCCCACCTACCTGTTGTGCCTGTTGTGGGGAGGGGAAGGCAAGGCGATTGTAAGCTGTTTTGAGACTCCCTATGGTTGAGTAAAGCTAAAGCAGGCTATAAAAACCAAGTTGTCTTCTTCTGCTTCTATAGTATCTGACTGAGAAACTCGTACAAAGTTTCAGAGCTGTACAATTTGGTAGAGAAGCTCTATTCTCTCGGCCAAAACAAGACCAGGAGCCGACTGCGGTACAGATCATGAATTGCTAATATCGAAAATAAAGATAAAGCTTAAGAAAAACACCAAAACATTCATAGCACCAAAATACAATCTAAGCAATATTCCGGAAGAGTTTAAAGACCATGTAAGGAACAGATTTGCATTACTAAGTTCAAGTGAATGTAAACCTGAAGAACTATGGGTAGAAACTAGAGATATTATCAAGGAAGAATGTGCAAAGACTATTCCTGTAGCCAAAAGAAAAGAAAAACCTCGATGGATGTCTGAGGAAACTCTTAAAATTGCCAGAGATAGACGAGAAGCAAAAGTAGAAGGTGACAGAAATAGAATTAAAAGTCTAAGTGCAACGTTCCAGCGACTAGCACGTAGAGACAAAGAGACCTATTATAATAACCAGTGTAAAGAAATAGAAGAGAACAACAAAAAAGGAAGAACAAGAGATCTATTCCACAAGATCCAAGAAATCAAAGGGAAATTTAAAGCACGGTTAGGCATGCTGAAAGATCAGCATGGAAATACATTAACTGAACAGGACAAAATAAAGAAAAGGTGGGAACAATACACTGAAGAACTATACAGAAGAGATGAAAGGATAAAAGATTCTTTCCAAGAAGAATCTTTTGAAGAAGAACCTACAGTTTTAGAAAGTGAAGTGAAAGCTGCATTGAGAGCAATCGGGAGAAACAAATCACCAGGAGCAGATGGGATATCAATAGAGCTATTCCAAGCCACAGAAACGGAGTCCATCAAAATCTTGACAAGAATATGCCAACAGATATGGAAAACAAAACAATGGCCCACAGACTGGAAACAATCCATTTACATTCCAATTCCCAAGAAAGGAGACATCAAAGATTGCAACAACTATCGGACCATTGCATTAATTTCTCATGCAAGTAAAGTGATGCTCAAAATCTTACAGCAAAGGCTGTTACCATATATGGAACGAGAAATGCCTGATGTTCAAGCTGGTTTCAGAAAAGGAAGGCACTAGAGATCATATTGCAAATATACGCTGGTTACTGGAGCGTACGAGAGAATTTCAGAAGAAAATCAGCTTGTGTTTCATAGATTACAGCAAAGCTTTTGACTGTGTGGATCATGAAAAGCTATGGCTGGTTTTAAAGGAAATGGGTGTGCCACTACATCTGATCGTTTTGATGCGCAACCTGTACTCTGGACAAGAGGCCTCAGTTAGAACAGAATATGGAGAAACGGAATGGTTTCCAATTGGCAAAGGTGTCAGACAAGGATGTATTTTATCTCCCTATCTCTTCAATCTATATGCAGAACATATAATTAGGAAAGCTGGATTAGATTTAGATGAAGGTGGAGTGAAAATTGGAGGGAGGAACATTAATAATTTGAGATATGCTGATGACACTACATTATTGGCAGAAAATAGTGAAGATTTGAAACAACTATTGCTGAAAGTTAAAAGAGAAAGTGCCAAAACAGGACTACAGCTGAACATCAAGAAAACAAAAGTAATGACTACAGGAGAATTACACAACTTTAAGGTTGACAATGAGGAAATTGAAATTGTTCAAGACTTTCTATTCCTTGGCTCCACCATCAACCAAAAGGGAGACTGCAGCCAAGAAATTAGAAGGAGATTGAGACTGGGAAGGACAGCCATGAAGGAGCTAGAAAAGATTTTGAAGTGTAAGGATGTGACTCTGGCCACCAAGACTAGATTAATTCATGCCATCATATTCCCTATTACTATGTATGGGTGTGAAAGCTGGACAGTGAAGAAAGCTGATAGGAAGAAAATAGATTCCTTTGAAATGTGGTGTTGGAGGAGAGTGTTACGGATTCCGTGGACCGCCCAAAAAACAAATCAGTGGGTTATAGATCAAATCAAGCCTGAACTGACCCTAGAAGCTAAAATGACTAAACTGAGGCTGTCGTATTTTGGTCACGTCATGAGACGACAAGAGTCACTGGAAAAGACCGTCATGATAGGAAAAGTTGAGGGCAGCAGGAAAAGAGGAAGACCCAACAAGAGATGGATTGACTCAATAAAGGAAGCCACAGCCTTCAATTTGCAAGATCTGAGCAAGGCTGTCAAAGATAGGACATTTTGGAGGACTTTCATTCATAGGGTCGCCATGAGTCGGAAGCGACTTGACGGCACTTAACACACACACACACACAATTTGGTACTATTAACAGAACTTTATCCCAGAGATAATCTTTGATATATATTTATTAATTTAGTAGTGGTTCAATTAAAATAGGGCCACTTGGTGACACTGTAGGGTGACATTGAAGTAACAGTGTATTATAGGGTTTTACTGATTCAGTTCATTGCTTGTTGGGAGGATTACAGAAAAAATACATTAACAATACATGGGATTTTAAGTAACATTGCAAATGGAAGTACTGTTCCTTACCAAAAGAACTTAGTCCTTACTACCACAACCACAATGAAATTTCCAGAACTTTCAATCAAGTTAACAAAATTGTTCTGATTGTACTCATGGTGAATCATTTATTCTTTAAAAGGACTTGCTAAAGAAAATTAGCTTTTTAAAAAAGGGAAATCTTAGGAGAATGATTCATCAGGGGTATTGTTGTGTGGATGAGCTTGGTCAAATTTATGATAATCCATTTTGACAAATACTTTGCAAAGCTTTTCATAAATGAGGGTGGAATCAGACCCAATTTCTTTTAGCCAAGGGAAATTTCCATAATAAACTTAAGCAGGACTTCTGTCAGGACATTGAAAAAAGGGTCAGATTCTGGTTTGGATGTGCACCAAAGGAGAGAGACTTTGAAGTTACATCTCTACGGGCAACCATAGGCTGCCTTGTTTCTTAATTAGAGATTTTTAATATGGAAAGTTCGTGATCTCTGCTGAAACTAGGCTAGATATTACAATATTCCAATTAATTCATGTCATACTTCTGAATTTTAACTTCAAAGCTCTCCGTAGGTTTGCTCCGCCCTATCATGCTGTCCTTAACTCCTGCCAGGTCCTCACCATAACCTTTGCTTCTTTACCTCTCTACTTTCAATTCCCCCAGAAAATCTCGCTCCCTTAAATTGTTCTGCCCTTCCCTCCCTTACTGTCTCTTAGGCCTGGAATTTCCTGCCAACAATACTACCTTTCTCTTTTTCTATCAAATCCTCCACAAAACCCACATCTTCCATGTAGCTTTTGGTTTATTCATTATTCCTCTCTCATTACAACTGAAGTGATGTTTAAATAAATCTAAGGGCATTAACTAGTGTTGCCAACCTCCAGGTACTAGCTGGAGATCTCCTGCTATTACAACTGATCTCCAGCTGATACAGATCAGGCTTCGCTTTGATCATGCTTGCATTTTCCAACTGTCAGAGGTCGCCTAACTCTCCCCGTGTGTTTCCGTGCGTTTGACCATGGAAATGCGCATGGAGTGCGAGGCGACCTCTGATGGTTGGAAAATACATGCATAAGCAAAGCAAGGCCCTGAAGTAGTTGGCGGGGTGGTCACGAGGAAACAGCCATGCATAAATGGCCTAAGAGTTGGCACACATCTTGACCCCCAGAGAGAAAGGGCAGATATCTTAGCAGTGTACTGTGACCCATTTAAAAAGTAGCTCATGAATAAAATCAATCACATTTCGATCCACCTAGGACTCCACGTTAACTACAGAGTGGGTGGATGTGATTGTGGCTTCCACTTATTCCTATAGATTCCTTGCTCTTAGTGCAGCCTGACAATATGAGCTGATTATATGGAAGTGCAATGACTATGACTCGTCTAATAAGACTCATGCCCTTCCAGGCTGGTAAAATCTGTCACAGGAGGACCAGTGTGTGTGTGTGTAAAGTGATGTCAAGTCGCAACTGACTTATGGCAAGGGGCTTTCAAGGCAAGTGAGAAGCAGAGGGGGTTTGCCATTGTCTTACTCTGCAGAGTCTTCCTTGGTCGCCTCCCTTCCAAGTACTGACCCTGAACACATGAAGCTGCCTTATACTGAATCAGACCCTTCTGAGATCTGACAATGTTGGGCTATGCAATGCAGCCCTCCCTCCCAGGAAGATAGTGGATGTCCTGAATTCTTAATACTATGCTGATAGTTTACCAGTAATGCCAGGTTGACAAATGGGAAGCCAGCATGTTGTTGGGGTTAGTCAGACTATGATCTGGGAGATCAAGGTTCAAATCCCCACTCTAGCATGGAAGCTCACTGGGTGACCCTGGGCCAGTCATATACTTTCAGCCTCACCTCCCTCACCAGTTTGTTATAAGGATAAAGTGGAGGAGAAGAGAATTATGTAAGATGCTTTGGGTCTCTATTGGGAAGAAAGGTGGGATATAAATGAAGTAAATAGCAGCTCCATGGGTGGTTTGTGGATGCACAAAGAGCATGGGGAGGTTCTATCTGCTTCTGCCTGTGTGCTGTGTTCTCAAACAGAAAATAGCTAGTGTGTATGAGGGATACACCAAATTCCCATTGCACGTATGATATGCAGTTCTTGTGTGGATTCCCAACAAACACGGGGATTTCGTAATATGTCAATAGAGCCTGAGAAGGACATCAAGTCGCCTTTTTTAATGCATGGGTGTTTTGCATGAGGTTCATTGCTCGCTTTCCTGTTGGGAGTCTATGCACCAGCAGTCTCCAAGCTCAAATCAGGAAGTATTTGAATCCCCACCCCTTGAAATGCTACTTCGTAATTGGCTGTAGCGAGAGAAGATACCCCCAAAACCCAACTGCCACAGAAAAAGCATGCTAAGAGCATTTTAAGAAAAAAAACAAAAATGGAGCTATTTGAAAGTGGGGGAAGAAACCCAAGCCTTGTTTTTAAAAGCCTTATGCTCAGAAAGAACTCAGAGGAAGCATTTGAATCCCCGCCCCTTGACATGCTGCTTTGTAATTGGCTGTCTGCATGCTGTGAAAGAAACCAAGCTTCTGTGTCCTGTGCTTTGCCTTGCATGGGGATTTCAAGTGGGCTGAGCTCAGGGGACAGGGAAGAATTAAGTTAATAGAAGGACAGGAAGACCCAGGATTTGTAAGGGCTGGCAGCGAGGTTATCTCTAATGGAGGGAAAACTCATGCGTAACTCCAAGGAACAACTGAGACAGAGCGGGGGTGAATGTGAGTGAAAGTACCCATGCATAAATTACCTCAGTCTCTTCCATCAGGAGAAAGGTAAAAACAGTTTTACTTTGCCAAACTTTTGGAATTAGTGCCCTAATGTATTGACTTTGTGGTGGACCACATCCCATAGTTCTGATGTCATTGCCATACTGTACCTTTTAAAAAAGATTTTGTTGTGAATATCTTTGAAAGCCTTTCTTTCTTGAAAGTGGTATATGAACATCATAAAGCAGGGGTCCCCAACCTTTTTGAGCCTTTAGGCACTTTTGGAATTTTGACACAGATCAGTGGACGCAGCCACAAAATGGCCACCATAGGAGGTGGAACCACACACACAGAAGAAGCCCAAGTGCGGGGGAAAAGAGAAATATTTTTTAAAGCACTGGGAAGAGGCGTGGGAGAGAATAAAACCAACCCTGTGGTGGCTGCTGCCACTGAAACAATGTTATTTTAATCTGCACAGCCAGTTAGTTCTCCAGTGGCCAATCTAGGGTTGCCACGTGCCAGGTTGTGGTGGGCACACCCCCGCCAATCCACCTGGCTGCCCCCCCCGACCAGCTGAAGGTTGGTGGGCAATGCATGAACGCGCGCCTACCCACGACACCATGTCACTTTCGGTTTACACCCGGAAGCGCCACATTGCAAGGGAGTTTGAGTGGCAAATGGCCCGGAAGTGCCACGTCACAAGGGGCCGTTTCCCACTCTAGCTCCCAGTTGGAGTGGTAAAGGCCCCTTGTGATGCGGCACTTCTGGGTGTAAACTGGATGTGATAGCATTGGCGCAGCCGCCCGCGCGCACGATCATACCTCACCACCGCCCAAAAAACCTCCTGCCGGAGGACAGGAGGCACCTTATAAGCCTAGGCCAATCAGAAACCCTGCTGGGTAGCAGACCCACCTGGCCCCACCCACCCAGGCGCACATAGATACCACGTCGGGGACCCCTGCCATAAAGTAGCAAAATGCACAACTGCATTCTGATGCAACCTTTGAAGAATGGGACTAGAAGCGAGTCAGTGTGAGGATTTTTTTTTTTTACATTTCCCATTAGATACCCCTGCTAACCATTTGAAACCTGGAGGACTTCACTTATAACGAAGATATCCATACACCTGCCGGCACAGAATTCAGAACAAGAACTCAGCCCTGACTGGCGTGTGAATCCTTTGAGAGAGAAGCCAACTAAAGCCAGGTAGTGAGGCAAGCGGCAGGTTCCCCCCAGCCCTCTCTTCACCATGGAAACTAGAAAACACGGAGAGAGAAACCAAGTGTGGGAGATCCCATGGAGTCTCTCTTTTTGGAAAGACAATTGGGCTTGTAGCTAAAAGGATGTCTGCCTCTGAGCTGAGCGGGAAACAAATTCAGCTTTTGGAGCCTAAAAAACAGAGACGGGAAAAGAGAAATGAAGTTGTGCTGCTAGCTACGAGCTGAATAGAACAATTGTGGCTACTAAGGAAGTGCCTGAAGTCAGGCGGAGGAGGAGGAGGAGGAGGAGGAAGAAGAAGAGTTGGTTTTTATATGCCGACTTTCTCTGCCACTTAAGGGAGAATCAAACCGGCTTACAATCACCTTCCCTTCCCCTCCCTACAACAGACACCCTGTGAGGTAGGTGAGGCCGAGAGAGCTGTGACTAGCCCAAGGTCACCCAGCAGGCTTCGTGTGTAGGAGTGGGGAAGCCAACCTGGTTCACCAGAATGTCCTCCGCTGCTCGTGTGGTGGAGTGGGGAATCAAACCCGGTTTTCCAGATCAGACTCCACCGCTCCAAACCACCGTTCTTAATCATTACACCACGCTGGCTCAAGAGACACAGCAAGTGTGAAACGAATGACACTGAGGAAAAAGGGTTCTTGAAGAACCTTCTGGTTGGCAGAATCAGCTTTCAAGGGGAATTTAAGTGCTTTGGGGAAACAGTGGGCACACAAAATCTGTTTCTTGGGCTACTGTTGAGACTGTTCACACATTAGTTATATATACATTTTAATGCTTGGGGTATTCCAAACAAGATGTGCCTTGCAGTGGCTGTTTTTTTTGTCAAGATGTTTCCTCACATCATTATTTGGTGATAGTTTATTATTTTTGAATGGTTTTGAATCTGTAGAGTTGGCAGCATTCAGCATGGCTAGGGTTGCCAACCTCCAGGTACTAGCTGGAGATCTCCTGCTCTTACAACTGATCTCCAGCTAATAGAGATCAGTTCACCTGGACAAAATGGCTGCTTTGGCAATTGGACTGTATGGGATTGAAGTCTCTCCCCTCCCCAAATCCCACCCTCCTCAGACTCCACCCCAAAAACCTCCCACCGGTGGTGAAGAGGGACCTGGCAACCCTAAGCATGGTAGCTGGCTGGGTACCTACATCGTCTGGTTGCTCACAAGTGACTGGATTATTTGGATCTCATACACCCCAGGGTCATCATGGCAGATCATGCACCATTTCAACCTGCCCACAATTCAGGTTTACGTGCTGGCTTTGCACCTGTACATCAGTGCATTTGTCAACAGAATCCATGCCCTTGCATGACTGAATCTACAGTCCCCAGTCAAAAGTATTTGCAAGCCATGACCCTGCTTAGCTATACAAGTCCAGGAGACAAAAAAGGGTAAGGCTGGAATACTGGAAGGGGCTGTGGCTAAGTGGTAGAGCATCTGTGTGGTATTCAGAAAGTCGCAGGTTTGATCCTTGGCATTTCCAGTTAAAATACACATGTAGTGGGTAGGGTTGCCAGGTTCGCCCTGGCCACTGGTGGGGGATGGGGGGTCGGGTTGGCAGATCCAGTTTGGGAAACTCCAGGAGATTTGGGGATGGAGTCTGGGGAGGGACCTCAGTAGGGTACAATGCCATAAAGTCCACTTTGCAAAGTATCAATTTCCTCTAGGGGAACTGATCTCTGTAGCCTGGAGATGAGCTGTAGTTCCAGGGGATCCCAGGTCCCACCTGGAGGCTGGCAACCCTGCTACTAGGTGACGTGAAAGACTTCTACCTGAGGTCCTGGTGAGTTGGCTGACAGTCTGATTAGACAACAGGGATGTGTATTCAGATATGCTGAACAGAAAAGGCACCATTTGACTAGAGCTGAAAAAGCTAAATCCAAAAAAAACAGTGGGGTTTTTTTTTTTTTTGGCATTTTCCAGCTTTTTAGAATTCCCCATAGGTTTCTATGAAGGCAAAATGCCTCTATTAAAGCTTATGGGGAATCTTTGTGGGGCTCAGGGGGCTGTTTTTTAAGGTCAAGGCACCAAATTTGTAGCATAGATGCTGGTTACTCTCCTTAGAACAACCCTTGAGTTTGGTAAAGATTGGGCAGGGGGTCCAATTTTGTTGGCCCCCATCTTTTCTCCAAACTGGTTTCATGTGTAGGAGTGGGGAAACCAATCCGGTTCACCAGATTAGCCTCCGCCTCTCATGTGGAGGAGTGGCAAATCAAACCTGGTTCTCCAGATCAGAGTCCACCACTTTTAACCACTACACCATGCTGGCTCTCTCTCTAGGTGGTTCTTCCACCTAGGTTTAACATCCTCCAAGTGGTGCCTGATGTTCTCTAAAAATTACAATTGATCTCCAAGGATCAGTTCCCCTGGAGGAACTGGCAATTTCGGACGATGAGCTCTACTGAGCTCCCTCCTCTTCCCAAACTCCATCATCCCCAAGCACTATCTCCCAGATGTCCAGGAAACCCTCCCCAAAAGCTACAGTGAGCAACCCAACTTCCCCTCGGAGAAGAGTCACTTACTGTAAGTTGGAGGAAGGATTCTTAGCTGGAGGAAGGCATCAAACCTTGCTGATCCAAGTGGTAGGATTAGGGTAACCAACTCTAGGTTGGGAAATTCCTGGAGATTTTGGGGGGTAGAGATTAAGGAGGGTGCAGTTTGGGGTGGGAAGTCTAGTGCCATACAGTCCACATTCCAAAGCAGCCGTTTTCTCCAAGAGAAGTGATCTCTGTTGCCTAAGGAACTCTTGTAATTCCAGGAGATCTCCAGCTCCCAACAGGGGGCATTTTCAGCAGTATCTTAGATGCAAAGAATGGCCCACATCTTTCCTGGAGCGCCTGACATCTCTACTTATTTCTTTGGCACCCTTCATCGAATTACACATGCCAGGACCTTGACAACTGGAATTATGCTGTTTCAGCACATAAGGAGCGAAAGATTGCTTTGCTTGACGTTCCCAGCTGCTGAGGCTGTGTGTGACAATGTCAGTTAAGAGGGAAGTGATTGAAAGGGCTCAGAGCTTTATGATACAGTTTTGGGGACTCAAAGGTTGTGGTGTGAAGTGTTTGGGTCCCATTATGCTCCTGATTTGATGTGTACTTTCTAGATTTCAAGACATTTTCAGAGACAATGTATTTTCCAGTGTTGATAGGTTAACCCATATAAGCCAAAGCTAATTCTGAATTGAGCCAAACGAAGTTTGCCAATTGTTAATTAAAAATTGCTGCTAATTCGTCACCAGGCCAGGAAAACAGCACAAGAACAGGAAAAGGTGGCAACTATATCTTAAACTGTTATGCCATTCTAACCTACTCTAACTCCACTCCAGCAAAAGCTCTGAGATTCATTTTCCTCATTCATCCTAACAGAGAATTAATTTGATAACTCCAGCTCTGAACACCCAACATTGCTGAAATGTAACAAACAAAACTGAGCAAAAATAGAAACTCCCGATTTGGCTCCTTTCACCCCAACTGTAAGCAATGTTTATCTTCATTAAGTTTTGACATAACAAACAAAATGTTTGAAATCCAGTGGGATTTAGTTTTAGGCAGCAAAATCCATTATTATGTATGCATTTAGGTCAGGGAAGAGTGGAAGGTAGTATGGATTTTGAAGTATATCAGATTTTAAAAAAACAACAACACACTATGTCTTGCAAATATACTGGGAAATAAGTTTCAAAGATTGCCAGCTAGGGTTGCCAACCTCCAGGTATTAGCTGAAGATCTCCTGCTATTACAACTGATCTCCAGCCGATAGAGATCAGTTCCCCTGGAGAACTCTATGGCATTGAAGTCCCTTCCCTCCCCAAACCCCATCCTCCTCAGGCTCCACCCCAAAAACATCTCTCCGTTGGTGAAGTGGGACCTGGCAACCCTATTGGCAGCTCTTGAAATTTAAGATATACCTATGAGATTGGGTCCTGCATAGAAGTCTAGGGTTGCCAGGTCCCTCTTTGCCACTGGTGGGAGGTTTTTTGGGCAGACCTTGAGGAGGGAGGGGTTTGGGGAGGGGAGGGACTTCAATGCCATAAAGTCCAATTACCAAAGTGGCCATTTTCTCTAAGTGAACGGATCTCTATCGGCTGGAGATCAGTTGTAATAGCAGGAGATCTCCAGCTAGTACCTGGACATTGGCAATCCTAAAGAAGTCTTCCTATCACCCCCCTTACACCCCACCCCAAAAGCTGCAGCAGAAGGTCAGAGACTCATGGGAAGAGAATGGGGTGCAGAGCAGGGTGGAGGCTAGAGAAGAAGGAAGAACGGGCAGAAATCATGCTATCCTTTCTTGCACAAGCACTTGTCTGTTTATGGAAGAGCTCATGCCAAGGAGGAAGGGGTATTTTTATGGACATCCCGTGAAACTGTAGCCCTCTATGCAGTTTCCTATTCTTTCCCATGACTCCAAATTTCTAGAGGCTGGAGGGAAGAGCAAAGGAGAGAAACCCATTTCATTAATTTTTTCTTTTAACTTTTTGTGGGATCCAACCCATGTTGTTCACATACTCAGGGAGCCTGTTAGCAAATGGGTTGCCAGTCTCCCGGAATGGTCATGGCAACCCCAAACAGACACATGCTGCCGCTGTTCCAGACGTGCACCTAGCCCCAAACGCTACGGGGAAGGCTCCCGCGCCTGCCAGTGAAACTGACACGACGGCTCCCATGCATCCCGCAAAGCCGGCAGCCAAGAAACCAAGGCCAGGTCCACCCCTCCAGTGAACCAGAGGGAATCCATTTTCCTGTGTGCCTTCAGAAAAACAGGAGCCATCTCGAAAGGAGTTGTCGCACACGTAGTCTGCACCAACACCCCCCTCCCCAGCCTCATCAGCATGATTGATAGCCCATTGGAAGACATCCTGATACCAACTATGAGTCGTTCCTGCGGCTATGCAAAATGATGCGCCCCGGAGACAGATACTAGCGGCTTTGTGTATGATCGCTAATCCCATCTCATGGCAACTCCCGACTCTCCTGGAATTGCGCAAATCAATGGAAATAGGATAATTTACTCAAATTGCCCTCTCCTCACCCCGGCAGCCGATCGTTAGTGTTTTTGTCACCTTTTGTTTCACATGGGAACCACGAAGGGGTAATCCAATCACCCTGCCCCCAGAGAACACTATATCTGGGATCCACACCATCCATACCTAACCTTAGGTCTTCCCCTTTCATACTGACTGTCACTCTGTCAGAGTGGGCAGCCATGCTTGAACACGCAGAGGGGACCCCCCGCCCCCTTTTTATTCCTCTTAGCCTACGGAACTCAGGACAGCTCCGCTCCAAGACAGGTGAAGTATTTCCAATCATCGTAAGCCTGCCACATTGGCAAACGTCTCTCTCTACCACCTTTGGCTCCTAGACTCTTTGTATGTGTGTACTGCTACACTGAATGCTTGAATTACATAAACTCTCTTACTTTGGAATTCCTTGCCTCTGTCATTATTCTAAGGTCACAGATCCAGGCTTTGGTATATATTGGTTGTATCCCACTATATAAATATTATAGTTACCGTATGCGTGCTAATTCCCCAATCAAGGAGCGTTTCGGCTAACAAGCCCAAAGCTAAGACCCTTACATCAATACATCTCTTAGATATGCCAGCATAGGGGTTAGTCACCATTCTAAGCCTTCTCGAGACAGGATTGCATTGCTGGATCTGCCTCAGTAGAGTACCTTTTTAATCTGTTTTGAAAGCTCGCATGATGATAATTGTGATCCTTTACCATGAATGGTACAGCTGGATGAAATACACATGTATTTGAGCTGTTCAAATATATATATTTAAAATCTCCATTAAAGCATATTCCAGATATAAAATAAAACACTTTCACTAAAAAGCTCCTTGAACACAAAATCCTTAATGTATTTACATAAACCGTTAATGTGTTTTTAAAATAAAATACAAATTACACTCGTTCTATACTGTTGTTCAGTAGCAATGGGGGAAAATATCTTTTATATGCATAATTTAAATGGTACTTAGGTTTATTTATAATTTTAGAGTCACCTAAGAGTTAAAAGAGATATGGCATATGTACAAAAATATCAATTGTGAAGAAAGTACTCTCTATTACTACTCCCTTGTTAAGCTGAAAGTCTCTATAAACTTGGAGTATGAAATATCTATTTTACTTAAGGTAAGGTTTCTGGGATTTGACTATTTTGTGTCACATTTTCTCCTATCCTATGGTATTCTGCTTTCTCTTTTCCTTCTTCTCCCACTCCCTTTTCTCTTGGATCGTCACAGCCGATTTGTGGCGACTCCAGTGGGTAGGAGTGTCAAGTGTACAGACCACAGGCCAAATCCCTTGAGAGCTCTTCTCTGGCCCTTGAGCCCCCCCCCCCCCCCGTCCTGATCTGGGCTGGCGGGCCTGTTGTCAGTCAAGGCAGCCACCTCCCCCCCACTCTCGATCTAGGCTGATGAGCCCACTGTGGGCTTGCTAGCCGAGGCAGCTCCCCCCCCCCCCGCACTCTCGATCTGGGCTGGCAAGGCATGGCCCAGCCTGACCAAGTGACATTTATGTCATATCCAGCCCTTGTAACGAATGAGTTCAACACCCCTGCCATAGGGTTTTAGAGACAAGAGATAAACAGAGGTGCTTTGTCTTTGCCCTGTCAGTGCATAGCAACCCTGGACTTCTTTGGTGGTCTCCCATCCGAGTACTAACCAGGGTTGACCCTGCTTAGCTTCTGAGATCTGATGAGATCCAGGTAGTCTGGGCCAGGTCAGAATTCTCTTGGATTACCTTAAATAATTTGTCTGGGTCTTCACAGCTGAACAAGAAACCATTTTTGAAACCATATTACAAGGACTGGGATTCCTTGGTCATTACAAGTGTTAACTAGCTTAGTAAAAGAGTTCCATTATTGGAACTTCTGGTGCCATTAGTTTGTACAGTAGCCCAGGATGAGTTCTGCTAGCCATTCAAAAGCCATGTTCAGCTACAGTGCTGAGCTGCCAGCCCCTTGGCCTGGGCCACCACCTTTCAATGCATTCTAGTTAGGGCCTCGGTTGTCTCTCCTCATTGGTTTCCCCTCAGCAGTGAAAACCTTTCACCAGAAAAATCTCATCAGCCAGTGCTGGGATGTGAAATGGCATGGCATAACCTGATCTCATCAGATCTAGGAAGCCAAGCTGGGCCGGGACTTGGAAGGGAGACCTCCAAGGAAGACTCTGCAGAGGAAGGCAATGGCAAACCACCTCTGCTTAATCACTTTCCTTGAAAAGCTCACTAGGGGTTTTCCCCACTTCCTCGCTTGGAGGAACTCTCCCTCTGCAACAACCACATCCAGTGACCCAATGACCTCCGACCTCTGGCCTTGTTCAAAAAGCTTGCCTGTCTCAAGGTTTCCCCACTCCTCCACATGAAGCCAGCTGGGTGACCTTGGGCTAGTCACAGCTCTCTCAGCCCCACCTACCTCACAGGGTGTCTGTTGTGGGGAGGGGAAAGGAAGGTGATTTTAAGCCAGTTTAAATTGGCATATAAAAACCAACCTGTGGGCAACCTTCTCTGCTGCGATAAGTTGTCTGTGACCTGATGGCCCTTCACACACACACACACACACACACACACACACACACACACACCTAACTGAGTTCATATACTGGATTAGTTCCAACGGAGGGTTTCCATAGACAAAAGGACGTCTACCCACAGAGCATGGCTTTCTCACCTCCCTTTATGCTGAAGCCCCAACTGCCTCCTCCAATACGGACCCTGGGGGACAGAGGACCCCCAGGAACAGCATTTCAGGGGGCATTTTTGGGAATATTGGCAGGACAGAGGCATGAAAGTTGTGCTCTGCAGATGGAAGCCCTTCCATCAATGGAAACGCTCCACTGGATCCAAGCTGCCACCTGTTTAAAATTTCACACCCGTCAAACGTACCTGTTGAATGCAGGTGGTGTTTGATTGACTGTTTTATTTAGGTTATCTGTTTCTACTTTCTTCAGTATTCTTACACCTCCCTAGATGTGGTCAGCACTCTTTTCATTCCTTGCCTTTTTTTTACTTTCCCTTATTTTGCAGGCTAATGATGACAAGTGAGGATTAATGATCTTTCCTTTCTCTTTGGAAGAAATGTGAAAGGTCCCTGCAAAAGAACTTCTGCTGGCTGGTCATAAAAGCAAAGCTCAAAAGCTCTTGGGAGACACACAAATGTGGAATTTTGGCTAACCTGGAGCCAAGTAACATGCTAATGGTGTCAGTTAAGTCCATCCAGGGGTACAAGGCTTGGGGATAGAATTCTAAAGGGCACGTTTAAGAACATAAGAACATAAGAAAAGCCATGCTGGATCAGACCAAGGCCCATCAAATCCAGTAGTCTGTTCACACAGTGGCCAACCAGGTGCCTCTAGGAAGCCCACAAACAAGACGACTGCAGCAGCACCATCCTGCCTGTGTTTCAAAGCACCTAATGTAATAGGCATGGTCCTCTGATCCTGGAGAGAATAGTTATGCATCATGACTAGTATCTATTTTTACTAGTAGCCATAAATATTCCTCTCTTCCATGAAGATGTCCACTCCCCTCTTAAAGCCTCCCAAGTTGGCAGCCATCACCACCTCCTGGGGCAGGGAGTTCCACAATTTAACTATGCGTTGTGTAAAGAAATATTTCCTTTTATCACTTTTCCTACTTATTTCCTACTTATGTAGCATTCTGAACACGTGAAAATAACTATCTGCATGTAAAACAAAAGCCGATGCTCTGCAAATGAATGATACAAATTGGTATACCCATCTGACATTATGGGAGGAAGGGTTCCCCAAAATGGTATTGAGCCAAATAAGCTACTTGTGTTGTCGAAGGCTTTCACAGTCAGAGTTCATTGGTTCTTGTAGGTTATCCGGGCTGTGTGACCGTGATCTTGGTATTTTCTTTCCTGACGTTTCGCCAGCAGCTGTGGCAGGCATCTTCAGAGGAGTAACACTGAAGGACAGTGTCTCTCAGTGTCAAGTGTGTAGGAAGAGTAATATATAGTCAGAAAGGGGGGGGGTTGAGCTGAATCATTGTCCTGCAAAAAGTATCAAAGGTAATGTGCTAATCATTGTCCTGTAAGTATCAAGATAATGTGCTAATGAGGGTGTGGTCTGTTAAGATGAAACCATTGTATCCTGAAGTGATTTGTTAATGTGTGAAATCCAAAGCTAATCTGCATGGCTATTGTGGACTGTAGTCTTTGTTAGTCTGGAGGTTTTCAGGACAGGCTATTCCAGAAATGAAATCAGAAGGGCCATTAAACCAAACAAAAATCAGAAAACTCAGGAAAAACAGTCTCCCATAGGAAAGGTAGTCTTGCCATTTATTAAAGGAGTCACTGATAGGATGGAGAAACTTTTGAAAAAACATAACCTACAAACGGTGTTTAAACCCACCAAGAAAATATAACAGATGCTACGATCAGCAAAAGACAAAAGAGACCCCCTCACCTCTGCAGGAGTATATCGTATACCTTGCAGTTGTGGACAAGTTTACATCGGGACCACAAAACGCAGCATACAAACAAGGATAAAAGAACACGAAAGATACTGCAGACTTGGCCAACCTGAGAAATCAGCAGTGGCTGAACATGGACTGACACAAACAGGACACAAGGTCTTATTCCAAGACACTGAAAGACTGGACAATTCTACCAACTATTTTGTCAGATTGCACAGAGAAGCCATTGAAATTCATAAACATCAGCACAACTTTAACAGAAAAGAAGAGAGTTTAAGAACGAATAAGGCTTGGCTTCCTGTCCTGTCATACAGCAAGCCTCACTTGAAGCTGAGAACCTAGAGAAGGACATTAATCAACTTAAAGATGATCTTTCCGGGAAAACAACTAAAGAAATTTTTGATAAGCAGTTATTAAATTTGGAAAAGGATTTGTTAGAATATAGTAACAACATTAAGTCTTACAAAATTCGGAAATTTACCCGAGATAAGAATGATTACACCCCAAAAAAAGTATATTACTGGGAGTATAAACCACCTAACCCTGCCTCTTTCCGACAAGGTAGCAATCATTACCAACCACAACGCGAGACTACTCGCGAACAAGATTTTGATTCTTTCAGCTCCTCCAGGGCTGGCTCCTCATTTTCCAATTCCTCAATTAATAGCCGCCCCTATTTTTTATGCCAAGGTGGCTTGCCCAAAAATTACCAACCACCCGGTTCGCGCAACAGGGGAGGATACAACAGGAACAGGAACGAGAGAACTTAGTTCTCAACCTGTCAGACAGATCACTTTCCCCTAAGGAAACTGAAGTCCTTAATTTAGGTCTTGGTTTCGCGCCCACGCCTAAATACTCTGCGTTCCACAAACGGGTGGATTTATATAAATTATTCCACCAAATCAAGCTCAAAGATTATTTTCATGGAAGTACGTATAATAGGTCTCTATTCAGACCCACATCTACCTTCAATCTCTACAGCCACAACCACTTTATACAAACATTTCAGCATTTGGTCTTGAGAGATGTCTCCAATATGGAAAAGCGCAGAATCCCCTCCCGTGTTACTTTCACCTCTGAACAGCATTCTATTCTTGAAGAATTAAAGAAAGACAAATCTATCATTATCAAAAATGTGGACAAAGGCGGGGCTACTGTAATAATGAACTGGGATGATTACAATAAAGAGAATATGCGGCAATTAAATAATACCCAATTTTATAGACCACTACCTACCAATCCCTGTAAAAACTTTGATCTTATCATTAGGACCACCATATACGAGGCTTTGGGTTCAGGACATATAAATCAACATGAAGCAGACTTTTTGATCAACAAATACCCCAGAACGCCGGCTTTTTATTCCCTTTCCAAAGTTCATAAAGAAACACGACCCCCACTAGGTCGACCTATTATTTCCGGCTCTGGCTCTCTACTACAACTGATTGCCCAATTCCTTGAATATTATTTGAAACCTTTCGCATCTTTTACTCCATCTTACATTTTAGACTCTAAGGATTTTATTTGTAGGCACTACGATTCCATCTGGAGCTGTTTTAGCCAGTCTCGATGTGGCTTCATTATACACACATGTTCCGCTCCCGGAAGTTAAAACTATTATATTTGATCTTTGGGAATCTAGATCTGAACCTCCCATTCTGATGCCTTAACATTCCACGTTGACATAACTACCCCACTTCCACCAGCTATAGGGCATTTTCGTTGTGGTTCCTGTTCCGTGTGCAAGATATGCTTGCCAATAAAAGAGCTTACCTCCACCACTACGGGCTTCAAATTTAGGTTTCACCATTTTTCCAACTGCCTTTCCAAACAAGTCGTGTATTGCATTTTATGCAAATGCCAACTTATGTACATTGGCAGCACGATGAGGACAATCAGAACCTGCATCTGTGAACACCGGTCCAGATTACGCGCCCAGGTATTAGAAGCACCTTTAACTGCCCATTTTATTTAACAATTAATAATTAATTATTAAATAATTAATTATTTATGGATATTTAATAATTTATATACATTGGAATTGTCAGCTGATGAAGCCTCTGGCAAAACGTGGATGATGATCTAGATGACACGTCCGTGCATCTCTTCTTCGGCTGTCTTATATGTGGACCATTCCACTCTCCTCTGCAATACTTTTGAAAAAATTAAGACATTTATAAGAACATTTAAGAATATTTACCTTAATAGAAGAACCCTTTGCATTCATCATATGACATCTTGGATTTGCAATTGTACATATTGTATATTTTGTTGTTGTGTGTTTAGATAAGTATTCACAGTGCACCTTACACGTTTAATATAGTTGTTTTGTATTGCATTGAATTGCGTGCTGGTTTTTGTTCTTCAACAATAACTCACAGCACAGAGCCTTTTTGTTCTAGTACCTGGAGGTTGGCAACCCTACCTCTCTTCCAAGTACTGACCCAACTCAGCTTCTGAGGTCTGATGAGATCAGGCTATACCATGCTGCCTTCCCTCCTGAAATGATGCTTTTATTGTGTAATATTCAAACAAAGTATGCATAACAAGTTCATGTGTTTGCTGGTCAAAAGCCTTTGGATTAAATAGCATGGTAGGAAGTATGCTCCTTCTAGGCATTGCCAAGTAACCGGCATATGTATTTAATGAAGGACTCGGCAGCCACATGGGCAGGTGATAAAGCTGAGAAGAATGATATCTGAGCTAAAGTGATGTGCACCGGATGACTGAGCAGAATATGCAAAAACGTCACGGGATCATTAAGGCAGATGGGGAATGAGGTATCCAAGTAGGAAAATGTCAGCCCAGTCCTCATTAGGCAACCTAGACTGCCAACTGTCAGTGTTCAGACTGGAGACAGAAAAGATACATGTGTAAAGAGAATCAGGGTTCAAACAGTTCGACCATAAGCTTGACAAGAGCTGTATGATTTTCATTTGAGAAGCCACGTAAGCTTTGACCTGTGTGAGTCACCCTCCCCTGCCTATTATCCCGAGGAGCCTGACAATGGGACTCCACCGCTGTTTGCAGATCAGCAGCGATTGTCAAAGAAGCGACTGCATTTTTCATGCCTCCCAATGCCACTAAGCACCGCAGGGTTTCTCGAACACATTAGGACTTATTTGTATTATCCGGGCATCATGCTTCCTGGTTAGTGAAACTCCTGAAGCTTCACGGTAATAGACAAGGATGATAGCCCACTCACCTGGTACAACTTGCCCTTCGAATCAGTTCGGCAATCATTTCCAGAGTTCAGGGGCTCATTAAATAAGCCTGACAAGACTCTGATGCTCAGAATCACCAGGAAATGACAGGCACGCCTTTCAAATACAGATCATGCCTAGCATTAGAGGGCTCTGGTATCCGTGGCTGCCTGTAATTTTTATACTGAGAGTCAGATGTTAGAGGCCATAACAATGCGTTCATCTGGGAACAGTTCATACCACAATGAGAGAACAAATGCTACACTGGTACTCAGGGATTTGTTCGGAAAATGTAAGAAGAATGCAAAACGTAGATATGTGGGTTTTTTTTGTTTTTTTTTTAAACCCCCGCATCTACCTCTTTTTTGAGTTTGTACATTCATCACTACTTGAGATTTTAAAAAGACAGCTCTTTGTAGTGTAATGAAAGAAAATAGATGAACAGGTGTTCGTTCTAGAAAGAATTTGGGTTTTCAATGCTTTTGTTCTCTTCCTGCATTAAACACAACTATAACTGAACCCTCCTTTTCCTATCAACTCTAAGAGCGTTATCATAGGAGCATTGTTACAAGCAGGGAGGAAAGATTACAAATTTACCATTACCGATGGGCATCCATCATTCTTTCAAAAGCTTATTCAATTACTCTTCTTCAATGATGACATCCTAGGCAGTTGGGTTTGCTTTCCATGTGTGTCTAAACAAGATATCTGGTATCTTGTATAGAATCCTGATGACTAATGCTTTTTTGTTTTGTTTTTTAAAAAATCCTTTCTAGTCCTCAGAATTGTAGGTTTAACAAAATTGGGAATGTGAACAATGTTCAGGAATTTAGAAGGATTTGCAAGCGATAGTACTTTTTTGTCCTTGGTAACACTAGAGTTACGCAGCATGTTACAAACGTGATTCTGGTCACCCTCAAAACTCTTGGCATAGTTGTTACAAGAAGTGGGCCGACAAGAGGAAGAGAAGCTTCTTTCTGCTGTTATCAAGTAAAGATGAGATGGACTGTGACAATTTATTCTCATGAACACAGTATCTGAAGAAATGAGCTGTGACTCTTGAAAGCTTGTACCCTGCCAGAAATTTTGGTAGTCTTTAAAGTGCTACTGGACTCTTGCTCTTTTCTACTGCTACAGACCGACTAACATGGCTACCCATCATGAACACAGTTTGTGCACTATTAAAATAAGAGCTAGATTTACTGGAGAAGAGTTGGTTTTCATACCCCACTTTTCTCTAGTGTAAGGAGTCTCAGAGTGGTTACAGCCCCCACCCCCCCAAGCCAGTTGCTGTCTCTCAGTCTAACTTATTTCACAAGGGTTGGAAAATTCCTGGAGATTTTGGGGCTGGAACCAGTAGAGTCTGGGCTTGTGGAGGGGAGGGACCTCAGTGGGGTATAATGCCATAGAGTCCACCATCTAAAGCAGCCATTTTCTCCAGGGAGACTGATCGCTATAGTCTAGAGATCAGCTGTAATTCCAGGAAAACTCCAGGTCCCACTTGGAGATTAGCAACCCTTCTCTGTTATTTCATGGGCCCTACGAAGCTTTGCCATAAGTATGGCCAAAATGTTCCCAGTTTCATTCCTTTTCATATTTATTCCATACAGAAGTGCAATTGTGTACATTTCTTGTATTTTGTATGGTGTGGAATTCTTGGCAGCCTTCCTTGCAGTATTCATTGTATATATTGCACTATTTTGTTGGATGGTTCTCTGATTTTGTAATCCTATTGTCTGTATTTTATACAGTTTTCCAGTGTCCTCTTTAATTTGGTAATCCAATATTTGTCATTGCATTGAATGTTACATGTATTGCTTTGGACCCAACCAGGTTTTCTGATGGTAAAAAGGGAGAAGGGGTCCTCTTTGACAACCCAAAAGGCTGTGCTGGAGAAGCACGGGACCTGCATGGATAAAAGCCATGCAGAATGGGGGCCTGTGATGGGCAGCCTTTAGTTCCACCCTCCAGACATCACAGCAAATCCCTGCCTACAAAAAGAGTATGCTGATACTCAGTGGCATCAGCCAATGAAAGGGTGTAGAACCTCTGGGAGAGGGGAGAGTTGGGAGAAGGGAAAGTTGGTCACCCCCTCAGATATGGCTTGGGGAAATAACAGGGAAGTAGGGGAAATCACCAGGAGAGTACTTAGGTAGTTAGGTTTTGCCCAGTGAAGGAAAGGAACTTAGAGATCTATAGCATAGGTACATAGGGTTCAGGAGAGCCTGGAATAGAGCAGGTGTGTTACCTTAGGGAAGTAGTGACCTTAAGGGGACTGAGGAAAATATCCCAAGAGACAACCTGACACTAATTCAAGATGCTGAAATTCTGGGGTTTAGGGAGAAGTCCTTCTCTCTCTGTCTCTGTGTCTGCTTGTCTATCTCTTGCTCAAACACACACAGGAACAGCCTGTCCTATTGGTAAAGCTATGGGTGTGTGGAACTGTATCTTTTCTAAAGCAGAGCTTCTGCTGTCCCATGGCGTAAAACCTTGTGACATTCCTTCACTTATCCAACAAACCACTAAGCACAGGCCCTTCTAAGGAAGAGATAACAAACTTTTAGCTTTTGTTGTGAAACAAAGGGGTTAGTGTGGATCATTCTAGAAGCAGGGGGAAGCAGTAACAAGTACCTCAGGTAATTATTCTACAAACACACACCTCTGCCTTCCTTGGTAATGTGTGTGTGTGTGTGTAAAGTCGCAGCCGACTTATGGCGATCCCTTTTTGGGGTTTTCGTGGCAAGAGACTAACAGAGGTGGTTTGCCAGTGCCTTCCTCTGCACAGCAACCCTGGTATTCCTTGGTGGTCTCTCACCCAAATACTAACCAGGGCTGACCCTGCTTAGCTTCTGAGATCTGATGAGATCAAGGTAGCCTGGGCCATCTAAGTCAGGGCTTCCTTGGTAATAGCAGCGTGTAATCCAGCGCAGTTATTTGTTAACATGGACCACGCAACCCATGCCATAACCAAATCAGCTAGGTCACTGCTACTGGAAGATGTGACAGGAAAAAGCAGAGAGCCGAGTCAGTGCTCAGCAATCACTGGGCTCTAGTAAGGAGGGAAATTAGGTGGGAGTAAATGAAAAAGATGGCTGGATCCAACCAATTATTCAGTTTTTATTGCGTTGGTTTTTTTTATTGTGCAATCCACCTTGAGTCTCAGTAAGACAACCAGACTAGATATTAAATAAATAAATAAATAAATAAATAAGATAAAAAATGCCACCACAAAGCAATTTTGATAGGTGCACACTTAGAAGAAGAAGAGTTGGTTTTTATATGCCAACTTTCTCTCCCACTTAAGGAAGAATCAAGCTTACATTTGCCTTCCCCTCCCCACAACAGACACCCTGTGAGGTAGGTGGGGCTGAGAGAGCTGTGACTAGCCCAAGGTCACCCAGCTGGCTTCATGTGGAGGAGTGGGAAAACGAATCCAGTTCACCAAATTAGCATCCACCACTCATGTGGAGGAGTGGGGAATCAAACCCGGTTCTCCAGATCAGAGTCCACTACACCAAACCATGGTTCTTAACCACTACACCACGCTGGCTCTCTTCAGAAAATCTTCAGAACAAGATTTTCAATGTATATTAAAAAATGTGGGGGTGCTGAACACTGCATGAAAATGCACATGCTCCTGTTTCAGAATTCATTGTTAGAATTTAGGGGAATGGGATGCAATGAACAGATAACTCCTGAAACATTCAAATTCAAATACCTTTATTGGCATAATCTCCTGGAACATTGCAGGAATGAAATTGGGAAAGTCTTCTCATTCCTTGTGTATAATGATTAAGCATTATGATTAACAGTGTAATCCTATGCAGACTTACTCCTATCTCAGCCTATTTAAATGAATGGGCTTAGACTGGAGTAACCCTCTTTAAGATTGCACTGTACAGCTCTCTTTCAGACTGTTAATCAGCGAAGGGAAACCCCTTAGGTTAGCTAGAAGTATCCATTATTTCCTCTTCAGTATCTGAGGAACCTTGAAACAAAGGGTGAAACAATCCTGTTTTCCCATCGCGACAAGCATTTATCAAGCAGCTGAATTTCGGTAAACTTGACAAATTTTGCTTCTGTCTCCCAATATTTACCTGGCTGCTCAAATATATGAGGTTTTATCATAGAAGGCATGCATCTTTCACTTTGAAGAAGTCATTTGCTCCCTTAATTTCCAGAATATTACAGCCCTGAAGCAAAATTGAAGTGTACGGTTCCAGCGCTTGAAGAGCTTTTTTTAAAATAATCCTGCACTTTTAAAACCTTCAGAATCAATAGAGATTTATGATTCCCCCCTCCTCCTCGCTCAGACTTTACCCCACTCGCTGCTGAAAGGATTCTTTTTCAGCCATCATCGCTTTAATTCTCCAGCTATATAATTAACCCTCAGACCAATAAGGCATTACCCAAAAAAAAATTGCTTCAGGGGAGCTTCTTCGTTTCTTCGGCATTACGCCGATTTTTGCTCAAGCGATCGGCAGCTTTTCCGAGAGAAACTATTTCCCTGCCAAAAAAACGAACAGGATTTCCATCTTTCATTTTGGAGAGCTTAATAGCATATAATACAAACTTCTAGTTAATATTCTGGGCTGCTCGCTAACTTACTCCTGGACTCCCGCCAGCCTGTCGCACCTGCACTCCTTCCTTGCGAATATTTCAAAATGTCAGCTGAAGTGGCCCCGAAACCACCTGTGGAACGGTGGTAATTGCCGAGATACGCTTAGCCCAACTGTGATAATAAAATACAAAGTTTAAGAGAGAGAAGAGAAAGAGAGGCGGAGGGAGGGAGGGAGAACAGCTGGGATTTATGCTTCCAATGTGTTTTTTCCCTAAAGCAAAAGATGAACATAGTAAGCAGTAATGTTACTGAGACAAAGATGTACTTCACCCAGCTAATGTTGTCAAGCTTCAGGTGGTAGCTTAGGGTTGCCAGGTGCCCGCTGGTGGTGGGCAAACCCCCGGTAAAGTGCCCCTCTGCCCGCCGACCACCTGAGGGTCGGAGGGCAATCTTGCACGTGCATGGCCCGCACGCCAGCCGGGAAGCCTCTCCTCTCCCTCCCTCCCTGGGGCGAACGGCCGCATGCTGCAGCCACGTGCAGCAGCCGGGAACCTCCCCTCGCCCTCCCTGGGGCACGCGGGCTGCCTGCTGCAGCCACGCACGCCAGGCGGCACTTCCGGTTTACAACCCTAACCCTAACCCAACACCCCCCAGGAACCTCCCTCCGAAGGTAAGAGGGGACCTGGCAGCCCTATGGTAGCTGGAGGAGAGGTACCATGGCTGAGTGATAGAGCATCTGTTTGGCATGAAGAAGGTCCCAGGTTCAGTCCCTAGCATCTCCAGTTAATGTGTCTAGGCAAGAAGGTGATGCGAAAGGGTCCTGAGACCCTGGAGAGCTGCTGCTGATCAGAGTAGACAGTACTGACTTTGATGGACCAAGGATCCGATTCAGTAGAAGGAAGCTTCAGGTGTTCATGTGTTCTTGGGGTTGCAAGTGATCTCCACATGACAGAGATCAGTGACCCTGGAGAAAATGGCTGCTTTGGAAAATGGAGTCTGTGGCACTACTCTGTCCCTCCCCTCCCAGATCCTGTCCTCCCCAGACTCCACCCCCAAAATCTCCAGGAATTTCCAACCTGGAGCGGTCGACCCTACACACAGCCAATCAAAATCTTCTCAGGAACATTTAGGAGATTTGGAGAATGAAGACAACTACTCTGAGAGTGTGCAGGAGAGGATGTGGTATAAAAATGCTAAAAATAAAATAAATCCATGTTTTATTGTTCTAGCATCATTCCAAATTGCACAAGGGTTCTTCCACACAACTTGGAATTGGATTGAAAATTGTGAGTGCCCCCTACAAACAATTTTAGAACTTTCCTTTTTACTGAACATTCAAAGTTGTTCTAAATTGTCTTGCATGGGTGCATTCTGCCCTGCTTTACCACAGCTCTCCCCTCACCCATCTATGTCCACCCAACTTGTGCAAAAGAAGGAGAAGAGGACGGGCTATTCCTCAGTGGTAGATATTCTGATTGGCCTGCAGAAGGTCCCAAGTTCAATCCTCGGCATTTCCTTTAAAGATCAAGTTATAGATAATGCGAAAAAGCTCTGCCTGGGACCATGAAGAGCTGCTACTAGTCTAAGTAGACAATACTGACTTTGATGGGCTAATGGTTGATTCAGTATAAGGCAGCTTCATATGTGAGTAGTTGAATGGCTTGTACCCTTTAAGGGAGCCTGCCTGGCTCCCAAAGCTAAGTGAATTCCTCAAGTGTACTATATTTGATTACAAGTACTTTGCACATTCTTGTAATGCTGCCTGGGAGCTGTGGTTAAATCACATCACACACTAAATGGAGAGTAAAACCTATGAAGTTACTTTTTACAGTTAGAACTTGGGTCCATTTAGTTCAGTGTTGTCTGTTACCATCGCCAACAGCTCTCTAGGGTCTCAAGAAGAGACCTCTCTCATCACATCTTGGTGTGAGATTCTTTTAATGAAGATGCTAGGGAATGAATTTAGGACTTTATGTACCCAAAGCTCTACCACCAAGCAACAGGCCCTTCCTAAGTATGGGATCTTGTATAATGTAGTAGGGTTTACAGCTCTGATTTGGGAAGTACCTGGAGATTTTTGGGGCAGAGCCTGAGGAGGGCGGGGTTTGGGAGGGGAGGGACTTCAATGCCATAGAGTCCAATTGGCAAAGAGGCTATTTTCTCCAGGGGAACTGATCCCTATTGGTTGGAGATCAGTTGTAATAGCAGGCGATCTCCAGCTAGTATCTGGAGGATGTTCAAACAACAACGGCACACAGGAGTCTGCAGAAAGATAGGAGAACCTTGTGAGGTCCATTGATCCTAGGCATGAGGTCTATGTACCCATGAGAATATTCCATATTATTGCAATTCACATAAAAAAGACAAAAGACAAAAGACCAACTGATGAAGCAAGCTTTATTGCGAAACGAACACCAATCTAGAGGTGCCGTTTTGTTTGTTCATGACGGGACATTGTTCTTTACTTACAATTGGACTGTGCATGATTAAGGAGGAATCTCTATGTCTCCCAGTGAAGTAACCTGGTGATGTCTTCATAAAGGAAATTGAACATGAGCAAACAGGAGTTTAACAGGTGAACTCAGACCTTACATACTCCCTCGATATTATTTCCATTTGTACATTCCAAACTGAGATATTTTGTACTTTGTACTTGTTGGATGTTTTTCATAGTACAGTCATATCATTGTTAGTAAATGTTGTTAAACTTATGAGCCTGTGTGCTGTTGTTGTTTGAACATAGTTCTTTTCAGCATAAGTTTTTGTTTATTTAGTACCTGGAGGATGGCAACCCTAATTATGTAGTAATGTATGCAGTGTTCAGGAATTCCTTGACAGATGCACATGATTGCTTTTAGCTGATAAATTAATGTGGACTTGCTTGCAGAGAGAATGCTTCAAAGCCCCATCCCTGAATGAAGGATACTATGAGAGGTATAGAACAGCCCTGACTATTCGTTGGGTGGTGTCGGAAATTCCTCATAGGGTATTGTTGTAGGCAGAGAAGAAGAGGCAAGGTATGGTTAGGAATTTTGAACACTTTGGAGGTATACATCCCATGCCTTGCTGAGATTATGCTTCTGCTGTCCAAGGATGATCAGTAATTCAACGCACGCATTCAAAGTCTGGAAAACTAACATTTGGAAAGGTACAGACGCGGTCGCTCTATGGCCTGGAGTGGCTGACAAAAAGAATACAGAAAGGGATTGGGAGTTGGGATGTTGGATAAAAATTTGTGGGTTTTAGTGAACTTTTAAAATGTAATCAGAGACTGAGTAATTCTATGGGGCTCGATTTGCCTTTTATTCCCTGAATATGTTTAAAACAACAACAATGCAAATGAATTAAACTATTCTCGTGCTGCTCTCCCTTCACACCTGTTTCGGCATTCCAGGGGATCTAACTTCCCAAACAATGGCTTCTGATTTTTGTCCCGAAGTTACTTCAGGAGACCAATTATTTTGTGCTTGCAGTTATCTATTTGTAGATACCAACTGGGAGCCTGGATATCTACACAATTGAGCATTAATAAAAAAACCTCGAATAAGGTCAGAGCTCCACACACTGGGCCTATGTATTATTAGAAACATAATATGTTCATTTAGGATGCATTCAGGCCCCCCCCCCCCATATGTCTGATGTCATTATTTTGATGGGTCTGATTGCAACTGAGTCAGAGAGAAGGGAGGCAGTTCAATGGCATGATGGATCTGCAAAGTTCAATGCAGGCTATTTTCTCATGGGAAGCGGAGAAAAGTGTATTTTGAAAGCTTTGGGGGATAGCAGGCTATTGTTTATTTTTCTGCTTTAATGGGTACTTCGGAGCCACTACAATCTATCATGCCCGAGCAGAGCAGGAAATCAAGGCCTAAGACAATTACTCACAGTATGGAAAATGCATATTCAGCCGAAATCGGCAAGAGATGCTGGAAGAGGACAAACAACCCATCCATTGTCAGTTTCGACACTTCCTGCCTCAAAAGTTCATTAATATGCCTGCTAATTAGTCTTCTGCTGACTTTCCAAATCCGGGTTTGCCGGCTGGCAAGGTTTCAAACTTCCACACCTGCAAAACCAATAATTTATACCCCTTTTCATTTAATGCACGGTATATATTAAGGGATAAAAACGTAGCATCCGAACGCTGAATGAATGAACACCAGAATCACATAATTTATGTTTATGTGGAATGGAAATGCAAAACACCATCCACTTCTACGCGGCATAAACACTTTCATTAATTAACAATTAGAAACACTACAGCGTCATTTACACACTTTTAAAACGATTTATTATTATATCCTCATTAATAATGGCCACCTCTCCCCAAACAAGGGGAGATTCAATTCATTGAAAATTATTAACAGATGGGATCCCATTTTCAGAATTAGTTGAACACCTGCATCTGTCACTGAAGTGACAAGACGAATGTTTCAGGAAATATTTTTTTCCCCTGCTGGCTGAAATAGGAAATCTGCTTGTTCATTTTTTTCAGGAAGATTCTTGGGAGATAGACTGGTGACTCCTGTTAAGTTCATTCCTCCCACTCCTTACAGTAACGTTATGAGGAGTGGAATTTCTTTTTCCAAAATTTCATTTTTTTAGATACAGGCACTGATTCCTCATATTCTTTTCCTCTCTTTCAAGAAAAAAAGTTTCTTTAATTTCTTTTTGATTTCTCTTTATAATTTTTTTGTTACACTTCTATGTAACCTTTCATAACTTCAGCCCTGGTAGGGGATTTTTTGATGTTACAGCCCACAGGATGCTCTAGCAGGAGAGTAAGACGATCCCCCCCCCCACATACATACACACTACTATAAAGTGACTTGACATTTTCATTGAGATATCTGCCATAGCGAGAGCCCCATGGCGCAGAGTGGTAAGCTGCAGTACTGCAGTCAAAAGCTCTGCTCACAACCTGAAAGTTGATTTCAGGTAGCCGGCTCAAGGTTGACTCAGCCTTCCATCCTTCTGAGGTCAGTAAAATGAGTAGCCAACTTGCTGGGGGTAAAGTATAGATGACGGGGAAGACAATGGCAAAACACCTTGTTAACATAGTCTGCCTAGTAAACATTGGGATGTGACGTCACCCCGTGGGTCAGGAATGACCCGGTGCTTGCACAGGGGAGGGGACTACCTTTACCTATCTGCCATAACCCCAGGAGCTCTTTCCTGATCATCCACCACCAGTTTGGACCCCACCCACATACATTTAAATTTGGGTTTTACACCCTGATAGACATCACTTTATGTTCACTTAAACTGAACCTCACTTGCCATTTTATTACCAACTCACTCAGTTTGGACAGATCCTTTTGGAGCCCCTCACAATCTACTTTGGGTTTCACCAGCCTGAATAATGTGGTGTCAACTGCTAACGTGATGCTTAACTGCTCATCCTAGGTTCAACATAATTTACAAACAAATTGAAAGGACCCAGAACCAGCATGGGTGTTGCAGTGTGGATGGAGATTTACTTGAAATTTATCCCACCTCTTTTATCTGCTGGGGGAGGAACTACGGTCAAGCAATTTTTTTCTTATGAAGGAGGAGTAGTATATTTGCTGCAGCTTCCCAAGTCACATGCTATTTTGTCCACAAGGCACCCCCAATGTCCAGAATCAGCTTTTCAGAGGTCATATTGAGTGAGGGTTACCAACTCTGGGTTGGGAGGGCAGGGTTTGAGGAGGGGAGGGGTATAATGTCATACAGTCCACCCTCCAAAGCAACCATTTACTCCAGAGGAACAGATCTCTTTCATCTGGAGATCAGATTTAATACCAGAGCTCCAGGCCCCACCTGGAGGTTGGCAACCCTACTGGTTGAACTGACAAGAGGAAGTAGCAATGGGAATGATTTACAGCTGCTAGAACCTTCCTTGAGGTTCATATGATCCAAGGCACAGTTGTCAATCTGCATCCCTAAAAGGACATGTGAGAATGTGAAGTGAAGGAAGCTCTCTTTATTTAAAATTATTTGATTCTTTGGGAATCTTACCGTAACAAATTTTCTTCTCTCTTCAGGGAATTATTCTGAAGAAACCTAGGTGATTTGTAAAAAACCTATTTACTACAAGTAGCCCAAACGATGAACATTCTAATACAAAACAAAGTTTAAAAGGGTTTTAAGAAGTCTGATGAAACATTAAAAAATAAACTTATTCAAGCTAGTCAAAGCAGTCCTAACCAGTAGGGATATGTGTTTGGATAGATATGAACTAAATATATATAAAAAATACTTTATTGGTATTTTCCAAATATATTTGGATCTCTTTATGGTACCTGGGATTTTCCAGGATACCAGTAAATGGGTCCTGAAACATCCTGGAAATACTCAAGATTAACCAGAAGTGTCGTGAGTCCACATTTGAACACTCCCATGACTGGGTTTTTTGTTTGTTTTTTAAATGGAGTGCCTGTGTCTTGCTGGGCTTGGCAACAGACTGCCAAATTGTTTTTTTCTTAGAATATTTTACATTGTTTTTATTGACTTTGCAAAGTTGTGTACTTTGCGCAAGATGCTTTATGTCAGGTTTGCTTTTTTTGTGGTGGATTCTCAAGTTTGACATTGCTGTAGATTCTTGGGTTGTACATTGGCTGGATTCTATAATTTTTCATTTATCAGACTTGCAACAACATTCCTATTTGTTTTGGCTTGGGTGATTCTCAGGTCGTATATTGACATGGATTCTCAGGTTTTACATTCCCCCATAGGAATCAATGGAAGATGGCTGAGGCACCTCATTCAGGGGCCCACAGAATTAGACCTCTTGGTCCAATCTCTTGAAATGTTGGGGTTATTTAAAGGACAAACACCAGCAGCTGTATGGCAATTTTAGTGCTAATAGCTCTAAAAACAGCCCCTCCAGCCCCCAGGAAAGATTCCCCATAGGAAATAAGCCCCCAAAATTGAAATCTACACACACACACACACACACACACACACACACACACACAATCCAAATACCAAATTGATATTTGGAATCCAGAAAACCACCAATATTTTTTGGCTCCATGATATCCAGATCCAAAAAAATACCATTTTTTTGAGCTGCACATTCCTACTAAGAAATCACACCCTTCTAACTCACTTTAATGGAATGGAAAGAAATAGAAAGCTAGACATGTTACCCATATAGCCCAAAGGAAATGAAAATAATTATAATAACAAAAACCCATGTAAATATAATAGACCAAATGAAGCCTTTATTTTACGAACTGTAATAGAAACAAATGAAGATTTTAAATGAAGAAAGGGGAGGGGGAAGACTCATATTCCCATGTGTTACTCCAGAGAAGTATTATCTTCAGATTGTCTATAAACAGACAATATTTTTTTGTCAAGTAGGTTAAAAGAATAGGGAGCAGACGGCTCAAAGATGGGAAAGGAAATGGCTTGGATCGGCTTTTTCGCACAATAAAAGCTTCATATAGAAAAAAAGAAATACACTTCTTAAAAAGGTAAATCGTTTGGTGAGCAGTTCACTTCATCAGGAAAATCCAATAACTAAGGCATGGCTATCATATTTGCCTATAATTTTCAAATCCCAAGACATGCCAATGGATAAAAAAGAAAGATTTATTTTTGTGCAACTGGGCAATATGAAGATTACTCTTGGCTTTGGAAATGTTTCTATGCAAACTTACGCAGAATTTTATGCCGATGTGTTTTCTCAATTAGAGATATTTCAGAGCAGAGATTTAGGTGGAGATTACCCTGCAGTAATGGATTCATATTAAGCTAAGGGGAGGGGGGATCTATGGATAAAGATCTGTTTAAAGCAATTGTGAAAGTGAATTAATTGAAGTATGACAGAAATCCAGCCATTCTGTTTCCCTTCTATTCTGCCACACAGCACTCTCCTTTCAATTTAGATTAGATTAAATATCTGTTAGGGTTGTTCATTCATTTTAACAATGAATGGAATTTTTTTAAAAAGAAAACTGAATGAAAAACGCGCCCTAAAACAAAAACAAAAAACTAATGCGGGAAACTCTAATTCTGATTACAGTCATCCTTTATTCCCTCTAAATATCTACATGCAGGTTAGGTTACTGTAGTATACTGAATATAGGGCTTCCTTTGAAAATTGTTTGGAAACTATTGAATGAAAGGATAAAATATCATTTCTGAGCATTACATTCTTTGAAGTGATTCGATCAGGAGATCAAATACCTCCTTGGGGGAGGACTAGAATCCCACCTCTATCATTGTGGCTCATTAAAGAAAACATTCATGCATGAATAAAGGGTGCATCTGCCCTTTTATCCTCCTGGAGTTGGAAGAAGGTGATGGCAATAACAACCCATTATGCTTTATTTAACCCACTAGCTGGTGAGTGGAAAGATGCAGAATTTTAACAAAGGCTTCACAATCGGTCAGCTCCTTACTGCCAAATTATATGTGGGCCAAAATTTAAAGAAGGCTCAAATCTCACAAAGGACTACTTCTCACTAAAGAACTAAAACCTCTATCTGATTCATACCATTAGACTGAATATGGGGTACAAATGATATCAGGGAAGTGATGTCACCAATGACCGTAGAGACTGGCAAAATCTTAGAGCATGAGTGATGTCATTTCCAGGTTTTTACTGGGAGTGACATCAACATCTAAATTCAAGCAGTAGTGGAGTCCAGGAGGCAGCAAGCAGGAGATTTAATTCTTATGTTAACTGCCCTGAACCCAGCTTGCCAGAGGAGGGTAGTATAGGAATAAAAGATTACTATTGTTGTTGTTGTTGTTGTTATTGCCTACCATAGTAGATGAGTTGGCAACCCTACCAATGATTCAGGAGATAAACACATGCTAGGACATTGCAGCGACACAGAATAAGTTGGTCTTACTGGACCCAGCAAAAGGAATTTCAAAGAAAAGTACATGCTTAGACAGCAATTTATTTAGGAGATTTTTATACCTCCTCTCTAGAGTCCTGTCTGAGGCAGTTTACAGTTAAAATAATAAATTATCGCTATAACAGCCAACAAGCCATTAAAACATGAAACAGACCAGAAGCAGACCATAAAACAGCTGGAAAGATAAAACCCCTAATTTAAAAGCTTGGGTTAAAAAACAACACATGAACGCATGAAGCTGCCTTCTACTGAACCAGACTCTTGGTCCATCAAAGTCAGTATTGTCTACTCAGATGGGCAGCGGCTCTCCAAGGTCTCAGGCAGAGGTCTATCACATCACCTACTTGCCTGGTCCCTTCAAATGGAGATGCCGGGGATTGAACCTGGGACCTTCTGCATGCCAAGCAGATGCTCTACCACTGAGCCACAGCCCCTCCCCTAGAAAACACATGAAGCTGCCTTCTACTGAATCAGACACTTGGTCCATCAAAGTCAGTATTGTCTACTCAGACTGGCAGCGGCTCTCCAGAGGTCTTTCACATCACCGGCTTGCCTAGTCCCTTTAATTGGAGATGCCAGGGATCAAACCTGGGACCTTCTGCATGCCATGCAGATTCTCTACCACTGAGCCACAGCTCCTCCCTCACAGCCTTGAGAGGTGCTGGGCCCTCCAGTCACACTATAACACAATTATTACTTTGCTACTTAGGAGAGGTACTCTGTACATGCTCAGATGCAACATTTTGGCTTGGTACCTAAAGGACAGTAAGGAAGGCACTAGGTGAACCTCAACAGGGAGGGCATTCAGGCAAAATGCCACTATAGTAAATGTCTTCAGTTCTCTCTGCTTGTCACATCTGAAGGCAGGGACACCTAGAGCAGGGCATGGGAAGTAGATCTTAACTGGTCAGCTCCTTACTGCCAAATTATGGGAGGAAACGGTCCTTCAACTAGACTCCATTTATCAACCACATGGACAACCACAGAGATGGACACTCAAGACCAGTCAACTCCAAATCCATGTATATATTGCGATCTCATTGCTTGCACAATCTTGTGTCTGGTTTTTTTACTGTTGTACTGATTTGATTGCTTGGCTGAACGAGAGATGATGGTATTGTCTGATTATAACGGTCCTCTTTTCTTTAATCTGCATTTTGTAAAAACCTGAAAACCAAATAGAAGCAAATGCTTGTTGCTTTCTTTTTCTAAAAAATATCAAACCTTGTTATTATTCATAAGTAAAACATGTGGATTGTACATCTCTATTGCCTAATACATTTTTTAAAATAAATGGATGCCTTCATTCTTATGACAAAATAAGGGAAGAATTTGAGCAGACTTGAATGAGAGATTTATAGTTGGTTACTCTATTGACTCAAACAAAACGTTTATATTGTAAAATAAATGGTCTCATCTAAATGTGCTAGATATCATCAGCCTATTAGTCAACATAGTTTAGTATTCTGCCTCCAGCAGTGGCCACCACTACATATTTCAAAACAAAAAACCTAATCCTTACTTGTCACTCGTACTCAGCCATGAAATATCTTTACTAATTCTAAGATGCCCAAGAGTAAGACAAGATTATTTGATTACCTCTGCAAGGCCGATCTGAAGTTTGTGGAAATCCGATTTCAAACTTGTTAAACAGGAATGGTTTTTGATGAAGAATCGTCGGGGCAGAGTAGGTATTAAAACTTCAAAGCGAGACTTCCAAGTTCCTTTCCATTGTTTTTGTATTACGGTTGCCAGGCTGAGTCACCAGGAGGCTGAGGTACCAGGACATGGTGTGGGGGTGTCGTTGCCAGTGCAACGATACCACTTCTGGGGAATAGCTGGAAGCGATGGCAGCAGCTCGAGGAATCAACCGAGTATCTACCAAAGAGTTTCTGGAGATTCTTAGAGCTACTGCCATTGCTTCCAGGTATTGCCCGGAAGTGACATCATCACATGGGTGAGTCTGGTGAGTTTAACATTTTTGAAAAATTGTTTTAATTTTTTATCCTTGCCCCTCGCTGCTGCTCCAAGCAACAGTATTAATATTATTGCTCACATGCTGTCTGTCTCCTTTCCAACAGGATATGCTCCAATGTACGTGTGAAAATGAGTACCCAGCTTGCTGGGGATAAAGGGAAGATGACTGGGGAAGGCACTGGCAAACCACCCCGTAAACAAAGTCTGCCTAGAAAATGTCAGGATGTGACATCACCCCATGGGTCAGGAATGACCCGGTGCTTGCACAGGGGACCTTTACCTTTACGTGTGACCAGGACACCAGTGCAAGCACTTATGCCGGCAGGATACCGGCGGGAGGCCGAGGTGACATCCATGGGCTGCACTCCTGCTCCAGTCCTGGGACGCTGCTGCAAGTGACACTACACCGGCGTAGGGGGCTGGTCGCCTCCTAAGTCCATTCAGCCCCCAGGCTCAGGAATGAGCTCTCAGAGTCTGATTCAGTATAAGGCAGCTTTATGTGTTCCTGTGTACATATTAGCGTTCTGATGCCTGAAGAGGAGAAGACTGAGAGGGGAGGGCTTTAAGAGGGGAGTGGACATATTAATAGAGGAGAGGGGTATTCATGGCTATTAGTTAGAATGGATACTAGTCATGCTGCATACCTATTCTCTCTAGTATCAGAGGAGCATGCCTATTATTTTGGGTGCTGCTGCACTCGTCTTGTTAGTGGCTTCCTAGAGGCACCTGGTTGGTCACTGTGTGAACAGACTGCTGGACTTGATGGGCCTTGGTCTGATCCAGCAGGGCCTTTCTTATGGCATGATAACCATCTTCAAGTACTTGAAGGGCTGTCATATAGAGGATGGTGCTGAGTTGTTTTCTGTTGCTCCAGAAGGCCGGACCAAAACCAATGGGTTGAAATTAAATCAAAAGAGTTTCCATCTAGACATTAGGAAGAATTTTCTAACAGTTAGAGCAGTTCCTCAGGCAGATTCTATGACCTCAGGCAGTTCATTAGAGGGAGGCCATCTTGGCCACCTTCTGAGCATGGAGTAGGGGTCACTGGGAGTGTGTGGGGAAGGTAGTTGTGAATTTCCTGCATTGTGCAGGGGGTTGCACTAGATGACCCTGGTGGTCCCTTCCAACTCTATGATTCTGTGATTTTCCCTATCCTGCTCAGCCTAAATATTTGCAAAACAGTTCATCACAGAAAGACAACATCATTCATTACCAGACTACCTTCATTACCTTCATCAGTCATTACCAGTGTAGCCTGATCTCATCAGATCTCAGAAGCTAAGCAGGGTCAGCTCTGGTTAGTATTTGGATGGGAAACCACCAAGGAATACAGGGTTGCTGTGCAGAGGAAGGCACTGGCAAACCACCTCTTGCCATGAAAACCCCAAAAAAGAGGTCGCCATAAGTCGGCTGCGACTTGACGGCACTTTACACACATATACACACAGATGGCCACCTGTCAGCAATGCTGATTCTATGACCTTAGGCAGATCATGAGAAGGAGGGTATATTGGCCATCTTCTGGGCATGGAGTAGAGGTCACTGGGGGTGTGGGGGGAGGTAGTTGTGAATTTCCTGCATTGTGCAAGGGGTTGGACTAGATGACCCTGGTGGTCCCTTCCAACTCTTATGATTCTATGATTCATAATTCCAGAGTTTCTTCCTTGCTTTAGGTAATGGGCAGGCCTCTTGGAATTCTTGTCTTCTGGTGCACTGGGGAAATGAAAGATGCAGGGCAGACATTTGGGTTTCAACGAGGGTATTCTATTTAGAACCTGAGATTTCTCTGTCCTCTAGGATCCACCAACTCAGTATATTTCCTACAGCCCATCCTGTTTTGTATCTTAGTATATTTTTTTTCCATCTAGTCATCACCAAGCATATGCACTGCAATGCCAAATTAGAGTTCCATTTTCTGTAGGTATCTAAAATCTCTCATTTAAAATTCTTAGGAACTACACACAAGCTAGACTCTTATCTTGCATATTTTACTCACTAATCTTCTTTTTGTTTTCTTCCTCTTTTTATCCCTTTGGAGAGACCAAGGCAATTCATAACAAAAGCACATCATCAACAATATTAATTAGATTAACATCCCCAATACTAAACAAATTTACTTTCATTTCAGTGAACCTTTCACTTTGGAGATGAGGTAAGTGCAGTTAGGGTAGAGTTGAAAATGTGTTTTTAAAATGTGGTGTTGTTGTTTTAAAAAAGCTCCAGAATACAATAAATTATACTGACAAAAACATACACAACTGTTTGGCATAAGACCACACCTGCAAAGCACATTAAACTCAAATTTTCTTTTTTGAATGCTGCATTGAATACACACACACACACACACACACAAACTAACTAACAGTTCTTTCCTGAATGGAAGGGGCTGTGGCTTAGTGGTCGAGCATCTGCTTGGCATGCAGAAGGTCCCAGGTTCAATCCCCGGCATCTCCAGTTAAAGGGACTGGGCAAGTAGGTGATGTGAAAGACCTCTGCCTGAGACCCTGGAGAGCCGCTGCCAGTCTGAATAGACAATACTGACTTTGATGGACCAAGGGTCTGATTCAGTAGAAGGAAGCTTCATGTGTCCATGTGTTCAACGTCAAACAGTCAAGGCCCTGATCCAAAAACAATCAAAAGTGTATCGGAATGGGTTGGTGGGAAAAATACATGTATTTCACCCATGTTTATTGGTAGGTTCAGTAAATTGTGACCGTACAGAATGGTGATGAATCAGCAGCTCCTTGACTGGCAGCAGCTCTCCATAGCCTCAGGGGCCAGTCTTTCATATCACTTTCTTTTCTTTATCCTATCCTTTTAGCTGAAGATACTGGGGATTTCATTGGAGGCGTTCTGCATGCCAAGCAGATGCTCCACCACGGAACCACACCCACCCTCTACCTCCTGGCAATGCACTTCATCATCAGGCACTGTTAGGATTAGCAAACACAAGGTGTGGTTGGCTCTATGTATAATAATATTAATAACAACAATGATAATGATGATAGTATTATCATTATCAACATCATCGTCATCAACAACAACGACAATAATAATGTATACCCCACCCCACCTTCCCCCAGCAAGCCAGGCTCAGGTCAGCTAATATCATAGAAGAAGAAGAAGAGTTGGTTTTTATATGCCGACTTTCTCTCCACTTAAGGGAGAATCAAACCAGCTTACAATCACCTTCCCTTCACCTCCCCACAATAGACACCCTGTGAAGTAGGTGGGGCTGAGAGAGCTGTGACTAGCCCAAGGTCACCCAGCTGGCTTCGTGTGTAGGAGTGGGGAAACAAATCCAGTTCAACAGATTAGCCTCCGCCGCTCACGTGCAGGAGTGGGGAATCAAACCCAGTTCTCCAGATCAGACTCCACATAGTATAATACAAAAGTGAAAATAATCCAAAACAATCTAAAATTACATCTAACTAATAAGTATCAGCTTGCTGTGATATTGTTGATACCTCTTCCCTCGAGCAATGGCATCTAATCGGTGCCGCTGATGTTCATTATTGTGTCCTGATAAACTGTTGTTCTACTGAGTGAGCAGTGGATGTGTCTGCCTGGAAGATGTCGCTGAACATTTGCAGTTGTAACTCCCTCTTTCTGGAAAGAACATATTGCGATTTAACATGGTGGGAATGCAGCCTCTCCGACAGCAGAGACTATGGCAACAAGACTATGCACAAGGATTGTGGACAATACTTAGAGTCATCAGGCACAGCCATTCGGCTAAGTGGAAGCAAGATGGTGTTCTGTCTATCATTTTATCCATCACTGATCACCACCCCAGGTGTGTACCAGTTATTTAACTTGCCAATGAAATTCAGTAAAAGAGAATTTGTCCTCCCACCATTCATTCCTAACACTGGGCTGTGTATATGCTATGATTCTTTGAGACAGAAAAAGAACAGGAGATGGTATTGGACATAGAATCCAGTTTTCAGAGAAACTCAGCTTTCATTCCTTAGCATTTGGTAGCATATAGCCTTCAAGTCGCTCATGTTGTAAGCCAAGTTTAAAAAATGGATGAAATGGAAAACATAAGAATGTATGAAGAGCATGAGGGTCCTGCTATTGGAACTGGCAATGTCTAGTGTGCAAAGGAATGAGAAGAAGACTCTTCAGGGGCCAGCAAATGGGCAGCTAAATAGAACAGTAAGGTTAGGGACCTTCCTTCCTTTTGTGGGTCACTGCTTGTCTGTCCTCTGACTGATATTCTCAGGGGCAATTTCCTCCTTCATCTCGGAAGTTCTCTCTCTGCTCTCAGCCAGTTAGTTAGGTAGTGAGGAGAATCTCTCTGTCTCTGTACTTTACTATCTATTATATGTTGTTAGCCACCCTGAGCTCAGCTTTGTCCGGGAAATGAGGTTGAGATATACATTGAATAAAATAAAATAAATAAAATAATATTAGGTAGTTCATGAATAAACAGTTATCTAGTCCTTAAGTGACTCTCACTCTGCTAACACCAGCATTTTGTTTCATACTGTGACAACAGCTGCCTTGGAGGGTCCTGGAGGACACAGAGGCCAAGGTCTTCTCTGATGTTGTCTTCTAGCATAGGTATGAATGGCTCACATCCTCTGGATGTGGAGGTTCCCTTTTGTCTTCATGGCTGATAGCCATTGATGAACACATTGAAGCTGCCTTATTATTCTGAATCAGACCCTTGGTCCATCTAAGTCAGTATTGTCTACTCAGACTGGCAGTGGCTCTCCAGGGTCTCAGGCAGAGATTTTTCACTTCCCCTACTTGCCTAGTCCCTTTAACTGGACATGCTGGGGATTGAACCCGGGACCTTCTGCATTCCAAGCAGATGCTCTACCACTGAGCCACAGCTCCTGAGCTATCCTCAATTAATCAAGTGATATGACATGAAATGGGTGAAAAAATATGCAGATACACTTTAAAGAACTGGTTGGATACACCAGATCTGCATGTAGGTATTTTCAGGAGGGTAACCATGTTGGTCTGCAGTAGAAGAGCAAGATTGGAGTCCAGCAGTACCTTAGAAATCAACAGGATGTTTTGGCGCAGAGTGGTAAGCTGCAGTACAAGCTCTGCTCAAGACTGGAAGTCTTCCCTATGGAAGTCGGGTTCAGGTAGCCGGCTCAAGGTTGACTAAGCCTTCCATCCTTTCGAGGTCGGTCAAATGAGTACCCAGCTTCATGGGGGTAAAAGAAAGACGACTGGGGAAGGCACTGGCAAACCATCCCGTAAAACAAAAGTCTGCCTAGTAAACGTCGGGATGTGATGTCACCTAAGGCTCTTGATTCAGTTCAGCCCGAACTGAAAAACAGCCGAATTTCCCCTGATTCGGTGGTTTTTAGTTCGGGACTAACCGAACTCAAAAATTGAGGGCAACCGGGGGAGCCGAATTCAGCGAGTTCGGGAGTTAACGAATAAATCCGGCCAATTCGGGGCGTCAGTAAGCAGCATAATCGTCAGTGAGCAGCATTCTCCTTCCCCGGCCAATCGGTGGCCAAGCTGGGTCTTCTTTTGGCCAATCAGTCAGGATTGAGTACTGGAGGAATCAGCTGATGTGCGGCCCGGCCGGGGGGGGAGAGAGAGAGAGGGAAATCCTTGTGTGTGTGTGTGTGTGGGGGGGTGCTTGTGCACATTCGCTCCTTTCTGTGGCTGCAGGGGGCGTATTTTTTGGGGTACAGACCCCAAACTTTCAGCAGAGATTCAGACAAGCCTTCTTAAGAGACCATCCAAGTTTTGTAAACATTGGGTCAGGGGGTCTCGAGATATGGGCTCCCCCCTTTTCCCTCTCCCCCTTTTCCATTTACGTGGCTGCAGGGGGCGCTTTTTGGGGGATACAGCCCCCAAACTTTCAGCATAGCTTCAGACAATCCTTCTTAAGATACCACCCAAGTTTTGTAAAGATGGGTTCAGTGGAGGCAGAAATATTGGCTCCCCCCTTTTTCTCTTTCCGTGGCTGCAGGGGGCGCATTTTTGGGGGTGCAGATCCCAAACTTTGAGCGGAGCTTCAGACAAGCCTTCTTAAGAGACCACCCAAGTTTTGTAAACATTGGGTGAGGGGGTCCCGAGATATGGGCTTTCCCCTTTCCCCTATTGGGATGAATGGATCAGCTGATCGTGTATGCATCTCCAGAGCAAAACGTCCCGTGCTTAATTGTAATCGTCTTGGATTACAAGTCCTCCCCAGCCCCTCCTGATGGAACAGAAGACAGCCACAGTAAGACCCCTTTGGGGGATTTAATCTATAATTTTTCTCCTGTGTGTGTGTGTGTGAGGGGAAAGCAGAATCTGTGTGTGTGGGGGGAGGGAGCAGTTTCTGTGGGTGGGGGGGAAGCCAAAGGGGGCTTTTGCCGGTTCTGCCTGGGGGTGTGTTCCCCCTCAAGTCTCTCTCTCCCTGGTTTGAGGGGGGTTCAGTTGTGTGTCTTCAGGTTTTCCCTCATTCATAAGAGCGGTTAGGTCTATTTGGATGCTTGCTCAAAACTGGTTTTCAAATGGTGACTTAAAGAATGCATTTGGAGTCCCATGCAAAAGAGGAAATTCCACCCCTCCTGCTCATTACGCATAGCTAGCTGCCTCTGTCCCTTTCCATGGTTTGCAAACTCCCAGGTGTCAGGTGTTGCTTTGCACAGTTGCAAAGGTGTTGCTTACAAGGTTGTGTTGCTCTGCAGTCGTGTTGCTTTGCAGTTGTGTTGCAATGCTTTGCAAACTTCTCAGCTGTTTGTCGGGGCTGGGAGCTTTGTGCATGGGCGGCAAGCTCTGCTCAGACATGCACATTAAGGGTGGGGGACCCCTTTCGGGGCCCATATCTCAGCCCCCCCTGACCCAATCTTTACAAAACTTGGGGGGTCTTTCAAGAAGCGTCCTTTGAAGCTCCGCTGAAAGTTTTGGACCTCTACCCCCAAAAATGCCCCCCCCAGAGCCGCGGAAAGGCGTGGTTGTGTTTTTAATGGCTTTATTCAGCCAATTTTTTTCCCCGAACTTTGAATTCCCGCCGAATTGCACGGACCCGAAGTGGGGGAGTTCGGACTTCGGCATATCCCGAATCTAAACGGGCCGAATTCAGCCGAATCTGAACTATACCGAATGTTTTTTAATTCAACAGCCCTAATGTCATCCCATGGGTCAGGAATGACCCGGTGCTTGCACAGGGGACCTTTACCTTTTATAAGCTTTCAAGAGTGAACGTTCCCTTTGTCAGATACAAGTCACTTGTATCTGAAAAATGGAGATTTGACTCTGGAAAGCTTATACCCCAAAAATCTTGTTGTTCTTTAAGGTGCTGCTGGACTCAAATTTAGCAGATCTGCATGTGCTTGGGTTCTTGCACAAGTGGAAGTATGAAAACAACCTCATAGTAGCCCCTAGCTTTGAGTTAAACATGGTGTATCTTAAACCATTGTTCTACTTGTGCAAGACAGTATGCGACTCGTTTCTGACAATACAATATAAGGAAGAAAATAGCAGATGTTGCACAACATCCTGCGCAAGCAAACTGCACTGTCCATTCATGTTTCTGCTTGCACATCACTGGATGTAAGCCAAAATAATTCTGGATGCGATCAAATCAAATCCCCAGACTTTGTTTGCTAAGTTGGTGGAAACCAGTGAAGTATTACAGAAATTTCTGTTGGTTTTCATCATATCACAAGGGAACGCAGAATTGCAAACCGTAGTAAATATTTTTTATTACATTGAACTGTGTTGAAGGCCTCCTGTCAGGCAGAAAGGCAGCACAGAAATTCTTTGAATAAAAAGAAATTGGTGTTATTCTCAAAGTGGTCTAGCAGAGGTTGCACATGGAATGACTGAACACATATGCAGAATACATTAAGATTGCACCCAGACTCCAGCAAGATGTGAAGAACTGTCTGTAGTCTGGAGAAGAACAAGAACAACAACAAGAGTAGTAGTTTATTATATGCCAACTTTTTCTACCACTTAAGAAAGAAAAACCGGCTTATAATCACCTTCCCTTCAGCTCCCCACAACCAACACGCTGTGAGGTAGGTGGGGCTGAGAGAGTGTGACTAACCCAAGGTCACCCAGCTGGCTTCATGTGTGTAGGAGTAGGGAAACAAATCCAGTTCACCACATTAGCCTCTGCTGCTCATGTGGAGGAGTGGGGAATCAAACCCGGTTCTCAGAGTCCACCACTCCAAACCACCACTCTTAACCACACCACGGTGGCTCTATTTGATAATCATCCTTTACTTGGCAGACATGGTCACTTGGAGGTTGCTCTTCATAAGAAACATCTGAGAAACTTCAAAGGGAGGCCAAAAGAGTTTCAATAAGGCATTTCAAGAAGTTTCTATGCAAGAAGCAGGCCCCTGGAGTGTGTACATTTACAACAGGGAAGCTTCTTAAAATACTAGGGATTGTTGAAAGTGACATTCTAACTGACAAAGTTGGAGGACTGGAATACAAGTGTTACCTAATGTAAGGGTGAACTTGTCGCCTATTTTGTACTTAAATTTCCTTATCAACATAGAACACTGGATAGATACCAGGTTTTTAAAAATAGTAATGAAAGTTTTAAAAGGAGAAAAGGGGAAAGATGAACCTAAGATTTTTTTTTCAGATTAAAAAAATAATAATTTACACATCTTGGTTATCTATTAAAGGTGTGGCTATTTGTTAACTTCCTTTAATTCTATTTCTGTGCTTTAGAAATAATCTGGATTTTTTAAACAAAAATCTACCTAAAGAGACAGGAGGACAGGGCCAGTCTGTAGAATGACCGGGGCTGTGTGTCATTCGTGCAGGTTCAGCCGACAGGACAGTTTTAAGCTCACAGGGGGTCTTGAACTGGTAACAAAGGGATAATTGGATTCATCTTGTGCAATATGACCTGGTTGTAAGGACAAAATTGCAGGGAGGCATCAGCCATACCAGTTAGCCGGGACTCATTACATCAGTAGGCTTAAAGGGATTTGTGAAAGGTTTTGAGAAAGACAGTAAGAAGGTCAGTTCCTGCCAGAGTAGAGATTGCCTTCAGCTTTTACTTCATCTTGCCGTTGACTGTCTAAGACCTGAGTATAATGATAACCTGGCCTATGTACCGTTTGGATTATTTCGATCAGTACATCTGATATTTGAAAAAAAAAAATGTCTGAGTTGGATCATGGGATCCATCGGTGAAAGGTGCTGACTTGCCGCAGGAGCTGGAACCAAGCCAAGGCGCCACCGTAGTGCCTCCATAAAGTTTTGCGGCGGCTGCGGTGGGGAGGGCCTTTTTTGCAAAAAAATGGCCAAAAATGGGTAAAAAGGCAGAATTGAAAACAATGATGCTGTGCTACCAAAAAGGAGTTGTGGCACCACCGTTGTGTAAGGGGGCGTTCCCAGGCTGAAAGGGGTTAGGAAGCTGCCTGATGTCAGCTCCGCCCTGGGAAAGCCTCCCAGGACACTAGCACGGTGTCAGGCTGCTATCTCGGTTTCGTTATTGCCTCTGTCTCTGTGCTGTATTGTCTGCCCCCCAAGGTCGCATGCCTAAGCCTGGGAACTCAGCTCCTGGGAAACTGTATTCCTGCGTGTAATCTCCCGCCTTTCCTGCCTTATAATATCTCCCAGCTAGTGAGCCTTTCATAGCTGTCATTTTATTCGTTTGCACTGTATGCCTATTTGATCAGTAAAAGCCATCTGTTTGGACTCTATAAGACTTTGTGGTGATTTCTGGTTCTGTGGGTCAAGGGCTGACATTATGACAGCTATCACTTCACCGTTCTCCTAGCCAGGCTGGAGCCCAGGGGGGGTTCGCCTGCCACTTGGATGGGAGCTGTGCAGCTCTCCAGGTGATCTACTACCCTGGAGCCCTTCTCAGAGGACCCTACTCTGTTACAGGACTTAATCGCTGAACTTTTCCGGACGAACCGAGAGGTTTGCCGCTTGAGGGGACTGGTACACGCGCAGTGGCAATCTCTTACAGGACGTCTCTGGATGTTAACATCGGAGGATACTGATGCTCGTTTAGATCTTCAGGACTTGGATCAATTACTGGACGATGCCCGATTGGCGACTGAGGATTTACAAATATTAACTGGACTTTTGGATAATCTTATTTCTCGACAAACTCTTTCTACCATGGCGGGAGCCCCGCCGGAGGGTTTTTCCCTGATCCCGGATGCGGCCAGCTGCCAGGCTGAGGCCAAGTGAGTCGCTATTAGCACCGCTCTTCTCCTTGTGGAATGTACAAAGGACACCCCGGTAGCCACCTTGGCTCAAGTTTTGACCCCGACGTTTGGAGCCGAGGCATCCGCACTGGCGGTTCGAGTACAACCTCTGCTGGGCGGGGAACCTGACCCCATACTCTTGCTCCTCGAGACAGAACTTTTGCCGCGCATTACGGCAGAGGCTGCCCTAAGACTTGAGAACGCCAAAGTCCTTGCGGATCAGCAAGCCGCCGAAGCGGCTAGGGTCGCAAGAGAGAGAGAGGCGGCGGAAGCAGCCAGGGCGGCTGCAGCAAGGAATCAGGCGAACGTGGACACGCGCCCCAAGGACTATGTACTGGGACTATCGGGTCTAACTTTTTCCCCGGCGTTTGTCCCGTCGCGTGCGACCCAACGCGCACGCCGTTTGGCTGACCGACGTCGAGACTCAGATGAGTCTGAAGACGAGGATTTATATGGGGATAGCTCTCAATGGGCCACGAGCTTCCGAACCAGTAAGCCTCATCTTACTGGTGGCCCAAGTGAGGAGGTTCATCTTTTACGAGCCCAGAATCGGGAGCTCTCCGACCGTGTTGATCAACTCCAAGAAGTAATGGAACTTATGCTTCACGAGAACAGGCAATTACAACAAACCCTGATAGCTCAGAGACAGCCCGTTCCGATACCGGGTCAGGGGGTACCCGTACAACCACCCGCTAATGTGCCTGCTCCACCCTTACCTCCTGGAGCTCCTGTTGCTCCTCCGCCCGGACCACCCGTGCAACCACCTGCTAATGTACCTGCTCCACCCGTGCCTCCCGGAGCTCCTGTTGCTCCTCCGCCCGGACCACCCGTGCAACCGGGTCAGCCCGCGCCCGGTCCTTGGAAGCAACTCAAATTGAGGACTACGTATGACGGATCTCTTGAGACTTTGCCTTGTTTCTTGCATCAAGTGGACAGTTATATGCGAGAACAAGGTCAACTTTTCCCCACGGAAGATAGCCGGGTGCGGTACGTAGCTTCCCTCCTGACAGGCAAAGCGGCTGACTGGATGGTCCTCCAGTTTGACACCCGCTCTCGTGCGATTCGTTCCCTCAACAACTTCATGACTGCCCTGAGAAGGAGGTTTGAGGACCCCTTCCTGGGAGAAAGAGCCAAAACGGAACTCTTACAATTAAAACAAGGCTCTGCTACAGTTCGGGAATTTGCCGATGAATTTCAGCGACTAGCAAGTAAAATTGTAGGTTGGCCCGAGACCACCCTAATCCATCATTTCAGGGAAGCCTTGCATCCTGACATTCTGAACTGGTCTTACATGCGGGGCGATCCCGATACCCTCGAAGGCTGGATCCTATTAGCCGAGGAAGTGGAAAGCCGCCGCCGCTTTATTTCTCTCGTCCGTCAAAAGCACAAGGAGAAGGGTACCCAAAAGCCTCAACCCAAGGCACCACTGCTCGTCCCACGAAATCCCCCACGTCCGCTCCAGGAACGTGAAGCCCGATTTCAGAGGGGTGCCTGTCTTACATGCGGAGAACTGGGCCACTTTGCAGCCGTTTGCCCACGCCGCCAGGAATTATTTCGTCCCAGCACGACAACCCGCGCCCGAGGTCGTCCACCACGCAGAGGCACCGCGGCCACCCGCAGCGCAGCTCCGGGAAGGCCCACACCCTCTGCACTCCATGCCGGGGACCCAGCCTCCCTGCCTGCTTCCAACGACCCCGCCGGGTCTCGGATTACAAGTGCCCCATTGGGGGACAACTTTCCCTCTTCGGATGAGGAAAACCCTTGGATTTCTCCAGCCTTAAACCTGGAATCTCCCCTCGACTTGTCAAAAAACGGCTCCGGTCTGTGGTGAATGGAGCATCTCCACAGACCTCTCAGGATCTTCCTATCAAACCGAATGCTCCTACCAAAATCAAAGAAGTGGACTCCACCGTCTACGTAGATGCAGTTTTACAACAACTTAACGGAGGTCCACAAATCCCCGTCAAAGCACTAATTGACTCCGGTTGCTGTCGCACTCTCATAAGCGAAGCCACGTTTGCTGCACTCAGAGCCGACTCAGAGGCTTTACCCGCCCCCGTCCAATTTGCTCAAATGGACGGGAGCCAATTCCAGGGGGGTCCAGTTGATCATCGCACCATAGGGGTGGCAATGGGAATTGGTTCCCACTGGGAACAAATAGACTTCACTATAGCCCCTATCCGATTTGAAGTGGTCTTGGGAATTAACTGGATTAAAGGACATAGTCCCAATATTGATTGGGAAACAAACACTATCTCTTTCGCTAGTCCCACCTGCGACCAGCATCGGCAAAACTTTGCTCTGCCATTTCCGCCCGTTCCAGCGTTAACCTCTACTGCCCCAGTACCACCGGCTCTACCCGCTGTATACCGGGACTTTGAAGATGTCTTCGACCTTAGGGAATGTGATGCCTTACCCCCCCACCGGGCCTCAGACTGTGCGATTGAAGTAGTAAAGGATTGCACATTAACCAAAAGTAAGATTTACCCTATGAGCGCTTCCGAGCGCACTGTCCTCCGGGACTTTTTGGACAAAAACCTCGCCAGAGGGTTCATTCGCCCTTCGAATGCCCCAAACTCGGCCCCCGCGTTTTTCGTCCGGAAAAAAGAGGGCGACCTTCGCCTGTGCATTGACTTCAGAAAGCTCAATGCGGTTACCCAGACCAACGCCTATCCTATCCCATTAATATCGGATATTTTGGGACAATTACAGGAAGGCCGTGTGTTCTCTAAATTAGACTTGGTGGAAGCCTACTACCGAGTCCGTATCCGCGAAGGAGATGAACACCTCACTGCCTTCTCTAGCTGTTTCGGAATGTATGAATTCCTTGTAATGCCGTTCGGATTAAAAGGGGCCCCGGGGGTCTTCATGCAACTCATCAATGAAATCCTACATGACCTTCTATATCGTGGGGTGGTGGTCTACTTAGATGACATTCTCATTTATTCGAAAACTATGGACGAGCATGTGACTCTGGTCAGGGAAGTTCTACAACGCCTGCGTAACCATCAACTGTTCGCTAAACTAGCTAAGTGTGAATTTCACCAAAGCAAACTCACGTTTTTGGGATACATCATCTCCCACCAAGGTCTTCGCATGGACCCCGCCAAAGTCCAAGCCGTCCTCGATTGGACTCCCCCCACCAACCGTAAGCAAGTACAGCAATTTCTGGGATTTGCAAACTTCTATCGGGGATTCATCCCTAACTTCGCCCAAGTGGCTCTACCCATTACGGACCTACTGAAAACTAAGGGAAAAGTAAGCTCGGCTGCCTTGCCCTCCGCAAAAATCCTATGGACTGAGCAATGCCAAGCCGCCTTTCTGGCCCTCAAACGCCTCTTCACTTCGGAGCCGGTGCTACGGCACCCAGACCCAAATCAAATGTTCATTGTGCAAGTCGATGCTTCCGATGTAGCCATGGGAGGGGCTCTCCTCCAGCAAGGACCGGACGGTCT